>NC_044571.1:7231419-8441419 GCF_901933205.1 Camarhynchus parvulus
ATGCAGCTCACTTCCTCACAGACCATTTCTTGAAGACACTAAAACCTCCGATTTTCTGGCTTTTTGGGGGTTTTTTTCAATTGCATTTCATTTGATCCTATCTCCTTTCCAGAGTCTTTGTAAGCCTTTCTTTTTGGGTTCGCAAGATTCCTTTTCCCTTCCGAAAGGAAATGAAATTTCCTTTCGGGAAGGGAAAAGGAATCTTGCGATTTCAATGGGGACCAATAGAGGAATCTTTGGTGCATGTCCCTGCACCTGATGGCATGCCATGCCTTTGGATGGCTTTTTGTTTTGGAGGAAAATTTTTTGGGGTTTTTTTTCCTTTTTAACTATCCATGCCATGTCCCTGATATCTTCCCCTCCAAGTTGTGGCTTCCTCCTTGACTCTTTCTCCTGCTTTTGCAACATCTCTCAGCTTAGTTTTGGCATCTTTTGGTCCTTTGCACTGCTCCTGATATAATCCCGGTCCATTTTTTCTAATCACAAAATTTCCAAAATTTCTCAATTTCATTTTTTTCTCCTCCAAATGCAATTCCTTTGATGCCATCTCCATTCCAGCATGTTTGTAACTCCTTCTTTTCTGTTTTTGCAAGCTTTGCTGCATCTGCCAGCACTTGATGGCATATGCCCGGCCTGTTGATGGCTTTGATTTTGGGAAAGATTTTTTTTCCAGTTTTTTAGGTTTTTTGAAGTATCCATGCCATGTCCCTGATATCTTCCCCTCCAACTTGTGGCTTCCTCCTTGACTCTTTCTCCTGCTTTTGCAACATCTCTCAGCTTAGTTTTGGCATCTTTTGGTCCTTTGCACTGCTCCTGATATAATCCCGGTCCATGTTTTTCTAATCACAAAATTTCCAAAATTTCTCAATTTCATTTTTTTCTCCTCCAAATGCAATTCTTTTGATGCTACCTCCATTCCAGCATGTTTCTATCTCCTTCTTTTCTCTTTTTGCAAGCTTTGCTGCATCTGCCTGCACTTGATGGCATATGGCCTGCCTTTTGATGGCTTTGATTTTGGGAATGATTTTTTCCAGTTTTTTAGGTTTTTTAAGTATCCATGCCATGTCCCTGATATCTTCCCCTCCAACTTGTGGCTTCCTCCTTGACTCTTTCTCCTGCTTTCGCAGCATCTCTCAGCTTAGTTTTGGCACCTTTTGGTCCTTTGCAATGCAGCTCACTTCCTCACAGACCATTTCTTGAAGACACTAAAACCTCCGATTTTCTGGCTTTTTGGGGTTTTTTTTCAATTGCATTTCATTTGATCCTATCTCCTTTCCAGAGTCTTTGTAAGCCTTTCTTTTTGGGTTCGCAAGATTCCTTTTCCCTTCCCGAAAGGAAATGAAATTTCCTTTCGGGAAGGGAAAAGGAATCTTGCGATTTCAATGGGGACCAATAGAGGAATCTTTGGTGCATGTCCCTGCACCTGATGGCATGCCATGCCTTTGGATGGCTTTGTTTTCTGAGGAAATTTTTTGGGTTTTTTTTCCCTTTTTTAACTATCCATGCCATGCCCCTGATATCTTCCCCTCCAAGTTGTGGCTTCCTCCTTGACTCTTTCTCCTGCTTTTGCAACATCTCTCAGCTTAGTTTTGGCATCTTTTGGTCCTTTGCACTGCTCCTGATATAATCCCGGTCCATTTTTGTCTAATCACAAAATTTCCAAAATTTCTCAATTTTATTTTTTTCTCCTCCAAATGCAATTCCTTTGATGCCATCTCCATTCCAGCATGTTTGTAACTCCTTCTTTTCTGTTTTTGCAAGCTTTGCTGCATCTGCCTGCACTTGATGGCATATGCCCGGCCTGTTGATGGCTTTGATTTTGGGAAAGATTTTTTTTCCAGTTTTTAGGTTTTTTGAAGTATCCATGCCATGTCCCTGATATCTTCCCCTCCAACTTGTGGCTTCCTCCTTGACTCTTTCTCCTGCTTTTGCAACATCTCTCAGCTTAGTTTTGGCATCTTTTGGTCCTTTGCACTGCTCCTGATATAATCCCGGTCCATTTTTTTCTAATCACAAAATTTCCAAAATTTCTCAATTTCATTTTTTTCTCCTCCAAATGCAATTCTTTTGATGCTACCTCCATTCCAGCATGTTTGTAACTCCTTCTTTTCTCTTTTTGCAAGCTTTGCTGCATCTGCTTGCACTTGATGGCATATGGCCTGCCTTTTGATGGCTTTGATTTTGGGAAAGATTTTTTCCAGTTTTTTAGGTTTTTGAAGTATCCATGCCATGTCCCTGATATCTTCCCCTCCAACTTGTGGCTTCCTCCTTGACTCTTTCTCCTGCTTTTGCAACATCTCTCAGCTTAGTTTTGGCATCTTTTGGTCCTTTGCACTGCTCCTGATATAATCCCGGTCCATTTTTTCTAATCACAAAATTTCCAAAATTTCTCAATTTCATTTTTTTTCTCCTCCAAATGCAATTCTTTTGATGCTACCTCCATTCCAGCATGTTTCTATCTCCTTCTTTTCTCTTTTTGCAAGCTTTGCTGCATCTGCCTGCACTTGATGGCATATGGCCTGCCTGTTGATGGCTTTGATTTTGGGAAAGATTTTTTCCAGTTTTTTAGGTTTTTAAGTATCCATGCCATGTCCCTGATATCTTCCCCTCCAACTTGTGGCTTCCTCCTTGACTCTTTCTCCTGCTTTCGCAGCATCTCTCAGCTTAGTTTTGGCATCTTTTGGTCCTTTGCAATGCAGCTCACTTCCTCACAGACCATTTCTTGAAGACACTAAAACCTCCGATTTTCTGGCTTTTTGGTTGTTTTTTGCATTTCATTTATCCTATCTCCTTTCCAGAGTCTTTGTAAGCTTTTTGGAAGTTCTTTTTTCCCTTCCAGGAAATGAAATTTCCTTTCGGGAAGGGAAAAGGAATCTTGCGATTTCAATGGGGACCAATAGAGGAATCTTTGGTGCATGTCCCTGCACCTGATGGCATGCCATGCCCTTTGGATGGCTTTTGTTTTGGAAAGGAATTTTTTTGGGTTTTTTTTTTTTAACTATCCATGCCATGTCCCTGATATCTTCCCCTCCAAGTTGTGGCTTCCTCCTTGACTCTTTCTCCTGCTTTTGCAACATCTCTCAGCTTAGTTTTGGCATCTTTTGGTCCTTTGCACTGCTCCTGATATAATCCCGGTCCATTTTTGTCTAATCACAAAATTTCCAAAATTTCTCAATTTCATTTTTTTTCTCCTCCAAATGCAATTCCTTTGATGCCATCTCCATTCCAGCATGTTTGTAACTCCTTCTTTTCTGTTTTTGCAAGCTTTGCTGCATCTGCCAGCACTTGATGGCATATGCCCGGCCTGTTGATGGCTTTGATTTTGGGAAAGATTTTTTTTCCAGTTTTTTAGGTTTTTTGAAGTATCCATGCCATGTCCCTGATATCTTCCCCTCCAAGTTGTGGCTTCCTCCTTGACTCTTTCTCCTGCTTTTGCAACATCTCTCAGCTTAGTTTTGGCATCTTTTGGTCCTTTGCACTGCTCCTGATATAATCCCGGTCCATGTTTTTCTAATCACAAAATTTCCAAAATTTCTCAATTTCATTTTTTTCTCCTCCAAATGCAATTCTTTTGATGCTACCTCCATTCCAGCATGGTTCTATCTCCTTCTTTTCTCTTTTTGCAAGCTTTGCTGCATCTGCTTGCACTTGATGGCATATGGCCTGCCTTTTGAAGGCTTTGATTTTGGGAATGATTTTTTCCAGTTTTTAGGTTTTTAAGTATCCATGCCATGTCCCTGATATCTTCCCCTCCAACTTGTGGCTTCCTCCTTGACTCTTTCCCCTGCTTTCGCAGCATCTCTCAGCTTAGTTTTGGCACCTTTTGGTCCTTTGCAATGCAGCTCACTTCCTCACAGACCATTTCTTGAAGACACTAAAACCTCCGATTTTCTGGCTTTTTGGGGGTTTTTTTCAATTGCATTTCATTTGATCCTATCTCCTTTCCAGAGTCTTTGTAAGCCTTTCTTTTTGGGTTCGCAAGATTCCTTTTCCCTTCCCGAAAGGAAATGAAATTTCCTTTCGGGAAGGGAAAAGGAATCTTGCGATTTCAATGGGGACCAATAGAGGAATCTTTGGTGCATGTCCCTGCACCTGATGGCATGCCATGCCTTTGGATGGCTTTGTTTTTGAGGAAGATTTTTTTGGGTTTTTTTTCCTTTTTAACTATCCATGCCATGCCCCTGATATCTTCCCCTCCAAGTTGTGGCTTCCTCCTTGACTCTTTCTCCTGCTTTTGCAACATCTCTCAGCTTAGTTTTGGCATCTTTTGGTCCTTTGCACTGCTCCTGATATAATCCCGGTCCATTTTTGTCTAATCACAAAATTTCCAAAATTTCTCAATTTCATTTTTTTTCTCCTCCAAATGCAATTCCTTTGATGCTATCTCCATTCCAGCATGTTTGTAACTCCTTCTTTTCTGTTTTTGCAAGCTTTGCTGCATCTGCCTGCACTTGATGGCATATGGCCTGCCTGTTGATGGCTTTGATTTTGGGAAAGATTTTTTTCCAGTTTTTTAGGTTTTTGAAGTATCCATGCCATGTCCCTGATATCTTCCCCTCCAACTTGTGGCTTCCTCCTTGACTCTTTCTCCTGCTTTCGCAGCATCTCTCAGCTTAGTTTTGGCATCTTTTGGTCCTTTGCAATGCAGCTCACTTCCTCACAGACCATTTTTGAAGACACTAAAACCTCCGATTTTCTGGCTTTTTGGGGTTTTTTTCAATTGCATTTCATTTGATCCTATCTCCTTTCCAGAGTCTTTGTAAGCCTTTCTTTTTTGGGTTAGATTCCTTTTTCCCTTCCGAAAGGAAATGAAATTTCCTTTCGGGAAGGGAAAAGGAATCTGCATTCATTTCAATGGGGACCAATAGAGGAATCTTTGGTGCATGTCCCTGCACCTGATGGCATGCCATGCCTTTGGATGGCTTTGTTTTTGAGGAAAATTTTTTGGGTTTTTTTTCCCTTTTTTAACTATCCATGCCATGTCCCTGATATCTTCCCCTCCAAGTTGTGGCTTCCTCCTTGACTCTTTCTCCTGCTTTTGCAACATCTCTCAGCTTAGTTTTGGCATCTTTTGGTCCTTTGCACTGCTCCTGATATAATCCCGGTCCATTTTTGTCTAATCACAAAATTTCCAAAATTTCTCAATTTCATTTTTTTTCTCCTCCAAATGCAATTCCTTTGATGCCATCTCCATTCCAGCATGTTTGTAACTCCTTCTTTTCTGTTTTTGCAAGTTTTGCTGCATCTGCCTGCACTTGATGGCATATGCCCGGCCTGTTGATGGCTTTGATTTTGGGAAAGATTTTTTTTCCAGTTTTTTAGGTTTTTTGAAGTATCCATGCCATGTCCCTGATATCTTCCCCTCCAACTTGTGGCTTCCTCCTTGACTCTTTCTCCTGCTTTTGCAACATCTCTCAGCTTAGTTTTGGCATCTTTTGGTCCTTTGCACTGCTCCTGATATAATCCCGGTCCATGTTTTTCTAATCACAAAATTTCCAAAATTTCTCAATTTTCTTTTTTTCTCCTCCAAATGCAATTCTTTTGATGCTACCTCCATTCCAGCATGTTTCTATCTCCTTCTTTTCTCTTTTTGCAAGCTTTTGCTGCATCTGCCTTGCACTTGATGGCATATGGCCTGCCTTTTGATGGCTTTGATTTTGGGAAAGATTTTTTCCAGTTTTTTAGGTTTTTTGAAGTATCCATGCCATGTCCCTGATATCTTCCCCTCCAACTTGTGGCTTCCTCCTTGACTCTTTCTCCTGCTTTCGCAGCATCTCTCAGCTTAGTTTTGGCATCTTTTTGGTCCTTTGCAATGCAGCTCACTTCCTCACAGACCATTTCTTGAAGACACTAAAACCTCCGATTTTCTGGCTTTTTGGGGTTTTTTTTCAATTGCATTTCATTTGATCCTATCTCCTTTCCAGAGTCTTTGTAAGCCTTTCTTTTTGGCTTCCCGAAATTCCTGAAATTCTCAGAACGATTCATTTCTCCATTCAATGGGGACCAATAGAGGAATCTTTGGTGCATGTCCCTGCACCTGATGGCATGCCATGCCTTTGGATGGCTTTGTTTTTGAGGAAAATTTTTTTGGGTTTTTTTTCCCTTTTTTAACTATCCATGCCATGTCCCTGATATCTTCCCCTCCAAGTTGTGGCTTCCTCCTTGACTCTTTCTCCTGCTTTTGCAACATCTCTCAGCTTAGTTTTGGCATCTTTTGGTCCTTTGCACTGCTCCTGATATAATCCCGGTCCACTTTTGTCTAATCACAAAATTTCCAAAATTTCTCAATTTCATTTTTTTCTCCTCCAAATGCAATCCTTTGATGCCATCTCCATTCCAGCATGTTTGTAACTCCTTCTTTTCTGTTTTTGCAAGCTTTGCTGCATCTGCCTGCACTTGATGGCATATGCCCGGCCTGTTGATGGCTTTGATTTTGGGAAAGATTTTTTCCAGTTTTTTAGGTTTTTTGAAGTATCCATGCCATGTCCCTGATATCTTCCCCTCCAACTTGTGGCTTCCTCCTTGACTCTTTCTCCTGCTTTTGCAACATCTCTCAGCTTAGTTTTGGCATCTTTTGGTCCTTTGCACTGCTCCTGATATAATCCCGGTCCATGTTTTTCTAATCACAAAATTTCCAAAATTTCTCAATTTCATTTTTTCTCCTCCAAATGCAATTCTTTTGATGCTACCTCCATTCCAGCATGGTTTCTATCTCCTTCTTTTCTCTTTTTGCAAGCTTTGCTGCATCTGCTTGCACTTGATGGCATATGGCCTGCCTTTTGAAGGCTTTGATTTTGGGAATGATTTTTTCCAGTTTTTTAGGTTTTTAAGTATCCATGCCATGTCCCTGATATCTTCCCCTCCAACTTGTGGCTTCCTCCTTGACTCTTTCCCCTGCTTTCGCAGCATCTCTCAGCTTAGTTTTGGCATCTTTTGGTCCTTTGCAATGCAGCTCACTTCCTCACAGACCATTTCTTGAAGACACTAAAACCTCCGATTTTCTGGTTCAATTGCATTTCATTTTTGGGGTTTGTTTCAATTCCTTTTCCCGAAAAAATTTCATTTGATCCTCACCTGATGGCATACATGCCTTTGGAGGCTTTGTTTTGGAGGAAAATTTGTTTTTCCTTTTTAACTATCCATGCCATGTCCCTGATATCTTCCCCTCCAAGTTGTGGCTTCCTCCTTGACTCTTTCTCCTGCTTTGCAACATCTCTCAGCTTAGTTTTGGCATTTTTGGTCCTTTGCACTGCTCCTGATATAAGTCCATTTCTTAATCACAAAATTTCCAAAATTTTCAATTTCACCAAATGCAATTCTTTGATGCTATCTCCATTCCAGCATGTTTGCATTCCTTCTTTTCTGTATCTGATGGCATGCTCCATGCCTTTGATGGCATATGGCCTGTTGTTGGCTTTGATTTTGGGAAAGATTTTTTTTTTTTTTTAGTTTTTCTTTTAACTATCCATGCCATGTCCCTGATATCTTCCCCTCCAAGTTGTGGCTTCCTCCTTGACTCTTTCTCCTGCTTTTGCAACATCTCTCAGCTTAGTTTTGGCATCTTTTGGTCCTTTGCACTGCTCCTGATATAATCCCGGTCCATTTTTTCTAATCACAAAATTTCCAAAATTTCTCAATTTTAATTTTTTCTCCTCCAAATGCAATTCCTTTGATGCCATCTCCATTCCAGCATGTTTGTAACTCCTTCTTTTCTGTTTTTGCAAGCTTTTGCTGCATCTGCCTGCACTTGATGGCATATGCCCGGCCTGTTGATGGCTTTTGATTTTGGGAAAGATTTTTTTTCCAGTTTTTTAGGTTTTTTGAAGTATCCATGCCATGTCCCTGATATCTTCCCCTCCAAGTTGTGGCTTCCTCCTTGACTCTTTCTCCTGCTTTTGCAACATCTCTCAGCTTAGTTTTGGCATCTTTTGGTCCTTTGCACTGCTCCTGATATAATCCCGGTCCATGTTTTTCTAATCACAAAATTTCCAAAATTTCTCAATTTCATTTTTTTTCTCCTCCAAATGCAATTCTTTTGATGCTACCTCCATTCCAGCATGGTTCTATCTCCTTCTTTTCTCTTTTTGCAAGCTTTTGCTGCATCTGCCTGCACTTGATGGCATATGGCCTGCCTTTTGATGGCTTTGATTTTGGGAATGATTTTTTCCAGTTTTTAGGTTTTTAAGTATCCATGCCATGTCCCTGATATCTTCCCCTCCAACTTGTGGCTTCCTCCTTGACTCTTTCCCCTGCTTTCGCAGCATCTCTCAGCTTAGTTTTGGCACCTTTTGGTCCTTTGCAATGCAGCTCACTTCCTCACAGACCATTTCTTGAAGACACTAAAACCTCCGATTTTCTGGCTTTTTGGGGTTTTTTTCAATTGCATTTCATTTGATCCTATCTCCTTTCCAGAGTCTTTGTAAGCCTTTCTTTTTGGGTTCGCAAGATTTTTTCCTTCCCGAAAGGAAATGAAATTTCCTTTCGGGAAGGGAAAAGGAATCTTGCGATTTCAATGGGGACCAATAGAGGAATCTTTGGTGCATGTCCCTGCACCTGATGGCATGCCATGCCTTTGGATGGCTTTTTTTTTTTTGAAATTTTTTTGGTTTTTTTTTCTTTTTAACTATCCATGCCATGCCCCTGATATCTTCCCCCAAGTTGTGGCTTCCTCCTTGACTCTTTCTCCTGCTTTTGCAACATCTCTCAGCTAAGTTTTGGCATCTTTTGGTCCTTTGCACTGCTCCTGATATAATCCCGGTCCATTTTGTCTAATCACAAAATTTCCAAAATTTCTCAATTTCATTTTTTTCTCCTCCAAATGCAATTCCTTTGATGCCATCTCCATTCCAGCATGTTTGTAACTCCTTCTTTTCTGTTTTTGCAAGCTTTTGCTGCATCTGCCACTTGATGGCATAGCCTGTTGATGGCTTTGATTTTGGGAATATTTTTTCCATTTTTTATCCATGCCATGTCCCTGATATCTTCCCCTCCAACTTGTGGCTTCCTCCTTGACTCTTTCTCCTGCTTTTGCAACATCTCTCAGCTTAGTTTTGGCATCTTTTGGTCCTTTGCACTGCTCCTGATATAATCCCGGTCCATTTTTTCTAATCACAAAATTTCCAAAATTTCTCAATTTTTTTTTTTCTCCTCCAAATGCAATTCTTTTGATGCTATCTCCATTCCAGCATGTTTCTAACTCCTTCAAAATTTCTCTCTTTTTGAAAAGAATCTTTGCTGCATCTGCCTGCACTTGATGGCATATGGCCTGCCTTTTGATGGCTTTGATTTTGGGAAAGTGTTTTTTTCCAAATTTTTTAGGTTTTTTAAGTATCCATGCCATGTCCCTGATATCTTCCCCTCCAAGTTGTGGCTTCCTCCTTGACTCTTTCTCCTGCTTTTGCAACATCTCTCAGCTTAGTTTTGGCATCTTTTGGTCCTTTGCACTGCTCCTGATATAATCCCGGTCCATTTTTTCTAATCACAAAATTTCCAAAATTTCTCAATTTCATTTTTTTTCTCCTCCAAATGCAATTCCTTTGATGCCATCTCCATTCCAGCATGTTTGTAACTCCTTCTTTTCTGTTTTTGCAAGCTTTGCTGCATCTGCCTGCACTTGATGGCATATGCCCGGCCTGTTGATGGCTTTGATTTTGGGAAAGATTTTTTTTCCAGTTTTTTAGGTTTTTTGAAGTATCCATGCCATGTCCCTGATATCTTCCCCTCCAAGTTGTGGCTTCCTCCTTGACTCTTTCTCCTGCTTTTGCAACATCTCTCAGCTTAGTTTTGGCATCTTTTGGTCCTTTGCACTGCTCCTGATATAATCCCGGTCCATTTTTTCTAATCACAAAATTTCCAAAATTTCTCAATTTCATTTTTTCTCCTCCAAATGCAATTCTTTTCATGCTACCTCCATTCCAGCATGTTTCTATCTCCTTCTTTTCTCTTTTTGCAAGCTTTGCTGCATCTGCCTGCACTTGATGGCATATGGCCTGCCTGTTGATGGCTTTGATTTTGGGAAAGATTTTTTCCAGTTTTTTAGGTTTTTAAGTATCCATGCCATGTCCCTGATATCTTCCCCTCCAACTTGTGGCTTCCTCCTTGACTCTTTCCCCTGCTTTCGCAGCATCTCTCAGCTTAGTTTTGGCACCTTTTGGTCCTTTGCAATGCAGCTCACTTCCTCACAGACCATTTCTTGAAGACACTAAAACCTCCGATTTTCTGGCTTTTTGGGGTTTTTTTTCAATTGCATTTCATTTGATCCTATCTCCTTTCCAGAGTCTTTGTAAGCCTTTCTTTTTGGGTTCGCAAGATTCCTTTTCCCTTCGAAAGGAAATGAAATTTCCTTTCGGAAGGGAAAAGGAATCTTGCGATTTCAATGGGGACCAATAGAGGAATCTTTGGTGCATGTCCCTGCACCTGATGGCATGCCATGCCTTTGGATGGCTTTGTTTTGGAGGAAAATTTTTTGGGTTTTTTTCCTTTTTTTAACTATCCATGCCATGCCCCTGATATCTTCCCCTCCAAGTTGTGGCTTCCTCCTTGACTCTTTCTCCTGCTTTTGCAACATCTCTCAGCTTAGTTTTGGCATCTTTTGGTCCTTTGCACTGCTCCTGATATAATCCCGGTCCATTTTGTCTAATCACAAAATTTCCAAAATTTCTCAATTTACTTTTTTCTCCTCCAAATGCAATTCCTTTGATGCCATCTCCATTCCAGCATGTTTGTATCTCCTTCTTTTCTGTTTTTGCAAGCTTTGCTGCATCTGCCAGCACTTGATGGCATATGCCCGGCCTGTTGATGGCTTTGATTTTGGGAAAGATTTTTTTTCCAGTTTTTTAGGTTTTTTGAAGTATCCATGCCATGTCCCTGATATCTTCCCCTCCAAGTTGTGGCTTCCTCCTTGACTCTTTCTCCTGCTTTTGCAACATCTCTCAGCTTAGTTTTGGCATCTTTTGGTCCTTTGCACTGCTCCTGATATAATCCCGGTCCATTTTTTTCTAATCACAAAATTTCCAAAATTTCTCAATTTCATTTTTTTCTCCTCCAAATGCAATTCTTTTGATGCTACCTCCATTCCAGCATGTTTCTATCTCCTTCTTTTCTCTTTTTGCAAGCTTTGCTGCATCTGCTTGCACTTGATGGCATATGGCCTGCCTTTTGAAGGCTTTGATTTTGGGAATGATTTTTTCCAGTTTTTTAGGTTTTTAAGTATCCATGCCATGTCCCTGATATCTTCCCCTCCAACTTGTGGCTTCCTCCTTGACTCTTTCCCCTGCTTTCGCAGCATCTCTCAGCTTAGTTTTGGCATCTTTTGGTCCTTTGCAATGCAGCTCACTTCCTCACAGACCATTTCTTGAAGACACTAAAACCTCCGATTTTCTGGCTTTTTGGGGGTTTGTTTCAATTGCATTTCATTTGATCCTATCTCCTTTCCAGAGTCTTTGTAAGCCTTTCTTTTTGGGTTCGCAAGATTCCTTTTCCCTTCCCGAAAGGAAATGAAATTTCCTTTCGGGAAGGGAAAAGGAATCTTGCGATTTCAATGGGGACCAATAGAGGAATCTTTGGTGCATGTCCCTGCACCTGATGGCATGCCATGCCTTTGGATGGCTTTGTTTTGGAGGAAAATTTTTTGGGGTTTTTTCCTTTTTTTAACTATCCATGCCATGTCCCTGATATCTTCCCCTCCAAGTTGTGGCTTCCTCCTTGACTCTTTCTCCTGCTTTTGCAACATCTCTCAGCTTAGTTTTGGCATCTTTTTGGTCCTTTGCACTGCTCCTGATATAATCCCGGTCCATTTTTGTCTAATCACAAAATTTCCAAAATTTCTCAATTTCATTTTTTTTCTCCTCCAAATGCAATTCCTTTGATGCCATCTCCATTCCAGCATGTTTGTAACTCCTTCTTTTCTGTTTTTGCAAGCTTTGCTGCATCTGCCAGCACTTGATGGCATATGCCCGGCCTGTTGATGGCTTTGATTTTGGGAAAGATTTTTTTTCCAGTTTTTAGGTTTTTGAAGTATCCATGCCATGTCCCTGATATCTTCCCCTCCAACTTGTGGCTTCCTCCTTGACTCTTTCTCCTGCTTTTGCAACATCTCTCAGCTTAGTTTTGGCATCTTTTGGTCCTTTGCACTGCTCCTGATATAATCCCGGTCCATGTTTTTCTAATCACAAAATTTCCAAAATTTCTCAATTTCATTTTTTTTCTCCTCCAAATGCAATTCTTTTGATGCTACCTCCATTCCAGCATGTTTCTATCTCCTTCTTTTCTCTTTTTGCAAGCTTTGCTGCATCTGCTTGCACTTGATGGCATATGGCCTGCCTTTTGATGGCTTTGATTTTGGGAATGATTTTTTCCAGTTTTTTAGGTTTTTAAGTATCCATGCCATGTCCCTGATATCTTCCCCTCCAACTTGTGGCTTCCTCCTTGACTCTTTCCCCTGCTTTCGCAGCATCTCTCAGCTTAGTTTTGGCACCTTTTGGTCCTTTGCAATGCAGCTCACTTCCTCACAGACCATTTCTTGAAGACACTAAAACCTCCGATTTTCTGGCTTTTTGGGGTTTTTTTCAATTGCATTTCATTTGATCCTATCTCCTTTCCAGAGTCTTTGTAAGCCTTTCTTTTTGGGTTCGCAAGATTCCTTTTCCCTTCCCGAAAGGAAATGAAATTTCCTTTCGGGAAGGGAAAAGGAATCTTGCGATTTCAATGGGGACCAATAGAGGAATCTTTGGTGCATGTCCCTGCACCTGATGGCATGCCATGCCTTTGGATGGCTTTGTTTTTCGGAGGAAAATTTTTTGGGTTTTTTCCTTTTTTAACTATCCATGCCATGCCCCTGATATCTTCCCCTCCAAGTTGTGGCTTCCTCCTTGACTCTTTCTCCTGCTTTTGCAACATCTCTCAGCTTAGTTTTGGCATCTTTTGGTCCTTTGCACTGCTCCTGATATAATCCCGGTCCATTTTTGTCTAATCACAAAATTTCCAAAATTTCTCAATTTCATTTTTTTTCTCCTCCAAATGCAATTCCTTTGATGCCATCTCCATTCCAGCATGTTTGTAACTCCTTCTTTTCTGTTTTTGCAAGCTTTGCTGCATCTGCCTGCACTTGATGGCATATGCCCGGCCTGTTGATGGCTTTGATTTTGGGAAAATTTTTTTCCAGTTTTTAGGTTTTTGAAGTATCCATGCCATGTCCCTGATATCTTCCCCTCCAACTTGTGGCTTCCTCCTTGACTCTTTCTCCTGCTTTTGCAACATCTCTCAGCTTAGTTTTGGCATCTTTTGGTCCTTTGCACTGCTCCTGATATAATCCCGGTCCATTTTTTCTAATCACAAAATTTCCAAAATTTCTCAATTTCATTTTTTCTCCTCCAAATGCAATTCTTTTGATGCTATCTCCATTCCAGCATGTTTCTAATCTCCTTCTTTTTTCTTTTTTGCAAGCTTTGCTGCATCTGCCTGCACTTGATGGCATATGGCCTGCCTGTTGATGGCTTTGATTTTGGGAAATTTTTTCCAGTTTTTTAGGTTTTGAAGTATCCATGCCATGTCCCTGATATCTTCCCCTCCAACTTGTGGCTTCCTCCTTGACTCTTTCTCCTGCTTTTGCAACATCTCTCAGCTTAGTTTTGGCATCTTTTGGTCCTTTGCACTGCTCCTGATATAATCCCGGTCCATTTTTTCTAATCACAAAATTTCCAAAATTTCTCAATTTCATTTTTTTTCCTCCAAATGCAATTCTTTTGATGCTATCTCCATTCCAGCATGTTTCTATCTCCTTCTTTTCTTTTTTTGCAAGAATTTTTGCTGCATCTGCCTGCACTTGATGGCATATGGCCTGCCTGTTGATGGCTTTGATTTTGGGAAAGATTTTTTTCCAGTTTTTAGTTGTATCCATGCCATGTCCCTGATATCTTCCCCTCCAACTTGTGGCTTCCTCCTTGACTCTTTCTCCTGCTTTTGCAACATCTCTCAGCTTAGTTTTGGCATCTTTTGGTCCTTTGCACTGCTCCTGATATAATCCCGGTCCATTTTTTCTAATCACAAAATTTCCAAAATTTCTCAATTTCATTTTTTCTCCTCCAAATGCAATTCTTTTGATACTCCATTCCAGCATGTTTCTATCTCCTTCTTTTCTCTTTTTGCAAGCTTTGCTGCATCTGCTTGCACTTGATGGCATATGGCCTGCCTTTTGATGGCTTTGATTTTGGGAATGATTTTTTCCAGTTTTTAGGTTTTTAAGTATCCATGCCATGTCCCTGATATCTTCCCCTCCAACTTGTGGCTTCCTCCTTGACTCTTTCCCCTGCTTTCGCAGCATCTCTCAGCTTAGTTTTGGCACCTTTTGGTCCTTTGCAATGCAGCTCACTTCCTCACAGACCATTTCTTGAAGACACTAAAACCTCCGATTTTCTGGCTTTTTGGGGGTTTTTTTCAATTGCATTTCATTTGATCCTATCTCCTTTCCAGAGTCTTTGTAAGCCTTTCTTTTTGGGTTCGCAAGATTCCTTTTCCCTTCCCGAAAGGAAATGAAATTTCCTTTCGGGAAGGGAAAAGGAATCTTGCGATTTCAATGGGGACCAATAGAGGAATCTTTGGTGCATGTCCCTGCACCTGATGGCATGCCATGCCTTTGGATGGCTTTTGTTTTGGAGGAAATTTTTTGGGTTTTTTCCTTTTTTTAACTATCCATGCCATGCCCCTGATATCTTCCCCTCCAAGTTGTGGCTTCCTCCTTGACTCTTTCTCCTGCTTTTGCAACATCTCTCAGCTTAGTTTTGGCATCTTTTGGTCCTTTGCACTGCTCCTGATATAATCCCGGTCCATTTTTGTCTAATCACAAAATTTCCAAAATTTCTCAATTTCATTTTTTTCTCCTCCAAATGCAATTCCTTTGATGCCATCTCCATTCCAGCATGTTTGTAACTCCTTCTTTTCTGTTTTTGCAAGCTTTGCTGCATCTGCCTGCGCTTGATGGCATATGCCCGGCCTGTTGATGGCTTTGATTTTGGGAAAGATTTTTTTTCCAGTTTTTAGGTTTTTTGAAGTATCCATGCCATGTCCCTGATATCTTCCCCTCCAACTTGTGGCTTCCTCCTTGACTCTTTCTCCTGCTTTTGCAACATCTCTCAGCTTAGTTTTGGCATCTTTTGGTCCTTTGCACTGCTCCTGATATAATCCCGGTCCATTTTTTTCTAATCACAAAATTTCCAAAATTTCTCAATTTCATTTTTTTCTCCTCCAAATGCAATTCTTTTGATGCTACCTCCATTCCAGCATGTTTCTATCTCGTTCTTTTCTTCTTTTGCAAGCTTTGCTGCATCTGCTTGCACTTGATGGCATATGGCCTGCCTTTTGAAGGCTTTGATTTTGGGAATGATTTTTTCCAGTTTTTTAGGTTTTTGAAGTATCCATGCCATGTCCCTGATATCTTCCCCTCCAACTTGTGGCTTCCTCCTTGACTCTTTCCCTGCTTTCGCAGCATCTCTCAGCTTAGTTTTGGCATCTTTTGGTCCTTTGCAATGCAGCTCACTTCCTCACAGACCATTTCTTGAAGACACTAAAACCTCCGATTTTCTGGCTTTTTGGGGTTTTTTTCAATTGCATTTCATTTGATCCTATCTCCTTTCCAGAGTCTTTGTAAGCCTTTCTTTTTGGGTTCGCAAGATTCCTTTTCCCTTCCCGAAAGGAAATGAAATTTCCTTTCGGGAAGGGAAAAGGAATCTTGCGATTTCAATGGGGACCAATAGAGGAATCTTTGGTGCATGTCCCTGCACCTGATGGCATGCCATGCCTTTGGATGGCTTTGTTTTTGAGGAAAATTTTTTTGGGTTTTTTTTCCTTTTTTTAACTATCCATGCCATGTCCCTGATATCTTCCCCTCCAAGTTGTGGCTTCCTCCTTGACTCTTTCTCCTGCTTTTGCAACATCTCTCAGCTTAGTTTTGGCATCTTTTGGTCCTTTGCACTGCTCCTGATATAATCCCGGTCCATTTTTGTCTAATCACAAAATTTCCAAAATTTCTCAATTTCATTTTTTTTCTCCTCCAAATGCAATTCCTTTGATGCCATCTCCATTCCAGCATGTTTGTAACTCCTTCTTTTCTCTTTTTGCAAGCTTTTGCTGCATCTGCCTGCACTTGATGGCATATGCCCGGCCTGTTGATGGCTTTGATTTTGGGAAAGATTTTTTTTCCAGTTTTTTAGGTTTTTTGAAGTATCCATGCCATGTCCCTGATATCTTCCCCTCCAAGTTGTGGCTTCCTCCTTGACTCTTTCTCCTGCTTTTGCAACATCTCTCAGCTTAGTTTTGGCATCTTTTGGTCCTTTGCACTGCTCCTGATATAATCCCGGTCCATGTTTTTCTAATCACAAAATTTCCAAAATTTCTCAATTTCATTTTTTTTCTCCTCCAAATGCAATTCTTTTGATGCTACCTCCATTCCAGCATGTTTCTATCTCCTTCTTTTCTCTTTTTGCAAGCTTTGCTGCATCTGCTTGCACTTGATGGCATATGGCCTGCCTTTTGAAGGCTTTGATTTTGGGAATGATTTTTTCCAGTTTTTTAGGTTTTTAAGTATCCATGCCATGTCCCTGATATCTTCCCCTCCAACTTGTGGCTTCCTCCTTGACTCTTTCCCCTGCTTTCGCAGCATCTCTCAGCTTAGTTTTGGCACCTTTTGGTCCTTTGCAATGCAGCTCACTTCCTCACAGACCATTTCTTGAAGACACTAAAACCTCCGATTTTCTGGCTTTTTGGGGTTTTTTTCAATTGCATTTCATTTGATCCTATCTCCTTTCCAGAGTCTTTGTAAGCCTTTCTTTTTGGGTTCGCAAGATTCCTTTTCCCTTCGAAAGGAAATGAAATTTCCTTTCGGGAAGGGAAAAGGAATCTTGCGATTTCAATGGGGACCAATAGAGGAATCTTTGGTGCATGTCCCTGCACCTGATGGCATGCCATGCCTTTGGATGGCTTTGTTTTGGAGGAAAATTTTTTGGGGTTTTTTTTCCTTTTTTTAACTATCCATGCCATGCCCCTGATATCTTCCCCTCCAAGTTGTGGCTTCCTCCTTGACTCTTTCTCCTGCTTTTGCAACATCTCTCAGCTTAGTTTTGGCATCTTTTGGTCCTTTGCACTGCTCCTGATATAATCCCGGTCCATTTTTGTCTAATCACAAAATTTCCAAAATTTCTCAATTTCATTTTTTTTCTCCTCCAAATGCAATTCCTTTGATGCCATCTCCATTCCAGCATGTTTGTAACTCCTTCTTTTCTGTTTTTGCAAGCTTTTGCTGCATCTGCCTGCACTTGATGGCATATGCCCGGCCTGTTGATGGCTTTGATTTTGGGAAAGATTTTTTCCAGTTTTTAGGTTTTTTGAAGTATCCATGCCATGTCCCTGATATCTTCCCCTCCAACTTGTGGCTTCCTCCTTGACTCTTTCTCCTGCTTTTGCAACATCTCTCAGCTTAGTTTTGGCATCTTTTGGTCCTTTGCACTGCTCCTGATATAATCCCGGTCCATGTTTTTCTAATCACAAAATTTCCAAAATTTCTCAATTTCATTTTTTTTCTCCTCCAAATGCAATTCTTTTGATGCTACCTCCATTCCAGCATGGTTCTATCTCCTTCTTTTCTCTTTTTGCAAGCTTTGCTGCATCTGCTTGCACTTGATGGCATATGGCCTGCCTTTTGAAGGCTTTGATTTTGGGAATGATTTTTTCCAGTTTTTTAGGTTTTTAAGTATCCATGCCATGTCCCTGATATCTTCCCCTCCAACTTGTGGCTTCCTCCTTGACTCTTTCCCCTGCTTTCGCAGCATCTCTCAGCTTAGTTTTGGCATCTTTTGGTCCTTTGCAATGCAGCTCACTTCCTCACAGACCATTTCTTGAAGACACTAAAACCTCCGATTTTCTGGCTTTTTGGGGGTTTTTTTCAATTGCATTTCATTTGATCCTATCTCCTTTCCAGAGTCTTTGTAAGCCTTTCTTTTTGGGTTCGCAAGATTCCTTTTCCCTTCCCGAAAGGAAATGAAATTTCCTTTCGGGAAGGGAAAAGGAATCTTGCGATTTCAATGGGGACCAATAGAGGAATCTTTGGTGCATGTCCCTGCACCTGATGGCATGCCATGCCTTTGGATGGCTTTGTTTTTGAGGAAATTTTTTTTTTTTTTTTTCTTTTTTAACTATCCATGCCATGTCCCTGATATCTTCCCCTCCAAGTTGTGGCTTCCTCCTTGTTTTTTTGTTTTTTTTTTTTTTTTTTTGTTGGTTTTTTTTTTTTTTTTTTTTTTTTTAATTAAAAATTTTTTTTTTTTTTTTTTTTTTTTTTTTTTTTTTTTTTTTTTTTTTTTTTTTTTTTTTTTTTTTTTTTTTTTTTTTTGTAATTGAATTTCAACTAAATTTTTTCCGTTTTTTTTTTTTTTTTTTTGTTGTTTTCGACCTCCATCTCACCACAGCCACCCTTCAGGAAGTTGAAGAGAGTGATAAGGTCACCTCTGAGTCTCCTTTTCTCCAGGCTGAACAACCCCAGCTCCCTCCGTCGCTCTTCATACAGCTTGTGTTCCAAGCCCCTCACCAGCCTCGTTGCTCTTCTTTGGACACGCTCAAGCATCTCAATGTCCTTCCTAAACTGAGGGGCCCAGAATTGGACACAATACTCGAGGTGTGGCCTCACCAGTGCCGAGTACAGGGGAAGAATGTCCTCCCTGCTCCTGCTGGCCACACCATTCCTGATACTGGCCAGGATGCCATTGGCCTTCTTGGCCACCTGGGCACACTGCTGGCTCATGTTCAGCTGGCTGTCAACCAGCACCCCCAGGTCCCTTTCCACCTGAGCACTGTCCAGCCACACCGTCCCCAGCCTATAACGTTGCAGGGGGTTATTGTGGCCAAAGTGCAGGACTCGGCACTTGGACTTATTGAACTTCATCCCACTGGTTTCTGCCCATCCATCCAACTGTTCCAAGGCCCTCTGAAAGCCCTCTGTCCCCCTAATAGATCGACACCTGCTCCCAGCTTAGTGTCATCTGAAAATTTGCTAATGAAAGACTCTAAACCCTCAGCCATGTCATCGATAAAAATATTAAACAGAACTGGCCCCAGCACAGAACCCTGAGGGACACCACTTGTGACTGGCCACCAGCTGGATGCAGCACCATTCACCACCACTCTCTGGGCCCAGCCATGCAGCCAGTTCCTAACCCAGCAAAGAGTGCTCCTGTCCAAGCCACGGGCTGCCAGCTTGTCTAGGAGTATGCTGTGGGAGACAGTGTCAAAGGCCTTGCTGAAATCCAAATAAACAACATCTACAGCCTTTCCTGCATCCACTAGGCGGGTTACCTGGTCATAAAAGGTGACCAGGTTGGTTAAACATGACCTACCCCTCCTAAATCCATGCTGACTGGGTCTGATACCCTGGCCATCCTGTAAATTCTCTGTGATGGCACTTAATATAAACTGTTCCATTATTTTGCCAGGTACTGATGTCAGGCTGACTGGTCTATAATTACCAGGATCTTCCTTTGCACCCTTTTTGTGAATGGGTATCACATTGGCCAGTTTCCAGTCATCCGGAACCTCACCAGTGAACCAGGACTGTTGGTAAATGATGGAGAGTGGCTTTGCAAGCTCATTTGCCAGCTCTCTCATTACCCTGGGGTGGATCTCATCTGGTCCCATAGATTTATGAACATCCAAGCATTTCAGTAGCTCTTTAACTGCCTCCTCTTGGATAATGGGGGGACCATTCTGCTCCCTGACACCATCAACCAGCCCAGGCAAGCAGGTGTCTTGAGGGCACGTCATCTTCTCACTAAAAACTGAGGCAAAGTAGGCATTAAGCACTTCTGCTTCTCCTCATCTCCAGATACTAAGTTCCCTCCCTTGTCCAATAAAGAACAAAGGCTGGTCTTACCCTTTCTTCTAGCATTAATGTATTTGTAAAAACATTTTTTATTATCCTTTACAGAAGTCGCCATTGTAAATTCAAACTGAGCTTTGGCCTCCCTAATTTTTTTTCTGCATACTCTAGCAGCCTTCTTGAATACTTCCTTAGAGACCTGACCCTCCTTCCAATGCTGATACATCCTCTTTTTATTCCTAAGTTCCTCCAAAACCTCCTTGCCCAGCCAGGCTGGACGTTTACCCCGTCGGCTGATCTTTCGGCACACAGGGACAGTCTGTTCCTGTGCCCTCAAGATCTCTGTTTTGAGGCATGCCCAGCTTTCCTGAACTCCTTTGTTTTTAAGGGCTGCTTCCCAAGGGACTCTCTGAATAAGTCTCCTAAACAGGCCAAAGTCAGCCCTCCGGAAGTCTAATGCAAGGGTCTTACTGGTGCTTCTCCTGACTTCACCAAATATTGAGAACTCTATTATTTCACGATCACTCTGCCCCAAGCGACCTCCAACCACCACATCTCCCACCAGCCCATCTCTATTTGCAAACAGCAGATCTAACATAGTCCCTTCCATGGTGGGTTCACCCACCAGCTGCGACAAAAAGTTGTCCTCCATACATTCTAAGAATTTCCTGGACTGACTCTTTACTGCTGTATTAAGTTCCCAGCAGATGTCTGGTAGGTTGAAGTCACCCACAAGAACAAGGGCTGATGATCTTGAAACATTATCTAGCTGCCTATAGAATAAGTCATCTACCTCTTCTTCCTGGCTGGGTGGACGATAACAGACTCCCAGTAGGGTGTCAGCCCTGTTGGCCTTCCCCTTAATTCTTACCCATAGACATTCAACTCCATCCTCCTTAGTTTCAATTTCTACAACATTGAAAGTCTGCTTAATATAAAGGGCCACGCCTCCACCTCTTCTTCCTTTCCTGTCTCTTCTGAAGAGCTTGTATCCATCCAGTGCAGTACTCCAGCTATGTGAGTCATCCCACCATGTTTCTGTGATGGCAGCTACATCATAGCTCTGCAGTTGCACCATGGCCTCCAGCTCTTCTTGTTTGTTGCCCAAGCTGCGTGCATTGGTATACATGCACCTCAGCTGGGCTACTGACTTCACCCCTAACTTAGCCTTGCAACCCTTGGGTCTGCTTACAGATAGCTCAGCTGCTTCCCCTTCCCCCTTCAAACCTAGTTTAAAGCCCTCTCAATGAGGTCTGCCAGTGCATGAGCTAAAGACCTTTTGTCCTTAACTGAGAGATGTACCCCATCTGGTTCCAGCAGAGCAGATGCTGTAAAAGTTTCCCCATGATCAAAGAATCCAAAATTATGCTGATGACACCAACCCTTAAGCCACTAGTTGATGATGAGGATTCTCCTGTTTCTTTCATCATTTTCCCCCGCTACCAAAGGGACTGAGCAGAACACTATCTGAGCTCCTGCCCTATCAACTACCTGACCCAGTACCCTGAAGTCCTTTCTAATTGCCTTGACACTCTTCTTTTCAATTTCATCACTGCCAGCCTGGAGTATCAGCAGTGGGTAATAATCAGAGGGCTGAATCAGCCCAGGAAGTCTCTCAGTGATATTTTGTACCCGGGCCCCAGGGAGGCAACAGACCTCCCTGTGGGATGGGTCTGGTCGACATATGGGGCCCTCAGTTCCCTTCAGAAGGGAATCACCTACAACAATTACCCTTCTTTTCTTCTTGATGTTAGAGGTAGTGATCATCTTACAGATGAGTCATAATTGGGGGGTTCACTGGGCAGACAAATTTTCGCCTATATCATCTAGTTGGGTCTCTAGATCCAGGACCTCACACCTATTCTGAAGTGGCACCTGTTTGGATGATGGGGATGGGGGGGAGTTTTTGTTATTACTTCCCTGAATGGGGACCCATTTCCACTCCTCTTCATCTCTCAGGTGCCCTTCTATTGCCTGAGAGCAGCAGGCATATAAGTCCTCAGTTTCTTGGTCAGAGGCCTCACTTAAAGATCGAAGGGCTGAACTCCACCAGCCTATTTTGCTTTCACTTTCCTGATACTCCTTAACCTTTCAACTTCCTCCCTAAGCTCAGCCACTAGTGAAAGGAGGTCGTTCACTTGTTCACACCGCAGGCACGTTTCCTCCACAACACTCCCTGAAGCCACTGATAAGCTCAGACACTCTGGGCACGGATGGGTCTGTATAGACGCATCCTTTTTGGAGGGCTCAACTTGGTCAGTCAGACTTAAACCGGCAACAGTTTTTGACCGTGTAGAAACCATTACTAATAGACGCCTCAAACACAACCAGGCAGCAGAAAGACCTCAATCAACACAGAGAACTCCTTACTAGTAAGAAAGCTGGCAACCCTGCCTGCTTGCCCTGCCTGCGTGAACTGCCATGCAGACGGCCTTGTATACGTCCCAGAGACTCACCACACCCCTGTTTGCCCGCTCCTGTTCGCCGCGCTCCGGGTCTCCGAGCTCCCCAGAGACCTCTTATAATCAGCCACTCAGCAGCAACTCAGGAAGCTCCACCCCTTCGCTCCTCACTGCCTCACAATGGCAATTGTCTCACCTGCTCAACGATCTTTTATAATCAATCAGCCACTCAGCAGCAACTCAGGAAGCTCCACCCCTCGCTCCTCACTGACTCACAATGGCACTGCACTTGATGGCATATATATGGCCTGCCTTTTGATGGCTTTGAATTTGAGGAAGATCTTTTTTCATTTTTTTAGTCTTTTTATAAGTATCCATGCCATGTCCCTGATATCTTCCCCTCCAAGTTGCGGCTTCCTCCTTTTGCCTTGCTTCTGCAGCATCTGTCAGCTTACTTTTGGCATGATTTGGTCCTTTGCTCTGCTACTGATATAATCCCGGTCCGTTGTATTGTAATCACAAAATTTCCAAAATTTCCCAATTTTGTTTTTTTCTCCTCCAAATGCAATTCCTTTGATGGTATCTCCATTCCAGCATGTTTGTAACTCCTTCTTTTCTGTTTTTGCAAGCTTTGCTGCATCTGCCTGCACTTGATGGCATATGGCCTGCCTTTTGATGGCTTTGATTTTGGGAAAGATGTTTTTTCAGTTTTTTAGTTTCTTTTAATTATCCATGCCATGTCCCTGATATCTTCCCCTCCAAGTTGTGGCTTCCTCCTTTTGCCTTGCTTTTGCAGCATCTGTCAGCTTAGTTTTGGCATGCTTTTGGTCCTTTGCAATGCAGCTCACTTCCTCACAGACCATTTCTCGAAGACATTAAAACCTCCGATTTTCTGGTTTTTGGGGTTTTTTTTCCAATTGCATTTCATTTGATCCTATCTCCTTTCCAGAGTGTTTGTAAGGCTCTTTTTGGGTTCGCAAGATTCCTTTTCTCTTCCCGAAAGCAAACTTCATTTCCAAAATGCGATTTTAATTCAATTCCATTTCCTTTCGGAAAAGCTGACAGATGCTGCAAAAGCAGGGGAAAGAGTCAAGGCGGTAGTCGCACCTTGGAGGGGAAGATATCAGGGACATGGCACGGAAAATTAGAAAAAAATTTAAAAAAAGAAAAAAAATCTTTCCCAAAATCAACGCCTTCAAAAGGCAGGCCATATGCCATCAAGTGCAGGCAGATGCAGCAAAGCTTGCAAAAAGAGAAAAGAAGGAGTTACAAACATGCTGGAATGCAGATGCCATCAAAGGAATTGCATTTGGAGGAGAAAAAACATAAAATTGGGAAATTTGGGAAATTTTGTGATTACAAATAAATGGACCGGGATTATACCAGGAGCAGTGCAAAGGACCAAAAGATGCCAAAACTAAGCTGAGAGATGTTGCAAAAGCAGGAGAAAGAGTCAAGGAGGAAGCCTCAACTTGGAGGGGAAGATATCAGGGACATGGCATGGATAGGGGAGGAAGGTAAGAAAAAATGGTTTTTTGCAAGTGACAGTGCTTTGACAGGCCTGACTTCTCATTAGTTGGGTATTTGGGTGTTTTCTTGGGGTGAGTTTTTGGTTTGAGTTTTTTTTTCTTGTTGTTTGGTTTTCGTTTGAGGACGTGGTCTGGGTAGGAAAGGCTGGAAAGAAATAGAGTATCTGCTCAGCTCTTCTCAAAATGACTTGTTCTGCTGGTGTGGTCTGTCACGTACACTTTGAGACACTTCTTCCTTAGATAAGCACTAGAAAATCTTGACTTTCTTGGGTCTCTTTCTGGCTTTGTATTATTATGACTTCAGAGGTTTGCCCTTTCTTTTTGAACACAGGTGACAGAGAAAACCATAATGATAATAATACATA
This sequence comes from Camarhynchus parvulus, assembly GCF_901933205.1. Taxonomy (NCBI): domain Eukaryota; kingdom Metazoa; phylum Chordata; class Aves; order Passeriformes; family Thraupidae; genus Camarhynchus; species Camarhynchus parvulus. The sequence continues at coordinate 7,255,574 of NC_044571.1, forward strand.
GGTGACAGAGAAAACCATAGATGATTGGTGACTTCGAGGCTAAAGAAAACACAAATGCATTCTCAGGGATCATGTTGCCCATAGTGTGCAATTCCAGGAGGATTCAGCAATATGAAGTCACATTTTTCACCGTTCTAACAGCAAAAGGCCACCTGTAGCTACTTAAATGTTAGGTTCACACACTCCAAAGCATCCCGTGGCTGATTCCTGTGGAAACCCTTGCTGGGCTGCATTAATCAGATCAAAGCTGTTGATAGGATGCTGAGTGACTCCAGTACCGCACAAGGCATTAGAGAGGATCACTGTGTGCAGCTGCTAAGGTGGCAGGGAGCCACCCCCGCAGGACCCCTCCTGCAGGGAGATCTGCCAGCCCTCCCTGACCTTGCCAGGTGATCATTCAGGTCACACACAGCCTGCATTTTCCTGGCACAAACACCTGGCTGGCTCCTTGCCTTCCCAGTTTAGCTTTCTCTATATACTAAGAAAACACTTTAAACAATGCTCAGAGGTAAAGGAGAGGGCAGGTGAGGCAGGCCCTTCACTCAGGGAATAAATGAAGTGCCACCACTCCTAGTCAGTCTTGATCCAAATGCTCTTTACACCTTAAAAACTCAGCAGGCAAGTTCACCACCAGAACCTCTGGCAGCAGATCAGGCTGGAATTACATCAGCAGCAGAGAAAATTAAGTGTGTCTTCATTTTCAGCAAGATAAAAGCATCCATCTGTTTCTGTTCCTTATTAATTTAGCCTGCAAGTAGAATACAGAGCTATACATTAATTAAATGCATATGACTGGCTAATAAATTTGTTGCAAACCACTCTCATGATGCCTGTATCTTCATTAAGCAGAGATTGAGAATGTCTAAAAGGAGGACTTTTTACAATAGATTATGTACAGATGACAACTAAGCCACCTAGAGTTTTCCACAGCACTACAGGAAATGCCAGGTGCATGAGAAATCCCATCAATATTTCAATTTTCTTTTATTTTTGCTATTGGCTGTTGGGATCTTCAGCTCATCAGAGTGACCCTGAGAAAAGTTATAAAGTCTCTTTTCCCAGCCCCAGCGCTTGAAGAAGGAGTCAGAGCTCTTAATTTCTCGGTCTCAAGGTTGTTTATTGTTTCTTATCTATAAAAAATTTTCTCCTGCCCTGCCGAGGTCCGTCCAGCAAGACAGTCCAGGCACTGTGCCTGCCCCCAGGGCAGTGTTATGTCTTTATGCTAAAAACTACTTGTACAATATTTACAATTACTTTCCAATACCTATCACCTGTGTTAGACAGTGAGCTTCTACTCTAAACCAATCCAAAAGTGCCAACATCACAGCAGAAGATGGAGGCCAAGAAGAAGAAGGAGAAAGGCTGGACACACCCAGTTCCCTCCATCTTGCCCCCTGAATCCCCATACCAAAAACCCCAAAATCTACTTTTCCACCTTGTGATAACTTCATTATTATTCTACCTAAACTGTTGTGGCTTGCTGGGCCTCATATAAGGTTGGTAATTTGCTCCATGGGTCATAATCAAACCCACAGGTGTTTTGGGCTCTGTGCCAGGGCTTCTGAGCCCCCTGGCAGGGGTCTTGGCCATCCTGGACAGCCAGAGGGATGTTCTGGGTTCCCACAATTGGCAACCATGAGGTCCCACAGGACAAATGTTTCCCCTCCCCTTATCATGCAAATGTAACCAGCAGTATTTTTCTCCCCCTCGTCCCCAAACATGGGGAGATAAAGCCAGCCAGGTTTGCTACTAACATAATCCCACGAATCACTGAGCACAGAAATGCTGGGACAATGGAATTACCAACACACTCCCAGGCTGCCCTGCCCCTTGGGTGTGCACACCTTGCCCATGGCCACACACCACCAAACCAGGACACAGAGCAAGGCAGGAAAGGGCTTGGAATAAGAGAGCAGGGATGTCACAGACATTTCTTTTATGAAAAATCCTCTCTTAGGATTTTCCTGCTGAAGCTGAGAAGTTCAGCAACCAGACATAAACAATAGGTTATCTGCTTCTGTGGAATGCAACAGGTCAGTTCTGGATTGGCCCAGATTGAGTGTTTGGAGATAATAGCCAATCCAGAACTGAGCTCTCTCGGACACAGTCCGAGAGAGCAAGGTTTGTTGATCATTCTTTACTTTCTATTCTTAGGTAGCTAGCAGCTTCTGGAAACTCTCCTTTTCTTTTTCTTTTTAGTATAGTTATAATAGATGTATATATCATAACTTAATAAATCAAGCCTTCTGATCATGGAGCCCATCTCGTCTCTTCCTTCACCCCGAAAACCTTGTGTCCAACCGACGACACAGGGATTTCCTGGGTCAGCCAAGCCAGCAGAGCCCCTCCCAGTGCTCAGCACACCAGGGATGGGGCAGTCCTGGAGGTTGTGTAGTTTGTGCTGCTGCTCAGGTGCATTGATGTGCAATCCAAGTGGAAATAATCCTAAAAAGGTCAGCAGAGACTTGAAAAGGGGAAAAAAAAACCCCACACTCCTACATTACAGGAGAATCTCTTATTTTACAGAATCTGAATAAGATGCAGTGCTTGCAATAATTCCATAAGAACCTTTCTAACCAGGTTAGGGGGGGAAAGTGTCTTTTATGAGCACTTCTTCAAGCCATTATTACCTGTCAGTACCCAGTATTAAATAAATTGCAAGAAGCTTCTGCTGGCATTGCAGACCTTAGTGATAGCTTTGCTTTACTAATATAATTATTGCAATAGTAACAATAATGAACTGCCACAGACTGCTCCAAGTGACAGCATGTAAGCACACTCCACCTCACTGCACACAGGCAAAAGCCAAGGCTAATGCAGAGGGGAAAGTGTATTTTACAGAATCTTTGGAAATGGACAACAAAAGGTAATACAGTGCAATTGATACAGACAAATACATTTTTAATGGTATTAAATGGCTTTAAATCTTCAACAGTTTCCTAGACAGGAAGTCTGATGCCCATCCAGAACTGACATTGGCCAAGGATGCCAAGTAAAGAAGCAAGGGATCTTCAGATCCATGGGCAGTAAGTGGAAGCACAGGGAAGACACAGGTCCATTGCTGATGGGGCAGGGAAACATCCTAATGCTGACAAGGCAGAAGTCTCAATATATTTGTTGCCTCTGTCTTTACTAGAGGTAGGTCTTTCTTCTCTGGAGAAGTCTCAGAGGAACCCTGTCCCTGTATTTCATTATTTGAAGGGAGCTACAGAGAGACCTGAAGCTCCCTCTTCAGAAGGAGCCACATGGAGAAGACAAGGGGCAACAGCTGCAAGACAAGAGATTTCATCTCAGTGTAAGAAACAATTTTTTTCAGCATTAGAAATCCAATCACTCATTGGAACAACCTCCCTAGAGATGTGGACAGGGTGTTAAATAACCTCACCTAGGCTCCCATTCCCATAGAAGGTTGGACCAGATGATCTCTCAAAGTTCCTTCTTACCCGAGCTGTTCTGTGGTTCCATTAATCTAAAGTATGAGGAAAAAGAAGTTATACTTAATTTTAAACAGAGCTACCAACACCAGCAACATTCTACATTTAACCAGCTTGAAAAAACCCAAATATTTTCACCACCACAGCACAACACCCAACGCTCCCCTGCCCCAACTTTTCTGAATAATATTCAGAAAATAATATTCACCCTGCCCTTTTCTGGACCTCCTGAGAAACAAAGGGCATTGACATTTTGGGGGTTTATCCTTTAGGAAAAGGGTACTGACCATTTTCCCTGCAGTAAGTAAGCACACACAAAGCTGAAGCCACCTCCTTCTTCCTTAGAAAGTTCCTCTCAAGCTTTTAAGTTAGAAATGCCAAATGTTCTCACAAGTGGTAACATGGCAGGAAAGGAGTTAAACAGATGAATGGAACTAATTAAGTAAATTACACATTTTCATGAGAAAAAAAAACAGCCTAACAGGGGTGCTCATCAGAGAGCTAATATTTACCAAAAGTTACAACTACACTGAAGACTAATGACTGGATGGTAAAGTAACAGCAAAATAATTAGTCGTATTCTAGCAATTACTTAGGAATTCCCCAAGAGGTAGCATTGATTAAAGTTATTTTACAAGTATATTAGTTGGAAGTCTTTAAAAAAAAAGCCATGCCAGGTTTTTGTTGATGATTTGAAGGAGCCAGAAAACTGTGGAAATCACATTTCATTAAGGAATGAAGCAAGAGGCAAAACATACAAAAGAGGTGAGAGGCAGCAAACGAGAGCAAATGAAGTAACAGATTAAGGTAAATAAAATCCTAGATCACATAGGTAATACCAGAATATATAATTTTTTTCTCCTGAAGAATGAATGAAAGTTTACATGAGAAATGGCTTTCTTGGGATCCTGAAGCCACACAGCACAGCTGACAGAATGGGCTCTAATAACACATTCTTCTCTGTCCTCACTTCTGCATCCCAGCCCTCTCTTGGAGGAGAAACTCTCCAGGCTCATTGCCCTGGTACTGCCTCCCCAGCTACACAGACCCCAGGGGCTCAGGCTCCAAGGACACTCATCTCCTTTTCCAGGAAAATGGATGGATGGATGGATGGATGGATGGATGGATGGATGGATGGATGGATGGATGGATGGATGGATGGATGGATGGATGGATGCCCAGGCCATCTTTGAGCTTGCAGATGACAAAACATCAGAAACACATTATCCACTCCACAGGGGGCAAACAGGCGTGCCCTTAAGAGCTCACACCTGAAAACTTTTGACTTCCTGCCATTGATCCCAGCCTAATGTTGCTGAAGCCCATAAAGCTACACTAGGGCTGCATTTGTTTTCTCAGACATCTGATATCCATAGAAAACAAGCTGTTGTTTTCTCTGCCCTTTGAACAGTGAAATTACTGCACTTCTCCCCGATTCCAAAGCTCAGAGCAGCTGTTCAGCCTCTCTGGTTTGTATTTGGGCTCACCCAGGTGACAGAGAGGTGCAGGACAGCACAAGGCAGGGTTTGCATCTCCTGGGCACCAGAGCCTGCCCTGCCTGCAGGAATCTGTGAGCTCTGCTCATAGGGAGCAGCTCTGGTGCCCACCCAGAGGTGGCACAGTACTGCCAGCCAGGGGCTGAGTGAGAGACCCAAGCAGGCAAAGAGAAACCGGCAAAAAACCAGTCTGGGACATCCAACTTTGGGGAGCTGAAGGTGAGGATGGGCAGCATGGCTGGTCCTGTCTGCCCACCTTGCTCTTCCCTCATCAGCACAGGGGCACAACTAAATCTGGATGAGTTCCTGCAGATCCAACATGGGATTCCTTCATGGGAGAGCAGGCTCCTGGTCCAGCATCCTGCTCCCCTTCCACCTTGATAAAGTTTTGAAGAGTCCTGCCAGTGGGGGAATAGGGTCATACAATCACCTGCTCCACTGCACTGCAGGTTGTGGGTGTGTGTTTGGGGTCTCAGAGAGCCAGAGGTGTCACTGAGGCTTGAGGAGCTCACTGCTGGTTATAAACACTCCTGATTCTCTCAGGACATTCTCACACGGCCCAGGTGCACCCCAAGGTGAGTCAGCACATTCAGCCAAGCAACTTGGCCTGAAGAACATTGTCTGAAAGGGACAACACAAACACCACCCCATGGGATCTGGGACAGCCCTTGCAGAGTCCCATCCACAGCTGCCTCCTTCTTTCTCCTCAAATTCTCACCCTCACCTCACCGAAACAGGAGGACAGTTGCAGAATGAATGGCACTGCTAAAGGCTCCTCTAATTGCACAATCCCTCCCTGCCAGCCCCTGTGGAGGAGGTCTGTGCTAAATCCTGTCACGACTTTTCGCTTCCTTGAGATTTAGGATCAGATTTTCCCTTCATTTACATGCAAGTCTAAAGCCATTAACCTCCAGAAAGCAATTCCTTCGTTTGCTGGTGCAAAGAAGAATAGAATTAGGTCATATGGACCCAGTCAGTCCTTTATTTTTACATCAGTGAAGGCTGGCAAGGATATTTTACCGAAAATTTAAGCAGCAGCTCTCTACACCCCTACTGCTCTTATTTAATCAAATCAATGCCATAGGGCCCTGCAGTGGAACCTGCAGCAATGTGTAAGTTTTGTGTGCCACACTCTTTCTGTTTAGATATCCCTGCTAGGTAGTCTATTGGTTTTTTATTTGAATGACGAGTGCTCTTGACTTTCAAAGCTCATTTGTTGATTTTTCCCCTTCTTTTTTAAAAAGAACTTCAGTTCCAGAACAACATTAGCATCCACGTACTGCAGGTTACAGCCATGAACTATCCCCTGCCATTCTGTCTGGGTTTGTTGGTTGTCTGGATTTGGTTCTTGAGATGATAATTACATTTTTAAATCATAAATGCTGAGTGCCATACTGCGCATTTCTACACAAAAGCACAGGTAAGAGTCATGCACCCACTACCCCATTTCATTACCTTCTCCCTTGGCACACATTATATTATCCAGCCTTAGTAATGTTTGTTTCACCTAAATGTCCAGTTCTGCTTATCTTTAAAGGAATAACACAGATTTGTGTGCCTCTGCTCAGAGCCCCTGCTCTTTACTTTCAGTGGAAACACTGACATGAAATCCAGGCTACTTGGTGGTTTTGCTCCATGTTCCTTTCCTGCAGAGCACAAAATGCTTCCCTTTCAGAGCTACCCTCTCTCAGCTCAGTCCTTAGCTGCCATTCCACATGATATCTTAAGACAGCAACAAATGCAGGCAAAATTTAAAACACCACGAGTTGCTCATGAAAGACACAAAGATAGCACCCAGATCTTCACATCTCCTCATGCTTCAGTGAGTGAGTAAGTTCCTCTTGCCTTGTATACCTCAGTTCCCCACAGACAACAGTGAAAGCTCATAAGGGATGTGTATATCCAGAAAAACTCTTCTTCCACTAATCCTTCCACCAGCCAAAGATCATCTGGCTCCAGTACATGGTTTTTAATACTCCCATGTAGTCATTCTGCTGCCTAGAAAGGCAAGGAGATCCTTGACCATCCAGCCTGTTTGCCAGGCTGTCACATTCACCAGTTTGGATAAGACAGTTTCTTCATCCAGCCATCAAATAACTTCATTTTTGGGCAAGAATTTGGGCACCAAATTTGCAGATACCCAAAACAAGAGGTCACTGCACACCCAGCCCAGCGCCTCCAGCTGGCCTGGGAGAACTGCACCCCATGGAAAAGCTGTACCCATGCTGGACCAGTTGAGGAGAACTGTTGTCCATGGGATGAGACACTGGAGAAGTTCATGGAGAGCTGTCTCCATGGGAGGGATCCCACACTGGAGCAGGGGAAGGACTCCTCTCCCTGAGCAGTGGCAGGAGCAATGTGTGATGAACTGACCATAACCCCATCCCCATCTCCCTGAGCCACTGGGGGAGGAGGGAGAGCTGGGAAGGAGGGAGGGGTGAGGAGAAGGTGTTTTTAAGATATATTTGACTTCTCATTATCTTGCTCTGATTATTTTGGTAATAAACTCAGTAAATATCTCCAAGTTCAATCTGTTTTGCCTGTGACAGTACTTACTAAGTGATCTCTCCTTATCCCAACTCATGAAGCTTTCATTATATTTTCTCTCCCCAGCCCAGCAGAGTGGCTTTTGTGGGTGCCTGGCACCCAGCCAGGGTCAGCCCACCCCAGACTGCTCATGCAGGCAAGTCAGGACACACACCCTGCAAAACAAGTAAAGAAAGGCCTGATAGATTCAGCTTACCGAGTCCAGCTGGAAGGGCTCATTCCCATTTAACTGTATTTTATTCAGATAGCTCAACAACTACACTAAGAACAAGACTTTGAAACCAAACATAATCTATGATTCTTTCACCCTTCCCACCTCCCCTTTTTAAATTTTCTTTCTTTTCCCCCCTCTCTCTTTTTAACACTTGGCTTTTTTTTCTTGTCTGGTTGGAGCTAAGGAGACCCACCTGACCCAGCAGCTCGTGTGAGTCAGCAGAATGATTTCCCACATCCCAACAAGGTTCAAGTGCCACAAATCTACTATAAGGGTAGGAATACTTCATCTCCCAGGTGCTCTGGGGATTAATTAGCATTCTGAAATCATGTTTTGGGATCCTCATGTGCAAAGTGCTAGAGAAGTGGCTATTATTATTCTTGCAAACCATAATCCTGGATTAGTTAAAGCAACTAGTCAAGCAATCAACAGAATTTGTCAATGATGAGGTAAAGAGTTACAGCCAGTGACGTTTCTAGGACAGAAAGAATGAATTTTCTAAACAATCAGTATGTGCTGCATAGAGTGAATAATTTGTAATGAATAATGTATGCAGTTAATTTAGCCTCTTTGCCAGCTTGCAGAAAGTCCATGCACAGAAAGATAATTTTCTGACCTTATTTCAGGAATTGAAAAAAGGAATAAAATGTAGTTTATTCTATGGATGTGTACTCAGCTCATCTCCTTTTTCTGCCTGAGATGTACTGACATAGTACAGGGATAGAAGCAGGTACAGGAAAGACTCCTCCTCCCCATCTGGGATGGAAGATAGGAGGTGATTTGGCCGTAGAATCTCCCATCTCTAATGTATGCTCAGCTTGTCACGCTCAAATCATGGCAAAATCTTTGTCCAGCAGGGTTTATGTACTGTGTACACCCACGTGGCCAGGCCATAACTCCTAAATGAAGCCATGTGTGAAAAACAGAGTCACTGTCCTATGGATATTTCAGAAATAATATTTGCATAATTTCTTGGCTGGCCATATGGCTGTCTGGTTGTTTCCCAAATTCTGTCCTGGTCATCATCCAGGATTGCAGAGGACAGCACAGACATCCTGTACACCCCATCAGCTGCAGGGTGGGAATTGTGGTGGCTTCTTCTCCTCCTGCTAATCCTGAATGTCAGACCTCACTTGCTCATGATGATCTGGTCAGACCTGTGCTAAAGCTTGTGTTTCAGAGCAGGTAGGTAAAACAAGTGCCCTCATGTGGAAAAAATAGGAGAAGGTGTGACCATGTTCACAGGAGTCCGCGGATGAGGGAAGAGACGAGGATCTGACTCCATGTTTCAGAAGGCTGATTTATTATTTTATTATATATATTATATTAAAACTATACTAAAAGAATAGAAGAAAGGATTTCATCAGAAGGCTAGCTAAGAATAGAAAAAGAATGATAACAAAGGCTTGTGTCTCAGACAGAGAGTCCGAGCCAGCTCACTGTGATTGGCCATTAATTAGAAACAACCACATGAGACCAATCACAGATGCACCTGTTGCATTCCACAGCAGCAGATAACCATTGTTTACATTTTGTTCCTCAGGCCTCTCAGCTTCTCAGGAGGAAAAATGCTAAGGAAAGGATTTTTCATAAAAGATGTCTGTGACGAGAAGGGGAGATGTGAGATCTCCTTATTACCATTGATTTTCTTTTTTTCCTACAGATTTCAAACTTTCAAACCTGGGAATTTCTCAGCTCTGGCTCACCAGTACCCAGGTGTGAATGCTCTGGAGTTCTCTCACACAGCTCACACTGCTGCCTGCACGACCTGGAGTTTCCAGACTTTGGGGGAATGTGGGACTGGACCAGCAGGCTCCCAGCCCCGGGTCAGGCACCACTTCCCACCTCTGCCTCCTCCCCAGCGATTGCTCCCCACTGCTGCTGCCCCAGAGAGTGTCAGAGCACCTTGTGGCTGCAGCAAAGGCAGAACTGGTGAAAACAAACACTGGTTTCTCCTTTGTAGGTGGCATGGATTCATGTCCCCGCACTAAAACAAACAGAATGCAAATATGGAACACTAAAGTAGCTGTTGTATTGGCTCTCACTGACTGTGCAGGCTCAGCTTTCATGGCCCAGGGTGTTTTTGGGGATTTCTTTCAGCAGGATGGGGACCTCTGCTCTTTTGTGCTGGACTCTAATTTCTTTCCAATACCCTTAGTGCTGTCATATTTGCAAAATATTAATTTAGAGGAAAACTGAAGAGGGTCCCTGAGTAAACACCACAAGGCCAGATTGTGATGATTTCACAGGAGAAAATGAAAATCTTTGTTGTAGGATAAGAAGAAATGAACAAGGAGGTATAAAAAAAAAAGAGGGGGATTAAAAGTATTGTCCAGAAAAAGGCAGATTTTGGAGGTGAGCAGGGAAAGAAGATCAGAAGAAAACTAAAGGCGTATATTTGTGAACCAAATTAATGTATGGATGTGTAAAAGTTGCCAGTCTGACATGGAGATGAATGTCCATCTTTCTCTAAAGCTACAGCCAGCTCATCCCTTCATCCTACAGGGCCCTGCATTGAACACTGATGCACGAGAAATCCGCAGTGTGTGTGGGCTCTCCCTGACAAGGACAAATGTAACTCTGTGTGAACAACAGTCAGCACATGGGAAAGGAACTATTTAAGCCTCATTTTAAGCAGGGCCATCCCTGCTCCCTCCACACAGCTGGCAGAGCTGCGCACAAGGATTTTAGCCAGCTCCTCTGTGCCTCGTGGTGATCCTTGGAGTGCAAAACCAGCACAGAGACAGCATGGTGCAGACAAGAAGGGAAAGCTGTGGTTTATGTGCAAAGGGAACAAGTTTCAGGGTAGAGGAAAATAATATAAATGCTCACACCTGCTGCAGTTTCCTAAGAGTGTTCATAATACTGCGTCCCTAAAACTCATATCTATCTCCTTTCAATAAACTCCAGCTCTCTGACACTACAAATAGAAGCCAAATTAACAGCCTGGGCTCCATGGAAATGTTTTTGAGAAGTTTTCAGGTGGGAGGCATTCATATTGCTCTACAGTGTGATGTTGATGGGAATTTTCCTTTTCCTCCTTCTGTTTTTCCCCCCCTCTTTGTCTGGCACTCCAGTAATTTCATTACTTTCCTTCTTAGTAAATTATTCCAGGTGGCAATGTATCAGCCAAAAGGCAAAAAAAAAAAAGCTGTCATTCACAGAAGTACAGGGTCAGAGTTTTTCCTCTTCTGAGTGACTCTGCAGTGTCACTGTGCAGACTTTTCCTGGGCAAGCATGTAGAAATGCATAATTAATTTGAGTTAATTCTGGAAATCGAGGATAGAGCTACAGGCACTGGAGATGCAGGATGCAGCTGCATTTGGAGTCTCCACTCTGAGGTCCCTGCTTGCAGTAACTCTACTGGGGTGGGAACCAGCAGGAGAGGGAAAGTTAATTTTTAAATTATTCTCTGTATCAGCTTGATGGCATAAATTAGAAGAGCCTTAGGGTTGTTAAACTCACATTTCTGTGGAAAAGCCCATTGTTCACAGATGATGGTTCAAGAAAATGTATATAAAATGGCCATTACAACTTTAAGCACCAAATTATACCTGCAGTGGACAACATTTGTCAGCATTAAAAACTCCTCAGTCTCTCAGTTTCCTTTTCTTGGAAACTGCCACGGGCATGAGAGGGAAGGGCTGGGCTGGGGGTCAGCAGGACACAGAAGTGCAGCTGGGTGCTGCTTTTTGGCAGGGATCCTGCTGGGCATCCCCCAAGGCCACAAGCAGGCTGCACATGAGAATATTCTCCATTTTTTGTGGCTGTTGCTCCCCTCCCATGGGCAGGATTCCTTCCTGCAGTACCAAGGTGTTGGGTGATTTCCATGGGACCAGGTGCATCACACATCCCCCTCTTCCTGGGAGATGCTCAGGTACAACTCACAGCCAGCTGTAACCTGATCCCCCAACATCTGGACCATGCAGCTTTTCATACTCCCTGCACCATGGTTGTTCTCAAAAGAGAGGGGGATATAGAAAAGAGCCCGTCCCAGCATTTTTCAAGGTTGGTTGAAAGGAACAACATCCAACTCAGGTAACCCAGTTTCTGGAGAGGCTGCAGTCCTTATTTCTGCATGTTTTTAGAAATACTTTACAAATACCTTCCTGATTAATTGCAAGAAATCCTGGACTGTCCTCAAATGCCAGCTCTCATCTCCACTCAGGGCCTGTCAAAGTGCCTTCGTTTTCTTTATTTCTGCACTTCAATTTTTCCAGGTGCACCTCACTGGATAATTAGGGAAGTGTTTTTATTTCTTGTTAGCAGTCAGTGGCTCTGAGTGTGCTCAGGTTAAACCTTCCCTTAGTATATCTGCAAGTCCAGAAAGTCCTGTGCTGGTATCAAGCACTTGCCTTACACTTTTGTTTGTGAGGAAAATACCTGTAGCAGAGGTTTTATTTAGAAATCAAAAATTCAGAACTCCATGCTGTCCAGTTTCACTGGTAATTAATTGCTCATTAACATCAACACATATTTACTCATTAAAATCATTGCGTAAGTCATTTATGTGAGGACCTTCAGGGTCTCAGCTTGTCCCTGGTTCTGATGCCATTTGAGAGAGGTGATCAGCCAAGGTCCACAGCACTGCCCAGACTCCTTTGGAGGAGGAAATCCTACAAGCAACATAGGAGCTGCTGCCAAAAATTATCACCATTTCTGCTATTTTCTTTTCAGAATTGACAAAGGGAGGGTCATCTTATTCTTAGCTTTCCAGTCCACCTTCTTATAAGAAAAAACTGCCACTGTTTGTGCTGTGAGTGATGATTGTCCTCCTCATGGCTTCCCATGTAATGGTGAGCACTTTGTCATCTATGATAATGGCACTGAGAGGAAAGTCACAGATTATTCCAACATGTGCTACATCTTCCAAACATGCCAGAATACATTTTCTCAGCCCTTATAGATCTTCCACCATGGTCCAGCAAGCCCTGCAATACCTAAGACTCATCACCCATCTGTTTGCAACATTCACTGGCTTTACACTGACCAAACACCATGGATCATCTGGGCTGACTCAGAAGACCTACAGTATAAAACCACACAAATGTTGGATTCATAGTAAACTCTCTGAAAATGCCTTATGTCACCCAAAAGTTTGCTTTCTTTACTTCTGAGGTTATAGTGGCAGAGGAGGGTGCTGCACCCATTTTCAGCTCTGCAACCTCAGAGGTCATTTTCTGTGCCCAGAGCTTCTCTTGGGGTCTCTGGCCTCAGTCCACCATTATTCCTCAGATTTTGATGACTTCATTTTATTCAAATTCTGTAACACCGTGGAAGATGTCAGCAGAGCTCTTCCATTGTGCATTAATTAGTGGGGTGACAGTGCAGTACTAATTAGCAGAGGGTACTTACACATACAGCCTCTATACTCTGGAGGCCTAGTGTGAATTACAGAGACATCCCTGCAGCAGAGTTTATATTTTCCTGTTGAATGCAAGTGTCTTTTCCTCAGAAGCAGGCTGTTTCTCAGCTGAGCACAGAGGCACACTCTGTGAGTTACAAGCTGCTAGGAATTCAGAGAGGTACTGAGCCCTGCCTCACAGTTTTTCTTCACAGAGCATTTTTAACTGCTTCTTTTCAATCAAAACTGTCAAAATGATGTTGTAGAGCCCACAGCCGATGCAAAGTGAGTGTGTGGGGCTTCTTTACTACAGTGTCATTGAACAGAAAGATCAATTTCTGTTTTGGCAGCCAGCTCAGCTCAGTGAAGCCAGGGGAAAAGTGTCATTGCTTTCAGCATGGATTGGATCAGGTGAGAGCTCTCTACATCTCATTATGCACTTCATTTCAGCAACAGGCCTAGACAGGCTTTTTATGGCTCTCCTTCACTTACTTTACACCACCAGCTGGAGGTCAAGACACCAAAAATCTCCATTTTGATTTTTTGATGAATTGTCTGGCTATTCCCAGAATACTGATCACAAAGTCAGGGCAATGTCTCTTCCAGAGCTGTGGGGGGCTTCACTGCAAGGAATCATCTATTCTGTGTTGTACCCTTTGCCACTGAGGTTTTCAGCTGGCTTGGGACAAAACCATGCTTTAATCTCAAATTAATGTCTGAAAATGTCCATGAGCCTGGATCCTTGTCCTAAATCAAAATGTTGAGAGTTGTTTCCCCATTATGTTTCTTCTCACTCTTCTCCCCATCTGCAGAGAACAGTGTAAATCACAGGGCTTGAGAGAGGCAGAAGGCACAAGACAGAGAGGAGGCAGCTTTCAATAAGGTTAAGATGTGTAAAGACAAACTAAAAAGGTCAGAATTGTTCCTCTTTGAGAGAAAACAAGGAGAATATGCAACTGAGGTAAATAAAACCACATTGTACAGAGAAGGTCAGGAAAGAGATTTGATTGCTACCAAGGGACCAAAAGCCAGCAGACTGTTCTTTCCAAAGAATATAATATATAATGTATATTTAGCTTGTAGAACGCATTGCCACAACAGCACTCTCCAGATACAGTAGACAGACTTTAATAGTAAAGAGGAGATGTATCTTTACTCCTTGTTGGTTTGGAGGTGAAGGGAAGAAGGAGATGAAGAAAAACCCACTCTGTGTTGGTGACCTCATCCTCTGTCCTGAACTGAAAAGGAAGAGCTGCCTGTTCTTCTACCTTGAAGCTAAGATTTGGTACTTCAAAGTACAGAGATAAACAGATTCAGGGAAGATTTCAAACCCCAATTTTCAAGTCTGAAGATCTCCTTTTTGCAGTGCTTATGGAGGGAAGCATAAAGAGAGGCTCAGAGCAGGACAGTCTGACAGTATGTAGCATGTTTTAGCAAATACACACCCAGCAAGGCAAAATGGAGCTGGCAATAACTGCACTTGGGGGGAAAACTGAGCCCTTGCATGCACAGATGAGATAATTGTGGGTGCAGTTTCCCTGGATCAGTGCTCACAGCAACAGAGAGCTCCAGGCTGGCAGTGAGTGGTAACATCCTTGTGTTTGCAGCTGTGGGGTTAATTCTCAGAGATCTCCTGACCTTCAGATGGGCATGCCATCTGACCCAAGAAGTCTCCTAAAACCCACAGTGTTAACTTTTATTCAAGATGCTCTCCACCCCAGCTCATGACTGGGGATTTTGGATTCTTCAAAGGATTCCTGTAATCAGTGAGTGACAGGGCCACTGTTCCTTCATGACCTTAGGTCCCCATTGACTGTGAAAGATACCTTTAACATCCCACTGTACCAAAATTATGTTCATCCTTAATTCTTTCCAGAGAGCAATTGTCAGCTTCTATGGACTCTTGAGTAGCTCAAACACTCTCACCCCTAGCAATTAATTCAAAAGTATCAGAGTTTTTTAGGAGCTCTTAAGGACTATTATCTCTTTTTTCCACCAGGGAAAGGCCTCCAGAGAAAATTCAATGATACTTCCTACTTTTTGACAGTAATTGTGATTTCCACATTAAGAAAAACGAATTGTTGCCACTATCAGTAGCCCGAGATTGTAAATCAACACAAAAGCAGAGAAGAGGCTGGGGTGATATGGACATTTCAGCCTGAAGGGTTTCTGAAGGACTGTCTTCAAAGTGAAAAATGATGCATGGAGTTACAGATGGCTGAACTGCTGAGGATGGGCAGCAAAACCCACATCAGTGTCTGATGGTTTCTCAGTCCCATTCCACATCCAGCACCTTCCTCTCCTTCCTTCCAGTCACATGAGGTCCCCAGGTTTGGGGTCAGGGAGTCCCTGGGCAGGGGGGAGAACACAGCCCAAGCTGCACTCTGGAATTTCCCTGTCAGACAGAGCAAATCCACACGCTTGACTCAGAGGCTGATAATTACATGGATTTATATATTGGATTTATATATAAATAAAATTTATATATATGTCAGCATGGATGGCAAAGCCAGAATGGTGTCAGTGCTGGTTTTCCAGAGCTCACAGGTCACAGACACCCCTGTCCAACACCTCTGCCTCCTGCACACACCTCCACAGGTGGCACAGAGCCCTCTGTAGGGACCCTGGTGGGACACTGTGCAGAATTAGCCAGTGACAGATATGCTCTCCTGTCATTGTCTTTCACTCTCATAATGGAGAGAGAAAGAGATTGCACCTCTGGATAATAATTGTCATCATTTTCCCATTCCTTCTCACACAAAGCAAATGAATATTATTGCAAAATTCTGCTCTGAAACTTTATCAGTTCCTCCTTTGAATGTAATTGGCGGGGGAAAAAAAAGGAGAGAAAGAGTTTATTGAAGGACAAGGGAAAGGCAGCCAATTGCAAATAAAATCCACTCTGTGGTCTTGA
Organism: Camarhynchus parvulus; assembly: GCF_901933205.1. NCBI lineage: Eukaryota > Metazoa > Chordata > Aves > Passeriformes > Thraupidae > Camarhynchus > Camarhynchus parvulus. Next base: position 7,271,523 of record NC_044571.1, read on the forward strand.
AAATCCCAGAGGAGAAAGAAAACCAGGCTCTATATACCTTAGCTCAGAAATTGCCACATGCCAGTCCCATCCATGGGACTACTAAGAGAAATTTTGAAAGACTAAAATCTTTTAAAAGTCTTTAGCCATGTCACCATCCTCCCAGTCATGTCTTGTCAAAGCACAGCTCAGAGGAACTGCAGCTCATCAGAAAAGAAACCAAAAACACAATTCCCAGTCCCTTCCCACAGGTGACTGGGAAGGCACAATTCCTTAGCTTTTATTTGCATTGCATTTTTAAATCTTTATTGAAATATTGGACCCATAAATAAACTTTTAAAATATTATTTGCAGCCAAACCTTTATGTTTGCATTACAGATCCTCTGATAAAGAACAATGCAAGTTTGTGTGCTCACTGTATTTTAAAAAGGCACACAATATATATAAATCCATGTAATTATCAGCTGCCTCTTGTTCAGCATTTGAAATAGAGAAATCAGTATGATGAATGCAGCACAACAAGAATCATAAGAATTTATGCCAAGAATGACCTGTTTTTTCATATTCAAAAACATTGTTTTGCTTTTGGTCAAAACTAGATATATATCAAGTTTTTGTATTAATAAATTATAAAGGTGCACTACACCTACCATAAAATATCCATTAGTTTGGAGTAAACATGGGAACATCTAGAAAATTAGACATTGAATCACCAGTAATTCAACTGGCCAAAGATTTTCAGTGAAATATTTCCTGACATGGAATGTCAAGAAATTAAATTATAAAACCTTTTGAGAAAAACTCTTGGCTTAAATGGTTCAGGTTTGATATGAAAAAAAAAATTACAGGTCATAGTGACTTTGCCTTAAAATGTAATTGAAGTAGGTGGAAAAAAATCAAATTGGTGAGACTTGGAATGAAATTGTCAGTTGGTTTTAACTTCTTACTGTTTCTTCTTTCAGATGGTAAGTTACAACCTGTTTTGACTTTTCCATGTTTTCCATTATGATTCAGCATAAGAATTCTCTGTGGTTCCAGAGGATAAACAAGAATCTAGATACCTAGGCAGCCTATAAAACTTTGTGACTATTGGACATAAACAGATTTTGAAGAGATGTTGCAAAGCAGACTGAAGAAACTGATGAAGCACAGAAGGTTATTGATGAAGAGATAATGAAATCCTGGTCCCAAAAAATTGATTTTAAATGGGAATTTAATGGCACCGGATGGAGTACACCCAAAAGCTAACTTTAGCCTAAGGAGATAGATTAGTCTTCCTGTATTTCCTCTTCATCTGGTTGGGAAAAGCAAAACCCTACATTCAATCATCCTCTGTGAGAGCTTAGCTGGAGCCTTCCTCTGTCCATTAACTCTAACAAGCCTGGGGAGGCTGCCCTCCATCAGCACATCCCTGATTCTAGGCACTCCTCACCCTTGGGGCTGCTTGCAGAGGAGCTTGTGCCTGCTGAGTGCAGGGCAGGCCTTCATTCACAGCTGGAAATAAAGATCCCCCATAGAAATAAACCTGGGATTCCTGCAGATATCAGTTCTTTCACACCCAGCCTGCCAGCATGCTGTCCCTATCTTTTTGCTGGAGCAGAGAAAGATGACTGTCTCTGGGAAAATGTGTTGTATTTTATATGTGTGTGCTTGTGGCCCCAGGTATGCCTTCTGCACAGATGGATGACCTTGCAGTATGAGCAGAGAGGACTGATGGCCGCAGCTGCTGTAGGAGTTCACTCTTGGTGACAGGAGCACAGCAGGAGCTCAGAGCAGTTGCTGCTCTGGCTCCTCACATCTCTTTAATCATTTGATTAAGGCAGGTTTATTCAGATCTGCCTGCACACCCTGTGTCTCACTAACCCAAAAGAGGAGGGATGTTGATGCCTGGGGATAAAATCCCTTGTGTTCCACAGAAAACTTCTCCATGCTCCAATCTGAGCATGATTTCCTTCAACCCAAGTGCAGGAAAGTTGTTAAGCTCTGATGACCTGCAGTTCCTCTGAGCTGTGCTTTGACAAGACATGACTGGGAGGATGGTGACATGGCTAAAGACTTAATCTTTTAAAATCTCTCTTAGTAGCCACATGGATGGGACTGGCATGTGGTAATTTCTGAGCTAAGGTATATAGAGCCTGGTTTTCTTTCTCCTCTGGGATTTTCAAGACCACAGAGTGGATTTTATTTGCAATTGCCTGCCTTTCCCTTGTCCTTCAATAAACTCTTTCTCTCCTTTTTTTTTTTTTTTGTTTTTGCCAATGGCATCTAAAGAAGGAACAGATAAAGTTTCACATCAGAATTTCTTAGGTAAGCTCCAGACCAGCTCTAACACCACTGAGCACTCCCTGCACAGAAGAAGCTGCATGTCTATTAACATGACAATTCACATCTGGTGTCAAAAATTAAAAAATAACTCGTCTGTCATGGAGTGCAGGCAGGAAGACAAGAGTTAAATGTTTTTAAATCACATTATGTCAAGCACAGCTGCTGTCACAGTTCTGCAGCAAAGAGACACAGACTTAACTGCATTTGTACCCTCTCCTGCCCTCAGTGAGCCATCACCTGTCCTAATAAGATGCTCTGCAACTTTCAAACCTTTATGGCATTTCCCAATCCATCTCCATGCTCCTTGGGAAAGCCCAGTCCACTTGCAGAAGTATGGAATTAAAGCATGAGCATAATACCAAAATTATGTATACAGAAATGTTTTGTATTGCTCCGTGGAATCTTCAGTTTTCAAACCAAATTGAACAAGACAGTCTTTCCTAAAGTGGGATTTGCATCTGAAGAATAGGGTAACACAATTTCCCCTTCAGCAAATGCATAACCCAAGACAACAAAGCATCAGGAAGAAAAACTTGTGGCAGGGCTGGTTCTCTGTGAATGAAAATAAATTTCTCTGCTGGTCCTGGATAAACAGGGAAATGACACTGAGATTTCAGACAAAGTCCATGATGAAACCCAGCAAAACCCACATGAAAGCCAAGACACTTCAGCTTTTGGCCATACTCTTTCTAGGTGGTTTAAAGTCATGCAGATAAGCACAGTGTCACTTACACATTGAAAAAGCGCTAACTTTGGCCTTTTTTTTAAACGAAATTTAGTGAGGCAGAGCTGGTCCATGGTGCTGCAGGAAGGTGCAAAGGTGCAAGCTCAGTGTGTGAGCCAGTGGGCATCAGCCCTGACTTCAACAGAGCTGGACCACCCCAGACAGGGAGGCAGCCAGACCAAATGGAGGAGCACCTGGGGAGGCACTGCAAGGCTCAGAAAATCTCAGAGCTCATTCCCTGGTGTCCCCAGGGCTCAATCCCTGGTGTGTCCAAGCTCCCCAGCAGGGCTGGATGGCATGGGCAGTGAGCTGAGCCCCCAAGGGGACATTGGCCTCGTTTTCTCATGGGGAAGGTGGCCAAGCCACTCTAGCAACACAGAGGCAGATGTCTCAGAGACAAGTAGGAAATCACTGGCCAGCACTGGCCATTCCTATCCCTGAAAGGCAGCTCCTAATCTGTTCCTTGAAATTCAGATGTTAATATCTTAAAACACATAAATGCTGGCTATTGTAAGCCTGAGGAGCACCCTTACCAGGCAGAAATCCTGAGTGCTCGACCCTCCCAGTGCCTTGCAGCAGAGACTTCCTTGCTTTAATTATCTCCTGTGTGAAAGGAGTTTTATTTGATCAGTCTGGAAATTGCTGCATTTCAATTTACTTGCATTTTCTCAGCCACTGCTGTTACACTAGATGACATTTATTATGTCTTTATCATACTCTCCTTCATTGGTTTCCTTTCTAAGGTGAACAGACCCAGCACAAGCTTTTTCATGAGAAACATTTTCCCAAATAGTGCCCCAAATAATTTTCTTTGCCCCTCTATGAATGTCTTCTAGTTTTCCTTAAGATAGAGCAGCTATTACTGTACATACATTTGAGGTAAGGCTTTGTATTATTTTTCTTACTATTCTCTTTCTATTCCTCATCCATTATGTAACATTTTCTTTGTTTTTCTGGGCTTCATTGGCATACTGAGCATGTGGGATACAAGCTCCAATCTCTAACCAACCATCCTGATTTAAAAGCCTGTAAATTGTGCAGAAAGTTGAAAATTTAAAACAAAAAAAAAAAAAAAAAGAAAAAAACCCCATCCGTGTTATCACAGTATTACAATGCTCCCTTGTGATACCAATAATTGGACCAAATCTTTTAGCAATTCCCAAGTGAACTTTGCCATTCTGGGTAATTTGTTTCCATAGCCCATCACTGTTGAGGTGTGTAAAACCTTTACAGGTGAGGAAGAGGGAAGACATATAGGATAAAGGAAAGCTAATTATTGCAAGAGGTGCCTTATAAAGCGGTGGTGGTTTCCCATCATAGTTAAGTTCAGATGTTGGTGATGTGGCCAAGCAAATCTGCAGGCACTCAGGTCAGTAAGCAGAGCTGCCCCACTGAACAGCCACAACACAAATTAAAATAAATTCCCACAAGATATGTAAAAAGCTAAAAAATTACTGTATTTATTGTCCTTGTCCTGTCTGTTGATCCCACGGTGCTGTGTTTGCCCCAGCTCTGTTTTACTCCCTATAATGAGAGCCAAGGCATAAAGAGCTGCTCATGAAATCCAGAAACTGAATTTACTATCCTGCCCATGGCCAGAGAAATTGAGTCTGGAGCCCACAGCTTTGTATTCTGGGCACTGTCCCTCTCACATGTCACTGATGTATTTATATGAAGACAGAATGAAACAAAGGTGTGAACTAAAAGGAAATATGCAGGTTGGATATTTTTGTACAAGTCCAAACAGAATCCATCAGGGAGGAGTAGAAGAGCCTTTCCTAGGAAAGCATCTCCTCTAGAATTGGTTTGACTCTCAGCTAGCTGATCTATGAGAACAAAGCTATTTATGGCTCAGTCAGAAGCGAGGTTGGAATCCACATCTCCTACCAACCTCTCGCATAAGCTGAGTATTAACAGTGTCACTGTGTTCCACAAGCTTTTGTGCTTTTCCTTTAAATTCCCTCCATTCCTGGGGCAACAGTCATCAACAATTGTGCTGTAAGTGGCATATTCCTTCAAGCCAGGAGAAAGGCAGCAATGCAGGGAGAGTTGGGGTGAATGTCACCCCTGTGGGCAGCTCAGAGCAGGGGCCCCAGCTCTGCAGCTGGGTGAGCCCCAGAGGGGTGGTGGCAGTGGGGAAAGGAGCAGGCACAGCTCCTGATGTCACTCCTGACATCATCTCCTGCCTGGGCAGCTCAAGCCACAGCAGATAGGAAAGGGGATGTTGGTCTGTCAGATGTCTTGCTGGCAGGATTCCCACCAACCACCCCCCATTCTTTCCTCGGACAGCTTGTATCTGCAAATAGGAATCTCTTGGAAGCTGACAATGAGCTGGGCTGGAGCTTTGTGATGACAACAAGATAGAGAGAGGTGAGACAGGAAGATCCACGGGTCTCAAGTGCTGTAAAAGGTTGCTCTGCACTCACTCAAAGGGATCACAGATCTTTCTCAAATGTTCCACATCCCCAGACACAGGACACTGACCAGAAAAGGAGGCTCTGCTGGGGAGGGAGACTCAAAGCTCAGCAAGTCACTGGGGAGTGAAGGCAGACTAACAATTGCCACCAAAGAGATTAACTTGAACCTTATTTTCCATCCTCCTGTCAGCACTGAAGGGTGAAGGAGAATCAATTATCCTCCTTTGGATGCCCTCACAGATGAAATTTAGTGGCCCAAACATCCCAGTGCTGAGCCATGTGCAATCCCTGCCTGCCTGTGCAGGCTCTGAAGGAGAGCCAGTCCTGGAAAACTGATCTCCCTCCCTGATGCTCATGCTGGGGTTCAGCCAGAAGCCTCAGGGAAGAAGTGGATGGGAGTTTTTAGGTATTTTTGCTCCTGCACCCCTTCAGACTATTTATGCCATGTCCAGGTTGTCTCTCAGGGACCAAACTGGAACTGGCACAGGCTGCAGGACACCAGAGACTGTGGTCACTTTTGGCTTTCCCTTTGTCCTAGGTTACAATATTAAGATATATTCTATTCCCATCCTCAAGAGCTGCTGAAACCAGGAGGGGCATTGTTTCTTCCTTATCTCCTGTTAGTGGGCCCATCAATGCCTTGCCCACGACTCAGAGATAACTCCCTCCAGGAGCCAGTTCTGTTTGATGGACCCACTGCATGACTCACAGAATGATATCAGCCCATTGTGAGATGCTCTGCCCAGGGGGGAGGAGCTAAGCATCCCCACCTGGATATAACCTGGGATTTGGGACAGAACAGTCTTTCCACTGCATTCCCAGAGGAATGGCTGTCTTTTCCACTGGATCTTTTTTTCCCACTGGATCATCAGATGAAGACTACACCCTTTCTACAGGATCTCTGCTCCAACAGAACCACATCTGCCACTCCAGGAGCACTGCAGACACCAATCCAACTGGACTGCTACCAATGCCCTGACTAACAGGGTGTCAGGTTGTGTTCTGACTTTGTCAGTGGTTTTTCTTTTTGTATTATTGTATGTATTTTGGTTTTCTTTTCCCTTTTCCTAATAAATTGTATTTCTGACTTGGAGTCTTGCTGGTTTTGCTTTCAAACCAGAGCACCCTTGCAGGCCCTGGCTGAGTTCAGACACCACAAGCCCCACCTGCTCTTGCAGCATGAGATACCATGAAAGGTGTCCTCACTTTTCTGGTGCAGCCCCAGGGTTTAAGTCTGTGCCTCACTAAGGAGTCCTCTGAGATGTTATTTTGTCCCAGAGCTTAGGGACAATATTACAGAATATGTAATAGTCCTGTGCATGTTGCACTGGAAGGTGGCATTTCCTACTCTTCCTCACTAAAGCTGCAGCCTTTCTGAGGAGCTTGCTGTGCAGAGGAAAGAGACTGGGATGCAGGGAACACAGACTTGACATCTGAATATTTGTGTCATGTAACCTGAGGAGGACCATGTCCCCTGTGGAAACTCCCCCCATCCCCTTCTCCATCTCATCATTCCCCATGAAGGGTACTTTCAGGAGGGATACCAGAGCATTTTATCTACCATGAATCAATTCGGTGACACCTTCACAAGGGCATTTGAAAAGGGGTGCAAGACACCAGGCCACCATTTCTCCATGTCTGGTATGAAGTTCTGGACCTACCTGTGCTGTGGAAAAAGTGCACCCTTGTGGGATCCCCTAAATGCAGCTCAGAATTATGTTCTCCATACTTGCACTGCTTCACTGCTCAGGTGTATCAGCCAAAGCATCTCAAAGGCAGCTGTGGGGTTCTGTCTGCAGGGAAACTCTGTGTGCAGCCCTAAATCCACCCTGGAGGCACTGTGGACCTGCCAGTGTTACAGGGCCAGGTGAATCTGACACCCAGGTATTCCCATTTCCAGGAGCATAAACTTGCACTAAAAGCTGAAAAAAATTTCAGAACAGTAGTTTAATTTTCCACCCCGCTCCTGCTCACTGCCTGAGCAGAATTCAGAATCCTCCCATAACCTGTTTGTACTTCTCTGCTGTGCAAGGTTTTTACTTCACTTGTTGGAGCAGTGCTCCCAATGTTGTTGCAGCCTGTTTGGGAGGGTATCCACAAAGCTGCATCCCTCTGGCTGCCAGGTGCTCATCTGCACAGCCCTCAGCCTCAAAATAGTTTTCTGATGCCTTCTTTGGCTCACAAGTGGCTCTGTTATGATCCATGACTGAATCACAGAACCATTTAGGTTGGAAAAGACCCTTAAGATTCAGATGTAACAAAGATGGGCACTGTTTTTTGTTTAAATAGCCTGAAATGAGGTTTGGTTTCTTCCCAGGTTTTGTCATTTACCTTAGCCCACCCCCACATTTTATTAGCCAAGTTGAACGACTTAGACTCAGCCATAAAGTGCCACCTATCTGATAGCTTTCAGTGCAGAATTGTCCCTGGGAGCACATCCTGTTGGCCTTTCATGCTGTAAAACAATTGTGTGCAATGCTGTGAGGCCACAAAGAGCCATGATGGATAACTGGTTGTTAATCCGAGTTTTCCCAGCTAATTTAGCTCCTCCAGCAACATAAAGAAAAATGCTTTGAAGGGATGTACTCCAAACAACCAGTGTCCCCTGTTGGCTTTCTTCAGTGCTGGAGAGACATTTATTACCCTTTCCTAGAACAAAATATGGTGTTAAATAGAAAAGCCATGGTTCAAATGGTCATAAAATGTATTGGGACACACCATGGATTTAATTGATTTCAAAGCTTAGATTTAGGAAAAATTTATAGTCGGGGACTTTATTTTTCCAAAAGCTTGGCTTAGTTATTTAATATTGATTTTAGGATTATGATAAAATACATTTCTATTGATTTCTGTGAGGAAAAATTCATCACTGCAAGAACGTCTGGTTCTATCTGCTGGGTGGATGAAGATGTGCACAGATCTTTGTGGCTCAGGTCTTTGCACACTGCAGTTGAGTTGGGAGGGTGAAGCAGAATCACAAGGCTTCGTGTCTCAAGACAAAGCAAAATAACCCATAAAAAAAAAAAAGCAGAGACCATTCTGGTGTGCTGTGGATCTTGTAAATAAAATGTGGTTGATTGGTCTCCCTTGTAGGAAAACAGAGTTAAAATATTTGCATATCTTTACTTCAGTCAACTTGCCAATCTGTTTAGCAATTCTACCTTAAAATATATTCTGTTACAAAGTTCAAAATAGTTTTATAAAAGAGGTGTAACTTAATTACATTCCTCTGGGCTAGACCGTAACACTTTGAATTATGACAATATAAATTGGGACAGTGAGCTTCTTCATTTCCATTTTTAATAATACATTTCTCAGAATGTCAATCTGATCTTCATTCATAGTAGGTAACACCCAATTATGGCAATAATTCTGATTTAATCAACAGACTGGCAAACGCCACTCAGCATAAGTAAAAAAATTATTTCTGGACAAAAATGCACGTAGAGTGAGTTAAACAGGGAATAAAATTCAGCAGCGACAGGCCAAGCTAAGTTAGGAAGATATTCTGACTTTCAAAGCAATATATATTGATGCAAAGTCAAGATGACTTAAAAAAGCTGAAATATTCAAAGGATGGAAATGCCCAGATTATGCATTCTAGTAGCTTCATCCCTTCTCTGGGATGCAGAAAAAGATAAACTATTAGGTCTTGAGCATATTGTGATAGTACATTCTACCTAGTAGGATGTTTTTCATCCATTCATTCCTTAAGGAAAAGATTCCACTAAAATTCACTACAAACCAAGCCAGACTAGCTGATTTATGTGAGTCTAGAGCTGCTTTTCTTCACCAGGGGACAAAACAAGTAGAAACACCTCTAGATGTCTTTACAGAAGCCCTGAGTGGTTGCTGCTCACATTAAATTCACCTGTTGCCCTTGAGGACTGCAGCCACAGCATTATTTTCTACTGTATTTGTAAGCTGGGAAATAAACTCAAGGTATCACCTTGTGACAGGCTGGCTTGGGTATATGTTTACCACAGCGCTTTTCTGCATGTCACATATTAGCCTTGCTCACATAAAACACCATTCCCTGTGGTGGGGGACTTAATGAAACTGTTTCATTAACTTCTGAAGTCTGAGTTGGAGTTTTGGGGATTTTTTTCCCCTGCCTCACAGGCCATATGTGGCTGTTTGACAGCAAGAGTGTTTGTGCAGCACCAGAGCACTGATCATTAGCACTGGCAGGTCCTCCAAAGGTTTATGTTTAAAATTACCTCCTGTGCAGTGCTTTGAAGCAAATATCACTGTTACTTATATTGATTCCAAATGTCATAGAAATCTAGTCTATGACTCTTTCAGATCTGAAGGTTAAACTTTATGCCAATGTCTGGAAATCTTGATGGCAGCAGCAGGAGCGTGAGCAGAATGAGTTAAGGCCATCAGGGACTCCTGAGCCGATCACTGAGGAGGGGAGGCTCCAAGGGCACTCAGCATTTGGACAAGAAAAGGATTATAGAAGCAGTATTCTGCCACCCACAGCCCTCTCTCACCTAAAAGGCTCATTGGTAATCAAAAAGCAACACTACCCACAGAACTGAGGAAATTGTAAAGCTCTCATAGTTTCTACCAGAGAAGCTTCATGCCAAGCCTGTTGTTGCTGCAGTTCAGGAAGGAGCCCCACCAACCTTCACAAGCTCTGGCTGGCACTGCAGATGACTTAAGGACTCAGCAACATTAACTGCTGGGAGAAAACATCACTCTGTTAAAGCCTGTCCTTGCAAACCCAGAAAATATCAACCAATTTACAAGTAGCTAATATCAGCATATCCTCCAAAATCCAATTAGTGTCGGTAACCTTGAGTTTTATCCTTGTCCAAAAATACATCTTGTTCCTTTTCACAGTGGGTTTGCACTCTACCCCCTCCCCAACACACATGCTCCAGTGGCTGACTTTTCGCATCCATGCCAAATTGAAGGCTCTTTTCTGTGAGGTAATTTTGTCTGAATTGCCTGCGCACCCACCCATCCCATCCCAATTTTAGTCCATGGCATCTTGTTTTCAAATTAGTTGCTATCTTAAACAGCTTACTGCCTTCAATCTGTTCATTTCAGGATTTCGTTTACCTCCCTGACAATATCCCATTTTACCTCATTTCTTCCTCAGGCTGCAGAGACCAGCACAGGCTAATCACTCCTCAAAACCCAAAATCCAAACCTTCAGAGTATTTAAGATTTTCCTCCATAACACCTTTTCAATTTCAAACCTCTAAGCAATTTTACTAGTGCCCAGAATAGCACGTAATATTTATATTTTTCAAGTTTCAGTACGGAAAAATAACCTTTACTTATTTATGGTGTATAATATCCCTCTCATGGAAGTTTGGGGTGCTTCCTCCACAGCTGTGGCTCTGTGACTTCTGTATTCACAGGTACCATTTTGTCACTTGTTGTTTCAGTAGACCTTCTCCTTGCCATTGCATTGGGGAAAAAAATCCAATTCTCTGACTACTCCTTCCCCCAGTCTCTTCTTCCTCATGTTTTTCACTTTTTTTATGTACAAATTTCTACATCTCCTTCCAGGATACCAATCCCTCTTTGTCCTTTACAAGCCCCAGAGACAATAAGTGCTGATTGCAAGTGAGATATCTACATGAAATCAGTCATGTGGTCTACCCTTTAGTCCTTTTCTCTTCTTAGGTGAAAAATCAAAGTCCTCTCACATATAATTCACAATGAATGAAATTCACTGCTGAGCAGGCCTACCCAAAGGCTGTGCAATGCAGAATTGCCTTTAAAGCACAGTTTTAAAGGTTTGTGAGAGCTTAGGGAAGTGAAATGTCACCGTGCCAGCCCCTCTGCTCAGGGATGAAATTTCACTCTTTGTGAATTTCAGAGTTTGATTTTTATTCATGTGCTGATTGCTCGAAAGAGCTTGAAACATGGGTCACACCTATGCATTCCAAGGGTTTGTTGCCTTATCAGTAGCAAAAATATGCAGAGATACATTATGCAGGGCTTGTTCCCTCAAAGGACTCAATTATTGATTTACTCATAGATGATTAGCAGAGATAGTGGTTTAAGTTGTAAATGCTGCACTTTTCTGCTGGAGCAGTAGACACAGGTCACTCTCTTATTCCCCTTTCCCGATGGGATGAATCCCAACTCTACTGAGACTTTTAGAGCTGAATCCTTCTAGAAAGACATGCATTGCAGAAAGGTAAAGCTTCTTGACATTATTCTCATGCCTAAAGTTTTTCAAGCAATTCACTTCTGTGGAATTCTGAGAAGTGACTTAAAAGGGGCATTGACTGAAACCCAGAGCTTTGACTCACACAAATGTGTGTGGATGGATTTTCACCAGCTTTTAGCTCAACCACGTATTTTACATGAACAAATCGAAGATCCTCTGCACAGATGTAGCTGCGGGGATGTTAATGCTTTGCACATTGCTCTTCCCATCCACTCCATGAATGTTTTATTGTTAAGATTACAGCTGCACAAACCTTTCAGGAATCCTAGCCAAGCTCCCAGATTTCTCTTTCAGACAAATAAATTAACGTTTTAGGAACACGACTGAAAGAAAAAGATCCCAACAGTGTAAGGTAGGGTTGGGACTGAGGACAAAGGACAGCAGTGACAGCAGACAGCCCTGAAGCTCTCACAGGCCCCAGGTGGAAGGAGGGAGGTCAAGGGAGATGAGCAGCCCAAGGATTTCCTTATTCTCTCCATATGAATGTGTGGAGAATAGGCATTGTTCCCTCGGATCACACAGCTGGATAAAATCTAAATGGGAGCAACTTTAGAGCTTTCCTGCTCCCAACTCCCTTCTCAGTGTTTGCTAACACCTCACATCCATAAGGCTGAGCTGTAAGGAGCACTGCACAGTTTACATAATTATTATCTGTTAAGACAGCTTTCATAAATCAAGATGGACTTTAAAATTGCCCATATCTATTTAAAATTGTGCAAGGCCTTCCACAGAGAGCTGCAGTAAATATTTTTTCTCCAGCATACCTAAAGAAGGATTTTTACATTGGGCTGTGTGTGGGGGCTTTTCTCTCAGACTTTTTCCCTCTTCTTCAGGTCAAGAGCTGCTCCCAGATTGCAATTTTGCAAGGAGCTCTCCTTTATTGTGAGCCAGAAATGGCATGGAGCAGGTCTGGCCCTGCCTTGGAGACCCAGCTGTCCCTGCAGGATTTGTGGCTGATAACCCTGGCACATGCTGGGCTCTGGATTCCACCTGCCCTGAGGCTCTAAGGCAGAGTTCTCAACCCTGCTCATGCAGTGAATGCTTGGCCACATTTTTTGGGCTGGACAAGTGCTGGAGTCTGAGATAATCTTTGTTTTTGTTGCTCCACTCTTCCCAGCCCTGACGTGAATGACTCACTCATATAGTGAGTCCTTCAAACAGATTTTATTTGACTTTCTGGCACCAGCAAATATGTATTTATGGACTGAGGTGCTCCTTTGGCTTTAGCACATGCTGTGAAGCAAGTTATCCCTCCTCTAAACCTTGTGACAGAGGAGTTGGGAACTCCTCCACACACTGCTCCCCCAGCCAGGTAGATGCTGTGTCCTGGAGTTAACAGAGCCTCTGGTTATTCACTTCAGTGCCTGCTCCCTTTGCCACTGGCTGTCTTAAACCTTGCTCCAGCAGGAGAGTACCAAGCACCATCCAACACAATGGAAATAGTTTATAATTGTTTATTATAGTATATAAACTATAATATTATATAATATATATTATATATTATATAATATACATTATATAATTCTATATAATATTATATATTATTATATTTATACTATAATATATAATATATCGTATATCATATATCATATATCATATATCATGTATAATATAATTATAGTTTATATCTTATAAACTATAATCCCCTCATCCTCAGTATCAAACTCATTGTTTCCTTCAGGAAAAAAATTGCAATATACCAGTATTGCAATGGAACATTTGGTATGGCAGCCAGAGTTCAGCAAATTTGAACCCTGCAACAATGTGGATTATTAATGCCTGGGAAAATCAGCCTGGAAATTTGTTTCCAACCAAAACTTCACACTGCTTTGATCAAATCTGCTCTGCAGGTCCCATCAGGTACTGCCAGCCAGCAGATCCTGGGCCGTACTGGGGGTTCATTTCCTGGGATGCATCAGGTCCTTGTCAGTAGCTGCAGGTAAAACTTTTGAGTAAATTCACTCATATAAAGCTAGAACCTGATCAAAACCTCTTGTAAAACCAACAAAGATTGATTTTAGACCTCAGTTGGCGTTGGGTCAATTTATCACTATTATTAGCGTTCACTTTATAGCAATATTGTATTTTTAAAAGCAGCTGGTGTGTTTTTCCTAGGTTAAATATGTATTGTTTTTGCAACATTGCAACATTTTGGAGGTTTTGAAGCATACTACTTTTAGACACTGTTGGGAATGGCCAGAAGAATACTGAAAATATTTGTTTGTTTGCTGTATTGATTTTGGCAATAAATAAGTCAGTAAAAGCTGATGAAGGAATTCATATATGTTATGTATGAGTTACAGACACTTCCAACATTTTTCTTTCTAACTCACACCTCAATAACATTACAGAAAATGTATTGTGTCAGTTTCATTAGTCTTTGCCTTCTCCTTCCAGAAATATGACGGAGGTATTGATTTTACCAAATTAAAATATAATCCAAATCTTCGGCTCTATGAATTTATCTATACTTTTTTTTAGAGTGCACTGGTTTTCTAACTACCATCAATTTTGTCCCCTGACATGCCCTTCAAACACAAGTATATAAAAATGATCTATTGGTTTCTCATCTAAGTGGTTGTTTAGAGACATGTTATTGTCTCTGGAGTCTGTAGTTTGGCTAACTCTGATTAGGCAGGCTGGACCTCAGCTCCATAAGTCTGATGCCTGCTGCTAAAAGGGAGCTGTTCATTTTCTGGCAGTAAATAATGAAATGAAACAAATACAATCTGTAATAGAATCAAATGTGAGCACAATGAGTGCACAATTCAATTTGGATTTACTATAGCTGCTTAATCCTGTTAAGGGGTGCCCTCATGAGAAAGATGCTTTAGCAGCCCAGAGCAGGACTCAGAATGTGAGAGGAGGCTGTTAAAAATGAGTTTGTGGTGCAGGAGGGATGAGGGGAGTCAATAAGGGGTGTGAGGGTCAATCAGCTTTTGCATCACAGACCCAAGTCTGATGGACAGAGTGCAGGTTGCTGAAGTGAGCTCATGGAGAACATGGAAAATGTAGCAATTCCCAGTGTAGGAGAATGCTTTGTGTTTCCTCTCAGTTCTGAAGGTTATCTGAGAGATCCAAGGTGCCCGGAGAGGTACTGCACATATCTGGATACAATTCACATTTTTGTGCTGTTGCTGTGCTGCAAGTGTCTCACAAGAAGCCAGACTCATCATTACATGAAGCAAAGGAAGCTTCACCTGTGGTAGAAACAAGAAGAGAAAAACACTAGAAATGAATTGTCACTATACAGAAGTAGAAGGAGTCATTAATTTTTGTGGAGCCATTGGCTCCATCTGGGAATAATTAAGTCTTTCAAGAGGCAGCAAGAGACCTATGCAGTTATATAATAAATTCTATTTTTCAAGATACAGTCCTTAAACTTAAGTCACATTTTTCCTGCAGGAAATGCACTTTTTTTTTTTTTACAGGCACAGAACATCTTCCACTGGAATTCATTGTGGGGAACAGGTGGTGTCTTATCACTCCAGGAAGACAAGGACACACTGTGCCCATAAAACAGACTATGGAGCTAGCTTGGAGGAAATTATCTGGGTTATTAGCATCAGGATGTGGAAAAACACACATCTCTACTTCAGAGGCTGGCACTGCAGAAAAAACTAGGTCACTAAAATCAGCCCCTTGCTGTATCATTCCTCAGTTATCCCACAAAGCCACTGTTCTTTCCTGTCTCTCCTCAGATTAACTCCTCATACAAGAGACATCAGCCAAGAAATATTTGCCACCAAGTTCTGGAAATGCAGGTTTCTTTGTGCTCTTCAACACTTGATGTATTCCCCACTTCCTCTGTTTTGAAACGACCTCTCCTGAATCATCCATCTAGCCACATTCTTGAAAGTTTTTCTAAACTTTATTTGCAGTAAAAGCCCGGGCAGAACAGTCCTTGTCCAGTTTATTTGTATCCAATTTGCTGGGACACTGGTTTCCAGCACTTAATATTTCTTTTACTGAACTCTAAAACATTCTCCAGACATGTCCAGGCTCCTCCATAGTGCCCATAAATCCATCAACAATGTGCTGTGGTTTACTTATTTTCTGTGTACAGTTTCTATGGATCACACACTGAAAACAACTGAACTCTACTGGTTTCCAAACCTGGTTTCCTTGATGGGACAGCGCCCAAATGGTGTGGTTGTAAGGTGAAGTTGTGAGGTAAAAGTTCATTCCCTGCTCCTTAGTGTCCAAAATGGGGAAAGTTGTCTTCTCTCCATGTGAGTATTCATGAGCAGAGCTTTGGCTAGAGTGTAGGTTTGGCCCAGGGGCAGACTGAGTACCTCTGTAGCTGTGCACACACCCTCTGAGCTGTCTCTAAGTGTTCTAAGTGTCTCTCTTGGTGTTGTAAGTGTTCCAAACACAATTATTGAGTGTGGTGCAACAGCAATTGTGATAAAACTGCCCTTTTTGCTCAGTGGGCCTGTTGTTCGGAGCAGATTTCCTGGACGTGGAGAGTTGGGTGTCACTCAAATTGGATGTCTGTGGAAATACTTCTCCACCTCCACTGCATGTCAGGCAAACTCTCCACCTAAGGCCATCTCTGCATTTGCACCGCCCTTCGTTTTCCCCCCAGAAAAAAAACCCTTTATTTTGATTTCAGTGGGTGATGGTGACATATATGTAGAATGGAAGAAGACGAAACTGGTCCGCAGAATCAGGGGTGAGTTACCAGGAAAGCCACACAGTTACAACAGGTTTTTTCTCAGTTTTGCATGGAGCAATCTGAAGGGGAAGCCATTGAGGGAGCATTAACACCGTATCTCAATAAGCCACTTCTGCAAACCCATTTTTCTGATCAAATTCATTTGTCAATGCCTCCTAATTTTAAACTCAGTGTTGGTGAGGAGGTGTAGATGGAAGGAACTGCACCCTTCAGCCTGGAGAGGTCATGGTAGAGCTGCATTTTGGGACCTTGTGTACTCGGTGGCCTGATCCTCAACCAAGTTAAGAGCTCAACAGAATTACAGCTTGACATTATCATGGCATTGAGGCATTCAAATGGCACCATAAATATACATACTGCTCCAGAGAATCCAGACATATTCTCTGCCCTAAAGACCTCAGAATCTGAATAATGAAGTAAAATTGCAAAAGCACTTAATCTATTGAATATCTCTCATTGCATAGCAGACCCTCAGCTGCTTTAATAACAAGGTTGTTTCACTTAATCTCATGCACTGAATATTTAGTGTGGAATTAAAGAATTGTAAGTATTGAGTGGTTAATACTATTTCCTATCCATATCACATACATACTGAAATAATTTCTACATGGACTGCTGGATTATGAAACATATTCATTGTCATATATCCAAGCACAGCTTTCATGTTTGTTGTTGTGAATGAAGTATACAATTACTGGGAAATACACTCAAACCATTGGTGCTCTAACCAAAGGAAGATGTTTGTGGTTTTAATGATGCCAGAAAACAGGGAACAGCTTCTTCCTGACTC
Organism: Camarhynchus parvulus; assembly: GCF_901933205.1. Lineage (NCBI taxonomy): Eukaryota > Metazoa > Chordata > Aves > Passeriformes > Thraupidae > Camarhynchus > Camarhynchus parvulus. Next base: position 7,288,633 of record NC_044571.1, read on the forward strand.
TTCTGTCTTGCTGTACAGGGGAACAAAGCACATTTCATTTCTTCTAAGCAACAGGTCAGAGATTCTGTCCCAGCCCCTGGTGTCATGTCCCCTAGAGAGAACAGCAAACCCCTACAAAGAGTATTTTCCTCTGGGGTGCAAAAGTCAGTTCTGACACCAGCTCAGGTATTGCCTTTAGGAAAGAAAATGATGCTGTTTCTGAATGATTCCAGATTGCTGGAATTACAAATTGTGTTCCTGAGTGCATCCATTAAAAGTGCAATTATATCTTTTAAAGAAGGAAATGGTTAGAGTGGAAATTAAAGTGTTATACTTAGTCTACCTAAAGAAAGAATATCAGACCTTAAGAGGGTGTCCTTAATTGTTGTCATTAATGTCACAATAAACAAAAGCTATTGTCCCAGTCTGGACTTGTCATAGAATGCATCCAACAATTCTTCTGCTGGTGACTTTTATCTGTTAAATGGAAGGAATGTCTTCATAAAACAAGATACTGAGTAATGCCAGTTTCCTCAATAGTCCTTGATAGTGTAGTGGGAAAATCTCCATATCCTAGTGTTCCCAAAAGATATCCTGAAGGACTGGTCTTTCTCACTGCTGTCAAACACTGTTTTCTGAGGATATGCTAATCTGTGATTGTGATAAAATCTGTGTGTGATAAATTTGCTGCTTCTCAGGGGCCCAAAAAGTAGAAAAGCTTAATGGTAAATTAAAGGAAAAAAATTAAGCTGAAACTGATGTCAAACTTCTAAACAGAAAGCTGGGGGAAAGCGGTAAAGTAACAGGAGAAATGGACAAGAAATGTGATCCCTGTAAGTAAAAACTGGAAGTCCTTTTTGCTGATTGGTATCTCTGCCTGAGGAACCTAGCTAGATTTCAGAGATAAGGATGGTTGAAGTTTTTCAGGAATGCTCTTTCCCTATTCTCTGAGGTTTTTTAGGATGCATCTCTATGGCACTTTTCCAGCTGTTATGGCACCAAAGAGTTATTCTTCCCTAGCCAGCCATGGGATGTAAGAACAATGCAAGTGCCCATCTGAATGGTAGCCAGCTTTTGGTGGTACTCATATCTAAGATATTCATTTAAATAGACCTTGTTCATTCCTATTCAGCCTATTAACCCTGATTGTAGCCCATTTGAAAGTGTTCCTTATTAAATATTGTACAATATTATATATTGTATATAGGTTATACTTGCTTTCTTTCAGGTTCATGGCTGCTGGCAAGCACAGGGTCTCTCTGGGGACCACATATGGCACAAATTAACAAAGTGAGCACTTAGAGCTGCTTCTGGTGATCCATATCTCCACTGGGATGTGGGAGAAGGCAGGAGACCAAGGTATCTGTTGCTTCTTCAAGCTCCCCAGTCACACCAGACCATCCTGCATTTGGCAAGCACTTGTCTATTTCTAATTTTAACATGTCAGAACTTATTCTTCATTCAGACAGAAGCAGAAATATAGGTCAAGACTTCCTTTTATTTCCCAAAAGAGAATTCTTCCTTTCTGAGCAGCCCTATTCCTGACTTAGGCTTGAATTCACCTCACTTCACTTGATGACATTTCTCTGAATCTACTGATTCATGCAGGGGATCTGGGGACACACTGAGCTGAAGGGAGACACCTCTGTCAGATGCACAAAGTTCACAAGGAGAGGGGGAATCCAAGCTTCTCTATTTGGAGCTGCCAAGAACAAGCACTGAGCAGTTCAGGTTCCTACACAGCCAGGATCCAGCTCCTCCTGGGGCCCTGGGGCAGAAGCACAGAAATATCAGCGATGGACCTGTTGCCTCCACATCACCTCTGCAGCTTCTCCCATGGAACACACACAGATTCCTAAAACGGCCTTTATGATACCAGCTCCAGCTGGCTTGACCAAAACAACCAGTCTGTGTAAGTGGAAGTGGAGGTGAGAGGAAGAAGAAAGCAGAACAGATGCTTATTCATGGGATTAAGACATTAAAGGAGCGTGCAAGGGAGCATCTGTGGGCAGCTTCACTGCTCCATCTCCCTCCAAATTGAAAGGTAGGGAGGCTTGGTACACGTGTCACAGAACTGGCCAAATATTTGCAATCCCACCCAGAAAAAAGCACCAGAGTACAGCTTTTTGCCAATGCTGGAAGCTTGCCAAGCTCTGTGGTATTTAAGCAGTCATGACTTTGTCTTCATCTGCACAGATTAAATATGGATGTGTGTATTAATTATGTAAATGTGAAACTGCAGATCTCAATCAAGCAGAGCCAAGGATACACTATCCTTTGCAAGTGCTGATTGATGCCATACACACAAGCAAAACAGAGACCACTCAGCTCATTGCTATGTATATTCTGGAGAGGAGAGGGAAGGAAGAAGGGAAATTTGGAAGTAAACAGTGTTTTGTAATGAGTGGAACCATAAATGCAATAGCTTTCTGCAACACCTAATAGTCTCTACTCAGCAAAGCAGAAGACAGCTTTAGAAGATGGTGAAAACACATATTTAAAGTGAAATTAACTATATCAGCTTTAGTAAAGACACTCAGTGTTTTGAGTCAAGGGTTGAGGCTGGGCTTTGGTGTAACATGGTGGAAGCACCTGATTTTTCTGTAAATTCACATAAATCATGAACAAGTATATGGAAATCAGTGGTATTATGTCAGTGGGACAGAGGATGGATAAACTCTCCAGGTTTGGCTTCCTGATGGGTACCATCATAGATTCTGACCTGTTTGTCTGTGTGCTTTTTTCTAAGCAAAAGTGTATGATGAAGGCTTTCAAGGAAGGTGAACTGGATTGTACATGTGAAATTTCCATATTCCTGTCAATGCATACAAAAAATGGTGAGTTGTTAGAGAAACCTCACCCTGCAGCAAAAAACTTGTACCCATTTCCACCCAGAAGAGCTAAACAGCACTTTCATATTTCCTGGATATTCTTCTCTCCCCTGACCTAATTGCAGCCTTCAGCACCTGAAGGGAACCTACCAGAAAGTTGGAGAAAGTCTGTTTACAAAGGCAGGGAGTGATAGTGTCCTATTCATATTTTCTGAAAAATCCCTTTGCCCAGGATTTTTCTCCTGGGAAGCTGAGATGCCTCAGAGAAAAAGGAAAACAAATTCTTATCTCATTTGCTTCTCCTATGTTGTGCTCACATGTGGAATGTGTTTGGAGATTGTTTACCCACAGGTGATTGTTTCATTGGGTTTCTGTGAATTATTTTGGCTTATTGGCCAATCAGGGTCAAGCTGTGTCAGGGCTCTGGAAAGAGTCATGAGTTTTCATTATTATCCTTTTAGCATTCTCTAAGTATCCTTTCTGTATTCTTTAGTATAGTTTAGCATAGCATTCTTTAATATAATATAGTATCTTAAAATAATAAATTAGCCTTCTCAGAACATGGAGTCAGATTCATCATTCCTTCCTGCCACAAGGGTCCCCGCAAATACAATATGATAGGAAAGCAGGAATGGTTTTAGACTGAGAGAAGGTTTAGATTAAATATTAAGAAAAAGTTTTTCCTGTGTGGGTGGTGAGGCACTGGCACATATTGCCCAGAGAAATTGTGGATTCCTCATCCCTGGAAGAGTGCAAGGCCAGGTTGAATGGGGTTTTCTGGTGGTATGAATGCAAGGGGGATTTTTGGGTGAGATAATTGTAATGCATATTCTGAATAGATGAGTTAGGCAGGAGAGTCACCTGCAGGTTTGGGATCAGCATCCAGCCCTCTCTCTGCTGCTCTTGTGCTGCTCCTTTCCATCCAATGGATTCAGGTCTGGAATTTGGGGCTGCTCTGCCTGCACTGATGGCTGTGGGAGCTGGCAGGGGATGCCCTGGCACCGTACACATGGCTGTACAGCTGCTCTGTGTGCAGTGAGAGGTGTCAGAAATCCCTGGAATATCTAACTAGACTGGTAGCACATAAATGCCTCTCTGATAATCACAGACCTTGGACATGCAGATGGCTGCCTTTCTACACACATTCCCTTTTCATGTCCATCTTAGCTGGCTTTGAAACTGCCTCTCTACACCTCTTGCCTTTTCCACTTCTATCTTAGCTGACTTTGTATCCCAGAACTGAAAATCTATGGATAGACACAAGCCATTCCAGGAAACAGGTTTTCCTATTGAACTGGGCTTGGGGATTGAAAGCCAGCACACACATTTTAAGGATTTCTCTCCTGAGAACCCATGAGCTTTCTCAGTTTCAACTTTCAAAAACTTTTCCAGGCCATACGTGAGAGTAGAGCAGGAGAGAGACAGCACTGCCTAGAGAGAGAGGCATGGCAGAGGGCTGGCTCCAGATTATTTTACTGTCCCTTCCAACCCAAACCATTCCCTGATTCTATGGTTCTAAAGACTCCCTTTAAGTACATTGTCCACTTATCTGAAAAACTCCACACTGTGAAACTTGGTATTCCTGTTCTTGAAAAGAACTTTCTGTTGATTTAAATTTATCCTATATATTACTTACTGAGGTCTCACTTTCTGAACTACCCAAACCTGCCCTCTACACCAGCAGTTCTAACCTTCCTGTGATTTGGTGTCACTGTCAGAGCCTGCACTGGCAGCTCCCACATGCATTTGTTTCTAGAAGGAGAATTTGGGTGTTCAAGTCTTGAGCTGCATGTTTCAAGAACCTTTGCCAGATGTTATATTTCTGCCTTCATTCTGGTAGGTTCTGTATTTGTGCACTCCCCAGTTCATTCCCTTTCATGTCACCTATTCACTCACATTTTTATAAAATTAAATGGATTTAAATTAAATAAAATTGACTGGTCTTTCATTTGGCTGAAATGGAAATGAGCTCCTGAGAAGCAGATAAAGCAAAGTGGAATAGCGACTACATGAATTACTATTTAACACCTAAAGCTTTACTGTGACCATTTAGAAGTGTTTCTAAATTCTTTTTTAAATAATCTAAACTTGACAATGAAGTTTAAATCATAGCCTTTATGAATTTGTTAGACATAAACAGCAAATTACATATAAATATATATCCACACACTTTTTAAATTCACTTCCTGCCCACATGGAACACAAGCGTTAGCCTAACTTTTACTCCTGAAGTCTGTAAAACTTTATTCAAAGGTCAATTTAAAAAATCATTAGGAAGCCTGATCAAGTGACAGCCTTGTAACAATTTGAACAGTGTATCTCTTTGACCTCTCTCCACGCTTCTTGCAAACCTTGGAACACCGTGTCAGGTTTGAGATGCAAATGCCAATGGAGTGGAGTGACAGTGATGAAGAAGTGTGTGACAGGACTCCTTAGCTGTGCCTGCATTGCAGATGAGGGGCTCAGCACTCAGCTTTCCTCAGGAAGGGACAGGCTGCTTTAGTGTGTTAACCAAAAGCACAGGTTTGAGCCTCAGGTCTTTTATAAAGTGCCATAACTGGCTCTCCAATCATAGTTCAGTGTGTGTGAATAAATTCAGTTCTCTGGACTAAGTGGCCACCTCTGCCATGTGTTTTACACAATTAAATTCTGTCCGCTCAATCCCTTTTTTTCCAATGTAGATTTGATATTGTCTGGAAAGGACAGGGAAAACATGGCAGCAAAAACAACTGGATTGGATGTAACCTTCAATTATTTTCTTATACCAGACTGAACCAAGAAGGTTTTGTTTGTTAAAATTTAAAATTAATTATCTGCTGCCAGCTTGCAGAGTCCATGCTAGGTCAGTATCCTCCTACCCTGCCCCCTTATTTTGTTATTTGCTTTCTGGTTGGAATCTGTGACCTATTCCCAAATGGACAGAATCTCATTAATAAAAATTGAAGAAAAATCACAGCAATCTGTCAGATTAGAGAGATTGGGGAGCTTTTTCTCAGAGCTGACAAAGACAGAACATAAGCAGAGAAAGTGAAACTTTCCTCTTCCTGTTTTTATTATTTCAGGTCAAACTGTCTCATGGGAAAAATGCTGGGGAGAAATTGTGTATCCTGCTACCTCAGGTCTCCTTCTGAGGAAATGAAACATTTCAGTCCTCTGTGCTTTCAGTGCACAAAACAGCTGAAGATTTTTGTCCTTTCAAATCCTTGCAGAAGCTGGAATGACCTTGAGATCTTTTCTCTGTGTACTTATATATATTACATGTCTGTGTGTAATAAATACAGTTTGAAGCTGTTGTATTTAATATTATGGCATTAAGGAGTCAGGGTTGGAAGAAAACTCACCCTGCCCCTCACATGCAGCTGAAAACCACACCACAAAAAGAGCTGGAAGCATTTACCTGGGAATCCTGGAGCATAAATGAGACATTTGTGGTTTTGTCACCATGGAGATGCAATTGCTGCTAAAGCTCTTTACTTTCACTCAGCCATCTATATAATAAGTGTGGGAAAGGTCACAGAGACAGAGAAAAAGAGAGGGGAAAACCTACAAGGTGTGTGAAGAGTGCTAAATGATCTGAGAAACAATAATGTGGATCAAAAATATTTCCTTTTCCTAAAATAAACAGTAAAAAGAGGTAAATGGAGAGCCCTACTTTTTTCCCCATTTTTTTTTACTTGGAGAACTTTAAATAATTAAATTTTTTCTGCTACCAGGCCATAGAAGAGAATGGCAATAGAAAGTATAAGATATAAAAAAGCTGCAATATTTTTAATAGATCGATGAATAGGTGAATAAATTATAGACATAAAGGGCAAATCTTGACAAGTCCTGGCAAAGTCTCATAGGAAAGTGAGTGTTAAATCAAGGTTACCACTGCATGTGGTTACTCAGTTTGACCAGGTATGTCTACAACTTCACACTTTCACTTGCACTTATAATGTGCATCCTGGGAAGCTTAAAAGTTCCTCTCTACTGCATTTTTAAAAATCTTTATAGAGAATTAAATTAAATTGTGTTGGAGAGAATCAAGGAGTTAATCAAAGATAAAATCCAATCAAGATTTTGCTTGGAAAGTATATCAGGAATTGCCCAGTTACACTTGGAATTTTTTTTTATTTTTTGTATCAGTAGCTTTTTTTATTGCCAAACATATTCCACAATACAGCCACACAACAAGTGCTCTTGAACGATGTGGTTGAATTTCTTCTTCTGTAATAACAGAAATGAAAATAGTAAAATGGAAATACCAGGAGTATCACCTCTAAGTAATAAAATATTTTTCCTCTATTGTGTTCAAAACCCCATTTATTTAATTTGCTTCAGGTCATATATTGAAAATGAAAAATTGGCAGAAATCTTTGCAAATTTGAAACTCAACTCAAAATCTGTTAAATACAATTGCTGCTGTTTACATTAACTTGTTGATTCCAGAAAATTTAGTTTTCAGAACAAATAGATGCTTATCTATTAACTAAAATTTTAGTTCTCAGAACATGATAAAGCCTTGATCACCTGTCTGTGGCTGTTTTCTGCTATTTTCACATAGATGAAGTGCTTTAATCCCTACCAGACAAGGATTCCCCAACCTGACAAGCAAATAGTTCCACTTTTTGCAACAGATAATGATGTACTACAGCTCTCCACACAAAGTTAGCAGATTTTAACCTTATGCTCAAGGATTTGCCATGGTACAACTAGATGATTATTAGGTTTATTTTTTGGATTATCTTGAGGCTTATTGTTTGGATTATCTTGATAGTTTGAAGCCTTATTAGTGCTCTTCAAAATTAACACAGTGAGTACAGGACAGGCAGATGTGTTTGTTTATACAGGAACATGTGAACTTCAAGTGAAGTTGCTTCAGAAAAACCTGTCAGATGCTAACAAGTTTTACCAAACTGGAGAACTTCAAGCCTTCATATCAGGGCTTTGCATTTTTTCCCCTTTTCTGACTTTAACAGGTTTTGTGTGGCTGGATTTTCTTGCTCTGCCATTTCCTAACTCTGTGGAGCTCTCAGTTTACAACCTGAAATCCTGTATGGGACAGCTTAGCCCAGTGGGGCTAAAAATTCACATCTCAGATGAAGTGAGCTTGAAGTTCAGGCATATTATTAAAGGCAGAGCAACCTCAGCCACAGTCTCATTTCTGAGGGTGTGCAGACACAGAAACTGCCTCAGACAGTTCTAATGTATATTGGGTGACTGAAACCTCCCCATCTGCCTGTGTGCATGCTGATTAGATTAATTGGAGCATCTGCAATTGGTTTGGTAGAAAGCAGAGGTATTACCTGCCTTCTCTCTGTTATTTTTTAATGTGGTGTGAGAGCAGTTTTGTTATGAAGTTCCACATAAACTGAGGTCTGCTATTATTGTGTCTCCTGACCTCTCCTCATACCCTCTTGGGCCCTAAATCATTGTCCTTCACAAAGAGGTTTTTCTGTCTGATGTTAAGGTATGCTCTGTGCAAAGGTGAGAAAGCTCACCCCAATTAATATCAAATTTTAGTTTCTAATACCCTTAATTACTACTGTCTTGGACTCAGTTGTGCTTAAAATTTCCTGTCTCCTGAGCAGTGACAGATCTAAAACTTTTTAGTAGAGAAGCACCTGAAGAGAAGGGTTTGCAGTCACTGTGTGTGTATTTGTGTGTGTGTGTGTGAATAAACTCATGACAGCTTAAGATGAGAGTTTTGCACCAAACAAGAACAATATAGGTTATTAATGTTGACAATACTAAAATGGGAGGAGCAATATTTGATTGGGAAAGTGCGGGGAAGAACTCTTTGATGTGCGTGCAGTTAATTAAACCCGTGCCAAAACTCTTGTCCTGCACTCACCAGGTGCAGATGTGGTCTGCATTCAATCTGTGTTTCTCCAGAGAGAATTGTCACTCTGGAGTTTTCCAGCTACATGGGGGTTCACACAAGACCAATCTGGTTAAAAGTATTCATTTCTGGATTCTGCACCATTTCGAATTCTTCTGTGACACATAGAGACAAACAATTCAATCACTGGAAGAATATCAAACTGTGTATCAAACTACCTAAGATCTGAAATAAATAATTGCAAATCAGTCCCCTTTTTCTACTTTAGCTAGACAATATATCCATTAAAAAGCTGACAGCTCGTTCAATGTTGAGGGGAAATAATGTTAATGATGTTTGAATGCTGCCAAGTATTGACGTGGGAAAGGCTTGCTAAGCATATTCCATGATCATTTCTGAATTATTCAAATAACATTTCTTGTTTGCTTGTCTAGGAGATGTGATCTTGCTGCAGTCCGCTGTAGAGACCCATGGCACAGTGTGCCTGACAGGCAATTTACACCACTCCTTTCTACCACTGATGCTGATTTTTACACAGAGCAGGACAGTGCATGGCAGGAGGAAATGCTCATTTCTGGGGCAGGTTCTTCCTGTGTGTGTGTTCATACTACAACAAGCAGAATCCCTGGGGTAAAATTCACCACAAATTCTGTCACAGTGGAGAAGAAATCCTCCAAGAGCTGCAGGATGAGCTCTGCTCTTGCTCTTTGAGGAGCAGCCCTGCACAGAGTGGGGCCAGCTGTTCACAAGTTCCCAAGAGGCTGAAGTGCCAGATCCCAATCTACTGTTTCTGGAGAAGGAATTAAATGTCTCTCTCCTAAATTTCTTTCTCTCAACGCCCAGCAAGGAGTGTGGAGAACAGAATTAATGCCCCTCTCAGACACTACTCAGAGTCCATGCAGGATGAGGAGTCAGGAGCACAGGACCCAGAAAGCAACCACCCTTACAAAACCAGAGAAGCACATCCCTTTGGCTTTTAATTGACTCCCCAGTGTCTCAATGATGAGAAAATTGTGTGTCTTTTCTTTAAAAACTGAAGAGAAAGAAGAAAAGGGGAAAAAAATTAACCCCAAAGCTATACACTATCAGAGAAGAAAATGTACCCAGGGTATTGACATTAACGAGGAAAATCACCATATTTACACCATCCAGTTCTATTTCCTTTGCAATATATACATTTTCATGATGATTATGATAATCATTGCTGTCATTATTATTCTTTCCCAGGAAACTCTTTCAGCTGCTGATATTCTGTGCCAGATTGAATATGCTTTTCATTGTTTTAGTGTGGGATATTTAGTAATTATAACATCTATATTCAGTGTTACCTACACCCTCTGGAATAGATTTCTTGTTCTTCTGTAGAGTCAAACTTTCCTGCAGTGTGTTTCTGCCTTTCCACTAAATAAGAGCATCAGCTCTAGCATTGCCTCTTCAGCTTAATTTCCACAGAAATCCTGTGTGGTGTAGGAAACAGTATGTGCTCTTTCTCCTTCTGAAAAAGATAGTTTGTGCTTTCTCCTCCTTAGTGTCTGTTAAGGTTTTATTGACAAAATGGAATCTCATTATGCTTTTTCTCAGTGAGTTTCCTATTGACTGGAAGGTCTGAAATATTGTTCTGTTTTTCTTTCCTTCTTTCCTCTTCCTTTATTTCTCGCTTTCTCTCTCTCTCCCCTTTCATTCATAATCTAATAGATAAAACTTTCTTATAAATGAAACAAAAAAAATACAGACTTTCATTTAGAAATACAAGAAAGCTAGACTTTTGAGGGATATTTCAGTGTCAGCAACAAATTCTTTGCATCTAGGATGAAGATAATTCAGGGATGGGAGGAAGGAAGAGAAACGAAAATATTTGGAATGGAGGGAAGACACACAACACTATTCAGTGACAGGCTCTGGGATTTTGAAGGATCTCGGGGCCTACTTTCTCACACTGATGTATCATTTTTGTTTTGGAGAGAGGTAACAACTGCACCAAAGAGTTTACCAAAGCTGATGAGAACTGGTCTGCTTGCATGTTCAGGCAGAAAACTACATCCTAAAAATTTTGCCCAGTTCTAGTTTTGGTTTTGCAGCACAGAATTTGAGTCTTCTTTATGTACATCCCACTACAGAAGCTGAGAACAATACATTGTTTTTTCCACATCATAAAATGTAAAATAACACACTGATGTAATAATGCCAATCAAATTTACTGACATTTTAAAAGGAGTTTGCATGGAATTTATTGATACACAGTGATTCCAATGGCTTTGTAGATCCTCTACAGAAACCCACAGTTCCTGTCCACTTGGCTCAGTCATTTTTTTTTGGGTCATGCAGTATGCAAGACTGTGAGCCTGATTTATTTATTATATTGAAATAATTTTTCCTATTTTCCTCTCCGCTGGACAGATGAGTTCCTAGGAAAGGCACAGCAGAGGCACATCAGTTATTTTTTCTGCTGCCAGACAAATACATCTTCACTTTAATGTGAAAATTCCAGAAGATGTATTATGTATACAAATATGTTACAAGCTGTGTCTTGACACACGAAGAATAAGATCTGTCTGTTTGCCTGAGGTTCCCCCAGCCAACGTTGTTTACTTCCTCCCAGCTCTGTCTGGCTCTTGCAGGGAGAGAATCTCTAATCTCCATCCAAAAGACCCGTTGTTCTGGATGTCCTCATTCCCTGGCAGAGGAGGTCTCTGCTCCCTGCTCTGAGCAGCACAGAACAACAAAGCTCATGCTCCCTGTGGAACCCAGCTGTACGAATTTATGAGTCCTGTACGAGGCCACGTAACGAGAAATGTTTATTTAGACGTATTGCACTTCGTTTAATAGCTGGACAAGTGTAACAAAAGAACAGCCTGTCACTGGAATAACTGAGGCACTTGCTGCTCAACTCAAATCACCAGTACAGAAACTGCTGGAGAGCTTCTCTGACAGAGAGCAACTCAAATCCTGATGGCCTGAACATCCCAGACTGAGCCCAGGAAATTGATTGAATGAGGATGAAACACAGCAGTTAAATGTAAACCTTAAAAAAATGCTGCTATGATAAACCAGTCATCAGAACGTGTGTTTTCTTCAAGCAAATGAATGTGACACTTCTACCTTGTCTATCTGAAACTTGAAAAATACCATCTTCCCAAGTTTAAGCAACTTGCAAGTCAAACAAACTGAGAAATGTACATTCAACCTAAAAAACATCAGTGAATACCAAGAATACTTTGTTAACAGTCAAGTCAATATCCTGCCAAGAAGCCACCATAGACACAAAAAAAAACGACTGGTTTGACCTAAAATCCATCCCAACTACCTCTTAGATAGCTTTCCTATTTCCCAGGATATAGGAAAACAACAATAATTCATTTGATTAATAAGTGAGAAATAGGAGAAAAAATGGAAGCAAATAGTCAATAAAACGTTTTGCAATTTTAAGAATGTAGAACTTGGATCATTGAGTCTGGAGTAAAGGAGCCTCAGGGAAGCCCTTATTGCTTCAGACTACCTGAAAGGAGATTGTAGACAGGTGGGAGTCGGTCTCTTTTCCAAAGTAACAAGCAACAGGACAAGAGGAAATGGCCTCAAGTTGTGCCAGGTAAGGTTTAATTTGGACATTGGGAAACAATTTCTTCACCAAAATGGTTGTCAGGGATTGGAACAGGCTGTCCAGGGAAGTGGTGGGATCACCATCCCTGGAGATATTTCATTGCCACTTAAATGTGGCACTTGGGGACATGGTTTCATGGTGAACATGGCAGTGCTGGGTTAATGGTTGGACTGGGTGTTCTTAAAGGTCTTTTGCTTTAATTCTATGAAACCCAGTCATCATCTCTTCTATAAAACAGGATTATAGTTTTTGTTCATAAAGATTACTGTGTTGATATGATAGGTTTGGATTTCTTTAAGGCATTTGACTTAGCAAGAGATGATATTTTGGTTAAGAAATTCATATTCTATGGAATTAACAGAACACATGTAAGATGGCTTAAGAATTAGTCATGTCACATCTCAAAAGGTAGTTGTTAAGGCTGAGGTATCAGCAAGTGAGTTTGTTTCCTGCACTGTCCTAGGAAAACAATTTTTTATCTAATGCTGCTTAATACTGTCATCAACGACTTAGCTGATTTATTTTTATTTTTATTTTTTCAGACCAAGAACACACCACTGCATCACCCCACTCCCACAGCAAGCTAAAGCTGACTGGAATTAGGACTGATTTCCTCAGTTAATCTTCCTTTGTCTCCTGGGAAGGAGTCCACAGATTGACAGGTTTAAGACCTTTGACTGGGACAACACTAAATCTTTCCTTGTAACATTTGTAAGCAGCGCCAGAATGGTGTAATATTTAATAATGAAAGCAGACTATTGGCACAGCCTGCTCCAATTTCTTTGGTTAAATACAGGAAGCACCAGAGAATATTGAATGTTAATGCATTCGCATGCAAGGAACAGCAACTGAGAACCAGAAATGATTTCTTCAGAGAGAAGGCTGTCCTGGAAAGGATTCATAGGTTCATTAGCAGTGCTCTGTTGTAAGAGCTGACCTGGTATTTGATTTCATAAAGGGGTTTAGAGAGCAGCAGACAGAGCAGAAGGATGGAGAATTCTTGTTTGACAAGACGAAATGAATTCTGAATGGAATGGCTGACACTCCTGAATGCAGAAAACACTGCAATGTGTCTGGCTGAGGCATTGTGCTATTGTGCTCAGGTTCATTCTCACTATCACATTTTAGAAGAACAAAAAGTTTGAGTTAAAACTGCTTTCTCATATTCTTTGTGGTTCATATTGTCAAATAAACCAACATCTGCTCGCTGGGCTGACTCCCAGCCACAGCTGTTCCTGGAATGATTTGCAAGTGGCAATCCCAGTTGTAGGATAATTTCTTTATAACAAGTCTCAAAGACTGGGAAAATGGCAGCACCTTCTACAGAGGGAGTGATTTATGCAGAATCTGCTTCCTTCCACAAAGAATTCATAAAGACCTCACTAAAGGGAAGAAGAATGAGTTAGCCCAACACTAGGGCTCAGGTTAAGGCAGGAGTCTCCAGCAGAAACCCTGAAGCACAGTTACAGTTTGTCCCATCACCCAGGCTGCAATTCCAAGACCTTTTTGCTGCAGGTTTTCAGGTTGCCCTTGAAAGTTCCTCAGATATCCCTTCTGGAGGCTGCTACAGTCCCTTCTCTCCCCTCATGCTTCCTAGACCAGTCCTGGGTCACCTGCTGCTCCCGCCCCAACCTGTGCAAGTAAAGCTGCCACAGTGCAATGAAGAACTGGTTCACTTGTAAAAATCTACTAAAACATAATCTAATGTACAGCTCAGGGAAACCTGGGCACCCTGATATCCATTGGGCTGTAGCTCCTTGAAAGAGCCAGCAATGTCCTTCCTACCCCAAGGAACCCTTTCATCCATCTCAACCAAAGCATGATAGCCAAAATTCTTTGATCTGGCTACTCATATTTAAAGCACTTCCTTTGATCTCTGAGAATCTTTCTCCACCTCTGCTCACCCAAGTAATTTCTGGGGAAAATTTGTTCAGAAAATTTGTTCAGAAACCAGTATTTTGTCCATGTCATACAAAAGGCACAGACTACTTACGCAGGCTGCTGGGCTGCTCACTGCTCACTGATTTCCCCCACTGTGTGTATTTCTGTTTGGGAAATAGATCTTGTGCACTGTAATTCCCTTTTAACAATCCTTTGTATATTAATGAGGTGAGAGTTAATCTATCATTTGCAAATGGCCTGCTGCGAATCAATAAAGTTTTCATAGGAAATAACAATCCAGCTGGGATATTATTAGAGAAAAATTCAGAGGCATTTTCAGGCAGAATAGTATGATAAAGCTGCTTCTATTGTTGCTGTCCTAGTGATAGGGAGCTGGGAAGAAGTCCCAGCAACCATGTCCCAAACAGAAGGGTTCCTGTAAGGTTATCAGTAAAGGGCTGTGTAGTCCTACAAGTCCACTTGGCTTTTATCTCAGATATTAAAGAATTTTTGAAAAGGTATTGATGCCTCAGGTTTTAGCTTTTATATTTTTCAGATTTACTGTACTGCTTTGGTGTGTAGTTCTGAGCTTCATGTTAAGGGATAGTAAGCTCTCTTCACAGAGTAGGGAGAAAAACAATTACTTCTCTAGCTGGGGACCCAAGGAAAAATGATCCAAATCTCAGGCCCAAGAGCATAAACAATGTGGGCTGGAGAGAGAAAAACAGGAAGGATGGGACTTCATAACCTAAAGCTGTAATTGGACAATTAACTCCAAGATGCAATTGGAGCAGAACTTATAAAAGTGAGAGACCCCATGACCGGTCATGCAGTTTGTGACCATTTTGGTTCACCTTGGGCACAGCCCTGGCTGGGCTCTTGTGCTGCCCAAGGTGGATCCACTGAGGCCTTTTAACAAATCCCTACTTTATTCTTTAACTCCATCTAGCCTATGTTCTAGGTCAGCCTTCACAAGGCATCAGTATTTATTCAGAAAATCAAAACACCATTTAATCTTCTGCCTCCCTTTCAGTTTCCTGGCCATTTTTTTCTCAAAACAGTCCCAATTTAATGGCAACATGGCCTCCAAAGGTAGGATCCCTCTCCAGTTTCACTCAGTGCTGCAGCTGATTGAAAGGTGCAATTCAACAGAGGAGGGAGCACCACATGGACAAGCTGTAACTAGAACAGGCATCTCCAAATGCTTGATCCACATGAGAAATTCTGAGCTCATCACATTTGGCTTTAATTTCCTATCATTTCCTCTCATGCCCCAACTATTAATACTGAATTGGAATTAGCTGGCTACCTCTTGTAGTGAATATTAGAGACAAAAGACTGGTGGCCTTTTCTCTTGTTGCAAGGTAAGCCAGCACTAAAGCAAGGCTGAGAGGGTAAGAGAACCAGGCAGGGTTGGAGCAACACCACAAAGACACAGAGACCTGTATTACAATTCAGCCAGATAAACAGTGGTTTCACCCAGGTTTGAAGGCAATGTTGAGAGTTCATCCTGTGGAACTGAAACCATCTGTTCCCTTTAACAAGAGTACATTCAAGAATTGAAGAGCTGGAGTCAGAGAGTGACGCGCATTTTAAAAAGGAAAGTACTGCTTGAAAATTACCAGAATTGAAAATAGTCCTACTCAAGACTGTGTGCCAAACGAGGCACATGTAAATTATGTCTCCTCTACTGATGCTGATCTGAATTCTGAATTCAGACTTGCTTCTACATGCAGTAATTAAGGTTGAACCACTTGGAAATCTCACAGTGTGTATGAATAGGCAGGTCTAGACTAACCCTTTCCCTATACTCTGACCAGCAGAGCAAAGTAAAAATCTAAAAGTTGGAAATGACAGGCTTCAAGATGCCTGTGAGAGCTTTCTCTATCCCTAGGAGAGTGTGCGTTAGGATACACTCTCTAATTACAGGGACATTTATTATTTTCCTCTAGCGCCCTTGCCTTATTCAGTAGCTGAGATCAACGTTGATTATTTAACAAACAGCAATTCAGTATTTTACTCTTTTGTCATTCTATGCCTATTGACAGACTATACAACATAAACACTTTCCAGCCCTGCCTGGAATTTAAAAACCTTAATTTTCTCATGAGGATTTCTATTGTGCTCCAGATTACATCATAGTGCTCCAAAAACTTCCTCACACCATGCCCCATTTTTAAACAGGAACTGAGGCAAAAATGGTTGAAAGTAAAAACTCTGCCCTTGGCTGCTCTCTTAGCTATGTCTAAAAGGTGGAGTGTGCATGTTCTACACTGAAGCCTGTCACAGGGCTTCATCCTGACTAGGCAACCCCCCTGGAGATCAAAGAAGATTCCACCAGATTTCTTCTCTGAGAAAACCTCTTGCCTGAGGAGATACATCAAAGTCCTGCTCTGAGAGAGACCCAGGGCACTGCCAGGATGCACAGCACACCTGGAGCACAGTGTTAACCATGATGGCATGGCGTTTTTACTTTTTGAATGACTGGATTTAAAACCAGCTCCAGGTGTCCCAGGAAGGTTCCACCAGTTTGTGTTGGGGCTGTGAGTCCAAACCTGTCCTGCAAAATAGACAGCAGGACACCAGCTTGGCAGACAGATGGAGAAACAGGAGCTCGCTGTTGATGATACCCTGTAAAAAATGAAAAATAAAAAGTAAAAAATAAAAAAACAACTTCACAAAGGTTTTTGGGCAACCAATATGCAGCGAAACACTGAGTGTGACTTCCAAAATCCACTTGGCAATCACTGTAAGCAGCAATCTCCTCTTTGGGATCCCTGAGGGCTCAGAAATCAGGTCCCAAGTGGATTGCCAACATTATACACAAATTCTGAAGCAGAAGAAAAATCTTGTTCTTTGAAAAGGCCTTGATCTATCCTAGCAATAGCAGACCCATAAAAGATGAGATGTGACATGACTAATTCTTAAGCCATCTAATATGTGCTCTGTTAATTCCATATAGTACAGACTTTTCAACCAAAATGCCATGCGTTGCGAAGTCAAATGACTTGAGTAAATTTAAATTAGGCCTGAATGGTCCTTGCTTCCTTCCCAGTTCATTCCCTTGTCTCCAGGCTCTCCTTCCTCCTTGATAGAAGGATCAACTATTCCTGAATTATTTCTGGTAGCTATTTTTGTGACTGTTTATTAACTCAGAATGATTGTAAAGCTGAGTCATTACAAAGAACAATGAAGTTAAATAAAGGTTTAAGAGCAGAAGTAAGAAATATTTCAGGCCCAGTCTTCCAAACAGCTTGACTGTGAAATGCCTGAAGTTTTTTTCTTTCAATCTAATGAATACCTGGAGTGTAATCTATGCACTATTCTTTCCTTTGAATGTGGTTCAGTAACCCATGCTGTTACACTGGACTTTGAGGCTGATTCCCAATGGCTGAAAATTATATAATGTTTCATCCTCATCATCCTGTCCATAGATGAGCCTTAAAGGTCCCACAGCATTTAAGAAACAGACTTCAGACACAGCACAAATCCCTTGACTGGAAATTACCTCTGTTTAGTTTAAAGTTGCTAGAGCATGAAGTTTATTTTCACAACTGAAACAACAAGCAGAGGGCCTTTAAAGGAAAATCTGAATATTTGTAGAGTAGGGACTGATTAGGCTGGGAGGAAAAGAGCCAGGTGCGTCCCTCTTTTAGCAATGTCCAATGTGGTATGTGATGAGGGTCAGATAATGGGATAGTAGTAAGACAGCTGAAGAGCTTTTTTTCCCCAGCAGCCCATGGCAGGGCACCTGCCTCTATCTGTGCTGCAGCCTCCACCAGCTGGGCTTGCAGTGGCTTGGCTGACTGAATTCAGAGATGCACACAGGGCACCTACTTACAGGGCAGTTGCATAAAGCTGGGGATAATAAACTGCTAGTGCAGAAGTGCCAAAAAGTGGCTAAATGCTAGGATGCAAAGACAAGCACTGAAGAGTTCAGTGATACAGTAAAGAAAGTCATCTATACCTATATATACACTATATATACATATATGGATGGATACACATACACACACCTATAGGTATTGATTCTGTCTTACTGTCTGCAGAAGATAAATAGTGAACAATATTTCTTCCTGCATTTTCATTCTACAAAGTCCCTTTTCTGTTTCTATAGCAACTTCTGCTGTTTGTAACTTGTGGTTCATGCTAAAAATAACCTTATTTAAAAGGGAGAAGATTCTAAAAAGTTAGAATAATTGGAAAAGATGGCAATTTTAAAATGAAATAAAGTCATAGACTATGCTTAATAAGTAGCCTCTTCACCATAAGAAGCACTGAATGTGACATCCATTATGTGACTTATAAAATAGAAATGGGGCTTTTATTAGTATGTCTCGGGTTCTTTGTTACAACCTGAGTTACTGCCTTTTGAATGACTATGTAATATTCTCCATCAGAAATTCAGCCACTTGGTAATGACTAGCAAAGAGTTCCACCTCTAAACATACTTGTCTTTCTGGCATGGCACCTACAGACCACAGCACAATAAAGGTCATTAACATGCTCCATTCTCACCTGCAGGGGCTGCAGGAGGTGTCCCACATCACATGAAACTACATTTTGTGTAGAGGAGCTTTAGCAACGAGCAGCAAGATAAACTCTGATGGATACTACTCATTTCATCTTCCTTTAAATGAAGAGAAAGTTTTTTTTATGGGTCATCCTTCAGCTCCAGGTGATAAAGGTCTGAAGCAGCTCCTCCCCCTGCCATTAAAACTTTATGAACAAACATGGGTTTTGAAGGGTGATTAGCCGTCTTCTCCATGCTGTGTTGCTATAGTTTGGGCTGTGTATAATGTTTTATAATATTTTGTATTCACAGAGAGTCCCACATTCAACAAAAAAACCACAGCCATGAACTTTATGGCTGCAGGATTGCAGGAGGAATGTCCTTACACAGGGCTCATGGCCTTCACAGATTTCTCTGCTCTATTCTCCACACCATGCCCCAGCAGTGGCCCCACCTCTGTGAAACAGAAATGACCTAGTGTGGGACATGGACAGAGCAGCTCCATCCTCACCTTGGGTCTGTGCCTGAGGACTTCCCTCTGGAAAGGAAGAGGAGGAAGGAATTGCAAGAAAAATGGGCAAACAAGGAGGTCAAGCTTGTTAATAAGAAATTTCCTTATTTTGTGCCATAGCCAATAAAAAACAGTGAATGCAAGAGTGAGGCACTGATCACCTTTGTCTTAAAACACACTGAAGGAAATCTGAAAGACCTGAATTTTTTTTTTTTTCCTAGCTAAACTGGCTACTTGTGAGGACAGAGACTGCACTATATTTGTTCTGAACAGACTACATTGTCAGCGGCCAATAAATTAAACTGTAATAAATGGAGTCATTCTGCTGCCATGCAGCCATGCACAGACTTTCCTGCTGGGACAGTTGCACACTGGCGTAAGCTTCTCCTTGAACCTACTTTGTTATCCACATCTTTCCCCAGGCTGATGATTTTCAATTATTTCCTTGTTGATCTCTGTATTTTGCCAAGGGAGGTGCAGAAGACCTCTGTGCTCCCCTCCATTCCTCATTACATTCTGCAGATCACTTTTTTTTGTCCTCCCCTCTGCTGCCCCCTTTGCCTTTTTAAAGTTGGATCTTTCTAAGTTGTTCATATCAGATTTCAGTATGAACAAATTTTTCTTGCAAGAACATATAGTTACAACAAGTGATATGCAATAGTAGGAATAGTTATTAAAATGTTACCATTTTAAAGCTTTTGGCACCCAGGAAAACAGTTTTTCTGCCTGTCCACTGGATTTTCCAAGTAAACTTAAGCCATGTGAGTTAACTGTGGTAAACTACAGATTAACTGTCCCACTTGTCTTACTTTTCACTTTCTACAGTTTTTAGATCTCTCCATCTTTGTTGCTGTTCTTTACACCACCAGTCTTACAAGAGGCACTGGGAGCTAAATGGTCTCATCAGATCCAGCTCTCATCAGCTCTAGACAGGGCAGAGTAGGTACCACACAGCAAATTTGCTCTTCTGACTCCAAGCCATTCTGTTCCTTCTGCATTTCATTTTTTCAGTCTGCAATTCCAGAAGCAGCTGGCCCGTCTGAGTTATAATTATCCCAAGAATTATTATCCAATGAAATAAAATCCCAAGAGGTACCCAAAAAGTCGAGGTACCCAAAAAGTCAAGGTACAACACTTTTTCTTTCACCACCTTTAGGCCAATCTTTGTGCCAGATGTTCTACAGCTGATGCCAGCATGCCAGCATGTCACTTGTATCTTAAATTCTTAACTGGGACACGAGGGCTGACAGCATTTTGTTTGCTCAGAGACAGTCTGAGCTGGTCACACACGATGTAAATGGATACAATTCCTAAAAAGCTGATGTGTCCTGCATAAAGTACTCAATTA
Organism: Camarhynchus parvulus; assembly: GCF_901933205.1. Lineage (NCBI taxonomy): Eukaryota > Metazoa > Chordata > Aves > Passeriformes > Thraupidae > Camarhynchus > Camarhynchus parvulus. The sequence goes on from NC_044571.1 coordinate 7,309,118, forward strand.
GCCACCACACACAAAAGTCTCTGACTCCTTCTGATACTGGAAGATTACTGAAAAACTCAAATTTTAATTGAGATGTGCATGCCAATCCCTTGGTGATGCATGGAGAAGAAAGCCAGATGATTTTTACTGTCTACTTGCTCACAATGCCACCAGATCTTTCACAGTGACAAATATTTTTAATAAAATGTATTCATATTAAAGACACCTGCTCTTTCAGGAAGGTGCTGTGCTGCCTTTAAAATACTGATATCTTAATGTCTACTAAGGAAGCAAGTATTTAATTCAGAATATGACCAGCATTAATAGTAATGCAGCCATTTTTCTGCTCAGGGGCATTTTTGGTGTGCTGTACAGAGCATGCTATACTTTTCTAGAGATGCTAATAATTATTCAGAAAGGTTCCTCCACCACAACAAATTCAGTCCAGCTGAGGTCTGAGGCTTTGTCAGAAATATATGGTGATTTTTGCTGTGTTTATCTCTACTGATTTCTGACCCACTTATACTCAAAGTTACCTTATAAAAAATGAGGAAGAGTGGTCTCTGATTCCTCACGTCCTCTACCCTAGGAAAAGCAAAGGTTCTTAGAACTTCCTCCTTGACAGAGCAGAAGGAATTCTCCCTGAATCTATGGAAAGACCTAAGGGTGTCCCAGTTTGATGCCCAGCCCAGCCTCTGGAGGAGCCAAGGAAGGCTCTCCTCTCACAGAACTCAACCCTGGCTTACAGCGAGCCTGTGGAGGGATAGAATGTAAGAAAATAAAGATAGTGCAGAAGGTAGTCTCACACCTGAGGAGTTGCAGCTGTACTAATCACCAAAGATTAGAAACAGGCCTGCCCTTAATAGGCCACAGCTGTGTCCAATAAGAAGAGAAGTGCTACAAAAGAGTGGGTTAGCTGGTTGAGGAGAGAGTTGGAGTTTGTTGGTTGTGCTGTGGAGAAGAAGGAGTTAGTGCTGTGAGGAGATGCCCATGAGGAAATCACTGAGAAGGTATGGAACTTTTGCAATACAGTGATAACATGAGCCCAACGCAAGCTGAGCAAATCTCCAGGAGCTTAAGCACCATGGGAAGTCAGGCAGTGTTCAGATGGGATCTTGTTGTTATAGGACACGAAATAAAACAATGTGGACTCTGGAATCTCCAAGGTAAAAAGAAGGGCAGTTTAATTTCTGACTCTTAACATGTATAGATTTTTAAAAGTGACAGTGGAGTGGAGGATGACAGCACCACTTTTCTAATGATACTGGACAAACTAACAGTCCATTAAATTTCTCCTTTTCTAGAAAAGAATGTAAAACAATAATTATTTAGAGAAAAGTCTGTGAGAAAGTTCATTACAAGACTGTAAACATCAGAAGGCTTAGAAGAACAGGGTGACAGGATCTCAGGGAACAGCAGCAATGTTTTAACTTCTGAGAGTGCTCAAAGAACACGAGCCACAATCACCTGCAGGTGAGACCCGCCCCCCCCAACAGTCTTGTTTGGAATTTTCATTGACTCCAAGAGGGTTCATCTTGGAGGCTTTCTCCATGGATAGGCAACTACAGCATCTAGGAATCTTTGCTTGGAAAGTCAAGAGTTACTTCTGTGTCTCCAGGACAAATGCAACCTTCAAGAAAGCTCTCTTAGTGCTGTGTGACACCTCTGCCTGTTCCTGCCCCAGGTGACATTCAGATTTCTGCACAAGGAATCTGCACAAGCTCAGGTTACTCAGCCATGATGGAAAAGCTCAAGGTTTTATTAGGGATGCTAGATGCACACAAGCCAGACCTCAGTGCAAACCTGAGCTTGTTATATGCTGTTATGCAGGTGCTTATGCCTTGGTGCTTCCAGGGAGCACTTGCTTGTAAAAAGCAGCTGGTTCCAGGCAGAAAAAGGAGATTATACTCTGCCACCTTCTCTGCTGCAACCTTCCCATGAGAAGTTCTACCAACACCAATAAGAAATAAAGAAAATATTAATGATGGGAACAACTCTCTTTTCTTGATTGCCAGTAATGTGCACATATTCATTAGTGGAGTATTTCTTGGGAAGATTCAACTCCTTCCTTTCCCTTTACTTCAGCAAATCTTCACTCTCTTCAGTGTGTGGCAAAAAACTGCTTTTAAAGTGCAGGTTGTAACCCACCTAAGTTTAGCCCTAATCAAGTCCACATCTGGAAGATATTAGGATGCTCTGCAATTTTTGAAGTGTGGGTGTTAGGACTCACTTGTTATTTTTAAAGTGATGTGCGTGTTGTGTTCTAGACCACTCTCAGTGTTTTGTACTTGCATGTGTATTTTAATTTGTGTTCCATTATGTTGCCTTTTTCTTTTGGGAATAGTTTTCTGCTGGCCTGTGATCTGTTCCATAATTCAAGTGGAAAGTTTCTGAAAATGTAAGAGGCTTTAATGCAAGACAAAAAGTGGTTGTAGTTTTAAGAAATAAAAAGCATCTGTGCCTTTTACTGGAGTGCAGTGATTTATAAGCTTCTTAGGGGATGAGGAAGCCTGGATATTTTAAGAGGTGGGATAGGTCTTAGGAACTGCCCTTTGGTCTTCGAATACACTCATGAGCATGTATCTAGGGGATTTGAAGGTCCTAGGTCACATTTACTTGCAGGTGAAAAATATCTGAGGGCAACTTCTGACAGATCATTTTGCCAAGGAGTCCACATGTATCTGGCTCCTGGATTGCCTACTGAAATGACTGCTTCCTGAGTCAGTGGGGTCCACAGCCCTCATTCCTCCCCCAAGTCCCTGTGCTCCTCAGGGTACAGGAACTACACAACCCAAATGAGACCTGACCTGGATAATTGAGGGGCCAAGACTGTAGAGAGTTCACAAAGCACATCTACTCCACAGCCTATGGGTGGTCTTAGGCCCTTTCAGCTTCACTGAAGGTTTGAGCACATAATAGGAGCCTAAACAAACCTGATTTCCACCCTACTTTAGTTTAAAGGAAAATAATGCAAAGAGGGAGGTACAACTGAGAGTACAGGGGACACCAGGGCAGGAACACAGGGTGAGGTCAGTGTGAGCACTCAGAGGTTATCTCCAGGTGGACAGGAGTGTCTTCTTCTTTGAATCTGGGCCATGCAAATCCCTCACTACTGAATAGATTTATAAAGCAAAGTTACTTAAATCCAGAAGCTTGCCTGGCACCATATCTAACCAGATCAGTTATTATCATTACCATAGCTGAGGGCTGTGAGTTGGAATCTTTGAAAAATCAGAAAACAGCTGGGAAAAGAGCTTCAGAAATCATGTCTTCCCAGGATGAGTGAGAGTGCTGTGTTTTTAAATTGTTGAATACAGGGTGAACTTAAAAGGAGAGACCATTTCCATTCTTCCTGAGGCAAGAATCACTGTTGGTTTCCTTTGAGCACAGTCCCTTCGCACAGAGCGTGCAAAGCAGCTGAAAGTGTCTCTGCATGACCTCAGTCAGCCTCCAAACAGATTCAGCAGGATGTGAAAGAAGCAGCAGCCACTGGGTGTGTCTTGCATATGAGAAATTCATGAGGCTGGATTGGCTTGCAGCTGCCTTTGAGCCCACTGTAGGGAATTACCCTGTCTTGTCTGGCAGGCCCCTCGTGGGGAGGGAATTAACTCCCTTTCCAAAGTGCACTGACAGAAAGCACAACCAAATTCTCTCTACATCCCGTGGCAAAACTCCTGTTGAATGGTGGATGCTAACATCCTCCAGGTCAGGCTGAGAGGGAAGAGGGAGCCTTCTCCAGCTGGCACTGTAGCCTGGTAGAACTGAAAGTGCAGGTTAGTGAGATATTTTCATTATAAGAAACCCAACTATTTCCATATTTTCTTTTTTCTTTTAAGTTGAGCAACTTACAGAGCCTTCCTTTCCTTAAAGCCTCTCCTCAAACAAATCCCTTCATTATCTAACAGGCACACAGGTGATGGAACACTCAGACCATGATAAGTTGGAAACTCACCTCTACAATTTAAACACCAGCACTTCTAATCCTTTAAAATGCACAGAGTGTTGTGAATTCAGCTTCTTTTATTTCACATTTTGCATTTGTATCTGGTAGCTTTTTTTTTTTTTTTGAATTCACGCTCTGCCTCTGTTGGCCTCAATTTCTCATTATTGATGCACTTTACACTTTTTTTTTTCTGTCCAGCTGCACAGCCTTGCTTACATGTAACACAGGGTCTGAGGCAGAAAGTAAAATAAAGGCTGTGTGTCCCCCTTGAAGGCAGGATGTCCTTAGTTCTGGCATGGGGACATGGTTAGTGAAGAGCTGAGCTTTGCTGCATGTCAACAGCCCGTGCAAGTCAGCCAATTTTCTCTATTATCCTACAAGAATATAATTTCTTTCTGGACTGTTTTGAATACTTCCTCTCATATGGATGGTTTTAATGGATCATTTCTCCAGGAACAGTGCACAATACTGCAGGGCACTTGACATTTACATCAAGGCTGTAGAGCAAAATTCTATTGTACTTTATAAATAGCTGTGACTATGCTATTAGAAACTGAGGGCCAGATAACATCAACTGCCAGAGCATTTTGTCCCATGGTGGGACAACAGGGTGTGATCCCTGGGAATAAAAGTGACATCTGTAGTGCTTCTAAAATCTGAGATGTGTTAATCTTCATCATAACACCATATGTGGTTTGTTGGGCTGTAAACAACAGTCCATGAGTATCAACCACGAAAATCCCTTCTCCTCAAAGTTCCAACAAAGATCAAAAGCCAATAGCTTTGGGGCCTAGGCCATTCAATTTTCCTAAGATTTTTTCCAGCTTGCCCTTCCTGTGTTTAACAGCTTATAAATTGGATTTGGTATGATTGTCCTGAATACCAGATTCTCTTCTATTTAGGTTCTTATCTTGCCATCCTTGTCTCCTAGAAGAACCTAAAGCAATACAATTAATAGTCTATTCCCGAAACCACTGATCTAAACATCCGATTATTTTAGAAAGACAAAGATAAAAATGTTTTTGAATGTGTAGTCCTGTCCTTGAAAGAGTGAAAAAACAATACTGGAATACAGAGGCATTCCATTTTCAAGAGGGTTTTACTATTCATGTGCTGTCTGAAATGCCTCCTCTTACCAACAGTACAAGAATGATATATTCAATATATGTGGAAGACACAATATGTGTGCTCTTTAAAGTAAATTTTCACCAAATGCTAATAAAGTTAATCACAGTAAAGGCTAATCACAGTTAACAGTGAATAGTGTGGGGAAAACAAACTAGAAATAAACTGCCAGGCAGTAAACTCCTCACATAGCAGAGCCCTCTTGAAGAGCTGATGCAAACATCCCTAGACTCCTAATTTATCTGACTTCTCCTATTTTATTCACTTTCATGCTTCTTATAAATATCTGTCACATATCTGCTTAGCTGCATTAAACCACTGTGGAAGGAAGGCTTTGAAACAGAGAATTTAAAATGTTGAACAAGCCAGTGATCACAGGACTACGTAATTAGCCAAAACAAGTAATTCTCTTCTATGGCATTATCTATAAATTAACTCCCCAATGGCATTAAAAAAAAACCAACCCAGAACACCAGCAAATGAAAACAAGGCTTGAAAATCTCCATAATCTGTCAGTTTTCATTTCTCTGCGCTCTCTTGTTCAGAACAGGCATCAGAAATGAAATTTTGCCAGAGAGGTTTCCTTTGAGTGTAGGACTTGCAAACAATGACTGTAGAAATGTCTTTAAACATGCAAGTATCTGGCTGCACATGAAAGTCTCCACATTTCTCAGTGTGGAACTCCAGAGGTCACAGAAGATTTTGAGTCCTTAGATCATGCCTATTACCATTATGGTTGGACTTGACATCTTCTAAGGTCTTTTCCAACCTAAATTATTCTCTGCCACTGCTGTTTTGAACTCAGATGTGAAATGGAAATTCATATTATCTCAGCCAGTGTCTCTCCCCACACTCACATTAATTACTCTGTCCTTATTTCCAGCTCCCATCAAATTTCAGGTGAATAGGGCTGTCTCACAGGCTCAGTGCAGGAACCTCTTGGTAGACTTGCTGGTTATTGTTGAGCATTGGTCATTTGCCACTGTTCTGTGGTATAAATCCTCTGATCTTCTGCACAGGCCCTGTTTCCTTAGTCCATACTGCAGAGAGCCAGCCCAGATGGCTCAGCTGCTCTTTTCACTCTGTATCTCTGAGGACAGTGAGCTTTACTGGTCTAGGCAGTGAACTAGCATTTGGAAAATGGACATAATTTCAAGATTTCTGATTTCTCTTCAGTTTTCTGAAAAGATATGTTAGGCTTAAGCCAGATGTTTAACAGTCCTTGCCTGTGGGGCTTGAATGCTCCTAATCTACCTCTGGAAGAACAGATTTCAGCAAAGCCACAGTATTTATCATCTGCCATCTCTGTATGCAACACAGAATCTTCATTTTCCCCTGGATCACCAACCAGGACAAGTGAACATTTGCCTTCCTGTCTGATGCTTGGAGCCTCTGCTCCCATCCTCAGCCTAGTCCCTTTTTTAGCTCAGGCAATCTCTCATCCTGACAACAAAATCACTGAGGAGCAAGGCTAGTTAAGCCACAGGGGTGGCTCAGTGAACATGTTGGTTAAGGTGGCACTGCAGAGTGACATTCTCTCTGGAGCTGATGTCACAGGCATTAAATAAAGATGGTAACTTTGAAGTTTTAATCTTCTTCCCATCTCAAAGCAGAGAACAGAGTCCTTCCCAGCCCAGATAGAGAGGAAAGCACGGATCCCTCCTCCTATCTTATTTTCTTGAAGAGGAATTTCTCATGGAGAGAGATTCAACCAAGGGGCTGGAGTTTCAGATGCAGCTTTCAAGTGAAAATTCAGCTGCAGCTTTTGAGTGAAAACTTATGGGGTTTTCATTTATTTGAGAGAGGTTTCTTTTGTCCTTCCAAATTCTTTAAAAATATATTTTTCAAAGACCATTTTTAATCTAATATTGTCCTGGTTTAATGGCACTCTTGAAGCTGATATCAGGCAGAGGAAGAAAAGGAGACCACTGACATTGCATATCAAAATATACCATATCCCATCATTGTGTTGAACTCCAAATACCCACAGAAACAACAGGAAATGATGTTTGACAGATGTGGTGACCTCTGCCACATTTTTTACCTCAGCAATCCCCCCAGTTGGCCAGAGCTGTTACTATGCAGTGCTGGAACATTATTCAGTTCCGTTGAGCAATGTGTCTTTTGGACCAATGCTATTACTGAATTTATAACTGTGAGTCTTCAAAGATCAGGAATTCTCTCACCCAAGACAGAGATTTTGAAGTAACCAGAGTAGAGGGTTGAAGGCTATTCAGACACAAATTAAAATGTCGAGATAATGTCTCCTACCTTTCCCTTCCAAAGCATTTTACAAATCCCAGGCAATGAACCCCAACACATAGCTTTATAAAGAGTAGTAAATTTTCACACAGGAGAAGGAAATGCATCGTGGCCACAGAAAAAGAAAAAAAGTCATTGTCAGAATTACAGCCTACAAGCAGCAGTTCTAGCTTCTGAACCTGAGAGCAGCCCATTAGATTTTGCCTAATTGCCAGGCTAAATTGGGCACTAATGACTTCCCCAACTCCCATTTGCTTACTGCAGCAGGATAAAAATCAGAGTGTGAGAGGCAAGAAAATGCCTGTGCTGGTACTCAAAAAGTCTGAAAAATAAGTTATTTTCAAAAGCTGTTTTTCTTCTTAGATACGATGGAGACAGCTGCCCTCAGAAAAAGACAGAGAGCTGGATAAGGAATAACTTTTTTTTTAATGAGGAGAGCACAACATATATCTACATATATCAGGTCTTATGTCAGGTCTCCCACAGTAAAAGAGGAGAAAGAGAACAGAGGAACATAATTAAGTAAATTTCCCCAAAATCTTCCTCTTGAGGAATGTGAAGGGAGCCACTAAAGGGGTTTCTACACCTGTCTGCTCTGTTGCTGCCAGAGGGAGGTCCCAGCCACACCAGCCTCCTCTAAAGCATCCATCAGGGTGTTCCTGGGGGCACAGAGAGATGGTGCCATGAGCCAGAGGCAGAACGCCGCTCCAGCACTCCCTGCCCTGACTGCAGCTGCAGAAGGCACACAGGGCAGTGACCCCGTGGGAGATTGGGGCTGGGAGCATCTATCTTTCCACAGAGGCAAAGGAGAATCCAGTCAGATTTCTTCTGAACAGAGACGATATCCAGGCCTCCTGCAGACTCTCCTAAAGCCTAATTAGACTGGAAATGCTTGGCAGGCCTTTGCAGGAATTGTGCTTCTGGGACTGTTCAGTCATCTCAGAGCTTCTAATAAGGGCACTTGACATACAGTACCTGCAGAATTCTTTCTGGCATTTCCCTGGATCCCTTTCCTTCCTCCCTGCCTGCATGCCAGCACCAGCATTGCATGCAGCATGTGTTCTGGTTTTGCATGCAGCATGTGTTCTGGTTTTCTGCTGCACCTGAGCATGAAGGAGGCAGATCTGCTCCCCCACATCTACTGCTTTGCAGCCCCACCATGGGCTAGCTCAGCCTGCTAGGTTAAGGAGCAGGGCTTAGATCTTCTGTGCACACAGATGGGCCAGCAAACATAATGTGACCTGAAACAAAATATATCAGCTCATTGTGCCAGGCAAGAGTTGCTGCAGCAGATTTTTAGGGTGACTGTTTGTATTCATGTGCAGGCTCCCAAAGCAGTGCTGAAGTGACAGCCTGTTTTCTTTAAGAACTGCTGCTACAGAATGTTCCAATACAGTGATACAAGGAAATTGCTGCAACTCCCTGCATGTTTGATTTCTTGAACTATCAGTGGAAATGCTCCATCTGTGTCTTCCCATCTGTACTGCACGTTTTGGCAAGACAACATGCCAAAACTTCTTTCCTCTATCTCCCTCCTCCCCCTTGGGCCCTATCCCTCCTCCCCCTCTAGCTCTCCTCTTTCTTCAGAAACAGAGTGGAGAAAATCAAGTCCAATGCAGGTTCAGGTTTGCATCTTCTCTCTCTTGTTTTACTTCTGATTATCCTGGAGGCAGAGGATAAACCTCATCATCTTCCCACTCTGCCCTGCAAGGGCTACAAGCATACAAAATCCAAAAGGGTCTGGCACTCAGTAAAACCTGGGATGGAGACTGGATGACTTCCAAAGAGAAAGATTATGTTGTGTTTTAGCTGCAGGGATTCCCAGGGAAATAAGCCAAAGTCACCGTAGGAGGAGACATGGGGCGTGAGGCCAGAGGGAGAGGAGCAGGGATGGAGCTGAGCCCAGGAAGCAGAAAATGCCCTGCAGGGTCAGCTCCCACTGCCAGGGCACAGACAGGGTCATCCCTGCTGCCCTTTGCCTGCCCCAGCACTGCTGCTCTCCCCAGGCACCCCCTGCTCTCCCAGCAGCAGCAGCAGCCTGAATTTGCATGTCTGTGCCACAGGCAGAGAAAATCCATAGATGGCTGGATCTCCCAAAATCTGCTGCTGGGGGCAGCTATTTACTTTGTCTGAGTTGCTGGCTGTCCAAATGAATTGCCCTAATCTGAATATTTAAAGATTTCCCTTGTGTTTTATTCCCATACAGTCTTCTGACTACTGCATTCTAGTAGGTGTATCTGCTTATCCTAAAACCATCACTTATTTTTTCACAAGAGGGGCTTTTTTGTCTGGATTATTTTGGCATGACAGGAAGAAGAGAGAATTAGACTGAGTTTTCTAAAAATTTCTGAATGCTTTTGAAAAGTAGTCGAAACATCCTGTGTTTGTATTTTTCATTTTTTACACTACTCAGCCACCTGGCAGAGAGCACTAAAAAAAAAAAAAAAAAAAAAAAAAGAAAAAGTGTGTTTGCCTGCCACAGACATCAAACAAATAATGAACAATCAAAGCAAAGTGATTACAAGCAACCCAGAAGCAGAAAACAATTCAGTACAGCAGCTCAGATGAACTGTCACAAGCAAAGAGAACAGTCACAGACACAGCATTAAACCCACAAAAATGGCCCAGTGGCACACACCAGGTAATCCTGAAGGTTCTCTGACCTGCAAGAGCCTTTAGAGCTCCTTCCTCTCCTAGACTGACATCTAAGAAATCTCTTCAGAATGTTGGTGTTTGTGAATGGAAGTAGCTGTAATGGAAGCTCTCATATGCCTGCAGTTAGCATGTGCTAAATGACTGCATCAGACCCACTATGGAATTGTGAGCAAGACTTGGTGCCTGACACAAGGTAGCTGCAAACAGTAAAATGAGCAGGAGGCACAAATTCTCTTCCCTGAGATTCCTGAGGCATGAATTTCTCATTCCTACTTCTCCCTCTCTCCCTCCCTCCCCCTTCCTCTGCCAGCATGAAAAATTCACACGCAGAGAATCTCACAGTGTCCTGATCTGACCCTGCCACTAGAAGCAATATGGGACAGCATTTAGCTATAAAAAAGTCTATAAAGCAGTGTGAAAACAACTGCAGCAGGCTTTTTGTGAAGAATTGACAGAGTTTCATCTCAGAAGGGCAAATAACTGTGTTTAACACAGCTCTGGCAGCAGCTCCTCTGGTGGTGCACCTTGGTCCATCTCCTCACAGGGCACCTGGATCCCATTTCAGGGGTGGGAACAGCCACCACCACCTTGTGCTGGATGGATATTGCTCCCACAAGGAGATTCTTGGGTTTTTCTCCACCACTTGGTTGCCCCTGGGGTTATTCCTCAGCAGCAGCCTGTGGAGCATAAGGTGTCGTTTGCATGCATGAGTAAGTAACAAGCCACTAGTCAGTCTTGCTACACCAGTGCTTTACAGCCTGCTGTTGCTATAAATAAGTTCCCCTCTCCCAGTTGCTCCCTGGCACGTTCACACCCTGTTAAAGATACTAGTGTCCAACAGGATTGCTTGGCTCAGCTTAAGATCTCTGAACCCAGCAATTTTTTGAGTCTGGCACATCAGACTGTTCATCATCCTAAATCAGGAAAATATTATAAATGATGGTGTTTGCTTAGGGCTTGGCTGTGCTTGTCCTTAGTGTACTGTTTTGGACATGATCCTCTTGCAGATGCCTGGCACATATTCCTACCATTCCACAACGGCATTTTCATCACACAAACTCCCCCTTGCACTCACTGGGCTTTTAAGTCAGTGCCCTTTGCTCCTAATAGTTATTGATTCCCTGAATGCCAAGGAATATGGATTCAATTAGCTGGTCATAGCACTGTAGTTCAAGGCTACTCAGCAGTTCCAGCGTGTAAGCTTCTGTTTTCAAGCTTTATATAATATAATCATAAAAATGCAGTCTGCATTAAAGTTCTCATTCAAGACATTTTGCAGGTGATTAGTTCATAGCATGCACTAATTATTTTTATTATTTTATAGCTACCACTTAATGCAAACATACAGTGAGTCTCCAATGCAGGTTATTTAAAGACGAGCACTTCCACTCAAGGCAGTGCTAGGCTGCCATACTTAGAAAGGTTTATTTTTCTGATTGGATGAAAAATTGCTCACAAAGACTTCTGCAGGCACTGCAGACTGCCATGCCAAAGCACTAAACTTCCCCATTGCACAGAATGGAAATAGTCTGATAGCCTCCAAAATCAATACCCCTTAATCAATGCCCCTTTAATATAGATCATGGCTTATCCCAATATTTTCTGATCAAGCTACTTACTGCTATGTATTTTCTCCAGTAGTATCAACATTTTCAGTTTTCCTCTTTATTTCCCAACAGCAGCTGGACTAGTGCCCTAGCAAAATCTTTAGGTTGTTCTTACCTTTACCCTTAGCTTAGCTTCAAGGATAGGGACATCTCCCCATATGAGGAGAGAACTCCTCTCTCCACATCCCCAGGTGTGACTGCACTGCACCTGTGATCTCACTGATCCCTGCAGTGCCCTGCCATCTCCAGGTGTGACCGCACTGCACCTGTGATCTCACTGATCCCTGCAGTGCCCCTGCCATCCCCAGGTGTGACTGTACAGCACCCTGTGCTGATCTTACTGATCCCTGCAGTGCCCCTGCCACCTGTCCCCAGCTCTGTGTACCTGCCCCCTTTGCACCAGCAGCACTTTCAGGCAGGTCTAGAGAGGAATCAGGCTCATGGCCACTGAACTGCACTGGCTAAAGCAGTGGTCTCCTCCATGGCAATAAAACACACTGTCCAAAAATCCAGTTTGTCCAGCAGACTCTGACATCTGCAAGGCAGCTTGGAACCCAGTGGTATCTTTCCAGCAAAAGCAAGGACTTCCTAGATGGAAGTTCTTCCTGAATTAAGGCTCAGCAGAAACAGCATGATTGGTGATGTTGGTGCTCAATATCTTGTTTGGAATTCACTGGGATCTGTGATTCAAAAACCTTTGGGTCTCAGAGAAGCAGAACAGTGCCAAGCAATATTGCAGCACTGTGAGAGCCAGTCAGGCCTTGCTTTCTTGCTCCAGCTAGCTGGGAACTCAGCAGAGCCTCTGCTCCTGGTCGTGGCAGGATAATCTCCTGCAGGAGATGCTGCTACACTGATCCTGCTGCTGTGGTCCCAGGTCAGAGCAGCCAGGATTCTCCCCATCCTGCTGTGGTGGGCATTTGCCCATGTGAGAGGCAGTTGCTCTTGGCTCCCAGCTCCTTTGGAGATCAGTGGCACCTGGTGAGTCTGAAACTGCAATCCCTGCCTTTTCCTTTCTGTCTCTACAGGATTTAATATTCACTGTTATTGATTCCGACTTACTATCTTCTAGAAGTTCCCTAATCCTCTTAATTGGAGGGGTTTCAGCTCTAAACCTTTCTCATCTTCCCCTACCTTGCCATGACTACACCAGAGCAATGCTTCCACTAATTTTCCTGTCTTTTAGAGGCATTCCCTCACCCTGCTCCTCCTCTTGCTCTGTGACAGGCAGCTGCAGCACCCTCGGTGTTTCAGTGCTTGGTATTCTCAGTGCACACCATCGAGCTGCCTGGTGTGGAAGGTGCAAGTTTAACATTCAGGACAGTTCAGCCTGAGACCATTTCCCATCCCTCAGCCAGCTCTGCCTGGGTGAATCCTCTCTCCACACACTGGCAGCAGCCAGGCTGAGATGTGGGGGTGAGGTGTGGACATCATTCCCTCTATCCATGCTATGCCCTGTTTGGTTTCCACTGGAAGAAATTCCACTGAATGGGCAGGTAAATTCCAGCTGGTCCTGTGAGTTTGGGGACAGGCAGATATCACCTCAGAGAATGAGCCTTTAAACACAGCTGTAGCCTGAATACCTGCTTTTAATATATTTAAATTTTTTAACTTTTCCCTGTCTGTAATCTAATATTGTTTTTCTAGTTGCTGTATGTCTCTTACTACAATTATTCTAAAACAGCTAAAATAGCACAACTGCTTATAATATATTTGCTATAAGCATGGCCTATTAAAATGTATTTACATCTCAAAAATTTTAACCTGAAGCAGACTTGATATTATCTAAATAATTTGTTTAGGCCAATGTAAAATAATCTCCTTCTCTTCTGGGGGAGATATAATGTTTACAGAATCTTATCTTCACAAACAGAATTTGTATTTTAAGCTTGCAAATTGCAATTTGCATGTTAAGAGGAGTCAAGCTGAAAAGGAATTAGGAGCATGTGAACAGCAAAGGAAGAAAAAAATTGCTGAAATGCATCACCATTAGTATGATAATATATGGCAATCTTATGGCAGGTAAATGTATAAGGACTTATTTGCCAATGCAGAACACTCTCTATGGAACATTGATTTAAATATAGCTGTGTCTTCCTCTCTTCAGTGTGTCATAATGTAGTAGTAGTAGTAGTAGCATGTCCTCTGATGTCCTCTGCTTTCACAACTGATACAGGGACCCAGCCAGAAAGATGAGAGAAAAAGGGTGGGAAGTAGAGTAGCAGGCTGCAGTCATTGCCTTGATGCATGCAGTGGTGTGGAACCAGTGCATTTCTGGAACTGGTGGGAATTGTTATTAACAGCAGGCTAGCAATGCACATCCCCCTGGTCACTCAGCTATGGATTAAGGTGACATCCATTGCAGCAGCACAAATTGACTGGCATCGTTAAGGCTGAGATGCCATTTCTGTGCCAGGAATGGTGGCCTCTCTGCTCCTCTTGTTGTGTGTCTATACAGGCAGTAGCACAGTGACAACCCTGCATTCAGACTGTCACAGAGTGAGCAGCACTAATGGCTGTTAAGGACCCCTAATGCTGTGTCAATTAAACCATATGCATTTTAGATGTGCTGAAGTCTGAAGCCACATAATAGGTGGCAATCACTCAGAAGAGATTTTAATAGCATATTACTTAAATTAATCCATGTCAGCTGTCCTCAGCCCTCTGCAGGGTGAAGGTCTTTTATGCTTTTTTGTCTTCCTGGCTGGATGTGTGCTGTGCTTGGTTACTGCAGGTTGATAAGAACAGGATGACTTCCTTCTCCAGGGCTCCACCAAGTGCTCTTTCCCAATTGAAATGGAGTCTTGCTCCCTCCTAATTACACTGTGACCTTCACTGGTAGTTATTACTGTCAACAATTTTTAAAACGTATCCAGGTAAATATAAAGTGTTTTTTAATGCTGCCAAAGCTGCAATAAATTTCCTGCAGGTTGGATAGCTTTCTAATATATTGGAAGTTGTGTCCTTTTAAGTAATCTCCCACTGGTCCACCTCTTCTGCTCACCCCAGCCCTGTGGGATCAAGTCAGCATTTCCATCCTAAAAGCTTGTCTTTGCTTCCACATGGCAGGACAGATGGGCTGCACTCTTCTGTCCAAGATCTCTGAGCCAGAACAGGTTCCTGGATGTAGCTTAAGTCTTTTGTCTACAGTGACACCTAAAGATTTGTCTGAGGCTTTGCCTGTGAGTGCCACAGAAAACATTTGTGCTGTTGCTGTGGCCGGATCCAGAATGGCAGTGCCACAGTCAGGAGGCCTCCCTCGCCTCACTGTCCTGGTTTAGGGCAAATTTGGTAGAGAAATCTCCAAAGGGGGCCCCTCCAGAAAGCAAACCCACACAGCTCCTCCGCCCAACTGGTTCAGGTAGGATTCCTCAGAGAGAAGTTGAAAGAACCTGTTTATTTAACAGGCACAGCACCCCCAGCACACAGAATGAACAATATCAGATGACACCACTCTTTCACTGCTCTGAAAAAGATAACAAAGTCAGAAAGTCTCTGTGGGGGTGGTCGCTCTGTTATCAGTCCCTCAGGCGCTGGGGCAGCTGCTGCCCAGAGTAGGCCCCGCTAGGCCGCAAGGTGCAAACTCTCGGTGTTCCCAGGTCCCAGTCCAGAGCAGGTTCATGTAGGTCCAAAAAAGGAAAGGAGAAACAGTCCAGGAAGAAATTTGGACTGTTTAGCTAAACTAGCTAATGAGCAGAAGCAAGAGCAAAGTGAAAAGCAAAAGCAAAAAGCAAAAGCAGCACAATGTACCGCCCTGTGTGTCCTGCCAGCCATGGGGAGCGGCTGATAAGAAATACAAACAAAACTTTCACTCTTCAGAGCCAGTCTTGAAGGCACAGAACATAATATCCAGCATAAACAGAACACATGAATGGGGATACAAGCATCATAACATCACCCTAGGACACTCACCCCGGGCCCATCCCTGCCAGAGGGACTCTGGTGCAGGTCTCAGGCTCTACCACCTTTCTCTCAGGGGCATTTTGTTAAAGTTGTGTGTAGCAGGCCTGTGAAACCATTGGTGTTTCACATCTTTCAGAGGGGGACCATGTGCACAGCTCTGGCACCCCCCAGGCCTCTAGGACACACTGCTCAGGGCAGCAGCTTCCCTGGTAGCAAAAGAGGCTCTGAGGGCCTTTTTCATTCATTTTTTTCCTGCAGCATTTTATTGAGATGATAACAGTGAGGCATCAGACTTTCCTGACTGCTCAGAAAGAGCTCCTTTCCGGATCTTCTGTCTAGCCAGCCTGTCCCTCCAGGGCTCTGTGTTACAGAGAGGGTGAGAAGAGGCAGCAGCAGCTGTCACATGGAGCTGATGGTGTTTTATGGGGTCAGTGAGTGGTTTCCAGCTCCTGCAAAAGAACCTACAGCAACTGAATTTGGGCTCCTCCTCAGGCAGGACAAAGGCAGCAGCTCCATAAGTGCTTTTGCCATGCCAGGCTCACTGCTCTTCTCACAACTCCCAAAGAGCACGTCTGTCTCATACTGCAAATATTGATCAGCCCCCAGCAGGGAGAGAACTGTGTTTTGGAGCATAAGGAGGCAGGCCAAGCTTGATTTTTCCTTCATGAGTTAACTTGCTGTGGTGTTTCTTCTCTCCATGTCAGGCAGGATGTGCTCCACAGTTAACTTGAGAAACTCCAGGGGAGGTTTGGTGTTGACATTGGTCAGGGTGAGCCCAAGCTGAACCCACAAAACTCTGGAAAGGGGCTGAAAGTAAAGCCTGCTTCCAGTCAGAGTTCATGAAGCCATAGAAAGATACAACTGCCATTTTTAGTCAAGTTCTTGTGTTGCAGTGCATTGCATCCAAAACACTGAGGGCCGGAAAATATGTGGGCATCTCAAGTGCAGTCCAACCTCTGGGTTGCTCAGTATTTTCAGCATGCTGTAAAATTGCTTCAAGGTGAAGAGTAACTGCTAGAGCCATAAAAATGCACATTTGATTGGGTCAAAAATGGATAGTGCAAGTTTTGGACTTCTTAGATTTGAAAGTATGGGTCTGGTTCTCATTGCCCCTGGCATTGCATCTCTCCAAGACTGGGAATTCTAAACATTGTTCCTGATTTTGGGGATTAAAGAGAATAAGGAAGAGTACCAGATGAAGGTGAGTCATTGATCACTGCCATTCCTTTCATCTAACTCATGGGAATATTTTATAAACTTTTACTCACCCTACCTTTTTTTTCCTACCTTTATTTTTGTTTTCTGCTTCTCTGATTTATTTCCATGCTATGTTTTGCTGCATTTTTAGCTGTTTACTACCTTCCACGTTCACTTTCAAAAGATTTCCCAGCATTCTTTAAATTTTCTGTTGTGAAGTTTCATCTGGCAAATCCCACCTTCCATTTTGCTTCCCCAGAGACACATTTAAATGCTAGATGGGCTCAGTTCTTCTGCAGAAAATGAGAGTTGAGGCACAGAGGGATGTGAAAGGCATCAGCACATGGCTCAGCTCCCCGGTGTGAACACAGAGTCATCACAAAGAGTGGGATGGTGAGGGAGAGGCACTGCTGTGTGGTGTCCTCACCTTCCTCTGGTCCAGCAGCATCTGGGGGAAGACAACCCACTCAGCTGATGTACTCAGCCTCCTGCTGGCACCCCAAGCAAAGGCTGGCACCGAGAGAAGCAGGATTTTCCTTCAGTAAGATGCCACCTAGATACTGTAGCATGGCAACAGAGTGCCTGGTAGCTGTGCTCGAGATGAAGCACAAACCATTTCTCTGTGTTGCTGTCTCCAAGGAGTAGTTCAATATAAGTCAGTCCTGTAACATCAGTTTGACACTAGCCTATGTCTTTGCCACATTAATTCAATTTATTACCCAGTTTGATCCACACTTTGCATTCTATTTAGGATGCCAGGGGACCTGTTCATCCCTAATGACTGAAGAAGCATTTGTGTTTTATAAGCTATTTGGGACACACCATAAGGAACTAAAAGTGTCTGGTTTATTTTCATTGTTAAATTTACCATGTACCCAATTCAGATGCTGTTGAAATTGACAGCAAATTTGCCAGAGACCACTCCAGCTGAAATGCTTTCTGGAATTTAAGGACCCCTGTTAAAAACATTACAGATGTTCTCCCCCAAAAAGACCTACTAGTCATAAATAATACATGACTAATGTTGTCAGGGGTGGGGAGGAAATTACAAAATGATATTTTGTTTTTCCGTCTTTTATCTCTAGCTAAACTTTGATCTCTATAAAGTGTTTCTACCATCATTTGTAAGACTTTCCTTAGTCTTTACTTGGTAGCACATTAAAATTCAGCTGACTAATTTCGCTGGTTTTCTTTGATCCTTTCCCTTCAATGTGAATTACTCTAGCTGAAGAGTTTGCATTTGCCTCAACAAAATTCATCTTCCTTTTTCTGCACATTCAGACAAGCAGGAGTTTCCCTGTGCTGTATTTTCCCTACCTATCCTTGCTTATTCCAGTGTATTGCTCCTTTTCTTTGCCTACACTCTTCTTTCCAAGTGGTCCTTTGCTGTCTCAAATATGCCACTTCTGCAAGTGATGAGTCTCTGGAGCACTTCTCAATCCCTCACCCCAGCTGCCCCTCTGGATTACAGAGCCATACAGTGTTGTGGTGTTCTGAGGGTCCCCAGGATGAGGTGAGAGATGAGAATTTGACTCCAAGTTCTCAGAAGTCTGATTTATTATATTATGATATGATATTGTACAATACAATAATACAATAGTATTATCTTGATCATATCATATTATATTATATTATATTATATTATATTATATTATATTATATTTATTATATTATATACTAAAACTATACAAAAGAAAGAGAAAGGAGGCATCAGAGAGCTAGAAAGGAATGAATAATAAAAACCCGTGACTGACCAGAGTCCGACACATCTGGACTGGGATTGGTCATTAAGTAAAAACAATTCACATGCTGGGTAAACAATTCTCCAAATCACATTCCAGAGGAGCAAAACATGGAGAACCTGAGGCTTCTCATCTTGCCAGGAAAAGAAATCCTGGCGAAGGGATTTTTCATAAAACATCACGGTGACAATACAGGACAGTTTCCCCATTGAGTTAGCTATCAGTACACTGCCCATCTGTGCTGCTGAAGTCCATGCTCCTTTCTAAAATGATGTAGCTGTTAAGGAATGGGTATCGTGGAGTTTGGAGTGTGGGGTAGGGGATCAGTAGTGTCTGTAAGGGCACAATGGTACGAGAAGTTTAGTAAAAAAACAAGAAAAATTACATCAGGTCATTGGCTTCATAATTCTTAGTCTGTGTTGTTGCAATGCTTGTGATCATGAGGGTGCCTGGACCATATACTTTTCCAGCCCCACCCCAGCAGAAATGGAGCAGCCATGGCTGGAGGTGCAGCAGGGGCACTGTGGCAGTGCAGCCCAGCACACCCAGGCAGGGCACCAAGGCAGCAGCAGAGCTTCCAGTGAAATAAACACAGTCAGGAGACCTTTCTCCTTTTTAATGCCTTTATTAAAAGTGATCCGCTTGGGTGGGGAGAACAGGCGGGCCGCTTCTGCTCCCAGGAATGACTCAGAGGACGACGAAAAGTGCAGCTGCATCTGCTGGTCTGTGGGCAGAGCTGGGGACTCAACCCCCACGAGAGCATCAGAAAATCCCTTACTTTTTACGTCAACATTCAAGGTTCTCTGTCTAGCCAACATCTTAGCATAGGGTGAGGAGGAAAAGGGTCTTGGCAGATACTAGATTCTGTTCCTCACGTCTAGATATTGCTTTGATTTGTCAGTTTTCTATTGGCTCATTGTTTTAGGGGTTTTTGTCTAGGTTTGGTGAGGGGTCTCTTCCGTTGCATGCTGGATCCGATACATTTGCATGCCAACTCGATGTCCCCTCCCCTTCGCTGGGTGCCATCCTCCAGGAAGCAGCCGGGTGTTACTTCGACAAAAGGGGGAATTCTTAACCATCAACAACGGGTAGTTAACGAAAATGACAGGTGATTACAACAACAAAGAGTTAGAACTCCACCCTGGCAGCAACTAGCCCAACCTGTGAACTCTGCAACCTTTTAAAAAAATGGGCAGCTTTTTCTACTCATAACACCAGCACCTTTAGAGCCACCAGCACGGGGCTGAGCAGAAACAGACGCGCTCCCCGTGCCACCCTCCCACTCACTGCTCACTCCCTCCTCAAGGGAGCAAAGAAAACATATTTTCCTTGTCCCTTATAAATAGAGCCCACTGCTGTCAAAGCCCCAACCTATGAGCACCATGTGCATATGCTTGTGTACACACACTCAGGCTCCACCTGGCTTCTCTCTGAACAAGATCCATGTTAACCCTCTGCAGAATGAAAAAGCATTTTAAGAACTGCTCAGAGATGTAAAAAAGATTGGTTAGAATGCTGTTTACTCATTCCACAATTGTGAAATAAAACTTCATGTTATGGCTCAGGCTTCTTTTCACATTTGAGAGTACTCCTTGATCTCCGGGCAGTGCAGAACTTGGACACAGAGATTTATTGAGGTGGGTCCTCACCATATAGTAGTTTCACCTGTCACACATGCCAGATGATGCTTGATGCTTAGCTAGAATTATTTTTAAGAGTTGGCCATTATACTTTTACAGACTAACAGTTGTTCACGTTATATTCTAGTAATGGTATATTCTAGTGGTGATTTGACATAAATCAGTGCAAATTAAAAGAGGAATGAATCTGCAGGGCTCTGTGCTGGCAAGGTGATGTGCTAAAGAAGAAAAAATAGCAGACTTTCCTTTGTGAGCAAATCTTGACACCTTGGGACAAATCTAATAAGTAATATTCTGCTACCCAAATTATTTTCATTCAATCCAGTTTTGCCCATTTTTATCAAACCCTTGATAACATATGCAGCTTGAACTGTAGAAAGGTCATCCAGTTAACCCAACTGGTTTTTTGTGACACATATATCCGAGGTGTCTGGACAGACAAGAATGGTATCTCCCATAACTGTGCCCAGTTTTAGCCTTGGGCTAAAGAAGAGCCATTTGGGCTGCAAAGGGAATTGTGTATTGCTCTTTTCATGTGCCAGTTCACCACCCCTGGCTACCTCTGAGCCAAGTAGC
Organism: Camarhynchus parvulus; assembly: GCF_901933205.1. Taxonomy (NCBI): domain Eukaryota; kingdom Metazoa; phylum Chordata; class Aves; order Passeriformes; family Thraupidae; genus Camarhynchus; species Camarhynchus parvulus. The sequence goes on from NC_044571.1 coordinate 7,329,744, forward strand.
TGCCCATTACACCAGCCAGGGCTACCTGATGCTGACCCTGAAAGGTGTGATGCTCTGCTCTGCAATGCTGTGGGCTAGCTTCACCTACCATGACAGTTTTTCTGATTAACTCTACACATTATGACCTCCTTTGATCCTCTTTCTTTCCTTTTCCAGCCCAGGGCATCTCTGACCATACTGGATTCTAATCCAAGTGAGAAGGGTTTTCTCTCTCAAAATATTGTCCAGAGAGACAACTTTCAGACAAATGCTGTGTGTGAGAGCACAGCAGCTCTCACCCACAGGGTTATTCTGAGCTCAGCAAATCAATGCTGTCTCTGCTGAGAAGCAGGAAGAAAGTCTCCACTGGCAGAGGAGGGGTGAAGCACTCACTAACTTGTCAGATCACATCATCTCATGAATGCATCATGCAAGGCAGTCCCTCTCAGAGAGAAATTTGATTCTCTCTGCTTCACCATCATGCTGATGATCAGTTGGTAATTCTGCGTTTCAATACCTACATCCTTTCCCTATCCAAGCTCTGGGTCCTTTAGGCCAGGTGTACCTGACTGTTGGCTGGTGTCGTTGCATGATTTACCATATAGCTGACAGCCATTTACTCTTCTGCTTTGTACTGTGTCCTTTCTCTTGGTACAATTTGCAATGAAACTGCAGCTCTATTGTTTTTTCCACTAGCAGGCAGACACAACAATCCAGGTCACAGACTGCTCTAGGACAAATGTGGGGAGAAATGATAATTATTTTTGCCTTAACTCTCTGCATGCATGGTGGGAACCACGAGTAGAAAACATTAGCCCTCTGCTTCAAATTTACCTTCTCATTTCCATATATCTCCTCCTGGTCCTCACATGCATCCCCCTTCCAGCTTTTCTTCTGGATAGCTCTGAAGCTTAGTACTTTTTCACAGCTCTGTAAGTATTGACAGCTGTTTTCTCCTATTGAATGCCAAGGAAGTGTGCATCCAAAATCTTTTATTTACCCTGAAGCTTCCTGTTCACTTTCATAACACTGGCCACATAAATCCACTGAGAACAACCAGAAAAGTGAAAGTTTGCTGGCCTCAAATTTCCTGGGTTTCTCCCAGCGCATAGAAAGCATTCTCCTTGATATTTACAGGATATCATTAATATCTAGGGATGAAATAGAAAAATAAACCAATAATAAGCCCAAGGGGTTGCAGCCTTCTTTGGGTGCATCCACCTGCCCTGGCTTGGGCTCCTCCATAGGCTGCAGGCAGATCTCTGCCTCCACCATTGTCACCACATTTCTCTTCACTGAGAAAAGCAAGGCACATCTTCCCAAGAATATTTCTGGGTTTCACATTCTCTGAACCTCAGAGAAAGAAAATACAATTCTTATCTCATTTGCTGTGCCTGCATTGTGCCAAAGTAGAATGCAATATGGAGATTGTTTACCCAAAATGATGGCGTTTTGTTTCCTTGGCCTATCAGGGCCAAGTGTGTGTGTGTGTGTGTGTGTTGGGACTGTCAAGTGACAGTCACAAGATTCTGTGCAGTTGAGTGCTTGGCAGATTCAGTTTAGATGTAATGTAATATAATTTAATATAGCATAGAATAATATAGTATAATAAAGCAATTAATTAGCCTTCTGATAAGACAGAGTCAGATGCATGATTCTCTCTCCCCTTCATCGGGATGAAAATATCCACTATACACCATGAGCTTCCACGGGCTGCAGGGGAGTCTCAGGTTTGGCACCTCCTCTCCACTTCTGTTTCACTGACCTTGGTGTCTGCAGGGCTGCTGCTCTCCCATCTCCTCACTCCTCTCTCTGGCTGCCATTGCACTGCAGATTTTCCTCTTCTGAAACACATTATCCCAGAGGTGCTCCCACCATCATTGATGGGTTCAGCCTTGGCCAGCAATGGATCTGTTTTGCAGCCAGCTGGGATTGGCTCTGTGGGACATGAGGGAACCTTCTGGCAGCCTCTCACAGAAGACACCTCTCTAGCCCCCCTCACTACTAAAACTTTGCCATGCAACCCCAATACAATCAGCTATTTACAGAAATGTTGCCATGATTTGTGGAGGAATAAGAAGCACTGAGAAACAGGATCTCACCAGCACTCACAAATAAAGAGAGGAAAATTTTTGGGCTGCAGCCACATAAAATCATTCACAAATCAGAAGATAGCAGCATTTCTGGTGAGTAATTTACTTCATCTATAACCTGAATAACCTTTTGGGCATACTTTTTCTTTCCATTGGTTTTAAAGGATTGTTAAACCTTATCTAGTTGCCTAATAGTAGATGGGATACAGATAAATGACAAATTGATAAGAAGGTTAAAAATAAGATTAATGTAGGAGACATGAACAAGGGTATTCATGTGTAAGACAAAGACAACATCCTCAGCAATTTCTCTTTGTGGAAAAAAGTCACTCCATAAGCAGCAAATACAACTGAGCCTGCTTTCAGGTACATCATTCTACTCCATTGCCCCCAGCTCCACTCAGAGTTTTATATTATTTCCTATTATGGTACCCTCTCAGCAGGCCATGTCACATTTTTCACCTAAGTTTGCCAAGGGCCAGAGGCAGCCAGCCTTGGCACACACAGTCACAGTGCTGCATCCATCAGCAAATGCTGCCTGGCTGAGCATTCCACTCTCGCTGCTGGGCACAGCCCACTGCCAGATAAGCCCTGGAATCACCCAGTTTCCTTCCTGGGCAGTGCTTTCACAGGAAATCAGACCTGGGTCCAAAGAAGGTATTAAGAAGCTGAGGATGGAAATGGATGACAGTAAAAGTGTATTTTTTCCTGTGTTTGCCAATTTTAATTTTGTCCAAATTAGGTTCTGGTTTGCTTTTTTTTTTTCTTTTCTTGAGAAGCAGAAGAAGATTGCTTCATGCAAGGCAGTATCAAAGCTGCTCCCTTTGAAGGGCTTTTGTACTTCTGCTCTATTAGAAAAGTATTTAAAAACTCTTCCTCCACCTACTTCATGTATAGTTATGAGTTTTAGCAGGATGGAAAAACAGGTTGCTTTGCAAAAGCTACAAATAAAAAAACCCTGTATGCTCCATTAACTCAAGAGGTAGCACCAAATAAGATCTGTGGAGCATCTGACTCAAAAATTGCAGGGTAAATCACCAGAGTCACAAGTTAATTCCTAGCTTAACACGTGTCTCAGGCATTAACCCTGTGTCAGAGAGGCATCCAAGTGCCATCCTGATAATACTGCGTAAGCACTTCAGAGTGTAACTTTATTGTTTCACACATAGGCAAGACTTTGAACATCTTGATTCTTCCAATCTGTTTGAATTTATGGCAAAAATGGCCTATAGCCAGCCCAGTGGCTCTTAAAGGTCAGGCAGGTGAGGTGCAAGGGGAGCAGAGGGGTGCAGGAGCAAAGGAAGACCCTCAGACATATAAAAAGGGTGTTATAGGGTGTTTACTACATGGTCTGATTGTTTTGGATCCCACAACTCAGCAGCCCAGCACTGTTCTTGAGGAAAGGCTGTTCTCATGAAAAATACAAAACTTCAATAAGCACAGCCTTCAGTTCCTGAGGATATCCAGACTGTTTTAAAATCCTGGAGCTGTCTTGCCATGAAGGATTTAGTACTGGTGGAGGCTCCAGAATTGTGCAGAAAGGAAGAATTTCCTCCTCTGCTGTGCCATGAATCCTGCCTTTCTAGAGAATGTGTGTCATTTTTTCCCACAAAGGCTTCTGCAATTGATTTGCAAGTGATCACTAACCAGAATGGAGGCCTGGTCTACAGCACAAGTAAAGGATAATAAATGGCAGGCTTCCAAACTCTTCCAAGCCATGCACTTATAATCCAATCTTCTAAAACTTTGGACCAGATTTTCAACTGGAACACTCCACACTGTCTCTAACCAGTCCTTTAAATACACATTTAAGAAGGAAAGAAAGATAATCCTGTGATTAATCCCAAGAAATGGATTCAAGGGGGATCTCAGGTCAGTGGCAGAGCTGGAGATTGGCTTACTGAGCCAGTTAATATGGCTTAACTTGTCAGTATCTCCATTCTCCAAAAAGCCAAACAATAATTCACATCTCTTTGGTACTGTCCTAAAGTTTTCAGGTTTTTGAAGGGCTTTAGGACTGCCAGATGGAGATTGTGTATTGCATATTATGGTGGTTTGCTCAAAGTTTAAATAGTTTCTTTGGTGAACACATGCCTGTCAAAGACAGAGAACAATGGTTATTCCAGGAATGTGAGGACACAGAGCAAATGTTCCTCAAAGTAAAATATTAGACCTATACAGAATCAAAGCTTTTATTTTCTATGGATGAATACCCAGCAGTTGTGTTCTCATTTGAAAATAGCAAACTTCTACTTTTCTACTGATTTAGATTGATTTTTTTTTTCACTGTTACTAGACAAAGACAGTGGAGCTTACATTTTCAAAAGTCTGCAAGGAAAATGGCTTTGGGCAACTCCCAGTAACATCAGGGAGAATTGCAAAGCTAAAACCTGAACACTGGAAAGTCCTGAAAATCTAGCTTAGTTTAAGGCCATAAAAACAAGGACTCTAATGAAAATCTTTTGAAATGCAGTAGCGCGAACATAGAACTAAAATTAAGAGCTCTAGAGAAACTACAGAGAGACAGTGTCTATCATTTTGTAGGAAAACTGTTTTCATAGTTAAACCTGTTTGTGCATGCTGGATGATAAATGCCTCCTGCTTTCAAGGAGTCCTTAAAAAGAAAAAAAGACTTTTTGAAGAGATGCCTACCAACTCTGTTACCATGGCAGCTGCAAGCATCAGGGGTAACCCAGAATTTCTAGGTTATAATGTGCATGAAAGCCCATTAACAAGTTCCATATTAGTGATAGGTAAGGTCATCTGATGGCTCAGTGTCACAGCTTGGAACTCAATCAGAGAAGGTCTAGATCCAAGCAAGGTCTGTTTCTGATACACCCTGTTTCCACACGTTAATGACACACAGTGTGGAAGATGATTATACCTTTCAGACAAAAATTTTACCTGAAGTTTGCAGGCTGCCTGTGCTGCTGCAGTCTGCACTTGAAAGGTGGGAAATGGAAGCATGGAGAAATCAGAAAGCTGGGCACAGAGAACTTGAGATCACATGCAAGGAATCAAGAATAAATACTGTTCTTTTGCTGTTTCTCAGCCGGGTGAACGTTGTTTTCATTACTCAAGCGTCAGCTTTTCTAAAAAAAGTCACTGCCAGATTCTTGTTTCCTTTCACTTCAAATCTGGGACATGCCCATCTTTTTTAAGGCCTCTTTGGAATCAGAGGAGACAAGGACAAAGCACAGAAGGGCAAAAGTTGGGATTTTTCCTACTGCTTAGTCTCAGATTCAGCACTGTGAGGGAATTTCCTTCCACCCATTGGTGTCTCGTGCCCTGTGTCATTGCAGGAAAAGGTACAGTGGCTCTCTGCTTGCTAATGCTTGTCTCTTACCAAAGCCCTGAGGAGCACCTGCAGCATCTCCAGGAGCAGCAGTGCTTTTGGAGAAGAGTCACCATCCTGCCCCAGGACACTCAGAGCGCTCCAGTCCCCCGTTACCTTGTCTCTGCACCACCCTTTCCTGTTTGGAAAATCGAGATGATGTTTCCTTTTCCCCCTTGCTGTGTGTTCCCTGTCCTTACTCCATCAGCTGCCTCAAGCAGGAGCTGCCTGCAGTGGTAGTGATGGATCTGCTATGTAAATAATTGCAGGAAGCTGCTTCATCCCAGTTCCAGGAGTTTGGACCTTCTCCCTTGCACACCTGAATAACAGAGAAGGAAATTAACTCCAGATCTGGCTCTGGAGTATGTGCAACTTCCTGTTCTGTTTAGATGCCTTTGCTTCTCTATTTTCTCCAAGTCCATTGCTTCCATACATTTTTTCAGACCCAAAGTAGTAATTTATTGTTATGTCATATCATGCTTGAAGTAAATGAAAGGATTAATATGCCTCATTTATTTAAAGCATCTGGAAATAAATGTTCAGTTTCTTTGAGTGAGGAAGGAGAATTCCTACTTATTGACAACTTTACATAAATCTCAATCCTCTTGAAATGTATACCACTGAAATATTTTTAAACTTTCAGTGTATCTAAATACAATTTTCTCTTCTTATGATGGAGATTTCCATAAATGGACTGACCATCATACTTACTAGACTAGAGAAAGATGTTTATGTCAAGTATTTAATATTTCATTATTTTATTTCAGAATTTTGTGGGGGAAAATCAGTTTCTATTGCAAAAAAATTAATCTAATTCAGATTTTATCCAATCTTTCTATAAGGGACACTAAATAATTGCCGTTCATCTTTATTCAAGAATTCTCTAATTGATATTAAGGTCTGATTCATTACAATAATTATAAGGCAACACTCATGTATTTTCTGAAGCCATGATGGCAAACTCCCACTACCATTAATACTGGATCTTTGAACTTCTGAATTTTCTAGGACTAAAAATTGGATCAGATCAGACTTGAATATAAAGTTAATCTCTGCCACAATAACTATAGCGCAAAGAGCTGATGCATGTATGCTCCTTTTATACTAGCTGTGAGAATATAGATTACATCTAGTTTGTTATAAAAACTGACACTGGAGTATTAACCCATAAAAGCCATGAGGAAGTGTGAACCAGGAGAGAAAGTTTTATCTGGACAAATGCTCGGTACTGTATGCCTGCATCACTTTTTATTTTGCATCAGAAGCCCTAGGGCTGGAGTTATTGAATTGTCCAACCTCAGCCCAAATAACTTCTTAAATTAACTCACAGGCTTGATAGTATATCTCTTTCCCACCATAATCTTGCTTAGGATAGCAAGCAGACCTATTATAAAAACACCTCATATATGCAGAAATGTGAAGGCATGCCAGCACTTCTTGGAAATGGATCCAAGATTCCATTTTGGTTAAGATGAGAGGGAAAAATGTCAATCATCTAGTGTTGCCTTAAGGCAGCATTTAAGAATAAAAAAAAGAGAAAAGATGCTGTGTGATTGCTGAAATGCATGGGCGGGCAATGGTGATTTCAGTTCCTCAAATAGCTGCACTGTAGAACAGGGCAGGATAAAGATAGAGTGCTCTGAGATCCCCTGGTAAAAGGCATTATCAGTGGGATGAGTATTTTAATTGCTTTCATACTGTTGATTTCAAACTTGAAACCACCACAGATGCATCACTCTTGGTATGGCAGAGTTCCTGTAAAGGAGAAGAAAAGTGAAAAAAATACTCTTCACATTGGCTGTCATTTTCAATTCTTTTCTTTTAGCACTCTTCCTTCCTGCTGCCATTCTCTTCCTTGCCCTTATTTCTACTGCATAAACTAAAAAAACCTTAATTTAAAACTTTGTAGAGAATGAATGGAACAGGTTCAAGGCAAAATAAATACCCAGCTCGGCTTGTTTTCTTCCTACCACTAAATAATACAGCATGCAAACCATTCAAACAGTTCAAAAAACTTCTTTGCCTAATTATTATTTTTATGTTAAGTTCACTGAGGTGAAGAATAAAAAATTTCAACAGTCTGCAATACCCTTCTGGAGAACAATAACTGGTAAATTTTATTCAGGAGACAGACTTGAAGCGCTCTTTCCAAGGAGAAAGGATAGATATTGCTGGAAGAATTTCTGAATGTTTTCATTGGGTAGCTTTTCTCCTTTACCAGTGAAAGCTGGGAACACCTGGACGTAGAGAATCCAGGGTTGTTTAGCAAACTGAACACCTTCTCCTCCCCCATCCCTCACCCAGATTAGGTAAACCAAGCAAATTTTAATTCTGTGCCAGAGAATGCATTAAACACAAACACACCCCCTCAGATGCTGCTTGCTAAAAATCACTTATGCCAGGATTAAACTTTAAATATCTCCTGTGAAGACACTGCTTAATCATCCAGCTGTACCGTGTTCAGCTGCCTGGATTTCCTTCCCTTTAGAGCACTCCTTTTGTTACTTAACCTGCATTTTCCAGGAGCAGTTTCAACCCATTGTGTCACGCTCTGCCTTTGATACCTAATGAGAATAATGGGTTTCCAGTATGCAAGGAAGACAAGCCTGGTGTTAAGCAAGGCCTAAGGGCTGCCCTGAGAGTACAGACACAGATATTATCTTTTCTGTGAAGACATTACTGTTCCATAGCTCCAGGAAACATGCAGTAAAATGTTCAATTAAAGTGGATTACACGTTCTTAGCTGGTCAGCTATAATACCTAAGCTTGAAAATGTATTAGGGGATCCAGGAAAGAACAGTGCTTCTTTGCTAGCCTCAGAATTCTGCCCTTTATGTTGCAGATGCATTTTGCTTTCGTGTTCCTTTGCAAATTTTCCTGGAAGCAAACCAGTTTTACAGAATGGCTGCTTTTACTACAAACATTACTTCCTGCACAAAATCTGGTCTGAATACCTTTGCATTGCAACAACCTGAGTTGAGAAGGGGGGTCATTTACTTTTATAGTCTTCTACATTACTTTGTTGCAATTAATATTTTTTTCTTACGTACATCCAGTTCTTTCACTGCTCTCCAGTACAGCCCCTGCAAATATCCAGGCCTCAAAGCCCTTCAAGAATGAGTTATCCAGGTATCTCAGTTTCCTCTGTTCTGATCCAAGATTGGTTCAGCTCTGACATGACATGAGAGATGTAAGGTAACTGAGCACTCCTGTGGCACATGCCTTTATTCCCTGCTGTAGCTACATGGAGTTTGTAAGGGCTGCAGAAGTCATGCCTTGTTATATGGTAGGGATTGTTTTCCACTGGCTCCTGTAGCAACTATTACTGGAGGGAAAGAACATGATGAATGTGAGAGTGGAAGAAATAAAGCTCTGTTGGAGCAAGTCCCTGAGAGCCCCTCTATTTATTCAAGTTCAGTGTTTTAGGAAGTCATTACAATGAGCCATCCCAAAAACCAGCTCAGCAGAAAAATGTATTTAACTGAAAGCCATTGTGTTCAGCTCTCAGGGCAGACACAGCACACTGTGTTAATTCAAGAATTAGAGTTCTTTGTTTAATCCCCTTATTTCCTCCTTTCAGCCTGGCATTGTTCCTTCTCTCACTCCCAGACACACAGGGAGAGGCAGGTCCATTGCATTCACCCCAAGGCCAGCAGAAACCTGCCAGCACATCCCAGACTTATCCTTACACTGCTTCAAGCTTCCTAAATGCAACAAGTGACTGACTGAAGCCCTTGTCTCTAGAGGAACTGCCTGGAAAAACAACTCCTTGCTTTACTTTATCACCATCTGGGACGACCTCCCTGATTCACAAGCTGACATGGAAGTTCAATTGAATTTTTAGCCACTCTCCCTCTTAATCATTTTTAGCCAAAACCCCCTGAGGAATAAGTGTCCTCACACTTAAAGTAAATCTATCAGCCAGGGTTGCTGTGTCTCAGTGTGGAGTGATATACAGAGCTGTCTCCACTTCCTCCTCCTCCTTCTGACTGGAATCTCAGCTGGGTACAGGAAGGCTGGAGGCCCTTTAAAATCCCCTCAGCCTCAGAGGTGCACCCTTTATATGGAACTGGCAGCTGCTCCTGTATGAAAATTTAAACACTTTAAGGTATCTTTTAAGTGGTATAAAAGGTGGAAAAAGCACCACAGATGATAAGTAATCCAAGGCTTCTCAACACAAACTCGACCTGTTGCAATGTCCATTTTTTTCCAAATAAATGTATCAGTGGAATCTCGCCCAATTGGCAGGAGGAATGATGAGGAGGACTGCATGATATCAGAAGGCTAATTAATTACTTTATTTTACTATATTATACTATATTATAATTATATAATTATAATATATTATAATAATATAGATTATAATTACTATATATTATTATATATAGTATATAGTAATTATAATAATATATTATAATTACTATATATTATACTCTATTATTCTATGCTATATTACACTACATCTAAACTGAACAAGAACTCAGCTGCACAATATCTCATGATTGTCACCTGACTGATAGTCAGGACACAGCTTGCAGAGATTGGTCAGGAAAACAAAACATTCACACCAAAATCCAATCATCAAATTCCTTCAGGTAAATAATCTTCCAACACATTCCACATGTTCACAAAACAACAGGAGCAGCAAATAAAATAAGAATTGTTTTCCCTCTGTGCTTCTCCAGGAAAAAACCTGAGAGAGAATTGTCTCTCTCTGTTGAGAGAAAGCGAATCCCACATAGATGCAACCACCTTCCATTACAAACCTGCAGCTTAAGGTCGGAGGATGCAGCTTAATAGACCAGGAAACAATATGTAACTGATTATGGCTTCACTTAATGTAACTGTGGTTACACAGAGCTCTTTGCTTTTTAAGTCAGTGCCAGAGACACAAGTTTACCAAATAAACTTGTGTTAATATGTCTGTGTATATGTGTGTTCAAGTATGTGAAGGAAGGCAAAGGGATTCATCTCATGGCAGACAAATGGTAGGTGTCATGCTCTTTTTTAAGTATTTTTTTCTATGGGTAACATTTCTCATATGTTTTAGAATTATTTTACCAAATCTGAATTTAGAATTACTCAAGAAAATATCTTGCATTTACAGTACTTCTTACACTCCAGTACATTTCACTCCTACTCTGCCAGACTGATCTCTCTGCATATGCGAAAGCAGCAAATAAGTGAACTGTGTAGCAGTCAATAGTTGATATTTTCTATTCCAAATGGCAGGAGAATATGTTGGTTCCCAGGAATTATGGGCTAGCTCCTTAAAATGTGTGAATTGTAAAGACGAATGGCATGATCCATAAAATCAGAAAATGTTATCATACTTGGGAAAGAAACAGTAACTGCTGCATAGGATTTCTACTTTTATTCTTCTGTAACAGTGAGCTTGTCAGAGCTGTGTTTGCAGTGATGTAACCGTGGGGGTGAAGTCACACAGCCAGTAAAACTGTGGTAAAGATAAGGCTGAGCACTGTTTTCAATGCTGGGACTTATAATGAGTTTATGGAAGTCAGGTATCCCCCTCAGATTTGTAGAAGTGGGAAGGAATTGTACTACCTTCATCATATTGCTAATAAAATATGTCTGAGAGATCCTACAGAGTTCCAGAAAGATTTATCAGGCTCATGATTTCCAAAGTCACTATTTTGTTAGAGAACAATGCAGTGTTGTCATTCCTGACATTAATACAACAGGAGAATTGCACAACCACAAGCCACAGTGCCAGGGTCAGTTCCCATGGGAGATGAGCCAGATTTTCCAAGGGAAAGGGCAGCTGAAGTTAAGGTGCACGTATCCAGAACAGACTTCATTTGCATAAACTGTGCTGGCATTTAGTTCAGGAAGGAGCTCTTTATAACACTACAGTGAGATGTTATTGTAGCTTTAGTTAAATGCTGCATTTTCTCTTAGCATGAGTTATCGCAACATCAAGCCATTACCATTAGTTAATGGAAACCAAGCACTATGGCACTACAAGCTATTGTAACATTTCCTGGAAAACACATATGATATTTCCAGAAGGCATCCTAAACTACTTTTTTTAACTGCTTTGCATTCCAGGAAAAAAACACCACAAGTAATAAACCCTTATAAACATTTTTTTAATAGCTAACATTTCAGAATTAGGAGGAGAAAAAAGGAAAATAAAGAAAAGAAGTAGTCTCAGTAGTTTTCTCTTAAGCTGAGATTTGCTGGAGTGCATAGTGTCTCAGAGCTCTCTAAGAATATTTAGAAGTTTTCTCTTTGCAAGAAATTTAGCTCAAAGGGGGAAGACAGGAGAGGTGTGGAAGAGGCTTTCACTGGAGAGTCTGCAGTTCCAGCATCTTTGTAAATTGCTTACTTACAAAAGAGCCATTTTAGCTGTATAAACCCAGAGTGACTGGAAGCTGTTACCCAGCATGTGATATTTGTAACGTGCTGTCTTAACACCCACAACCCGGAGAGAGGCTGAGTAACAGATGAACAAAGTGAATTCCAAGAGCAGAGTGAACAGGTGACACAGCAGATCTCTCAGAGTTTCATTGGAGAAGTTCTCTAGACCTCAGATCATCTTCCTGGCCTGCTCCAACAGATCCATGTCTCTCTTGTAGCAGTCAATAGTCGATATTTTCTATTCCAAATGGAAGGGAGAATATGTTGGTTCCCAGGAATTATGGGCCAGCTCCTTAAAATGTGTGAATTGTAAAGATGAATGGCCTGGGGATCCCAGAGCTGGATGCAGCACTGCAGGTGGGGTCTGATGAGGGCAGAGCGGAGGGACAGAATCCCCTCCTTTGCCCTGATGCCTACGGTGCTGTTTGGACATATTTGGATTCTGGGCTGTGAATGCATGCTGTTGCCTCATGTGTCCAGCTTCTCATCCATGAGAACCCCCAAATCCTTCATCTCAGGGCTGCTCTCAATGGCTTCTTCTCCTAGTCTGTGCTCATGTTTGGGAGGCCTTGAGAGACTCCAGTGAGCTTAAGGCAGCCTCAGGTTACATGCACTATTAAAGTGCTGCTTACTGAAAGCATCAACATTATTATTGTGAACCATCTGGCTCAAGCTTCCTGGATAGGTTGCTGAGAAAAGCAGACTTAGCCCTGAGAAGTATTTCTGCATACCAGGGACTCCTGAGGAAAGGATCAAGAGAAATCAGCAGTGGTTGATTCCCCTGCTGTAGTTATTGCATTTTGAAGCTGTGGAGGAATAGATGTCTACTCTGAGAATGGTAAATCCTAACAGTCATGAAGACTGGTCAAAAAATGAGAATAAGAGAGAAAATAATTCAGGGGGTTGTGAGCTAACTGGCAAACCAGCAACCTGCACTCATAAAATGTTAGCTTTTCAAAAGGATGGTTGCTGCACAGTCACTGTGACACATGAGGGTAATAGAGCCTTGTCTGGAGTGGCAGGAAGAATTCCAATTCCTGTTAATGACCAGCAAGTGCAGCTGGCATTGAAACAACCAAAGATATCCCTGGAATGTTGGCAGGCTGGCCTGAAGCAGCTGGGACCTCCAGGTTCAAAAAGAACCCTCTGCTGTCCTCAGCACTGGGTTTGAAAGAGATGATGTCACACGAGTGACACAAAGGGCCAACACAGCCACATCCCAAAGAGGAAATGTGATGTGATGGCAGTCTTTGGTCCTCACCAGCCAGCAAATGATAGCAAAAAGATCCAACACCAATAGAAATGGTTAAAGAAAGGATTCAGCAACCAGGGTCAACCTTTGAGATGGTTTGCAAAACCAGTGTTCAGAGAAGATACCAGGAAAGGAGTCTACGTGGTCACAGAAATTCAATAAAGACTCTGCTTCCTCTCAAAATTGAGTGATTTCATCAGTCTGTGAGCTGGTTTTCTGGACCTCTGTGCCAAATCTCTGATGCAACCCCGATCAAGCTCCTTTCCTTCCACAGGGATCTCCTTCCCCTACCATATTTTGTCCATTTTCCCTGCACAGCTTGCGAAGTCTTTGGGCCAGGATTGTCTGTTGCTACATGACCAGTGATGTCCTTGTCAAAACTGTTTTCCAGGCACCAGCCTCCCACAGATAATGGAGCACAGAACTGCACAGTGACAAAGCTGCTCTCTGTGCAAAGAGCTTATGCTAAGCTCTGTAATTAAGACATATGGGGCCTTATCCACAGCTTAGAGAAGTCAGTGGAAACACTGTCTCGTAGGCTGGATGACAAGATGGTGATGAAGCAGATTTTATTTTAAGGAATCTTTTTTTTTTTCTATTTGAGGATATTCTGAGGCTTTAAGAAGAACTGTACTACTAAAATGCATGAAAATGAAGAGGTAAAATTAATAAAGTTTAAAAAATATATCAAATTATAAATGGTCTTAAACTGAGATACAGAAAAAAATTCACTAACAGAACAAATGAGATCTGTGTTAGTGGGTCACTTCTTTGGGGGTTTTTAATGGCTTTTTTAAGGGTAAGTTTTACTCAAAATATAAATAAATCCTTTTCTTTGCATGTGGATATTAATTATCTTATGGAATAGAAGGTACCAATGGAAGTAAGAAAAAGGGAACCTGACCCCAGATGATTTAATTTTAAGGGAATTATTAGACATTATTATAATATTGAATAGGCCATAAATTTCAAAAGTAAAGAAAAATGCCAGTATGCCTGTGGAGAGAGTACCTGGTTGGACCACTACATGCTGATATTTAGTAATTTCCTTATGTGACAGTTTGCCTGTAAAGAGGAAAATATTGATTCCTCTTTGGCTTTGCAAATCAGAGCCCTTAAGTGCTCTGGCCAGAAACTCATAACACAGCAATACAAAAATTAAGTTCAAGGAATGTGTCTGGCCCTAAATGTTCACAAGGCAGAGGGAAGCATTTTTCTTGCTCACAAAAAGACATTCAGGCTCCCAGTTTCCTGTCTTGCAAGGTATATTGTAGAGTCTCTGAAAATAAAACATACAGTAAGCATGGTCTGCTGTAATCCAAACAATTACAGTCATCACAACAATAAATTTTTAAACAGTTAGGTAATATATAATAAATAAAAGATTAACAGGAAAGCACTCACAGCTACTCCCCTAATGCATCTGGAAAGTAATTAACTTTTTCCCTCTGTTAAGAGTGTAATGTATTATACCCTGGCAAAGGAGGAGCCTGGCCATGCATCCCTGATGAGGATTTATCTGAGGTTGGACTCAGAGGCAGCAGACCTGCCATCCATCCTGCCAGAGGATCTCACAGCATCTCCCTGTCCCTGCTCCAGCACTGCCCTTCCCATCCCAGCAGCAGGTGCTGGATCAGGGGTGGCAGAGCTGCAGGGGGACACTGGGATGGGTCCCAGGATGTCCCTGCCCAGTCAGGGACACACCAGGCCCCTGCTTTGAGAATGTGGCTCAAGGCAATACTCACAATCACCTGCCAAGGGCTAATGAGAAAATACTCATGGCAGGAAAGGAATTACAGACACCCTTGGAGGCCAGGGGGCCTCTCCTGGGGTTCCTTGCATGTGGGAAAGCATAAATCTCCTTATTGCAGGGGCTGGCAGGGCTGCCCAGGCACTGGAACATGGGACTAGCATCACCTCTGGGCCTTCCTTGGCTCTGTGTGGTAGTTCCACCCCACCAAGCCCCAGGCAGCCTCACCCACTCAGTCCCTCACCATTTTTTAATCCATTGTCACCAGTGAGACCAGGGAGGGAATTGGAAAAGTGAAAGACAGAGAACTCATGGATTGGGATAAAGACAGTTTAATAGGGAAAGCAAAAGCCATGCACACAAGCAAAGCAAAATGAGGAATTCATTCACTGCTTCCCATGGTTGGGGAGGTGTTCAGCCATCTCCAGGACAGCAGGGCCCCATCCCCACTTATCAGTGACTTGGGGAGATGAACAACATCACTCCAAATGTTCCTCCCCTTCTCTCCCAACTTTATACTCTGATCCATGATGTCCCAGGGTCTGGAATATCCCTGTGCCCAGTTTGGGTCACCTGTCCTGGCTGTGTCTCCTTCCAGCCTCCCATGCACACCAGTCTCCTCACCAGCGTGGCAGCAGGAAAAGCAGAAAAGGCCTTGGATCTATGTAAGCCCTGCTCTGCTCAACAATAACAAAAACATCTCTATATTATAATCACCATGTTCAACACAAATCCAAAACACTGCCCCATAACAGCCACAGTGAAGAAAATTATCTGCAGCCCAGCCAAAACCAGCACACTGACATTTCCAACCATCCTGAGGGTGCAGCCAGGCTGGCAGCTCCCTGAGAATGGGAGTATTGTATTTGCAGGAACCCCCGTGGCAGGCAGGAATGATGCATCTGACTCCATGTTCTCAGAAGGCTAATTTATTACTTTATGATACTATATTATATTAAAGAATATTATACTATACTAAAGAATACAGATAGGATACTTAGTAAATGCTAAAAAGCTAATAATGAAAACTCCTGACTCTTCCCAGAGTCTCGACACAGCTTGGCCCTGATTGGCCAGAGAGTGAAAACAACTCACACCAGAATCCAATGAAAGAATCACCTGTGGGTAAACAATCTCCAAACACATTCCACATGTGAGCACAACACAGGAGAAGCAAATGAGATAAGATTGTTTTCCTTTTCTCTGAGGCTTCTCAGCTTCCCAGGAAAAAAAATCCTGGGCAAAGGGATTTTTTTCAGAGAATGTGAATGCCACATGGGAGCACTGGGGTCTTGGGATCTTTTCGGTCACTGCAACACCGAGAATGTTAAAAGTCTCTTTTCCCAGCCTGAGTGCTTGAATAATGAGTTGGAGCTCTTCATTTCTCGGTCTCAAGGTTGTTTATTGCTCCTTATCTGCAAAAAATTTTCTCCTGCCCTGCCGAGGTCCATCCAGCAGGACAGTTCCAGGCACTCTGCCTGCCCCCGGGGCAGTGTTATGTCTTTATACTAAAAACTACGTGTACAATGTTTACAATTACTTTCCAATACCTATCACCTGTGTTAGACTGAGCTTCTACTCTAAACCAATCCAAAAGTGCCAACATCACAGCAGGAGATGGAGGCCAAGAAGAAGAAGGAGAAAGGCTGGACACACCCAGTTCCCTCCATCTTGCCTCCCGAATCCCCATACCAAAACCCCCAAACTCTACTTTTGCACCCCTTGATAACTTCACTATTATTCTACCTAAACTGTTGTGGCTTGCTGATCTTCATATAAGGTTGGTAATTTGCTCCACGGGTCATAATCAAACCCACAGGTGTTTTGGGCTCTGTGCCAGGGCTTCTGAGCCCCCTGGCAGGGGTCTTGGCCATCCTGGACAGCCAGAGGGATGTTCTGGGTTCCCACACTAGGGGACCCCTATGACAGGGACAGCAGATCTATGCCCTCCTCAGCCAGGCGCAGCCAGGGACATTGGGCACCTCCCTGGGTGAGGGCAGGACCAAGGCTAGGCTGGGATGTGAGCTCCTGGATGAGCAAGGCTCAGCTGGGCAGGGCTTGGGGAGCTGGAGGCCAGCCCTGTTGCAGCATCAGTGGGTGCTGACCTAGGCTCCAGGGCAGGTGCAGAAGCCCTGGGGGGCTACCAAAGGATAGTCAGGGCTGCCATAAGCTTTGCCCAGGGGGCTGCCTCAGCTTTTAGCCCCACTGAGCAATGGAGTGTGAGCCTGGCTGAGGTCTTGTGAGGAGAAGCAGTTGTGAAGCACTGAGCTGTGACGGTTGTCACAACGGTTCTTGGGTGAAGGAAGAGACAAGATCCTTGACTCCATGATCAGAAGGCTTGATTTATTATTCTAAGATATATACATACACTATAACTATACTAAAAGAAAAAAGAAGGAGAGATTTCCAGAAGCTGCTAAGCTAAGAAAGAAAAGAATGATAACAAACGCCGCTCTCTCGGACTGTGTCCGAGAGAGCTCTGTTCTGGATTGGCCATTAATTATAAACATCCAAGCTGGGCCAATCCAGACGGACCTGTTGCATTCCACAGCAGCAGATAACCTATTGTTTACATCTGGTTTTGAGGCCACAGATTCTCAGAAGGAAAAACCTAAAGAAAGGTTTTTCACAAAGAGATGTCTGCGACACTGAGCCACTGTGTGTTTTCCCCGGTGGGAATGGCAAGAACTCCTCAAGTGTGTTGCCAGAGCCAAGTTCAATGGAAACTCCCACGGCTGGTTTAAAAGGAGGGAGGTTGCCAATGTGGGTAATGCATCAACTTTGGCATTTAAAACAAATAGCATGAAATTGATGTGCTCTGAGGTGTATTGCAAAATCAATTACTGCTGGAAACTTTTAGAGAATGGAGATGTTGCTGAGGGGGAACTTTTAGAACAGTCAGAAACCTAAACTCATTTGTATTTTTCTTAGATGATCTCATTGACTGCTCCTTTTTAAAGATTAATGATGCTTTTAATCCATTGTCAAAGATACTGGTGGTAAAGGTGGGTGATTGGAATTAATTTAGATAAAAAATGCTTCACACTAAACGCAAATTAAAGCACAGGCTGAGAAAGACTCTAGGTAATGTTTTTAGTAGACAGTTTTTCAAAGGTAGCTACAAAGGAGCAGATGATCGGATGAGTGGTTTTCTATGTCTGATTTGTGTGGTGAAGACACAGGGAATTGCTCCATGGCTCCCCACTTCCTGGTCTAACCCAGCTACCCTTGCATGCCATTTAATTTGTACTTAGAGAAATCAAGTCGCAACCAAACACTTGAGGGCTGATTAATTCCTGGAACATCTGTTGGAGGCAGGCTATTATTAGACATGAACTTTTGACACAATCTGCAGACATAATCATACACAGAGATTAACCTCTCCTCAATAAGCACAGTCCTGTGCCACATCCGGAGCAAGACACCATGACCCAGATTCCCAGCTGTGGCTGAGCAGCAGCACAGCCCAGCCCCAAAAGGCATAAAAAGGCCTGACCTCAGCTCTCTGTGTGCTGGTCCAGTCCCATGGCAGAAGTTGGAGCAACCTGTGCCAGCTGCCAATGGAGACCGAGGTCTCCAGGGGACACAAATGCCACAGCCGTGACCCCTCCATTCAGTCATGCAATAAAAGGAGTCAGCAGAAAAAAAATGAGTTTGAGAGGGCTAAATCAGCTCTGAGCTCCTGGGATATGCCCCCTTTAATGGCTACAGTAGCACCACACTCTCACCACATCTGCCTTACCTAGGGGAAGCTACAGATTCTCTGTTAATAACGCCGATGGACCAAAGGTGTTTTGCTGCATAGACGTGACCTTAACCAGATATGATGTTGAGAATTCCTGCACCTATACATGAACTACACCTGTTCTGACTCTGATGGGTTTTTTTCTAGTTCTAATGTCCTGTAAGGTCCCCAGGATCACACATAGCCCACGCCCCCCTGAACACACCTTTTCCAGCCCCAGTGTTCCTGGAGCTCTTTGTTGCCTGTGTGGTGCCCTGAACCCATCCCTAACCCCAAAGAACCCCAGTGAACCCTCATGGAAACTTGGAACAGAGGCTGAGATCCTCATCACCACTGGGAAAATCCATGGCTTGTTTTGCTACCAAACCTAATCCACACAAGTTGATTGCCTTACCTTCAAACTCTGTGAGATTCACCTTGAATGCTCCACATGATTTCATCTGTGTATAACTGTCTGAGGCTTGCTCTGCATATCCATCCTACACATAAACAACTCCTTCAAAAATCCACTGATAACATCACAAAATTCACCCTGAAAAGGTAAACAGTCCTTAGATACATCCTCCCACTTCTTTGTACACATATTTTAAGGAATGGTCTGTGCTCAGCCAGCTGCATAATTCAGCCCAATGGGGAATGGCCTAATTCAGTCCCACAAAGCCAGGGTTGTCCTGGGACTCCTTAGCTCATGGATGTGCCTCTGTCCCAGACTCCTCTGCCTGAGTGTTTCAGGCATATCACCCTCAGCATGACTGCCAGTGGAAAGCCTAACCAGGCCACTTAATATAAGGGTTGAGGCACAAGGACATTTCCAATGTCTGATTTCTCAAATTACTCAGTGCCCATTTATGCTGCTTACTATTGCATTTAAAAATCAATCCCTAGTCATGCTTAAGTGACGCAGAGGAAATCTGTGGTCATGGAGTCTCCAGTGTCTTTCCCACAAATCCTGCCTCCTGCTTCCTCCCTCCCCTTCTGCCTCTCAGACCCTTCATTGTGTGAAACTCTTGTTCTGTCTCTGATTTTCCTCCTTCTGAGCAGGGCAGTTGCAGTGCTCTAGGAAATGAAAAGCAGATGAAGTTCATAGTGTGTTGCATTAAGATGTTTGGCCCTTTAACAGAATAACCCCTCTACAAATATCTTTTGTTTTGCTATTTTTTTCCTTTAAAATTCTTTGCTGATTTACACTGTATCCACCATAGTGGTTGTAACTGTATATTAAATAATTAGCATGCAGTGGCTATCTTCTCTTCCCTATTGTCACAATATCCCCTGGCACTAGTGAGAGCACCAGCAATGAGGCTTGACATTCTAAAAGCCTTTTTATTTCCCAATGAAAAATGGTATTTAGGCTATAATTAAATTTAAACATACTCTCAGTGGACTCCAGAGTCCACATGCACTTTCCTCTACATAGGTCCACTCCCATTGACTAAAATCTGCATTGGATCGCAGATTCATTGATTTGCAGCCTTGGTCTAGGCCTCCTGTGCCTTTTATTGCCTTTATTAGGAGGTAGCATATTTTCAATAAGATTTTTTTTACTCCAGCTCTTGCAGATACTTTCCCATTTGAAGCCACTCACAGCAATAATGGTACGATCATTTTCTGAAGAAATGTCAATTATTATCTCTGTCTTCAAAGCTCTTGAAACATTCAACTCCATTCTAGTTTTTAGGCAACCTGGTATAAAGAAAACTGTTTCCTGAGTTCCAAGAACATTTTCCTAACTGCATATTTTCCAATCAGTTCTCTAGAGGATTAGGAGGAATTTAAATTTTTCAGTGGCCTCAGAGCACTATTAGCAGTTCCCTTCCCCGTTGCACCAGATGATTCCCTCCTGAGATGTCTACCAAAATTCAGAAATGATGCACAAGGCTGTGGTAAATTCTGTTTGATCTGTTTGTACTCATACATATTTCTCAAAGGCCAGGCTCCCATCCAAATACTCTCAGACCGTCCTGGAGGTATTTAACTGCAGTGTATAAACCTGTGAAGAATGAGAACAGGTCTTGCAGGATAGTGAAATTCAGAAATAAAAAAAGCTCAATGTCAGTGGGTTAAGAAAATAAGACTTTTTGAGTTCTAATTTCACTTCTCATGGCCATATCAAAAGTCACCTTGATTATCTCATCTCCTGCTTCTCTGAGTTGCAATTAAGACCATAAGGGAGGTTCTCAGGCCAAACTAGAAGTCCATCCATCCCTGAATCCTGTGTCTGGTGTCAAGCTGGAACAGCAGCTTGAGAACAAAATACCAGAGCAAATGTGAAACAGGGACTTTTTAGGCCTGAAGTGGATTAGCATCTTGATGTTTAGCAACCAGGGATGGAGTTTTCATCTGTGAGCTTGTCTAATTGCTTTGTTAATTTATACTCTTGGCTTGCTCAACACCCTGTGGCAGTAAGCTCTGCTGTTTAATTATGCACTGGGTGGAAAACTCTGCCTCTTCTTTCTTTTCAAACCTTAGTTTGATGGTTTAATTTGGAAGCCATTCCTTTTGGGGTACAAGAAATAATTTCTCTTTTCAGCATCACCTAGATTTTTTGAAATCACTATGCATCTCATCTTTTTTCTTTATGGGCAATAACTAGTGTATTTAGTTTCTCATTGTACAGAAGCTATTCCATAACAGCAGTATTTTTTTTGGCTACTTTTTGGTACCAAAGAACATAAGACTGGAACTGTAAAATTTTGATGCATCACTGCTTTACTTGCTGACTTACAGATACGCTTTGCTTTCCTTTCATGTTTGGGGTTTTTTTCCTCTTTTTTCCTTCTTTTCTTTTTCTTTATTAAAAATTTGCGGCACCCTGTAGAACTGCCCTGGAAGAGTGAGCCACATTCACAGAGTAGCTTACACTGATCTGAATATCTAATCCTTGAATAACAGTATCTCATGTGGGACTTGTCACTCCTTATGTATAGGTGGGGTTATTTTTCCCCATGTGTATCAGGTTTTCAGCTGATCGAAAGACAATTTCACCTGCTGTTTTATTGCCCATCACTCAGCCATCCTCCTGCAAGTCTTCACAGTCAATTTTAGTTTTTATTACTTTACTCCTCAGCAAAGGCTTCTCTTTTCCTCTTTGTTCTTTTTTTCCAGATCATTTACTAATACACTGGAGAGCACAAGCTCCAGCACAGATCTCAGTGGTCACCTCTTGCAGCATTTTCTCTGCTGTGATAACAGAGCTTTTATACTCAGATTTATTTCCTGTCTTTTAATCAGATACCAGTCCATGAGATGAACTTGACCCTTCTACCTCACAACTTAATATCTGCATGTATTTTTGGGGAGGGAACTTTCAAGTGTGCCTTATCAAAGGGTTCATCACAGAGTCATTGACTTCATTTCTTTTAACACTTGCCTGCATCACAATGAGTTTATCATAAGGAAACTGCTTAAGACACAAGAAACCTAAAATTTGTCAGTGTTCACACAGATGTTTGATATCTCCAGAAGTGTTGACTTATACAGAACGTGGTGCCTCTGAGATGTGTTATCCTTGTTTCATGCTGCATATGTTTGGATGTGAATGCCTATAGGAATGTGTGTCTGGCACTCAGACTGTTTCTTATGCCAAACTATTTTTGTTTTTAAATATTGGATGACTTCAACCAAATTTAACATAGATATAAAAGTCTGGGGAAAAAAAAACCAACAAACTCCTTCCAGAACTGTGAAGAAAGGAGGGCTGCTAAAGAGTCAAATTCTCATGGGGCTGCCATGGGAGTAGGTATGTTTAAAACCAGCACATGTTGGAGCACATTGTTACATATCAGAGAGTGAGAGAAATGGAGGGAGAAGAATTGAAGGAGCAGATGGCATGAAACCTTCAGCTGTAGGGATAAACTTCAGTCAGATCTTATGACAAATTAGATACCCAGGGACGCAACCATCAGTCACAAGAGGCTTTGAAACAAGGTTTTGGTCGCTCACAGACTGTCTTATCTGATGGCGTCCTTGGTGTAGACAGCTCAGCTCCATACCCTACCAGCAGAGAAAGATGGCAGTCTGTATTCCTGATTTAGCAATTTAGAAGACATCTATCAATTAAAAAAAGAAAAGTGAGAGTGGGAGAAGAAGTGCCAGGGAAAATGTGTCAGGTTTTTTACATTTGGCTGTGTGAAAGAGACTGATGTATGAAAATAACACTGCCTGCTAAACCGAGCCAGCACGATAGGAAGGTGAATAATAAGAATAAGAGAACCAAGAAAAACGGAACAGTTCAGTGCTTCAGCAGATCAACAGCTGTTTTATTTGAGGAAAGATGAGCCACATAAACTGAATTACTTCAATAAGTTATTGATGTAATTGTGATGATGTCTGTAAACAAACTAGCCATAATTAAAATCTGTAGTGTCTTCACTCTGCTGTATTCCCTTACCTGGTGTACCTATGGAGCTCTTGCAGCTTAAAGAAGAAGCTACAGTGCACCACTGGTCTTTTATAACTCATGTTTAGAAACCACTACAAAACCATAAACTGATATTATATTGCAAATTCCATATTTATGTACACAAATAATTAGGCTTGCTTTAATAAACATCTAGCAGTCACATCCAATAGAAGCTGAAAGGAACTTGGCAAAGCTAATACTTGAAATTTCATTTCCATGAAAAAAATGCAGATTCTGGGACGCTGAAATGTTTGCTCATTCATCTCAGTTTCAGTAAAATATTGCACTCCACAACAAGGTCCATTTTAGTATTTTAAAACAAAACATTTTACTTTTCATGTTATAAGCAACTTCTTATTTGGAAAGAAATGCAAATTTTATTGGCGTTTTGTAACAGGTTTTGACTGCAAAATTGCTGGTTTCATTTTCACCTCCCAAAAAATTGTATTTGCTAAAAATATCATCAGCTGGAGATGATGTTTTACACTTGCCAAGGAATTGGAAAAAAGTAATTTGCATACCTCTAGAATTCAGAGCTCTTCAAAACCATGTCATTTTTGAAGTTCTCTGTTTGAATTCAGAAATTTTCCCTCAGACTTCTCTAACTAAAATAAGATGTAGTGTCATTAAAATGCTCAGAATTTCGCACACACCTGGGCAACCCAGAGGGATCCTCCTGAGAGAATTTTTAACTTCTGACTAGAAATAGAAGCAGTGCACGGCGAGGGCGTTTTCCTTATCAGCGAACGCTCCATTCATGTGGCAGCACAAAGGAATTAATGTGCTTCTGAGCACAGAATAAAAGCAACACTGCTCTTGTGTGTTTGTTTCATTCTGTCTTCATAACTTCCCAAAACGTTTTCTGCACAGGCTGTGAAGGAGCTCATCCCACAACAGGAGAGTTCTTGGAAGGAATTGGTCTTTGTCAGATTTTCCACCGTCCGGCTTTGCCCTCGTGTGACACCTCCTGCTGCAGATACAACTCCCAGGCTCCCTGCCATTCATGTTCCCAGCTTTGTGCACTGGCACACTGTGCCAACAGACTGTTTTGTGTTTTCTTACTTCTGCTTAGTGTGGAGGATGTGCCTTTTTTCTCTATCATCCTGCTCATTCTTTTTCTGCTGAATTTTCAGTTCTCCTGCTTCGATTCCTCTTGGGCTGGTTTGTTTTCTTTTTTTTTGCTGCTGAGAAATGAGGGGTGCACACATATTTTTTTCATTGCTGGCTCTCAACAGCTCTAGAGAAGGCTCAGGCAAGCTGCCACCTTCTCCTTCTGGCACTCATTGTCCCCACAGCCAGTGACTTACACATGGGCATCTGGCTTTTCACATTGTGAGCACGATCTCCTCACCAGAGTGGGAAGGAAGATCCTCAATGTACCCTCACCGTGTGCTCTGCCCTTTGCAGGGTCTTTGGATGACCACAAATGGAATTTTGAAAAGGTCTGGATGAATAATGCATTTTTGGTTCAGTTCCCAATTTGAGACACTGTGGGTGGGGAATGAGAAAGAAAATTTTAGAAAAATGTGGAAATGTTTTATTTGATGCATAAGGAAGTGCTGAGTTGTGATTAGTGTTTAGAGCACCTTTAAATAATCAGGACAATTCTTTAAGAAAAAAAAAAGTTACATCCTGAAATAAAAGAATATCAAAATACTGTGTTTTAAAGGCCAGATAAAACATATTTCTATCTTTAATAGCATCCTCCTCTTTTTTCTTACAGAAACCGTTCATCATATTTATCTAAGCATTCACAACAGCTTGTCCACCCAAAAAAGGGCTTTCATTTTTGATTAATTTCCTTTTTACCTGCTTAAAAGCAGATATCTCACTGTGAGTCAACATCGGCATATTTAAATCACTGAGGCACTTTAAAAATCCCACTCTTCACCAGCAGAATTCACAAGGCTCCAACCACATTTGCCTGTGGTACAGCAGCAAACACACTGAGGGTTTGCAATCAGCAAAAAGAGCTGTGCTGATGACATTGATTGTGTCTGGGCAATTGCAACCATGATTTTCAGTGTACCCAATACACAAAACCCAATTAGGAATTCACGCCCCTTTTTCTTGTTTAATTTATCACTCCCTAGGTCATGGTGTTCCTGAAATGTTCACCTATTATTTTATTCAGAAAAAGTTGATTAAGGAAGTTGGTAGTTGAACATGACCAGCAGAGTCCCTCCTCTTTTCCATCCTCTACCAGCTACAGATACTGAATTTCTTCATGAAGATCCAGGCGCTCTGTCCTCCTCACTGTTATTTCTCTGTATTTTGAAAGTGAAAAGAAGGGATTTTCAAGCATCCCTGTGCCTCTAAAAATGGCAGAAGAAAAAGCTGGATACAAGGAATTAAACAAATTGCCACATATCTAAACCAAACTGGGAGGACCAGCTTTGTGTATGGTGGTCACTTCTAGATTGCTGGCAACAGAGAGATCCTAAGAGCCTTCCTGCCAATACTCAGTGTGAATAAAACATCAGGTTTATGCTGACTCTGAAAAGAAAAGACCAAAGTCTCTCTCCGGTAACATCTTAAATACATTTAGCAGCTTCATGCATAAAGTGACTGAACTCTTCTGGTTCACAGCACACTTTTCTATCTCCCACTCTTACAGACTGGTAGGATTCAGCCTTGACACCCTGCCAGGCGCAATATGAAGAATTCTATAATTATCAATCTAGTGATGGCATTTAAAAGCAAATGCATTATCATGCACAGAAATCATCTCATGTCCCCTACAGCGTGTTCCACCACAAGGCTGTTGCTTTGACTATAAGTCTGGCTTTATTACATTCAAAGCTCTTCCATCAACAGACTTCCCCAGAAAAAATAAAAATTCTTTTATTCAGAAAATAGCATGTAGTCTGGAGTGGCTGTCAATGTACCTAAAGATCATATAATGTCAGAGTCATTATTTTGAAATCATCCACACTCATGAGCCATACTTTGCAAGGCCAGCTATCCAAACAATAATAAACACAGTGTGCGTTGTGCAGCATGAAAATTTGCGTGTTATCATTTAAGAAATATGGAATAGAAGCAGAAAGATTCCTCCCAACTCCTCCTCTCATCATTGTGCAACCACTGTATTCAGCAGACCATGACATTAAATGTAATTAATAGCCTGAACCCCTCTTAACCAACACCTTTTTCTCCCTGGCCCATTTGGTAATCCAAGGCCATGCATTTACAAGCCAGATTATCCATTGCAGAGCTGCCAGCTCTGACACACCCTGATATTTTACCCTGTCATGGATCAAAAAGATTAAAAGCAACTTAAAAAAGCACAAGTTATGATACTAAATCCAGTAACTGTAGCCTGTCTGCTTCAGCTCAGATTTGGAAACTAAGTAAAGATTAATGCTTTGAATGGTATCTGAATTAATGTTCTGTCAACCAGCTGCAGAGACAGGGGTTGCTGTTTTCCCATTTGTTTGGTTGGTTTTAGTTTCCTTAATCCAGATAGTTTTCAATCACTATGCGCAGCCTCAGGAAGGCTGTGCTCCATCTGCAGTCCTGGGCATTGTTAGAAATGTTATTTCCAGGCACACTCCAGGTGGGAGCCACAGGTCATTGGTTCAACAGGTTAACGTGGCTGACACAGATCTCACTAACTCTCAGAATGATTACATTTATTTGCTGACCTGGTTCTTCTACAGATTAAGACATACTCCTACCTTCACCTTTCCTACCCTCCCATTTCCTCTACCTTAAAAAAATAAATTGGTTAACAGATGTAGGCAACTGGAAGGTTTCACATTTCACTTCTCTGCCTTTTCTCGGGGACAAAAGCAGCGAAGGAGGAAAGGGGCTGAGATGAAAACAGTAACCATTCTCTGTTTACCTCAGCCAGCTGTAGCATCCATTACCCCACTCTGGGTCAATGCCTGGCACTAGATTTCATACAGCCTATATAACACCAGACAAGGTTGAAACAGAAGACAGACAGAATTTAAATGTGTGTATCCAGAGCCAACCATGTTTATCCGGGCTGAGCTGCATGCAGTGTCCTGCATGAGCTGCAGTCAACAGAAAGCAATTTCTCCTCATATTACTGTGAATTATTTACTACAACATTTTGAACTGACATCCAGATTTTCACTCCTCTCTTCAGTTTTATTGCAATGAAAAGAAGAGAAGTAAATGAATAACAGGAGAGGGGAAATAAATTCCACAGAAATGCACTGGCTGATAAAATAAGTGTCTTTGAAACAGTGCAGTATGCAGGAATAATTGTATCATTTGTTACAGTGCCATGCTGATGTACTTAGGACCATTTCTGACTAAGGCAGAGATGCTGGAAACAATGCTTCAGTTTAAGAGCATCCACAAAGCTGTGGGATTTTGTTTTCAGGATGTCAGTGAAGATACAGCCAAGTAGCTAGCCCTGAAGATAGTGAGCTTGAGAGTTTCCAAAAAACTGTGCAGAGGTTTAGAGCTAAGATATTGGAGATACAGGCACAGACGAGAGGGGAAAGTCTTCCTCATTTACCAGGTGGCTGAGGACATCCTGTCTTTGGCAGAGAGGACAGAGCAGACACTCTGCATCTTGTTTTCTGCCCCAAACACAGAAGCAGGGAGGGCTCAGAACAGGTCCCTATGTGTCTCTTCCACCAAAGCATGAGCAGGGAGAGTGAGCTCAGTCCTGCAAATAAAAGTCAGCTATTACTGACTGCCTCAGCATCAGAGGTAACTCAGGAAGAAGTGCATGTAAACCTTCCTGTTCAGGAAAAGGCTCTGCTCCTCAAATTATGTCTGGTTCCAGTTCTGGATTGCAGGTGTGAATCTTCCTCCTTGAGACCACATCTCAGGAGCTTCCAGACCTGTCACTGAATTATTTGTTATTTTAAGCAGTGCCAAATGAAATTCAGAGGCTGAGGACTATCCTGGAGGTGTGATGTTTGGACCAACTTTCTCTTCCAAAACTTGCATTTGCTTCCAAACCAAAATCCAGTATTTTCCTCAATGAAAGATTGAGTTGGTTGTAAAGACCTTTTCCTCAGCCTCTGATTCTTGCCATTAATGCCACTGCTGTATCTAACATGAGTGGTGGTTGAGTTTCATCTTCATTTCTGGGGAAGGGAGGATTTAGATCCACTGCTGTGACTCAGAGGTTTCACTATGCAGCAAAAATAGTTAAGGAAAACAGCTGTTCTGAATGATATTGCATAAGATCCTGCCTCAGCAAATTATCAAATTAACAGAGTATCCATGCATTTTTGACAGGATAAAAACCTATTTGGACAAGCCAGCAGGAAACTTGGCTGAATGATTACCACAGGCATCCCTGTGAGACAGGGGAATGGCCAGAGAGACAGAGCTGAAGAGGAATGAGCTGACAGTCAGGAATGAGAGGCCAGGGAGAGGCTGAATTGCTGAGCTCTGTGCCCATGCAGCCAGAGATGGGCACTTGACAAGCTGGTAGTGCCACACTGGCCAAGAACAATTCTGATGGAAGCAGGGAGCAAGTTCTGGGACCACCCTTTCCTCAGCTGTTTTGCTTGCCCACACACCCTGAGATACAGGCACCCAAAATTCAGCCAGTGACTGAAGGCATCAGTGCCACCAAGTTTTCCCATTGATAGCCAGACTGCTCCCAAAGAGAATATTAATGGCCAGGGTGGCAGCAAAACATGATGGGACAGCCCCTCACATCTGCAGCTCTCCTTCCTTTGGAAACAGCAGAAGCAAAAGCCTGATCCTCTGTGGCTCTCCCCTGAACTCTGTTCCTGTTCTCAGAGGGAGCAGCTTCACCTCTAAGTGACAAAACTCTACACCCACTGTGGGCCAAGCACTTTTTCCAAGGTGGAATCAGGAAGTCTGAGTTGGAGCCCTTCTGTTTCATATTGGCTGTGACTGGCTGCAGTGATCCTACTACTGGAAAAATAAGCACACACACACTTGTCTTCTAGCCAAACACTTCTTCTCTTGAGAAACATTCTTTAATGGAGCATTTTCTCAATGGAAATGGGAGAAGGCAAGAGAAGCCACTCGGGGAATAAAAGACTTGTGTGAGATGTGGATGTAGATGGTACAACCAAGGGATTTGGGGGTGGGAGTGGGTAAGTGGGAAGAGAAGTAGGAAAACTCGGCTTCTCTCTGTGTATGAAGGGACAAATCCAGCCTTCTAGCTAAATAAGTTTCATCTTCAGGATAAGAAAAGGCTGAGGCTCTGCTGCACTGCTCTCTGTGCTGCTCATCTGCACCTCTGCAGTTCAGCCCCATGCATTGGTGTGGTGAAGAGGGAGTGGTGGGACCAGAGCAACACCACGGCAGGGTGAGATAAAGGGCAATCATAGCCCAAAAATCCATTCTGGTGACTGGGCTGCCCCTGGGCACCAGCCCCAGGCATTTTTGACCAGAATCATCCACATGCAAAGACTGAAACTGGGTCCCTCTCAGCTACTCCTGCTCTGCAGTGCCAGACTCCTTTCTGGATGCTCCAGTATCCACTGGATTTACCCTTGAGTGTGGAGCAATGAACTGAACTACTGGGGAGTCTGGATCCTACAGATGCAGGCATGTCCAGTCTGTCTCTTTGCTCTGGCTGCCAAACAGCAGAGGAAGGAATGAGCCTCTGTCAGCTCACAGAGGCCATGAAAACCTTGAACCATTCATTCACTGCACCCCTGTGAGCAGACATGTGAGCTGCCTCTGGCAACTCAGATAAGTTGAAAATGCAGTGAAAATGAAAGAGAGAACTGTCAAGCTTATAATTAATGCACAGTTAAAAATCATGCCTTGTTGGTTCTGTCCTGGTTAGAGGAACAGGGCTGGTAAGAGGCTCTGGACCAGCTTGTTCTGTCACTCTGTGAATTTCCATGTGTGTTGCGGTGGACATTGTGCCAGTAGTCTTTTAGCCAGTTCAAACTGAGACAGAATACTGCTTTTTTTGGTTTTTTTAATCCTGAGACTGCAGACTCTCTTACTTTGTTAGGCATCTGCTACCTGAATGAAAGCAACCTCTTTCTTTCCTTACAGAGACAGACACAGGATGAAAAAGGCACTCACTATCATTTGCCTGCTGGTTTCAGCAGCTTCGCTAGAATTCTTTTGTCCAGGACTTTCTTATGTTTTCCTAAGAGAAAAAAAAAGATTATCTGATATCCTCACCTCAGTCAATGTGAGGTGCAGAAGGTCTCAAGGAGGAAACAGAGTAATTCCAGGACCTAGACAAGCCAAACACATAAATCTGGACTGGCATCAGAAGGCAACCGCTCTCCTTCCCCGCCCTTTCCAGCAAATTGTTCCTGTTCTCAAAGATCCAGAAGGAAAGTTCACAGAACTGTCTTCACAGGCAATAAACCAAAGTTAATGACCTGATGTAAAGCCACTGGAGTATGAATATTTTCATATGGTTGCAAGACAGAGGCAGAGTAGGTAGAAATACGGCCTTGTGGGTGCCATATGACTTCCTATGTTACACAGTATCTGAATCCTTCTTCCAGCCTTTAAAAGGAATACCGCTTAAATTTATAGGCTGTAGAACAAAGAAGTTTAATGAATTAATGCAGAGGTGCTCTGGAGCAGAACCACCCCAATGAGCAACACAAACAGCCTCACTATGCCATTGAAACTAAAAGCACACAACAAATTGACCTGCGGTCAGCAGGGTGTGTGCTCACCTCCTGGGGCTCTGCACATGCACTGAAAGGAGCCCACACTCCTTTTTTATCAGGGAGCCCAGGGAGCCAGTTCCCTCCTGAAAGCAACGTGGCTGCACAGCTCCAGATACGTTCCTGGTGCATCAAAAAGAATTAACATCCTGCCTCCACTTCCACAAAGAGAGGGGTCCTGTTCAGTGCCAAGTGGCCATGTGCACTGATACAGAAATAATGTCTTGGCAGCCAGCAGGAGGGAAGGGAAGCCAAATTACATCATTCACTCTCCTTTCAGTGGGGATGAAAGACTCTTATTTACTACTTTGGCAGCAGCCAGCACCACAGCTGCCGCTGGTCACATGTAAGGGCAGCAGAGGGAAGGCAACAAAAAAATAATTGAATCCTCAGAGCCTATGGATCTTCTCCATAAAATACCCCACACTTGGTGCAACAGGGGCTATCCTAGGGCTCAGGAAACCTCTGTTCTGGTCCCACTGCTCCCACAGACTTCTGCTGCGTGACCTTGACCTGTCACTTCACCTCTCTTCTTTCCTCCTGCTCTTGGTCCTCTTTATTTGGCTCCCAAGATTTTGAGGGCAGGGATTGACATATTATGTAAACCCTGTGCTTAGCTCAGCACTTTGCCAGCCTTGCCTGGGTCCTATAGGCACTCCTGCTCGCAATGAAAACATCAGCTCTAATTCTAATACAAATACATTGAAAGGGCCAGAGAGGGATAGATTTTCACACTGATGCGTGCGTGACATGGATGTGATCAGATGGGAAGTTCTGCCACTCCAGAGCAAATTCAGCTCTGCAAATGCCTGATGGAATATGTGTACAATGGTAAGAAGTAAATGGGGTGGCCAGAACGAGCAGCAGAAGCAGTTAAGTAGTTTAAATATTTTTTAAGCTGAAACTCAGGAAGAGGAGCTGAACTCATATGAGAAAACAAGGATAAATGACTCTGTGAATTATTGTCAGATTTGTTTTTATAGGAAGAGCCATACTGCATCAAAAATACACCTACAGGGCACAAACAAAAAAGAACAAGTGTTAAATTGCATGGCCTAATAAGTTTTAAGATTTGTGCAATTTTCATCACCAGAAATCTCAAATCTCCCTGTCTGAACACATCTTCTTGTATTCTTCAAGCAACTGATGATTATAAAACACAGAAGAGGATGACCCCGTCTTAATTTAAAATGCATGCTCAAGTGACACAACTCAATTCTGACTGCTCAAGCAAACCCCTGCAGAATAGTAATGTGATAAATGAAGACTAAAAAATCCCCTGAAAAACCAAAGCCCTTCTCTCAGGACAGAATGTAGGGCCAGTTTGTGGCACTGCATTAAAAAAATTAATATAATTCAACAAAGTCTGCTAAAAAACTGAAGGAGCTGGTGCCTCAGAGAATTTCTGTACTTTTAAAACAAATCATAATTGTCCTACTGAGAGAAGCTGAGGAGACCCTCATCAGCAGAGCAGATCCACATCTTCATTAAGAGAATCTGTGTATTTTGTAACTAAATGAGATTCTGTCTCGCTGGCAGGCATATTCTGCTCACAGAACAAAGAAACCACACACACAAATATTCCAAAGGGAGATGTCCTTAAAAAAAAAGTCATTGTAGCACCATCAGACTGCAGAGTATGCTAGAAACTATGACTGTGAAGGAAAAAACATAGACTGATGAGAATTAGGAAGCAAGCTCGATGTGTGGGACAAAAATGTCTTGAGCATTTTATTTCTCAGTTAATTCCTGTGAGTTTCTGCTTGTTATCAAGCAATTTCTGTGTTGTTTTCTGTTCCAGATTACAAGGCAAGATGTTTTCTATTACCATCTGTATGGCAGATTATCTTTTGTCAAGTGGGCAGTTTGCCTTATCTCTCTCTCTGAGTGACCACATTCACACCTCCCTCGGGAGCGGACATCTGCTGATAACAGACTATTGAATGTCACTGCATGACTGATAAGAACTACAGCATCCCATTGGGAGATGTGAGCCCAGAGGGAGGAGCCAAGCATTCCTACCCGGATATAATCCAGAGGTTTTGAGACACCAGCACGGCTTTCTCCACTGGATTCCCAGAGGAACAGCAGCTGTCTCTTCTTTCACTGGATCTTTGGAGGAAGAACACATCCTTCTCTACAGATCCTCCTTCCTCCAACAGAACCACCCCTGATACTTCAGAGGACTGCAGCCACATTTCCAATTGGACTGCCACCAACACCCTGGCCCACAGGGTGTCAGGTTGGGTTCTGACTCTGTCAGTGCTGTTTTAGTGTACTGCATTGTTTTTTTATCCTTTTATTTTTTCTTCCCTATTAAAGAACTGTTATTTCCTGCTCCCATATTTTTGCCTGAGAGTCCCTTAATTTATAATGATAGCAATTCGGAGGGGTGAGGAGAGTTTACATTTTCCATTTCAGGGAAGGCTCCTGCCTTCCTTAGCAGACTCCTGTCTTTCCAAACCAAGACATTTTCTTTCCCCTAGCATTCAAAAATCACACTGCTGCCCACCAGCCTCATGGATCTGGGTGTAGGAACAGGGCAGCACCCTCAGCCTTGCTGGTGTTGGTTTTTTAGAGCATCTCCAGAGCACTCAGAGCCCTGGAGGACAAAGCCTGGAAGGTTTTCTCTGACAGGCAAGAGGCTCCCTGCTCATCTCCTGTCCTGTCCTCAGCTCCATGCCTGCCTGGGCACATTAGGCCTGAGATGAGGAGCTGCCTGAAAGACAAATGGGACAAATCACAGCACTAAACTGCTGGGAAATCCAAACATTCTCCATGCATGGGAGCCAGCAAGGCTGCTGAGCTGGGAGGAAATATTCAGACACTAATCCACACTCTGTGCTCCTGCTCCGAGTCTGGCTAGGAGAGGAAAGGGATAATAAGATCCCAGATGTGATGAGTAATGATAACAGAAGGCAAGAAAAGGGAAAAGGAAAAAAACACCAGTGAACTAAGGGTGCAGATGGTGGTCTGAGATCTGGAGTATTTCTGTCTGTCATGTTTTACTTCTCTCCTTTAAGAAACACAAAAACAAGACAAAAAGGGGACCTGGAGGTAAAACCCAAAATTCAATTTTTACAAGGGACTTAATATTTTTCCCTTACACATGGCAAATTGTTAATTATTGTATTTCAATTATCAATAGACAAGGATGGAATTAGTAGGTGCAAACATTTCCAATAATAAACATTTCCAATATATAAATTTAAATTTAGTCAAAATTTATGCAAGATGTCAAATGTGAGCTAGGTGTTCTCATTCCAGGAATTTTTTCCCAACTACCATAGACACAGGTTCACTCCAAAGAAACCAGTCTGGGTGAAATATTGTACTTGGATACATCTGCAGTTAAAGATTAATCTCTCATGGGGTCACTGCCAGCCTGTAGAGTCACATCTTGGGCTGACACCATTACTTCATCTCAGCTTGCAGACAACAGCCCCAACCCAACCTTGCTCCAGATTCCTCTCAAATTTCTCAATTCTGAAAAAAAGCATCTGCAGCATTTATGGAGAGATTAGCTCTGATATTCATGGCAGCAGGAAAAACAGTCCAGAATAAGAAATATTTCTTAGAAAATCCCTTAGTGATGTCTGTCTTTTACATCAAAAGAGCCATGTCATGCTGCTAATCTCAATTGTGAGTGTTAGATAGAAAAAGATCAACTGCCTCCAGGCAACGTAGACCCAAATCAGTTAGGGATTTAACTCTATTTCTGAGACTACGAGTTGCTTCCAGTTTGTTTTGGCTGGCTCTAGAGTGGCTCTTTGCACATGAAATCATTATTAAACTCTGCTCAGAAGTCAGCTGCTAACTTGTGCAGTCTGGAGCACTCTGGTATTATGTAATGCCAGCATAGAACTACACTAGTAAATGGAATAAATCATCCTGAACAAGTTTCCTGGAATATAGAGTCACATGGAAAATATTGGTGGTCCAACCTACAAGTGATGGATAAGTATGTCATCCAAACAAAACCTGCTTACCTAATCAAGCCCAAAACATTCTTTTCCACTTACACTTCTGTTTCATGAACCAAGTTAAAAATCTTGTCTAGACTCCAGCTAGCATCAAGCTCCACCAGTACCACTTCCTTCCAAATTTGTTTTCTGGATGTATACACACATTTTTTGTTAAGCCATGTAGTCCTTGTGCACAATGAATACCTGTCCTGACCAGTGTATATTTACCATGATGCAGGTTCCTTCAGAAGATACTTGAATATTTTCTGCATGCTGAAGGTGCTGTAATCATGTCAAGTGCTGGGAAAAAGGAGTTAAAAGAGAAGGTTCATTTTCTTTATTTCTACAAAGAGTTATTTCAGGGCTTTAATATATTTTTTTTCCAAAATTTTGCTGCATGGCATTCATAGAAGGCCAGAAAGGCAACTCAGATGTTGAAACATCTTTAAACAACCTGGAGAAAAGATAATTAATTGTGTTGACACTATCAGATTACTGTGGTAAATCAATGACATTTTTAAAGCAATCTGTAGGCTGAATATAACAGTGAAATAAATTTATCTGCGCTTTCTGGTCCTATTTCTCCTGCACCCAGAGAAGCAGGAGCCCCAGCTTACCCTCCTCTACCCCATTCATTCACACATGAAAGTTCACCAGGAAATGGGAAGGATTAACCCTGACAACTTTTCCAGAGATTTCCTCAGATGCCTCCACAGAGCAGGAAGGTCTGTCCCTATACAATGATGTTTTTCCAATAACAATCCTCCTCTTCTCTGCAGATGCCCTACCCAAATTAAAACCATGCTGGAACCCATGGAGGCTAGAAAATTCATTAATGGATTTGAGTGAAATTGCTGTTTTATGGAATGTAATTTCACATATGGGTAGCCACACTATCTGTGGAGTTCATGGTTGAAACAATTTAAAGCACTTCTCACCCTAACACAAAAGATAAGCTCGTTTTATGAGTTTCTCAGCTTCCTCTAGCCCATAATAAGCACAAATATATAATGTGAACAACAATCTTGTAAGTCAGATCGTGAAGAGGAGCTGAATGCTGATTTATTGCTGTAAAAACACAGCCCTGTTCAGGGTGATATGCAGTGCCCTGCTGTTTCAGAAATACAATCTGAGGCATCAACAAGCCTGCAGTTGACTTGCCAGATAACTTCAGCTATAGGGTGCCTATTTTTGAATATTTAATGCACACACTTTTACTTTAGGGAGATGTTTTCCATCTCCAATTTTTGTGGAGCATGACTGGCAAGTAAGAAGTTGTCTTTTCTCCAGAGAAAATAATATAAGTATGCTCCACTGCAAACCCCACAATGATTACAGGAATAATTTGCAGACCTCAAATCTGAGGCACATTTTAGAGTCATATTAAAAAGAATTTATTTTTAGCTTGCTTTGGTTTATCAAAAGTCTTAAGTTTCTCACTTCAAATCAGTGTCTGGTATCCGATACCTGGGGTTTAATCTTCCATTCAAACCAGCTCTTCTGTGAAAAATATTTCTTACCTGATTCACTTTATCCCTTTTACATTGCATTTAGAAGATCCTATCACAGGCCATAGGCATGTTTAATATTATTGAAATTGCACTGCTAATATCCATATCAATTATATTTTGAGATTTATGTTTAGTGTAGATATTAAAGATATTAATGCAGTCTGGCTTTTCCATTTTTACTTCTGCAAGCATAACTTATTGAGACATAAATAGTAATATTAAAGCTATCAAGTATAAACATCAATACTTTACAGCACTGTGTAATTTAAGAGTTACATGCATCTAAATTCAGTTACAGTCCTTTCTGAATGCTCAAATCTTTACTACAGACTGCAGCTCACCAGGAATTCTGAGTTTGGAATCAGCAGGCTGTCAAGTAATGCAACACTAACATCTTGATATCAGCTTTTCAGGAGGACTGGGGAGCTGGCACATGACTGGGACATGAAAAAATACATGGTTTGCTTTTGTCTTTTTTTTTTCCTTTTCCACTAAAAACTCACTGTTTGCGCACTGTAACCCTCTTCCCCATCTCACAGTCATTTCAGATTATTTATGGTTTTGATATTTTGGTGATTCCAGAGGTGTATAGGAAAGGGGCTGGAAGGAGCTGCAGTAAGTCAGCCCCAGGTTCTGTCTGACACCCACCAGTGATGGGAATGCCACCCTCCACAGGTGACATTGCTTTGCTTTGTTGTTCAATGCGTCAGAAGGATCTTACTGCATGAAACCAGGAGTAACTGGTGAGCACTGGTATGTGGTTTGGCAAAGAGGCAACATATGTGACAAGGTCTGGCCAAAAAACCTTTTTTTACTTCAAACAGATTTTTTTTTTTTTGGTGACCCATAATAAAAATACCTTCCTCAAGGTAAAAGCTTGCAAAGCAGGGATGCCTGTTGGCCAGTTAAAATAAAACTGGCAGTGAAGGTGGGATTGTCTAATAGCTCAGTCGCTAATAAGAGCTTTTTTACTTTTAGTTTACTGTGTACACAGGCAATGTAAACTGGAAGGGCTTCTCCTAGAAGTGTATTTCCCTCTCC
Organism: Camarhynchus parvulus; assembly: GCF_901933205.1. NCBI lineage: Eukaryota > Metazoa > Chordata > Aves > Passeriformes > Thraupidae > Camarhynchus > Camarhynchus parvulus. The sequence goes on from NC_044571.1 coordinate 7,366,816, forward strand.
TTTGGCTATGGAAGGCACATCAGTGACTTGCCCTAAATGCTGAAGTTACAATAAGCAGCAAGAGGTGAAGTCCAGCCTCATTTTTGCAAAGGAACTGATGATATCCCTGATTTGTCATTGCTACAGTGAGCCCACATTTAGGTTTTTGAACATCCACAAGTGCACAGTGCTGCCTTCAATTTTAACCTCAAAATAAAAATGTTATTATTTTCACAGCTGTTCTGAGCAAACAAGGGTACCACTGAAGTACCACTGGCACATTTTGGACTGAAGACACCAGGGAGAAAGTACCTAAAGATGAAGCAAACTGAGAGAGAAGCCATGAAAGTCATGTTGAAGGCAAAAGTTTTGTGCTGCCTTGGATCAGTGAATTTCTTGATAGAGACAGATGCTTGTACTTACCAAGAGGAGCTACCTCTAGACAAAAAGCTAAAGACCAAATTTGGCACTGTCAAACACTCATCATCCTTTTAGTACCTCAAAGTGTAAATCTGATCATGCTCTGTAACAGTCTCAATGAACTTTTGAGCTTACAGCCCTTTTATCTTGTATAACATTTTTTCCTGTTTCTGTTTGGCAATCTGATTTTATTAGGATTTGTCAGTGTAGTCAAGTGTGCATCTGAATAGCCTGAGAAGTTTAACAGTGCAAGTAATGGAGAATCATGTCCTGTTGCATTTGGAGGCATCTGCCCTTAAATAGAGAGTTTTTTCTGCCATGTGCAATAACTTCTATCTTTCTATCAGAAAACTGATATAACCCACCTTTGTATGGAAAAGAGAAACTAAACACTGCATTTCTGAATCTAAACAGGAGAAATATTGCTACAAAACAACATTTGTGTCACTTGTTTATTTAAGCATCTCGTGACAGAGTGAGAAAGAAACATTTTTTCACAAAGGAAAATGAGATTTCCCAGTGCTCCCAGTGCTGTAGAAGTACCAGCACGTAGTCAAGAATTTTCCACATCAGTCAAACTGGAGCTGAAGATGCTTTGAACAAACCCCATGGACCTCAGCCTGACACCTTTGTGCGCCAGGTGAAATCCCAGCTAACCCTTTCAGTGCCAGTCTGTTGGTGCTTCTCAGCTTTAGAAAGCCTGCAGGGGATGGAGGTATGGCCAAAGAGCAGAGATACCTAAATATCCCTATTAAAATAGGTACTGTTGACAACAAAGATCTGTGGGTGAGCAGTGGTTCCATAAATTTAGCTTTGGAAATATTTGTGGGATCAGCTGCATTTTTTCACCTCATATATGATTAATGTTCCCTAGTTGATGGGGAATACACCAATATTTTAGGACTTTCTTCTAAGATTTTAAAATGCAGCTGACAACACATTAATCTGGCTAACTTTGACCTCCTTTGAATTTTAGATTTCAGTAGCAGTCATCTAATTTTAGCCAGTCTGGCAAAGTTAAAATAAATGTGGCACAGACCATGAAGACAGCTATTCATTTATGAGCAAGAGGCAGCTACTTTCAGTATAGATGCTTATTGTGGAAAAGGCAATGATCAAAAGAAAATGTTGGGAAAAAGGATGCAGAGAGTTACAGTCCCTGCTGTCAGGAAATTTATTAATTTCAAAGCATCATTGGTGGTACATGGAGAGGCGAATTATTAAAAAGTAAATAAAGATTCTCTTTAGGTTATATTCTCTGTATAAAACACTTGGGGTTTTGCCTGCAGCTGTGCAGGCAACACAGCCATTATTCTCTCAGCCCTTGTTCTCACCCCTCACACACCTGATGGCTGGAAAGGCAGATTCTGCTTTCCTTTGAAGCAGCTGGAAATGAGAATAACAACACCTTTATGCTGCTTGGCCCTCCTTGCTGGCAGGTCTCAACCTTTTTTGCAGAAGCCATCAGCATAATTAGCTGGATTTTACCAGTGCGGAGACCAGGGCCAGGGAACAGCCAGTTGTGTCTAAAGACGCACAGTGAGCTGGTAGGAAAAGCAGGAGGAACTCCAAGTCATCCCCTGCAGGTAGAGAGGACATTGTGTATCCTCCCAGAAAGGATTTATTTCTTTGCCAGGGTGCTCCAAGCCTCCAAAAGCTCCCCTGCCCATCAGCTTGGGGCCTTCTCCAGAGATTCAGGCTTCATTTCTCCCACAGGTCGGGTGCCTCGTTTGTTCTCCTGCCAGCTTTACTCCCTGGCCACGGTTCCTTCCTGCCTATTTAGCATTCACCTCACTGAGGTGTCTCTCAGCAGAAACCATGCTTCCTGACACCCCCATTCCAGTAAATTAATCAAGCCAGGCTCTTCTAGTACCCCTTCATATATTGTGCTCTTCATTTTTCTGACCATCTTAATAGCCCTTGTCAATCGTGCATTCCACTTTAAAGCAATCACTTCTGATCCCAGGTGACCAAATTATGCTGCACCTGCCAGTGTGGATGTGTACACCCCTCACTCTGCAGGAAATAACTCACCTAATCCATCTTGGGTTTCCAGGGTCTTTGAGTTTTCCTGTCATGTTGACAGCCTCTGTGCAAGGTTACGTGTCTTTATCTTGTCTTTGCTCTGCCATTACAGCAGAAGGGTCTTTAATAGCAAGCATCTAATGGCTGCAGGTATTCCTATAACTCTTGTGTCCATATATGATTTTGCACTCTGTACTGTAAAACTAATCCAGCTTAAAATGCCTCCAGTTTAAATGGCTCTCAAATTCTGCCTGTGAAATATTTGAGTGCCCCATCTGTACCTGGGATGTGCCATCAGCAAGTCAGATGACTACACTCCCACTTGTTGTGCAAAATAAACCATGTCTCTTCCAAGGTAGTCCTTGAAGAAATCAATTTCTTCCAGCTCAAGACATGTCCCTATTTCTTTGCTCTCAGAGGGGAAAACAGTGATTTTATCCACCCTTAAGGAGTCAGGGCTGTGTGCATGCTCATGTGTTTGAGAGAGGGGGGAAATGAGGCAGAATCAGGAATATCTGTTTTCACACTGAAATCAACTTGGAAATAATGGATAAACATTCACAATAGAAAATAGACAATATAAAAATCTGAAGATTGCTGTCGGGGCAAGTCAGGGCAAGGTAGAAAATTGATGCAGCTTCCAGAAAGGCTAAAGGCAGCAGTGCATGGCAGGGCTGTCATTACCAGAGGACATTAGTGTTCCAAACACAAAGCAAGAGATGGAATGACAAGTGGGAAGGTAGGGAATAAACAATCAATTTAGAAAAGGGCCTTTTTTTATTTTCCCCATAGAACTGCATCACAAGGAGAAAAACATCTTTAAAGGAAGAAAAATATGGTCAAACATTTGAGGTCTCAGAAAAGGGAGGATCTTTTGTATACATGCTTATCATCAACTTTACTCACTACCTTCTGCATGGAGGCCCTGGAAGAGCAAAGGAGACACTGTTTCAAATTAAAGAGTCCTGAAATAAGGTTTTAGAACAACAGGATGAAGTGGTAGCAAAAAGTTTTTGAAGAGTTATTATGGGTACTAGTGACCAATAATTTGATTTCTGGACTGTGAACATTAGAAACTGTAGTAATTACAGAAAAAAAATATGTGTAAGAAATGCCCAAAAGACAGCATGGCTTTTGCAAAGGGCAATCATATATCACACAGCTTCACATATCACACAGTTCTCAGAAGAGGTGAGGAGCAAAAAGACATTAGAGCTAATAGAATCTTTTTGTATTGCCCAAAAAATGGCAATGAGTCATTGCCATTGCCATGAGTCAACAGCCCTTACAAAAACTAAATATTCACAGCATAAATGACAATGATCAATTAGTAGATGCTTAAAAATAGAAAAGTTAAGAAAGGAAAAGAAAAGACAAGAATAATTAGATTCTTCACAGTTTAATACAGTCACTTATGGTGCTACTAATGGATTGGACCTGGGCCCAGGGCTCCTCAACATATTCATAAACATTGCAGGAAACAGAGAAGAAGGGCACTGATAACATTGGCTCCTACAAAATTATTTGTAAGAGGCTAATCTAAAGCTGACTGTGAAGTATTTCAGAAGATCATGAGTGTTGGTATTTAATTCCATGTTAGTAACTGCAGTGTGGTGAGGGGTGGTGCAGAAACAGGCAGTGCTGACACACATCTGCATGTACATGCGTGCAGAGATGTACAGCCATTACATGCAGCCACTTAGCTGGTAATTTACCTCTTGTCATTTAAGAACAGTACCTGGAGTCCTTCAGGACTCACTGAACACTTTGAATACCTGACACATCAATGCTCAGGAGCTCGGAAACAAAGAATATTAAGAATGATTAGGGAAGGCAAAGAGAAGAAAAATCAAATAATATTATGCTACTGTATATTATTGCTCTACATTATCTACTTATTATTCATTTCACCCCATCTCAAAGGGAAATACTAAGGCAGCTAAGACAGAGATGGGAAGACCAAATTTGCTCCTCAGTTTTGTTACAGGGAGAGTGGATAGACAAGGTGATAGATAATACATAATAATAGACTAGATAATAGAGGACAGAGATGGAATATGGCTGAGGTAGATATGAAGAATGGGAAGTGATTTATTCCCTGTTTCTCACAATACAACAGCGGGTAGGCTGATAATGAAATTATCAACCATCAGCTCCAAAGCAGAGAGAAAAAAAGATCTTTTCACACAAGGCCAGGGAATTAATTCTCACAGGATCCTGTGGAAGCTACAGAATAAATTTACTGCCAAGAGTCAGTGGGAGTCACTGAATGCAGGGCTACTCACACCTCTGGCCTAGAAATACCCAATCCATGTCCAAAAATGTCCTCAATGAGCAGTTCCCAAAGTTCCCAGTTTCTGCTGCAAGAAAAATCCCTGTATATCTGTTCCTTCTCTGAAATTCTCTTTCTAACCAGCATTAATGCCAGGTTCTAGAGGCCACCAGAAAGCCTCCCTGGGACACACATGTATTTGCAGTTTTAGTGCGCTGTAATGAAATTAATTCATACAAAATCTTGAAATGCCTCCAGTGTGTTTCCATAACTCACATTTTTCTATTGTAGAAATAAAGAAAGAGAAAAGAAGAAGCATAACTTCCCTGTTTTTGTCCTTGGGTTGAGCTCTATTCCTTACAAAACAGCAGTTGCTGACAATCCTAGTTTTGCCACAGGTACCCCCTCCAGTTTATTTGCAGAAGTAATCACTTCATTCTGCCTGCAAATGCAGGAGTGTGCCCTTTTCCCTCCATTTATTGAAACAAATAAATGAACAAACCACACAATTAAATAAGGTCAGAACTATTCTGTAAAAAATCACATCCTCAGATGAAATAAATTACTGTAACTTTATTGGCTTCAGTGGAGCTGTGGCAATTTACAGCAGCTGAATATTGCTTCAGCACTATGATTCAAGTTATCAAGAATGTGAAATGCTGCAATATTGATTCAGAAAAGTCTATTTGAATTTATTTTTCTAAATTAATTTGCTCCCAGATTCATTAAACATTGTAGGGAAATAGTTCTAGAATGCACATTAAGTGCAAAAATGTAGACTGGAGTCCAAACTCACCAATGCATTTTGGCAATCCTGGGCATTTTTAGGCTCCTTTATGAGCCCCTCATGACATAGGATGGTATCAATTGCCTATTTGATACATATCATCCATATGGATTTTTTTAATGAAGGCCCAAATATTACTGCTGTTATTTTTCTGTAATGGTAGTGTTCCAGTAGCAGTCACAGAGAGTGTTCCCCAACAGACCTGTGGACATGCCCTGCCTTGTGATCTCCCAATTTACAGACAATACAGGGAGGGTTCATGGAAATTCTCCCTTCAGACTAAGTTTGGCCAGTGACCCTTTGCCATTTCTATTGTAGAATGGCTAATTTCCTTCAGGTATCGCAGTAAAAATGGTCCTGGAGAAGGATCATGAAGGAGGAAATGACCTTGTGATTCAGTTTTTCTCAGACAATCCACCCATAAAGTCAAGGTTGAAGACAGCATAAAGAGCCGTCTTGAGATTGCCATAAATGTGTCATTTACTCATTGTAGCCCCTTTTCTCCAGTAATTGTGAAGTCTGGAAGCAATGCTGGCACCAGGATTTGCTCCTTTCTCTCTTGAATCTCTTCACAGCAGCAGCAGCAGCACCTGATTTACGTGCACCACAGACAGCCTGGCATAAAGGAGGCGCCCAGGAAGTCCCATCCTGCAAGGCAGCAGGGGCAGGACACTATGTGGTGATTATAGGACATTCCAATTTAAAGAGTGTTAATGATTAAGGTGGTAACTTCATGCTACCAACAGTGGTTTGGGGCTCCTGTGGGCAGGGAGGAGCAGAAGGGTAACTTGGAGCAAGGAGAGGCACAGCCAAGGAGATCTGTGTTCCTCAAAGACTGAGGAAAGGAAGGCTTAGATGAGAGTTTGGGGTGAAATTCAAAGGTGGGATGCCTTAAATGCCATCAAATAAACTACTCTGAAAGGAAATGGGCAAGCTTTCATGTGGCTGTGGTGCCAAGAAGGCACAGCCCAGGATGAGGGAGGAGGATCTCATCATTTTGGATGTGACACAATTTCTCTCTCCCAGTGCTCCATTTATGAAGTGCTAGTCATATTTCATTTCTAATGCTTGTCTTGGTTTTAAGTACCCAGCTGTAAATTTGCTGGGTGATGGCCTTTAGACATGTGCATATGCATGTGTGGATGCAGGTTTTTATAAGATAGTCCAATTTTTAGCTGAGCCTCTAGAAAACACTGTAAACCAAGCTTCAGTTTATCAATAAAGCATGATTGTAAAATTGTAGGCCTGAAAGACATGAAAATTATAAGCCTGTCAACAGTAAAAAGGAAAAATAGATTACAAAAATAGAAAATAGAGAATGTCTTTGAGATAAATATAATAAATACATTGTTGACTTCTCTTTACCTACGTGTACTTTTGACTCCCTGAGGGTCCTCAAGGATGTTTATATTAAAAATTTTTGAGACTCTGGGTCTTGCCCATAAGGAGTGTGCATGTTTTATTATTATGTGTATCCTTGCTAGCCTTTTTTTTTATTTATGGTATTTGCAAGTGGCACCGTAAGCAACCGAGAGAGGGGGACAGTTTTTCTCCACTCTCCTCTATTTATCTTGTGTGTTTGGCAACATTTGGAACCAGACCAAAAGGAATTTAAGTCAATATTCAGTTTTGTTTGTTCCCTTTATAGCCCGTTTCTCCTCTTGGTTTGCGTGGGTATTTCCAACAGCAACAGAGAAGGGAAAATATTTCAAAGCAAAGCAAAATGTGCTTATATAACAGCAAACAAAGGCAGGAGGCTTCAAGGGGAAAATGTGACTCCTGAAAATAATTTTAAGAACTTATCTTTACACAGACTGCTACACACAGTAATATAATTACAGAAGTACAAACCCCCCACACACATACCAATGCACAGAGTAAATGGAGTTATATCAGTGCTTACATGGGCACAGCTTGCTTTATGACAGACAGAGGAAAAAGATGTGATGGTACTAAATCTGTGCACCATACATCCATGATATTATTATTATTATTATTATTATTATTATTGCTGTTGCTGTTGATGATGATGTAATGATAATAATATAGAAATAGGAATTATAACAATTAATCACAGATATTTGCACCCCTCATACACACATTCAAACTGGTACAAACAGCACATGTAGAGCAAGGCTATCTTCCCTCCGTCCCCACAACTCCCTTTTTTTAAGGTTCTTTCTCTTCTGAGCTCTTAAATTGTCATAAGGCTGCAGGGTGGTCAGCCCAGCCACAGGAGAGAGTCTTGGTTCTGCTGATAAGCTGTTTGTTGGTGGTTTAACTCCAAAGTGTGTGCTTGGCTTCTTTGTGGCAGCTGCTGGAGGTGAGGACTGAAGAGCTCCAGCAGCTGTCAACACAACGCACACAGCAGTATAATAGTTAGGGGAAAATTGCTGAAATTAAATAGAATACGTTGAGTTAAAAGCACTTTTCTAATTCAGCTTTTGAAGGTGTGTATCTTCCTAATGGCTTGTTGTAGCTATGGGAACAAGGGCTTTCCCCTCTCCCCCAGGTTTTGCCTTTGCCTCTGTTCAGTGCAGCGCTGCTCCTCGTTGTTCTTTGAGCTGGTGGAGACAGCAGCATAAATACTTTCATTGCTTTTATTTCACTCTCTCACCTACAGAGAGTGAAAAGGCTGATTTTCCTCTTTGTGGCAGGCACAGTGTTAGATAACACAGTTAACTGATTGTAATTGATAATTTGCTCCACTCAGGTTTATTGCCTTATTTGCTCTTTCTTTCTCTCCCTTCTTTTAAGTATGGAGGATCTTAAATCTATCAGAGGTTTTGATGTCTCTTGAAAAAAACCAGCAAGGTTGGAAAGCATTTGGCAGTGCAATTAGTAATGTTAAATCAGTAAGAATTCAAATCATTTAACTTGCTCCTTTAGCAGCTGATACCAGGTATACAAATTAGAAGATTGAGCTATTGAAACTGGAAATCATCAACACAAAAGATCCTGAGTTCCAGACTGAGGAGAACAGAGACTGCTTTTAATACGTTAAGAAATAAAAAAGAGGGGGCCAGAACATGAGTTTAATGAGCACATTTCTTTCCTTTGGAGGACTGGCAGCTCTGCAGAATGTGACTGAGGATGGTTGCAGGGGCACCATGGGCACTCTCACCCTTCTTCCTTTGGTCATGATCAACACCCAGAGAGGAAGAGCACAGTAACTGCTGTGTCATGGAGCTCTCTCCTCCACATCCACCTCCCACTGGAGAGGGGGAAAATTCACACCAAATATCACTGAGTGTTGCTGAGGAGGGGTTGTGCTGCCATTCATGGGGAGGTTGTAGAAAGGAGACACTGCAGCCTTTATCTCCACCCCAGGCACATCTCCTCCTACATCTCAGAGTGAAAGGATGCCACAGGAGTGGATTTTTCCTTCCTCTTATTTATTTGGTTTAAACAATGTCATAACTGAAGGAGAGCAAAACAGCTGATTCCTCTGGGTGCTGCAATCATGCACAGCTGCATTTTATGTGCAGCATCTCCCAGCCAGAGTCACTGTGCTCAAAGCTTTAGGGCTCTGTTTCCCTGTTCCCGTCTCCTGGCAGAGATGCACGCAACCAGATTTCCCTGTTCACACTCTGTACCTTCCAACTTGAAAAGCAATTCTTTTCTACTAGCATTTTTGTCTCAATTTTCCCTCTAATTTTACTTTGAATACTTTTTCACAGGGAAGCTGAATCAGATCAAATGAGCTTTGCATTTTGTTTTGAAGTTGATGAGTTCATTGTCATCCTGAGGCCTTCCAAGGACTGCTAAACTTGGGGTATGGGCAGAAAAACTTCTTGCTTCACATCCCTGTAGCTTCATCATGAGTCTTGCACTTCTTGCCAGCTTGTCAGTGGCTGAGCTGTTGAAGGCAGCCTGTGGAGGAGCAGTGAGGGGGCAGTGGAGGTGGGGGTTTGGTGGCCAGAGCCAGAGCCAGGGCCATGAGAACCAGTGGGATGCTGTGTCCTGAAGAAATCCAATTCACAGACTGTGCTGGGTTAATGCAGAGTCTCACTAACAGATCTTATGTGTCGTTGGCAGTTTAGCTTCTATTTATAATTCCTGAAATAATGGTGGGAGGACGAAGAAATAACTAAGAGTGAAGTGTTTATTGCCCTCCACGTGAGCTGCCAGAGTAAGACATACAAGCAAAAGTTTTAAGGCTGAATTTACTGAACTTCCAGAGCACCTCTTTTGACCTCCCTGGTTGTCAGAGTCTTCCTGAAAACCTTAAGAAGCTCTTGTGGATGAACTTGCTCTGAACCATAGAATAATTTAGGAGTTAGGCCTCTTTGTCCACCCCAGTTTCTTCCATGCATCCCACCTGCTTTTCCGTGAGGCCACATGACCAACATCACTCACACCAGGTGGCTCAGGGCCTTTCTTCAAGGCTCTGAAGTCAAACACCATAAAGCCACAGAGCATTTATGAGCAGCCTAAGTCCTGGATCCAGCCCACAGGAAAAGGATTTGAGATGCTCCTCCAGCTTCAAAGCGCTCCATGTCCTGGGAAGCTCGGGAGCGGGGGAGGTGTAACCTAGGAGATTCTGCAAAACTGGAGACCATATGAATCCCTCAGTGCCCAAAAATCTCTCACCCAAGGCAGCAGGAAAGAGCTCAGGAGAGGTTTGCACCCCACGCTTTTTCCTGCAGATTACACAGTTTCCATAAATACCTCAGCATAGGAAGGCTGTGCTTCAGACTCTCACACATCAGAGGGAATTTCAGAACCAGGCCAAGCAGGTGTGAAGCTACTGATAACTTCCACCTGCGCCCTAATCTCCACTTGTCTCTGCTGTAACCATATCGCAGCAAAGTACTCTTGGGGACACGTGTCGTGATGCTGCTCCAAAGGTGCTCTGTGAAGGAGAAAATGTCTGTTTCATTGTCTGCCTGTGCATGACAGTCCACGGAGGAGCTTCTCTATATAATGTTTTAAAAGAGGAAATCAGTGGAGGGGCCCCCTTTCTCATTTTAATTTGGTTTTTAATTCTTCACAAAGTTCCTGCTAAGGAATACTAAATACCACGATGGAGAGGAAATCACTCCAGTGTGTCACACAAAGTCAAACCTTTTCGTCTGACCTGAGAGATAATTCCTCTAAACAATATCACTATAGTCAAAAGGAATTATAATTAATTCATACAGAGAGAATATAATTAGCATTCTTAGAAAAGAACTGGCTGCTGATGTACTTACTGCCTTATGAAAAGATTTTTCTTTGGAGTGATAGAAATAAACTAAGAGGCCTGAAAATCCCTTTTTATTAGTCTCAAGTGCAGGACGATCACATTTACCAAAAGGCAGCCTTTCAGAAGTTTAATATATGAAAAAGCTGTCAAAATAAAATCAAATAAATCAAATAAAAATACGGAATTGACTATTAGAAGTTGTGTCCTTCTGTGTTAATAGCTGAAGAACAAGCAATCCTCTCCATCTTCATGTCCATCTATGCAGTCCAACTCAAACTGATTCTTAGACTGATATATAGACATGATATCAAAATTTTGGGAGGCTCTGCAGAGATACTTTTATTTGTATCAACTGCAATTGTCATCAGCTGGCGCTGTGTTATTTTTTCTCCAGCAATCACACTGCTTGCTTAGCAGAGGGAGCCGTACCCTTAGTCCTGGTGGACACTTATTTCTGCCTTGAAATGTTTAAGGAATTATTTGGGGGAAGATGAGATGGCAAAGAACAAACTGGGAATACTTCTAGTAGGGAAGGGCATTAATTCATAAACCACCTTGCTCTAATTTTGAAAGCCAGCAGCAATAATAAACGACAAAGCTTAAAGAATATGAAACAAGGAAATTTTCTCACCATGCATTTCCATCAACCTATGAAGACAACAGAATGGTGCAATTTTCCTGACCCAAAATCTACATATGTGAGTTGTCAAATTCTCCAAATGTTTTGGCCAAAATCATTGAGTTTGATTTTTTTTTTTCATGAAAAATATTGAAATACTTGTTTAATATTGATCCAGCATTTTGCAATGACATTTCATTTTGAAATTTACCCTCAAATAACACTCAAAAGGGTGAAAAAATGTAAGGCAAAGAAACAAAACCCATTTTTCTGATTCAAAAGCAAATATCTAATTGGATTTGGAATATATTTTTGCTGAAGCACAAAAGCTATAGGTAAATTAGTACTCTACTTCCTTCCCCAGTTAAGTTCATAAAAAGTCAATTATTTTTACAGATTTATTTGTGACATAATATATTAATCAGGCCTCAAAAATTCAAATGACCTATTTGTTCCCTAATTTCTACACTGTAAAACCAGCTTGCTAGCACTGATTTTAATGAGTGAATGATGCAGTTCTGTAGGAATGTAGCTGGGATTGTGTTGTCCACATGTTGCGAATAAAGGCTTAATCCTCTCGTATTACTTCTCTATACAAAGTGGCTGGGAAGGAGTAAAAATTTGCCTGTGTCTATTTGATGAGCTGGGAAAAAACCCCAAAAAATAACAACTGGCATGCTTGCAATATTATTTTAACTTTAATTTGTCTTTTCTTGTACCAAACAGGAGGGATTAAGAGGTATAAAACACGATAAAGAGCATCCCTGAAGTGTCCAAGGCCAGGCTGGGTGGGGCTCTGAGCAACCTGGTCCAGTGGGAGATGTCCCTGGCAGGGGGGTGGAATCAGATGATCTTTGAGATCCCTCCCCACCCAAACCATTCCATGATTCTATGGAAATCTTTCCTCATCTAGGACCTCAAAGAACTGACTTAGCCATAAATATATAATATAGGTATATATATATTTTTTAAAGCTGTAATTCTCCTAGTTCAATGCACTTATTGAGTTATGGTTTTGGCAAGGTGCACCCCAACAGGGTTGGATTTTCTGTTGTGCCATGTTGCTCAGGAGAGCAGTAATTTTGGTTTAATATGTATCTAAGCAAGTTTAATATTTGGGCTTTGGAGTGTGTAGCCCTTTTCATTCTTCATCCTAGAGACAGCTCAAAGGTTTTAGACCCTAAATGTGCAGCACATAAAACCAAAATAAAACATGAGTATAGAGTGCAAGAAATTCCCTCTGCAGGCCAGGTCAGGTGGGATGGAAAGTTTCTCTAAGCAGACATTTCTAACTGTTTGCACAAACTTTCAGATTTCCAGATTTTCCACTATCATTTAATAGCATCATTAATTTAATCTTCCCCATGCTTTTCTTTAAAGGTGGTCCTCTACTCATAACTTAATCCCAGGAACTCCATGCCTAATCATTTGCCCAAAAGTGATGAGAAAGTATAGCTACACATTTTATTTGAAAAAGTGACACCCAAAGTGATGAAAGGAGATTAAAACTCTTCATCAAATCAACTATTTTGTGAATAGTAAAAAAACTGTGCACATACCAAACAGTGGAAAATGGAGTTTGTAACAGAGTAACAGTTTGTAATTGGTTTTGCTGGGAAAAAGCAGCTGAATCAATAAGCACTAAGGTGCAGACTGGTTTTGCTGATTGATCTCACTGTCTCGGCAACTTCTATACAACACAGTTACTACTGCTGGCCATTAAAAAAGTCACACATGTTCTGAAGAGCTATTAAATAACCAAAACAATACTATTCTTTTTAAAGGTCTCCTAACTCTGCCGTTTCAAATCAATTCCGTTTCAAATCAATTTTAGTCGTTTGAGGCTGTTGCCTTTGTGAGGAAACATTGAGGATGTGATAATGCAGTTCAGCTCAGTGCTCTCCTATCCAGGAAGATGTTTTAGAAGTCTCTGGACTCAGACAGACTCCCACACAAGGTTTTACATATTTAATACCATGTCCTGTCTCCACCAGGACTTAGCAAGAAGCTGCATTTCTAATTCTCTCCTGTGGGTCTGTGTTTTCATTACGTGTGTTATAAAGGGGCATAATTTGCCATGGAAATCTGAAATATTATCTATTTGCAAGGAGAACTTCATTCATAATGGATAGGGAGTATCTTTATGCTACAGATCTTTCACCAGATGTTGCTTTTACCTTGGTAAAGGTGACCTGGGACTGTTTAATGTCTGACCAGGCAGCAACCTGTATCACTGTGCCTGAGAGGTGTGAGCATTTCCAGAGCATCTGTAGAAATCAGTGATCATTTGTGGCAAGCATTAAAACCTGAGAACTTCATTAAGTATCAAGTGTATGAATTGCAACAAATCCTCAAGGGGGCATTTGAGTCTGGAGGAAGCTGAGGGAGAAGAAGAAGAAGAGTATGGGGGAAGAGACTTTCTCCAACTCAGAATCCTTTTAGGGAAAAGCCATTCTTTAGACAGATCTTGCCAGAGAATCAGTTCCCATCTGACAGATGTGGAAACTGCCAGAGAACTTTTCAGTTGCAAGATATTGATAGAGACTATCTAAAGCAAGGAAAAACAGTCCAGATATATATTAAAAATGGATTTCCTCATTTAACTTTTTTCTCTACAGCAATCCCTCATACACCTTGCTTAGTCTCTTAAGCTGGCTATACTGAATTGTTTGCTCTTTATCATAAGGTCTAAACAGCATCATGGATAAGAAGGGAAGGGAAGGGAAGGGAAGGGAAGGGAAGGGAAGGGAAGGGAAGGGAAGGGAAGGGAAGGGAAGGGAAGGGAAGGGAAGGGAAGGGAAGGGAAGGGAAGGGAAGGGAAGGGAAGGGAAGGGAAGGGAAGGGAAGGGAAGGGAAGGGAAGGGAAGGGAAGGGAAGGGAAGGGAAGCCAACTAAGCTGTTGGTGCCCAAAGCCTCAATTCAAAACTGGTGCTAACACACAGAGGAGCAGTCAGCTGAGGCAGCTGGAAGCCTTTATGGGATCTCCCCAGGCCTTTCTTCTCTCTTTTACAGACTCTGACAATGTGAGCCCCAGTCTGACTGGTGATCACCAAGCCCCCTCATCTTCCTCATTTTGGGAGCTCACTGAGCATTTGGCATTTCCTTTCAGCTGCCAAACCCAGCACTGGCCAGGTAAGCTGAGCTGCAGCACTGGAGATCTGATAAGAGAGCTGACTGTCTGAGACCTGAGTGTCCTTTAGACATTCACACCACCCAGCTCTGACTGCCACAACACAGCAGTGGGACAGGAAAGTGAGCAGGCAGGTTCCCAAGCTCACTCTTAGCAATCCAGTGCATGCATTCAGTTGGCAAACTGAAGAAACACCCACCAGTATTGAATTCTGAATGGAATATCCAGACATTTCCTTGGATAGTAACACAGGTTTGGAAACCAAGCATGGCTAACCATATGGATTAACAAAGAGAGTGCATATTTCACTTCAGATTCTTTCTGTAAATGCTTTAACATTGCCTAAATAACCATTAAGCTACATAATCTCCCTGAAACTTCAGACAGGGCAGGACTAAGTTCTTGTGAGGTGAAGAAAAGAACAGAAAAAACAGTCCCAGTGCTGCTCACTGATTGCACTTTAGGACATATTTGTCACCGTGGCATTTTTGGGAGGTTTTATTGCCATTTGAGGCTTTTGCACAGAAGTGAAAACTGAGGGGTGCTTGTTGCACACGCTTCAAGAACCATCTTCAGCTTTCCATGAGAGGCACGTAGCACTCACAATTGTCAGGCAGATGGGGCTCAGCTCAAAGGCTTCCAGAGGCTCCCAAACCTGCTGGGCCCCTCGAGGCTAAGAGGAGGCATTTGAGAGACACAAGGAGGCATTTCCATATTTTCTGCTGTTCTGTATTATGTTCTCCACTGAACAGCCATTTAGACAAGTTGCTTCCTTTAAAGGGTCCTTCCACTCCTCCTGCTGATGCCACATTTAAAGCCATGAAATAGGAAGTAAGGGATACAAGGGTGGGTGAAGGTAATTAGATCTTCAGAGTGTTCTATCTAAAGCTGATCAAAATCAGAATTTCTTCTTCATTGTTCTCAGCTATTTTTAAATCAATATAGAGCTCATTTCTGATTAGGAGAAAATAAAAATCTGGGGTATATAAACACTCCAGAAAAAAAGTTTCATTTTTAGAATAGGGGTGGTGGCATTCGTGTTCAAATAACTTACAGAACAACAATGCATTTTATGATATCAGACTCTAAAGAGAAAAATTATTACATTTCTCCATAATGTGGATTAATATTTAGTTCTTTAGAATGCTCTTAATTCAAGCAACCAATTAAAATGAGTTTTTCTTCTGCCTGGTCATATTTGAATTTAACCTGATTTTACCAGTACTGATAGAACAAATTTCTGTTGATAATTCCTGGTGTTTCAAACTTGTTCAAAACCACAGAAGCATGGAATGGCTTGGGTTGGAAGAGGCCTTCAAGACCATGTAGTCCCAACTCCCTGCCCATGGGCAGGGACAATTTTCACTAGACCAGGTTGCTCAGAGCCACATCCAACCCGGCCTTGAACACTTCCAGGGATGCTCTTTACCAGGAGAAATTCAACAGGAGTGACAGAGGTCAGATGCAAGCAGATGGGCCCGGAAGAAATAGCAATGAAATTCTTATAAAGAGTGTAGCCCCAATGCTGTTCTGTCTTACAGGCACCCACAGCCAAGGAGAATTTCAACCACGTCTGAAATTGCTGGGAACTTCTCCCAGGGGAAGTGGACAATACAGAAACAAACTGCCAGGAGGACAACAAAACCTGGCACAGCAGTGTAGCTGGCATGTAAATTTGACTTTGTGACTCCAAATGAGGGCTGGCTGCTTGGAAGCAGTGCTGTAAAAATCACAACAACTGCACTAAGCTTAACACAACAACACGAATCCAGCATGAGTTAGAGAAAAGGACAAGCCATGGTCAGTGTGACCAGAAATAGCAGTGGGTGAAGGCCTCTCTCTGCAAAGAGATTTATTCTTGCTTTGAAAGGAGATTCAAACCTCAAGCAGAACGCAGCTGAGCATGGGTAAAGGGTCAGAAGGGTGCTCCAGTTCTCCGCTGGAGTTATGTAAGCTGAGCATGAAGGAAGATCACAAGGGGAAGGGCCAGAGCCAGATTTACATTTTGGCAACAGGGCTAAATTGGAGGAGACAGTTCAAAGGACAGGGATAGGGAGCATCAATATGGCAGGAGAGAAGAGGAGCCACTGTTTTTTAAAGAAAAATAATGAAGAGCAGAGCATCAGGCCACAGCACCTAGTACCAAGGTGGGGATTGGGAAGGAAGGTAAGGACTTCTGCAGAGGAAACTTCAGCAAAGGGATATGAGTCCCTAAGGAGGAAAAGTCAAGCAAATCACTCAGACATTTAGGTTGGGTCTATAATTTTCAGATGTGACATGGACTGCAGCCGCAGCTCTCTTCAGAACAGCAGGCACAACTTCCCCAGGATTTTTTCTGGGGAAGGCAGTGAGAAAGCTCAGAGAAGAAGAAAAACAATTCTTATCTCTGCTTGCTGCCTCTGTTTTTAGGCACATGTGGAATGTGTTATGGAGATTGTTTACCCAAAGGGATTTGTTAATTGGACACTGTTGATGGTGTTTTGGATTGATTGACCCATTAGGTCAAAGTTGAGACGTGACTGTCTGTAAAGGGTCACGGGTTTTTCTTTAGTATAGTTTGGTATTCGTGTAGTATAGTATGTAGTATAATATAGTATAGCTTAATAAAACATTTGTTCAGACTTCTGAAATCATGGAGTCACTGCACGTTATTCTCTGGCTGGGGGTTGCCTTGCAGCAATAATGGATGGTAAGAAGGAGCAAGGTGACAAGAGCAGTGTCAGTCAGAGGGAGGATGCAGTGACAGGCAATAGAGGAAAAGGAGACATCAGAGGATGGATTGGAAGGAGGCCAAATGTGGGAGAAATAGGCAAAACCAGGCACACACTAAAAAGGTGTGGATGCGAACCATGGGTTATCTAGTGGAAGAAGGGAAGAGATTGGAAGGCTAAAGGAACAGAAAGATCTCATGAGGAACTCTCCAGGTGTTTGAATTGTAAGGACATGAAGGGGATGCAAATGGAGGCACTGGAGAGACACAAGGGAGAGGAAGGAGGAGGGAAAAGGATTCCATGAAACAAAGCACGGAGCAGTGAAAGCTGGGGTTAGAAAACATTGCGTGTTTGCAAAACTGAAGATCCCCAGTGCCTACAAATGACATCTTATCTTTATTTCAGGAGAGGTGAGGGGGTTAGCACTGTTTTGACTTAGATCTCCCTTGTTTTGCCTGCAGCTGCTGTTTTCCTGCAGCACTTATTCCAGAGAGGTGAAAATACCCTTAAGAATGGAGAAGGCCATTGTCTACATTACACAGATGGTTCTGCTCCTCCACCAGGCAGTTTGTAAACAACTGCTTCCCGGCTAAAATGAAACTATTATTTTTTTTTCGTGGCAAAAGTATTAACACCAAATGCCTTTTCCTATTTTTCATTCAAGGCAACAGGAAAAAGAAAACTTCAGAAGTATTCTTATGAATATTTAAAAGCAGGGAAAATAAACAGTCGAGATATGCTGCAATTCCATCTCGTTCACACTGGCAAAATGATGTCAATACATCTCTCCAAAGAGCTGTTACACTGGCATTTATTGGTCCTCATCAGCTGCTGATTGGAGGGGGAAGGAGGTAATGTTCAAGAAACCAGCATATTGGAGGGATCCCATTTCGTGCTTTGGGATTTGGGCTTGCTCACAGCATTACCCAGCTCCACTGACTCAGTTCTCCTTGCTCACGGAGGTTCAGGGCTGAATCAGATCTGCCTGTGCCTTCCTCTCCCCTTTCTCCCATTACTGGAGGTGAGAAATGTGAGCAGAGGGTGATTAGAGGGGTTCCAATTCCCTGCATCAGCGGTTCCTCAGGAGGCCCAGGACTTTATTTGCTCTTATCTGTGAGCCACTTACACCACATTTAACCACTTTCTGACAGGAACAATACCATTGCTTTATTCTTACCATCAAGTGAAAGTGTATTTGGGAATGTAAAGACAATATTCAGGTTTTTAAAGTATCCATATTATTCCCAGTGTTTCAGTTTGGGCTGAGCGATTGTTGGTTTTTGGGGGGTTTGTTTTGTTTTGGGTTTTGTTTTGGGTTTTGTTTTGTTTGTTTGTGGGTTTTTTGAGGTGTTGGGTTTTTTTGTTTGTTTGGTTGGTTTTTTTGTTTTTTTTTTTTTTTTTTTGGTTGGTTGGGGATTTTGTTTAGTTGGTTTTTGGTTTTGTTTTGGGGGATTTTTGTTGTTTTTTTGTTTCTTTTGGAAGGCTGAAAGTCACTGCTAAGCTCTTCCCACTGCTATCTTCTTTCTTGTGCTTCCTGCTCTGACAGCTGACAAATGATCCCTCCTGTACAGTTTCACTGGAACCCCTCCTGTCTCTTACCTGTATCCTGTAGCACATCAGATGGGATAAAGATAAGGAAAGATTTCCTGTTGTAGTGCAGAAAATGGGTGGTCAGGTACAACAGACACAGCTCACAGTCACCTGTGTTAGGAAAATTAATCCACAAACACCAGAGGTTTATGTCCAAAAAGGAGACAGAGCAGTCCTTTCTGGCTTTATTCAAATAATGGGAGAGGCCATGGGGCATTCCCCTGGGATCTCTCAAATTTTTGGAGGAGACAGATTCCTTTTTATCCCAACTTCCTGGCCGCTTTTCCCCTCTCTCTTTCCCCATTGGCTGAGGTACTTGAGAGGTACAGACTGCCCAGAATGCCTGATACCAGAGATTTCCCTCTAATGTATAACTTTCCCTTTTAATTTTTAATTCTTGCAGAATTTAGGGGTTTTTCTTCCCTATTGTTTCTTTCATCGTTCAATGTCTAATTTCGTTTGTCAGCAAACCTAAAGTTTATTTGTAAAAGCAAATCTCTTTTTCCATTCATCAATCAGTGGGATCCTTCCCATTGTTTCTTTTATCTCCCAGTGTTAATTTTATCAACCAGCAGACCCACAGCTTGTTTGTAAAGACAAATCTACTATTCCTCTCACGTGCATTAACATGCAGTAGCCTGAACTCGTGAATTATGTCTAGTTTGTCCTCTGGGTGGGCAACAAGCTGCAGAGCTCAGGAAAGCCTGAGAAGAGCTGGATGCAGGGAAGAGCTGGATTATTCCCTGGATGCCAGAGAGCTGGAACAGCCCAGCCCCGAGGCATCTGTGATGCAAGCCCGGGGAGCACCGGGGCTGGCAGGGAGAGCTTTGGTGAGGAGTGGAGCTCATCCCTCCCGAAAGGAATTCCTCCGGGAGAGGCGGTGCTGCAAAACCCGCCCGGCTTCCCGTGAAAAGCCTTCCCCAGGCTGCCCTGGGGGATGGCCCTGCTGCAAGGGGCAGAACAGGACCTGTCCCCACCGCCTTGGCAGTGGGTGTAGAACAAGCCCAGGGATTTGAAAGGCAAAGAGCAACCTCCCCACTGAGGTGACTGAAGAGGGACCAATAACAGATAAGGTGCTTTGCAAGTCAAAACAAATTTAACTGGTGTGGTGTTTGTGAGGTCCCCAGGATGAGGCGAGAGAAGAGAATCTAACTCCATGTTCTCAGAAGGCTGATATATTGTATTGTACAATATTATATTATATTGTATTATATTGTATTGTACAATATTATATTATATTATATTATATTATATTGTATTGTATTATATTATATTATATTATATTACATTATATTACATTATATTGTATTATATTATATTATATTATATTACATTATATTATATTATATTGTATTATATTATATTATATTATATTATATTATATTATATTATATTAATTGTATTATGTTTTATTTATTATATTATATTTATTGTATTGTATTTATTTTATTATGTTTATTACATTATATTATATATTACGCTATACTAAAACCATACTAAAGAAAGGATACAGATAGAAGGTTTAACAAGAATGATAAAAACTCATGACTGACTCCTCAGAGTCTGACACAGCTGATGGTGATTGGTCATTAAGTAAAAACAATTCACATGAAAAAACCAATCAAACAACCACCTGTTGGTAAACAACCTCCAGACCAGATTCCAAAGCAGCAAACACAGGAGAAGAGAATCAGATAATTATTATTTACATTTTTCTCTGAGGCTTCTCAACTTCCCAGGACAAGAAATCCTGGTGAAGGGATTTTTCACAAAATATGGTGACAAACTGGCTTTGGTCAATGTGATGGGAGACTGGGCAAATGCAGGGGAATTATGCTTTGCAATAGTTTAATAGGATGTAGGCAAGACACATTTCAAATGGCCACATGAAATGAGAAAATGCAAGAAAATGAAAAGGTTTTAGTGAAATATTTCACTTTGACCAGAAATCACTTGCCAAGTGTTTTGCCATTAATGAATAGCTTTGTATTAACTGAAAGCTGTGGTTTGTTTGAAATAAAAATTGCTAAAGTCCAGCTGTGACATGCTTTGTGCTACTAAATATTTCTAAATCAGTAGATACAGCAAGTCTCAGCTCATATGTAACCAACAAAAAAACCTGATTTGCCTGGCAGTGCTGAAAGGCAGTTATGAAAGAAGTTATGGGGAGAAAACCACCTCCTAACGATAGAAGGTTCTTTCAGAATATTCTGTGTCTTGATGTTATCTCTTCTTTAACCTATTCAATATTACCACATAAATTCCCTCTCTGATTTCAACAATGCTGTCAGCAAATATTCCAGAGTTAAAAGTAGAAACCCTGAACAATTTATTCATAACCTTAGCCTCATTTTTTATTTGCAAAGTACCGGTGAATATATTTCGTATTCACAAACGTGGTTATTGCCAAGAATTTTTCAATTAATCCTTCAGTGTGCATAGCAAGTATTCACAGGATTTAAATTCTGAGCTTTTGTTATGTCATTTTCTTCATTTGGGTAAGTCTACTTCTTAACCCATGCAGCACTTCCCCTTGCACAAGAATTTATGACATCATTTCTTCATGTGAACTAGTGAAGGAAGATTCACAGATATGAAATTATCAGCTAACAGCTGATCAGCATCAAATTAGGCACTCTTGTAAACAGCACTTGTGACAGATTTGGCTGTAGCAGTTCTTACCAGCTTCAGTGAGATTTTTGTAGTACAGATGATGGTGATCTGGCTCTTTTATGTGATGTCTTCAACATGTTAATAGTGCAGAGATTTTTTAAAGGTATTTCAGCATATCTAGTTACAGGATTACCTCCAAGTAAGACATGAAAAGACTAAATTTTTCATGTGTCTAATCCCTTTATCAGGAACAGTAGTGATAGGACAAGGAATAATGGGTTCAAACTGAAAGAGGGGAAATTTAGGTTAGGTATTAGGAAAAAAATTTTTACTGTGAGGGAGGTGAGGCACTGGCACAGGCTGCCCACAGAAATTGTGGATACTCCATCCCTGGAAAAAAAAAAAGCAGCAGGAAAAAAAAACTCCTTTCCCACAGCTTTCCTCAGGCCATTGAAAGCATTTTAATTTGTCCAGGCTTTTTTTTAGCCTCTTTTCCTTTCTGTGCCATTTTATATTGCCATTCATTCTTCAATGTCTCCCCACTTTTACATAAATGATTTGCCCTGACACCAATATACCACGGAGTAAATGAATCACTGCAGCAGTCATTATGAAAATATAAATCACTGGTTATCTGTTCCTGCATGTGTAGGCAGACAATATATTCAGCAATAAACCATGTGCTGAAATGGAGAGATTTATCTGCTGTGTAATCTTTGGGAAAATGCTTGCACCTAATATGGATCCGTGGAACTGTGATCTCACCCAGTTTGATGTGGGTGTGGAGGAGCAGGATTGGTTTCTGTTCTCATAAAAGTAAAAAAATGTAGCCAAAAATGCATCCAGGCCAGAGTGAAAAACAAAAAAAATATTCCACAGAAGATTAATAGGAAATGCCAAGTCAAGAGAAAGATAAAGCCATAACCCACGGAACGTGGAAGAAATCCCTTAGTAACAAGCAGCATCCCATACAGTCTCCCAATACCCAAGAAGAACCAGGGGCAATAAGCAGGAATAGTCCAAAAAAAAAAGTATTATGCTTTGAATTGCCCCTCTGACTACATTTCCAGCAATGAAGCTAATGCCAGAGTCAGTAAAAGAACAGATGTGAACAATAATAACTCCCAAAAGATAGTCTATTAAAGAATTCCTCCAGGACTTTTTACCACATTATCTCCCGAAGGAAGCTAGCAGTTGGGGAAATCCTACAACCTATTTGTCAAAGTGAGTCATCAGCTGGGTGTGATGTTGAAAGTGGAGGAGGTAAGGTTCCCAAACCTTTCCTCACCTACCCAGCCATACAGAGGAGTACAAATAACAAAAATGACAAGCACAGAGGCAGCAGATGTTGGCCATTGCTACATCAGCAGTGCAAAGGTAAAATGGGCACGGTCTGAACCCACCTGGCACCTGCAGCACCTCTGTCCTTTCACTGCACTGCCCATCTGATGTGTTCTGCACACTGAGGGAGGTGCTTGCTTTAACCGCTGCGTGGAAACCCTTCCCTCACTTTCAGTGTCTCATTTCTAACCTGTCACAGAGCAGTGCTAGGAAGGTGCTCTGCCCTTGGCAAGTTCAGGCAGAAATGAAGATATGGATCTCTGAGATGTCATCCCAGTGCCACTGGAATGTGCCCGTGCAAGTGCCATCAAAATCAGCTGGGAAGCTCTGTGTGTGCCTCTGAGAAAGGCTTTGCTGCTCCATTCTTGGAGCAGTGGCTGGAAGGCTGAGAACAGCTGGTGGTGGCACCTGATACTGACAAGATGGAAACATCCAGGGAATTTGGGAATACCCTTAATCTTTTTGCAGTGGCTGGACACAAATGAACAGGTAAATAAGTATATGATGAGTGACATCACCCTACCCCCGTGAAAACCAGATTTTATTTAACTGTAGAAAATGCCCAGTTGGAGGAGTTTTCTGAATCAAAAGGTGGCATGACCAGAGTCATGCATATGTGTTACTGTCATATTTTCTGGAAAAATCCCTTTGCCAGGATTTCCTCTCCTGGGAAGCTGAGAAGCCTCAGAGAAAAATGAAAACAATAATTATCTGATTGCTTCTCCTGTGTTTTGCTGCTTTGGAATGTGGTTGGAGATTGTTTATCCAACATGTGAATTGTTTTGACTTAATGACCAATTACTGTCTGGCTGTGTCAGGACTGTGGAGAGAGTCACAGGTTTTCTTTGGTATCTTGTTAAGCTTCCTGTAGGTATCCTTTCTCTATTCTTTAGTATAGGTTTAGTATAGCATCATATCATATCATATCATATCATATCATATCATATCATATCATATCATATCAAATTAGCCCTCTAGGAACATGGAGTCAGATTCATAATTTCCTTCCTGCCACAGGGGACCCCCGAAAACACCACACATATGCTCATCAGGTAAAAAGAAAGTTCTGGAATATTTAATTCTTTTATAGTTACATTTGCTAGGGAATATATTTTTAGAAATAGATTCTTTTGTCTTTCACATTTAAAGCTGCTGAAATCGAATACAAAAGGTATCTTTTAATGGTAGGAGAATAGACAGTTTTAAACTTCCACCTCCTCTGTAATACTTTGATTTCTGGCAAGATGAAAATTGTGTGAATAAAGTGGGGGAAGCCATAGCACTGCATATTTTCTGTGTTCTAAAACAGAGGAACAAAGAAGAGGGTTTTTTGAGAAGAAATTTCTGGAACATCTGAGGAGGAAAATAGTTTTGTCTTTGAAGTACCTGATCCTATTTAAGCATCAGATCTACATCTTCTTTATCTTTTGATTTTCCAAACTGAGGGATAAAATGGAAGTGAGAATTTTCTATCTCCTGCAGCATGTTTGAGATAACAGAAATCACAGCTTCAAAAAAGAAGACAAATGATGGCAGAATTGATCCATGTCAGTTCCTTAAGTATTTCTGGATTATCAGGAGGTGAAACCCTGACACCCTGTGTGGGTCCTCTTGCAGCAGTTATCACTCTCTGAGGCTTCTCCACAGCTGGCATTTACCAGTTGCCTCTCCATTTGGAGAAATCAGAATTTTTGTGAAGTGCAGTGGCATGGAGAAAGCTTTGGCAGAGGTCAGTGAGGTGCTTAGGGTCATTAATATCCAAAATACCTCAATAATATTTATTTATAAAGGAGGTTGCGGTTGGCTTATAGCTCCTAAGTCCTTCAAAGTATCAACAACAAAAGGACAATACAGAGAAGTACTCTGATATCACATTGCAGCCCTAGGGGCTTTCTGACTCT
The DNA here is from genome assembly GCF_901933205.1 of Camarhynchus parvulus. NCBI lineage: Eukaryota > Metazoa > Chordata > Aves > Passeriformes > Thraupidae > Camarhynchus > Camarhynchus parvulus. The sequence goes on from NC_044571.1 coordinate 7,391,392, forward strand.
TCTACTAGAGAAAAGGAGAAAGGATGCAAAATCTTTCCTTTAAAGAGTTTGTGTTGTGCTGAGATTCCATACAGCAAATAGCCAGGCACACATAATAATCATTTATGGCTATGGCTCTGAAAACCAGCCCCATTTCTCTTCCAGGTAACATTAGCCCATCCTTCAATTCGAGATTTTTCTTGTGTAATTTTATCACACAAACAGGTGGGATCCCAAGAATCACTGAAGTTTCACTGAAGGATGTTTTGATCAATGGGAAGTTTCTCCACCACATTTAATCATGAATACTTTTTATCAGGAAGGCATTTGCCATTTATAGTGGGAAGATATGCTAAATGACCACTGTTAGAAAACTCTGAAACACGTTTTATCCTGATTGATTGCTTAATCAAAGGTATTCTGTAAAAAAAGACAGATCTCTAAAGGTTCCAAGAAGAAACACTTGAGTGAATATTCGTGGATGATTTATATTGTTAGCCCATAAAAACAAGCATTTCTCCTACTCCTGTTTGCACAGTTTCATGCCCAGTTTATATTGCAGTCAGGTAATGTGACTTGCCATCTGCCCACACAGGACAGACAAACATTTGTTTTCAAGCAGCTGTGCTGGTGGTAAGGTTACCACCCCAGCTCCTGTCCCATTTTTTGCTACCTGTTAGCAAAAACCAGACTGCTTTTCTGATTGCTCCCTAAGCAATTGAGTTAAAATGGCCTCTGTGAACAAACACCTGCCACTGGATTTCTTTAAGCTGGCCCTTCCCATTTGCACTGAGCTGGAGAATGTTCTCATGAGTTCCTGTGCTGACAGAGCAACAGCCTCCAGAAACTGAGGGCAGGCTGAGGCATCCTTGTGCAGCAGGGTTCAACATGGAAGAGTGTCTGTCCGCAGCCAAAGTGGAAAAAAATTGTTCAGGAATGTGATCATGCCAAAGCACAACATTGTGCTACATGAGAGCAATTGTTTCTTTCTCATTTCAACATGCTCTTACTGTGTAAATGTGTATTTCTAGATATTATTGAATTTTATTATTACCAGATGTATTTAGTGGCACTTCTTCTTTTTTTTTTTTCATTCCCTTCCTCTTTGAGGAAAAAAAACCAACCATCAAGGCTTTATCAAAGATTTATCAAGTGATAAACTAAAGTACTTTTTTTAAGCGTCAACCTAAAAGTGGAGGAAATCTCTAAGTTCTACCTGTGACTACACAGTGGAGGTCATAAGTCCTGCAGAACACATTTCTTATTTGCATTTTAAATCAAAAGTCTGGGCTTTTGCTGTCATTTTATTCCACAAAGTGACAAGGGAGGGCTGTACTTTTTTTGTCTGTAGATTTTTTTAAAGTCAGTTCTTTTCAAAATGGACATTCAGAGAAAGATACTAAAGGCGTCCTTGTCTGCATTAAAGGAACCTGAAGGAATTAATGAGTCTCCAACTAGAATTCCCCAGTCCTAAGACCTTGCTGCATTTTGAAATGGCATTAGACAGGCTGGTAGTTAGCTGTAAGATCAGGAGATTCATGCCATCCTGAAAGAATTCACAATGGTTTTTTCACCAAAGACAATGGCTCTTGGTGTTTGATCCTCTTACAGGTGATAAATACTCCATTTGGTCAGAGGATCTCCAGCCTCAATTGCAGCTCCAGCACCAGCCTGGAGAAGTTCTGCTTTATTGTGCTGTCCCAGCCTTTGCTTTCTGCCCCCAGCACCTCCCAGATGCATCTCCAATGTGGTACAAGGGTCTGACCTCAAACACTGTGCATGGCTTGAAGATATCTGCTAGATCTGCTAGATATCTGCTAGACTGGTCCCACTACTCTGAAAATTCATTTTAGTGATCTTTCTTCCATAATAATAAAGAATCTGTACTTTTTAGATCCTTCAGGGTATTTTTTTACACAAGATATCAATATTGCACAGTTGTACTCATGCAAGCTACTTGTCAAAATAGGGGCATCCTTACCTGCTGTGTGGGGGAGAAAAGGTGTCAGGCAACTCTGCCTGAGCCTTGGATCTTTGGTAGATGCAATGTCCAAACAGAGGGGGAGCAATGAAGCCACTGCTATTAACTGGAATAAAATCTCTGAGTGAAAAAGATGTTATCAAAATCATACCTATGATAGCATGTCTAATATATTAGTCTAACCTTAAATATTTCATTAATTAACTTTAAATATTTGAGCAATTATTCTCCCTCATTGCAGTTTTCTATTCTGCACAGAAGCAATAGTGTCTGTCTAGAATAAAACACCTCTGCTCTGAAGCATTTTGATAAAATCTGAACAGCTGCTGTCCTCTGTCCTTAGTAGACAGTAGAGCAGTTCATGGAATTTGTGATCCATTTTACACCTGTATTCATACAAGTATTCAGATCTATTAATTTCTAATTCCCAACTAGAGAAAGAATTATTCCAAAGCCTTTCTCTCAGCCCTTGTTTTTAAAGGGAGTTTGAAATTATGGAAATGGAACTTTTCCTCACGGGAGAGGAAGCCAAACATCCTCACTTGTTGTTCTTCTAAACCTGATATAATTAAGTCCCAGGAAAGCTCCATCTCACCAGCAGAGAGATTGATTTTAATGAATAATGCTTTCTCTTTAAAGAGTGATGTGTGTCTGCAAGAGAGGTCTTGGCTTTATAAAATGTGGCCTTGGAGAGCAGAACCCATTTGAACCACAAGCTCACCACAGGCTTTGGCTGGATGACGCTTCAGTACAGCAAGGGAGACCTGTGGAATTGTTCCCTTTGTAGTTCTCCAGCTCTTTTCCCCTTTTCCAGCAATAAATACTGTGACAGACAGACACCACAGTGCTCAGAGCCAGCAGAGCTCGTGGAGCAGTTACACAAGCTGCTCGAGGCAGAGCCAGCAGCATGCCACAACCATGACCTTAAATAGCTTTTCTTTCCATGCCAATTCAAGCCATGGTTTGACTGTACAGCAGATCTGGCTTCAGGGCTTCTAACACAGGAGTAGAAATGCTTCAGCCACATAACACCAAGCATTGGTCCAATATAAATTCACTCTGCTGGCTCAAATCTGCTGAAACAATATCAAGAGGTTATGTTCATACAGGCAGGCTTCATTCCCTACTGTTTGTTCACCCCACTCTGTGCTCCTGAACGTGTCTGATCAGCCCTGCCAGAGCCAGCAGGAAACCAGCACAGACTCTCCTCTCCTCTCCTCTCCTCTCCTCTCCTCTCCTCTCCTCTCCTCTCCTCTCCTCTCCTCTCCTCTCCTCTCCTCTCCTCTCCTCTCCTCTCCTCTCCTCTCCTCTCCTCTCCTCTCCTCTCCTCTCCTCTCCTCTCCTCTCCTCTCCTCTCCTCTCCTCTCCTCTCCTCTCCTCTCCTCTCCTCTCCTCTCCTCTCCTCTCCTCTCCTCTCCTCTCCTCTCCTCTCCTCTCCTCTCCTCTCCTCTCCTCTCCTCTCCTCTCCTCTCCTCTCCTCTCCTTTTGTTTCTTTCTCCCTGTATTTATTAATTTAACACAAGCCCCTCTTTCCCACAAGGTGGTCTAGGATTGCTGTCTCCCTGGCCACCTCTCACACTGCCTGGGGAATCCATGAGAAAGAGGAGAAGTGAAATCAAACACTTCTGATCATTTTCACTTGGATTAAAACACAGACAGGGGATCACTGGAATGGTAACTGGAGGACATTTACAAATATTTAAAGATTTATCACTTACATAAGGTTTTTGACTGCTACACAGAAATAACAGTAACCACGAGCACATAGTTCAGTGCTTTCATTTTAGAGATGAAGTTGTCTTATATCCAGAATAACATTAGCATAAATTCCTGAAGGAATAAAACCACTAACACTAATCAAAGGAATAAAAAGTCCAAACCCTAAACAAATCATAAGATATGCATAGTTCTTCAGATGCAGCTCTTTGTACAATAAAAAAAACCCTTGAGCACTAACACAGACACATAACTGCACCTAAAGGCTTTGTGCTCCTGATTAATTATTTAATCAGAGAGAAAATACAGATCTAAACAGGGTTCAGCAGATCTTGTCTTCTTCAGGGGTCCTGCAGTTCTCCTCCTTGGTGGCATTGGTATTTTCCTCTCTGCCAGCTGCCACTGCTCTTTCTGGCTCACTCCCCATTAGAGAAAACATGTCTCAAACATGATTGAGAACAAAAGTTTCTCTGTACATGTTGGAATGAGAACTGCAGCAGAGGTTTAGAAAGGCACAGACTTCTCATCACACTGGTAAGTATTCCACTCCTAAGCCCAGCTTTACAATACTGATTTTCATTCTTGAAGAAGAAAAAGCAGAGCAAATTCAGTCACAGCACTCAGGAAATATTTACCACATCAAAATACTAAAAACCTCTTTTGACAACAGACTTGTGTCCAGTTGCATCAATAGCTCTCCACACAGACCATTCCCCTGAATAAATATTAACTTTTCTGCTCAAGCATCAACCAGTTATTCACACAAGCCTCATTTCTAACCTAATGACACTGGCAAGAAATAGATAACACACAAACCAAGTATTTTCAAATCTACACTGGCAAACATTTTGTGTCCTTTATGAGATGATTTGCTGTGGTGTGTTGCATTACTGTAGCACCGTTACTTGTTATATTGCTACGTTTGGAACAGGCTGTCAGCAGCAGATGGACTATTACTGATATGCAAGTAGGTGAGATACAGTGGCTGCACAAATTAAATCATTGTTTGCAGATCTCTGTGCTGCTTTCTCCTCGGTAGAGGGCCATAACAAAGTGGTAGGAATTCCTCAATGTTAAATCACTGCTGATTTTTTATAATGCAGTATAAAAAGTAATGCAAACAAAAATTACTGGTGAATCAAGGTTGTGAAAGCCATTTCTATGCATCGTTAGTGCATGTATTTACAATAAGATAAAAGATGCACAGAGATTTACCCGTGATACTCCCATAGGGGAGGCATATGTGGAATAAATCTGTGCATATCTTACTGCAAATTTTACCTAAGTTTTTAAGTGTTTGAGTAACTATATGGCTTAAATTTGCATGTAGAGTTTTAATGGCTAGATTTGGTGGATTTTAATGCTTTAAATTAGACAGGAATGTATTCTTTGTCTCAAACGTGTGGCCTAAATAGCATCTCCCAGTGCAGCTGGCTTATTAACGAAATGACAGAAAACAAAGCCAATTATGGCCTTTTTCTTGCCTAACATCACTTGCAATGGGTCATATCCAGTCTGTAATGAGGAGGAGGTGGGATCAGGCTGTGGACAAAGAGCATCCTCACAGATGGTGAGCGAGGCAGCAGCACATGAAAAGGCTGTGCCTCCTGTGTTTGCTAAGATGGGGATCCATCCAGAATGCACAAGCAGCCCCTGCAGAATTCTGTCGCCTACAGGGAAGGGAAGGTGGCTCAGTGGTCCAGCTCAGGATTAATTATTGGTGGTTATAAATTGTCATCACAAGTGCTCACACACACACACACACACTCACACACACACGCACACATATGCTGGGGAAGGATGCTGGCTCATAGAGGTGTCAGTAAGTTCCTGCTGTCTCTTCCTCCCTGCTGTGTCTTCATCTTTCCCTTTGTGTCTTCAAGACTAATTCCTGAATAAGTTTCACAGAGGCTGTACCTTTGTGGCTGCTTAGCTTGGTTTGCCATCTGCCCATCTTTGCATCGCTTGTGAATCCCAAGGTGCACACACAGAAAACTGGTGGAGGTCACAAGTGGATCACGGATTGCAGGGATGGGCACCTCTGCCGCAGCACAGACACACACACAGACACAGCTGTGAAGCCTCAGCACCCCTGGCCGCATCAGAATGCTGTGGAGGTGGCTCATCCCCAATAATGCCTGCACTCCTGGTCTGGAGCACTGCCTTGTGCTGAGGCGGATGGCCAGTGTGGCTGGGAGAAGACCATCTCCCTCTCTTTTATCTCAGTCAAGAAACAGCCCAGGCATGAAATGAAGCCCTGCATGCCTGATTGCCCAGGAGAAGGATGCAGCCCTGGGAGGCCAGCAGAGCCAGCAGCAGTGGCCTTGAATCCTGGCTGGATTCAATCTGGGGTGGAGAACCCATAAAAGTGCAGAGGCACATGTGGAGCAATGACTCACAAGTGATTTGCTTTGTCTCCTCGAACGGGCAGAGATGATCTGTAGGTCCTCTGCCTCCCACTCTGGTCTCTAACTGAGTCAGAAACTGACTATATGAGCCTCCTGCAAGCTGCATCACGGGGGAGTGATGACAGCCATCTTCATGATAGCTGAATTCTTCTCAGAGCCATGGTAACAACGCTCCTAATTAAGGGACACAAAAAATGAGCAGTCTCTCCCTCCCACTCTTTCTTATGCATACACACACAGAGAAAGCCCAGAAATGGATGATGCAGCACTTCTCCTGACCTGAAGGATACACCAGCTCCAGGGAGGGAGAATTTACCTGTGGGCAGCCTCACATGTGATTCTCCCAGAGAATCTCACATGCCACAGTCTGGGGTTCCCAGAGCCACATGGCAGCAGGACTGCATTTCCACAGGACACATCAGACCAAGTTTTGGCAACAAGGGTGCACCAAGCTCTAAAATTCAGCATCCTTGCCCTTAAAATTTCCCATTGCTTCACCTGTGAGGTGCTCAATGTGTGTCAGGGAAGTGACCATAGGTGTCATCACTGAAGGGGCTGAGTTTTTTTCTCTAACTTCCACATGAGAAGAATCACCTCTTTCTCAACACAAGTGAGCCAGGCTCAGTTTTTTTTCTTATGCCTCCAAAACAGAAAGTTTAGACTAATCAGATCCTGCAGATGATTTTGAAGTGTTTTCTCTCTCCTTTCCTCGTTAACATCTTTTAGTGCTGTTTCTACCATGATGCAGAGCTGGGCTCTGCCCCTGCTGAAGAATGCTGCACTAGATGACACCAACACAAACTTCTTCCTCCAGTGCAGACTCCATGAACCAAGACCTTCTCAGGTGCTGAAACTCCTGCACCTTCACACAGAAATTCAATGAAGAAATTCACAAGCCTTCTTCACTTCAGTCCCACATAATCATCACACATATATAAACCTCTAACTTTAGACAGTGAACTCAGGTTATGCCTTTCTTTTAGACTTTTCTCACACAGTAAATTCCCCTTTCCCATTTTGAGCATCCTCATATGTACCTTGTCCCTTCCTAGGGTGAATAATTAATTTCACCAGCAGGCTTCTGCCTGTTTATGCCATACATCCCATTTGAAGTTAATTAACCGTACTAAAGTTTTCGAGCTAAAAATAAAACATCCCCAAAGATTCTATCTATGCCCTTAAAAACACTGTTTGTGCTGGCATGCACAAATTCTACCTTTTTTATCAAGAGTAGCCACCGGGCTCATTTCTTCTCTCACAGTTCCCACCTTCCCCCAGATTTGCATCCCTGCAGGAGCCCAGGGCTGTTTAACACACCGTGGCTCCTCTCAGCCAGGACCTTGCTGCAGCACTGAACACCCACTCAACTCCTCAAGTTCTTTTTCCAGTGAAGCCCTGTAAGAAAGTGATTTCCTGGGGGAGAATGTAACTTAATGCTGAAGAGTCAGTTTTGCAGTAAAAGCAATCACTGATAATACTTGAGGGGGTTTTTTTCCCCTATTAAAAAACAAAGGCACCAAAACTGTTATTTAGAACTGCTGCTAAAATAAAACCGTCCTCCTAAGTTCTCACATTTAAAAAGAAGCCTGTATGTTAATTTTCTATGAAGGTGCAGCATGTTCTTACTATTATTAAAGAAAATATTATAAATAATTTATAAATGCTACCATTCCAAACCTAAAGTATCCAGCATTTCAACATTGACTATTGTGATACATGGAGATCCTAAGACATGCTCAATCCTAAACGTTAGGGAAAAAAATCCCCCGCTTATCCAGATAATCCACTGAAACTAGCTTGGGGGTGAAAGATAAATAATTTCAGATTGTTGCTTTGGCCATATGAATTTTGGTAGGATTTTTCAAAATGCCAGTGATGTCTGCTGTATGAAAGGCCAATCTTGATGAGACCAGAAGTCCATTTAGTTCTGTCTCCAACAGCTGCTTTTCCCAAGGGAAGTGGAAGAGCAGGACAAGGATATGTGATACTCTCCTCTCATATTCTTCCTGTCTCCAACTGTTTTCAAGTAGAGAGAGTTGCTGTGTTGGAAGTGGTTTCTGTTAAATTAGTTACACACAGTGAATTTATTTAATATGTATTTGTCCAGTCTTGCCTTGAACCAGTGTAAGCCTTTGAAATATCTTGTCAAGTTATCCCCAACAAATAAGAAGGCTTCCCAATTTTTTCTTTTTCTTCTTTTTTCTCCTTTTTGTTCTGTTTATGTGCTCAATTGTTTTAAGGAAATTTGAGAAGTGCAAAGTCAGGGCTTCAAGGACTCCATGTACTGTGAGAAGTGGAAACACGAGAGAAACAGGGAACAAACCTTTTATATCAAGACATAAGCCAACTTCTGACCAGTGAAGTTTAGAAGGAAACTGGACTTGCACTTTATTCCATAACCCAGTACTGACCTGCTTCTTGCAGATTTATTTGAGACATTTGGTGCTGGTCACCATCAGAGGCAGGTATCCAGACTGCATAGACCTTAAACGGGAAAGTTTTTGTGTTCCCATTTAAACAGTTTGTTTCATTTATTAATTAAGTGAAGAAATATGTGGGTTTCACAAATGGTCGGGTTTCTTCCAGAACTAAACTGCTGCCATTCAGACAAGGAAATGCTTTATCCATTGACTTAAAGTATGTGACTTCTTTATTAACCTCTGGCAGGGAAGCACACTTCTCTTCCCATGCTTGCTCCTTTTTCTGTATGTTTTCAAGCTTTCTCCAACCCTGCTGGCTGGTTTGTAAGAATAGAAGCCCAGATAAAGCATTTTTAAACACTAATATTCTCTTTACCTCTTTGGCTGCTTTGTGCCCCTCCTCACCTTCTTTTTTTGCTTCTTTGGAACCAGGAACTGTCCTGGCTCCAATCACTGCCTGACAGTACTGAGACTAATTTAAACTTGCCACTGAAAACACTCAGACAATTTTGAGTGGAAAGCTGGGATAAATGCCTGTACCCTGCCTCTCCTCAGTGCTCTGACAACCATCTGCCTGATCCTGTGTGGAGCAACACAGGCACAAAGGGTTTGGGGAGCAGCTGATCACTGGGAATGCCTGTGGATGCAGGTTCCCATAGAGGGACCTCAGGGGGACAATGTTTTGAGGTGCCACAGCTCAAACAGAGAGCAACAGAAGGTGCAGAAGCTCCTCAGCCACTGGATATCTCGAGGTGAGCATTAAAAGAGTAGAAGGCATCAAAAATGAAGACGTTTTAACAAATCTCTACTTAATTATCTCTCAATCGGTAGTACTAAAACTCATCTGCTCCACCAGGTTGCTGTAAAGGTTAAATAGTCTCATTATTAAAGTGCTTTAGAAAGGTAATTAATCAGCATTTTTATTTTTAGAGCCAAAGTTAACCATTTAAAAGAGATATCTCACTTCCCTGGCACTTGCCTACCATTTACTCTTGGAGAATATCCATTTCTCAGGACTCCTGCTTTTTTTACCTACATCAGAAATTCTCAGTTAATGCATGCCATAATGTAATAATTACATTTTTGAGTCATTTAACACACTACATATCTGCCAAACTCTCTCCCAGGCTTACGCTTAAATGCAATTGAATTCAGATTGAAGCAGTGACCACACTAAAGAACTTTTGTTTGGGGCAATTTCTCTTTCCTTTTTTCACAACAGTGAGTAAGCAATGGCCAGAGAGGCTACTGAGCTAACAAAAAAAAAAAAATCACAATTTCTGTTCTTGTGGGACATTCCAATATTTTGGAGTTCTCTAATTTCCAATCAAAGGACATGTTAAGTAACATAACTTTCTGTGGGATAAAAAATGTTTCTAAATTCGACCATAATTTCAGAGAGTGCAGCTGAATTATTCAGTTTTGGGGAAATATCAGGTGGTGTAATATTAGGAGGGAACCAAGTGTCTTAGGGAAGTTGTAGAGACACCCATAAGGAAAGCTGGGAACATGAATTACACCTCCTTTGAGGCACTTGGACTTCAGTGCCAAGCACAAAATGAAATGGTTGCCTTTCTTTAAAAGAAAAGTGAAACACATTGATTTGGTATGAACAGCAATGCAATATTTCACTTTGATGGCTTAAAGAAAGAGCAAATGTTTTGGTCTAAGTAGAAAATTCCCTTTGGATACTTTCACATTTTTGTAAAACCTTTTTTTTTCTTTTTGAGAGCAAAAGGACAAGCATTTAATGGAAAATCCCCATCAATAAATCTAACAAAAAGTTTTAGTGACTGGTAGCACAGAGCAACACAGGAGGCTCTCCCTGCAGCCGTCAAGAATTTTAGCTCTTAACCCTTAATTTTATTCTCTACAGTGTTTTTAGCTGAAAGTTATTGTTTAGGAAAAACTTCTGTTTTCATTGGCATCCATAATTTTTCAGCTGAGTGCTGAACAGTGAAGTTGTGCAGAATTTCTGTCATATAGGAAACAGAAAAGTTTAGAAGGAAACTGGATTTGCACTTTATTCCATAGCCCAGTACTGACCTGCTTCTTGCAGATTTATTTGAGACATCTGGTGCTGGTCACCATCAGAGGCAGGTATCCAGACTGCATAGACCTTAAACAGGAAAGTTTTTGTGTTCAGACTTGTGTACAGACTTGAAGTTGCCTTTTCTTAAAAAGAGCCCTGGGTTTGACCAATACACATCCTGTGGAGCTCACACAGCAAGAGGAGGATTTTGGCTATAGCAAAAAACATTGATTTTCATAAGTAATTAAAAAGTAATTGAAGACTGTGAGATCCTTCTGACTTTTTATGGATATTTTAGAGATGATTCAAATCCTATCAAGTAGGAATGCCAAGATTTCTCTTCTCAAGCAGTCCAATCCTGAGATTATAAGAGTTTCCACGAGGTCTTGTAGGAGCTGTGCAATCATGACTTTGATCTCATTCAGTTCTGTGGGCTGGGGTCTTGGGCCAGACTGGGTTTCCATCAGTGTATCAGACCCCAGTTTTTTGGAGATGAGGTGAAGTGACTTGACAACTAATGATTCTGGAATGAAAGTATGGGAGATAAACTGGCAGCAGAGCTCTGAGGGTATGATGAGCACTCTATAATTCCCAAAGTCACTACAGCAATCCGTTTTCTGGTTTGGGGTAGAAATTACCATTTTGAAATATGAATTTCCAAGCATATTTCTCTCTTAATTCTTCACAATTCATGAATGCTTTTTGCAAGCAGATCAGCTGTTCATATATATGTTTTAAAAAAATCTATTTACCATAGGAAAGTTTTAAAAAAGAAAGATGTTCAGCCAGCCCTGCTTTTGATATGACAATAATTTCATCGTGCTTAAAGTAAACAGTCTTCAGACTGGTGCCTTCACTGTGCCAACCTGAGCTTTTCCCCATAAATAGGCAACATTCAAGAGTGAAAATGATGGAACAAGTGATGACATCCTTTCTTGGAGGAGCAGAGTGTGGGTGTTTATTAGCAGTCTGTGTGTGAATCCAGCAATGATGTTCTCTGTGTTTGCTATTAACGAAACTCACACGGGAGCTGCTCAGGCTGCTCCAGCTCCCAGCATGAGCAATTCCCACACCAAACTGTGACAGAGGCAAAGGTCCACGTGGGTCAGGAGCAGGCAGTGAGGGCATTTCTCTCTGGGAGAAGACACAGAGGGATTGCTTAGCAGGGATGTGGGATATTAGAGCAGGGAAAAGGCAGCAGAGCATGAATTAAGAGCACAAAAGAGACTCTCATGCTCAAAATCTCAGACTTGCCAGATCTGCGCAGTAACCAGTCACTCACATACTCCCATTTGTTTTCTTCAGAGGTGACTGAGAACAGAAGCAGAGGTGAAGGTCAGCACTTAAGATATAAACAATCTCTGCCCTCCAGGTCTCAGAGGGTAAGGGGCCAGACACATCAGTTGTGTGCAGAGAGGCTGCTCCATTAGGAGCCACAAAAATGCAGTGATTCATGCTACTTCATCTCCTGAACACTTATTTCTTGTTGGATAATATGAAAAGTCTTCCTCACAGGCTGAGGGAAGGAGAAAAACACCTTGTTCACAGGGCAGCAAGGGCAGCCCAGTTAACTTTCTTTTAGGCTTGGTCAGAAGTGCTGTTAAATGTCTTTCAAACAGCCAGATGGAACATGGTCTCTACACTACTTCTGTCTTCTAGGCTGGCTAAAACCAGCGATGTTTTACACAGCAAGAGGAGCAATATTCAGGCAGATCTGAAATCTCTCCACTTAAATTCTGCTGCAAAGGCCAGACCTCTCTACAACTGCCTGTCTGGGTCCAGTCACACCACTGTTCCCTCATATTGTTTATGTCAAATTTTCAGCTTTCACTTTCCCAATCCAAACTGAAACAACATAACTGTAACATAACATGACTGTAAAAACATAGGTGACAGTCTCTAAACCTCTATTACCAACAGTCTCTAAACCTCTATTCCCAACAGTCTCTAAACCTCTATTCCCAAGTGCATCAGCTTAACAACTGCTCACAACACTCACACCCCTTTTTAGGTTTCTTCAGGTTTTTCTCCTGTTGAAGTATTGCAAGGCAGTGTTCAGATCCTGCCCAACAGGGACTGGAAGGAGGGGAGATTTAGCACAACTCTGCCTGCAAGACACAAATATGACTAAAATACAGCTCAGCTATCTCAATCTAGTGTCCTAGCACTGGTCTCTGTTTAAAATGGTTCCTAGTAGGAAACCATCCCACTGCTTGACACATTTTGACAGAGCAGAGTTTTGGGAGTTTGGGAGGGTTAGGCAGGGTGGGGTTTTGGGAGGCTTGGGTGCAGGCCAGGTGGGCAGGCTGACCTCATTGTTGCTCACCTTTGTGCCCAGACCAGTGGGCTCAACCACTCTTTTACTCTTTTTTGGGTTTGTTTAACAATGGAAAGTATTCCAGAAAATTCTATTACCTCCTGTAAGAGGAGCAAGCAGAGCTGAGACCCAGGCTGTCACCATCTTTTTCCAGGCACCCACCCTTGGTGGTCCCCTGGTGGTCCCCTTGGGAAGAGGGTGGCATCAATGCCAGCTTCTGCCTCCATCTCCAGCTTCTGCCTCCATCTCCAGCCTCCAGCTCTGCCACTGTGCCAGGCCACAGCAGATGTGGCACATGTGTTTTATTCACTGCCTTCTTTTTGCACACTACACATTTTCTATAGGATTTTACTCATCTGGACAAGTATCAAATTTCTCCACTTTGTGTCTCCACCCTTGGACTGAGCAAAAATATCTATTTAAGCTGAGGAGGAGCTGCTGCCTCCAGGTAACACCAGCCACATGGCAGACCATCCCCAGACCATGCACTCATTCCTCCTCACTACCAACGTGAGTGTTTTGGAGAAGAAGAATGTCTCACAACCCTCTCCTCCGTCCTTTTCCCCACCTGATAACTGGGCTACCTCAGGGCAGTAGATCCATAAGATGCTCAAGTGGGAAGCAACTGGTACATCTGCCCTGCATTTAGCTGGCAGAATGCAAGAGCAGGTGTTTGTCACAGCTCTTGTAATCTCATGATTCCCTCCCCAACAACCTGCCCACAGCCTGCAGACAATCTCTGAACACCCCTCCCTAATACTTATATAATGATCCTGCAGCACACTGAATTTCACCAAGTCCCCAGAATGTAATTTTCTGAATAAAAACTCAGTCTTAAAAAAAAAACCTCAAACCAAACCAAACTCAGGTATTTACTGCCAAAATCTAATTATCTTGTTTTCATAAGATTTTCACCACTACTGACAACTGAACTGGGCTGATTATCACACCTGGAGGCAGAGTCAACACCAGATTCAGCCAACCATATCACCTTGAAGCATTTTCTTTCTCTTTTGGATATTTTCCTTATAACATTAAAATCCTGCTTCCAACATCAACATCCCAGTCCCCCGGAGCCTCCTTTTCCAGCTGGAGAGCTGATGTTTCCTGAAGCACAGCACTGTGCACACTCCAGCTTGCTCGTTACAATTTACAGTTTCCTCTTCCGCTGCCCTGGGCCACTCTGCACAATATAAACAATAGCTGTGTCTTGAAAACCATCCAAAACAAATGGGTCTTGCTGCCTGTGCTGCTCTCAGATCTGTAAAGAGAGCTTACTGTGTGCACAGTTGGTTTAATCCTGTGAATAGTCTGGAAAGTATGATATAATGCTCATTTCTTACCAATCAGTCCTTTGCTGGAGTCTTGCTAAAGAAAATTTACTCCCAGATTACTCTCTGTAGCCTACTGAATAGCAGAGCTGTATTCCTAGAACTTGTTGGGGTTTTTTTAATTTTTTTTCCCACAGCAAAATTAACCATCTATAACAAGGAAAGATGTAAAAAGGAAAAAAGAAAAAGGAAAAGCAAATTATCCCCCTCCATCATTATGAGTTGGCAATGCAGTTGTAATAAGCAGCTAGAGCTGGAGTCAATATTTGCCAATACTCTGAACATTCAGAGGCATGGTGTGCACCTGGGATTTTCACTAATATTTCCTGGATAGTCAGATTTTTCTTCTTGCCTCCAGCACAGTTTCCTGCTGTCTGAGTAAACTCCTCAGAGATGCTGTTTCTGCAATCTCTTGTGTTTTATAATTCAATGGCAGTTTATCATTCCTTTGAGTAATCCACAGTGGAATATACTGCAACCCTCTGCTATGGGGTTGTCAGGTGTGGGATCTTCACCTCAGAGCAGCTGGGTTTGCTGACCTTGTCCTGACAGAACCTCAGGTCAGAGTGGAGGGATCTCAGCAAGAGATTAATGCCCCCACAAAAGGGCAGACTGTAATTCAAAGGAGTTGACCTAAGAGGATAATCTGAAAAAACAAGTCAACTCAGGTTAAAGACTTACATTTTTTCCTCAAATCACTCCAGGTCGTATACAGTCGACAAGATTTATTTTGAGGTTGTCACCTGGGGTTTTGTCCTTCTCATCTGTTTTTTCTAGATGAGATTCCTTTGTACAGGAAGCAGACTACATATGAAACCCTAAAGGCAAGGCTCTTTAATGTGTACTATCACATTTTTCTGTATTTCCATCACTCCAGTCTATCAGGTCGCCTTGCTCTTCTATAAAACATCTTTATCTATGCATCAACAAAGTCTCCTAATTTCCTTAACAGATATCCATTTGGTGGTACCAAGGTAACCTATACAAGACATTGAACTTTCTTCCCAAGAGTCCTTGAGAACTGATTTTCCCCAGTCCAAAAATAGCCAATAATTTATTTGATCAGATAAAGAAAATCCCCACTGGGACTACTACACAGCATCAAAATGCAAGGAATATGGGATTAATTATTCTGGCTATTTTAACCGAGAAAGTTGAATACCCATCACAAGAGCAGCCTTTGAACTATGCAGTAACAATCCCAGACAATCTGAATTCTTCAATTACAAGGCTGTTCCAGTATCTGCCTTATTCCCTTGCAAGTGTGGCACATAACCATCAGCACAAATAATAACTTCTTATGTGGTACCATTTGAAGAAAAAAAAAAAGACAAATTATATCTACTTTTTTAGTTGTCTAAAAGTTCAATTATTTGATCAGAGCAAAAAGTGAAGCAAGTCAGATGTGAGTTATTTTCTGTGAAAGTAAATTGAATTTTATCATTTCATCTTCATGCATTTAAGTATTGGCCAAGCAGGCCAATGGCACCTGGCCTGTGTCATCAATAGTGTGGCCAGCAGCACTGGTGAGGCCACCCCTCAAATCCTGTGTCCAGTTCTGGGGCCCTCAATTCAGGAGAGACATTGAGGGGCTGGAGTGTGTCTAGAGAAGGAGACAAAGCTGGGGAAGGGTCTGGAGCACAGATCTGATGGGGAGCAGTAGAAGGAAGTGGGAATGTTTAGCCTGGAGAAAAGGAGGCTTGGGGTGACCTCATTGCTCTCTCCAGCCCCCTGACAGGAGGCTGTGGCCAGGTGGGGACTGGTCTCTTCTCCCTGATAACAAGAGATAGGACACGAGAAAATGGCCTCAGTTTGTGCCAAGAGAGGTTTAGATTGGATATTTGAAAAATTTCTTCACCCAAAGGGTTGTCAGACACTGAACCAGGTTTCCCAGGGAAGTGGTGGAGTCACCACACCTGGAGGTATTTAAAAGATTTGCAAGTATGGCGCTTAGGGACATAATTTAGAGGTGGAATTGGCTGTGCTATCTGTTGGACTCAATGACTTTAAAGGTGCTTTCTAACCTAAATGATTCTATGATTCTATTCCTGTAAAATCTCTTCTCTAATATTTTATGCCATTGAGTTCAGACTAATGGGCCTGTGGTTCCTTAAGTCACTTTTTCCCCTTCTGGCAGTGTAGACATTTTGGTAGTACATTTACTATTTGATGCTCATATAGCACAAGCTCTCAACTTGCCAGTTTCTTTTGAAAACTTCTTCAGCTTCTATGTCTAAGATGAATAATGGTCAGGCCATTTGACCCTTGTTCATCAACCTCCATGAGTTTTGATTTCACTTTGAGAAGAGCAAGTTTCATTTCCTTACACTCATTCCAGCAATCTGTGGTTCCACCAACAGCATCTGTGCCCAGACTTACTGAAATGGAAGTAATTTTCTTTCTGAAAGATGATGTATTCATTTAGGTGTAGGACCATAACATCCTCCTGGGAAAATGGCCCCATTTTCTATTCCCTTAATTGGTTTTGATATTCCCAGATGCTGTTTGTTGACACTTTTGTGATCATTGAGGTATAGTTTCCTTTGGAGATTACTACCTTTCTCTATTCCTGCAGGATTTTCTTTTTCTACAGACCTTTCTTCAGTGATTATCCAACCATGGGCTTCCAAGAACTACTCTTTTTTTGCCCTTACTTTGCATATAAGTCACAATTTTTTTTTTTTTCATTTCTGTAAACAGGAGAATACAGTGGAGATGTTTCTAAAGAGTTACTGCAAGAACTGGTCTAGGACTCAGAGTTTTGTGTAGTTTTTCAGTCTAGAATGAAAGAATACCTTGATCTTCAAAACCTGCAGCTCAAGGGAAAGTGAAATCATAGTAAAAAAGGAAGAGGAAATAACATGATAGAATCACTGTAGTCCTTAGATATATAAGCAGAATAAATGTAGGGATTTTATATTAAATTTATATTTAGCGCTGATGAAATTGCTACTGAATCTAGTTCTGTTAGACAATATAATGAAAGTAGATGAATCTGATATAATGAATATATGCATATATATATTTATTATATCAGATATATAATATATATAATGATATATATAATGTATCAGATATATAATATAATGAATAATATAATGAAAGTAGGAAAATCCGATAATTTACAGGAATTCTACAGAATTGTGGGTTTTTTCTTTTTTGTGACTGATTCAGGGTAGAGCCAAGCTCTGGGACATGGAGCTTCAGTATTTGAGAGGAATGCAGAGCCACAGCTCTGAGATTTTGGCATACTGTGCCTGCTGGTGACACCAGCCTGTGACAGAGGATGGGTTGGGCATCGAGTAACACTTTATCTTTCTTCTTTTTACCTTGCCCAGCTTTCTCAAGTCTTTATGCACATTTGCTTCTGTCCTTGTCTGCAAAGCAAGAATCCTGTTTGGAATTCTGTTGAGTCCATCTCTTTGTGAGTTCCTCTCTCCTGTGTGCCCACTTCCCTCTCTGCAGTGGTCTTCCTTTCCAGAGGAGAATCATTTCTGCATGGAGGGATAATTCACGATCCTGAACTCTTTACAAGCTTTAAAAGTTCAGCTTTTTACCCTTTAAAAGAAAAAAAAAGCAACCAAAAAAAAAGTAAAAAACTGTGTCAGCTGCTAGTAACAAGCTTTTAAAAGGCAGAGGTCCTCCAAGGATTCTGTGTGCACCAGGAGTTTTAGTGTTCGGAGATGTAACGAGGCATCTCCATTGATCATCACATAATCCATTAAATCATTTATTGTTGAAGTCTCTCTACAAAATCCCTTTTAAAAAACAGAGAATATTTTGTATTATTTATTACAAAATCCTCATCTGCCAACAGCAAGTCTTGCTTCATACAGAACTTCAATAATGGTAAACTAACTGATTTACTGCAAAGTAACTGATTTACTGGAATACCTCTTACATTTTTAATAGGCCTGTCTGTGTGCCTGCTGTTATTTGCACCCTGCAAAAGTGGCAAATGAAATACAGGACAGATGTTCTGAAAGTTGAAAAAGAGCTCTGTAGTTTTAATGAACAGCTACCTGTCTGGGACATCTGATGGAAAAAAAATGCCATTTTGAGATGGCTTCTGAAGAATAGAATTTAAATATGTTAGAAAGTATTTTAGACCCCAGTGATATCATGGCCCTTTTGAAAGGCAGGTCCCTGACTGGGGATAAATATTGAATTATCAAGACTCACAGATTAATTTTGTTCTTCCAAAGACCAACTCTGAGAATTCATTTTGGACAATAAATCTTGGGTTTGTGCTCTAATGCACCAACAAGAGTAGTCAATTTTCTCTTCATAAAGTGGGCTGGAATAAGAACATACTTACTCTGTTCACAGCAGAGAACTGCTGACCATCTTCATTTACAGAATCACAGAATAAATTAAGCTGGAAAAGACCTCTGAGATCATTGAGTCCAACCTAATTTAAAGTAACCACTAAACAGCAGAAGTTTGAATTTAAATAGATGTATAGAAGAAAGTAGAGTGTCAATACCGTATGATACAAAGGTGCAGCAGGTCAAATTCAACCTAAGTGCCTCTCATCTGACCCTCCTAGCTCAGTACAAATCTGGCTTGATGTACTGAAATTGATGGGAATCAGCTGCAGACTGGTTGCAGGGATGACTCTTTATTCATGGCTCACACAATCTGCACAGAGAAATGAAAGCAGTTAATGCTACCTGGCTCCTTGAAATTCAAAGCATTAAAATTCCAAATGTGGCAGATTTCAAATGTGTCCAGCAAGAAAAAACAACAGATTGTTTCTACTGAGAGCTGGAAGTAGAGAGCAATACATGAAGGACAGGCACCTCCCAGCCTGATGGCAGCATTTAAAGGTCACACAATTGAATTGGGTGGGGTTTTCCCCTCTCTTAATCCCCTGCAAAGCTTACAGACAATGTTGCTTTAGGTACCTAAGAATTATGGACATAAAGCACCATGAAAACAGTATCTCCTTAAACTGTTTTGTTTCAGCTGCATTTAGACCCTCTTTCTAACTATTCAGTTCCACGCATGACACATGGATTTCAATTCAAGCAGCTTAATCTCATTTTAGAAAGTAAGTCCAGGCAAGCATGGCAGAGAGCTGCCAAAAGTGAGGATGCTTCTCTTTGCATTTGGATATAAGCCTGTTCTAGTGACATGCAGTTCCACATGAAGATTTTGCTTCACAGGGATATGCTGTGAATACCATGCTGCTGATGCAAAGAAGGTTTCTTGAAACAGGTTTCAAGCTACCCCATAATCTACATGAGGAATTACATCCCATTCTTGCAGCTGCCCAGGCTGTTGAACTAATGAGTAGGGAAGGAAATGAAGGGGAAGACGTGAGGGCAGTGATTTATTCACTATCTGACTTAGAATTAAAGGCTTGTTAATGACATTGAATAGGATCCCTTCCTGCAAGAGGCAAGACCAGAGGTTTGGACAAGAGGGAAGGCACATGTGCTTGCAGACAGACAGGGAGAAGTTCTTTGTGAAAGAGTGGAACAGGTTGCCTAAAAAGGTGGCAAATGCCCCATCCCTGGAGACATGCTAGGCCAGGCTGGACAGGGCTCTGAGTAACCTGATTTACTAGAGGAGGCCCATGCTCCTTGCAAGGGGGCTGGACTATATGGCCTTTAAAGGTGCCTCCCAACCCAACCATTCCATGAATCCATGGCCATATGAATTCAAAAGGAAAAAGGCAGTAAACACCAGTCAGTCTGCTAGCAGAGGACCCACAGATGAGCCACCTCAGCTTTTTATTTAACTCACAAAATGAAAGCAAAATCTTTTTCCCTACCAGTACTCTGCAGGAGTACCATAATCCCATACAAAAATGGGAATCAGGACTCCATGCTTCCCACTAGTCTTCAAAGGAAATAAACTTAATGTGGCTAACAAGTCACACTTAGATATGAATGAACTGCAGCCAAATGCAAACCCGTCAGTTCAATTATAAAACATGTCAAGGCCTTCCAGGAGTGATTAGCCCTGTAGTGTTGAATAAGGTTACCAGGGGTGTGACTGACTAATTGGCAATGCAACATTAATTTTTAAATGACAAACAGCATCTTACTGATGTGGGTTGCTAAAAGGACAAAGTATAGCACTCGGTAACTGGTGGCACGTGTTTCTAAAGGGCTCGTCTCTGTCTTGAGAAACAAACAACATTCAAATGGTTGGATAGCTGCTCGGCAAAAATCATAACCTACAAAATTATTAGGGCTACAGCCTCCTTTTTGTCCCTAGATGAAGGACTGCTGGCTGGCAACATGGTTGATAAAGTTAAGACACCTTAAATTAGCAAAATATATATACATTGATTTTTATGGAAAATAGTATTTCGAGATGCTGTAGAGATATTTTATTGGTCCTGACCCAAAGGAAGCTGAGTCAGGGAGTTAGGTGACTGACATGGCTGCTGTGGAAATGTGGTAACTGTTTCCAAACATAATTTTTTCCAAAAATAAGGTGATCAGAAGTACTCAGCAAGGATTCCCAAAGAGAAAATCACAACTGACCAACTTGATAGCCTTGAATGGCTCAGTGGATGCAGGGAGAGCATTGGGTATTGGGTATCTTGAGTTGGGTAAGGCTTTCAACATTGACTCCCGTAACATCCCCTTTTCCAAACTGATTATGTGTGGTCTAGGGAAGTGGAAAAAGAGGTGGACTGAAAACTGGCCACACTGCCAGGCTCAGAGGGTTATAACCAGCAGCATGAATTCAGCTGGAGTTGAGTCACTAGTGGTGTGCCCCACAGATCTACAGTAGGGCCAACATTGTTTATCTGGAGTAATGATACAGACAATGGGAGTGTTCCCTCAGCAAGTTGGCAAACACATCATCAGGTGGCGAACAACTCTATTTTGCTTCACTTGCTTGGTTTTTTCTTAATTTTGTTTCTCTTTTTATTGTGTCCCTTTTCATTACAATTACTATTAGTGATATTATATTTTACTGTATTTCAGTTATGGACCTGTTTGTATCTCAAGCCAAAGCTTTTGTCTTTTTCCAGTTCCTCTCCCCACCCCACTGTGGGAGATGCTCATGCCACAAAAAGTACTTGGTGTTGTAGTAAACCCAAGAACAGAAAAGTATTTGTATTTTGCAATGATAAAACATATTTTAATACGTGTTATTCATCAGTGTGCATTTATTTCTGTGTGGAAGTGGCAGTAAATTAATTTCTCCATTCAGCTGGACAGACACACATCAATTAATTCATGTTCCTGTAGCATCACAGGAATTATTCTGATATTTTATACTTTTAAACAATAGAAATATGAAGTATGATTGCTCATTAGCTCATTTAAAGTACTTGTTTTATATAGTCATAACTGCAAATAGTCATTATTTTCAAAATAAATTTCAGAAAATGTAACCCTTTAATACTTTTAAATAAGTGCACTGTAAAGTAGAACTAAGCTTGCAGTAACTGCTGGAATAAAGTTGTTTGCAAAATCTTATTTGCCTTGTTGCTGTTAATGGGCATGCAATAGATGGATTAAGTTTATTTATTATAAGTAGCACATAGTAATTTTTCTGGTCTGTTTTCTGGATTGCCTTCTTTTAAGTATATATATAGTGCTTCAGTTGTGTGATGTACACACAACTAGTGTTTGTAGTTAAAAATTGGAGTAAATACATAATGCCAAAGCTGGTTTCATAGCAAAACTGCAGGGTAGAGTTAAGGCTATTTATATGGCACATGGACCAGACACATTAGGATATGTTTAATTTATCTTAAGCATATCCTTTTCTTAAATTAAGATTTTTCTAAATTCTTAATTTATGAATAAGGATATTTCTTTTCGGAAAGCTCACAACATTAATTTCATCCTTCACTATTAAGGTATTGAATTGTATTTATAAATTAAAATCTTGTTGGTATAATTTGTTGTCACAGGATAGATATAGACAAAGAAATAGATATAGATATAGAGATGATAGATAGATATAGATATAGATATAGATGATATAGATGATATGGATATAGATGATATAGATATAGATATAGGTATATATGTAGATATAGATATAGATATAGATAGACAGATATAAATAAAACAGTTCTTACAAACTACTTTATAGGTTTGGCTCCTAATTCTCTGAAGACAAGAAAGTTTCTAAACACCTTTTGAAAGTGGAACTTAGATATTAAACACTTGTAAGTCACAGCCAGGCTCAGAACAGGATTTGGTCAAAAGATGAAGATTGTTTGTATTCAAACTAAAGACTTGAATACATTCAAACTTTTTTTTCCTGTTTCTCAGCATATTTTCTTCTATGATCTGGCATTTCTAATGTAAATTATTTTGATTAACATATGCCAGAAAGAGCAAACACGTGTGCAGTGGAACCTGCAATATGAGTTCAGGGTGTAAAGGTGTGATCCCAAGCTACCAAGTCACTTCAGCAGGACTTTATGCATTATGGAGAATTTATTGTATTATTACATATGCCAAGACTTTTGAGTATTGTATAAAACAAAACAAAACAAAACAAATTAAATATTAATAAGAACCCCATTTACTACAGTGTCAAAGACATAGGAGAAATAAAAATTGAAATACCTGGAAAAAAATACGTTAAAACACTGTGACTGAAAAGAACAAAACAAAACATAGCAAAGCAAAAAAGGAAATAAATAATGGATGAATTAGTGGTTCCTCTTGCATTGTTAAAAACAACAGAAGATCAAATGACATTAAAAGAGAACCAAACATAAAAGCTTCTTTTTGGAAGAAGAAGTGTCAACATTCTCAGAATACATCTTTAATTCAGAAAAAAAAAAAAAACATAAAAAGAAAAAAAAAACCCAAAAATTGGTGTGGAAGTCTGCTTTTTTAATTCTGGGTTGACTTTTCATCAGGTTAATAAGCTTGTGGACTTAAAAAAAATTATCCTGTTCACCTAGGGGTTGGAATAGGTGCGTAAACACTGTATAAACAGAAAGTTAAGCAAATACATAAAAAATCTATACAGAAAAATTAGTATTATATAAAATCTATTCATCCTGCATGCAGTCCCATGGTAATTTTAACATTTTCAGTATGTCTGGTGATTTCCAGAGTGACATCTGCTCAGACAGTGACTGATGTCCCTCGCCCCTCTGCTTTCCCTTTATTTTATTTTTGTAGCAGAGTCAAGGGGTGTGTTACTGCTTTTATTAAGATCTCTGGGAGTTTTGCCATCTCCTCAGGCCTCACTTTGATAAGAAAATATTGAGCTCATGCTGCTGAAACCCAAACCATAAGCAATTTCCAATGTGATCTTTTCCACACAGTCATTTCTCTACCTGGGCACAAGAGCAAATGTAGGAACATATAATCCAGTCTCTGTTCTCACTGGTGAATACTTGTGTGACAAATCCTATTAAAAATGACTGATATACCTAAACCAGCATTTTTTCTCATCACCATTATTTCTGGGACAGGGAGGCTTATTGGTCAGACTGACAATTGGAGTGAACATTAGACTTTATTGTCCTTCTGGAAAT
Organism: Camarhynchus parvulus; assembly: GCF_901933205.1. Taxonomy (NCBI): domain Eukaryota; kingdom Metazoa; phylum Chordata; class Aves; order Passeriformes; family Thraupidae; genus Camarhynchus; species Camarhynchus parvulus. The sequence goes on from NC_044571.1 coordinate 7,415,057, forward strand.
GAGCAAGGTCTGGGAAAGTGCAGCACTTCAGCCTTTTCTCCTGCCAGCCTGCCAGATGCAGCCACCCTCTGCTACGCTCTGGAATGATTTGCTGCTGCTACTTAGCACATCAGAGCTGAGGTTTTTCTCCTACTCTGGTTCCTCTTTGCTTCTGAGGGAAGGAGCCAGCTACATAAGTGTATCTGAGATTCTATTTGCTGTTTGGATACACCATCAGTCCATTAGCTGTATCTCCAGAAGGGATGGCTTGGAAGAACCCCTGTAGCATGTCTCCCAGCCCTCTACAAATATCTGCAGACATGAGGGTGTCTGAAGTGACCTTACATTTATATTTAGGCAAATTATGCTGTGATTGACAAAGTTATTTTTCACTTTACATTTGGCTCTTCCCAATCTCCAAGAATGACCTTGCACATGAAAATTCACCAAGATTCTTTGGTTTTCAGCTGGCTCAGGTGGAGCTGTCTGGAAGATTATGGTCACAGGCAGTCTGTGGTTTAGAGAGTAGGGATTAGGACCCAAAACAGGAAGAGGAATCTGTTAATAGGAGCCTGTGCAGAATTAGGGTTGGGGTGCAGTGATCCCCAGTCCCTTTCCTTCCTGGGGAGGCATAACTGCTGGATGGTGAACATTTGAAACCTGAGGGTGTAACAGAAGCTAAGGTTACTTAGAAGCAAGGGGTTGCTTCTCATTTGTCATGAGATCCAGTGGTTGGGTATGGCTAGATCCCCATTGAATAAAATTTATTTTTTATAAAAATTATAAACATATAAATATTTATATATAATAAATATAAATTATAATAGAAATATAAATTATAATATATTATATTATAATATATTATAATATAATATATTGATTATATATAATTATATATAATTATAATAATTATATATTATAATTATATATAAGATATTATATATATAATTATATAATTATATATTATATTATATATAATATAGTATATTATATTATGAATATATAATGTATTAGAATATAATATATTATATTATAATATAAATATGAATTATAATATAGATATAAATTATAAATATATATATTTTTTTAAATTATTATTAATTAAAGAAAAAGAAAGGAATGAAGTCCTTGCAACCACAGCAGCTGTGATATCAGGCTGGAAGATCTTTGGCTGTTTTCATTCTCTCAGGTTTGATCTGCTGTTGAGTTCTGCATCTAAACAGAAAGGTAGAGGGACACACCAAATCAGATCCATGTAAACAGACATATTTGAAGGGACAAAGGGGTTCCTATGGCAGGCAGAGATGGGTATAAAACCCTCTGTGTCACCAACAGGTAGACCTGTACATCCTTACAAAGCAACAACATCTACATTTTCATGGGGTGTAGGTTAACATTCAGGTTTCCTCCATGAACTTTCCTCCATGGCTGATCTCAACCCAGCTGCTGAAACCCTTCAGAAGAGCAACACAGGCAGGGGACAGTGAAACAGCAGAAATAAGTGCATTATCCAGCAGGAGTGGAGGGCAGTGGTCTGCTAGGAAGGTGTGTAGACAAAAAACTACTCTTTCTTTCATGGGAGAGAGCACATTCACTTTTAAACATCTCAACTCCTTGAGTGGGTTGTGCAGAACAACACTAAAAAAGTAGTTTTGTGACAAACTAAATCTGTTGAACTGTTACATGGAGGAGTTTGTAATTACTAATATTAAATACAAATACAAAGCATATTTAATAACAAAAAAGAACAAAGTTATCTCTTCGCAAGCTAACGAAAAGATGTGTTTTGTAAGCAGTTTTCATATGTCATTGTGAAGGCCAAAAATGGAGAAAAATATTTCAGCTTACATAACAAGCAGTGGCCATTACTGGTTCAGTGAAAGACAATGATGGACAGAGTTTTGTGCCCTGAGGTGGGCCTTATATAGGCTTTCCCTTCACAGCTGCTCAGGGGGTCCTCTCCTCTGCTTTGTCAGGAATCTCCTCAGTCCAAAACCTTAAAGCATCTCTTTATCAGGAGCAGCTGGCAGAGCTCATGAGAGGCTGCCAGGGCTTGCCAGGAGTCCATGATTCCTCTAGCTCTCCCTGTCTAGAGCAACTGCCACCCTGACATTCCTCAGAGGATTTCTGGGAACCACCCACAACCCCAGAAGCAGCTACCTGAGGATCTAGAAGGTCTCAAAGCACACTCAGAAGCTGTTGTGCCTGTTGCCTGTCTCATTTCACACCATTCAACTCAATTTCTTGCTTGAAACACCCTTTTAAGTTTCGGACTTCTCCATCTCTGATCATGGGGCAGGGATCCGGCATTCAATGGAGAGTCATTGGGATTAAACATGGAGCTTGCAGGAGTGAAGCAGAAGGACTTGGGAGTCCACACTCAGTAATCTGCAATCCCAACAGCAGGGACAGGCAAAGGAAGAAGCATCATCTCTGCTTTACAAATGTCCAGCTGGGACATGGAATAACTGGAATAACTGATCTGAAGGCTTAGATAGGATAGGAAAAAGTAGGACTGGAAAACAGCAAAAACCCAGTGAAGAACAGCTCAAAAATATTCTGTGTTAGTCAGTCTGAAATTTATTTCATTGATCTCATGTATTTTTTCCTTTTTTGTATTCAGACAAGATTACTAAGACAAGATTAGCATATAACCTTCACATATATATTTACACAATATATCCTATGTGCATAGAAGCATATTAAAAGCTACTATGGGACTTCAGAAATACCTTCCACACATCTCTCAATTTTCATTATGCAATTTCAGCCTTTGTAATCCTTTCACCCTTGTCCCATCTCTGTTTTCAGAAATCAAAATTAGATGCCTTGGTAGATGAGAACAGTGGATCTTGTCTGTCTAGACCTCAGTCAGGCTTTTGACACTGCTCAGGCAGAGAGGCAAAGGCTCAGGAGGGATCTCATTGATGTGCACAGATACCTGAAGGATGTGCAAAGAGAAACAAGGCCAGGCTCTTCTCAGTGGTTCTCAGCAACAGGAACAGAGACACTGGCCACAAACTGAAACACAGGAGGTTCTCTGAATATCAGGAAATATCTTTTCACATGGCTTGGAACTGGCACAGGTTGCCCAAGAAGGTGGTGGAGTCTCCATCCTTTGAGGTAACTAAAAAAAATACCTGGATGTGGCTCTGGACAACATGCTTAAAGTGCCTTTCTTAAACAGGGGGGCTGGACCCAAAGGTCCCTTCTAACAATGATCATTCTGTGATAAATTTTGTGAGCCTAAATTTTGATTGAGAATTTTTTACCAATCACTTTTTTCAATAGGAGGTCTCCCTTTCACAGGTTTTCGAAAACAAAAAACTAAAATGTGGACTTTGGGAGCTTTTCCAGTTTGCCATACTTCTAATCAATAATTCCTACTAATTTCCTTTAATAAGGTACTTGAAAATTAAATGATCCATAATTTTCAGATTACCAGTCCTTGGAAACTTTCAGGATATCAGTTTTCTTTCTCTACGCTGCACAAGGAAAAAAATAAATATTTCAAAACTTCCTCTGGGATAAAACAAATAATTTCCTTCCCACTCCCTATCTTGAGTCCCCAGGGGAAATACTGGCACCAACAGAATCAACAGATTACCACTCACAATTGCCTTTAGGCAAGGCAATATCCTTTTGGATTTTATTATGCTCTCCATTTTAAGTATAAAGGATTTGTTTTTACACTGATAGAATCTTTCAAAGCAGTGAGCTTTCTGAAGTTCAGTCTCTGAAGTTACCAACATTTTTAATTAATGACATGAAGGCACTCAAATCTCTTTTGTATAATAGAGTGAATTTAAATTAGTTAAAACAACAACAAAAACACCCGCTAATCTTTCTAATAATTTTTAATTCTCTGATTCCTAAGAATTATTAGAAGACAGTCTCCTGTGTATGATAAAAACTGTGAGATTTTTTATCCACCAAGCCTGTCAGGTGGGGCACAATTTCACCTGTTTTCATTGCCTGTGTGATAAGGTCTACTGGATGTTACTTCACATATTTTGAATAGGGATGGCAAGTAAAATCCAGTGTACTCTTGAAACGATAGCATTCAGTCTCCATGCTGAATTTTCTGATGCTGGGACAGTCAAATTAGATTTTTCAAGCCAATTTAGCTTTATTTGACATGTAATATATAATATAGATTTGCAAAATAGCACAGTGTTAGTTATCCTGTCACAAGGATTGACAAGATCACAAAGCATATTAGCTAAGTGGTGTTTATCTCCCCACCTTTACTCATCGGGAAAGGATTGGTAGGGTGGAAACCACACCTAATGTTGGGTTCAGAGACCATGAATCAAGAAAAAAGATTTGCCTAATGTGGCCTCTGGCTTGATGAATAAAGAGAGTAAAAGAGTAACAGATTGATGCAATACACCCCCTGTCCTTCCATCAAACACATTGAATTTAGACAGACTGACTGTTTAAAACAGGGCTTGTAGTGCAAAACAAATATTTAAAGTCAGCACTAGATGTGTAAAATGAGGCCCTGCAAGGTGACTGGACAGAATTTTTCAAGGGAAGAAGTTGGAAAGGTGCTGTCAGTAATTATATTTGAGCAATAAGAAAGCGCCTGAATATTTTAAAGCCTTACAGTTCAGACTTGTGGCCCATATGGTCTTCAGCCCCAAAACACTAGTGCCTATTTTGATATAAAGGTCTGTACCCATCCCTCCAGCTGAAGTATAAATTGGGTGCTGGGTATGCAATCCAGCTCTTCTGTCAATATACAGAAAACAAAATATCTTACAGAAATAACCATGTGAGAGGTAGGAAATGGAAACCACCTGTCACAGGCGCAGAGCAACCCCCTGCACCTCTGTAGGCACTGTTCAGAGCTGGACTGAGGAGGAAGAGGACATTGAAGAGTCTCTGGTATTCAAAACTGGACAGTGAGAAGAAATACAGCCCTGTCAGCCTGAATTTGGTGCCAGGGAAGGTCATGGAGCAGCTTGAGAGCCATCATGTGGCTCACACAGGACAGCCAGGGCATCAGGCCCAGCCAGGATGGTTTGGGAAAGACAGGTCCTATCTCCTCAATGACAAGTAACCCACTTTGTAGTTCAGGAGACAAGGAGCATCACCCTCCAACACTCTCTTGCTCAAACAGGATTTATTAAAACAGATAAACGATTTTACTAACATATTTACAAAGGGTTCCACACTTCCTGGCAGGGGGAACATCACAACTGGGACTATTTGCAGGGGCTGCACAGGAAGCAGGGATATGAACTCTTGTCTGCCTCCTCAGCTGGGAGGAGAGGTAGCAGAGCACATTTCCTGGTCGCTGCTCTCCACGGCCACAGGGGCGTCTCGCCAGAAGGTCCTCCACAGTGCCCATCTCTGCTGGAAAAAATGCAGAATGAGAGGTCTCAGGGGCAGAAGCAGCGGGGGGTCAATCATGTCCTTGCAGGTATTCAGGTATTTATAGGCACTGCCAGCTCTCATGGCTGGATGCAGCCCTCAGAAAGTTGTTCTTGGGAAGGGCTTGGCAAGTGCACCAGAGGTCCCTACCTTATCAGGGGGCTTCTCTGGCGTGTCAGGATTATCCTCACGGTCCTCCTCCTTCTCCTCTATCTGCTCCTGGGCACTGGTGGAGGTTTCCCACTGGCTGCCATCATCCCAGTCAGAGCTCCTCTGCCTGGGCAGCCAGTAGATCCCAAAGAGCAGGAGGAGGATTTCAGCACCGACCCAGAACCACCACTCCTGGCAAGCCAGGACGAGCATTCTTCCTGGGGTGAGTCCACGCTGCTTCTCCATCACCAGCAGCTGGGCCATCTCCACAATGCGCTCCTTCTCATGCTGCCTCAGGAGCTCTTCCGTGACCTTCACTGATGAATTATCCATCCACACTGCATACTGGAGGATGCCCAGCAGCACCAGGATTTTGGTGATCTTTCCAGCCCTGGCCTGGAGAAGGAGGAAGGAGAAAGCAGCTCAGCAGGGTTGGGTGATGGGGAGATGGTGGCTGGGGCAGCTGGGGTAGGAAATGTCGGGCCCAGGGATGGGGGCAGCCATCCCCACTTGCCTCAAGAGTGGAACCTGCCCAGCCCAAGACACTCCCCACAGCCCCTGCACCCTCTCCCCACTCTTAGAAGTTCCTCTGGAAGCTGGGTGCTTCTTGTCTGTCCCTCATCCTTCCCTCAGCTTGCCCCACTCACTGCTGCCTCAAGCCATACTGCATCAGTGACACTGCCACACAGGGCATCTGGGGACCTGTGCCCCTCATGTCACAGACACTGGAGCCCCACAACGACACCCTGCCCAGCCAGGCTGGGCTCTGGAAAGAAACCAGATGGAATTCAGATGGAACCAGAGTTTATGACCTTTGGAAGAAGGGTCAGCCTTTCAGGACCACTGCACAGCTGTTGTGGGGTTGTGCAGGGAGGAAATCAGAAGGGCCAAAGCCCAAACAGAACTTAATCTGGTTATATATTAACTGCCATATAAGAGAATAAAAATGTTTCTATAAATTCATTAGCAACAAAAGGAGGGCTAAGGAGAATCTCCATCCTTTGCTGGATGGGGGTGAAATATAGTGAGATAGAATGAGGAATAGAGTGAGATATTTAATGCCTTCTTTGCTTTAGTCTTTAGAGTAAGGCCAGTTGTTCTCCATGTACCCAGGCCCCTGAACTGGAAACAGAGATGAGGAGCAGGCAGGAAACAACACCTAGGCAGAGGCACTGTTAAACTCAGCCCATGCTAAAGGATCACTGCCCTGCTGTTTACAGACTCCAGGAGTTATATAACCAGGAGTTATATAACCAGGAGTGGAATAACCAGGAGTTATTCCCAGCTGCCAGTCACTTGAGTGATTTACAATCTTACTCACCAGCCAAGTCATCTGGCTCTGCTGCTCCTCATGCAGACTCAGAACCCCTGCTCTGGTCTGCACTGCCTGGGCATCCACCCTCAGCCCGTACTGGAGGATGGCCAGCACCAGCAGGATTTTGGCGATTTTTCCAGCCATGGCCTGGAGCAGGAGGAGGGAGAGAAGGGGCTCAGTGGGGTTGGGAAGCAGGGAGAGGGTGGCTGGGGCAGTGGGACCAGGAAGCGCAGGGCCCAGGGACAGGGCACTAGGCCCAGTGGTGGCACCTGCACTGCCCAGGGACAGGGCACTGGCCCCAGAGGTGTCCCTGTCCCTGTCCCTGCCTGAGGTGTTCTCCACAGCCCTGTCCCCTGTCCCCAGCCCTGGATGCTCCCCAGGTCCTGGTGCTCCTGGCCTGGCCCTCGCCCAGCCCAGCCCTGGCCCTGCCTGCCGCCCTCACCGCTGCCTGGAGCCGCACTGCAGCGCCGGCCCTGCAGCCTGCGGGGTCTGGGGACGTGTCCCCCTGATGTCACAGACACCGGGGCTCCATGGCCACACCCTGCCCTGCCAGCTGGGCCCTGGATGGAACCCATGTGGAACTCTCATGGAACTCTCATGGAACTCTCATGAAACCAGAGTGTTTAGGACCTTTGGAAGAAGGGGCAGGAGGCCTACACAGCTTTCAAGGGGGTATGCAGGGAGAAAATCAGAAAGGCTAAAGCCTGACTGGAAGTTAATTTACCCAGTGCTGTAAAAGACAATAAAAAATGTTTTCATAAGTACATTAGCAATGAAAGGAGGGCTCAGGACAATCTCCTTTTGGGTAACAGAGTGACAAAGGAGAGGAAGAGGCTGAGGTACTTAATGTAAGGCCTGCTTGACAGACATGACCTCCTCCCATGACAAGATGACCCGCTTAGTACATGAGGGAGAGGCTGTGGCTCATTTCCCAGGAGTTTAGTAAAGCCTTTGATGCTATTTCCTACAGCATTCTCCTGGAGAAAGCAGCTGCTCATGGCTTGGATGTGGCACTCTTTGGGTACAGCACTGGCTGTGGGGCTGGGCTCGGAGATGGGGAATGGAATTACATCCAGCTGGCAGCCAGTCATGGGTGGGGTTCCCCAGATCTTAGTAATGACCTGTTCTGTTTGATATCTGTAGCAACAATCTGAAAAAGGGGGTCAGGGATAAATCTGTCAGTTTGCCAATGACACCAAACTGGCAGGAATGTTGGTCTGCTTCAGAAATGTTCTGCAGGGGGATCTGGACAGGCTGGATTGATGGGTTGAGGCCAAAGCTATGACATCAGTAAGATGAAGTACCAGGTCCTACACTTGGGTCACAGCAACTTTAGGCAAAGTGCCAGGCTTGGGGCAGAGTGGCTGGAAAGCTGTCTGGTGGAAAAGGACCTGGGGGTGGTGGTCAACAGGAGCCGAACAAAAGCCAGGTGTGCCCAGGTGTCGAAAAGCCAATGGCATCCTGGCTCATATCAGGAATAGTGGGGCCAGCAGGACTTGGGAAGTACATCGAGACCCCTTGCAATCACTTTATTCAAGGCAGGAGACACTCTGTAAAGGCTTGAATTATCTGCAGACTGTTCAGCTATATTGGAAGGCATAGTGGTGGGACTGCTCAGGTTGTTCTTCATGCTTATACTTTTGTGCCTCTGTTCAGCTGTTCCTAACTATTCATACCGTAAGTGCAGAACAGATCAAGAAGTGCTGATCACTTTAAAAGAGGTATCAAGGAGATCACCCTGCCCTTTGCATTAAGCAGCCATAGCAGCCACATCAAGTCAGTGAACTGTGGTAATCACATATCCTGTGAACAGACAGAGACATAGCTGTCTCCCAGGATTTTCTTGGGAAACTGTGAGAATCTGTAAGAAAGTTCAGAGAAGAGAATGAGAAACAATTCTTATCTCCATTTGCTGCACCTGTTGTGTGCACATGTGGAATGTGTTATGGAGATTGTTTACCACAGGGTGGTTTCTCAATTGGACACTGGATGGTGTTTGGATGGATTGACCAATTACATTAAAGCTGAATCAGACAGTCTGGAAGGGTTACAAGTTTCTTAATAGTTTAGTATAATATAGTATAGCTCTATAAAGCAATTGATCAGCCTTCTGCAATCATGGAGTCAATGCTAATTATTCCCCATTCAGGGGACTGTTGCCATGATAGTGAGCTATTGTAATAACATAAGTCAATTTAAGTTTAGATCTTAAAAATTTTAAGAAAGTCAGCCCATTAAATTCCATGGGAAACTGAAAACCTGAACTAAGAGAGAAGAGGGACCAGCTCCTGGACAGGCTGTATAACCATAGGTATTGCTAACCCTGCCATTACAAAGTCTTGCTTCAGGAGCTGCAAGAGTCATTCCCAGCTGGTCTTTCATATATATTTAGGTATAGCATGACAATGGAAACAAATACAGTGGGTGTCACAATGCCTTCCAGGATTTGCAGGCAGCCTGTGCAGAAATTTTGACACAGCTCCGTCACTTCAGAGCTAAACATTCTTCCTTTGACGACACTCCCATTGCAATTTGTATCTGGCAAAAGAAGCCACATACATCAACATATACAGTTTTGCTATGTGGCTACTAAATTCTGGAAAGAAAATCTGGTTCAGTGTCTGTCCAGACCACATGGGAGCCCTGGACATTTCAAAGAGGAAAAGCAGTCCTTCCCTGAATCTGCAGTTGAAGATGAGCAACAACCGCAGGATATCATCAGATAAAAGCAAACAGGAGCTGTAGTGATAGGACAAGGAGTAATGGATTTAAACTGGGAGAGGATAAATTTACATGGTATATGGAAGAAACTTTACTGTGAGGTGGTGAGGCACTGGCACAGGTTTCCCAGAGAAGCTGTGGATGCCCCATCACTGGAAGTGTTCATGGCCAGGCAGGATGGGGCTCTGAGCAACCTGGTCTAGTGGAAGGTGTCCCTGCCACTGGCATGGGCTGGAGCTGGATGGTCTTTAAGGTCCCTTCCAACTCAAACCATTCTATAATTGTATGAAAAGAAAGAGGTGGACAGTGTCCAATGGCTGTCACACCTTTATCTAGGAAGCAGATCAGCAGCAGATCAGTTCCAGATCTTACACTTTTGACCTATAATTCTCATCCTTATCTCCAGGGTCAAACCAAAATATTTACAATTCCATGGCACATTATGCTGAAAAATGAGCCGTTGCCAAGTGAGATATCCATTTTGAAACTACACAAGTGGAATTGCAGGCTGCCTATTAAAAATAGTTTCATTACTTTTTGTCAATCCAGCAGCCACAATCCAACCCATGCTAGATATTAGATCTCTAACCAAGGTGCAAAAGCTTCATTTAAAGTTTGTAACTGCAACAACCAAAGACATTAGTTCACATGAGCAAGGTCAAAGTGCTTCCCATAGCAAAACACTGAGTATTCCTTTGGAACCATGGAAACTGAAAGAGGAGTGGGTATGTTCTATAAAGCAAACCTAGTATGCCCACTGTGGGTTATTCTCCTGCCCTGACACTAAGTGCAATTAAAGGGTGAGATTTCTGCAGGGTTTTTTTACCAACACCATATGCAAGTAACACAGAAAATTGTATTTCCCTAGCGTATGAAGTGTATCTTGTCACCAAAATGTGGTTGGTACAAAGTCGTCAGAGTACTCTATTGTCAGATCAACTGTCAAAAGCCATCCAGGAATAAGTAATTCTCTTTTTTTATATACTTAAAACACATGGTTTGTGAGCAGGGAAAGCCAACAAACTATCATATTCTACACACCTACATATCAGATGACTGGGATTTTTCAACAAAACTCTACTTTTACTACTTGGCAATTTATTAACTTGAGTTTTAGAACCTGCTGTCTGTATGAACTATGTTACTGCAATGTTAGCTACTTTTTAAAATACTTTGTTTTCTTAAAAACTCATTTTCTCAAAACTGCTGCAAGACCAAAACAAGATGTGAAGGGGGAGGAAGAGAGGTCTCCAGGCGTTAGATAATTTTTGCCTTATCTCATTAGTACTTCAGAGAGATTTTGTAGCTCGTTTTGGATCTCATTCTTGTCTTTCTCGAGGATCTCACCACTGTGTAGAACATGGCTCTGAGATGCTGAGAAGTCACACACTGTTGTAGCAGCAAATTATTTCCAGCCTCATTTTTGAGCTTGTGTAACCATGCATGCTGCCTGTGTGTCTGCTTCCTCTGTCCCCATTTAATTTTAGATCCCTTGTTTCATAGTTACCATGACAGAACTGGATAGATCTCACTGACACAAAGATCCCAAAAGTTTTTAAAAACAGGTGGGCCAAGAGGGGAGACAGAATTAACTCAACTTTTATTGGGGATCAGAGAATCCACTGTGAGCTCAAGTCTGAGTCTTACTTACTTACAAGCACACACCTGCGTTTACAAAGAGCAGCAGATTTTAGGGGCATTACAGTCACCTTTTCTTTTCTGGTAAAAATATGCTGCAATTTCACAGGTAAAAAATCATAGAACTACAGAATCATTCAGGATGGAAATTAAGTTTAAGGTCACCAAGTCCAACCATTATCCCAGCACTGCCAAGTCCACCATTGTGTCCCTAATCTCCACATCTATACATATTTTAAGTAGCTTCAGGGAAGCTGGCTCCATCACTTCCCTGGGCAGCCTGTCCCAACATTTATAACCTTTTGGGTGAAAAAATATCTCCTAACATCCAGTATAAACCTCCCCTGGTACAACTTCAGTCCATTTTCTCTTGTCCTATCACTTGTTACTTGGGAGAAGAGAGTGACCCCCACCTGGCTACAATCTCCTTTCAGGTGGCTGGGGAGACCAATAAGGTCACCCCTGAGCCTCCTTTTCTCCAGGATAAACACCCCGGCTCCTCACCTCAGCTGCTCCTCACGACAGTTGTACTCAGACCCTTCCCCAGCTCCACTGCCCTTCTCTGGACACACTCCAGCACCTCAATGTCCTTCTTGTAGTGAGTGGCCCAGAACTGGACACAGGATTTGAGGTGTGGCCTCACCAGCGCCCAGTACAGGGAGACAGTCACTGCCCTGGCCCTGCTGGCCACACCATTGCAGATACAGACCAGGTGCCATTGGCCTTCTTGGCCATCTGGGCATATCCAGCTCATGTTCTACAGCTTCAGCCCATTGATCCAGTCTATCCAGATCCCCCTGCGAAACCTTCCTGCCCTGAGAAGATCAGCATCTTGGTGTCATCTGCAAACTGACTGAGGGTGCACTTGATCCCCTTTTCCAGATTGTTGATAAATACATTAAACAGAACTGACCCCAATACTGAGCCCTAGGGAACCCCACTGGTAACTGGCCACCAGCTGGATTTCACTTCCTACACACCACTCACCCAGTTTTTTACCCAGCAAACTGTACTCCCATCCAAGCTAAAATATATTTATATCCTCTACACACACACCCTCTATATAACAACCACAAGAAGGATGCAGGTGTCCATGTACATATGTACTTCTGGTGCAGAGTATAAAATAACTACATGGTCTTCAAAAAGTCAAGATGCACCAAAGCAGAATTCCCAGAGCTGATTTCATCACAGTAAAAAGATAACGGAAAGAGATGAAGATATCTATATTTGCAGAAGAGTTCTGTTATTTCTAAAATTACATTGATTTCTACTACAATATTTTTTTTATTTTACTGACATATACAAGTTTTTCCTGATCACCTTGAACTGAATTTCATCTTCACTCACAAAACTAGCAGCAACAACTACAGTTATATATCATGGGCCAGGCACTCAGATGGTGTAAATCAGGGTAGATCTAGTGACTAGGCCAGGCCTGAGAAATTTTATGGATGCTGTTTTCCTGTGCTTTCTTGGTATTACCACATATTTTCCTGCCTATATTTATATTTTGTGGAATCGCTGGTCTACTGAGTTTTGTTTGCTGCTTTGTTCTTTTGGGGGACTTTTTTGACAGTCAGCTAAATTGTATTGTGCTATTTACTAAACACCAATTACCTTCTGACTTCTCTTGTTAGGCAAAAAAAAAGGAGCTACTATCTTGGAAACCATCTCAGTGAAAACTATCTGGGAAAGATCAGTAGCACATAATGTCCTGGAAAAGGCAGAATCCCCTACACAACATGCACATTACTGTGCTGCTGGTATGGCTGTGCCAACTACAGAGGCCCTAAAGAGCAGGAAACCTCAGGGCTGTCACTGCAGTATCATCACCACCCAATTCTCTCCTCACCAGAAGGCCTGAAGGCTTACTTTTATTCTCACTTGTGAATGTTTCACATCAGCTGCAGATGATTAATCCTTAAATATGGATATTAAGATCCACCTTCTGTTTCTTAAATAGCTTTAAAACTCACACAATTATTCAAACATATCTGTTTCAGAGCTTAATTTTGCCTTAGTGAAATCTCCATCTTCGGACTATAATTACTTCCTGTAAACTTTGGAATTCAAGTAAAGTTCAATCTGGCCCTTCTGATTTCCAGGCCAGTTTCTGATCTGTTTGTGGAGGTTTATTGTATCCTTTGTTTCTAATCTCTGTCCCACCAGAGCATGGCTTTCTGTGACAGCCTAAAAATCTCCCTGCTGCAATGAAATTCCTCTCCAGTATCCCAGAGGGTCTCAGGAACCTTCTTGAAGAAGAATATAGGTGCAAAATAAAACCTTTTAAAGTGGGAAGCAGCACTTAATCTACACATAATAAGTGTTCAATTGACTCTATCAAGTCTTATTTGCTGAGCCTTGTCCTTTAACTAGTCAATATTTGTAAGGTGGAAGCCTGAAGCCTGCCCTTCTCAAACTTTATCTGAAGTCTTTTCAAACCATTTAAGGTTCATGAATCTTAAGCCTATGATGCATTTTGTTCACAGGTTTTCTGGAATTTTCTGGAATGTTTTATAGCACACACTAACATCAGAGAAAGCAAAATATTCCTCTGCTAGCACCAAGTGGGCAGGCTCTGAATCTAAAGGTGCTAATAAATGCATAAGCCATTTAACCACACAGGATGTGGTATCTTGAAAAAGGTCACCTTTCATGATGAAGACATCTTCGTGGCTTTCCAGGATCTCAATTTCACAAATTCAACCATCAAAAGGGAAAAATTAGGTTGAAAGTATGGTTTTCATACGGTTTAGTGAAGCTGTTTTTCTGGTTTTGTTAGATTGCAAGTCCCATGCACTGCACAGAACACAACTCCATAATGTACATTCTGTATATTATTGCACACACTAACATTATATATAATGCAATAATGAATACATGCCATAAACACTTCTATGATTCTGTTTGTCACTGTATTATGAATGTATTGTACACTTATAATAATACTAGTTATTTGTGGCTTTTGTACATCTAGAAGTGGGAAGAAGGTACCATACGGTGATAAATTGCTGATCATGAATAACATACAGATAAACATCTAGAAAACTCCTTAAAATATTCTTGGAGATTTAAGTATTGTAAGGTAGGAAGGGAGCATGCACCAGAAATAATGACAGATTTGAGGCAGTGGAAAACAAATCATTCCGCATCTAAGGGTGTGAAAACCTATGGAAACCTAAGGAGCTCTAGAAATTACACTGGCAATATCCCTGGGAGAAAACATTAAGGACAAGAAAAAAATTTTGCAGAGGATGTGTAAAAACATGTTTTATTCAAACAACAGCTACTGTCAGAAAAAATGGTCAAGCTTTTGTGTACACAAACCATACTTCAAGAGCAGCCTAATGAGTAGTATTACAGGAAGCATTACAAGTTCTTGAAGAAATGCTTAACTATGAAGGAAGAAAGGAATATCACAAGTTCAGCCATTCGTGGCAGTGTAGCTGAAGTTGGATGTCTGAACGGTGTAAACAAGCCTCTTACATTTTTTCACTGATTGCAGAAATTTCACATCATGCAGCTGTGACTCCCTTCCAGAAAATGTCTCCTAATTAGCTCGTGTATATTTTTAAACTGCACGTTATATGGGCAATGAAACAGAGGAAAGGCAAATTAACAATGAATAAATCTCTTTCACCCGTCACTTACCATAACAGTTACTATGTTCTCTCTCACAGAGACACACACTCCTTCCTCTTACTCACATGGCTCTCCTGAGAAAGAGAAATTAAGACCCTCTTCATAACTCTTCTTAATTTTGTTTGCAGCCAAAATTGAATTGAATGCACAAAATCCAGTCACATTTCTAAAATGAAGTCACCTGCCCCATCTCTGTCCCAGCTATCTGTGTGTTATCACTGAATATCCAGCAGACTACACAGAAATCCTGGAACAGGAGGGCAATTTCTGAAGCACTGTGTTATGTACCAGGAGCATTCCCTATTCAAAAAATAACCAAGAAAATTACCTTATTACTGCACAGAACTTGCAGAAACAGAACTCCTTAAGCTGATGTAAATCACCTTGGTGTTTCCATAGCAAGAAAGGTATTTCCCTGTAGTTCCTCCATTTGTCAGAAAGCACTTCTAAGTGATATTAAGGAACATTAAAACTAATCAAGAATGCCCTTATTCTAGAATGTCCATAAAAATAAATAAAAAGCATCCAGCTCAAGCATCAGCTCTGCTTTCTCAAGGACATTCATTCACATGGGATTCCCCATCTTCAGCTCCTCCTTGCAGCTCCTTTTCCCAGCCCTCTCGCCACCTTTGGAACAGGAGGAAACTTTCTCACTCAGAAAAGCCTTATCCCACAGCCATTTGAAACCAGCAGATGCAGGCACCAGCTCCTGGTCTAGGAGAGCAGAGCCTTTCTTCCTTGTGCCCTACATTACCCTGAAAAATTCTCACAGGGAGGACAAGCAGCCTTTCCTTTGGACAGGATATTCAGGAAGTTTGAGGAGTGTTTTTTTTCCTATCTGGGGACTTACACAAATCTGCTTGAAGGCTGAAGTCCAACCCTCCCTTGTATGAGCCCTTTCATGACAGTTTTCCTCCATCTGGGAGGGCAGGAAGAGGCATTTTCTTTGCAGCTGCTCCCCATGAATCAGCTGGCAGCCACAGTGCCATATTCCTCCTCCAGGACTTTTAGGACATGGCATCCACAGCACTGCAAATTCCTAATCACCCAGAGAAATCTGAAGCTTTGTTCCAGACAACAGCCTGTGCCCTGGCAGCAAGAAGCTGAGTTTCTGCACTTTTGCTGCATATTTACTGTAGGTCACTGCTTGTAATTTCCTATTCCCAGTGCTCAGGCTTTGGTCCTCTACAATGTCTTGCATTTCTCACACTTCACTGGCCTTCTGTGTTTTACATTAGGCAATCAGCAGGATGACAAATATGACAGCAGTCTCCAGTTCAGCCTCCTGAGTGTTCTCAGCCAATATGCCAAAAATATAATGGCTTTTTTTTTTTTTTTTTTTTTTTTAATAATGTTATCTGGATGGTGGCTATAGGCATCTGTTAAGCTTGCCATATGCTCCACATTTCCATACAGGAAGATGATGATGCTAATACAATAATTATTTCAATAGCACTTGTTCATGGTTTAAAAGGAGTGTTTGATGTGCATATACGTAAGTCCAGACCTGAAGCTATTACACCCAATTAAAGCATCCTGCCCTTGGGCACACAGGACAGTTAGCACACAGGAGCAGCAGATTTATTTGTGTTTTCAGTCTGCTCATAAAATTGAATCACTGTTTGTCTCCAGCTTAACCCCCTTACAATTGAGTGGCTGGAGCAAAACTACAGATGAATCTAATAGACTCAATCTCTTCATTGAAGAGATTGTACATGTCCCAGCTAAATTTGATACTGCAATTTTCTGTCTCTGGCAGTATCATGCTCTGCTGAGCATCTCAGGGAAATCAGAGCACTGGTAGCCTTGTACCTGCCCCATGAAACTGCAGATAAAAACACTGGGCCCTACCTGAGGTCTCTGGGGGAAGAGCATCTCTTTGGCTCATGCTATCATTGTGACTAGCACAGCAAAGCTGAACCCAGGACTCTCAAGCAATGCCATGGTGAAAGCTGGATGCACCAATGTGGAAGAAATACAATATTAACTTTTCAAGCAGTATTGGCTGTTTCTTTGTATCATTTTAAAATCTACAATTTATAAAAGCTCTAATATGTAGCCTTGAATATGTCTTTGCCTGCTCCAGGATCTCTTTCCATGTTGACCTTAGCTTTCCTCTGCATGTGTGGACCTGCCTGACACTGGATCTGACCTGTGGATTGACCTCCTGGTTTGACCTCGACCCTGCCCTATGGCCATGGCCTTGCATGGTGATCTGGAGACTTGGTTGAACCTGTGATCTCATGACCTCCTTTGCTCCCTTGCAGGTGGTGATGAAAGGGCCCTGGATGGCAAGACCCTGAGGAGACCCCTGTGGTTCTCTGCTTCCAGGGAGCTGCTGGCCCTTGCCGTACATGAATGTCATCCCTTTCTGAAGCAGAGCACCAGTATTTCCTCGGCTAGCAAATAAAAAGTAGAATTGCTTTTGTGGTTGAATGAAGTCACACAGAACCCTAAAGTAAGGAGAGTGAAAAAAACCCCACAAACTGGAACTTAAAAAGGGAATGCTGCCAAGCAAGAACTCATCTGCAAGCTTCCCAGAGCACTGACTTCCAGAGTAGATTGACTTCACCTTGTTAGCAAAAGTATCCAAGTCAAGCTTCTTAAGGGTCAATCATCAAAGCCAGAAATTATTTGTCATTTGGTATTTGCACTCTTCCATGAATCTTCCTGGCTCTGAAATTGGGCAGCACTTAAAGGAACAAGGCAACAATACAGGATAATGGAGCCCCTCGTTGTGTGCCTTAATCCCATTAGGCAGAACGATGAAATCTGTAGCTGAACTGCAGCAGGATTTGAGCTGTATAAAGAGTTGGTTTGTTTTGATTTCCCCATGTTACCACTGCGTAATCCCCTGTACTCTCTAGAATGATTTGAAGTCTGTTGTTTTCTCTCCAGCATTTGGGGCCAAGAGTTACATTAATGAAAAATGTAGCTCATATCTTCAGCCAAGGAAGGTCACTGCCACCTGATGCTTCCTGTGATTTCTTTGAAATAAAATGGTTAAGGTTTCATTTCAGCTGCCTCTAGTGTACACAACAGGGGGAAAGTTAAATTTTAAGAGAACACTCAATTTTCACACTTTAAAAAGGAAATTCTGGGAACTAGTAACAGGTTAGCCTTTTAAACTAAATAAGCTTTTCAGGATTATCAATCAGACATATTGTAATAGAGCATAGGCAGACCTATAGGGATATTTACCTATTGACTGGTTAGTTGCTGCATTCACATGAGTAACTAGAAATCTGTTTGCTGCTAATAATATGAAAGGTTACATGGAAAAATACATTAACTTTGAGTTGTTAAGTAATTTGGAGATTTGCTGTCTGGTCAATGCATTGATTTGGATGTAAATTGCTCATAGTTTGGTGTCCTAATTAGGTTGCAGTGTTTAGAACAAAAATATCAGTATGTTCACTAAAAATTGTAAGTTAAGTTACTGTGCACTGTGTTCATTTTTATCCTTTTCTTTTAGTACATTGCATTTAAAATTGCTCAATACTTGAGATTATGAAGTGGGCATTTCTGCATATTTTTTATTAAGTATATTAAGGCATGGCTCAGTTTTATAATGCTCAACTTCCAAAGGTACTGCAGTGTCACAACGGCTTCAAAAGCTTTTATGAATTCTCCGCATCTCTGAAAATCTGTTCATCCTGAATGTCTGCACCTACATTTTAATCAGCTATTTAGGCCTTTATGGTCAGTGTACACACCACCTTATCCCTCTCCCAGGGGAACCACTTAGAGGTGTCTCCTGACTCCCTGTCTCTAAGGCAAAGAGGGATTACAATGAGATTGCCCACCCTCACTTTTTCCTTCTAATATTTCAGTGTTTAGCAGAAAAGGGAAAAGATCTTGAATGCCAAGTTCTCCAGCAGGCCCTGCTGCCAGAGAGGATGCATTTTTTTTTCTCTGAGATAGGATAAATTCTCCTTTCCAGTTCCTCACTTGTGCTTCCAGGCATGCAGTAACCATCTGCCAGAGTGCAGCCCTACAGCAGCAAACGTGTACAATGCAAACTGGAAATGCAGCAAAGCCTCCTAGAAATGGGAGTAAAAGGCCTTGTCCCTAGTGAGTCTGTCAAAGCAGCCAGAGTAATTTGTCCCCCTGAATTCTCATGTATAAATAGGTATAAACCCCATTCTCAAGATCTCAATTACACACATGCATTTGATTTCCCCAAAGCAGCCCATTGTTTCCTTCCCCAGAGAGGGTGCATTTCTCAGCTGTTGATGTTAAGGTATTTCTTAAGAGCTGAAAACATTTTATGAACATGTCTTTGCCAATCTCTTTTTGTAGATATTGACATGGATCTCTACTCTTCTTACTTCAATTAGTTTTAATCAGAGAATTATGTACTGTTGTTCTAAAATGCTCATACAATACTAGATGATAAAACATCAAGATAGAGAAAGAGAAACAGAGAGATCTCAGAGCTTATATACAGATAATTCTGCCACAGGTGTGCACTAGGCAGTTTTGGTTAGATACAGCAAAATCTGATCTCTAAGATGACCAAACACTCTGGAGAGGGCTAAAAGACTGTTTGGGTTGTTTTAATGGTTTTTGCCAATACATAGGATCAATGGTGCAATGGAAATATCAAAAGAATGCCAGTTAAGCCACAGCTGGTTTATAAGTGCTTTGATGGGATTCTGTATTAGGATCAACTTTCTGAAAATAACTGACTGAAGCTCTAGAGACTATAGACACTCACCTGGCTGGGAAGGATGTTTTCCTCAACAGCAGAAGACACAGCACACCCAGAACCTGAGCACACCCCTGTGAAGCTGCTGGGGAAGATTGGTTTGAAAGACTTGTTTCATTCAGATTGACCTAGAAAATTAGCTTAGCTATTTGCCCAGCTAAGCATCCTTTTGACCTCCCTACTATCTGTTAGCTCTGTGCAAGGCATGTCTGCACTGGCATTGACTCAAGGAGGGAGAAGGCAGACATTCATTAAAAAATAACTTAGACTCACTTTAAATTCAACTCATACTTCCAGAGTGAAGTCCTGAGTTGGAAATACAGAATCAGCACTTGTGACACAAAATCAAGGAGATTTATTTTCCATGAGGAGTAGAGATGATGCTGTATTTTCACTTCTTCTCTGTGTCTATCAATCTCAAATTTTCTGAGGCTCCCCAGTCCAGGAACTGATCAGGCTCAGAAGTGGCTCATTTTTCTGTAGGCCCATAGGTACATACAGAGCAGCGCTCTCAATTTCACATGAGGGGTTTTTGAAGCAGCATTTGAAGAAATTCATGAGTCACCAGGTGACACCCTTTGAACAATGAGAGCTTTATTCACCAGTAATGTGAAAATGTGGCCAAAGCTCATAAAACACACTCCACAGAAATCATCTGAAAAGGCAATAAAACATCTCTGCTATACATTTGTTTTCTTGACTGTCTTTGTCTGTACATGCTTCTAAAGAAAGGAATCTTTTTTCATGCAGTTTACACTGGTTTGGTCTCTATGTCTGATTAGCCTCTTAACTGATGGACCTTGAGATTTTTGGCTTTGGTTCAATCTTTTACAGAGAGATATGTTGACATGATGTCTGATATGGGCCTGGACTCCCAACTCCCACCATACTTCATGCTGTATTGAAGTCAAGGTTTTGATTCAAGTCCATCTCTATTAAGAGCTTATTAAAATTTGCAAGCACAGTGCATTTTTTAGTTGTTAGTCCTGTTTGGTTTTGTGTGATGCTTCCCTCCCCTCAGACTCCCAAATATGGTTTGCTGTTATATCTGCTAAAAAATTCAGCCAAGCATAATTCTTTCCCAAGTCATGGAGACCATAAGTGGGAGTTGTGCTGCAACCACCAAAAGGATAATGGGGCACTGTTATAATACATGTTTTCATTGTGGCAACAAGGAGAAACCATGGTTTAGTGATTTCACAATCTTGCAGTGATGTCAGACAGACAGATTACTATGCAAACTATCCCACAAAACCCTGAAAGACACTTGAATTCAGACTCAGTTCAAATTTCAACTAGATGAGCCAGATGGAAAAAGCAAAGATAAAAAAGGGGCATTGGGAGTCAGGAGAGGGAAAGGGAGCAAAGGGACAGGATGCCAGCATATTGCCTCCTAAATTGTGTCAGTTTGACTTCTGGCAGAAAACAGTCGAGTTTGTTATTGCATTTTCTAACATTCCAAGCTTTGGGACATTTATCTTTGCTATTTCTCTGCATTTGTCATCACACTATCAGCAGAGTTGCCCCAATAGCCTGTGTCTGGAAGCCATCTGGCCCTGCTCCTGAGAGGAGACCCATTTCTCATGTCTCCAGGCACTCCCAAGCCACTGCAATCTTTCTTAACATTGGGGAGTTTTTTCCCCCATCAGGGTCATACATATATCTCATTTGTTGGTTGAGCAAACATCCTCTCCAGGATGAAGAGGCTCTGAATAGAAGGATAAAGGACAAGACTCTGGCACCTCTAAAGTCTGTGGGCCACTGACTTCAATAGAGCCATCATTTTACCCAGAGCTCTCCTCCAAAATCAGCATTTGTGTCACATCTTTAACATGGGCATTATGGAGAAAAATCAAAAGGAGGGACCTGCTCTTCCCTCAACAGCGGTCCCTTCTTGAACAAATGACAGGAGGGAAATTCCTGCTTATCCAAGGTTGTTATCCAGGAAGGCCCCTGACCCCAGCGCTGACTGAATCACAGCTCAGGCCTGGTGGGGCCACCAGGAGATGTTTCAGGGCCTGGGACATGAACAGCTCTGCAGCCCTCCCCATCCCTGGCAGCCTCTGGCCAGCACCTTGCACCACCCCTGCCCCTCTTCTTGCAGGGCAAAACTGACCCCATGGCTCTGGCTCTGAGGGATCACAGCAGCAGGAATATCCATAGGTCCCAGAAACCACTGCAGCTGAGCACAATCTTCCTCATGGCCCTCACCATGAAGACACAGCAGAGGTTTTCATCCTGGATGTAACCACTGACTGTCACAAACCTCCCAAAGGGCTTTAAACTATTAAGCACCTGTACAGTGGGGCAGAATAAAACTCTCAAAACCCAGAGACTTTAGGAGATGTTTGACTTCGCTTCAAAGCTTCTAGCCCATCTTCAGCTTTACTCAGCAAGCTTTTGAATGTTCCCACAAAGCAAAGCCATGAGCCAGAGAACCAAATCAGGCAAGTGCATTAACTTAGGAGCAGCAGCAGATGCCATTAGAGAACATGTATGTGTTAAACAACAAGCACCACTAAATCCACAAATAGCTTTTATCCTATTAGCTGTATCTTATACACACAAAGAAGTGTCTGCTTATTTGTTGCCTGGCTTAGATTCTGCTTGGTTTTGTTTTTATAAAGGATTAAAAACAAATTCTCACTTTAGCTCACTGAAAAAATAGGGTCAGTATCTTCATTAATCACCATTGACAGCCCACTCCACCTTTGATCACAGCCAGAAGACTCAGAAGATTCACTACAACAAACCTGCCAATGACACTATTTCACATTAGCAACCTGGTGTAAAGAAAAATGTACCCCGAATTTAAAGTTGCTCTCAAGACTCACAATATAATGCATGTGGTATTTTAAAGTTCATGAACTATTGAAAACAGATATTTTAACTTGTCAAATTAATTGCTAAACTACTTTATGATCAGTATGGCTTCAAACTTCACTAACATTATAGAGGCCTTCACTCCTCTTTTCAGTGCCTTTGCAGTTTGAGTTAACTCCTTTCCAAGAACCAGGAGCCCAACTCCCACTCCTCTGCAGTCTCCTGATCACCATGTAATACCTGGCTGTAGGATTAGCTCCACAGATAATCACAGAATCACAGAATCACAGAATTTCTAGGTTGGAAGAGACCTTTAAGATCATCGAGTCCAACCCATCTTCTAACACCTCAACTAGATCATGGCACCAAGCGCCAGATCAGAACATTATTCCCATCAATCTTACGGCAAAGGGCTATCTCCTGCAGAGTACTCAATTTGACTTGATGTGTCTTTTGCAAACATTTTTTGTGAACAGGCAGGAAGAAGAAAGAGAGAACAAATTCCACTGTCTCCTCTAACACTGGTGAGGGCACCAAGTGAAACTTGAAGATAGCAGGTTCATACAGGAAACCACAGCTGGTAGCTCACAGAATTAAGCTTTTTTTATGGGACATTGAGAGTGGCTAAAACTTACATAAGCTTTACAAAAAGGTATTAGATATATTCACTGGGAAAAAAAAATCCATGAAGAAATGTCAAACAAGATGTTCTTCTCACAGAGTGCACTGGTATCATGAGTATGCTGATTCTAAGGAAAAAAAGAAAGGAAGCCAATGTTAATAGCAAGTTATTCTTCCCATGAATCTTAGTAGGTATTAGGGAAAAAATAACTAGAATGTATTCCTGATTTAAGAGTATTTCATGCAGGTCTGGGCAAAAGGTAAAAAAAAAATGGACTCTACATTATTAAGTATATTTGCTTTAAGAATAATTTAAGAGGCTAGGGCTCACCTTAGTTTCTTGCATTTTTATAACTGAACACTTTAATTGCCCTTTTATTATATTTGTTCAATAATTTTTACATTCACCTTTAATTATATTTTTTTATTGCATGGGACTGGGATCAAATTTAGATGAACTGCTTTAAGTGGAAAGATTATAAATTCTGGCATATGGTTGGAACATTAAACTGAACACTGTTCCTTTAATATAGAAAAAATTCTGCCTGGATAATCTATAAAATACCAAGAGAGGCCTTTCTCAAGACAGTCTGTGAGTGCTAATAGGAGTCAGCAAGAAGGACAGTAAAAGCTAATCAACACATTACCAAGTATTTTGACCACTTTATTTTAACTGCCCAGGTTTGTCACATTTTTTCCCGGCTCCTCTTAAGGGAAAGCAAAACCCAAGATGAATTCCAGTCTTTTTAATGAGATGGACGGTAAATCTCCCTCAAATACAATGTTGCTTTTGTGACATGTTGATAAACACGTGCTGCCTGTGTCCAATGAACCTGCCCTATCAGAGTGAGATGTCAGAGAGGAAAAGCTTTGCTGCACACTGGATGTAAACAACAACAATTTCACAGCACCAAGAGCTCTTAAAAGTTTCATGACTAGTTAGAACTCTTATTAATTAAACATGAGCCATATTATTACAGCTCTTGTACCAATTAAGCACTGAATTGGTGCCCTGATATACAGAGTGACAATGCTGTTGTCCTTTGGATCTTACATCAATGTTTTGACTTATTAGTTTGGGTGTTTAATCCTGGTTTTCAAACGTAGAATTAATAAAAACTGAAGGCTTCCATTATGTAGCCATAGCAGTGGCCATATTTAGTAATTCAATCACTTCTCATGGGCTTGTACTAATTATATAATTTCCATTTTATTTAAATGCCTTTGAAACATTTTGATTCAGAAGGGGTAAAAAAAAACACAACAAAAGCAGAACTTTATATTCACCTCAGTAATGCATTAAGCTCTCAATTGGACCAGCATTTTAACTGCCCTCTTTGAAATCAGCAACTTTTCATTTTCAACTTTACCCCAGATTCTTCTGCAAGGCATTTGATGTTTCCTTCTCCCTGGGAGAGGTAGTGGGTTGGACATAAGGTATTTGATCACTGATACAATAATAGCTTTAGTTTCAGCTGAATACATAAATTGGGGGAAAAAATATGAAAAATGCAGTTATTATTGTGTGGGCTCATATGATTAAAATTCCACGAGTAGCTCCTGGCTTCTAGGTAGGAGTAGCTTCCATAAACCTGATCTGGTATTTTCTGCCTGAAGTTATGACAATTCTTCTATTTAGATGGAAAATAATTTCTTTTCCAGAGAATTTCCTTTCAATAGCTTTCATTGCTGCCACCACTGAGCCACCTGCTTTTATTGTGTGAGATGGGAGAGGCGTGGCAGGCAATGCTAGAGGGGTGCTCATGAAAGCTGCACTGGTATGAAGGACCCATGACAATCACACACCAAGATTTTCTGAGTGACCCTGAGAGCAGGGAAGAGTCCAAGTTAAACAATTTAGGTTGGTATGTTATGTGCTCCTAACCCAGCACAGCACACTGCATGATGACAGCCAGGGACAATAAAGGGAAATAAAGAAAAATTAAAATAGCCAAAACCAGTCCAAGGGGTGTGTGTCACAATCACTTATGCTTTACTTGGTGGTGTATGGAAAGAGGTTTCATGGGCAATCTGTGCTTTCTGTCCCCCAAAATATTTTCTCTTTGCTCCACAGGGAAGAGCAATGTGCAAAGCCTATTTCCCTTGTGCCACTCCACCTAGAGGTCTTCTACTTGGAAAGAGCAGAGGAGACATCCTGCAGTGCTACCAAGGATGGCACACAATGTGTGTCCAGAGCAGAAGCACTGGAGTTTTCCCTTCTCCCATCCCAGCCTTCATGTTTTCTCTGCACAAAGCAGAAGACAAAAGGAGACTCTGAGGCAGTTTTGCTTCCACAGAGGCCAGGGAATAGCAAGAACATCCCTCTGCTTCTGCAAGCAGAATACAGTCCTGTTTGGCCCCTTTTCCCACTGTTTTCTTCACAGTTGCTGGGATTTGTGTTCTCTGCTCCAAAACAAGAACTTTCACTTATCAGATGAATAATTTTAAGGGTTGTGCAAGGAATAACTGAAGTGCCTGTTCCTACAGTTTCCACAGGAGCACCAGGTGCTATCACTTGACAAGGGTTTCACAAGAGACATAAGGACTGATTCTTTCTATTTTTTTTTTTTTTTGTTAAAAATCCAGGACTAAAGACACCTGTTCTTACTTGGACAGGAAACTGGTCATGCAACCTAAAGAAGTAGCCACTGATAGAAAGTTCTATTTCCTTCCCACTCCCTTGCTCCTATGAAAGGTACAGCTCAACCAGAGCATAGACACAGCTTTCTCTTAAGCTGAGATGGAAATTCACCTCAGGGAATACTAATAAATACCAAACTACCTACTGCCAACAACTGTGCTGGACTATATTTTACCTGCCACATCTACATCTCTGAAGTAAGAAGAACCTCTTCCATGGAATACTCATACCAAGCCTATCACAGCTACTGACCTAGTCCTCAGAAAAAGTTCCAACTATTGGCTATATTACATAGTATTAAAATTATTATCTCTTTACGAGGCACAGCAACTCCCATCCTTGTACTGGCATTTGTAATGGCCATGGATAATCTTCTGCCATCAAATTGCCTTTGTCCATGAGAGGCGACATGTCCTGAATATGCAGAAGATTCCCTTCTTGACAGTCAGGGCATTTTAAGCAATAGAAGGACACAGAGGGAGCAGCAGCAGCAAGGATCACATATTTCCTCAGACTGCAACAAATACCAGGCCTGAACACCAGACAGGAATCAAGATTTACAGAGGTTCAACAGGTGGGCTAGTCCAGTGCTTCTTCACCACTTCAAACCTGGGAATCCTCTTCTGAAAATAATTAGCAGATTTGCAGAGGGCTGATCAATCTATAACCAGTAGATCCACTGAAACTTCGAATATTTGTTAATTACTCCTCTGTGATGTGTTCATTTCGTGTGTGTGTGGAAATGCCCATGTATATCTTTCATTGTCCAGTTTTGCAGCCATTCCCACAGGGCACAGGTGGAGAAGCTCTGGTCCAGTGCAGCTGAACTGGAAAAGGGAGTCAGCTGTACCTGTGTGATCCTTGACAGCTGCACCAAAAAACCTGCTGGGAGTAACTGTGAGCTGTCAGACTAGAAGGACTCAGGGCACCTCTGTTGAGGAGATTTAATTGCATTTTTTGGGAAGGGATCGCATTGTCCAATAAGGCACTAGAGGTACAAAACAAGGAGATGTTAATTTAAAGAAATGAAAGGAGGAAGACTGTTCCCAGCCACACAGATATAAAAAAGACAATTTCACGTCTGGATGATTGACTCCAATTTACAACGATCTTGTAACAATAATCATTTCAATAATGTGGCTTGCCAAGGGTTTTAGGGCAGCTAACTGAATTATAGCAAATCTTTACAATTACAACGTTTGTAATGAACGCAGTTAGTGAAGCCTCAGCGGCCTTCCCTTATCATTTAGCAGTGAGTGATAGCTCATGGGAGGAGGCCACCCTTCAGCAAAGAGCAGTGGAGCAGCACAGAAACCAGCCAAGCCTCAGTTTGACAGCTTCAAGGAGACAGGGCTGCAGGGGCACACGGGATGTGCAGAGGCTCCCCGTGCCACTCTTCATCATTCCTGCTAAGGACTGTCTGGAAACTGAAAGAGGAAATTCAGACCAGGTATTAGGAAGAAATTCTTTACTGTGAGGGTGGTGAGGCACTGGCACATGCTGCCCACAGAAGTTGTGGGTGCTCCATCCCTGGAAGTGTTTAAAACCTGGCTGGGATCCTGGAGAGTACCCAGGCTGTGCCCTTTGGATGTGACAATTTCTCCCCTTTGCAGAAGCCAGCATCCCCAGCAAGTTCAGTGTTTTTAAAACCTCAGTCAATTACAGTTTATGACTACAACAGGAAAAAGTAAAAAGCAACAAGAAATACATTTTGACCATGAAAAAAGCCATCACAAGACACTCAGACAGCTCTTCTTCCTGACCTCCACCATCATAACAAGCTGGAGAGTCAATGTCTCAGTCAGGAGGCCAAGTTTTCCCTGTGACAGAGCCCAGCATGTGTGGATGGATGACTTTGGCCAGCTCTCCTCACTCAAGCTGCTCACCAAGGCTTTTCTGAGCACACAGGCAAGCTCTAATCTGGAAATCATCAAACCAGGTATGTAAATGTGCATGTTCATTGCAGATACCCACACTGGAGCTTGTTAGTGACATTCCTTCACAATCTACAGAGACAGGAACAGCTTTGCCTTGTTCAGAGGTGACTTCTAAAATCTTGAGAGGTCTTGTCACCAAAGAACTGCCTGTGCCTCTAGGTTGCTTTATAGTGAGGGTGGCTGAGGCCAATGACAACAGTGTGATACAGACAAATGATGTGATACCAAACCCGGCAAACAAAATATGTTCTGCCACACAAATATCTGCTCACTGTACCCTAAGGTTCATGGCTGGCACCTTGCAGCTGCCCTGGCTGCCTCTCCCAAGTGTGGGCATGTGGTCCATTTGGCTACAAATGGACCACATGGATTTACTGCAGTAATAAATTATATTCTGGGCTTCTGTCTGGTTAATGTTGACTTCTGCAAGCAACCAGTGGGAGTACAGGCTGGTAGAGCCTCAAAGTCACACTGCAAAGGACACACACTCTCAGCTGTTCTCCTTCATTGACCTAATGTGTGATGTGTGACTGTGCCCGAGACTTCTGAAACGGACCGTTGTCCTTACATAAGTAAATAAACAATAAACAAAGCAAGTAGCACCTTCAGTGCCCTTTCAGGAGCTCTCTGTAGCTCCTGCACCTGGTCATTAACAGTACAAGTTATCTCCTTCTGCAGTTAATGGGATTTTGCAACCTGGCAGTGAAAAATCATCTTTTTCATCACCAGCTATGAAAGTCAATGGTTCAAAAATTCCCAGTATGCTGAGATCACCATTTCTCCTGACAATAGTCTTTTCCTTTGTGTTTCTTTAACTCCTGACTGCCTCTGACAGCTGCCTCTGATTCTGATACCCAACATTACCTGAGAAAGCAGGCAGCTTTTTCTGCTGGGTTTCTGCAGCACCTGACAAGGCAATGTTGATAATAATAAGGATTCCTATCTTTCCAAAGGTGGAGATAGAGATATCAGTGTCTTCCTGTAAGGAGCAAGGCTGAAAGACTTGAGTGCTCCCATCTCCCAGCTTCAGGAGTTGCTTTGTCACTTCGCAGTATTGATCATTACAAGCCTGGGATATTTATTGTGCTGCTCTGGCTTCTTTAGAAGGCCAATTAGAGTAATAACTAATTCAGTCAGAAAAACCAATAGCCCACCTTAAAACTTTACTTTTCTGCCACCATGACTTGACTCTGATGGCTCTTGGCAGACAACACTCCTCACACTCAGTCTGCACACAAAGCTTGGTTTTCTTAATGTCAGCACAGCGAGCCAAGGTAGCTCTGCATTGTGCAGATGTACAGCACCCGAGAGGGAGAGAACAAAGAGCTCCCTCATATTCCTCTGTGTCATACCACCATGGAAAGAAACAAAAATACATCCCCAATAAAAATTAGGAGGTCTTTTGTCTCTGAATTATTCAAATGGGAGTTTGCTTTTAAGCTCAAGCTCGAGGTAGTTTTCTCCTGCAGCATGGCCCACATTCAGGATATTGAATATATAACTATACATACAGCTGGGTGTATAACTGTGCTGAACAAAGGGGAGAGCTGGCAAAGCCCTGCCACTGAACCTGCTGCCCCAATTAACCTCGCTCCTGCATGGTGCTATAATTGACTTCTGCTCTTTATTAAAGGCAGAGGCACTTAGTCCATTGCTCCTGAGCTTAGCAAGCTGCCAGCTGAGCCTTTTCTTTACCCCCTCAGAGGAACAATGAGGCAGCAGGAGAGCTGCAGCTCAGCCCACGCCCTCCTCTACCCTGTGGGGTGCCCACATTTGGAAGAGAACGGCAGAGCCTACGTAGGGTGTGCTCTCAGAAACAGAACCAGCACTCCCAGCTGCCCTGTCCTAGTCAGAGACACATTTTGTTTTACTAAATTGTTGTGGAGAATACCTCAGTTGCCAGCAGAGAAGCAATGTGTTTCTCCATTAGGAAAAATCAAAATTCCAGTTCAATTTCTGAAAGAAAAATATTATTCTTCCTTCCCTCCCTCTGTTAAAAAGAGCAGCACACTTCCAACCATTTCTGCTAAGAGAAATCAGATCTCCTACTCCAATGGGCAGAACCTCCACCAGGCTTTGCTTGCTGGCAAATCCTCTGCAATCTGAAGAAAACAAAATTTTATTTATTTCAAGAAGTGCACACAGAGCTCACAAACACCTTTGCCACTGGGTGGGGGTACCTGTTGTGAAGAAGGGGATGAGCCATCACTGCCAGATGAACCATTAAGGGCACTCACTGCAGGCCAGAGAGCAGAAGGCAGGCACTGACATTGCTTGGTCTTTTGTTGTCCCTGTCAGAACAAGAGTTTTATCTTCTCCAGGGAAAATGGGAGGAAATTCTAGCATCTTCCCCAGCCTGGCCTTGTAGAGAAACAGAGGTTAGCCCAATCCTACTCTTAAAAAGTTAGAAAGGTGCAGTCTCTGATCTCCCTTTAGAAAACACAAGCTGACAACAAGTCAGCTGCACAGAGGTTAACAGAAACCAATGCCAGAGAGTCTAGAAGCAGAGAAAAAGTCAAGGAAGGGGTTAATTCCTCCAATGCCTTTTTGGGCACTGTTCTTGGATTAGAAACTCAGAGCTGAGGATTTTTTATTGAACTGAGTTATTTTTCAACTTTAGCCTTGATTTTGTGACTGAGCTGTGATATCCTCTCCAGAAAAGAGAGACAAGGTTGTCCTGTCTTGTGGCTTTGTTTTCCAGCTCTTCTGGCCATTCCACATGAATGTTTAGGCAAAGCAAATGCAACAGGTTATATTTCTAAGATAAATATTCTTGGAGATCTGAAAAGAAAGCCAGTTTTTTCCAGCTAGGAGTTGTCATAGTCCAGCCCATCAATCCAGTAATAGAGTTTAGTTCTTCACCACCCCCCATATGTGTCAAAATCACCTGAAATATTTTGGAAAAGGATCACCTTCCTTTGTTCCTTGGATGGATTTCTCCTTTTTACCACAAAGATATTGTTAATTGACAGAGTATGAAAGGGATTCAATGGTAATGAAAAAAAGCAAGTTTCATTTTTAAAGTGATGTCAAATATTACAAGCTTTGCCCCTTTTCTCTCCCTTGGTGAATGCTGCTTCAGAGAGAAAACTTCCCACAGGTCTGGTTAAGTAACTGTGGTAGCTCCACACAATTCATTTTAAGTCTTTCACTTCCCCTCACTGACAATGTTACTTATTTGTTCACTGTGTTCAGAGGAAAGGTCTAAACGTGCCCAAAGTGCATGCAAAAGGATCTTCAGAAGTTCTGCACATGCCAGAAGGGTCTTTTTACTCAGCAGGCTGCATTTTGGATTCCAGGAGTATTTTAATGAAAGAGTTTCTGTTCAGATCTCCTATACACAAAAAGAGCGTTCCAGGGTGAAATACAATTAAACACCTCAAGCATCACTTTTCTAACATTATAGCTTTTCAAGGCATATTTTCTAAATCTCATACTGAAACAATTTGAGAGAAAATATAAAAGTATTATTTATTCCTTTGTCAAAGAGAAATTCCTGATCTTCAAAGCATGAAAAGATTCTTCTACATTTCATCTACTAAATTGCATATTTTTCACATTTTGAAAACTTTTATACCACTTGATCATTTTCCTTTTTTTTTTTTTTTGTAAGAGAAGCATTCAAGGAAAAAGTTCCCAATAATGATGTTCAAAATCTGCTCCTGCTCATTCTGTCAACATAATTGTTTTCAAAATTTGCTTATGACCAATAATAATGGGAATAGAGAAAATAGAGAGTAACTCTTGACGGGTCTCTCTTTTGTTTCTAGTGCAATAGGAGACTAAAGGATTTTACTTTATCCCATACTCCATAAAAAAAAAATTGTAAAATAAGTCTATGTTTTTCCATGAGACCTCCTGAGAAATCATTTTCAAAGCCTTATGGAACATTTTGGACATTTCTGCACTAATTCAGGTGACCAATAAGAAGTCTGTCTTTCCCAAACTGTTTATCATGTGCTGTTTGTGGCTCTTCTGCACCTCCTGTGTGATCTTCTGGCTCTGCCTAACCCCAAATTAGGCAGCCAGATGTCCCACAACCACTGTAAAATATTGACATATGTCCCAGAGACTGACAGGCAGCTGTATGGCCATGAGTGATGGTTGTGGAGCTCAGGGAGCTTTTGTATTCAGCACCCACAGCTCCTGCTCTGGGGTGGTTGTCCAGACTTCCAGCACAGATGCCAATTATGACAGACAGCCAAACACTTGACCTCTGCAGCTCTAAATCTTCTAGCTGATCACAGAGCAGTCTAATGGTGATGACTTTTAGTCACATCAACCTGGTCTGTATTTAAGGCCTTAAGGCAGGCTTGAGAACAGAAAGACCATTTTCCATTACCACAGCCATTAGGCTTGTTGGAAAACATATTGACATTAGAAGGCAGGCTAAAAGCAGCATTTTATCTTTGAGTTTTTATTAGTAACTCAGAATTTCCTATCCAGAGCTTATGTTATAAATGTTTAGTCTTACAGTTCAGGTCTAAGTTTGACAGCTTAGATCTCAGAGTGGTATCATAAATATTCTTTAAAATCATTTCCTATAAGACAAATAAATGCTGCACAATTAATCTTTATGTAATAAATAAAAAAAATTTAAAAAAACAACAACAAGAAATGGTCAAATCAACATTAACAACTGCCAGATGGATTCATCCCATATAAATGACACTTCTGTCTAAGCCTCAGAAAGAGGAGGCATGGACTGATACATACTCCTTGAGTAAAATAGATTTATATTTATCCAAAGAGGTGTCTCTAGCACAAAAGTTAATACCAGAGGCAAAAGAGAACAGTTTAAAGGCAATGGGCACTCTTCAAAATGTCCCGTTGGGCAGACAAAAGAAGTAGAAGCTAAAAACAGAAATGTATCAACATTAATCTTTGGGACATCATTTATCCTGTTCACAAAAACCTGCAGGAGTGAAAATTTCATTGCTGTTCACTCATTACAAAATGCAAAACAAAGTTTAGGAATGAAACACAGCAGTTTTAAGGCTATGTTTCTTAAAAATGCCCATGAAGTTATTTGTTCTGTATGTTTTAAGTGAGACACTTCAAGTGATTACTTTAAGTGATGCTGTTTTGTGGGTACAAAAAACCTGAAATTCTGTCCTACATCCAGCCCTAGATCTGCAGGGCCTTTGACAGGCAGGCACCTGCCACAGGCTGGGGTCATAAAATCCTAAGTACACAAAGTGAGCACACCTTTGGAAAAGCTCAGTCCTTAAGTAAATTGTTGCACCTAAATTTTTATCCCCAGAAACAAGGGTTCCTATTTTAAATATTTTCCATAACATGGAAATTTATGTGATAACAGAAGTAAAGGCTAAACTGTCCATGAAATAACCCTGCACTGTCACTGCAGTGGTAGCATGATGTTAATAATGGGAGGGAATCTTGTCACTCTAGAAAGTTCAGCAAGGCTGGCAGGTGAGCACAGTCATGTTGAATGCCAGAAACCAGGGGCTAACTGAAAGACAGAAGAAATTCCCACTCCCAAGAGCATATATTTAATTTCAGACATGTCTTTATGGGAAGTGTTTGTATAAACAACTGTGAGGAGCTTGGGCTTTTTAAATGTAAAATGTAGTAACAGAAATTAACTTAGAGAGCACAGATTCCTGAGAATTGAAAGTTCTTTTTCTCAGATGCAGAAACATTTGCTGAATAATAAGCAGGAAAGACAAGCTGATGGTATCTTGAAGGAAACCCATGTAACACATTAAGATAAATGAAAAATCAAAGTAAGAGTTTTTATTTGGCAAAGTAATGTACCCACTATGCTGCCCAAGAGCATAAAGGCTGTGGCTGTGTCCCAAAATTCAGCTCCCCTGTGGCAGCAACAGAAATAACTTCAGTGTGTAGTTCTGCAAAGTCTGGGGGTGATTTCCCTTGTTGTTTTTCCTGAAGAAGAAAAAATAAAAATAAAAAAAATATTAATAAGAGTATCTCACAGAAACAAGAACCTATTTAGGAGCTCTGCTAAGAATGCCAGCTCTTCCCCTGAGGTGTGGAAAACTGTGGCAATGGTAGACAGGAGAAATTATATAAAGGTGACACTGTTAAAGTAGATTGCTCTTTAATTGTCTGCCCTGGGCAAATAATATCTTTTTCCATTCTTCATTCTGCTTCTCCCCCACATCCCTGACACTAATGTAAAGTTTCGTGTTCTGACTATTAATAAACTGGTAATGTTATAAAAATCTTACATCTGGTTGAATAATACTGACTTAACAGCCCAACCACTGATCAAATTTATTTCTGTGTAAAGGAAGAATGTCTGCTTTGATATCAGTGGCACTGTATTAGCTTAAACTTGAAGATCAGAGTCACTCTTTAGATTGCTGTCTAGGATAAAGCTTTTTTCCTCTCCTGTTCATTTCTCTGCAGTCTGGGGCCAGTTTAATTTTCAAAAACCATATTGCTTCAAGAGCAGACTGCAAGCAAATTCCCACCAGTTTGATTGAAAGGTGAATTTTAAGCTGATGCAATCAAGAAACAGGAAAATATAAGATGTTTTGAGACTTCTTTCCAAGGAGGTATTTCAACTGGGTTAAGAGTAGCTCGCGCTGATTTAGCCTGAGAGGAGAAAAGAGCTTGCACACCTGTTACAAGGTTTGTCCTCAGCCTGAGGTCACAGCCCAGCAGCTGAGGTGCAGGAATTAACCTAGCACCCACACTCAGTCCTTGGAGCACAAAGGGGCAGCAGCTCCACAAACAATCCAGCCCAAATGTGAGCACCTGTCTGATCTTAGCTGAATTCAATTCCTTCCTCACTCAACCTAACCCCAAGTAATCCATTTTCCCTCTGAAATACAAATACCTACACAAGCTTTCGGCTTGTTGACCAGATCAAATACAAATTGATTCAAGTTGCATCAATACAATTTATTTAAGTTTCCTCACTTGTACCTCACTCTATATCCTCAGCTTGGGTATTTCGCCCATGATCTCAATGCAGATTTAAACAGCCTCTTGTTAACAAACATAAATGCTCCGTGCCTCACTGTGAGGCTCCCAGAAATCCATATCCCTGCTTTTGCTGTGCCTGATCCTGGACCTGCTATGCATTTCTCTTGGATCTCATGGCTATGGTATCTGTGGCTGGGAGAGCAGCTTGAAGGATCAGCTTCCAAAGCCCTGATTATGGTGAACACAGTGTGACCCACACTCCCATCAACAGCACCACAGTCCATGATGACCAGTGCTTCTCCTGGCCTCAGAGGGAAGACATCTAAGGAAATATTCTTCATATTTTCAGTGTGTGCCTACAACTCATTCCCTGCAGTTACACTTTTCCCTTGCTCTATGCCTAAAATCAAAGCTTCACTTGCTTGCTAGGATCCAGCAGACAGGAATGTCTTGTTAGTCCTCCTTTGAATATCCCTCCAGTTGGATCTCTGACATTTTTATTCAAACTCTTCTTTTTTCAGACTGCAACACCTTGATACCAATACTGTTTTGCATCCTCACTCTAGTTCTGATTTTCTCATCACAGCAACTTTCTTTTCTGTGCAGCTCTCTCTAGGAACAGCTGCTGCTCTTCCACCAGGATATCCCTTCCTTCCTCAGTCTGGCTCTTGGGAGGCTGCAGGTGTTCTCCAGCCCCATCATTTCTGTCTGTGCTGATGGATGACCCAAAACTTCCTGGGTATTCCTGCATTCAGGTGTGCCTGGGGAAATGTTTCTGCAGCCCACACCAGCCACAGGAGCACCTAAGAAAGGCCATTTCCACAACAGGGTTTCAAGGAAGCCTTCCTTTTTCAGTTCCAGGGATCTCAACCTCTGCAGCAATGCTGCTGCTGCTACAGTACCCCAGGTCTAAATCTGCTTAGCCTTTCCTACATGCCCTGCCTTGTTCCCAGCTGTTACATATTTGAGGAGAAGCCTGTGTAAAGCCCACCCCATATGCCACCAAATCACAGGGAATACTTGTCTCCAGGGGATAAGCTGGTCTCTGTGCCTCCAAAAAGGGACATTCCCCCATCTCCTCAGCACCCCAGCCTTACATCTAACTGCTGGACTTCATGGGAGCAGGCAGGTGTTGTCTTTACATATCAAGAGTTCTATGCAAAGGTTCCATATCTCCAGAGTTTCATACCTCCTCAATGTTTCTCATAGGCAGCTCCTCTAAGCACTGACTGTTCCCAGTCCTTGCAGCAGTCAGCTGACTCCAGATCCCACCAATCCATTCTTTTATACCACTGTTCTTATTGGCTACAGGTGTGGCCTGTTAACATTAGGCCTGCTCCTAATTTTTAGTAATTGGTCCAGCTGCAACTCGTTGGGGTAGAAGATTACATTCTATACCACCTTCATTTACCCATCCTGTATCCCCCTACAGGCAGGAATTTGGGATCAGCATTCCTCACAAATGGAAGGGTTTGCCAATCAGCCTGAAACTCTTTTAAAAACTAGACCAGTGTTCTGCAAAGAAAGAATAAGCTTAATAAAACAGTCTTGGAACAAATTTATGGAAATGGAAAGGAAGCACTCTCTCTGAGCTAACTGCATGCTGGCTGGGCTCCAGTTGCTGCTCTCTTTATTTCATCCAGCTGAAGTGCTGTCGGGGCCTGTCTCAGCTCCAAGAGCCACAGTCAGAGCCTGGAAAGCCTGAGCAGTCCATGCTGAACTCAAACACCCTCATTACCTTCCAGCTCCCTAGGCAAGGCCCAGAACAGGGATGCTGCCCTGGAGATGCTCCCATTCCCACAGACCCCTTCTCTCTTTGCAGGTTGTACAGATGCAGACATCAGGCAGAGTGTTACCTGCAGCTGATAATGCATCTCTTGATCTAAGATTGAGCTTTTTACCACACAAACTGTGGGATTGTTGCCTTTAGGGATGTGGGTATCCCTTGGCATAGGCCAGACACATCCTGGTATCTCATTTGTGTGGCCACTGCACTCCAACCTTTCCTGACCATAAACACAGGGAATAACAACTGGGTTAGCAATGCTCCCTGCATGTTCTCTCTGTGCATGAGATGCTATCTGCACCCCAGCAGGGTGACATTTCATCCTAAACCCACTATGATGAAACATCTCTCTTGCCAAAAAAGGGTGCACTTACCCTCACTCTCCCCAGCAACACTTCTCCACCTCTTTCCCTGCAGCCAGCCCTGCTCTGGCCCTGTGGGCAGCCAGCTCAGGCCAAGCTGCTCTACAGTCTGGGCTTTGCTTGCTGAGGTCCCTGGGCCAGCACATGGAGGTGTTGAACACACAGCAGTGCCTGTGCTGAGGAAGCAGCTGGAGCCAGAGATCTCTGTGGACAAGGGGAAGGGGAGTGGGACCACTGATATCAGGAGCAGCCCATGGTCAGGTCAGCTTAAGCATCCACTTCATGCCCAGTCCTTACAGCTGAAAGCTGCATTTTGTACAAACACATGGAGTCACTGCCATGTGTTGTACAAAGGACAGGATTAGAGACACAGGTGACAGCAGGGACTAAGATGAGGAGAGGGGAGGGCAAATTCCTGATTTGACTGATCAGTTCTGATGTCAGGCTTCACACCTTCATTGCCGAGTCCAAGGACACGTGGCATGCCAGCACTAAACCTTCAGCAATGCAAACCTTTAGCTGTAGCCATGGTATTTTCTGAAAAATACTTTCCTTAGGATTTTTTATCCTAAGCTGAGAGACCTCAGGAACAAAATGTAAACAATGATTATCTGCTGCTGTGGAATGCAACAGGTGGATCTGTGATTGGCCCATGCTGGTTGTTTCTAATTAATGGCCAATCACAGTCCAGCTGTCTCGGACTCTCTGTCCGATACACAAGCTTTTGCTATCATTCCTTCTTTTTTCTATTCTTAGCTAGCCTTTTGATGAAATCCTTTCTTTTATTCTTTTAGTATAGTTTTAATATAATATATATCATCAAATAATAAATCAGCCTTCTGAAACATGGAGTCAGATCCTCGTCTCTTCCCTCGTCCTCGGACCCCTGTGAACATGGTCACACTTAGCATGTGCTTAGGTTGGACATTTATTCATGTCCCACACTGAATGTTGAGTTGTGCAATTCTGCAGCTCCTTTGAGGCTCATCTTTCCATCACACCATGATCCCACATCATCACTCAACACATCCCAAAGCTGCAGCCTCCACAGCTCTGCTCCACGCGCAGTCAGAAGCAACACCCAAAAGTATTTTAGTCTACAGGTTTGTGAACTCACACATGGCACTGTCACAATAGGTTATGAAACCACTCCCATGCCTGGCTTCGGTAGTTTCATGTTTTGTTTTGGTGAAAACAGTGAGGGCTTTCTTGAGGAGCTCTTCTGTCATCTCTGTTACAGGGGTGGTAGCAAATGTCACTTGAATCTTCACCTACCAGACAGCTGGAACTCAGCTTCATACTTGAGGACTTCCATTTTTAAGTGCTTGTTGCTCAACTGTTTCAACAATTTAGATAAGCTGGAAAAATGCATCAAAGGCACATACAGCCTTCTGGTAATGAATTTGTTTCAAGCTACTTGATGAAATATGGAGAGCAGCAGTTAAATCCAACAGTGACTGATGCCAAAAGCTGCCATAAGTGCAGAAGACCTGTGCTCAGCACAGTGTGTCAAGTTTAGAAGTGAGCCTGAAAGGTGCTGGGGAGACAGTGAGTAAAATGTTGGCATTTTACTTTAAGAGCCATGATTAGAGTGGAAGATGTTGCCTTAATAAAATATGTTTTGTACCTACTCTTAGTAAATCAGGGCAAAATCGACAGTCTATACAGGAGAGGAAGACTAGAACTCAGCTTGCAAGCAGACTGAATTATTTCTCACTACAGATTTGAGGTTATTGGCAGACAGCCCATGTTGCCATTTACTCCTCATAGCAAGCATGTTTTAAAAAATTTTCCATATAGACAGACACACTGTAGCCACTGAGACTCCAGAGAGCTGCCATGGAGGCCCTCCTGCCCTTTGGAGGCTTCAGTTTGATTTCCAGGTAATACAAATCAGAACTGAAATTGCAATTATGTCTGTAGCAGAAAACTGCTGGTTCCTTCTCCACATGGCAAATAACCAAGAGAAGGGCAAACTGTTCCCAAGGAACAAGGAGATGCACACTGTTTTCTTTCCTCCCATGAGCTACAAACAGTGCCTCTTACAGTTCTGAAATTTGCCTTGAATAGATGTTACTGTGTCTTTATCAGAATAGCATCTTCATTTATAACTGGGGAAATGTTAGGCAGAAAAATTGATAATTGTAATGTTTGCTTATACTTGATTATTATTTTTGTTCTTGTTGTCCTCCTCCCTTTTATATTTTAGACAAGAATATCCCCATATTTAAACGCCTCTTTGGTTTCTATTAAAATAACCAATTAAGCATTTCCTCTCTCCCACCCCCAAAAAAATTTACTCATTGAGATATCTGTTTATCATCATTCTCCTCAGGGAGAAGGAGCACTCCGTGGCCTATGCAGATGTATCACCTGTGAGGTTTTCTCAGCAATACATTATGGCTGTGTGTTAGTCCCTCTTTAGAGAGACCCTGAGGCTACTGCTTTTTGTATCCTCAAAATAGAATTGCACCCACTTCTGGGTTACTAATTGATGCAAATTATACTGGCATAGCTGGTGAATTTCCTGCTTGAAATAAGCAACCATCTCAATGGAAAAATGTTTAAAAAAGAAAAGAACTAAGTAAATACAAATGCTGTTTGTTGTGTTGTTGGCTAGGCTGGATCTGCTAACGTTTTAAAAGTACTTTTAAAGTTATTTTCTTTTAATCAGCTCAGCTAAAATTCAGAGGCCACTGTTTTAACATTAATGTGTGATCTGGTTGGGTTTGTTTGAAACTGTTGCTGGACAAGAATTTGCACAGTTACAAAACCTGTGGGTACATCAGTGCTCAGGATGGATGGAAAGAGGAAAAGGGGGGGAATAGGGGAGGCAGGGTGAGAAGGAGAAAAGGTGTTTCATTACAGACAGCCAACATATCTGCATTCAACACTAGGATCAGTCAGAACTTCCTTCTCTTCTTGCATTTTTTCGTGTAACTAGCAGACTGCTTTTCAGGAGCCAAAAACTCAGAGAGAAGATCCAGAAAAGCGTGTCTGTTTTAATAACTTTTTTCTTCTGACTCCCAAAACATCCTCCTTTTGGTTGGCCAAACAGACTTCTAGCAAAAGCCTCCCTTTCCTGCTCTTCCTCACACTAACCCCATTATTCTCAAAGCCATCTCAGCAAAGCAGTGTTTTCAATTTTTGTAAAATACATGAATGGAGAGCCTTGACCTTTCCTAGACCTCTTCACAACACAGCCATGAACGGTCAGCTCTGAGCAGTGACCAAAATTCACTGCACAAAAGGGAGGTGCTCAGGAAACCTGTAACCAAAGCATTTAAAATTATTAATAATTCCTCATCCAGTCTTTTGTAGGAAGAAAGTGCAGTCAGGACAGGTTCAGCCCAGATCAAGAAGCTGCACCACTGGCAGAGATGGATGGCTTTGGGTAAAAGACCTGTTTCCTGACAGTTCCAGGGCTGATGGTGAGTGTGGCCTCAGGGTGGGAGGGCAGCAGGGATTGCTGTCCCAGGGAGCCTGCAGGAGCACTGGAGCTGAGGAACACTGCTGGTTGTCTCTTACTCCAACCCACAGCCTAGAGAATCACAGAATCATTTAGGCTGGAAAAACCCTCTAAGATCATCAAGTCCCACCTCTGACCCAGCATTGCGAAGTCCACCCTAAGCACCACATCTTCACTTTTATTTAAATACCTCCAGGAGATGGTGCCTCAGCCACTTCCCTGGGCAGCCTGTTAGAAGCTGGCAAGTGCTCAACTGTTGCCTAAAATAGATGAAATGTGTAAATGTCTCCTTCAAAAAAATTGCCTACGGTGCTCATGGGATGGGCACTTCTCTTGGAAAACTCCTGTCACTCTTTCCTCACTCAGAACACTTTCCCTTTGAAGTTCGCACATTGCATGCCAGCACGGGAGTGTCTTCTAATCTAATGTTAGCAGGAGCAAAAAAAGAAAAAAAATGTCTTAAATCTCATGATGCAATTGTGATTCCCCTGGGAAAACAGTCAATCTTGTAGCTGTAAACTTCCTCTTCACCACACTCATGTTGTGCCCTTTACTCTCTTAGTTCTTTAATCTCAGCAATAGACAATATGACTAATACAACATTTCAAGAGCTTTGGAGCAGGGATCACAGCAATTTCCTGGAGCTAGGATGAGATTACAACATTCAAAGATGTGATACGTTAATAAAAACAAATTAATCTGCTACAATACGAGGAATATCTTGAAGCATATTTATTAATTCCACTGGGATTATATGAACTGCTCAGGTCCTTAGGAATTTCCTGTATTGTGCTGTAATTTATGCCAGAGAGACTAGACCTGGTACCAGCCTGCTTATCTGTGAGCAGGTCAAGGATTAAGTGTTATCAGTGCATTAATAGACTTGCCTGGAGAGAACCAGGGTAAATGCATCATCAACAAAGGCAACCTTGCTAAAGTTGAAAATTGTTGAGTTTCTAAAATGTTGCAGAGTAAATCAACTGGGTCTCAGCATCGTGTGCCTCTGAAGAGGGAAAATGTAGCTCTACAATGACTTCCCAAGGGGAATTCTCTGTGGGATGAGAGCACAGGGCACCTGCAGTGAACCTGCTCAGCTGGGAGGTCCATGGGCAGCTGGGCTGGAGCATCCCCCTGCATGGGAGGGTGTGAGAGGGAGCCTGGCAGGCACAGCAGAGAGGCCAGGCTGGTGTGCAGGGTCACAGTCTGTTGGTCTCTGGGCTGGTCCTGGGGTTTGGAGGCAAGAAATCAAACAGGATTGCTCCATGGAGATCCTGCAAGGGGATTTCCGCCAGAGTTGTGTGGATATAAAGATCTCCACGGCTTAAAAAATTATTTAAATTGTCCTAAGTGTTCCCTGCTCTGTTGTCTGACCCCCCAAGATGCTGCTTAGCCTTTTGTGACCACACCTCCATGAATACCTGTGACCGGCCTTGTTTGGATTCCAGATCCCAGGGCATGGCTGTAATCAGCATTTCCTTACCCCCTGTTTATCTGTGACAATAATGTGTGCCTGGTCTATATACTCTGCATTTTGTGCTTTTATAACTGCACTGTAAATTGATTGATTCCTGCAACCAGCTATACCTGGGGTGCTGGGGATGGCTAATATTCAAGCATGCTGATGAGCCACATGGCTTTGTATTCATCTACTCAAATACTCATTCCTTGCTCACCAAGAGCAAGAAAGCTTTATTCACACAGAAAAAAGGTTTGTTTAACCTGAATAGTGTCACTTAATGCTGACACCAGAAAGTCAGAAACCTGCACATCAGCAGGTTTCTTTTATAATCTCTTGAGGTTCTACTTCAGCTGTTCTCTGCCCAGCTTGAATGTCTATTTGCCTCATCACAAATGATTGCCCATTTATTGTCAAGGCTAAAATTACCTACTCTAAATCCCTGCTAACTACTTCACTTACAAAAAATGATGAAGAAAAAGATCTTGGTGGGGGTTTTTTTTGTTCCTCCAGGATTTTCCTGGGCTAATGTCCTCAACCCCTAATTGAGGCTAAGGGAAATTAGATCACAAAAACCTATATTAAAGTAACATTAAGAATCTGAATTGAAGTTGCAATAGTGATGAATTTCAAAGATGGAGCTGAAATTCCCACTGAGCAGCCTCTCCTTACTGCATCCTTAAGCACAGAGACTTCACACAATAGGAGTGTGCTGCCTGCAGATTGGAAACCCATGGCTCTGTCCATACTGGGAAACCAAACTGGGCCCTGGGCTGGGCTCAAACTCCACCTGTGAGTATCCACAGAGTTTACACCTTAAATTAAATTCATGATTCTGCCACAGAGCATCTGTGCATGGTCCAGGAGCAGCACTGAACCCTGGCTGCACTTGTTGGACTAAATGGGAGAGGACTCCCCTCCCTGGGAGACGAAAACACATCAGTGTGGGAGCAGGCAGTGAGGAAGAGCTTGCTCCTGTCTGTTCTCTTTCTCAAAGCAGTCATATCTATTTAGTAATTTTATAATGATAAGAATGATTAGGCGACAGTTAGCACCTTTCATTTTGATTTTTGGATCTGAAATTCCTTTCATTTTTCTCCCTCCTGTCCTTTCTGCTTTGCATTGAGCTGCATCCTTCCACTCCTCTCGGCCTGTCAAGAAACTTAACTGAGTCTGACTGTGCTTGGAACAAGCACAGCTCCTCAAGGGACCTGTGCAACCCAAATAAAATTAAATGTAGGGATTAAGATGAGTAGGGGAGGATGTGATTAACACAATCAATTAACCCACGTTCTCCTGTGTGGAATGAGACCTACCACATCCATAGTAAATTCTCATTAAGTTACTAATTTTATCATGGATGAACATAGAGATAACCCATCTCAGCCCCTTTTTGTAGCAGATGTTCAGGAGACACCGGTGAAAATGTGCACAGCCTGGTGCTCCTGAGCTGGGCCTGGTGCTCTGGCAGACAGGGGAGCTGATTTGCCCTGTGACAGGACCAGCAGCTGAGCTCAGGTACTCACAATCCCAGACCTGGAGAAGTCTGTCTGTGCACATTGAGCATCCTGCATGTTTGTGAGGGAGAAAAGGCAGGATGGGGAGCAAGAAACATTCCATTTTCTATTTTAAAAATACATGAACTCCAGCATCAACAAACACAGAGAGTGGAGCACCCAGAGCCGGATGGAGCTTCGCCTCCAGGGGTCTGCAGGGACAGTAAATATTGTTCTCTTCAACTTTCACATCTTCTAGAGAGGACTGAGAAAACCACTTTGATAAGCCATTCACAGACCTCCTCTGGCACAGGTAAACAAGGGAGCAGAGGAATTCAGGAATAACAAGAAGCAGCCCCAGACACCTTCCTGGCTGCTCTCAGTCCCTGGCCCCTTGCATTTCCCCATTGCCCCATCCTTCCTTCAAGTCTCTTCCCTCAAACCCTGGCTTTGCTGTCACCCCTGCTCTCAGCACCAGTTCTGCTCCTCTCTTTCCCAATCCTGGTTGTCCTTTTGTCCTCATCCAGCCACTGCTGCCCTGAGGAGCTGCCCAGTCCCATTTCAGCTGCTCCTGCGCTGCCTGTAGTGCCCAGCAGTGTGAGTGTGAGTGTGAGTGTGAGTGTGAGTGAACATTGCCCACACTGAGCTCCAGCTGTGCCTGCTGTGCAGTGCAGCAACCTGCACCAGATCAAATGATTCCAAAATAGACAAAATGAGTTCCTCCCCCTCTGATGAAACGTAGAGAATTTTATTTCTCTCCTCACCTACTCTTTCAAAAAGACACAGAGGTGGTGCTCTAGGGCTTTTAAAATCATATGACAGTTAGCACCTTAAATAAGTAACATTTACTGTGATTTCAAGTTCCTGAGGAGCCTCCTCACATCCACCACCCAGCGCACCCCAAATGAGCCAGGTCCTGCTTGCCTGAGCAAGGGTTGCTCCAGAGGTTTTCCT
Organism: Camarhynchus parvulus; assembly: GCF_901933205.1. Classification (NCBI taxonomy): domain Eukaryota; kingdom Metazoa; phylum Chordata; class Aves; order Passeriformes; family Thraupidae; genus Camarhynchus; species Camarhynchus parvulus. The sequence goes on from NC_044571.1 coordinate 7,459,055, forward strand.
GAAGAACCAGGAGGTGCTGCATGAGCAAGATTTGGGGTTTCAGTCCTGATTAATTTCACAAAAGGCCATTTCTGAGCCATGACAGTCCCAGCCCAGCCAGCTGCTTTCCATCCCACAGCGTTTCAGCCATGCCAAATATGTGATAACGCTTAAAATTAATGCCAGTTCCAGAGTTATTCACAGGGTTAGGCATATTTATTTCTGTAAATTGAGATCTTATTAAAACTTGACTGCTTTAGGAAATACTTTGAGCACACATGGTAAAAGAGGCAGTCTCTCCAGAAGGACTGAAGGGAATTTAAAAGCCAGGTAGATATTCTTTCACAGAACATGTAGATACATCAAAGGGGGACAAGGCTGTTTTTCTGCTCTTTTTGTTTGTATAAAAGCTGTTTGGCACCTTCACTGTATATGTTTGTTTGTTTGGCAATTGTCTGCCATATGGCTTTTCTCTTTTCTTCCAACTGCAGCCCTATGTTTCCTAAGAAACAGAAATCAGAATGACAGGTAAAATAACTGAACTTTTGTCAAAAATAGATGCACCTCCAGTCTTTTAAGAGCATGTGGATGTAGCATGCAGATATAGCATGCATACATTTTGTTTTGGAGAGGGTCTGGAGAGAGACAAATTCACTTCCACCGCTCCAAAGCATAATAAAATCCTGTTTCTGTACCCAGGATGCAGGTTTCCTTCTTTTTTCATTTCCTTTCCTTCCAAAATGTCAGTCTTTTAGATAAGTGTCCAAAACAGCAACCTTCTAATCTTCTCAAAAAAAGGGGACTTAAAAGCTTTTGTGAAAATCCCACTTCCTTCCATTTTTGTGTTTGTTTTGATTTGTTCCATTTCCCTCAAAATAAGCCAACTTTGCTGTTCCAGACAGTCCTCCTTATGAAAACAGCTTAAAATATTTTCCTCAATGAAACCTGGACACCTGCTTTATTTCAATAATCTCTCAGTGCTTCCAGTGAAGCAGATGCTGTTGAGTCAGACCTGCAGAAATTGTACTCTTCCTAGGCATTTTTGCTATCTAGAGTTTGCCTTGAAAAAATAATACTCTTCATCTGCATATCACCTTGTTCTGTAAGAGGGCTGGAAGAGACCCCTGGAAAGGAAATAGAGCACAACAACATCTGGAGGCTGCTGAGCCTGCCCTGCCCAGCCTCCTCCCCAGGCTGGAGTCAGCTGTGCATCCTGCTGACTCAGACCTGCCACGTTTTCAGAGTAAAATACAACTGAAAAAGTGCTAAAGCAAGAGCTCATATGTAATTAAAATTTGCCAGCTATGCCTAAACGAGTTCAAAATACCTTTCCCAGAAATCACTATTCCTATAAAATGAGATTTTTTTTTCTCCTTTTCAGATCAAAATAGTTTTAATAAACAAGGACATCTGTGGGAGCATTTCTTACTAAAGACAGTGATTAAATTTCTTCAGTTTCTAACCTGATCCCTCTGACTTATGGGAAGAATTTCCTGGGCAGGTGCTGGCAGCAGCCCATCCCTTGTGGGGTTTCTCTGCTGTGCAGGACCCCCAGGTCAGATCCCATCAGCACCACCCAGCAGCACTCAGGGGCTGGCCCAAGGCTGTGATCACCTGAAAAAGCAGCAGATGAAGTCAGTGTCTGCTTTGTACCTGTCCATTGAATTATTGATATCAAAGGTCATGCAGCTTCAGAAAACACCAAAATGTGGCATCCTTGCTCCTCCAGAGCTCTCTCAGACAATTCCCCTCATTTTTCTCCATCACAGTGGAGGCTCTCCCCCCAATCTCAGAGCTCCTGGAGCTACTGGGGGAAGCACACAGCAGCAGTTTTGCCCCACAGCAGCTGCAATCCCTGTGCTGCAACCACCAAACCCAGGCTTCAAGCTGAGATATTTCTGGGGAGGTTTCACAGAGGCTGCTGGCTGCTGTGCAAAGTGACCAATGTGTCTCTGGTGCAATAATTTCAGCCAGCTGTTTTCCCAGACATGTTTTGTAAAATCACTGAAATTTCTATTGACCTCCAGCAACAAAAATAATTTTCCTCTGTTTTATCATATTTACCCTGTGCTGGATGGCATGAACAACATGCAAATGATTAGAGAGGGAGCTGTAAGGACTTAAGGAATGCAGTTTCCTGGCTCAAAACACTGTCAAGGCCACAGAAGGGATTTGCCATAAGGCAAGCCACCACAGCAAGAACTTGAGATAAGCACAGAAGAAAGGAATTTGCAACAGGAGGGCACTGATTCCAGCCCTGGTGAGGCAAATCTGGGTAACCTCCCAGTTATTGCACCTGGAGAGAAATTCTCTATGGCAAACTGTGGGAAAGAAAACAACTGCTTACACTCATGCCATCCCAAGTTATGGCACCCATGCCCTGTAGATACCCAGAATTTGGACTGTATAAAGGTGATAGCTCAGAAAAACAACTCTGGGACCCCCACTACCAAAAACCAGGGCGAAGAAGAACCAGTGGAACACCACAGGATCCATGGGATGGTGATAACTTTGTCCTTTATCTGTCTCTCTCTCCCTCTCTTTGACCCTTTTCCTATTTCTCTCTCTCTACCTCCCATTTACTGTTAAATAAAATCTCTAATATTGACTTCAGCCTATGGTCTCATTTGCACCTTGATTTGGACAGAGGCACCTTTTAATAACTGGATCACAGCAGGAATCTCTCTCCTATTGGCATCACTTCAACAGAGTCAGAACAAAATCTCAAGGTAAGCATTTGCTCAGGTGTCCAAAAAGCTATATTAGGAATCCAGCCTCAGAGGAATAAAATAAATTATTCTGTTTTATTTCAAGTGGGACAATTTTTTTTTTATAATTGTTCCTACTGTTTATTACTGACCCAAAACTCAGGGCAGATTAAAATATCAAGAGACGGGTCCATATGGCAAACATTCATGGTTATGCTAAGCATTAAATGGATGGATAAGCAGAGGGGAAAAAGAAGAGCTGCAAATTCTAGCGCTGAAAAGGACATTGTGCATATTCTCTGGTTTGAGAGGAGGGAGGAACATGATGAGAAGGGTGAATTGGGACTCATAAAATCATAGAATGGCCTGGGTTGGAAGGGACATCAAAGGTTATCTACTTCCAACACTTCCCTGCCATGGCCAGGGACACCTTCCACTGGAATGGGGGGCAAGAGCTGAGCTGGGACCTTCTCTTCTACTTTCTGTTTTTTAATGAAGAAGAAGAGGGGTATGGGAAAGGAGCTGTGCAGAGACAGAGCAGCTGAATCCCATGTGTGCCCCAAAACATAGAGCTGGAAAAGCAACTCTGCAGTTCCAGAAAGCAAACTAATCTATTTCCAGGACACAGCAGTCTGTGAGTCAGGCTCTTGGGAGCTGAGTGTGGCTCCAGGCTCAGCTCCTTGAAGGCTGAAACCCCCAGGTGCTCCATCCAGTTCTTCTGTGCCCACCCTGGGCTGGGTGGGAATACCTCAGCAGAGGAAGCTCCACCTGGCACAGCTGCAGCACATCTGGGCAGCAGGCTCCTCAAAGCATGCTTAGCTTTGTTCACCTACAGCAAAAGCCCTAAAAGATTTTAAATGGTCAAGCTGCATTTTTTCACATGCTTGAATCATGCTCTATGTCTCCATGCCTTAAGTTATGATGAGGTGGCTGGCCAGCAACACAACCCTGCCCAGGCAAACTCTTAAAAACCATGATTGTGTTTGCCTACAGTTTGGCTTGCAGAGGTAAAATAATGTAACAATAAATCCTCCTCCCTGTCACTGAGGAGCTTCAGTTTTCCAGAATTAAATAACTTGGTGGATTGTGGCAGTGCACAATTTACCCTTTCAGCATGTGAGTCACAATCCACTTTAATTACTTCAGTAATTCAGTCCCCAAGCCTCGTTTACAGTGGGCATGCAGGGCTTGGCATCCAGCCCGTGATTTGCATCTGAATCTCCCACATGCGTGCAGTGCTCCCCTACACAAAACTTTATATATTCCTACACCCTTTCCAGGAGTTATATATTATTTACATCATCTATATTGCAAACATACCAGAAGAGCACTGAAGTTTTCTCTGGAGTTCAGCAGCCTTTTCATGTTCCCCATGCCTGAAAGTATATTAAACATTTCTGCTTCCTCTTGTACCTCTGCTTTACTGACTCCACAGCCTGTTTTATGCAGGGCAGTGCTCCCCCTCTGTGTAGGTGAAAGTTTGTTTACTCACATAATGCAGCTGAAAAGGCAGCTGTAATGACAGTGAGAAACAGCAGAAGGAACCAGGCAATAGCAGCATTTCTTCCTTTGAACATTTGAAAAGGTTTGGCTAGAAGTGAAGGAGAACTAAAAACCAAACAGTTATATGGGTTCACCAGCATGGAAACTAGCTGGAATTGCTCCTGCAGTGGTGGTAACTGGTAGGAGCAGTGGGGAAAGGCAGCATGGAGAAAGATGAGGAAGGCAGCCCTGCAGAGTTCCCAGTGCATGGCTGCCCTGTAAACTACCTCTCCTCAACTGCCTCGAGTTCTGGGAAATTGTTTATGTGGCTTTTGGAGCCTTTGTTCTCAAATGGATTCTTTGCTGCTTCAGATATTGATCAGCTTACAAGATTCTCTGGGCAAACACAAGAGGAAAAATATTGTTTGGGAGACAAATGGAATATTGCAGAAAGTAACATATCTAGAGCACACATTAGAACCAGATGTTCCACTCAAACGTATTTGTGGCCAGGGACTATGCCGAGAAACTAGCTGCTATAAAGAGAAAAACCCAGAATTACAGCACACTGGATACAAGAAAAAGTTACACCAAGAGCAAAAATATTGCAGAAGGATATATTAGGTGTCTTGCAGTCTGACAAGTCTAATTACAGGTTACTATCCAAGCCAGAAAAGGGTTGGATCCAGCTCCCACCTCTTCCACAGATGTACTGCTGGATTTTGACCAAACCACGTCGGCTTCGCTTCAGTGTTGACTGAGGACTTGAGGGCTTTGCTGCACTGAGGGGTTTTATTTTCCTCTCTCTCTGTGCCTTACTCAAAAGAACTGGATGCAGCCCAGGGCTGGTGGGGAAGTGCTGGCATGGCAGGGTCTGCACGGCCCTTTCTGTGGGGCACCACACAGAGTGTGAGGAGGAGGAAGGTGGCTGTCAGTCCCTCAGGACCTTTCCAGATTCATTCACAAAGGGATTGTTGATCCATGAAGAGCCAGCAGACTCTTCCTGGGTCAACAATCCCTTTACGAATGGGGAATTGGCTGCTTCTCTGCCATTTGGAAGAGCTGCGAGGGACAAACACAGTGATACATCTAGGCCTCCCACTTGCAACAGTGATGGAAGATGTGGAAAAAATAAAAATAAATACGTCAGTCATACATTTTAAAAGCATAACAGATGAACAGAGTTGTCACACCAGAAAGCAAAGCCTCACCTGGCTCCATGCCCCAGGTATGGTCAGAAAGGGATGTTCAAGAACACAAGAAGCAGTGCAGGCACTCAGTGACCTTCCCTCTCTCACAGCTTCTGGTGACACAGGAACTTCTGGGGTTTCACCCTGGACACAATTTTGAGCAGAAACTGATGGCCCCATCCTCTGCCAAATTGCCCCACCACCTTTTGAGACCATTTGTTATTTTGGTCTCCATAATATCCCGTGGCCATGACTTGCACAACTTCAGCACATGCTGGGTGGTGAAGTGTTCCCTTTTTAAAAACCCAGCTGATTTCATCAGCCCTTATTCTTATATTGTCAGGAATGATAATTAGTCTCTTTCCTCAACTACCCATTACCACTCATGACGTTATCAGGCTTCATCTCTTCCTCAAGCTGAAAATACCCAGTATATTTTGCTTTTCCTCACACAAAACTCCGTTCACTGAGCCTGCTTCTTCCTTTTTCTGGGGCACTTTCAGCTCCCCATTCCAAGCTGTGGTGATGAGTTCACTCCATAATATTCAGGATAAAGACACATCATGAATTTATGTGGTAGAATAACTAATTTTTTCTGTTTGTTCTCTATTCTTTCCCTAACAATTCCTAACAATCTTTCTGACCACCGCTGAGCAATGAACTGATTTTCACAGGGACTTGTCAGTAATGACTCCCAAATCTCTTTCCTGAACATCAGAGGCTAATTTAGAAACTGTCATTCTGTGTCATCCTGGAGTGGTTTTTTCCCCCCATATGCATCACTTTGCATCTATTGGCATTGAATTTCTTCTATCATTTTATTGCCCAATCACTAAGCATTGTAAGATCCTTCTCTGAAGGTGAAAATCAGAAAATTGATATGGGAATTTGGCCAATTGCATGTGAAATGTATTTGTAATTTCACGGGAAGCACAGTCAATATGTGAAGAATGCAACTCAGAGAAAAACACACCTCTTGCTGCCAAAAAGCCTGGGAAGTTCATTTCATGGAGGATCTGACTTTTAAAGAAAATAAATTCTTTTCCTCATTTGTGTGTGTGACTGAAGGAATTACATCTTTCCAGTCTAAACTTTAGTTCTGAGATACCTACAATGCAGGGAACATGGAATTTGCCAACCAGGGAATGTCTCAGGGAGCAACTAACTCAGTCCATGCAATTCAGAAAGTACTGACATCCCAGTCAGGACAGCCACATCCTGACAAGGCTCTGCTACGTCTGACAAGGCTGTGGGTTGGTGTCTGACACCCTGGTGGAGGAGCACCTCTTGCTTTGCTGTTTGCATCCCCCTGGAAGTACACTCTGAAAATTATTTTCATTAATAGCTTTGTCTAATGATTTTTGAGCCACCTCTATAGGCCATCTACACCTCCAAGCAGTTATTTGTGTCACCAAAGGGCACCTCCCCCTTGGAGAAGAGCAAAAATGTTCTCTCTGCAAAATGAGAGAGATGAAAAGGACTTGTTTTTACTGGAACAAGAGAGTTTAAGTGTGAACAAGGTAAACCAGACCTGACACTGTATGGGGGTGCCTGCATAAATTGTGGATAGCTCTGGTTGTAGATTTACAGAAATAAATCCTGCCCATGAAAAAGGTGACAGGACTTGGGAGAGATTTGATGCTGCCTCCTCCCTGCAAAATGCTTTAGGCTGCCACAGATTTCCTTCCTTCCTTCCTTCCTTCCTTCCTTCCTTCCTTCCTCCTTCCTTCCTTCCTTCCTTCCTTCCTTCCTTCCTTCCTTCCTTCCTTCCTTCCTTCCTTCCTTCCTTCCTTCCTCCCTCCCTCCCCCTCCCTTCCCTCCCTCCCTCCCTTCTTCTCTTCCTTCTTCTCTTCCTTCTTCCCTCCAGGAACCTTAATTAAGCAAATGAGCAGATCTCTGCTTTAGCACACACAGTCTTTTACCCATGTTGTATCAGAGTTTCCTGCATCCAGTGTCATCACAATTCTGAAATTCCACATGGAGCACTTTTCACTGAGCTGCATTCAATTATTTATTCGGGCTCTGGTTCCATCCCCACTGAATGCAAGAGCACTGACTTCAGCACAAGGAGTAGCTGGCATACAGCTGGAAGGAGAAAAAATGTGAATTAAAAGTAATTTAATCTCATTTAATCACATTTCCTCTCCTCCTTGACCAAAAGCTTTAGAAAATAAACAAACTCTCTGAAAAGGAAAACTATTAACTAAGTTTCAAAGTCAAGTTCATGCCAACTAATATTATCTATTTCAGGACTTCCTGCCCTGCTTATCTCCTTTTAATTAACCTATTTCTGACCTGGAGCATGTGTTTGCCTGGCAGACACAGTCCCATTCTGCAATTGCTCTTGGCTCAAGAGAAGAGTCTGTGGTGGTGTTTGTGATCAACATTGCTGCTATGTGTTTCCTGTAGCAGAGCTAAGGGCAGCCTGAGAGGGAGGCTGGGCAGCAGATGTGGAGCAGGAGCATTGCAGAGGGAAGGCAGAGCTTTCCACTCAAAATGCTGCACATTGGAGCCGTTGTTAAAACAACGTGGTCAATCTGCTCTGTCTCCCTTTTCCTACAGCTCAGATGTCTGTGCACAACCCTGGAGCCAAGGGGAGCACAATCAGCAGAATTTCTATTCATTCTTATCTTCTAAAGTGCAGATTTAACATCCTCCTGTGCACAGTGACAGCCAGGCCATGGAAGGTGATAATAAACTTGCTTCCCAAATGGAGTCCATCCCTTTATTTAAAATCTGAAAATAAACCCGATAAAACTCTCAGACTCCAGATAACACCTAGAGGTCTCCAATGTGTGTTATTCAGAGGGCAACAGTCCTGAAAATATGTACTTTTAAGTGCCAGAGATTCTATCTCATGATTTTAGTAGCAATTTGATGCAGCCCTGGACAGCACAAAGAAAGACGTTAATCCACTTACCCAACAAATCCTACCCTCCAAAAAGTACAGAGAGAAGGAAGGAAGGAAGGAAGGAAGGAAGGGAGGGAGGGAGGGAGGGAGGGAGGGAGGAAGGAAGGAAGGAAGGAAGGAAGGAAGGAAGGAAGGAAGGAAGGAAGGAAGGAAGGAAGGAAGGAAGGAAGGAAGGAAGGAAGGAAGGAAGGAAGGAAGGAAGGAAGGAAGGAAGGAAGGAAGGAAGGAAGGAAGGAAGGAAGGAAGGAAGGAAGGAAGGAAGGAAGGAAGGAAGGAAGGAAGGAAGGAAGGAAGGGTGGATTCTGATGCAAGAAAACAAACAGGAATGAGTAGGATAAAATACCTTCATCTGGGCAAGTGAAAAACTGGTTGGTAAATACAGGAAACCAGTGCTATGAAAAGACAATTTCACAGATGATTCCTTTTCTCCCAATTCTTTTTCCTAATGTGTTCCAATAATTGAAACCAAAAAAACCTGGTTATTCAGTGTGGGAAAGCTGTATAAGTACACAGCCAGCTATGAACAGTGATTTAAAAGGAAGAAAACAGGTAACAGACAGTTTAGAAGAAATTCCTGCCAGGAAATCAAATGATGCCAGGATCTAACCACACATTCTGGAAAAAGGCTGTGCCTGGGCTGCCTTGGAGGTGACGATCTCACATTGTGGCACAGCGTCCTTGTGGCCTCACTGCAGTGTGACTCCCCTGAAGTCCTTTGTTGGACCCCAACACCTTCCAGCCTGGACCAGCCACAAGCACCACAGAGTCCTGGAACACAAACAACTATGAATGTGAAAGCTGAAGATAAAAATAAGCACAAGTCCTTCTTTTCCATCCTAAGCTCAACTGAAACATAACACAGACCCAAGCAGAGAGGAGATAATCTTAGAAGTGGCTGCCAGCCTGTTTACTTACTTATTGTCAGATGATAAATGCTGGCAAGCCCTCATCTCCTGTTTTTCCCTTGAAAATGTTGATTTCCAGAGTTTCTCCTGTCAAAGCCATGCTAAGGGGGACATGAGCTGGGGTGGAAGCACAAAGCCAAGCTGTGCACTGCTAGTGGTGGCAAGGCTGCTCCAGCACCATGCCCCCAGGCCACTGTGAGGCTCAGAGGGATTTCCTCACACTTCCCTTTCTTGTTCAGGGTAATTGTATTTCCCAGGGATGGGAAAATCCACTCTGGCAGCCAAGGTGTCTCCCCAGTGTCATGAACAGGCTGGGCTTGAGCACAGACATCACAGCTTTCACTCTAGACAGGGCAGCCACAAATGAAATTGAAACATTAGAACCCTTAAATGCAAAGTGGGTGTCTGTGACAACAAATTGCTCTGTGCCAGCTGCTGTACCAATCAGCAACACAGGTCTTTTGTGCCTTCCCTCAGAGCTGAAAGGTAAGAAATACCAGTTCCTGGGAGTAGCATGTAGAAGAGCATCACCCAGCATCACTAAAGATGATCAACTGCTTCATCAGCTGCTTCCCTCCAGCACTGGTCAAGGAAGAAGAATCTGCTTCTCAAAATACTCTTTTGTCTCACTTTTAGGAAGGATTTTCTGTCATTTCTTTGACTGACTGCCACCAGCCCATGCCTCAAACGAGCAAAACATCCCTGGGAACTAAAAAGTTTGTTGTGTAACAGAGCTGGGAATATTACACCAAAACACAGTGGTTTGGATGCTGCTTGATCAATGTTTCATCTCAGAAATACCAACATGTTCTGTCTGACAACAAAGCAAACAATTTCTCTGCAACACTATTTATCTAAATAAAATCTAAAGCAGAAAAAGGTTAAAAGGATTAAATACTTCCAAAATGAAAAATCTCTTTTTAGTTTAAATAAAGCATATGAGCTTCAATAAAGAATCTTTTAAAATACCATTCTTGGCTCAGCATCAAATGAACATTTTTCCATTCTTTTGTTTCAACTGCCATTCTGAAAAAAATAATATTCACCTCTCTCTGGCACTGCACAAATTCAAAGCAGGAGTACCCCTATCTTCCCAGACAATACTGCATGCTCTCCTAAAAAGGATTTCTTTTGAAGTTGAGATGTCTTCAGCAAAAAAAACCTATAAATAGATGGTGAGGAAGGTGACTTGGGACAACTGTGAGTTGTATAAAGGGCAATTTCCCTACTCAATGAGAGCAGCAGAATTGGATTCAACTCACAGCCACTTATCCAGATGTCTGTAATTTTTTTGTCTGTAAAATTACCTTCCCAGAATAAGTAGGAAAGGTCCTGTGGGTCAAGGCTTAGAGATATTCATAGAAAGCAGAAGGAAAATGTTATTGCACTTTAGTAGCTGTAGCTTTGCTACTGAGTTATTTGTGATAAGTCTATCTGAAAATCCAGGTATGATGGAAAATGACAGATTTTAAATAAATCCTCTCACTTATTGCCAAGAGCAAAAGCAGCTTTATTTTATACATGTAAAGAGCTTCCACTTAGACATCATACTCACACTGTAATTTCAAATAAACAACATTTAAAACAGCAGCTAACAAGACTTAGAGTTAAAAGCCTGATGATTAATCCATCACTTCACCTGTCTTCCCAAATTATACATGTTTAGCCAAATAAAGTATTAACATTCTGCATTTTACATACAGCGGCACAAGGTAAAATAATCTACTGTGACAAATGTTTCCAGAGGGGGGAAAAAACCATTTACAAACTGTTGAGAAAACTGATGTAATGCACAAGAAGCTCTTGGAGATTTCATCAGCAAAAGGCTGAGCTTTCTAAACACCTCACACCTGTTTTCTGAATGCACTTGTGCTGAATTACACCACTGTGGGTTTGCTGCTGTTGTTCCTGGCAAGGGAGAGGAGGGAGAACCCTGGGATGGCTCCTGCGCCTTTCACTCGCACATCACACTGAAAAAAGACATGGCTGGAGATGGGAGAGGTAAAAACTGAGGGGTAGGAGAGCTGCAGAGCAGGCTGGGGATGGCAGAGGCTGCCCAGCAGCTCCTCATCCTCCCAAAAGCAGCCTGAGATTGTGCAGAGACTGACTCAGAGCAGACCAGGAGCGAGCGCGTTAAAAAAGCAATGCCAGCTTGAGGAACACAACCAGAATAGCACAGAGTGCTGTGACACACAGGCAGGGAAACAGGCTCATTACCTCATGCATATGTTTGGAAACTGTTTTCAAGAGAGCTTTTCTGGTGGTAGGTACAGTTTGTTCCTCATACTCATTTAGCTAGGTAACATTTTCACTCATTAGGGAGAAACACAAACCAGTTGGGGCAAGGCTGAGACACATCCTGGCTCATGTCTGGGCTTGAGCTGGGAGGCTGAAACTGTCCCACTAAGCCTGTGAGCTCTTTGTGGGGTATCAGATGTGATGGGGTCAGGCTGCCCACTGAGGCAGACCTGAAATGACAGGAAAATCAAGATATATTTTTAACACATTTATGCAGCATGTCTTGCACTTCTGTATCAATATAACATCTTTAACCCTGGGAGGGATGATGCACAAGCATGTAACAGAAAGGCAGCAAGGGAAAGATGGTGTTTGTTGAGGAAAGGCTGATCTTTGGGCTGTAAGTCATTCCTTGGCCTGGCTCGTGCTTTTTGTTTATTGTTTTGAAGTGATGCTTAAGAAAAGCCCACGTTTTCACTGATTTTCCTGCAATGATGCCATCATGAATGTCCTGTTAGCAAGCACTGCCAGCAGCACATTGTGGCTGTATTAGACAGTGTTTTAGGAAATGGGTGGAGTGTGGCATGTTTTGGTTATTCCTCAGCATCGTCCTTCTCAAATGGGGCTATTGCCACCTTGGAGGACCCAATAACTGAGCACTGCAACCTCAGAGGCAAAAAGTCTGGTAGCATTTCAGCCTATGAACAGCCAGGACACCGCTAACCCAGCTCTCCAGTTTATTCTGGCATCAGTATTTCGAGTCTGTTACAAGGCTTGGTGATTTCAGAGTCCCAGTTTTAGTGCCAGCAGCATGCAGAGTTTACACTGCAGAAGGAGCCCGAGGTACTGTTGTTGTGTTTTAGTGCTCTTGATGGAAATTTTGTTCCATTCATTTATTCAAGCACCTTTCAAGCACCAGATAAGATTTCAGTGTCCTGCAGCAAGTCCCACCACCCAGAGAGGTGCTGAAAATCTCCTCAGCCTTGCTGAACCTGCCAATTGTCCCTTTTCATGCGTTGCTCCCCTGTCACCTGGCGTGTCCCTGCCCCAGAACCACATTTCACTGCAAAGCGAGAGTGGCTTTCCAGCCAGACCCTTTCAAAAACTTCAGCCTTTCTCAGGCATGTTTGTTTTGGCTGTTCCAAAGTTTCCTCTCCCTTTAATAGATGGCAAATGCATTATCCAGCACAAACAGGGAGCCCATATGATGGGGTGGAGGGACAAAACAGATGGCACATGAGTCACTCCCATTCGCCACGCCGGCGATGAAAACAGGCTCCTGCTTTAGCATCCTGCTGGAGGCTTCTTGCAAAAGACAATTGAGGAGTTCAGTGCCTGACACTGAGCCCCCACAGCCTTCCAGGTGAGAGAGGGATTGCTGCTCAAGTCCTTCCTGTGTGCATCCAAAGCAATCCAGGAAAGGGCTGGGGGCTGTGGCAAGTCCCTGGTGATAAACCGCTGAGAAACGGCCAAATTCCCTGCGTGTGAGGGCACTGAACCATCCCCGGGGCCACACGGTCTCTGTACTTCTTCAGGGTATTAAACTTCCTTGTTGTGTTTCCTTCCACCTACTTTGCTGTTTGCTTTAACTCCCTGTGCCTGGCAGCACTGGGAATGCTCCCTGTTTTCTTTTCTCTTTCCCCCCGCCCCTTCCACAATCCTTCTATGGGTAATGGATTTTATATGCTAACTCACATCACTGAAATGCCATGAATTACACAAGTAGGAGTAGAAGGCATTGGTTATGCTCTTGCCAGGAAAGATCCTCAACCTATTGGAAATAATGATTATTTGCACTGTATAAATTGGATTTCTGCCATGAACAATATTAGAAGGAAAAGGCAGTGAGCAGTATTACTCTGCTGCTGAGTATTCATTGTGTTAAAGCAAAAATAGACCTAATATCAGATAGCTACCACCTGGAAACTGCATTATATATTTGGGTGAGAATACAATCCCAGTCTGCAAATACATTTGCACATGATTACTTTTACATATTGCAAGAAATTTCCTTGAAATTCAGTGTGTGTAACATTATTAGTCTTTATTCATATTTGCAGAGGACAGCTTAGAGGAAGAGGCACAAGATAGTTCTTTCTATCAAGAAGGTGTAATTAATTTTCTGTCATAATTAAGGAAGGAGGATTGTTGGAATCAAAGACATATAATCAATGAACATATTATTAGTTATTTCTAACTTAACTGTCCAAATGTAAAATTCTTTAGACATCAAAAAGCACTTCACTGCATAGCTAGAAGGGATTCTTTTTTCCTAAAAATAAGGCAGACTTATCCTCAGAACTCTCTGAAAATTAAAATTTGTATTTCAAAGAAAAATTGCTATTATTAAAACAGGAAAGTTTTTTGTGAAACAAAAAAAACTTCAATGTGAAACCTGACAAATTCAAGATACATATACAGAGAGAGACTTTCTCCTTTTTTTCCTGTTTCCCTTTCACACTGACACTGTAAAATCGATAACATCAAAATTGTTCTGGTTTTGCTTTTCATTTTCCTTTTTATTGCCTTCAATAATTTTGAAATTTCCTCATCTTTGAAAAAGAAAAATGGAAGAGTCCCTTGTTTGTGTCACACTTCAAGCACTAGAAAGACTTTTCAAAGTTCCAATAGCAACCAGCAGCAGAAACATTTGAAAATGCAAAAAAAAAATTGTTTGTGTGGGCAGAGCTGCCTGTTCAGCTTTCATTTCACTGTCCCCAGTTTCAAAGAAATATTTGACACTGTTAAAACTTCAAAGCAATCAGACATTGGTGTTTCAAAGGTTTACAAGAATTCCTTTTGAAAACCTGTGTAGTGTCAGAGAGAACAATGTTCAGACAAAAAACCCTGATGGTGGCAGATGCTGCTAATTTGAATTGGAGTCCCAATACCAAAGAACATCAGTAGAAACAGCCCTTCCCAAATACTCAGAGCAGCAATGCTCCAATAAAATAAAATAACTTTTAAAAACCCCATAATTTTTCTCTTACAGTGTCTTCTCCTAAATGAGGAGATCTGGTAAAGGGAAATAGATTTGTAAGTGGTCACTGATCCTGCGTGAACTCATCTTTAGACATCTAAGGGGGAAATTTACAGGGATCTGATGTTCACTCATGCAAAATCAGACCCTTCAAATGTGTTTCAAGTTCAAAGCCTCGAACACAGCACATTTCTTGGCCCATGCAACACAGTACATGCAAATTGCACCATGATATAGACACATCTGCACACAATTCCACAGTACATGGAAAAAAAAATTCATAAACTGAGAGAAGAAATTGTACAAATGGAATATTAGAGATACAAAAAAAAAAAAAAAGTCTAAAACCAAAGCATCCTTTTTTTTATTGTTAATGATGCAATCAGATTTTGCACCAGTAAATTGGCTTTGATCTTTGTTGCCCTCCTGTGCAGACAAATACAGCAGCTGTTTTCTGCTGTGGCAGAGAGGGGAGGGAAGGGCTCATGGCTGCTCAGGCTGGGGCTGGTGCCTGATCATGGATCTGCTGCCAGCCTCTGCCTGGGATGGGTCTGCAGGAGTCACACACAGCCCCTGCACAAGGACTGCACCTGCACAGTTCAGAGAGCTCAGGTAGGACTGAATGTACTTCCTCGGCCTCCACATCCTTTGTACACAGCCAGGAGATGGCCTGAGCCTCACAAGCTATGCTGAATAAGCAAAAGAGGGGAATTTCAGACTGGAAAATGTAAAAGAAAATCCTCCTTCGCGTCACATGTGCACAGGTGAAGGTGCATCCTTCAGTCAGCCTGCAGCTCAAAGCCTGTAAGAGAGAGGTTGCCAAAATCAGAAAATATCCCAGATTTAAGCAGACCTGGCTCATCTCAGAATGGCACTATAATTTTTGAATCTAAGCAAAGCTTTTGTTAGAAAATGGAAATTGGACAAAAGTGTAACTGGGAAGCTTGCACAGAAATACATACAGCAGAGGTGTACCCTAAACCCACCAGGTCTTTCTGCAAGTAGCACAAAATGACACTCTGAGAGACACAAATAACCTTAATGTATCCTCTTCAGTAGATGTAACTAAGGCATTGACACCATATCAGTGCTTTCAGACTTGATGAGATGTCAATGCCTTTGTTGCACGCATTGATCTGCTCAGACTATAGAATAAAGGCTTGTGACCACATGGGGAACATCTGCACTGCCCTACTGGATGACTTTTCCACCTTGAATTTGGCATGGGGAAAACTTGATATTCACAGCATCATTAACATTTCCTCCATCTGATCTGTGTATTAAGGAATCACAAATTGCCAGGTTATTAGTGGTTTTCCTTGGGGATTCTTTTTTGGACAACAAATCTTTCCTTTTCATGTTGCTCCCATGAACAACACTTTCTAAGCAGAAACTGTGTGGATTTTTTAAATGAATTTGAAGCAATGAAGGGTCTGAACATGTAATCCTGAAACTTTAGCACCTCAATCCGAAGGTGAAGAAATGCAGTCCCAAGCTGTGTGTCCATGAGTGTGGAGACTCCCTGCTAAAGTCCAAATAAATTTCAGATTATGTCTCCAATTCTGACAGCACCTCTTGCCAAAGGGTTAATGCAGCATTAAATTTGCATGTCCAGTGCCTGGATTGGCTTTACAACTCCCTTTCATTGTATGGTCAAAATCCACATGGAAGATTTCAACTCAGTCAAATGTTTGTTGTCATCAGGATTTACTCAGCTCCCTTCAGCTGTAAAGCAGGGAGCAGACCAAAGGATCACCAAAGTCAGGACAAGTCCCTCACTGACTCAAACCACCTGGCAAAAGTGATTTCCTTGAGTCTGGGGCATGCATCCCACAAATGGCTCTAAAGTAATAAAAATGTAGAGCCTGCAGGAATAGAGTGAAACACAACAATGAACTCGAGCTGGTGGATGAGCAGCACGGCCAGCCACCCCCCAGCCTGGCTCCTTGGTTAGTCAACACCAATGCAGAAGAGCTCCACGTGGATAATTTATGGTTCACATAAATATCACATTATTATAACATTTTCCTGTTCACTCAGAGATAATAAGAGACATACTCCAAATCAATATTTATTATTTTAGCTTTCCTTCCTCCCTGATGTTAAGCTTGACATCCTTCTCCTCCCCCATTTATAGCCTGCCATTGCTTACTGAACCCCTCCACAGCCTCTGAGATAAGTATCTGGAGGAGATTCATATATCATGATAGCAATAAACCAATCCTTCCAGACACACTTAACCACAATGCAATACTGTCAAGCTCTGAAGACAAGTTGCTCCCTGAGGAGCAGAACTACTGAACCTTGATTTCCTGCAGTTCAATGTTGCAGAGCTTTCCTTTTTAACCCCAAACAACACCTCTCTGTCCCCTTGGTCCTGCACATGTCCCTGGAATATTTTGCCTTGCAGTTTTCTCCAGCTGGAGAAACATTTCGTCACATCTCCCAGGCTTTCTGGTGACTTCACTCATTTCTCCTTCCTGCCCTTGCTGCTCTTTCCTGTGTTGACATTTGGGCAGGAGACAGTGGGATTAGGGTGGAAAAAACAGATTGGAGATTTGATCTGCCACCTGGCCAGCTGTGGGGCCACCAAATCCAACAGAGAGCACTAATTTGTTCTGACAAGACGTGAAGAAAACCTCTGTCCTTCACCCACCTGCCAGGTGGGATTGATAAATTAGGATGGCTGGAAAAGCTCCCCCTTCCCAGGTTTGGTTTGAAGTGCCCAAGAGGGTCACAAGTTCCCAGAGGGCCATCAGACAGGTGACAGAAAACCCTCATCCCCTTCTCACAGTACCACCAAGCCAAAAACATGCAGACCCACCCCACACTCTGCTTTTCAGTCAATAATCAACTGACTGACCCAACTGCACATGATCTTCACTAGACTGACTGCTTTTCTTCTTCAGGCAGTTTTCATGGCACCAATCATCTTTTTGGTTTTTTGATGTCTAGTGCTAAATTTACATTGAATATATCTGTTGGTTATTATTGTCAAAGCTGTCAACCCAAATCCATAAGAATGTCAAACTTGGTTATGCTGCTGATGTTTTGCTGTCTCTGAGGTGGAGCATTTCTTTCACTGTTGTGTTATTTACACAATTTCCTTGTTCAAAAAGAAGGAGAAAAGCCACTAAATATTACTTGGGGTATAGGTAAAGCCTCAAAATGCACAAAAGCTAAGACAAACAAGGCTGCAGTGTGCACATTTACTGGTGCAGCTCTTATAAACAAAGTTTAGCTGCCTGGATCCTGGTGATTTATACACTTTGGGCAAATATTGAGCTAATGTGTGATTCATGTCCCCAGGCACACTCCAAAGCTGCACTGTGTTCCCTCCACTGTGTTTTAGACATGTGCAACAGAATGTTACTGTTTGATCCAAAACATGTGTTATGACTTTCTTCCTTTTCCTTTGGTGCATTAGCAGAAGTTTTTGGCAACCCTAATTCCTTCTCAAATATTATCAGAATAAAAGGGTCAGATTATCATTTAATTTGCTTGGAGGAAACTGAGAAGGTGGGAAAAATAAATTTTATGTGCCTCTGTGAACCAATAGCTGTCCCTGTGGGCACTCTCTGGCCCTATCTTTTCTCCCATGACTCAAGTTTCACCTTCAAGTCTTGGCTTTCACCAGGAAGAAGTGAGAACATATCCTGAAAGACACTTTGACACCAATTGATCATTTTGCTCACCTAAGACTATCATTTATATGCTAACAGAAAGTCCAAGGCTGCCATTCAGCAAGTCCCCAAAGAGGTTCTGAAGTTTTCTGGGGTCACCTCAGACTTGGCTCACTGCAGACTGACAGATCAGCCAGGGCTCCAGTTGCAGTTGGGCTTCCGGGAGGTGAAATGCAGCCTGGGTGTGGGAACCCAGAACATCCCTCTGTCTGTCCAGGATGGCCAAGACCCCTGCCAGGGGGCTCAGAGACCCTGGCACAGAGCCCAAAACACCTGTGGGTTTGATTATGACCCGTGGAGCAAATTACCAACCTTATATGAGGATCAGCAAGCCACAACAGTGTAGGTAGAATAATAGTGACGTTATCAAGGGGTGGAAAAGTAGATTTTGGGGTTTTTGGTATGGGGGTTCAGGGGGCAAGATGGAGGGAACTGGGTGTGTCCAGCCTTTCTCCTTCTTCTTCCTGGCCTCCATCTTCTGCTGTGATGTTGGCACTTACAGATTGGTTTAGAGTAGAAGCTCACTGTCTAACATAGGTGATAGGTATTGGGAAGTAATTGTAAACATTGTACACGTAGTTTTTAGTATAAAGACATAACACTGCCCTGGGGGCAGGCAGAGTGCCTGGAACTGTCCTGCTGGATGGACCTCGGCAGGACAGGAGAAAGAATTTTATAGATAAGGAACAATAAACAACCTTGAGACCGAGAAATGAAGAGCTCTGACTCCTTCTTCAAGTGCTCAGACTGGGAAAAGAGACTTTTAACATTCTTGGCGTCACAGCGACCTGAAAGACCCCGAGACCTGGGCTCAGTGGCCAGCTCCAGTGCAGCAACCAAGCTTGGAGAGTGACAAAGAGCATCCTTCTGCCACTGTGGTGTGAGGGACTCCCTGCACAGGGAAGCCCTTCCCTGAAAGGACCAGCCTGGCTCTGCTTTTCCCTCTGCTTCCCAGTTCCCAGCAGAGCCCCTGTGGATATCAAAAAGCTGCTCAAGAATGTCAGGAGACACTGTGCCAGTAGCTGATGAGTTAATTGCTGGAGTGAGACTCAGGAGGAAAATGGCTGAGGCTGTGGTCTCATGGGTGGTGACAGATCGACTTCACCCAGCTAAAATCATTGCCAGTGCTGTGCCCAGGGCAGCACAGCTGTGTGTGCTCACACTGGGGACACGTCACGGAACAGATCCAGATGGAAACAGCAAGTTCCCAGCATTTTTCAGATCATTAGGCATTTCTGTTGGCAGCCAGACACAGGGTGACAGGGAGACAGAAGGGACAAAGGAGGGTCAGTGAGAAGGAATGGAAATGATGCTTAAATGGCATCATCCTCAGACAAGGGCACACAGGCCAGCAAAGCCTAAATGTCACCTGTAAGTCACTTGGCATTCTCCAGATATCACTGGAAAAGGGGATCTGGATTTCACAGGCACACAGGATTTTTCTTTAATATTGCCCAGAGTCCATATCCCTACATCACTGTCATTTCATTTCAGCTTTTGGCCTGGGAGCACAGAGACAATATATATATATACACACATATATGTATGTATGTATATGTATATATATGTATGTGTGTGTATTGTGTATGTATATGTATGTGTATATATATACCTATATATTCATATAAAAAATGAGCAACAAAGGTAGAACACAGACAGGATCAGACTGAAGTTTGCATCTTCTGTGGGTTTCTTCAATAAATAGATCAACTTTTCTGGTAGGGACAATCCTTAGTTGACTGCAGTTCACATCACAGTATTACTGTACAGCAGATGTTTAACTAATGTTATAGCAAGCTATAAAATACATGAGATTGTCACTTATTCTTTTTTGAAAAACATCCCTACATCACCAAGAGGAGAGGAAGAGGAGGAGGAATCCACACTTCCCTTGGCATTGTGTGGTGCATTTGAACTGTGGGCTTTCCTCATGCCTTGTAAGGTGAATTTTTAAGGATTCCAGTTATTGAACAGCCTATAAAATCCTTTCTTTAGCTTTAAATAAAAATAAATCCAAGCCCCACTCTCTGCAGAACAAAATGTGAGAGAACACATACTGTGCAGACACATATTGTACAGTGCTGCCAACAGCTGTTGCCATAATTAAAGAGAGGAGTATTTGAAACTGTAATAAAAATTAAAAAACAGTATTGAAAATGTGACTTTTCACGGTTTCATTCTGGCAGACAACCCCATGTGACACACCTGAAGAGTAAGAGGCTTGTTGCTTATCTTTCAGCACTGAAATTCTGCTATTCTGTGCTTCAGCAGCTCTTGGTATCTTCATCTTCAGGCTTCTACTAACCTTTATATGTTTTAGAAGTAGAGGAAATTACTATCAGACCAATATGCCTTTAGCTTCTGATAAAACAGCATTGCCTCCATGCTAGATAATATGTGTTGCTGATACATCCTCATAAGCACTTATTCTTTTATATAAGATTTTAGAAAAAATAATATTTTTATAGTTATTAGATCAGTATGTTGATTAAGTTTGTCAGATTAAAACAGCAACACTTACATTGAAAGATCCAGCAAGTCCTCACAGGCATTTAGTTTAGACTGATTGTGGATATTCTGCTGGCATGAGATCACATGAAAATTTTTTGCTGCTCTAATGATAATCATCACATAAAATATCATATAACTGTGCCTAGAAAGCAAATTACTGAATTTCTTGTACAGCCTATAATCTGAAATTAGCTGGCATTCTGTTATTGTTTATGGACTATATTGTCCCATTGGTATGAATGACAGATTACAAATATAAACATAAAGTCTTTGTCCCAAGGAATTTGCACTTTACTAGACGAGTTATCTTAGACATGATGAAATAACACAACCAGTTAACTGGGGATTTTTTCTTATTTTTGTTTTTTAGCAGTAAGATATCATCATATCACTAACAGGAATTTGCTAAACTTTCATCTCTACTAGGCCAACACCTAACTAGAGCATCTGAGAAATGGCTACCATTACAAAATCATTTCTGGTAATTAAAGGCAATGATTAGCTCAACAAGTTGAATATGGCATTGTCAGCCAGGACTGGCTGGATTTAAGATTTCTCATTTTAGCTGCCATAGTTTTCATATGTGATGTTCTGAGTTACCTAGGAGTAATAGATTCTTCATTGAAAGCCTACTCAGATTTTCCCACCTGGGAGTTCTAAATGAATCTAGACACAGTTTGTATCTTGTTTATATCAGCCAATATGTATTTTTCAACTAGAACCCAGGGTAATTCTCCAATGCCTGAGAGTTAAGGAGACTTAACATGTCAGTTTTTCTATCTCAGTGCTTTACAGTACAATCCCATTGCCATATAAATCACCAATAAATAATAACCTCCTTAACACTATCTTCACTTTCCATTAACCAAAATGTTCTTAACTTTAAATTGGAAAATTAAATAAAGGAATATTGCTGTATCCAGCATTACCTGCACTGTTCATCATCTTACTATTCAATAAAATAGAATGTAACAACAGGACTCAACCTGTAGGTTCACTGTTAGAGAATTCCAATCAACTTCCATGTTGCACTATTTCAGCAGGAAACAGAAAGGTCTAGAGATAAAATTTATATTTAAAAATATTTCTAAGTACAACAACAATTTTATTTGGGTGACTATTTGGGAAATGCAGTTATTCTGTAAAAGTGTAAATCAGTAGTAGCTGTTTTTTTACACATTTGCTGTTAACATTTCTGTTACTTTCAGTAGCTCTGCATCTATTTCACATATGCCAATTACATATCATGTGGGCATATTTGCAAAGGATTATAACAAAAATGCCATGTAACAGCTAGCAAAAGTAAGGCAAATAACTCCAAAATGCATAAAACATATCAAAACCTTCAAACAGGCCCACCACAAAACAAAACTAATGGCTAAAGAGTGTGTGTGTTCAAGGCCTCCCTCAAAGGCCAGCAAACTCAACTTTTAATGACAGAAAGGATTTCACCATTTAGTTGTGAAGTAAGGTGAGAAACTTTAGCCATTGTCACTGCTTGTCATTAAAAATAAGAAAGATGTGCTTTGGTGGCAAGTTTCTTAGCAGATTTCAGTTAGACATAACCTTTTCTAAGAGATGGCTTACTCATGATGAGAATACACCTAATGGCAGCAGCCCTTAATTCAATAATTTTTTTTTTCGTTTTCAAATATATAGCTCAAAATAAATTCTTAAAAGACATGAGTACCCCATAAAATTCATTGCTTACATATTCAGAAAAACCCCACATATTTAACTTAATTTCCACTCTACTTTTTTTCCTTCTACATCTTCAGTGAAGTCATTTTGAGCTCCATCTCGCTCTTGATAATTTGTATTTCAGTTGCCTCCTCCACATTGCAGCCTCTGTATTTTTTTTTCCACTTTTCTTCTTCATAAAGAAGGTACAAAAAGTCCTTGCCTTGGCAGCCAGAGGTGCGCCTGTATTTGTTAGGAGTCACAGGAGTTGTG
Source organism: Camarhynchus parvulus (assembly GCF_901933205.1). Classification (NCBI taxonomy): domain Eukaryota; kingdom Metazoa; phylum Chordata; class Aves; order Passeriformes; family Thraupidae; genus Camarhynchus; species Camarhynchus parvulus. Next base: position 7,481,595 of record NC_044571.1, read on the forward strand.
GATGCTGTAGCCCAGGCATTCCCTGGCTGGGAATTCTCCCTGGCATCATTTACCCAGCCATTCAGGGCTAGGATAGGTGAGAGTAGCTCACCTGTTGCAAGCACCATTTCCAACCTCGTGCTTGGGAGAGAATTATCAGTGTAAGCTGCATTAAATATCCTTCATATGGCAGAAGATAATCAGGGCCTTTTCCACCCCATTTGTCACAGCAGCTGCAATCAGCAGTGGTTAGTATCTGCTGGTGCAGCTTCAGGGGCGCACAGATGACTCAGGAATCCCTGCAGATCTTGAAAGCTGTGGCAAAAGCTCCTGTGTTTGCTTGAGATCAGCAAAATTCTATTAAATATAATCCCTTTGCATAGGTTTTAAATTGCCAGAATTCCTCTGTCTTCAAAAATATCAACAGTGTTGCCTCTCTAAAAAGCACACAGACAGCCAGTGGCTTGTCTATGTGCAAGCAGCAAGCCAAAATATGCTTTATTATTCTAAGGGAATCTTTCCCAGGTCTACATTCTGGTTTTCCAGTGCGCTGGCAAAAAATAGATTTGCTGAGCCCCAGAATAGATCACTGTTTTCAGCAGTGACTATAACTGCTTAAATCCACCATCCCAGAGCTGGAGGACAAGCACAGCAATTTTCTCACCTGCCTCCTCACTGCAAAGTTGGAGAAGTTGTGTTTGTCACAGTGATTGCTGCTTGGCTGGGAGCAGAGACATGTGCCTGAGCTCTAGAGAGTGATGTCATCTCTTTTATCTTCCAAATGCCAATTTTCCCTCTGTCTTTGAAAAAGAATTGGATGAGAAGTGACTGATTCAATTTTTCTCCACTACTGAGTCTTGCAACCCATATCTGCAAGCACAGACTGTGTGTTTGCACTGGGTGCATCAAGGTATTCCTCAGCAGCCTCTGTGCTCCTCATGCTATCAGTCATTTTTGAAATGGCTCTCCTAACTGACTGGCTAATGAGTAGATCTGTCTTCCAAAATAGTTTATTATACAAAAGAGTCCAGATAATCAAAGTAGTGATGGGATTTTAAAATCACACCTGGCCTGCTTCTCCAGACAAATTCATTCATTCCAAAATAAAGTCTATGGCATGAATGTAAGAAATGCAAAACACTATTAGATTTTGGTTTTCAACACCTTTTCATTATCTGCATTATACTCTAAACTGATGCATGATTTATAAAAATGAGTAAAAACAAGTAAAAGACTCAGTCAAAATGGTCTTGGCAGATATTATCAAAAACATTGTTGATCCATTCAAGCATCACTTCCAAGCAACATCAAATATAACTATTCTGCAGCCAAGAAAGGAATTAATTCCATGCTAATCTAAAGAAGTGCTTCAACTCTAACTGTGTCAAGCCTGACCAGACAGGTATTATGCCATCCCTTCAGCAGCTGCTGGATAAAGCCTCCAGCTATGGTGCCAAATTCTACACATACTCCTCACAAACATCTCCTGGAAATGTTTGCCAATAGTAAACACAAGATTGCAAATGTGCTTTTGAAGTCACCACCCTGGTAATGTTTCCATGTATCCCATGAGGCTATATATGAGGTTGTATCCCAAGAACACGTCCTCTGCACAGAGTTCAATCCAAAACATTTATACTGGCAGATTCAGTATTTCCAGAGATGTGGGTACTTAACCCCCCCGCCTATTCCAGAGGAGATGGCAGAGGGCAATCACCATCAGCAAATGGGGATTTATTGCTGGGTTGCTTTTAATACAACAACAAATTAATGTCTTTGCCAGGTCCCCCCGTGCATGCACTACATCCCTGGTGAGCTCTGTAACCTGAGAGGGGCCATCCCATCCCCAACCCTGCTGGTTGTCTCTGATGTTGTGTCCCCTCTTTACATCTTACAGCAATAAATTGCAAGTTTTCTGCAGAGTCTGAAATTTTCTGGATATGGTCTTTCAAAGAGCAACAGAAAAAGAACTCCCCTTCCACAGTACCAGGAATTCTCCCAGTCACCTCCTGAAGGCTACAGAATTCTCACACACAGCTCTGGCACAGAAGGAAGCAACAGCACAATGCCTTGCTGAGAGTTGATGGCAGAAGTTGCCTTCCCCTCCTGTTCCTGAATGAGGCACAGGATGGCCCAGTCTGTTTAGTGCTTAAATGCTGTTCACCTTCCTCATTAACCTCAAATTGTGACTTCCTAAAAAGCAGCAGTAAATGTGCTTTAGGAGATGACTTTTCCCACGTGTTACTGTAAAAACTGTAGTGGCTGAAGAAGTCAGAGTCTATCAAATGAAGACTTGGGAGTGACACAATTTCTGAAGATCAAACTACAGATCTGCTGACAATGCTGTAAATTCAGGGATTACTCTTCTGAGAGCCATCCACATTTACAGTAGTGGGAACTGTTAGTTATGTGATGAAGAGCTAATCACCACAAGCACAGTACCAAGCAGAGGAAGCCCCACAGCACCTGGTCCTGGGTACTCCCAGGGACTTCAGCACACAACAGCCCAACCATGGTTTGGGTGTTGGACAAGTCTGCAGGAGCTGCTGCCACCAGCCTTGCAGACAGAGCAGGGTTATTGCCTCCAGGTGTTCAGGCTCATTGTGGGATGGGCATTTGGGAAATGGTGTAAAATCTACTGCAGGATGTCTTAAAGGAGTTAGTGGGAATGTGTGAGGCTTAGGGGTGTTTAAGGGTAAAGACCAAAGGCATGAAGAGGAGGGTGAAGTTTGCTTGCAAAGGCACAAGCATGAAAAATACAGAGATAAGTGGATAAAAAGAGCCAGTTGTATGTGAACAGGTTGCTGGTCATTATGCTAGTTTGGTCATGCCCTAATTTTCCCATTAAATTGCATTTCTGATTGCTTGCTTGGGTCAGGGACCATGTTCTGTCTGCATGTGTGTGAGTGTTTGTGTGCAGCAGCTGGATTCAAACCACACAGCAGAGTGCCTGTGTGTCTGGGCACCAGTATCTGGAGAAACCAGTGTGTGTTTTTGTGCTTTTCCCTAGGGAACATCATTGCTGGGAGTGTCCATGTAGGATAAGGGGTGTTGGGAGGCAGCTCTGGGGGAGGCTGGATACCAGAGACACACCAGAGGTCTGGCAGTCAGATCCTGGCATGGCAATAGGTCTGCACAAGCTACAGAGGGACCACTGTGGCATTTTTATGTGTGTGTGTGTGTGTGTGTGTGTGAGTTGGACCCATCCCTGCAATCACATGAATGTCCTGGCCTCCAAAAGATCAGCCAAGAATAAATCCCTGGCAGAGGCAGAGGTTGGGCAGAGCACAAACGGTGCCACGTGTGACCCTGGGACTGCCACCTACCCCTGCCCAGCCATCAGCTCAAAGCTCCCCACTGAGCCAGGCAGAGGAGGCTGCAGGCAGAGCTCCACTGATGGGACTGTCAGCTCCAGGGGACAAGGAGCACAGTCACTGCCTGTGCAGTTCTTGCTCTCACAAATCAGAAGGTCCCAAAGCAGAGATGGCCACACAAGAGCAGCCCTGTGGTGAAAGACATGGATAGGACTTCAAGCACTTTGCTGTAGGGGGATACAATATAAGTAAATAAAGGTAGTATGGAAAGTAATCTTACCCCCTAAAGAGCTGCAGCTGAACCAATTACTAAAGATTAGGAGCAGGCCTGATTTTAACAAGCCACAGCTGTAGCCAATAAGAAGAGTGTTATAAAAGAGTGGATTGGTGGGAACTGGAGTCAGTTGGCTGCTGTAAGAACAAGGAGGAGTCAGTGCCTAGAGGAGCTGCCTACAAGAACCATCAAGGAGGTATGAAACTCTTCCAATATGGAATCCTTGCAATGTAATGACAATAGAACTCCTGCACTATAATGATGACACTTTGCAGTATTGCACTGCCTAGGGACAGCCTGTGCCCACAGAGCACCCGTGGCACAGCCAGAACCTGCCTGTCAGACAGCCTGGTGGGCCTTGCTGTGTCCCAAGAGTGTGTTGGTGTTGCAGTGGTTTTCAGCCCCTGCCTCACAGAACAGGGCTCAGCTATAAACCAAGGCTGTCCTTCCTTCTCTGGCTGTGGCGGCACATCTGTCCCCTGATTCAGGGGGGGCCAGCCCTCCTGACCCCACAGGAGGTACAAAACAGGACAGTGGGGACACAGGCCCTCACTCAGGCTGCCCCACTGCAGCTGCTCCTGTGCCTTTACAGCAAAGCCCTGTGCTTGCATTCACTTGTAGCTGGGGCGCTGGTCCTGAATTCCCAATAAAACAGACTCTGATAGGTTCCAGCTGAGATGCAAGCGGAAGGCTTTGAGCTCGGCTGATGTGAAGAGCTGTCAGAAGGAGCTGGGAAGTGCTTTCCATTTTCAGGGTGGTGGGACTTGGGTGGCTCCAGGAGATGCCACACATCCTTGCCAGAGGCATCGCAGCTTCCCACTGGTGCATCTGCAGCTCTGGGCTCCCAGGGAGCTTCCTTGGGAGCCAGCAAGGGGTATCTCTTAATGCAGGGAAGGTGAGGGGCAGGAGATTTGCTTCCTTCAGCAATTGGCCTCACTCCAGGGCTGCAATCTGATCCAGGACTCTGTTTCTAGCTCAGGAGTAGAGGAGGACTTTAACTGCCCTGAATTTTGCATTAAATGGTGCATGTTAAAAAATCCTGTATGTATCTGAGAAACCCCAAGCCTAGGCATTAAAAAAATGCTTCCTTAAAACTTACAGAAGTAAGAATGTTCACCTTTGAGCTCTCAATTGCAAGTGTTCAAGGGACAATAGAACTGTGCAGGGAAAAGGCAATTTGTAATTGATGTGATGTATTAGGTTGTTTTTCTGCTTTATGAATATCCATAAACCTGCTGCAACTGTTACATGCATTTGTTTATTCAAATACATTTGACTAACAGTGTTCAGGAGCTTTGACAAGGTGGATTGATCATAAGTAATCAAAACCTGAATGGTGCTGCACGAGTAATTTGCTAGGAGAAAAAAAGAAATGTTTTAACAAACCTGGAAAGCACAGAAGCACTTGTAGGTAGTAGAAGCTGCTTTCAATGTTTGCTTTTTGTGGTTTCAAAACTGACTCCCAAAACTCCTGCCCGGATAACAATTGTTCCTATAGACACAGCATGCAAACCTTGAAGTTGGTAAGCATGTTCCCTCAAACTGAATTAATTTAAAAACTCTGCCACTGTTTGCATACTTTTAATTACATACAAAGAACTGGCAGTGCAAGTAAAAGAAAATTAAAAAAAAATGCAAAGAGAAAAGTCATGCCTTAAAAATTAAGCTCCTTGTTCAAGCCCCAGTAGACAACATCAGAGCTGGCCCTGAAGAATAAAAAACAGAAAAAAGAAAACCAGAAAACAGCTCTCATTTTTCCCAACTTGCATCCAGTGAACATTCTTTGCTTTGCTCTCACTTTGTGCAGACCACTACTGTGATAGTGAAGGCATTTTCTTTGCCTGGAAAATGTGAATATTCCCTCTGAAGAGCACTTGAAGCATAGCAGGAGGAAGTACTGCGGGGAAGAGAGGTTTCTCTGAAACTAACCATAATGGATTCCTTTTCATTCCTGCACTAAGGGACTTGCTTCAGAGCACAAGAGTAGCCTGGCTCCTTCAGAGATAATGTTCCCTGTATCAAATGGAGACTGAAAGGGGAAATATTTTTTCCTTGGGGCACCTGTCTCTGGTCCTCAAGAGTTCTGCATTGTATAGGGCCAAGGCAGGTGAAGGATTTGTGATCTAAGAGTTAAAGCAGGAGGAAAGAGAGCTAGGACCCCTGGATTGCAGCCTTTGACACGGAGGTAAACAGTCACATTCAAATAAAAACTTCCCCTTTGAATTATTTTTTCTATTCCCTACCAATCCCAGCTTATCTCCCCATAATGGTCTTCACTTCCAAAATCAATTTATAACCGATCAGACAGCTAAAATAGCTTCTTACAGTAGGTGTCTCTAGTCAATGACTGATTTGCATTAAGAAAGATATGACAGCCAAGTGTGAAGGGAAAAGAATGATAGTTTAATTTTAGAAAAATTCCACATTCATCTGAGAAATGATTACTAAGCACTGTGTATATTCATACATAAATTACTTCTAAAAATGTGAAAAATATATTAAAATGCTAAATATTTTCTTGCAGTGGGAGCAGGAAGGCCCCGGATCAGATGCTGTGGCCTTTTTTGCAGGAAGGGAGGGAGGAGAAGCACACACATCTAATGGCCCTGACTGTGGCACTGAGCAAGGACGAGGGGAGTAACTCAGGGGGATGGGAGCAGAGGGGATGCAGGAGGAGAGGGAGGCTGGGAGAGAGAGGCCAAAGCACCTTCCAGCCTCTCTGGGAAAGGATGAGGAGCCTCTTGCTCTGTGTGTGTGAGCCCTGGGACACCTTTCCTGCCAGCCCTGGGGACAGCAGGGATGTGTAATTATGGGAGCAAAAAACAAGGTTTCCACCCAGGGAGTGCCAGCCCACCCCAGCTCCAGCCCCTACAGAGCCAAAGGCAGCTCTGAGGAGAATGACACAGTCACAGGGGGACGTGCCAGGAGCCAGGTGCCAGCTCCCAAAATAAGTCCTGCAGCTTGTCAACAGAACTCTGTCATCTCTATCCAGAAAAAGACTAATAGTGGGCTGACGCCTGGCACTGACAAATTACCAGGTTGCTGGAACTGGGATTTGGATTGGCTGCTGAGGTTTGTTTTGATTTTTGAAGTGTATCTTTATTTTACCAGGAAAAGCTTTTTTCTTTGTCTGCTCGTGATCCAAGCTGGCAAAAAGCAGCCTGGGATGTCCCACAGAGGAAGCCCAGACCCTGCCAGGGCACTCAGAGGCAGCAGAGAGCAGGAAGATAAATTGTAGGCTCAGAGCCTGCAAGGGAAGGGAGGGAAAGAGTCAAGAGGCAAGAAAGGTGCATGAGGAGGCAGAAAGACAAGGAGAAGGTCAATGCAAGACCATTGGAGCATCCATTATGGTTTTTTACTAGATGTGTCTCATTTTTCAGTGTCAAGAAGAGAATGTGTATGCAGAGTTTGTCCCACGCTAGCACACCCTGAGAGAACAGACATCAGTCACTGGCTGTGTCACGTTTTTATTAGCTAAGTTTCACAGAATCATCCCTCCAAGTAGGGAATAACTCCATGCATCACAGCTCAGGTTTGACAGGAACATTAAAGGCAATATGTACTTTGATATATCAATCCAAATTTGTAGGCAGCAGAGGCCAGACTTGATGTAAAAAATTATTAAGATTATTTCTTATTAAAAAGTTACGTTTGTGGCCCTCTAATGAAGATCTCACTATCTTACATAAAGGTCTGTTTCAAACAACCAAAATTGTGTTATCTGACATTTTAATTAGTTCCATTCCATTGCCTTGGATTCACCCAGTCTTCTTGCATTATAAGTCCTAGAGCATTTGACACTCTAATGTACAAGACCGTCTTAGAAAGACGGCAAACTTTTATTAATGTTGACTTGGTTTCTACACACTGGAGCTCTGTTATTTGACGTATCTGCTCTGCACATCACTTGGCTTCCCTGAAATGTAACGGGAAGCTCTTTCCTGGCTTCATTCAGGAGAAGAAAATTACTGTATAAGCAAATCACATGGAGGGCCAGAGCTTTTAGGGGTTTTTGCTCTTAGGAGACAACACAGAACAGGAACTTCCCTTCCCAGAACTGCATAGCCATGAGTGCCAGCAGAATGGCTCCAAGTTCCCTCACACAGAATTTTCAATGCTTTTCCTACCAGAGACAGGAATAAGTAATTCTTTCATAGATGGACTGGTCCAAAGGCAGGATTCCTGAAAGGCAACAGGAATCTCCTCAGCAGACTGGAGAGCTCAGCTCATTGAGAGCAGCGTGACTCCACCATCCCAGTACAACTGAGAACACTTTTTTGTGTTCTTTTGCAGATATAGCACTGTGTTAGGGACTTCTTAGCCCATGAAAGTAATTTAACTAACCCTTAAAAAAATTAACCATTGTAGCATGACACCAAACAATTTCAGTCCTTTCAAAACCGCTTTGAATCTATGCAGAACTCAAGTGTTTCCCACCCAAGGGACTAAACAGTAAGTTGCTTTATTTTGCATAATTTCATCTCAAAATTTTTAACAGATTTGTCTAAAACAGGCAAATATCAGTATTAAGCAATGTGTTTTAGGCAACAATTTCACACACTCACAGAGCAGTCAAAATACTATATAACAGAATGGTTCTGTGGTAAAAGGATTATGCTGGCTTACACCACAAGCTCTATGTCTAATTTAGGACTTAGGCATTCTGAGCAATAAATTTTTTTAAATCATGGGAAATTAAATTTTTTCAGTGCCAAAGGTTTCCAAATGAGTTTGAGTCAACTGACTGAAATTGGAGTTGAAAAGCACCATTCCCCATCCAGCAATGGCTCCAGTTTTCCATGGTTCAGGGCAGAGCCAGATTCCAGGAATTCAACTCCCCATATTCACATTTGTTAAATCTCTGTTGCTAGACACAATGTATGGATTTTCACCCAGGACTTCTCTGCAGCAGAACATCCTCACTGCCTTTCTTTCTGTTGATCAATTATTGCTGAAATTACATTCCAGTGCATCTGAAAACAGCTCAGCTGGCTGAAACCTAACAGGAGCCACGTGCCAGAAAATTCATCAAGGATTTTTCTTTCTCTCTGGATGAAGCTAACAAAAAAAACCACTTTTCCTTTCTTCCCCAAGTAGAAGCCTCTCAATTGACCATGTGGAAAGGAAATTAAATTATGCCTTTTCTTTTTAGATGGTTTGCTCTTTTTTCAGGGCTTCAGGATAAATAGTTTGCTCTAGACCCCTGGCTAACACAGTTTCTTAAGGCACTTAAAATATATTTCTATTTACTTAAACCACACAGACATGAAATAGAAGTGTAAGTTTTAATATATTTTAGCTTTTCTAAAGGCTCTAATTCAAACTCTGCATTTCTTTGTCTCTCTGAAGGACTCAGGTTTCTGTTCCACACATTCTAGCATCAGCCCTAAAGATCTGGGTGATTAATTTTTGTTCTTCATCTGAGAGCACAGAAACAAGGCAAGAACAGCTCAGGCCTAAACCCCACCAAAGAAATGGGGTTCTGAAGAAATGGGGAAACCCTGAAGGCTTGCACAGGACACACACACTGGAGAACTGGCTGCAGCTTCAGGGAGGACATCTCCACCATGTTTAAAGGGTAGTTCTGTGAGGACAGTAAAACATGACACATTTCTTGCTCTACTCTATTTCTTGGTATCTGGAGACAAACAAAACAAAATATAATCCTGACATTGCAGTGCCAAGTCCCCTGCCATGGTGTGGTCCCTGCTTTGGGAGCTCCCTGGCTCTGCTCTCTCACAGTCACTGTAGAGGCTGAAAATCCAGCCCTGAGCACCCCCCACAATCACCTTAAATGACTGTCTGGCACACTCAAACAAACTTTGCCTTTCCAGGCACATCTGAGCAGAGCTCTGGACTTTTCCTTTGCAAGGTGACATTCTGTTATTAATACATGACTCTGGGAGCCAAAACCCTGCAGGGCCCCGCCGTGGCCATGAAAGGGACCTGGCTGCATGGAAGTAGCACTGCTCTTCCATTTACCCAGCTAAAACCCAAATATTTACTCCCAAATTGAGATGATTGCAGCTTGTCTCTACCAGCTGGTTATCCCATTGAGCAAAGAAAGGAGGGAAATGGATTTCTTCCTGTTTTCCTTGCTGGTCAAAAGATTAAAAGCAATATAGTTGTGTTGGTCCCTAGGTATTGTCTGATTAATATCCTGCTAGCAAATTGCCAGGATCACTTCTCTTTAAATGAAAGACTGTTCCATGAGCTTAAATGGATTTTATTAGCATAACACTAATTCAGCACTTAAAACCCAGAGAAAATATTATAAATAAATATAAGCATGCAGTGCCTACTAAAGTTCCTTCCTGCTTCCTTTCCAGATGGGCAAAGAACTCCAGATATTTCACACTACAGTCAAGTCAGAAGGGTCTAACTTTTACAGGAAAGGGGCTAGGGAGCTGAAAGGAGAGCAGCCCTAAAAACTCCTTTTTTCCAGCAGCACCTAGCAACTTGTCCTTACTGGTTTTTAATGGTGTTGATCAGGTAAGATGTAACACAGAGAAGTCTTCCTCCCCTACCTTCAGGTTTCTTGGTCACAGCTTGGACTCTTTCCCTCTCCTGACTCTCCCAGCATGTTTCCCATTAATGACCATTCTGAATTCTCCAGCTTCTCATTTCCTTTACTCTTCTTTGTAGCAGAGCTTTGTAGCCAAGCTCAGTTTAGAAACCACTGGCACAAGGCTGGAGTCAGCAGCCCATAAGGAACCTGAGATTGCTGCATTTATTCAGTGTTATTCATGTGTTTGGGAATGCAGCTACGGCAAGCCTATCTTCTGCCTACTGTCTGCACCAGCCACTCCTGTCAACAGGGATTTCAGAGGAGATAACTCCTCCCTGTCACCTCTAGCAATGGTTGCTTCCCAAATAGTGCTCCCTCAGGGACTGCCATGCCATAGAAGAAGATAAATGTTCTGAGGACACTCACTAAAAATACCGTGTGTTAATCCCCCAATTAAAAGCCTCTGGAGGAGGATAATGAGTGATCTGTTAGCAGTTCTGTAGGTTTTCAGTTGTCTGATATGCCACATCTGGGAGCTACTGCCCTCGGGTAGCAGCTAATTGGCCCCAGTTACCACAGAGCCTGCAGTCCTTAAGGCATGTATCATCACTGCTGCTCAGTAAAGCAAAAAAGGACTGATTTCAGCTCGACAGACTTGGAGCTGCATTTCAGAGAAGGCAGGGAACTGACTTTACAGTATTATACTCCATGTATAAATCACAGACGAGGCAAAATCCAGGTCCCGACAAGCACTTTCTACCCAAGGGAGAAACTGGCTACAGAAGATGTTTCTTTGGGTCAAATATATTTATTTACGAGGACTGCAAAAGTGCTGCTTCCCTGTCAAAATTAAACAACCAGCAGGTTCTTCACCTAGCCCCTCTTGGCCACTTCTGTAACCAAAGAAAAGCTGTTGCAAGGCCTTTTCTTGAGCAAAGATCCAGTGATTGCTCTGTCTCCTTGGTTTTATGTTACTTTCTGCCTCTGTCTCTGCAGAAGCCCTGCTGCTCCTTTGGCAGGCACAGGAAGATCATTCATTACCTCTCCCTCCAGGCCTTGCTCTTTTATTCCCACAGGCCTGTGTAATTCAGCCTTTGTGGGATCTTAAGAACTTGCTCCTGTGGTTTTGGAGACTTGGTACCACCAGAGAGCCCTGTTATTTGTAAGGCTTATCTCTGAGCCCACTCGCCACCCCCTGCAATGCACCCAGGCTGTAGCAGTGCTGAGATACCTCAAGATTTTTTTTAATTTTTTTTTAAAGGCTCCATCCGCATTGATTTCAACAGGAGCTGGATGCCTAATCTGCTTATACACTTTTGAAAATCCTATTAAGTGCCTCTTTACTGCTCTAGGTTCCTAAATATACTTTTCTTAATTTGGCTCCAAGTGATTTGCATCCGTCATCGAGATTTTTGAGAGCGTGGCTCGAGGGGAGAGGCCTCCCTGTCACAGCCCCTCCGTGCAGTCTGTCACTTGCTCAGATACCTACACTGGAAGCTGAGCTCCTGTGAGGATGCTGTGGCAGCGTGAAGTATGTGAAATATTAAACTGTGAACGCTCTTGCTGAAATAAACACAGGCAGGAGACTTTTCTCCTTTTTAATGCCTTTATTAAAAGTGATCAGCTCGGGTGGGGAGAACCAACAGGTCGAACTCACACCACCGCTGCTCCCGGGGGTGTCTCGGAGGAGAAGGAAGAAAAGTGCAGCTTTGTCCATTGGTCTGTGGGCAGAGCTGGGGCTTCTGTCCTCACCAAAGCACCAAGAGATTCCCTTGATTTTTGGTTCAACATTCGAGGTCTGCTGTCTAGCCGACATCTTTTCTAGGTTAGCGTGAAGGGTAAACAAGTCTTGGTGGCTACTAGATTCTGTTCCATTTAGACATTGTTTTGATTCATCAATTTTGTGTTGGCTCGTTGTTTTAGGGGTTTTTGGCTAGGTTTGGTGAGGGGTCCCTCATTGCATGCTGGCTCTGATGTCATTTGCATGACAACTCGATGTCCCCTCCCCTTCACCGTCTGGGTGCCACTCCACAAAAGGGGCAATTCTTAACCATCAACAACAGGCAGTTAACGAAAACGACAGGTGATTACAACAACAAACAGTTAGAACTGCACCCTGGCAGCAACTAGCTCAACCTGTGAACTCTGCAACCTTTTAAAAACAAATGGGCAGCTTTTTCTACTCATAACCCTGCTGCTGCTACTGCATCCTTGTGTCTCCTGTGCTGAGCGCACACGTCCCCTCCCACCAGAGCCCTCACCACAGGCTTGTCACAGCCTCACCTCCCTTGGCACCACTGCCTCAGCCACAAACAGAGTCCTGCAGCAGGTCCCAGCTGCAGGTGGAGACACAGCTCCTTGGTGAAAGTGGGGAAAGGCATTTTGGGAGCAGGGAGCAGGACAGCATCCGTGTCTGACTTGGCAGTCCTGGAGAATTCAATGCCTGTGGCTCAGAAATGCCTTTGCTCAGCTGTTTTTATCTTCCTTGGTTTGCACTTCCTCAAAGGAAGTCACAGGCAAGAAAAACTGTGAGGATATAGATCAGAGAGGCTGAAAAGCGCAGTTAGTGCTAAGCACTTCTCAGTTTGGAGAAAGGGCACTGAAAATGGGTCTGTGCCTTTAGAACCACCATGGCGTGCAGGAGCTGCTTCCTGCACTCACTGGACATTGAAGAGGAGCCAAGGAAGGAAAATGGCCATGGCCAGGCTGGTCCCCACCTCTGGATAACTTGGGAAAGGTGGGCCCTGCTGGCATCCTCAGCAGCTCTGCAAGTCTCACCAGAAAGGAGAAAAAAAGGAAATTAGCACCTTGAGAATTACAGTTTAAACAGTCCTCAGAGCACCTTTAGCTGTTCTGAAGATGAAAAGAAGCCTTGAAAGAGGGATTAAAGGTAGGATGGTCTGGTTTTGATACAGAAGAACAATGATTTTAAAAGAGCAATGAAAAATGAGAACATATTTCAAGATCTAAGCATATATTCAGAGGAATCTAGAAAAGTGCATATATGGAAATGTTCTGAATCTGGTCAGATCTTTCTCCTCTTACAGGCCCTATGCTGCAGCCCAGAAGGCCTTGATAAACCAGAGCCTAAAAGTCCATTTGGCCTTTGCTACTGATTTCTCCCAGTATTATTTGTTTGCTACGAATCACAGTGTCCTGGATTGAAAGATAATGTGTGTATTCTATTTTCCATCGGTCAGAGGTGGGGCAGTTATCCTCTGTTATTTGGGCAATTTTTTCTTTATCTCTTCCACAACCAATCCTCCCTCCAGGAGATCTCTGCTGTCCATGGCCAGCGAGTGTCCCTGCAGGGCTGATCCAATTCCAGCATCCCATGGGGAGATGCTGCGCCCAGGGGAGGAGCCAAGCATTCCTACCTGGATCCAATCTGAGCCTGGAGCAGCACAGCAGCCTTTGCCCACTGCATTGCCAGAGGAGCAGCTTTCTGCTGCCCTGCATTGCCAGAGGGAGCCCAGGCCCATCTGCAGCAGCCCTGGAGCTGCAGAGGAAAACTCCCCCCTTGTGCAGGATCCCTGCTGCAGCAGCAGCACAGCTGGCACTGCAGGAGGGCTGAGCCCCCATGGGATGGGGCTGTGCCACCCCCTGACACACAGGGGGACAGGGCATGGTCTGACTCTGTCAGTATGGGTTTTTTTTGTTGTTGTTTGTACATTTGTATTTAGTTTTCCTAGTAAAGAACTGTTATTCCTATTCCCATGTCTTTCCCTGAGAGCCCCTTAATTTGAAAATTATAATAATGCAGAGAGAGGGGGTTTACATTTTCCATTTCAGCGGGGGCTTCTGCCTTCCTTAGCAGACACCTGTCTGTTCAAGACACACGGGCAGCAGCTGAAGTGCACCAGCACTCACAGCAGCCCCATTAAGGACCCAGCAGTGCAGGATCCAGCCTGGGAGCTTCAGTCAGCAACTTCTGAGCTCTCGGGTCTTTCCTTGCAAAGAGTCAGCTTGGGCAGGCCTCACAGCACATCTGTGCTCCAGCCCCTTGTCTGCAATGCTGCAATAACAATAACAGTGGATCCTATGCAATCCTTATGGATTGTTTAGCTACCATTTGCAGTGGATGGTCACAGCTGTACTGAGGACAAATCACCTTTTTGCAAAGAGTGAATTAAATATCCATGCAAAAAATTTAACCAGTTACAGCTTGCTGATACACACTGAATAGGCAGACAGTCCAAATCCAGAAATGAAAAAAATTTAAAAGAACAAAAATATATTATTTGCTCATCCTGCCCTTGCAACTGTGCAATGAGCGGAGAGAGGAATAAAAGGTTACCCTTGCTCTCAGTGGAAAATGACAAGAATATCCTTGCCCTTGGATCTGCCAAGCTTTCAAGGAAGATCCCAGAGCTGGATATCCTCAAGGAGCAAACGTTAACTAACAAAGAGAGAGTTGGACAGGCTCTCTTTCCTGGGAGAGGAGCCGGGCTTCCCTCAGTGCCACTTCGCATGAGACCCAGAGCCAGCGGCCAGAGCATAACCTAATTAGGCCAGAGAGGGTGATTAGCTGTTTATTTTGAGGATGTTCAAACCATGCACTCACATTATACACTGCCCTGGGAGAAGAAGGATGCTGTTTATAGTTCCAGGCCTACGGGATCAGCAAAGTTTATTTTCCCCTACAAACGAAGGCCTGTTCTACTTACATTCTTTCAGCTCAGATTGGATCTGTTTATTTTCACTCATCTGCAGGAAATGGGAATATTTCAGTCTATTATTTTGAGTCCAGGGAAGCAGTTTGTATTGCTTAACCATGGGCAAAGGCAAATTAGTCACAGCCTTCACATACTACCTAAAATGTTTGTTTAATAGTAATACCATTCGTGGAAAAAATATTTACAAAATCCCATAGTGCAAATTCTGCTTCTTGAACCTTTTCTGGAAGGCATGAGAAACTTTGTTAAACCCCCCAGATGACTGGTACTCCACTGTGGAATATGGAGATGATCAAGTTGTCCCTCTTCCCAGCAGGCACTCCATGTATTGATGCTGAGCTGAGGGGTTTAATGCAATATTTTCAAAGAAGCTCACTGCTTCTTTTTTGAATTTAGCTCTGATTGTCTTGAAGCAGAGCATTGAGAAAGGCAAATGCTGGTGAGAGAAGGGAGGTGCAGTGATGGTCCACACATGTGGCTTCTGGTCAGAGCAGTGGCAACAGGACAAAAATGTCTTCATATATAAAGCACACCCTGCCAAAAGCTACAATGGGATCTGTCTTCAGTGTTTCCAAATATTTGTTTGGGTTGGCTTCATATTTAGTTATAAAACAATCCCTGTTTGTTAGAGTATATTAACAGGATTTGTTTGCGTGCTTTGATCTTCTATTTTTAATCATCTCTCATGTCCACGAAGCCTTTGGTAAGATTCTCTGTTGATAAAAGTGCTCAAATTATAGCAAATGGACTGTGAGGTGCCAATATATCTTAGAGAGGGTTTTAATTCCTTTGAAGTTAAGCTTTTTGACGGTCAATTAAATTATTTTAATTGTATCTTACTTACTTTAAATTTAAATCAAGATTATTTTTCAACTGCTGTAATTTAAAAATTCTGCAGAAGCCAGACAACTGCAAGTGCTGTGAATGTAAATTTTATCTGTTGCCCGCATTCAGCAAAAGAAACAATCAAAAATGCACCAAATACTGTGATGAAAACAGAAATTACTGGCAACCAATTATGAAGATATGGAGCAGCAGAAGGTACAATGTGTTACATACATTATGGGGCTGCCAGAATAGGCTACTTAGGGATGTACAATAATAATTTAGATTGTTGATCGTAATAATCTCATGCTGGCCATAACTGTCTGGCTGTTACTTTATGCTTCCCCAGCCTGTTTGCTGAATCTGTTTGCTGATTTCTGCACTTGTTTGTAGTTTGCAGATTGTTTGAGGCAAAGTGAATTTTGCTGTTTGTTTGTTTTGCTGGCTCTCGAGAAGGGAACGGGAACCTCCGTGATCTCCTTCGCTGAAAATAATTTAAAAATCCCTAATGGATGCTATGTAAAAATTCTTCTCTAGGAAAAACAAACTCAGCTGAACTCTAGCTAAATTAACTGATATCCCTCATGATCCACCAATTTTCATGATGGATTATGGGGAATATTTCTGAAGATCAGAAATGGCATCGTGTTTCTCCCTCCTCCTCCTCCTTGTGGCAGGGTCCTGCCAGAGATGGAGCAGAACTTCCCCACTGCACTGACACAATCCTCCAGTTCACTGGGTTAAGGGAGCCTAAAAGGATCCCTTTTCAGAGTAATGAGGGTTAGATGCTTCCCAAGAAAGCTAGAGAGCCCCCATGAGTTTTTAAGATGAGCCGGTGCATGAGAAGTCACAAAGTGCCAGTAGCCTTTGCCTGGGTGCTTTTTCCCTTTTCTTGCTCTGAGACATCCAACTTCCTGGGAGCAGGTTTCTCATGCAGACCCCTGGGGAAAAAACTTCATGTTTTTCTTGCTATTTTCCTCCAAATAGTTTCCTTTTTGTCCTGTTCTTGTAAAAAAAAAAAAAAAAAAAGAATTAAATTATATCTGTTCCATTTTCAAATATTCCCTGTGATTGCCAGGACAACAAACCATACCAAGGTAGAATAAATTGATTTGCAGGGTGGAGTTTTAGTTGTTCCTTGTATATGATCAAGAGGTCCAACACAGACAGTAATTTAACCAGAAGCTTGGTGTCCTCTCTTCTGGGGTAGGAATATTTCAATATTTCAGATTTTTCTATTGTTCATAAGAAAAAAGTTGTTAAAATCTGATTTGCTAGTTAATTCTCCTGCAATACATGACTGACAAGCATTCATAATATTTACTTATGATTATTAAGTCGTTTCTAGCCTTGTTGAAAATTTCCAACATTTCTGTGGAATTTACTTGTGGGTTTTCTGAGGCATTTTGACAAAATCCATTGGAGTATAGCTGCTTTCTCCCAATACACATAGGAATTTATGCTGAATTGGATAACAAAGCTGCTTGGGTTGGAAAACAAATTAATCCACCCAGTCATTTATGAAATGCCCAGAAGAAACAGAAGAATAACAACAGCTTTTCTACATTTTACTTCTGTGAAGAGAGAATGAAACATTCTTGTCTCCAGGGATCTTTGAGTCCCTGCTCCCATCTTTCAAATTTTATCTTCCCTCCCCAGATTCAGAATTGAAGGAGCAGAATTAAATGGTTTAATGAGAAGAGGTGATGGTGGCAAGAGGGGATACTGTCAATCAAGGAACAAGTCCATGGCCACGTGAACATCCAGGATAAAATGGTCAGTGCAACCCGACAGGCACTCCAGGGGCTGCTGGGGGAGAGCAGAAGTGGGATCTGAAGGTCTGATAATCAATGGCAAGGTGATCAATGCAGTGCTGGGGGTCTCTGCTGCTGTTCATCTGAAGCAGAAATGGAAGCTTAAATGCAGGTGTTTCTCTCCAGTGGCATGGACCTCTTGCTCACATGAAAGCATCCACACTTAGTAAAACAAATCCCACCCTCTCCTAAGGCTGCTTGCATTCCCTGAATTGCTCAGGAGGGAACACTCTTCCCTTTCTGCTGCACTTGCAGCTGCCCAAGAGGAGCCTGGGTGCTCAAACTTTGTTTGGAAAGAGCAGTGCCCCTGATGGAGAGCACTGGGGAAGTGCTTGCCAGGATTAAAGGAGGAAGAAATTGCCTGTGTCCAAGTAAAGGGTTTCTAGCAGAGTCCAACAGAGACACAAAGGCATAAGAAATTAAACTCAGGGGAAATCCTGGGCTGTATTTTCTCTGAAAAAAACACCTAAGCTTTACATCACAGATGTGCCTGACAAAGGAGTCTGACTGGCAAAGTTCATCCACATCTGCTGTCTTTTAAGAAAGGGGTAAAAGTATATTGATGCAGCGTTCAGTTATTTGCTCTTTGGAAATCCAGTTCCCAGGGAGTTTTTCTCTCATTCTGCTTTATTGGTTTTCACTGTCTCCCAAGATCTGTGCGGTTCAGCTCCATGGTAACTCAGGAACTTCCTCAGTCACTTACATATTGATGTATACAAGGAAAGCACAGTGCTAATACACTGTTTGAGCATCTCTAAGGTGTATTTAAAATATCTAAGGAGTGTGTCAGAGTAGGATTTATAGAGGATGCAGAACAGTGCTGCCTTGCCTTAAGTGGTAGTGATTGCCTCTTGGGAAGTTCTACCAAGTCACTCCAGGCTTTGCAACGACTAGTCATGCTAAACTCCTGTCCACACTGTTAAGCAACATTTGCTCTCCCTGTCCTCCAGAGACTACAATAAAAAATATGAGGTGATTAAAAAGGGGAAGCAAAACAGAGGAAAAAGAACTTGCCCTGCAGTAATTGGCCTTGTCAAGGCTTACTAGACAGGTGCTACTGATTTAACAGCCAGGATATGAGCCCTGTAATCCTCATTCTCTGCTGATCTACAGCCCACCACCACTCTGCTCAGCCTGCCAGCCCTGGGGTTTTTTACAAAGAACAGAAATGCTAGAGAGGCTGGTGCCTGTCCACGTTCTGCTCTGACATGTGCATGCATAATCAGAAAGCACTTCAGGCATTAGGAAACAGAAAAGCCATAACAATTCCCACACGGACCTGAAATCAGATCCCTGCTTCCTAAGCTTTCATCCTGGTGCCCAGTCACCAGCTGGCTGCTCCTGAACATGGCACAGGTGCAGTTACTTTGAATATCTGTGTGTTGATTTTTACTAATTATGATGGGATTCAGACAACAAAATGCTTAGTGCAAGCTGCAGTTCTGGAGGTGCTGTGGGGATTCACTGGTTAATGCCACAAGGACCTGGTGTACAGCATTTAAAGCTTGAGCAGTGTTCTGTACCTTCTCACTGCTGTTAGCTTTGAATATCCTTGGGATTAATTTTTTAAATACTTCAGAGAAGATGACTCAAAAAGTAGAAATGACTACCAGAAGGGGAAAAAAAATCCCACATATTTTGGGAGAGAAATAAAGCTACATGTTACCCTTTAAATCTTGCACTGAGAACAGGAGAAGGATCACCTTCTACTATTTCAGTTGCAGTGAGGGACCTGCAATGAGATATTTGTACAAACACAAGGGCAAGGAGCTAAAGATTTGTATCAACATGTCCTGAGATCTTTTGGAATGGTTAATTTTTCAAGGAACTGTTCTACATTGAAAAACCCACCTTTGGAAGTTGGCAGTGGTTAACCAAGGATGTCAAACAAAAGACCATTGCAGCTGGCTACACTGTTGAACATGTCAGAGCAATCACAGGATCCCCACTCCCTGCACCCACAGCAGGCAAGCACCACTCTCTGCCTTCAGATCTGGAGATGGAGATGTTCCCTGGGGAGTTTCACAGAGCTCCCAGCTGGTCCACATCACCCTCCTGCTCTGGACGTGTTTCCTTCTGAAAGACACAACATCAGGGTCATTCAGGGTGAGGTTCAGTTGGTGGAATGCAACTTTCTGCATGGTGTATGTTTATCTGTAATCCCACAGCTAATTTCTGAAGCTGAAACAAAGCCAAATGCAGAAAAAAATGAAAATGGTTGGGTTTCTGTCCATATTATAAAGTCTGTATGGACCATTAGCACAAAGCTCTTTATTCTAACTGATACTACTATTGTTATTATATTTTTCATTTTGAAGTGACAAATGGTAAGAAAAGAAGTAGGAGTTCATAATTAGTTTGATTAAAAGGAGGGAAACTCACCCAAATATATAAAACATATTTATGTATATTACAGAAAATACATTTACACGGTCAGAATCCTGATCCAGCCTATGCAGACAAAAATGGTGAAAGAAAGCCTACTTCACTTCTGGAGACATCTGTTGTCTGCTGCTAAATAGGGAACTAACTTCTAATTAGATAGATCTCACAGAAAATGTTTGGCAATACTTGAAGGATCCTGCATGCTGCATCTTGTTTGAGCTACCTGACTCATCAACGTTTTGCTTTTGCAGTTAAGTTTAGCCACACGATGCCAATGCAAAAATAAAAGAGTCATCTGACCTGTAAGTAAATAATAATACAGTCACAGGAGCTACCTCTTGTTTGAGGTTTCAGAACAATTTTGGTTTTTAAAGTTCATTTCATTAGAATGCTTCAGCACATTCCTCTCTGCACTGCTCTGTGGTTAGATCCCAATCAGAGGAAAATATTTGGAAGTTGCAGGTTTTAGGAGGAGCTGCTCTTTCAGAACACAGAATCAGCAATTTGTGACTTTCCATTCTAAAAGTTTGGTGCATTCATAATCCAAAATAGGCAAAATTTACCAGAAGATTTCTCACTGGTCATACTGACAATGAAGATACGAAATATTTTTTCCCAAGAACCTGGGGGACAAATAGGTATAAAAGTGATCTGACCCAGTATAACCCCATGAGAAGTTTAGCAAAAGGGTAAAAGTACATCACCTGTCCTGTTTCTAATTCTATCCTACTTTGATTGCTGGAGATACATTATATTTTATATATGTCTGGGGGATTATATTAATCAAATTTCCATAAAAGTCCCCTAGCTCTGCCCTTGTATCTATCTAATGGAAAGAGAAGGCCTCAGCCTCCAAAGATCATCCTGAAATTCACTTCTAGGGTATCTCTTTTTATGAATATTCTTGGCAGATGCTGGCAATGAATACACTCAAGCAGTCATTTAAATTCTGCTACTTTCTCAGGAAGGGAATTCTTTACAAATTATATTTGGTAGCATTTACTAATTCATTCATTCTCTTTCAAATGCCAGCTTTAGCCTGATCCTGTTTGAATGTTCATGTAAAAAACTTCCCCTTTAAATACTGAGACTCTAAGACTCAGCAGTGAAAATACTTGAATTGCTGATTTTGTTTTCTAAAAAGAAAATTATCCTGAAAACAGCACATTCCTATGCGATGTTTCCACCTTGATTAAATTACACACTTCCCGCTGGAAAAAAAATCCATTTTCCACTCTCTATTTATGGAAGCATCAGTCCACCTTCCTGAGGTTTCTCTGCAGTTCAGACAGGGGAAGTTTGCACTTTGCACCAATCAGCTGTTTACTGCCTTAAAAAATTGGGCTTCCATAGGATGAGTCACCAGGCACTGGAGATTCAAAGATCAGTTCCTGGGTCCCAACTAAGGGAACACTTTGTTGTGCCTAATTTAATTGCTAAAGTATATTTAAATCCTTCTCCAGGTTGGAGTTCTCAGTTTAGACCACAACTTAACATTCAATGGACAGCAGGTTTGGGTAGAAATGCCATTGTGCAAAAATCAAAGGCACACTCCGGAGTGACATTTCATGTGACAGCTAATTAGGAACTTCAGCTGATAGATGATGGACATGGGGTAAAACTAAGGACATTGCAGACTTTGCACTGCCTGCTTCTGGGATTTCTAATGCTTTTTTCATCTTTATTAAACAGCCTCATTATTTTGAAGAACAATAAATTGTTACTATTAAATCTTCTTTACTGTTATCTTGTTTGGGAACTTTTTTTTATGGATCACAGTCTTTCCTGAAATTACACTGTGCAAATATTATTACTTGTGAGATGAAATTAAGCTTAGTGAGTAAACTAAATAGATGCACAAATAAATAAGCATTCTTCAGTGAGCAACTTATTTCTGAATAGTTTTGGACATGTCCGTTAATTTGTCTTTCTGCAGGCAGAATGATTTCACCACGCCAGATCTGGACACTGAGGAGCAGAAGGCTTCAGCAGTCCTTAGGCAACCTTTTAAAATCATCCACATTTTTAATCAGAGCCTGAAATACTTTCTAAGCAAACGTCTCACCACAGACTGCAATTGTTCAGAAACATCCATGTGGTTATCATCCCATAAGTGCAGTCTAACAGGTAATAAAAAAAATCATGCAAACTTCCATTTTTGCATCTGCTGAATTCCTAAAATTACCCAATTGCAAAGCTAGTTATGAAATGAAGAGGGAGAAAGTTATAGAAAACTGCAATAAACTCTGAAGTCAGCACTGACAGAAAAAGGTGGCAGGTGTCAGATTAGATAAAACAACTTGTGATTGCATACAACAATGTGACTTCATTAAAGGTACAAACAAATTTAAGCCTGAGGTTATGGAATTTACTTTAATTTGTCTTCATAACAACACCTAAAACTTTCGGGAAATGTTGGCAGAAAAAAACCCTAAAGACAACTGTAAAGAAGCTCTATTTTTTTTTTTTTTGTCAGTATATAATCAAAATTGAAATAAGCCTTAGGTTGAAAATCAGAAATAAGGTCTGGTTTCTAATTAATTGGGTAAAATCATGTAATTAGGTAAAAATTAATTCATGCTACTTTGAGTTGAAAGGAAAAAAGACATAACTAAGTGAAGAAATGCATTTTACCTGCTGTGCTCAGCTGAGTTGGTGTTGCTTACCTGTTCAAAGGTATTTATGTTTTTTATGTGAACCATGTCAGCAAAGGGAAATCTGTACTTTTAGAAGAAGGTACCCACTGATCCAGTGCAATCACTGATCACTCCTGATCATTCAGCCCAGTTAACTCCCAGGCCATTACCTTGCAAGATCTGTTTTGGGCTGTTTCAGTCAGGCATTTCCAGCACTTGGAATTGCTGCTGAGGGACTCACTATTAGCATTTTATAAATTCAGGCCCTTGCACAGCTGCAGAGTCCTCTTGGTCTCCTTTGCCTGAGCCATCCAGGCATGGTCAGGATAAGCTGTGTCACTGCTTTTCAAGGGGTTTTCTTCAAAGGGTTTTCTTCAAAGAGTGATCAGAGCAAAGCTCTGCTAACTCAGCCACCCCAGCAGAGATGCTGCAGCCCAGGGATGCTGCTGCACTCTCAGCACAGGTAGGATCTGCAGGATCTGGTTTCATTTTGCTCAGGAAAGTAGAGCCACAGGGAAGTTCCCAGTGATTTTGTTTTGATTTATTTTGCTTTGCTGTAATCAAGTTAAGCTACAACAGCAAAGTTGAAGTTGCACAGCACAAACAGGGGGATTTCTTCAGCTCATTCCCATCCATTGTACCATGCCACACTCTTGCTAATGTGATTTTAACAGCCAAAAATTTTCTTCCTGACTGCCTCCTGTCCTAGACAAATTCCACACATCTGAATACAAAGATCATTCCAGTATTAGATATGAGACTTCATTATTAAACATTACTGAGGTATTTAATCTCTGTTTGACAAACAATATTAAAAAAGATAAACTGGAGTGTCTGAGCCACAGGAGGGTCTCAAAAGGTTCATTAGATAAAAAACCAACAGGAATTTAGCTCCTAACCCAAAAGGATAATAGCAAATTGCTTCTGTTGGCATTTCAGATGGATTTTTTTCAGATTTCTCTACAGGTTAAGAAAAAAAGAACTTGGAAACAGTGACTCCTAAAACAAACTGAACAAAGATTTATATCTATTTGCAGAAGAATTAGTTCTCAGTGGGTCTGTCTGCATTCAGCAGTTTTTATATTATTACATATTTTCAGTGTTGCCAGAGTCTGCTCGGTTACTCTAAATTTCTTTTGCTCAAGTATATATTTCATATCTCTTGATGGGAAAATCTGAGGCTTGTGACTTCCTGGGCTACAAATTCGTAAGTGACAGTCAGACATGAACAAAATTTTTCTATCTCTTCATCACCTCAATAAAGAGAAACATGGAAATTTTATTTTAAATGTAAGCAGAAAATACTGATGTTGAAGTGTTGTTTCAAAAACTGCTAGGAAGAAACAATAAAATTCACAGGTATTCAACACAGAAGACTGAGAAAGGGGACTAAATTAATCTGTTTTCAGCCACAGAGCATGACACATTTCTAGAGGCCAGCAAAACCAAGCTCATGAAATGGGATTCCTCTAGATGGAACTCTCGAATTTGAAAGATGACAGTTGTGTAACAAAAGCATCAAAACTTAGGAAATTATTCTCTTCCTCCACTGATTATTTCTCCTTCTGAAACACCTCCTTAGAGGAAAATGAATGTATCTCACCTACTCAGCTCATGGCAGATGAGATACAGCTCTCCTGTGCAGAAGAGTTGAATTCAAAGGACTTGAATAATGCTGTAAAATAAATAAGGTGATGACTACGACAGAGGTTTTGACAGGTGCAGAGAGCTCTTTATCTCTGTAGTTCTTTTCAGAGTAGCATTAAAGCTGCTAAACAAAGATTCTAGATTTTACTCAGCTCTTGCCATTGAATTTCCTACTAAGACTTGTAAATGTGCCTGGACTAGAAAAAAAGATTTTTTAATATATATTATTTTAATTATTCTGTAAGAAAAACAATTATAAAAAATACTTGGGAAGGTAATGGGCAACAAAAAATCAAATTCATTTAAATAGAACATGATTTTTTACAAGTAATATGAAGCACTCACAGAGCTATAGAGGAATGTTCTACACCAATTTTGTACACAGCATCAGAACAGTTCTGCAATAATTTTTAAGACAAGTGCGATATCTTTTAAAATGAACCATTACAAATATATGGAAGAAAATGGGATGTATCTACAGGTCCAAGTGGTATCCTTCAGCTTCAGAAAAACACAAAGATGCCAGCAGTTACACCTAGACACCACAAATATATTCAACAAGAACACAAGTGCAGATAAAGCAGAAGTGCTAAAACGACGAAGAGCTTTGCAGGATAACACGTCCCAGCTGAAGCACTTGCAAGGTAAAATAAAATAGTGGGAGGCAGCTGCGCTTAAAGGCTCCACACTCACACTGAGGGCCCAGGGATCAGCTGGATGTCAGGCCCTTGAGCCCTCCATCATCACTGCAAGGAAAGGAGCTGCCACAACCGAGATCTCTGCACTCCAGCACGGCACACGCTGCGGAAATAACAGAGGCACATTAGAAAGCACAACGTGATAACAGGTAGTGAATGCTGACCTCTGCCAGTGACTGTGCAGTTTTTATTCTTTGCATTTTTAGCTTCACATCTTGCCTGCTGAAAAACAGGTTTTCTCCAGGCTACCTTTGAAACGTGCAGAGAAATCTCTCCTGGCAGAAAGCAGAATGTGCGTGATCTCCTGTGGGGCACACGAGCGTGGCTGGGCTCTCTCCTCGCTCTCTGATCCCTTCTGGCTGCTATTAGAGGTGCCAGCTGCCCTCCAAACCCCCTTCTGCATGTGGAACACATTTCTCCACCAAAGATCGCTTCTCTCATTGAATCTCTCACAGCACAGCAGAGTTTTGGCTCCTCTGGACACATCTGGAAACGCCGGTAGCCACAGAGACTCCAGCATGGGCCACGCTCCAGGAGCTGCCTTTCCTCCCTCAGGGCTCCAGAGAGGATCCCAGCTCCTGCAGTCAGTGAAACATCCACTGTACCTCACAGCAAGGATTAAAACCTTGGGATGCCTGCACAGAATCATGTCAGAGACAGCCCTGCGCAGCACACGCTGCCATCCCACCCCAGCCCAGAGGCAGCCCCTGGCACAGGCCCCGAGAGGAGCAAATTGGCCACGTGTGGGATCATTGCTCCAATGAGGAACAAAAAAACTGCAAAGGGGAGAAAACGGTGCATCAGACACAAAACGTATTAACTGATCTATTTGTATTCTGACCTGAGTACTAAGGAGGAGCAAAGCCAGCAGTGTGGTGTAACAGAGACCTCTGTCACTGCTGCCAGGGGAAATGGTCCCTGCCTATGGGTCACACCATGCAACCATGGTGCAGAAGCTGGTCACAGCTCTGGTACAACTTGAACCAGAGTTTGGGGTGGGCCCTGGGTGCTCAGCAGGTGCCCATCCAACACACACCATGCCAGGTCCTGGCTGCTGCTCCCCCGTGGTGCCACAGGTTGGGGATGGCTTCTCAGGAGACATTTTGTAATTGCCACCGTGAGCTTCATATACAGCAGCCAGATGCCTGGGGGGAAAGGAAGTGGGGAACTATAAATGTGTGACTAAGTAATGGAGTGTTGGGCTGTGAATTCCATAGGTTACCCTGGGAGAGGCTCTCTGGGCAGCTGCATTAAGGCCAGCACAGCGTGCAGCTGTTTATCGCTCCGAAACAGCTCCTGCCTCTCACCACAGAGGCTGCACGGGGCTTGTCTGGCCTCCTGGAGGCTCTTTTCATCTTCACCTCTGGCCATGAAAAATTAATTCACCACTGGAATGCTATAATCAGGATCTCAGGCTCCACTAACACCTGCTTAAATAGTATGACTGTGCCTGGAATAATATGACTATGCCTCATGTAACACCAGCCCCTCTGGTCTCAGGGTGCAGCCTGGTGCTCACTGCCTCTCTGAGAAGTTTTAGGGGAACAAGAGACACAAGGGGCCACCTCAAACCTGTTTCTTCTCTCAACATTGAGCCCATCCTTGGCATCAGACACCCCAAGGTCACAGCAACATTACACACACTTGAGATAAGTCTGTAAGAGGATTTACTGGTCTTGGAGAATCACTTGTCTGGGATGAACCACTGCTCTTGGATGAGCCATTCCTGGTTGTCAAGCAGGGACTGGTCTAAACCTGCAGCCTCTCTAGGTACTGCCTTTTCAGGGAGGAATTAAAAACTCCTTAAAGACACCACCAGCAGGC
Organism: Camarhynchus parvulus; assembly: GCF_901933205.1. NCBI lineage: Eukaryota > Metazoa > Chordata > Aves > Passeriformes > Thraupidae > Camarhynchus > Camarhynchus parvulus. The sequence goes on from NC_044571.1 coordinate 7,508,175, forward strand.
AGCTGCAGCCTCAGCAGGTGTGGGTGCTGTGCATCCTGGACCACCCAGCAGAGCCACATCCACTTTCCCAGGGATTCCTGCCCCACAGCCCCCTCTCCCCAGGGCATGGCTGGGATTGCTGGCACCCCGGGGCAGCAGCTCACCCAGTGGGAAGCCCCAAGCCTTTTTCTAGCCCCTCTCATGCAGAAACAATGAACACTTCTCCTTGTCCTGCTGCCCAGCTCAGCACAAGACCCTCCCTCAGGTTTCCCTGCCCAGGGCAGAGTCCATGGAATGTGGGATCCTGCACTGAACAGCAAAGGCACCTCACTGTCCAGCACCCCAACCCTACAGCTTCTCTCCATCTACATTTTTCCTCTCTCTCACCCATTTTTAGTGCTTCTCTGACTGATTATCAACTTCCATCATGAAAATATCCATGTGCTTTGTAGTTATTGTACTTTATTCCTCTGCCAAGGGTGCTCTCAAGCTCCTGTCACTGGAAGCACCCTGTGTTCTCTTTGTGCCACAGATCTTTAAATGCAGTAGTTATACATTACTTAGGCTGCACATATTTATCCCTAAAATAACACAGGCGTCTCTGCAGACCTTCACTGGGCCTTTGATGCACTCCAGACACTGCTCTCCGGTCTATTATTCAGTAGCACAACTAAAATAATTGGTACTTTCCAAGCCTTTGCTGTGTTTTTTTGACTCTTAACAGTGTGAGTGGTCAGGTGTGATACTGAGCTCAGAGGAAGCTGAAGAAAAGAGAATAGATGAGTATGTGAGGAATTAAGCTAGTCCTTGTTGTTTGCCTCTGTAGAGGGTGCAAGGCCTGCTGAGGAGAAAATCACAAATAAATGCCATTCTGAAAGCAAGTGAAGAAGGTGAGTGAATGACTTGGAGTTAAATGTTTATTAATAAAACAGAAGGAAGTCAATACATATCTTTTTAATGCAGTCAAGATTTGAAGTATTCTAACTTAAAGAGACAAATTAAAGCACTGAAGAGAAAAACCACAAAATATCTGCTTTAAAAGACTCAGGGTCTGAAGTAGGATGCACTGGTTGCAAACATATTCCATTATTTAGCTGTACCAAGGAAGCTGCCGTGGGATATGCTCCTTACATGCTCTGTTCTTTGCCAGGTTTAAAGCATCAGAACTGTGGAAGAAAAGATCCAGCTTCATCCAAGGCTGTCAGAAAAACGAGATCAGAAAGTTTTTTGCTGAATTTGGGTAAGGGGAGCTGGGTAAGGCCATAGGATTTCTCCTCAAGCAAAGTGTTACATGCAGTAATATCCAAAGCAGAAAATGCTTCAGCCTGAAAAAAAAAATAAAAAATAAAAAACCAAGAGACAGAATAACTCTAGAGAGGCAGGCTCTTGTTTTATTAGGTGTAAATCAGATGTGATATTAAATCCATATGCTAAAGGTTAACGTGTAAGAAGGATTGCATATTGATTGCAGCACTTTAGAATTGGCCCATTTTCCATTAACATTTTCTCAGCTTCACAATAGGCAGCAACAGTGATACAGAATGCCTAAGAATTAACCACAACAGTAAATGCTAATGCAAGTTTTATAAAGATAATAATGCCTCCCTTACATTTGTGATGGCAGCAAACAACAGAGATCCTTAATAGCAGCATCAATTCTGCCTCACAAACAAGGAAAAACTAACAGCAGAAAAAGAAACTAGCTAAACCTACCAATAAAATCATAAAGCTGAAAGTAAAAGGATCCAGCAGCAGAAGAAAATGCAAGATCAATATAAAATATACTAATTATTGCATTTTCCATTCTGCTGCATATATGTCCTACTCTGCTGCTTGCAAAAATAGGAAAGATTGTGGTATCAGGGCCTCAGACTCTAAAGCTCATCTTTCTGTGAGTGAGCAATTGTCCCTGAAGGCCACTAAATTAAACAGAGGGAGACAGAGCAGTAACACTTTTTTCCCAAGGATATCAGGGGATGGCAGGATTAGACATCTCCCTGGCACTCCCCTCCGTGCCTGCCCTGCTTCCCCCTTTTCTACGTGTTCATACCCCAAACCCTCCAAAATACTTCCCCAGGGGGCAAACTGGACTCCTCCCAAGCAGAAAGAGTTAGATCAGACCCTGTTGTTGTGCATGTAAATCTTGGAAAATTTCTCTTTTTGGCCTGCTTTCCACCCATCAGCACTGAATTTCACCTGCTGTTTCACTACCTGGCCCTGCAGTGTCAGCTCTGCAGACAGATTTCCACTGCCCTCAGTAACTTGGTGCCATCACCCAGAGATGAAGTTATTTTGCCAAGTTATCTGAAACGTCTTCCTATCCCCATAAAATAAAATCATTCTGTCAAATAAACAATCTCCCTTCTGTGAGCACACCACTCCAATTAATGGAGGTTAATTGTCTACAACAAACAACCATTCAATGTATTCATTACACTAATGAGATTTCCTTTTTAGAGGATTTATGAGTTGAAAAATACAGTTCTGTTCAGTCAGCTTTTAACTGCAGGAAGGAAACGTGCTTGAATTTGGGCAAACCCTTCACTGCAAGAGAAAATGACAACCTGCTCTTAAGAAAAAATGGATATTCATCCTCTAGTTGACAAACGGATATACCTGAGCAAAAGGCCAAAAGAACTGCAAACACATTCATTTACTCTGCTTTTAATATGAACATGTGTGATACCACAGTTGCACCCACTTGTTACAATGACTATGAATTTATTTTTTTTTAGAGCATAACTGACCCTGATGAAGCAATTCTGTGTTCCTGTGGCACTTTCAGATTGTCACCACAGAGCTGAAGTCACCTGGCTCTAACAGCAATCTGCTGGAAAGCCAGTGGAAAGCAACAGCTATGATATTTTCAGTTCTCTTTTTTTTAAATTTCCACGGTTGAAATAATTTGCCTGATTAACCACTGTCTATTAAAATTAAAAGGCAAGAATCATCAGAGAAATTACACTGGGCTGGCACTGCTACAGCCAGACCACTGCATTTTGTTAATTCACAATTAGGTTGTGGATTGCTGTTGTGCTCTCCCCTCACACCCATGTTTGCAATGCAGGCTATACCCCAAATCAGAACCCAGTGCTTTCAAGATTAATAAGGGTATATTTAAGCTAGTCCATGAGAAAAAAAAAACAAGTTATTTTTGTTCTGGGGAAAAGGAGGCTCAGGGGTGACATTATTGCTCTCCACAAGTCCCTGACAGGGAGGGTGTAGCCAGGTTGGGGGTTGGACTCTTCTCCCAGGTAACCAGAAAAGGAGAAGAAATGGCCTCAAGTTGTGCCAGGTTAAGATTGAATATTGGGGAAAATTTGTTCCCAGAAAGGTGGTCAAGCCCTGGAAAAGGCTGCCCAGGGAAGAAGTGGAAGCAGTCCCTGGAAGTGTTCAAAAAGACACAAAGGTGGGGTGCTTGGAGACAATTTAGTGCTGAACTTGACTGGTTAGTGGTTGGGCTTGATGACTTTGGAGTTTTTTTCCAACCTTAGTGATTCCCTGGTTTTATGATTCCTTGCACAAATGCCTGTGCTGATCCCTCTCCATCAGTGTGGGCCAAAAACTGGGCCACTCTCACCAACCAGGCTAAGCAAGGCCAGGTGTTCATTCTGCAAAGGCCTGCAAGGACACTTTATCCCAAGAATTGTGAAACTAAGAAATCTGACCACAGGGGTGATAACTTTTAGTCTTATGCACATGAATTTATGGTATTTACCTGCCACTGGTTTAGATGGTTCTTGGCCTCACATTTGAGTCAAACTCCACCACGAAGGGAAGTTTCTCCAGTGAGGTTTTCCACATGGAAGTGGACATGCAGTCATCACTTGTTAAAGATGTGTAAAAGCTACATGACAGTGTATGAGGGAGGTGCTCTACAGTACTGAAAGCAATTTCAATTTGATGATAAAAAAGGCATTTGTAGCATGGCAAATATCAAGAGAAATGGGAAAGGAAAAATAAGAGAAGCCCCACCAAAAATATAGATTTAAAAGCCCCAGGTGTTTCACTATGCCAGAAGTCAACTCATTCTGAGTCACTTCCACAGGGTCAGTTCCCTTTATCTTTTCTAAATAATCTCTTTTCAGCTTTCAAGAAGGGCTTGGCTGAAAAGTAGCATGGGCCACAGGGCAAAGAATGGTGCATGAATGTTTATAAGTGTGCCTACTTTAAAGTAAAAACTCACTTTCATTGTATGTGCAGGTTCATTTCCCACTCCAGCTATCTGTGAAGAATAGATCATTAAGAGCACAGGCATGAGAGATGAAAATATTTGACTGCAACTAATAAGATGTTAAACTGAATGAGATGTGATGGGGAATGCACCTCTGGGCATGGCATGGATTCCACCACTGCTCCATCTGGGCTGAAGGAAGCAAATACCAGCTTAAAATCAATTGGTTCAGTACAGGAAAAACTGCTGTGGCCTTATTCATTATGTACAATTGTCCTTCTCTTCACATCTCACAGACAGCTCCAGAGAAGAGCCAAATGCCCTCTGTCAATTGAATGATACTTTGGTATTTTTACCACATACAAGTTCCAAAATGCTTTTCCAGACAATTCTGATGCAGAAATTGTTCTAAATATAATCCACTTCTCTAAGGTCCCCTTACCAAAGTCTTCCCACTAGTCCCAGAAGCAATCAGTAAAACTAATATGAAACATTACCACATCCAAATTCATACTGAGATTACATCCTGAGGGTCTGCTGCCACCCAAGAGTTTCCCAGATCTCCCATTTCCAAACCAAACCTTGATCATGTGCCTTGGATATGTGATACCTTCCAGGTGAATGGGATTAGTAACATTTACATTTTATTAATGCCAATGAAACAGCAGGAGTAGAAAAGGCATAAGTTGCTCGAAAATGAAATATTTAGTAAGGGTAAATAAAAAGAAAAAAGTGAAAAAAAATCTCCTCACTATCACTTGATGAGGTGATATAACTGTAATCAGCAAATTGCAATCTTGTTTCAGACTGAAGATTGTTTCCATGCAGAGCATAAGAACAAACGAAATCATCTAACACTTATTTAAAATGCTGCAATACCAGCAAGCTTATTGCAATATAATACAGTAGTAAAGCAATTACACTCTGAGATTAATATTTATAGAACATAATCAGGTTTTCCTTATTTAAAATTTTATTCAATAATTTGTGCTCCTTAAAAGCATTTTCAAAGTCAAAGAAGAGTTTGATATAAGTCTTTAAGGGAAGGTATCAAAACCCTGGCAGGAGTGTGGAACAATGTTCACTGCCCCTGGGAGGCCAGTGCAGTGTGGGCCCTGCAGGTTTGGCACCTCAGGATTGAGGATGTCCCTTTGTGACTTGAAGGAATAATCACAAGAGAGATCAGGGAAGGGGTTGCAAAATGCCATTAATTAGGTGATGTGAAAGGAATTTGCAACACAGGACAGTGGCCATTCCATGACAAGAAACACAAAAAACCCAGCAGAAGTCCGATGCAGAACCTCACTGGGAGGAGGGAAAGGAGGGTATCTTTTGAATCCAAAAGACTGTGGCAGTGACACACCAGCCAGAGCCTCAGAAATTAAGTGTGGACCTCCAGCATGACTGGCCAGTGACACAAGGACACAGTGACACAGTTCTCCAGGGTTCTTTCCTCCTGGCTGGTTCCTTTCTCAGGCAGAAGCTGTTGGTCACTGGGTACACAGTGCACAAAGCTGTGACTAGCCTGGGCAAAAGTCTCTGTGGGTTACTGAAACACAAACTGTGTGCAATAATGGCTATTATTCCTGGAATACAGTTAAAACTAACATCAGAGCACTAAAAATACTCACTTCTAGTGTGGAAAGGTGTATGCTGTGATGTCCTCATCTGAGTCAGAGCAAGAACAGTGCCCAGATCAGAAAAAGGCAGGTGGAGCTACCAGGTAGCAAATCCCTTACACCCACAGCACAGGGATCAGGGTTTGCTTTCTGTCAGCAGGAACTGACAGTATTTTAAGGCTCCAATTTTCAATACTGCCAATTCTGAGCTAAATGTCTTCTGCTGCAACAAGCCCTGCTTCAAATTCCAAAATGCTCATACACTTTATAACAGGGTGTGGGAGGGCTGTTAATTGCTTAACTGCACTCTTCAGGAAAGCATTTCTTACAGTTGAGTGTGTATAAATCCTGATCATTTTAATTTTTATCTTGTAATTCTCATTTCTTTTTACTGTATAGTAAATTCCCAAGGTGCCTTATAAACTCGGTATGTAATGGAACTGATCAAGATATGATCTTGCTTTACAAGGGGAGAGTCCTTCAGTTTCCTTGTCTTCAAGGCAAGTCCTGCTTATAGACAGGACAAAATATCACCTGGTTCTGGGGTGCTCAGTATCCAGTTTATGTGATGTTAATGGAGATTCTCAAATCCCACCCCTGGGACAAGTCAGTCATACCCAGCACCCAAGTACTGCTTGTCACTGTCCAGAGAAACATGAGTTCAGCCCAGCACCCCTGGTGAAATCAGGGGTGAAAAGCCCCTCAGCCTTGTGAAAAGCCCCTCCTCTTGTCTCTGGAAATGGTCTGAGGCAGCAGTGGAGCAGAGACAGACAGAGGAGCAGAAAGCGCAACCAAGCATCTTCATTGGGTATAATGATAGGTCACAGCAGACACAGAAACTGAGAAAACAGAACGCTTGAGATTAAATGAATTAACTTCATTGCTGACACAGCTTCTGGCTTCAGCAATCTTGCGTTTTCACATCTCACCAAACACACAGCTCCTGAGCCTCCCTTTTTTGTCTTCAGACTGTAAGAAGGCACAATTTCTTGTTTGTATTACCTGCTCAGCTTCCTGCAGTGGCTGTCAGCAGTGGACATCTCTTGACACCAGGTGACTAATGGAGACAACTTGCAAAGCATCAGTGCAATTCATAGCAAAAGGAATAGAATTTAGCATCCACCACATTAATTCCCCTGTACAGTCCCTGTTCACTGCTCAGAGGTTCTCAGTACTTTGGAAACCATTGGAATGAAAGGGAATTTCCCTCCTGTGACTTGATCCAGACAGGCCCAGGCTGATTGGGGTTGTTGGCACAACTGAAAACAGTTTTGCCCTCTGCCTTTTTTAGAACAGCAGCCAACTCTATCAATCCAGTGTTGTTTGTGACATGAGTAGAAGCTACAACCAAGCCACTTCTATTGTTTGTTTTTTTTTTCCTCCATCAAACAGTACTTTATTTCCTTTCACCTCCATATCTTGCCCAGCAATCCAGTGATTCACAAATGTATCTTTCTCATATCTTTACAAAGATATTCTATTAAAAATATTAGCTTGACTTGGGTGAACAATGCCAAAGTGTACTTCCAAGTGTTAAGTCTGGATTGAAAATCAGGAATTTGCTTTGATATTCACAGCACCTTTTGTCCCTGTAAATATTCCTAAAAATGTTTCATTTCAAAAAAGGCAAAGGCAAACAATATGTTTGCTAGTTCATGTGAAGATATGTAGTTATAAACAATAATTAAAGAACAAAACAAATGGCAGAGGGCCTAAGTGGCTATGCCAGCATTGGAAAGAGTAAGGTACAAATGGATGACAATATAAATATTAACACATGCAGGAGAATAAGGTTGTGACTTCTCCTCACCTCTGTCAATGTATTAATCCATATCTCACATATATGTGTGAAACCAGAGAGGACCTTGTAATTCTGTTTTCAGAAAATGGACCAGACTGTGCTGGATCACTGATTCTGCACCAGAGCTCACATTTCACACAACCACAGAATATCTCAATTTGGAAGGTGCCCATAAGAATCACCAAGCCATTCTTCCTGCTCCTTTCAGAACTGCCTAGAACTAAACCATATGACTGAGGATGTCATCCAGATGCTCCTTGTACTCTGATGCTCTGCAGGCTTGGTGCCACGATTATTTCCCTGGGGAGCCTGTTCCTGTGATCATCCACCCTCTCCTAATGGCCATTCTGAAGTTCCCTGACAATATTTAGTTCCATCTTTCTGCAAGCTTTCTTTTTAACTTTTCATTTTAATTGTTTCTCCTTTTTCTCCTTCTTTTTTTTTTTTTTCTTTCCCTGTCTGAAATAATCACATGTGTTCTGTGTGTGAACCTGGCGGGTGCATCAGCCAGAGCACATTCATTCAGCAGTTTGACTGGAAAAGTGCATTCCTGAACGTAGACTCATTCCAGAATGTCAGCTCCTGGTGCCTTGTGGAAGGTAGGGAGAACATTTCATGGTTTGTCACTTGCATCCTGAAGGGAGAGCCCTCACAGCACCTGATCCTTGTGCACTCCCAAGAAAATCACACCAGGCTGCAGACCCAGCAAGGGGCTAAACTTGAGTTCTTCACTTGAGGGGCATGAAGCAGGCAAGCAGAACAAAGCTGCACATGGCAGTGCCACTGCAGCCTGCTCCTGGTGTCTGTCCCCTTTTCCTTCCCCCTTCCTTCCCACTGCTTCAACAGTGAGGATGATGGGACCGATTTGTGACATTTTTTTGCTGCCTATGAAATGCTTTCCATGAAGTCTTTTTGACAGGTAGAAACTCCTGTGCATCCAAAGTGTTCTTTCCTTTCTTCCTGCTTTTTTTTTTTTTTTTTTTTTTTTTTGGGGAATTCTTTATTTTAACAGGAGGATACTGACTTACAGCCAGGAGAAAGGTTACGTGATGTCAATCTCAGATATGATGTAGAAGGAACTTGCACAGAAAAGACTCCAGGCAAATTAATGCACGCTGTCAATCTAAACTCACTGTTGCCAGGCATTTATAGCCTGTATCTAAATTCTATTAATTTTTGACTGTCCATACTGCCAGCTTGACAGACTACTGGTTCATCTGATTGTTCTGTTTTCTTCTCATTAAAAGATATGTGCAAAAACACCTCTAAGCAAATACACAAGCTGCACAAGAAGAAAGCAGTGTTTTTCCAGCAACCTTTGCACTGCACATTTCTGACAGGTTTTTTGCACCACATTCCACATCAATAATGCTGCAGCAACCAAAAGGCCATGCAGGCATTTAATCTCTGAGTGCTGAGGGCACACAGCTACCAGCCCAATACTCTGCAAACATTCTTCAAAATGTGCTTCCGCTCCAGGGAGTTGCCATTGGAGACTCCTCAAAGTCTAAGTTAGACTCATTTTAAAATAAAGTGCTTTTTGACACTAAATAAAACAAAATCCTAGCTTTATTGGATTACAGGCAGTGCTAGAGAAAGAAGAAGAAAAATTATACCTTTAAACCATATTCTTGTGTCATCTGAGAACAGCTACCAGGAGAAGAATTAAAATTTTGAAGTGATGGCAAGTAAAACACCCTTTGTACAATTTATAATTTGTACATATCTAAATAAATGCAAATATCAACTTTCTTACTGCACCCAACAGAGCCACATAACACAGGTCAGCTGGGCAAGAGACAGTGGAGAAAGGGAGCAGGGCTATGGAATGAAGAGAGTAAGGGACAGACATCCTCTCTGATCCAAGGAGACTGAAGCAATATAAATTATTTTCTCCAATGGTGTCTCCCAGACACAGCTGAAGATGCTTTGTTTGACCTTGCCCTATGCTTTGAGATTGTTCATTTCATTAGACCAATACACAAAAACAAAAAGCAATTATTTTTGTGAAACGTGCCTAAAAGAGTGAAATATTATTGACTATGGATGGTATCCATTCTATACACATTGCCAAAGTGCAATTAATCATAGGCAGACATTGTAAACATTATAGTTGTCAACATTTAAAATCTATATAAATGCTTTTCCAGGTAATTAATATAAGGAAAGCATTCCCTCAGTTAAGGGAAAGAAAACGCCCAAGGAATAGTATGGTAATCTTATGTTCTCTCAAAGGCAAAATTGTAAAGATTTTAGTGGTGACACTGTCTGAATAATAAATGCAGGCTGCCTGAGCTGAACACAGGAGAATACATATATATATATACACACATATACATATACACACACACACACACACACACACATATATATATATCATGAAATTTTAAATAAAAGTTAGATTGTTGCCCTCAGAAAAATAAGGGGGTTTTCTGCTTTTTTTTTTTCTTTTGCTACTTTCTGACTCCTGAATACCATGAAGTTGAAAAAGCAATTCATAGTAAAAAATTGCTGTCATTACATAGTGAATAATATAATATACAATGCCTCTGACACTAAATCTTAGATAAAAATCCAGTACACTCAGAGGACCTCATTGGAAGTGGTATTGTGCAACTGCAAAGAGGGACACACAACCCTTGGTTTTTCTTCTCAGTCCCAGGTGCAGAAATAAAAATAGAAACTCCAGGGGGAGCAGGGCCAAGACAGCTCAGAGGGCGAGGAACTGGGCAGCCTTCACCTTTTCCCTCTCACAATGTCACAGTCATCTGCTCCTGCTGTGATCCTAAGGATATTGCCATTGGAAGGTCAATCCTTTAGGAAAAAAAAAAAACCCCTGTGGTTTACCAGAGAGAAAAGATACTGAGAGTAATGAAGTGAAAGGAAAGTCCTTCCTACCCATGTATACACATACTGTAATTTATGTGTGGTGTTTCTAGAACACCCAAGAACTTGGTCTTTGCATGTGCTTTGGAAAAAGAAGTGTACATATGGCAAACATGCTCCCAGAAAGAAAGGCAGCTGCTAATAAACAAGCACGGAATGAGGTGACAAATAAACGAATTAGGTGAATTTGTCACTGAATTAGGTGACAAAGCCACTGCAGGGGGAAGCAGTGGAAAGATGAAGTTGTAGGCCCCAGTGCAGCCCTGGCTGAGGGAGCTGGAATTGCTCCTGGCAGAGCAGCAGTGCAGGTCTGGCTCTGTGCTGGGGTGGGCTTGGCAGCCCCAGCTGTGCTCAGAGCTGGAGCCACCAAGCTGCAGAAGCTGAGAGTTGATTGCAAACTGACTTGAGCATCCTCCCAGCACTTTAGTTACTATTAAAAAGTACAATAGCATTATACATAAAATAATGATTCATGTACAGCAGGTAGATGGATGTTCCTCAATTACTTTTTCACATAAGCCAGCACCAGGACAGTGCCAGTAAAATAGAAAACAAACACACTCAGACTTGCACACAAGGCATAGTTGCTGATAGAGTTCACATTGCTAGGCATAAAAAATTAAAATTATTCCAAAAAAGGGTAGAAGTTTGTATAACTTCAAAGAATAGAGTGAAAGAGACAGATCACAAAGCACTGAAAAACACTAATGCAAAGCAAACAGCAAAAACTCCCTTTTAACTCTGAGGATTTAGGAAGACTACACATGATATATTTATTGTTGTTTCCTACACCATTTCTTAAATTGTTTGGCATGGACTGGTGTCAGAAACTGCCAGTGTAGTGGAATAGGGGAGTTTCCATCAAGGGATTCAATGAAGGAAGTGCTAATGATGCTGGGAATTAACACCACAGCTGCTCAGCAGGAATTCCTGGTGCAAAGCGAGTCCACAAATGATGCTTGTGAGCACAGTTCTCCTGGTGTGCAGTGCTACACTCAACAGCCCTCTCTTTTCCTGTACTGTTTTTATAGTCTTTAAAGGCCTGAATATGACTCTTCATCTTTCCAGCAGTGCTTTTTCTTTATTGCTTGCATGAGTTGTTCCATTTCATTATCCAGCGGCATAGTAGATCTTCCTTGTTTTGACAGGGACTGCTCTGTTACAATTACCTGCTGTCATTGTGGTTCAAGTGAAGGTGCTGCCAGCTGGACAGAGCTGTAAAGCAACATGAGAGAATTTCCCAATGTTCAAGATTTTTTTCTAAAATCCAGGAAGCAATTAGCCACTGCTATATTTAGAAGCCTGCTTGTCTTGTAATGAGATGCTGCCAGCCAGGGTTTGGGGGCAGACAGAACCTTGATGCCTCCCAAACTTCAGAGATGCTGGACTCTTGCATCACATTTAAAAACTCTTCCTCTCATCTGGAGAATGTTTAGCATACAGGAACATGAGACGCTTTGCCACAAAACTCCATGGGGATAAACTGCACCAAATCTTTCAAGAAGGATGTTGCACACGAGGGGAAACAACAAGTTCATGGCAGGCAGCAGAAGTGGCAGAAGGTGTCTGCTCATCTGATGGGCTCAGCACCTCTTTTCTCAGCTAATGAGAGCAGGAACTGGCAGGGAACAGACTCTAGGGATGACCAGCATTACAGCTCTGGAGATGAGGAGGAGAAGGAGAAGGAGAAGGAGAAGGAGAAGGAGAAGGAGAAGGAGAAGGAGAAGGAGAAGGAGAAGGAGAAGGAGAAGGAGAAGGAGAAGGAGAAGGAGAAGGAGAAGGAGAAGGAGAAGGAGAAGGAGAAGGAGAAGGAGAAGGAGAAGGAGAAGGAGAAGGAGAAGGAGAAGGAGAAGGAGAAGGAGAAGGGAAGAGGAGGTGGGATATGGCAATGTGGGCTCATACAGGTCATCTCTACCAGTGGAAATTCCTCATGGCCCTGTGCACTCTCCTAGAGGGACACTGCCTCAGAACATACATGACCCCATCATCTCTTTAAAGGTTTGTTCACACATTGGAATCATGAAAGAAAAAAATAATACAGCCTCATTTTAAGAAATTAACAAAGACAGCACAAGATTTCAAAACTACTTTTCTAAAAGATGACTAGAAGATATTTGGAGGCCATGACAAGACCAAAGCCTTCGACCATTAAACCAAATAAATTTGCAAACAAAACATGCAGCTAAAGAATCTGCAAAAAGAGTTCACAACAAAACATGCAGCTTCAGCAACAGATGAGTACAGAAGGTTGAAGCCACACAGGAGAGGCCATGATCCTACACTTGAAGAAAAGGAGGAATTCCAGCTCTAACACGGCAACTGAAGCTCATAAAAATCTGGTACAATTATCTCACTACTTTTTGCCAAATGAACCTCAATTATATAAATGATTTTTGTTTTCCTCAATAAGGCATAAGAATGTTTTTTGACATTTTTGTGACTAGTTTCTATTGAGCTACTAAGTACAGAAAAAATCATTACTACCTGAAAAATGAAAATTAACCTAACTTACCAGTTCCCTCTAAAAGTTCATCTGTTAATCATAATTGCAATATTTTCCTTTTGGCAGAATACACTAGGAAATATTTTCCTTCTCCAAAGCAGCTTTGGTTTCAGGGAAACCTAGAGAGATTTCTGTAATTTTCCAACTATTACAATCCCCAAACACTTTACTGTTGAACACGATTATTAGATCCACCAGTTTTGTCTTTTATCTGTGTGTTTCTAACAGATGAGCTGGTTTTGTGCCCCATCATAAGCTTACAAATTAAACTCCTACATGCTCTCCTGCTTCCTAATTTGGTGCTTTGGGACAGCACTGCTGTTAGCTCTCTTAAGAACAAAACCATTATTCAGATGAGCTACAGCAACTCATCTTCAAACACTAAACTGCAACTTAACAAAACAAAATTGGATTGCACTCAGTATTTAGCTTCAACATTCAGCACCACACAATACAAGCTTTAGAACACTCAGTTTAACAATACATGGAAGAAATTCTTGCCAGAGAAGAAAAGTGAAATTTCCAGCAGAAGTCTGGGGGAATCTTGTGTTAGTGAAAATGTTTTTGATGGGTCTTTCACATTCAGGTTCACCTCTAATGCCCCTTGCAGGCAGTGATACGGGCAAGTGAAAATGGGCAACTCTTCTCAGGAGCAGCCTATAATTGTCACCTCTTACAGCATAAATAATGCTTAGGCAGCAATAAAAAATACAGTCATGCGTTTTCCCTAGACTTTAAATTGGACTATTAGTTTTTTTCAACCTAGAGAGACACACTGCAGTCTCCCATTGGAGTGTGGTCTAGTAATGAGGTAAAAGAGCAAGGAGACAAATTAATCCATAACTCCTAAAGGCAATTAGGGTACCTAAAAGTGCCAACTGCCAGGATGCTCCCAGTGGTGTTCCAGTGATGCTCAGTAAATAGAAAATTCAGGGATAGCAAGAGCCATGTCTTCACAAGCTCCTGTATGTCCCAGGCCCAAAGGCACCAGCCCTTTTAGGGGAAAATACAGTGATATTGGTGTCCTTGGTTACATGAGAACAGGAATGTGCAGGGTCAGGCTGAATCTTGCCCTTTCCCTCACCCCGCACTCTTGTTACCTGTGGTCAGTAACTGGTTGGAAATATTTGGCTCCATTTTCTAACACTTGCACAGCTGCAAAAAGCAATAATTATTGACACTGCAGCACCTGCTGTGCTTCCGGGGGGTTTGTGGGCCATGGAGAGGGAAGCTGTGCTGGAAAAGGTTTGGTCCTTCAATTTCTTCCCAGAGATAAGACCAGGCATGCAACAGCCCAGCATGGCTGTACAAACTCAGAGACAGAAGTAAATTTGATCTCCTGGTGTGAGGTTCAGAGATTAAACCAAGGACCCTGATACCAATGGCAGCCAGGATGGGAATGTGATGTTACCTGAATAAAGCCTCCATTTCTTCAATTAAGAGTTGTTTTCCTTTCAGGAGAGACCTGGGATCCATGAACCTGAGTACCCAAGCTCAGGTCCTGCCTGAGTGGAGAAGAACCTTCCCCCTTCTGATGAACAAACTCATCTGTCCTGTGTCCTACCAGGATGGCTTCTGGACAAATCCCAAGGCACAGGGACCACAACAGCACTAGGCTGCTGAAAGTACAGTCATAAAGGAAACAAAAAAAAAAATTCCCAACCCACTAACAAACAGAAAAACCCCAAACAACCCCCACTCCTCCCATAAAAAAAAAAAAAAAAACCAAAGAACCAAACACCAAAAACCAAACAACAACACCACCAAAATGAAAACAAAAATAAAACAAAAATAAAAACAACCAAAACCCCAAACAAACAAACAAAAAACCAACCTGAAAACCCAAACAACCAACCTGGCATTTGTTAAAAACTCCAGAGGTAAAAAGTGGAACTTTGATTATAGAAAGTTAAAATCTTTCTGTTTCAAATTCTTCTTAGTAGGAGTACAGGGAACTACATGGAGATTTTCATAAACCAAACAGCACTGCATTTATGAGGGCTTATGATGCAGCAATGCCATTTTAATAATAATAGTGATGATTATCATTTTAGTTTTGTAAAAATTATCTCTTAATATGATTTGTAACTCAGCAAAGAAGCCTCTTGTCTAGGTTGCAATTTAATTTTTCATAATAAATTACCAACAGCGTTAGAATTTGAATCAGTTGCTATTGAAATAGACACAGTGCTTTAAGCACATAATTTTTCACATGATTTAGTTTCATACGTGTATGTATATCCTAGAGGGGAAAAAATGTCAATTTTTTCTCTTTGGACTGGTGGGTGATGGGTATGGCTCTCTGCACCCCCATCCAGGTAAAATCAGGTAATAAAATCACTGTACCACAGGGGGTCCAGGTACCTGTTGTAGGTTGATCCTCCTGTCCCCCTGTGTCTCCCCTTCCACCTCTCATCTCTGTGAATCATTTATTTAAGAATTATCATTACAATCCACATTAATCACACAACCTTCATGCATGTCAACAAACCCAACCAAGAAACCAACAAAAAGATTCCTTATACATAAAAGCCAAAATAAAATCAATGCAACACAGAACAAAATGGGCAATTTACACAAAACCCGCCCCTTGTCCTTTCACCACAATTACAACAGAAGTTCCCTATGATCTTACTCTCTGACATTGTTCAATCCATGTTTTTCCCATTATCTCTCCAAATTACCATCCTTATTTCAAAATCATCATGATTCTGGGTTTCAGCACCAAAAACACTGTGGTAGCTTGACCCTGTCTGGATGCCAGACACCCACAAAAGCCACTCTGTCACTCCCCTCCTCAGGTGGAAAGGCAGAGAAAATACAATAAATGGTTCATGGGTTAAGGACAGGGAGAGATCACTCACCAAAAACCATCACAGGCAAAACAGGCTGAGCTTGGGGATAGTAATTGGATTTATTAGCAACAAAATCAGAGCAGGAAAATGAGAAGTAAAAAAATTGCAAAAATAACTTACTCCCATCCTTCCCTCCTTCCCAGCTCTCCCTCCTCCTCCCAGTGGCACAGGGAGATGGGGATGGGTTATGGTCAGTTCATCACACATTGCTCCTGCCACTGCTCAGGGAGAGGAGCCCTGCTCCAGTGTGGGATCCCTCCCATGGAGACAGCTCTCCATGAACTGTGAGTCCATCCCACAGGCAACAGTTCTCCATCAATTGCTTCACTGTGGGTTATTCTTCCATTCAGTCCCTCAGGCACAGCCTGCTCCAATGTGGGTCCCTCACAGGGTCACAAACCTGCTCCAGGGTGGGCTCCTCCCTTCATGGGCCTCCCATGGGTTCACAGCCTCCTCCCAGCATCCCCGTGCCCCATTCTGGGTCTCCTGCCTGGGCTGAGGTGATCTCTGCATCCCTGAGCCCTCCTGGGCTGAGGTGATCTCTGCATCCCTGTGTCCTGCTGGGCTGAGGTGATCTCTGCATCCCTGAGCCCTCCATGGGCTGAGGTGATCTCTGCATCCCTGAGCCCTCCTGGGCTGAGGTGATCTCTGCATCCCTGAGCCCTCCTGGGCTGAGGTGATCTCTGCATCCCTGTTCCCTCCCTGGGCTGAGGTGATCTCTGCATCCCTGAGCCCCCTGGGCTGAGGTGATCTCTGCACCCCTGAGCCCTCCTGGGCTGAGGTGATCTCTGCATCCCTGAGCCCTCCTGGGCTTGAGGTGATCTCTGCATCCCTGTGCCCTCCTGGGCTGAGGTGATCTCTGCATCCCTGTGCCCTCCTGGGCTTGAGGTGATCTCTGCATCCCTGTGCCCTTCGTGGGCTGAGGTGATCTCTGCATCCCTGTGCCCTGCTGGGCTGAGGTGATCTCTGCATCCCTGTGCCCTGCTGGGCTGAGGTGATCTCTGCATCCCTGAGCCCTCCATGGGCTGAGGTGATCTCTGCATCCCTGTGTCCTGCTGGGCTGAGGTGATCTCTGCATCCCTGAGCCCTCCTGGGCTGCAGGGGCACAGCTGCCCCACCAGGGTCTCACCAGGGCTGCAGGGAATCCCAGCTCCAGCCCCTGGAGCAGCTCCTGCCCCTCCCTGTGCCCTGCCCTTGGTGTCTGCAGGGCTCTTCCTCTCACACGTTCTCACCCTGCTCTTCTCTGGCTGCAATTACATCTGCACTATAACTTTTTTTCCTTCCTAAATTTGTTATCCCAGAGGTGTTACCACCTTTTCTAACTGGCCCAGCCCTGGCCAGCAGTGGGTCCATCCTGGAGCTGTCAGGGAGTGGCTCTTCTGGACATGGGGGAAGCTTCCAGAAGCTTCTCAGAGAAACCACTCCTGTAGCCCCCCAGCTTCCAAAACCTGGCCACACAAACCCAGTACAGTGCCCAAGCAGGTAACAATGACATCTTAAACCCATGCCAGGAAACACAGCACTGAAAATTGTCCTGGAAGGCACAAGCTGTTTGGGAAAGAGCACTCACACAGTGACTGATGTCCATAGATGTGCATCTCCTTGCCCTGGTTTAAACTCTACCACCCTTAGTTTCCACTTTTACCCGTCCCTGAATTAACAAGTTGTTATATTTGATGCACCTTTCTTCCTCCCCACCTCTCCATCTGTGTAGTTATTAGCTTCTATTTGCTGTAAACCCACTTCTTATTTCTGGGATGAGAATTGTGAGGTTAAAGCATTCTTTTTTTTAATTTCCATTCCTGGGAACAGTAAGCACTCCTAGACTGGATGAAGCCAGGCAAGGAAGAGTTTGAGGTTTTTTCCTCACTCTGCTATTTTTCCTTAGGGAATAATATTTTCCCCATTGTTACATCTCCCATGTAATTTTCCTTTACTGCCCTCTTCTGATTTAGCACTTGGAGATTAGGCAGATTAATAGTGAATAGATAACCTGCAAGTTGTCCAATATTGTAAATATATTGTAAATACTACTGGCACTCACCTCACTCTGCCCATTAGCAATGCTCACCATTACATCTCCAATAATAGCATACACATAAAACACCACCAAGGCTGCTAGACAAAAGAATCCTCAAGCAGAGTGGATAAATCAGAAAAATTTAAACAATATAAACAGGAACTTCCATACCTTCTACAAAGTTCCATTACTGCCAGCAATACATTTTGAGATGATGTCATAACACATACATCACAAATACACAGATAAGCAAGGCTTGTAGCAATCTCCCTCCCAAACAGCCAGCCAGCATGTATATTTGAATATCTTTTTGACAGTACTTAGGCTGGAGGAAAAAACAACATTTTTTCCAGCCTCATCAAAAAGCAATTGACTTTTAAGCACAGGGTTTCATCCATGGCTGTTTATTTAGGGGACTTTATTGGGTTTAGTATTTTGCCATTTCACATTGATACAAACAACTTATTCTATGTATATTTCAATTTTTTTCTTTGCTCATTATGAAATTAAATAGCCTGGTATGAAATTTGAAATTGCATACTTTTATTTCTGTGTAAACAGCATCTCCCAATAAAATAACCTGTAATACAGTTATGGAAGGAAATTATTTAAGAAATTGCAATTCTCGGTTGAATTTGTCTGCTTCCTTTATAGACTAAGTCACCAAATCTTTATAGACAAATGTTAGTCTTTACTAACATTTTGCTTTTGGAGTACTGTGTCTACTCCTGGGAGCCTAAACTGGGGTGTCTTTATCAATCACTGGACTTCAATAATCTCACTGAAAGTCATTAACTGTGCCCCCAGCTCAGAAATGCTGCTGCTGGTCATTCAGAAGACAGAGAGAAGCTCAACCTTCACTTGCAGGATACATTTGCTGAGCTGGTGTCTCACAAAGCAGCACATCTGACACACACAGGAACAACAGGCAGGCTTCTGCAGCCCCCAGTCCCCAGTTTTATAAACTTGTCTCAGTTTAGAGCTGCAGGGTCCTTACAGCACTTCTGGCCAGGGGTTTCTTGAGTGCACAGCACACTGGAAACATCCCTTGGTTTGGGTGACAAGAGCCAGGCTGAATGAAGGCTCACCCACCCAGAAACAGGGAACTCAGGGCCTGACTCTTGGGAATTCTTATCAAACCAGCTGGATTTCTGGAAGGGCGTTGTCTGAAGTCAGCCCAGACAGACAGACAGATCCTTCCCCAGTCTGCCAGACAATCTCTAAAGCAGCTGCTTTAACCTTGCTGAACCAGATCTAATCAGAGCAGGTGAGACTCACCTTCTAATCACTGAGTCATAAAAAAGCCTTTGTGGCACCAGGTGAGAAACAATGCTGTGAGCAGACAGGACAGGCAGAGGGAGAGGCAAGGGAGCACTGAACAGCACAGGCAGGTGGACATAAAGAAGCTGAAAGGCCCTCACTACACCCTGACATCAGGAGAGTCCCTGATCATGGTGGGCTGTGACCTCCTGCTCGTGGCATGTGGCCCTGGCAGTGCCAGGCAGCTGCTCTGAGCCACAGCAACCATCCAGCCCAGACACAGGTAGGGATGTGACTGCTCCCACCCCACTGCCACCCTGAAAAACTCCCACACTGTGGGCTGGAGAGCTTCCAGGGCCCCAGGCAGTGTCTCACTGACAATACTCTTGGTGTTTAGAAACCACTCTCCCTTAATAGCTAAGTTAAGATTCTGTGTATTATTCTTACAGCTCTCACTCTCTGACTCTTTAATGGTCCTGCTATTAAAACCAATGGGGTTTAAATGCAACAAAGGTAGAGCTTAAAAAAGAATCCCCAAAGCCCTACTATTGGTAGGCAGTAATGGCTGAGTTAAAAGGGGTGGTATTTCTCAGAAAAGATTGCTCAGAGGGAAATTAGGAAATTCTGGAAGCCTGAACTGCCCATTAAAGAGAAGGTCCTGGCAATGGCAGTGAAGTGTGACAAGGCAGACACTGACTGGCTGAGTGAGGCTCGTGCAGGCTGTGGGATAAATTGAACAGAAGGAGAAGGGATTGGAGGGAGGTATGAGAAAAATGTAAGAAATCAGGTAAAAATCAGAATGAGGCACACAGACAAATATGGGAATATTCTCTAGAAAAGGTTTCAAGGTTCAAAGGTGTACCTTTATCAGGATTGATATGGACAGAGTATCACAGACACCAGGATTAAGAGAAAAATGGTTTTTATTTTTAGGTTAAAAAATGTTTTTATTAAAAAAAAATTAAAAATGTTTTTATTTTAAAAAAATTAAAAATGTTTTTGTTTCTATGTTTTTATTTTATAGTCTTATAGTTAAGACTAAAGAACAAAGGTATGCATTTTTGGGCCAAAGAGAGGACAAAGGGAGCTTAGGAGTACTAAAAACCTGAAAGTAACTGAAGAACTGTAAGTACTGGTTTTAAGTACAGAACTAAGAAAAGGCTGGCTATAACTATAAGCCTTGTTTCCATAACAGGAGACCAAGCTCTCAGCACATAATCCTTTCAAATTTAAGGAGCTCAGCTGTGAACATCCCAAAATAAGGATTCACCGGCTTATGTCCAGTCAACTTCAGGTCTCTAGAGCAAGAGCTATAACGTGCCATAGGGGTTGAAGGTGTTTCTAAATAAGCTTTAACACCTGAGGAGGTGTGGAATGACACTTTTATGGCTCCAGGAATGCTGTGGAAATACAAACTGGTGTTTTGGCCGAGGTAGAGTGCATTCATGGAGTGCACTTGACGCTGTAGAGCAGCAAATGGCTGAGCAGACACATGGCCATGTCTTCTCCTCTGCCTAACACCTCCTTCTTTCTCCATCCTGGTGGAGTCTGAGCAAACTCCAGTGCCTTTGGAGCAGAGCAGTGGAGCAGGATCACCTCTGGCAGGAGAGCAAAGGGTCCCAGTTCAGCTGCTGTGGGGCAGCTGTCAGCTGAGTGCTCCTGACTGGGAAGCTGTGACACCGGCACATCCTCAGCAGAAGTCCCTACATACTGGATAATACAGAAGAAGACAGGAACCAGTTGTTTTTCAGGAGACATTAAAAAAAAAAGAGAAAAGGATATAGGTATGGACTGAAGAGCTACAGCAAGCTACTTAAATGCAACACTTTAAGTGCTAATTGAGCTATGTTTTAAGAGCAAACTATTCCTCATTATGAGAAAAATGTAAACTCTTCAAGGTTCTGCTGAAACACTGTTCTTTCATGGGGGCAAGGTGACTACTTTTAATAAGGTGTTTTGGTAAGAGCAGAGTGGGGGAAAGGCTCCTGTAACACCTGGGTCAGGGAACTCTGGTTATTTATACCCAGCTCCACTCAGCCAGAGGCAGCCCCAGGCACGTGGGGGTTCACAGCTTGGCAGCCAGGGCACCACTAACCTGAGGTGCTGCTGAGTTTTATGTGACCAAAAGGACTCAGGTCACCACACAGGTCCCCCTAGTTATGTATTCTGCCTGCCCAGCACCCATGACATGTGAATCTCTTTCTGAAGACAATATATGCTAAAAAATCACATCTGTGCTGCTTAATTTTTGCCTCCATTCCAATTACATCAGAAAGTGAAAGCTGTCTTCCAGGAGATTTATGGCCTTTATTTCACATTGCATTGAGCCCATCAAAATTTAAGATCAATTGACAAGACACAGCTCATGAGACTTCTCAGTTTGTGGACATCCACACTGTTAGGGAAATGGAAAAGACACAAACTCAGCAGTACAAAAGGACAAGGTAATGAGCTGGGACACACCTGAGGCATATTCTGCTCTCTTCTGCAGGATGGAAAACCCAGCCACTAAAACAGACAGGAAGAAAACAAAGATGGAGACAGGATAACCTGCTATTCTGCAAATGATTGTTTATTTTAAATGGGAATATTTCTGACCTCTGGTTTGCTCAGATAGCTACAGCTGTGGTCACGGTGCAACAGCAAAACCACTTTGTTCTGATCCTTGTTCTGATGTTCATAAGACAGTTGAGGATTTCTGGTTATCAATAAATTGGCCTTAGCTGCATTTCCTTTCTTTTATGAAGTAGTTTAGTGAGGCAGATTTACCTTGGCGTAAGAGATGGGCAGATGGCAGGGCTATATAGGTCATGAGCTCCTCAACCTGATAAAGGAACTGCTCTGTGCCTATACACTGACTGTCTCCTGCTGACTGAAACTGAAAATGTCCATAAAAGCATTCCTTATAAACAGAAATACCTGAATCTAAGGATAAACATACTGCCTAAACTAATTATTATGGTAAATTTTATATACCACTTGTGAAAATAAATTCCCTGATTAAAAAGAATGAAGCATCTGACTATCCCAAATATGAAAGTGGCTCAATCTGCTGATTTTTTCTATTGTTCATATTCATTCTTTTAATTAGCACCTTTGACTTCCAAATGGGTAGACTCAAAGACACCAGCTCATCTAGGATCATGTCAGCAGCTGTTGACAGTCCCTGGTGCTTCGGATGAGGAAGACAAAATCCAATTTTTTAATGCAAAGATGAAATAGCCTCTCCATTTCCTTATTTTAAGTTTCGTTTTTACCATCCTTTCTCTTCAGTTCTATGCATCGTTTAGTATGTTCTAATTGAGGACATAAATATATTTTACATTCCTCCATCTGGTTCTACTCCTGGCCTCAGAAGTATAGTACAGTATTGCATCCATTGCTACCTATTATCCATTCTGTCTTCAGTTAAATATGATGTTTTATCTTTTTTGTTTGATTTTTGGATTGTTTGAACATCTTTTTGCTCTTGTATTGCAATTAAAAATACAAGAACATGAAATATCTTCCCTTTTTTAGTGTGCACTCTATAGCCACATATTCTCTTCTTATCTAGATAATCCTAATATGGAAATCCTTTATATGGAAAATTTTCCACGTCATTCCTCCCAGTTGCTTCTACACTCTTCTTTTCTGCCACTCATTCTTTTCACATGATATGTAGAACTGAAAGGTTCCAAATAAACATACCACAGATTTATTCCATATAGATCCATTAATTCTTCCATGCCCCTCCTAGGTTTGCACCGACGTTTTCACTCAATTTTTTTTCTTTTTACTGGTTGCCATTAACTTTGACCTCTGACAGCAGTTCAGGTAATTCTTCCAAACTGCAATACCCACATTAATTTTCATCTGACGCTCAGTGACCTAGCTTAGCTATCTCTGTAGTGCCTTTGGTCTTCTCTTGTTTTAATTATCCCAGACAATTTTGTCGTATTGCAAACGTTGCCACCTCACTGACCATTCTTTTACAGATTGCAAATTACATTAATCACCAAGTACTGGTATTCAGCCCCAGGCCATTCTGCCACTTCTGACATTTCTGTATCCATCTCTCCGTGTTTCTATAACAACTTTCTCTTCCTCCACAACAACTAGCTTTTTTTCACAGGTTTCTACAAAGAATTTTTCAGAAATTAAGTATTTTTTAAGTTATTATTTTCTGTAGAAAATCTTGCATCTTCCTTGATGGAAAAATGTTTGTTCCTACCACATTATATCCTCTTAGGTGCCTTGTACCTATTCATAATTGTTTAATCCCATTTACCCAGCAGTTAAGCAAAGCTCACAAGGGCTGTAATCACAAGATTGTCCAGAGCACTCACAATCTGTTCAGCTGTCTAATACCTTTGCAGTGTCTCTCCTTTTCCATTTGAGCTGCAGCTCCCTGGAATAAAAGCCAGCCTGGTGATGGAAGCACAAGGCTCAGAGTCAGCCCTGGATTCTTGCTCCGGCTCTGCCAGCTACTGGCAGTGTAACCTTCAGTAAGTTTCCTAACCTTTCCACACCTCTCTCCTTTCTCCAGTGCAGGTGGAGCTTTAAAAATTCAAGATTTGCCAGGTCCCTGTTTGTCTCACTGCTGATTCCTGGGGTTTTTTTCCATGTCTCCATCAGAGCATCACAAGCCAGGGGACATGAGCACAGAGCAAGCAGCGTCCTGCTCCTCTGCACACCCCTGAATACTCTGACAGCTTTCCAAGGATTTCCTTTCTGAGTGGAACAGGCAGCACCAAGCAGAGGCACAGCTTCAAACCACCCACCTCCAGGAGCAGACACATCTGGAAAAGCTGTGCTTTCATTTTTATATGAAGCCTGATTATTAATGTTTTATAAAATTCTTGGAGATCCTTGGTAGGAAAATTTTACCACCTGCTAGGTATTAGACTTCTGTAAATATTTCCAAGCAGGGCACAGTTGCCAAATGTTTGGGTTCAACTTTAACCATTCTAATGCTGGGCAGGGGGGAAATTCTCATGAGAAACCAAATATTCTTGCTGAACAAAGGTTTTACACCACTCATTTTTCTGGTTTCTGTCTCAATAGCCCCCACTGTTTCCTGTCCCTTAAGTCATCCTTGTAATCATGTATTTAAACATTTTTTGTCAAATCTTCCTTCTCAAATGCAGAATTAAAGCACTGATATGCTGCAGATATTAGATTCAAGGTCTTGACATATTTAACATAATAAAGAATCTGAACAGTTTGTTCCAGTATTGTCATTTTAGCACTGTATTGGCTTTTGACTACATGAAGTATTACACAGTACCCTAACTGCAGAAGGTCTGAGATAAATTACACCACCTGAACTTTTAATATATTTACTCAGGCACTAGCTTGAAGGAAAGTTCATAGAAGCAAATCTATTAGGCAAATTAGGGTTGTAACTTTTTGGCTGCTTCATTTAAAATATTAGTCAAAATTAGTGAAGCAATTTAGTCCCATTCAAAATTATGCGAGACCAATATGCAAATAGAAGAGAGAGAGCTTTAGAAATGTAGAACAATTACTATTTGAATACACAGGTATTTAAATAAATGCACCACAGAGAGACCAGCCAATGACAGCTGGTTATCCTACACTGTAGGCTGGCTTTGATCTCCACTTTCCACGTATTTCTTTCCTTATTTCAGCAGAACTTTTGACTTTCTCTCTGCCAAAGCATCTAAATAGCTGACTTCAGAGCAAATTTTTTCTTTTCTTTTCCACATGCTGATACTTGAATCAGAAAATATTATTCTGATTTTCTGTTATATTTGTGTAGGACACCTCTGTATGCTGTGTTAAAAACAGATTAGTAAAATTGTTTGATCATTCGTGCTGAGTTCCTGGCAACAGCCTGTCATACTGTAAAGATAACTTTTTACTGAGTCTCTCTCCCATAAGTGTTTTAGGAAGACAGGAGAAAAAAATACATAGAATTGTAATAATTTCTCCATGTCTATGTCCAGTCTACATGACCTGAAGGTCCACTCTAAAGACTTGGTGTATTCAGCAGCAAGAAGCAGCAAAGAAATTATCCAAGGCAAGACCATATACTGCATTTGGTGGGGGATTCCTCAGTTAGTATTTCCCCTGCATTATTTCCCTCTTGGAGAAAGGTCTTTTTACTGTAGTGGTTGAAAATGAGCCAGGCATGCTTTCAGAGGGTACTTGGATTAAATTATCACCATCCAGAGGGCTGAGTCAGGTAAACAGACAACACAAAGTTTTCAGATACTTAAACACACACTTAGCCCTACATATGAGAGGTCCCAAGTTTAAGGAGCAGATTACACATGTGAACTTTCACTGTGCTACAGAATTGAACCCCAGGGTTTAGAACTGTGGGGGAACAAGCTTCCTCTGTGCTGTTTCTCCTCAAAATGTTTTCCAGGACATTGTGCCTATCTGTCAAAGAATGACAAAGGTGCTTAAAATTGACCTTGAGTCAAACAAAGAGGAAAAAAAAGATTTAATTTTTAGTCAAGAACCAAGTTTAATCAATTATTTTAATAAGATTAATTTAAGATGGTCTCATGAGCAATCTTCTGCTATATTTAGGGCTACTGTGTCATTTTTGTAACTCAGAAAAATCAAAGAATAAAGAGGAAAAGGTAAAATAAAAAATCAGGCAAGTGCATAATCCAGTATCTAAGAAACAGGGCAAACAGTGTTACGAGCTTCGTCTTATTTAAAGTGAGAGATTAAACTTAAAACAAAAATCAGAAGTTTTTTTAAAACCTTAACTTTTTATTTCAAATGTAATTCCAGTAAAAGCAGGGTCTGCTGAGGGTGACAGCTGCTGAGACCTGTGATGTTTTTGCATTGAAGGTGGAAACCCTCAAGTCTTGAAATGGAAAATTTTTAATTACTTTTAAATTGCCAGCAGGTTTTTTTTGCCTATCCACAGTAAATTAATTCTGTAAACACTTTCAGCATTGGGGAGAATGTTTCAGAGATGAGTGATTAGTTATGAGTGACATCCAGAGACTTTGAAGTGCAAGACCTGAACATTTTCTGAGCCACAGCCGCTGTGGGCTGACAGTGGCAGCTGCAGAGCAGCCAGGGCAGGGAACCACAGCTTTCCAGAGCTCTGGAAAATGCCAAGAGCTGATGCACAGAGCAAGGTTAAGCCATTGCAGTCAGATACCAGACAGGAATGAATCACTCAAACATCTTGGCTCTGTAGGTTTACAGAATAAAGCCCAGGACCAAAAGTAAAACTAAGGGTGTAACTACACTGAAGGCTACAATGGACAGCACAGATAGCTGAGGCAATTTGAAATCAGAGAGCTTTCAGGGGAGCAAATTAACCCATGCACAGCTTTGTGCTTTCATATACAACCAGCTTAACCAGTGAGCACACGCTCAGAAATTTTGTCATAGCTGCTTTAGTTTATGAGGTTTAAACTAAGGCATATAATCTTAAAACTGAGATGTGCTGGATGCTTAGGGACCAATAGACATCCATTCTGGTTGTAGCAGTCATGGCAGAAGCTCCTGTGTTCAGTCAAAAATGAGCTGGGTACCTTGAGCAATTTAAATAATAAGTCTTCATTAATCCATCTCATTTTCTAGAATGGTTTAGGAAATGATCACACGAGGGAGGTTGATGTTATCATTAGTACACCTAGCCTGACAGACAAGAAAGGGTTTAAAGATTCCTTGGAGAGACAAATGTTGCATGCAAATGTGTGCCTGACAGAGCTGCCAGAACCAGCTTTCTAAGGCTGGCACTCTGCAGAGCAGAGGACACAGCAGAGCACTCCAGGAACAAGTGCCACTGCCAGTGACAAAGCTCTTGAGGAGCTGAAGGAGTGAGAGGCCTGTGAAAGTAATCACAACATCAAGTTTTCTTCCACCCACTCCAAGAATGAGAATGGTGCAAGCTCTCTCGCAGTGATGGTGCTGAGGCCCTGGCACAGGCTGCCCAGAGAAGCTGTGGCTGCCCATTCCTGGAAGTGTTCAAGGCCACATTGGATGGGGTTCTGAGCAACCTGGCGTAGTGGAAGGTGTCCCTGCCCATGCAGGGGAACTGGAATGAGATGATCTTGAAGGTCCCTTCTAACCCAAGCCATTCTGTGACTCTGTGATTCTCTTTCAGTTGCATGTGGGTGTCAATAGTTGCCAGCACCGCAACTATAAAAGTTCATGCTCTCATTCCCCAGAGATAAGTTTTGGCTGAAATTGGCTGTCTGCCACAGGGACCTGGGAAGTAGTACTTTAAAAAACAACATTCAGTTGCAGAAACATGATTTGCAAGTTAAATGCAAACCTAAGAAAGTTTTGGTGGCTGCAGGCACACTCACCTGCTTAAAAACTGAGCTGTGGTTCAAGGTCCAGAGTTAGATTGTACATGAATCAAGCAGATTAAAAAAAAAAAAGTAAACACAGAATACAGACATTGTTTGTCAAACCTGCTCTTACAAACAAGTTTTTTACAAAATGTAATTAAAACTATTTACATACTGTGCCTAGTATATTATTCTGTCTTTACTGATAATCTTTATCAAGCTCGAATTGGGGGGTGCTTTTAATGTCAGATAGATGCTTAAAGAGACTGGAGTGATCATTTTTAAGGTGTCTTTGAAAAATTATAAAATGAGCAAAGGAAATTCATTTAGGGTTTGAAAACTCTAAGAAAAGGGTATAGAGATTTGTCCTGATCCTAAACAAATGAATTCATCAAGGAAGTGGTAAGACTTGCCATATGATACAGCAAGTACTTGTTCCCAATGCAAAGGAGAAACAAGCTTGCATGTCCTGGCTGGAAAGGAAAATCTGCAGTCAGCAGTCCCTTATGCTAGATGTGTATTGAGAGTATGCTCATTTTCCTGGGACAGTGCTGCTAGAAAAGATAACAGCTTAGAAAGATGGCATCCCAAATTTGAACCCTTGTGCTAGGCCTGGCACATCTGATACAGGAATGTCAGACATCTATTGGGGTCCTGTTTAAACATTCTGTTCTGAAATATAAATTTAGTCATATAACCATTACCTCCATCATCTCCAGCTTCTACAGGCCAGCAGAAAATGTTAAAAAACACACAGGAATGGATGCCAATTCTGATCTGTACCTAGTGCTGTTAATAATGGAGTGGCACCATTGTAACATGACTTGCACTTGCTTACATTTTATTCAACTGAAAACTGAAAACAAGAGTGCCTGCTCTTGAGTGCTTACTAGGAATTCATGTCAAAGTCACAGCAATCAGCAGATACATAGGAAAAAACATGAGGTGGGGGAAGGTAAAAGGGAAGCATAATCTGGGATATCAGGAGCTGTCACCATTTTGTAAAACAATTGTGGGAATGAAGAGCAATGACTGCAAACAGCAATGATGTTGTAAGAAATACCCTGTGGCCAGAGACTAACTTGACACAGCAGGTGGACAGATGCAGAGGAATATGTGACACTTTCTCCAAAGGAGGAGTCCCAGCATTGCCATTTCACCTGAGAATTTCTGACAGCCAAGAGCCACAGCAGGTTGTGTCACTGCCATATTTCCTGGAAAAATCCCTTTGCCAGGATTTCCTCTCCTGGGAAGAGAGAAGCCTCGGAGAAAAATGAAAGCAATAATTATCTGATTAGCTTCTCCTGTGTTTTGCTGCTTTGGAATGTGGTTTGGACATTGTTTACCCACTGGTCATTGTTTGATTGGTTTCAGGAAAATTGTTTTAACTTAATGACCAATCACGGTCCAGCTATGTCGAGACTCTAAGAGAGAGTTATGAGTTTTCATTATTATCTTTTAGCCTTCTGTCTGTATCCTTTCTCTATTCTTTAATATCATATAAGTACATAAAATAATAAATTAGCCTTCTGAAAACATGGAGTCAGATTCATCTTCCCTTGCAAGCATGGGGACCCCAGAAAATACCACAGGTTGAGATGAATTTGTTTCAGGACGTGGCACAAGTGGAGCTAACAGTCCTGCTGCCATCTGACAGCAGGAATATTGATACTCTGGGAGATATTTCCAACTCCATGAATCAGCGCAGAGCACCTCAGACTAATTGAACATGTGCTTGTTCATTAAGTTAGATTAAGTTAGGAACTGAACTTCCTTATTATGTTAATGTTTAATTTCAGGATGCAGAGGGAAGTTGCTGAGAACCTTGTCTTTAAGAGGTTCTGGCTTGAACCAGTTGTTAAATACAAGCTACAAATTGCACTGCTCTTGTTAGGAGCTCACACTCCAAGTCAGACAGATCCCTATCAAACTCCGTGGTGCCTGCTGGTTCCAGAACAAGGAAATATTGAGGAGACATTTTTTTCATTTCTGTGAAAGCCAGACAAGGAAAAAAATACCTCTCTCATTATTTTTTTAAAAGCTAGTAATCTTCTCCTTTTCTTTTAGGGCATCTATTATTATATTAACAGAAGAGTTTAAAGAATCCCCCTCTGAAAGATCACAGGAAAAAAATCTCTATTTTTTTAAAGGGAAACTTTCTGGAGCTCCTTACTGCCTCCCCAGCATATCCAGAGTGATTATGCCTCAGAAATGTCTCTATTTGTTGACTGTCTGTAAAGGAAATCCAGACAATTAGCTGAGATGGAGACTATTGAGGCCTAAAGTTAATGAGATGATTTGTATGTGATTCTTTGTTGGAAACAACAGGATGAGAAAACAGAATTGTCCACTGCTTGTCAAAATCTTGGTTTACCTGAGCAGCTGGGCACTGGCTGTATCTGCACAGCAGAGGCAAACCAAGTGCCTTTCCCTGTCCATAATTCATTCCTGGTCTTTGTGCCCTTCGCATCCTTGAGCTGACATGATTCTGGACAGGTACAGCTACTCTGGGCCACATCTGCTCTCTGATTATCTTCATGCTTCCAACCAAAGGCACCAAAGGAAGGACAACACAACCCCATGTAAACCTCTTAGTACTATGAGTCACAACTTTTTCACTTATGATAGGATTTACCCGCTGATCTGACAATTACTGTAAATAAGTACTTAGAAGATTTTTAGACAACATCTCCTGTCTTCTGAAAGGAGAAAACACTTGGTCCTGTCCAGCCCATGTTTGAAATAATCAACTATTATGACAAAACTCAAGCTTCCAGTCTAAGAAGCCCTTTATTGACATCTGCAATGACTGAGCACAGGCACAGCCAAAATCTGTGGGTGTGGAGCACAAAATGGACATCACGGCACTGGAAAATCCTCAGAGAGAACTCAAACAGCAAGGGAGTCTGAGGGATCTGAGGCTGACAGCATGAGAGGGACACCAGTGTGCATTTCTGCTCTGGGCTGGCCTCAGAGATGTTTCTCTGTCCCTTTGCCTCTTACAGGACAGAGGTTTGGGTGGACTATCAGCAACATGTGTTACTTATGGCTATTTTCCTCACAGAAAATTTAATTATTCCTAGAGCTTTTTACTTCTTAAGTTACTGTAAAAATATAGTCCTGAGAACTTAGTTCTGCTAGATTCTTTTGTATTCCTTGTGCTAAGGACATCACCAGCATCAGACAGAGCTTCTGATTACGAGTCACCATGTGTAACATGAGGTTAGAACAGGCATTTGCAGCTCTTTAGGAAGTGTTTACATATTTCCATGACCCTTGGTTTTCCTCTGCTTCTATGATAACATATTTTACATTGGTGAAGGAGCAGAGAGATGTTTGATGATGCTGTACACCTGGAGCTGAGAGAAAATTGAGGGCAAGTCTTGTCTCCAGATGAGCACTGATGGCCAAAAAAAGCCTGAAGCTGAGCATATTGGCCTGATGTAAAAACACCAGGCAAAGCATCACTGAGGACCACACTTTATAACATAAATAACAATTTGCTCACCTATGTATCACTCTCCTGTCCTTAAATCAAGATCCTTCTCCCACTTCTTCCCACCTTCTGTTACATTCTCCACTGATGTTCCAATAGTGAGAGCAAATAGAGCAGCAATCACAAAAACAGGCTCATACTTACCACACAAGTGCCTTTTCCCAAGGAAAAAAATTGCCTTAGTGGAAGCATTTTCTCCTTCCAAATGAAAAGGCCCCAAGCTACTCACAGAAGTCTCTGCTGAGATTTGAACCATGTGCAGTGCACAGGTGATCATCAAGGGAGAGTGGCTGGAATTTCTTCAAAATAAGGGAGAGCCCATAAAGGGAGTGATCAGAGAGAGGCTGTGTAGCGGGTCTAGAGAGCTGTTATAAAGTGTGGCAGTCTTTTTCTCTCCCTGCTGTCTCCAAACTTCAGTTTCACAACAGCTTTTCAGCTGCAGCCAGAGTGCCAGGCTCCCAGCACAATGTGAATGCTGAGGACACTGCCAGGGATGAGGATGCCCATGGCCAGTCCCCTTGGATGGCTGTCAGAGTCCTGCTGCCAACATAAAACAGAGGAAAAAAAGACATTTTTCTCCCACTTTTTCCCTTTGACAGACATGAATAGAATTTCATGGGACATGGAAAACCTCACCCCTTTGACCTCCAGGAGTTTTTCTCCTGCTAAATTTCAAAGATCTGTTTCAAACCATCTATGGCTTGGATTCCTGCAGGTAAAAAGTTTACAAGAATTTTCTTAATGGCAACTTGGCCAGTCTGAATCAGGAAGTCAATACCAACTCTTTCCACTGCAAGTGGTTTTACTCATGAAATGTAAAACAACCTTGAAGTCTGGGTGTGAATAATCATGCAGTCCCAGCATAATACTCCAAAAAGGGAAAGCAGAAGAGGGAGAAGGAAGTGGGAAGTAACTAAATGGTGAGGCAGAGGTTGTTCACTCTTCTGTGAAGATATTCCCCCTCTGAAAAATAAAAAGGAGGCTGAGAATACCAGGAGAAACAGAAAAAAGCTGGATGACAAAGAGGAAGATGAAATATTTAGTAAACAACTACTTACAGAATTAGCATTCTCTTCTAAAGTTTTAAAATGTGGCAAGCTTAGCTTACCCTGAGGCTATAGGATAAGTGGTAAAGCCATAGCTGTGTCTTAGAAGCCTTCAACTGTAAACCTTGTCAGCTTTTGTATTGCATTACTGCACATTAATAGTGATCTGGGAAATGCAGTAAGAAAAATTAGGTATTTTAAACCTCATAAAGAGGGTTTGGAAAATAAATTGGTGGCAGAATGGGGACAAAATAGAGGACAAAGTTTGGAATGAAAAATGAAATACAGAATAAAACTAAGAGGCTGAGAACACAAGAAATGCCCTAATGGGTTCACCTACCTGAGAGGGAAGACTGAGATCAGTAATGTGGCCTTCCTGGTTAAGGAGATTATTTGAATTCCAGGTGTGCTGACTCTGGGGACTCACCTGAATGTGGAGAAGCTGACTGTATAATTTGTAGTGAAAACTGAATTTACACCTTCAAAAATGAAAACAGAGCAGTAGCAGTAGGAGATAGCTTTAAAAGTGCATGAAAGCCTGGTCACACCCTGCAAGCCTTCCATCTCCCCAGCACCTACTGTTTTGTATCAGGTTTGCCCCACAGCACACCCCTGCCTATTCCATCCAGGGGTTTTTTATAATGATTTGTCATTCCTGAAATGCTTTCATTCCTTTTTGAACCTCCTGATATTATTGGTGTCCACACTTCCTGTAGCAGTAAATTCTCAAAAAGTTTGCTATCCAGTGTGTGTGTATAGTATTTTTTTGAAACTAGGGTCTGTCTTAAACTACCTTCCCACTTCCTTTATGGATCATCCCTTGGTTTCAGTAGCGCAGGGTTTGAACACCAACTCTGTTTTCAACTTCATGCTTTTATAAACCTCAGTTATACCTTACCTCAGGTGTCTTCTCTGCAAATTGACAAATCCCCCACTTTTTCTCTCTCCTTGCAAGGCAGCTGGCTCATCCTTGGGTTGGTTTTGTTGCCATTCTCTCTCTGTTCCCTTGCAAACTCCTTTGCCATCTTCCCGGAGATGGGAAGGCCTAAAACATCCGAGGCCTCCAGCTGTGGGTGCACAGGAGTTTTATGTGGAGGCAAAATGACACTTTCTGCCTTGTTTTCATGCCTCTCCTGACATACCCAACACTGCCTTGGCTTTTTTTTTTGTCACTGTCACTGCGCCTCACAGCAGTGGTTTCAGAAAAACGCCTGGAAAAATGAGTCTGAGGGATCTTCCCAGAGCTGCAACCACCAGTTCCAAGCCCAGCATCCAGCAGGGGTGGTGTAGATGAGGATTTCCTCTCAGTGAAGTATTCCCTGCCATTTATCTACATCAAAGCTCCTCATTTGCTCAGCTTTGTGGGGCCCTTCTGGAGTTTCTATTAGGGTGGCACCTGTCTAGTCAAAAGAGCTTAATAATCTTGTACAAAAGACAGGAGAGTGAGAAATGCAAGAAAGAAGGGAAGAAAGACATGGAAATAAAAAGGTAACTAGTTTTCTTTTTTTTGTGCTAGTACTTAGCATTTTGATATTGTCTTTATAATGTGATTTTTAATTATTTTTCTCTATATAGGTGCATGAATGTAGCATATGATGCAAATGATGCAAAAGATGACTAGAATGGTTGCAAATGATGAAAAAGATAACTAGAATTTTCAGTTGGTTTTATTACCTGGTTTTAACCCCTCTAAGACATTTTTAAT
The DNA here is from genome assembly GCF_901933205.1 of Camarhynchus parvulus. Classification (NCBI taxonomy): domain Eukaryota; kingdom Metazoa; phylum Chordata; class Aves; order Passeriformes; family Thraupidae; genus Camarhynchus; species Camarhynchus parvulus. Next base: position 7,541,795 of record NC_044571.1, read on the forward strand.
TTTAAAAAGTTTCAATAAAAGCATCCTGGAGAGATTTCCTCTACAGTTCTTATAATTTAATCCATACTCATCAATGAGGAAAAGCTGCAGCTGGGGAGAAATAAATAAACACCTCCAGTAATGCAATCAAGACACAGCTACATGGTACACAAGGAAGGGGAAAGTCAGCAGAATGGCAAGGAATAGCTAAAGAAACTCAATTAAATAAGGATTTGTGTAATTTTAAAGAATTCCTCTCTCTTTTGATGTTGTCAGCTCTTCTTACCTGGCACTGTTTCCCCTTTGGAAGTTGATTTTGAAAGGTGACTTGTGATACTTCTGACAACATGAGATGGGTCAGCTTTGGTTTAGTTTAACGCTCATCTTCAGTAGTGTTACCATAACTTCTGTTTAATTATGAGTAAAGTCTAATTGCAGATGAGGAAAGTTAATTTTTCCCTTGACCAAGACTTGTCTGGTTACTGGCCCTGGGTCAGTGTGAGCCGTGCCAGAGGAAGGGAATGTGGCCACCATGTCTCAAGGGCAGTGAAAGCAAATTCCTCATTCCAAAGAGGCACCTCCCAGCCTGCTGCCCAAGGAAAGGAGGTTTTGCCATGCTCACACTGCACCCAACTTTCCCAGGAACTTTTGAACCTGGCGGTCAATTCCAATGGAATCAGCTGGGGGCAAGGTACAGATGCCTGAGATAAGCTCCAACTGCTTTTTGAAGAGAAGTGGCTGCAGAAAAGGGACCTGGTGGTGGTGGCTTCAGTGAGGAAAGGTGGCACTGAGAGTCCCCTTCTGATTGAGCAGTGGAGAACTGACACAGTGAAGGAGCTTAAAAACAACTCCACTGGGGGGGGGAAATGCAGTTGGAGATGATCTTCCCAGACAAACATCACTCACCTGTTAAGACAAGCATTCATGGGAAACCTGGCCTCCTTAATTACAGTGTGGCACAACTTGTGTGCTACACCTGAGCTCTGCAGCTGCAGCCTGCCCTGCCACATGGCAGATTCTGAGCTGATTTAATTACAGACTTTTGCAAGGAGTCATCCAGACCTACTCCAGGTCAGCCGATGGCTTTTGAGGGTTCTTTTCACTAACAGTTTTTACAGGGACTGAAAATGTCTGTGCCTGTGATCAAAACACGTTTTCTTTTCATTTCAACCCAAACACATTTCTACTGCCCAAAGTATGAACTGTTTTCAGCTCATAAAACTTGCACACCTAAACAATATGGCAGTTTGTCAGAAACCTGGTAGGCCTGCAATGTTCTCTCTTACAAATTCCTAACAGCTCATACTCATCTTCAGTGTTGCTCTCAAACTTTGTAAGAGGGAGGGAATTAATACCGGGGTTACAGATCAAAGCACCCAGGAACCTGTTATAATTGGAATTCCTGTTATAATTGGAATCTCAGGAACGGGATTTGGTGCTTCCTACATCTGTGGGATAACAGAACGCTGGCAAACCACTGAAATTTCTTGTTCTTCACCATCATGCACCTTTTACATCAAACCTTTAAATGCAAACACAATAAAGGCTCATTGGATAACTAATAACTACTGTTCCAAAACCAACTTTTGAACAACTTACCTGCCCTGTGGTTCACGCTGTGCAGACTGTATGTGGAAACCCTGAGAAGAACCTCAGGTGAATAAAACTTGAAAACCCCACAAAATTTTAAGAAACAAGTTTTCTAGTCCCCAAGCCCACACTCAGCTACTCCTTAGCATATTTTGAATGCAAAACTGGTTAACCTAAACATACACAACCTTAACCAGCCTGTCCAGAATGTGGCAGACAGGCAGCTCAGACAGGTGCAGTGCTTTGGGGAAGGCCACCAGGGGCTGTAGGGCATTTCCTCATGTGAACACTCAGTGTCCTTCTCTTGCTCTTTCCTGATCAACAAGTCCCTCTCCCAGCTCTGAAATGACTGATCTGTTTTCAGACCATCACCTTGCCAGGAAATCATTTCAGGTCTCAAGTGCAACGTTTCTTCTGCTCCTATGTCAAACGTTATGGTTACACGTTGAGATGAGATGTTAGATGTACATATTTCAGAATTATTCATTTAATCCCAGAATCTATAAGAATCCACACTGGATAAATGGGTGAAAATCAAGAATGCTTGACTATGAAAGGGTAGTAATTCCCTTTGAACTTGTGGCTGGAATGTCTGATCACAAACACACCTGTAAATGCTTTGCTTGGATTATCACACTACTGGGTCCTGGCTGCTGGCAGACAAATGCTCATATTTTCCTGAGCCCATTCAGTGTGAAACAGAGTTACAGCACAGTTCTCAATTGTTCCAGTAACTGCTGATGCAGTGGTATCCTTGCTGTGTTTGCTGGCTCACTGTGCAACTTTTTATGATCCAGATCTACACACAAAGCCTGCTTCAGACAGATTCTTCTCGTGCCACTCAAACGGGAGGCAGCACCCGAGCTCACCCTCCCCTGCACTGAGCATGGACAACCGACAGGTTTGATGGATCCACCTTGCTTCTTGTGAGCCTAGTGAATGCTGGGGCTGCTCTAAGCACATTCTTTGCTCAAGGATGGGGATAAAAATTAAAAAAAAAAAAACAAAAACAAATAAACAAACAAAAAAAAATAGTAAAGTCAGTCCATCAGATTAAAAAAGCAGCCATTGCCCTCATTCCTCAAGTAAGCCAGACGCCAGGGAATGGATCACCTCTCTTCAGCAAAAGCCCATTTTTGTCCCATGTCTTCCAACTTCCTCCCTTCCCACAACCAACCCCCAACCTAGGCCCCAGGATCTTGTCCTTTAGCAGAAAGCCACATTTATGTGCTGCCTATTCCCCAAACCAACCCAAGTGTCCTCTGAAGTTCTTAAAGGGTTTGCTCTGTTGCAATATTTTGGCACAAAGGCCCCCATATATTATGCGTGGTAAACTTTTATTCAGTTTAAGCTGTCACACCTGGGCAATGTTGCCTGGTGTGACACCAAGAACTCATCCAGAGGAAGGAAACACCTCAGGTGATGCTGCTGGAGCAGCCAAAGCATTTGCCCCAGCTCAGGAGATCCACCCGCAGCAATTTTCTTCCCTGTGCACTTTTTTATTGTTTTTTGTGTTAACTTCACACGATGGCTTTGCAGACAACTTCAGCTCAAAGCATAAAGTGAACACTCACCCATATTCTAAAAATTCTTACTGAGCGACCTGTGTGGGACTCAGCCTTGTGGGCCTGCAAAAGGAAAAAACTGGGTGCCCACGTTTAGCTGTGTGAAATTTGGAGAACAGTGTAAATATATCAGCTTTTTGTTTGCAGTCCAAAGAGCAGATGGTGGTTTAAATATTTTTAAAAGGTTTGTATGGGATGGAGTACAGACCCACAGCAATGTCTCTCACCCTGTAAGACAGCACTGTGCAGTGATGTAATTATTTGACATAATTAATTAGATGTAATTATTTTCACTATTTTTTCTTGATTTTTTCTTTCCTGGAGACAGAACAAGGTAAACTGTTGTCAGCTCTATGTTTCAAAGCCAACCTTTAAACCATTTCATCAGATAATTTTGCTCTGACAGATTTTTTCTGTCTGGGGAACAATTCCATGATTTACCTCTGTTAAGGAGTTTTAGGAAGTTACATGTTGCTAATGTACCTTGACAGAAACACTTTTTGTAAACCGCAAGAGCTCCTGACTAATTCCTTCAAGAAGCGCTTTGCTTTCTTCCACAAAGCAGCCAAGTTTTCAAAACCTTGGAGAAGCACACACGTGCAACATGTTAAAAACCGTGTAACGATGAATGGGGAAGGCACCGAGGTGTTTTAAGGTTCACCCGGTGTCTCGCACGTTGTTTTTGGGGCTGTTGCAGGAACATCAGCCAGCGGCGCCGCACAGCTGGAGCGGCTCTGAAGGCGCGCTCCCAAAAAGTGAATTCGCTGCTCTCAGGGATAAAGATCGGCTTTCCCAGCAACAAAGGCGGCTCAGATCGCGCTGCACAGAACACTCACATCCCGCTGGAATACACTGAATGGGAAATAAAGCACTGCACAAAGCCGTACGAGCCGGGTTCGCGCTGAGGTTCTTTACTGCCACAGCCCGGTTCGTGCGGACGCGGCGGGACGCCCCGTGCCTGCCGCGGGGCGATGGGGGCGATAATGGCGATAATGGCGATAAGGGCGGCCGGAGCGATAGGACTGAGCGGCACCCGCGCCCCCACCCCCTCCCCGCGCCATGACGTCACAGCCCCCTCCCCGCGCCATGACGTCACCGCGCCCCGCGCCTGCGCGAGCCCCCACCCCTCCCGCGCGCGCCCCCCTCCCCTCGCCTCGCACCTCCCCGGACCCCTCGAGCGGGCGGTTGGGGGCGTGGCCCCCGCGCGCGTGCGCGCGCGCCCCCGGCGGCGCCCGCCCCCGTGACGGGTTTGCGTGACGGCGGCACCGGGAGCACGCGCGCGCGCCCGCCCTTCGGTACCGCGAGCGCCTATCGCGACCGCCTGTCGCGACCGCCGCCTCTCCGCCGCCGCCTCCTCCTCCTCGCGCCCGGGAGCGGAATCAGCGCCCGCGCCTGGGCTCCTCCCGCCCTCCCCCCTCCCACTATTATCCTCCCTCCCGGCGCTCCCGCCCGCCTGCCCGGGAACGCGCGCCCCGCTCCCGCCCGGCGAGGAGTGACCCGGCGCTGCCGCCCGCCCCGATCCCCTCCATGGATCCCGCGCCGCCCCGCTGAGCCGGAGCCGCCCGCCGGGAGCCGCGGCTGAGCGCGGGAGGGAGGGGGCGGGAGGGGGTGGGAGGCGGGGGGCGCGGGGGGTGCGACACGCGCGGGGAGCGGCGGCGGCCGCGGCAGGAGGCGGAGGAGGAGCGGCAGGAGCGGGGAGTCCCGGCGCGGCCGCGGGAGCCCCGGGCGGGCGGGCGGCGCTGGGAGCGGCCGGGATTTACCGTGGTGGCGGTGGGCGCTGAGCGGCGGGGGAGCCGGGCGTCCCCGGGGCCGCCGCCTCTCGGGCTGAGCCCCCCCGCCCGGACCATGGCCGACGACGACGTGCTGTTCGAGGACGTGTACGAGCTCTGCGAGGTGATCGGCAAGTGAGTGCGGCGGGGAGCGGGCAGGGCAGGGCTGGGCTGGGCGGGGGGAGCGCTGCCCCGCGCCCCCCGCCCGCACCGGGCACGGGGATGCTCCGCCCGGTACCCACCTGAGTCGCCTCCGGCGGGTCCGTGCGGGGTGCGGGTCCCCCCCCGTGGCCGGTGCCCACCGTCCTCGTCACACGGGAGGCGGAAGGGGGAGAAGTGACCCCATGTTTCCTCAGCCACCATGATTAACCACCTCGCCATCGCTCAGCCTGGCTGCAGCAAGCGGCAACCACTTCCCACCCCTTTTCTTCTCCTCCCCCCCGATATCCCATTCCTGGCACACCCATCAAGGATTGCCTCTTGGGGAAGGGAGAGGGGAGATAGCTCTCCGTAGATCCACCTATTGGCTGGGTGTCTGCATATTTGTGCGCCAGGTGTTGGGTTTTCCTCTTCTTTGCTGCATAATAACCGGCTTGGTAGTGGCGCTTGGGTAGTGCTCGCTTCTCGTCCAGATCCATCACTCCGGCTCGTGTGGAAATGGAGATGTACAAGGCAGGAGGAGTGCTTGGCCTTTTGAGTCTTATTATGCAACTGCTGTTAAACCGATGCTCGAGGCTTGTATGAAACCTGGGAGTTGAGGCAGCGGCTGGCGTTCCCCAGCTGCTGTTTCGGGTTACCGCTGTTGGATGAAAATGACAATTCGAGTCACCAAGAATATGCAGAGACTCCCCCAAATCAGATGGTGATAAAGAATTGAACATGAACTCCATTCTCCCCTGCCCCCATATTTCCGTGACTGCTCAGTTTTGAAATCCATTCTTTATTTCTTCATCGACTTTCATGTATTTTCTGTAGTTGTGTCTGTATTGCAAAAAGGACGGGAAAGATACAGTGATACTGAGACTGCCTAATTTTCTATGTGTCTGATTCCAAAGCTGAGATTGCTCTGCAAACCTTAGTAGTGACACTGTTCAATGTGCCTGGAGTTTTCTTCTTCACGACAATGGATTTTATGAGAATAATTGAGCGTGTTTTGATTATAAACAAAGAATGTTTCCTGCATGTATTCTCTTGCCCGCTCTCCACCCTGATGCTTTTCAGTGTATATGGAGTGCTGTCTGCTTTCAAAGCCAGGGCTAAAAATATTCCAGAATTAATCTTTTCTCAGGATTATACTGAAATGCTGGTCTTAGACATAGCAGGTGGCTTTGTTGTCAGCAGAAGTTTCAGTACTCAGTTGTGTCGTTTCACAAGACACCACCACCTTGCTCCTAACACAACTTTTAAAAATATTAAGCTCCAAGGGCCTTGTTTGCCATCATAAATGGTGTATGATTGCTTTGACTTGATGCTGTTGAGGAGCTTCTGTAGGAGCAGAACTCTTGTTATTAAAAGTGTTTTGAATACAATTTTTGGCACACTCCTTTCACAAGTGGTTTTATGCTAACCACTGCAGTTCATGCTGGGATTTATTCCTGCCCGATTGCCATTAGCAGGAAGGTGCAGTGCTCATGCATGACCGCACACCCTTTCAGAGGATGGATGATCGATTCACAGGGGGCCAGATGTTCGCACATCTCCACTGACTTTTTCTTCTGTGGCTGGAGAATTTCGAAGGGAGAGCTCAAAACCGGTGGATTAGGTGTTAGCTGCAGAAGTTCCACACGAGATTTAGGTAGTGTAGAGAGTGTTGTGATGTAACTAGATCTAACAGATAAATATTGAATCACAGCAGCAGGGTGATGCCAAGAACGCTGTAGCAGAAACAGGGTGTATCACTGAAAATAGCAGCAGTGGTGGTGTGAAGGGCTGATAGCTGGTTGTGATTACTCAGGTTTTTCCGCACAGATGTCAAGTCCAGCCTCTAAAAAAACCCAAACATTTAAAATATAAATACACAACTTTCATGTGCAATTTATGAGTGGTATTCCCGTTTCTTTGCAATGCTATGCAGGTAAATTCCAGGGGACCAGAGGTGCAGCATCTTTATTTAGCTTACAGATTCTAGGTACCACCTTGCCTGTCCATAAGAAACTTCAGGAAAGCTAGATCTGCTTTGAATTGCTACATATGCATCTGACCAAACATCTTTCAGTGAAACATACACTAAATGTCTGCATGTTCCTGGGATTTGTTATTGATTGATGCAGTGATTTAGTTCTTGTAGCTAGCACATCTGGCTCTGATTTGCATTTTGGACACATGAAATACTAAAATGTGTAATTTATTTCCTAAATAGGTAGTTACCACTGTCACTTAAGGTAGTAAAAGGTATTTTCATAAAGGGTGTGGGGAAGAGGTCTTTGCCTGTAAAATGTCTGAGTGTTTAGTCAAAGTTCTCATATAATTTACTAGAGAAATCAGGAGATACTTTGTTGGCTGACAGTAGACAGTCCAATTTGTTGAGGCATATTCTGATCTTTAGGATAAGCTTTAAACACTTCTAAATACAATAAACTGATAAGACTGACTTTGAGTAAATGCAGCAATAATAGCTTTTGGTGAGGAACAATTACAGGGTAGTAGTATATGAATGAATTGATGGGAATGACAATGATAAACTGTTTATTATGTGACATTTAAACATGTGTGTTTAAGTTCTGCAAGCATGCATTTTTCATTTTTAAGGGGTGTGGGTGGAAAGAAAGGCCAGGAGGGATAGAGAGAAATTCTAATTCATGTTTTCATTAGAAAAAAATGTTAGGGAAAATCTTATTTTGCATATATTTCCAGTATACCTTTCCATTGCTGAAAGCTATATGAAAATACAAATTGGAATAACAATCCCAATTTCTCATTGAACTTTTTAAAGTGGCATTTATGACACTAACATTAGTCATGTATTTTTACTTAACCAGACATGTTATGTTTGAGGTTACCATCTCTTCAACTTGGCTGACACAAACATTCTTCAGAAAGAAATAAATTGGGGATTTCTTTATTAGCCTTCAGAAATGTGTTAACATATCTCAGGATAAGTGATAGTGATGAAAAATACAAGTGTGCCTTTTTTTTTTCCTAACTTGCTTCCAGGTGACTTTGAAGAGATTCTCCCTGTGTATTGGTTGAGAAGTTCACAGTCTAAAATCTTTAAGGCTGTTCCTATGTGGATCAGACCATGTGTTTGATTGACAGCTCACAGATAGTGCTATGTGTACTTGTTTATTTTTTTATTAGAATTTTCATTCAAAAAGCTTTGAGTAGTTTATAAAACGTAGTAGGTGTAAAACTGAAACTTCTTGGCTACTCATCCAAGGTGCAAACTGTTCTATCAGAGAAGCTCCACATACACATAGCAGGAGTTTTCTTTATGCCAGAGAGAGAATGCCTGTCTTCAGTAGGTGTTGAATCTGGAAGAGTGAGGCAAGGTTTTTATGACAGAACCTTGTTCTGCAAGGACTTTACGTTAAATTATCTGGTTTTACGTTTCTGTACCTCTTAAGATCCATATCACTTTATGTTAGCATTAGAGGAGAACCATAAAGATTGTCTGACCTTTCTAACAGTAGGACTTACTTAAAATTTCTCCAAATGTTTAAGTTGTAACTACGGTGGGATAAAGATGATAGTCATTTATTTGTGTTTGAAAGGGCTTTGGTCACAATTGAAATCATTAATCCTGGGGTGCATTAGGAAGAGCATGGCTGGCAGCTGGATCCTGCCCCTCTGCTCAGCCCTGTGAGGATCACCTGGAGTGCTGTGTCCAGCTCTGGGCTCCTCAGGACAGGACAGACATGGAGCTCCTGGAGCAGATCCAGTGGAGGGTGACAAAGATGATGGAGGGACTGGAACATCTCACTGAGGACAGGCTGCGGGAGCTGGGCCTGTCCAGCCCCGAGAAGAGAGAGCAGAGAGGGGCCCTCACCCCTGTCAGTGTCTGCAGGGAGGGTCAGGGCATGGACCAGGCTGCTCCGTGGGGCGATGGGACAGGAACTGATGGCCAGGAAGTTCCACCTGAACATGAGGAAGAATTCCTTCACTGTGCAGTGACCAAGCACTGGAACTGATTGTCCAGAGTGTGAAGTCCCCCTCACTGGAGATATTCCAGAACCATCTGGACACAGTCCTGTGCCATGTGCTGTGGGATGACCCTGCTTGAGCAGGGAGGTGGGACCTGATGACCCACGGTGGTCCCTTCCAGCCTGACCCATTCTGTGATACTACTAATAGTCACTTAAACTGTACATTTTTGTAATTTTTTTCTTCTATGTGTGGGCTGTATGTGGCATCACTGTGTGTGTAGTAGTGCAGTTGTTGGCATTTCCAGTACCCAAGGATACCATGATGTTTGGTGCTAGTGCTGTCAGAGCTTCCAGGACATTCTCTGCAATCTTGGTTGAGGCTAATCCTCTTCTGCACTGCACGTGTGAGGATTTTAGTTTGTTTTCATCCCTCTTTGCTCCGTGATGGGATGAATCTCTCTGCTTGGGCTCTTCCATCTAGTAAAGAGTAGTTAAAGGGCAAGAGCCAGCAGGCATTGCTCCCTTCTGCCTTCTCCTTCCAGACTGATAACACAGCTGGAACCACAGATGTGAGCTGAGAATGCAAATCGTGGGACAGGGTTTGGGTGGTGGGTTGGTTTTTTCCATTAAAATTTGAAGGCTTCTAGCCCACTGAATCAGACAAGGGGTGCTGGTTGCAATTCCAGCCTAAGCTCTTACCTGGAGTTGGAGCTGCTTTGGATTTATGCCTCAGTCTGGGAGTGTTCAAGGAAAAGGATGACAGAGCTTGTGGATTCCTCGTCTAAGAAATACTGAAAACTTTTAATAATTGTAATTATTGTGGTAACAAAACTATGTAGAGGTCTTTTGATGGTTTCAGTAGTATTGTTTTTCATTATTGCCTCCATTTTCACTCACAGGAATTAGAATGCTGTTGCCTCTCAAACATACTTTTAGTCTAGTACGCAGTTGAGATTTTGCATTTCCTGTAAAACCAATGCAAATAACTGATGGGTGTAATTAATGACAAATCAAATGGAAATGTGAAACAACTGCTGTATGTACTCACTGTTTGTAAAGGGGGGGAAGGGAAGGGAAGTTCTTTGGGATATGACACCTGATTTGTCTAGTTTAGCTTTTGAGTTTTTTAGTGCTGTTTGAAACTCTCTGTTAATAAAACATACTTGGCTGTTGTCACTGTTGCAGTACATAAGAGTAACAGATTATAATAAATATTTGATTTAAGCATGAGGTCATAATGTGCATTTCCTCAAGAAAATAGTGGTTTATTATTTGTAGTGTATAATTGCTAGAGTATAACCTTAGGTAAGTTTTTCTGCAATAGATTTTAGCTGTAGCAGTGACCCATTTCTACTTAAGAGGCTCTGCCTACTTAAGCAGCTGAACACAGAATAGAATGAGCAAACCTGGTTGCAGAGTACGTTTCAACCACTATTCTATTTGTGCAGCTTTTTCTAATATTGATAACCAGCAGCACTCCTGTGTAGCTCCTTCTTGAGGAAGAATTCCTTCATGGAGAGGGTTGCTGAGCATTGGAATGAGCTGCCCAGGGGGTGGAGGAGTCAGCATCCCTGGAGCTGTTCATGAGCTGACTGGATGTGGCACTCAGTGCCATCCAGGGTTGAGTTGACAGGGTGGGGATCGGTCAGAGGTTGGAGTTGATGATCTTGGAGGTTTTTTCTAACATAAATGATACTGTGATTCTTAAAATGTGAACAAGACAGCTGTAGTGATTGGGAAGTTGAGAATTGCTTAAGAGGGAAGTTTGGAGGAGCTTGATCTGGGAAAATACAAGCTGAGAAAGATTGTGCAGGGGCTTAGCAAATATATTTATGTGTTTAAACACCCGAGAGAAGGAAGCCTTGAAAATGAGCAAATCTGAGCAGACTAGTCCTGTGTAATTTCAGCCTGAAAGTTTGAAGATTTTAGACCAGATCACTACGGAGATCCTGGATCAGATGTCTGTGAGAAGTTGTGGGATGAAAAAAGTGACCTTGACTTGAAGATTTGATTAGTTAGGAGTTTGATCGTGTTATTAAAATAGTATGAAGTTTCAGAAAAATGGGGGCCAGGCTTCAGGACCCAAGTAATTCTTGATTCAATCTTCTGAATTTCAATTCAAACATAGTACTTAAGATAAAATGCTCTAGGATAAAGAAATATTAGGGAAAGAAGAGAGACACATTTTATGTCAACAGCCACTCACCTACTTAGCCCTCTCTCTTATACACTGTGCTTTTTTATAATCTTTTATACAGATGTCACTACTATGAAAGGTAATCAAGCATTATTAACCTCAGTATGATGTTTCCAAAGATCACTTCTCAGAAACTTGTAGTCATATTAAATGTGTCATCTAAAGAAGGATGACTCCAGAAACGAGTGGTTGTTATAAGTAGCTATTTCATGCCGAATTGTGGAGTTGATAAAAATAACTCATGAATGAAGGGAGTACTTTTTTTTAATATGCAGCATGACTATCAGCATGGCCAGAACTATCATCCCTACCTGTTAAAAAATTAAACTTGCCTCTTGAGATAGTGTATCAGCTATTCCCACCAAAAGAACCCCAAGAAACTTTTTTCTTTGCCTACATCAGATAAGTGTGTAAGAGGAAACCTTGGTAAGGCATCTAAAGCATGGGAAGAGAGTGCCTTGAGTTCAGCATGGCTGTAAAGTGAACTGTGTTTTGTGTGCCAGGTTAGTACCCTCTCTTGATAAACTTGTGCTGCATTCAGAATGGGTTGCAGTGTTCCTTGGGAGGTGTCTGTTGGTGCAAGGAATGCTGCCCTTGTTGGAAACGGCAGTGCACAGCAAAACTGTGGCATTTCAGATACCTTTGTGTTGCTGGGTATTTAAGCTCCCTTTTACCAGTGTCTTTTTTGGAGGTGAAAACAGTGAAATAAGGTTCAAATAATTTTTGGAGCTTGACCATAAAAGACCTTTACATTGTAATAAGGGTTTATTTTTTCACTTCAGTTTGTATGAGAAGCAAAGTCTTTCCAGAGATAATACTAAAAACCTTTTACAGGATAAATTTAGGACTAAAAGGACTGAGGACTATTGCCTAATGTATTCTCACAGGACAGAATTGAATGTGCATTGGTTAAGAAGTGCCTTGCTCTTTTACTTTCATCACTTTTTTCCTAGAATAGGATAAGAAGGGGTAGCCAGCAAGTTAGTCCATATGTTCTGTCTTTTGTTGCAGTGGGGCTATGCTTTCCTTCCAGGCTTAGGATTTGTCAGAATTCTTGGGTTATCAATATTTTGCCTTAAATTGACTTAATTTTTTCAGAAGTCAGTAGTTAGAACGTGTTTTCAGCACCTGAAAACATTAATAGTTGATGCACAGTTCTTACAAACTCACAAAGTTCATTGTCTGTTTAAGAAATACTGAATATTTGCCTTCCACCAGGGATTGTAAGTAGCATTTGGTTGAATAGATTTTTACTTGGCTCCTTCACCTGTTTCTTTGACTACCCAATGGGAGGTCACTGCTTGCAGCTACTCTGATTTCATTTTTAACTAACGTCTCCATTTTCTTTTCTGGATTATGTGGACATAAGCAGTTATTCCTAGCATTTAATAGTGAGTAAATTTCCTAGGATATGTGAACTAAGAAAGTTGTACAAAACTTTCCTCTGAAAAAAATTTTTAGAAGTAAAAGCTGGGGTGTACAGGCATTTACAGTGGTTCAAAATGTGTTCAGTTGTTTGGAAGCACTTTAAGGCAAGTTGCAAAACTAGTTTTATCTTATCAAAGTGTCAGTTCTGCTGCAGCTGAGATTAAGAAACCCTTAGAATTTCAAAGTGTGCCTTTCCTAGGAACATGTTATTCTAGGGTAACTTGTGACTTCATGTAAATTCAGTTACCAGAGTTTGGAAGGCAGTTGACTTTTGCAAGTTGAATTTTTGATCCAAAGATCACTAGAAGTAAGGAAGGAAGTCTTAACTGTAGAGACGTTGAGGCTTCTGAGGTACAGTCTTTAGGATATTCAGAACTTCATGAAATCTTTTTCTAGGTCTCTTGTTATGCGGGTCTGTGAAGTAGACATAACACCACCAAAAGCAAAAAAAAAAAAACACAACAAAAAAACCCAAAAAAACAAACCGAAAACCCAGAAAAATCTAAAGAACTTCTCCTAAAAGAAAGTTCATCTTGTCCTGACCATCTCAGAACTTAGGCATGTTCCTCTGCCTCCTTCTTTATCCCACTTTGGTTTTGGGGAGAGGGTCTGTGAGTGAAGCCTTTGGCTGTGTCCTTGATGTTCCCACTCAGAGAAGGCAGCCAAAGGAGTGTGTAACTGCTTTACTTCCACCCTGCTCCACGGAAATCCTGATCGTCCAAATGGAGTTGTCAGCTGCCCACTTTCTCCTTTTTATTTTGGCTCCAGATGTTGATTCTGATACTGAACAGAGGGGAACAGTTCTGAACCGTAGGAAAGCACTCATTTACACTCAATTAAAGGGATCAATACCCCTGTAAATGGAAGGGATAGTGAAGAAGCAAGTGGGGTAATCTTATCTCCCTTCTTGAAACCACTCCTCCACCCCCCTCCTTCTGGTTAGGAGAAGATGATAGAGGAGGTGGGAGTGAGGGTGGCCTGTGAAGATGACAAACAATTTAGGGAATTATGTATTAAGTGATATGATCTTTTCTACATCACTAGTGATCCGAGCTAGTAATTTTTCCTAGAAAAGAGCTTTGTGGAGCTTTTTTTGCCAGGGTTGAACTTGAATGCAGCAGCAGCAGATAGGTTGTGTTTGGATGGGTTTAGAGAAGAGACCTGTCTGCTCAGCACTGGTCTGGCTGCATGCAGAGCAGGAACCAGGGTGGGAATTGAGGTGAAATCCTGCACCTTTGTGATCCTGCAGCCTCAGCAAGTATATCATAGTTCAGGAAGGAGAGCTGTGACAAGCTGTAGCTGTGCTGGAGGTTGTGTGAACATGGCAGTGGTACCCTTTCTCCTCTTTGTGCCCCGTGTGAGCAGTGTGTGAGGGCATCTTGGTGACAGGAGCTGAATTAAGTTTGCTGCTGCTGGAAGAAGGAGGCATTGCTCTCGGAGATCTTGCTCTCTTTATGTGCCCCGAGTGATCCACCCTTCCCCTGTGCCTACTCCCATATTCACCTGGTCTGTATGAGCCAGGTGCACTACAGAAATTATGGTTTTTCTGCTGTTTTCACTGACTTGACCAGACCTACAGTGCAGTCAGGGCTTGCTCGAGGTGGAAGACTCAGGGATGGAGAGGGATAAAGTGGGCACCTCTCCCTCTTCTCACCTTTGGCAACAGTCAACTACTATGACCATATCGTAAAATGCTCTGTTAGGTTTTTTTTTTAAAGTATGTTTGGCTTTTTTTGTATAATCAGGAAGTTAGCTTCCAAACCCTTTTCTGCAATAATCCAGACAATGGTAAGGAAAGGGCAAGAAAAAAGGGAAACAGATTACTTTTGAGGGGAAAGGAAACGTTCCAAATTAACATGCAATTATTAACATATGCACACAAAAAAAGAGTTGTTTTTATGGTCTTAATTTGTTTTTTCCTTCTTCCTATACACATATTCCTATTCCCTGTAATTAAAACCAAGCACTAACTTTACATCAGGACCTCACTTCATTCAGGATTTTAATTGGTGATGCAGCCAATTAAAATTAGGAAGGCAACTGACTCTGGGATTTTTATTTGTTGAATATTTGAATTAATTCTTTGAAGTATATTAGCTTCTGACATGGTTAGATGTTCTTCAAATGTGCATGTGCCTTGTTGGGTCCTTCAGAACTTAAAATTTCACAGTTGAGTGTACTCTGAACGGCAAGCGTGCTTTGATGTTTGTGGGTAATTCTAATCTTTATAGAAACCAAATCTTTTACTTTTGCTTCTGGTGTGATTGTGTGCAAAAGCTCTGATAACATATTTAGGAATGTTGAAGAAATTCAAAACCAAAGTTTTCCCAAGCCACCTATTTTCAGATTTTGTTTTGCTGTAAACCTAAATGTAAAATGTATTGTATTGATCAAGAACTTGTTTCAGTTAAAATATCCGTCTTTCTGTCAATTTGTTTTTTGGGGTTTTTTGTTTGGGTTTTTGTTTCCGGTCTTTTTAGGAAAAGTTCTGTGTTAGTGCATCTGGATCAAGTTTAGATTGAGAAGTACCAACTTCCATTTACAGAAAACACTGTTTTCCTTTCTACAGCCTCCCCAAACTAGAAGTAACCTTTTTCTTAGTGTGTTTCTGCAAGTATCTTAATTTCAGACCTTCAGCACTACAGACATGAAAGGAACAAAAGGGGCTTTCAAAACTGAAGGTCAGACAGAACTGTATTGCTCAGTTAGAGCTATTAGATTAAGATTATTTTTCTTACTTTTTCCTTTCTGGAAAAAGCAGTTATCTGTTGGCCGAGTTTCTCGGATGTTCAGCCCTTAAGGTTCAATTATCTTTAAAAGCATAAAGTAAACAGGGTGCTTAAAATATCAGAAGTTCTTTCCCTAATCTTAGATCTCAAGTGTGTCAATTTTTTTA
This sequence comes from Camarhynchus parvulus, assembly GCF_901933205.1. NCBI lineage: Eukaryota > Metazoa > Chordata > Aves > Passeriformes > Thraupidae > Camarhynchus > Camarhynchus parvulus. The sequence continues at coordinate 7,557,301 of NC_044571.1, forward strand.
TCAGCTGCAGGCACTTGTAATTGTAAAGTATTCAAAACTTCATAGCTGCCATTGAGGTACACTTTGAGGATACTTCCTCAGCTCTTGCAGATGAATCTTCTTGGATTCTTGGTTTGAAGTTTTCAAAAGTTCGAGTTGTCTGTTTGCTGTGTTGATAAGAGGTGTTTTCAAATAGATTGCTGACTGTAGAGTTGTTTAGTGTTGTGTGTTTGAAATACTTAAAATTTGCTCAGAACAGGGACTGGGAGTCAGATTTTTGCTTTGTGAAGATGATCATCATGGATGCTTTGTTTCCCTTTCTAGTGGGTCTGGTGATTTTTAAATGATTCCATAAAACATCAGCTGGGAGTGTTAAGAATACCTTTGATTCCCGTATTTTCTAGCCTGCTGACTGCTTTTGCAGGCACTGTGTGCTAGGGAAGGATTTTAATTTGAGTGTCCTGATTTTGGGAGGATTGCTCCAAGCACTGATGATGCAAAGGCATGGGCTGACAAGTTCTGAGAACATGTCTCAGGTAGCAGCAAGGCAAAATCCACAGCAGAACTGTTGGTTTGGGTAATTCTCCATGCTGGTGAGCTACACTGTCTCTTGAAATGGTGCTTTTCAATATCCAGGATCCTTTAGGTGTTGTGTTGAACAGCAAACTCAGAAGTATAATCTGCAATTATTCTCAGGGATGTAGTTAAGCAGAAAGAAGTGAAACTTCTGTGATTCTTTCCTGAATGTTCATTGTATTTCACAATGGGACTTAGTTTCTCATGTTGCCAGTGTATTTTTTAAAATTTTAAAGTGTTCCAGAAAACTAATTTGGGAAATTCTCTTCTCAAAACCCAGACTGTATCCAGCTTCTCAGTATTTGTTAAAATTGCAAAGACAAGGAAGAGTGTAAGAATAATACCTTCCTGAAATGTGGTTTCAGATATATGGCTGGAACATTCAGAAATCAGCGGTGACTTGTGAGAATATTGCTGCATGTTAGAATTTAAACGTGTGTTTTGCTGAAAGCTGCTTTAAAGTTCTTTTTCTCATATGTGCTAAAAGTTGATCTGTGATGTTTTTACATTTAAAAATAGAGCCTTGCAGTGATTTGTAGCTGTTCTTACTGATAGATTTCCTTTTTTTTGTCACTGTTTGAAAAAGGAAAAAAGAAAAAGCAGTTTGAAATGTTTACTGTTGGACAAAGCTGTAAGAATTACTCAGAACTTTTCCTTTTCATTTAACTTTTCCTCTTACACTCAGATGCTAGCTTGAGACTTTGCTGCCATCTCTAGTTTCTTGATGAAATTTATCTTGAGCTGCTATTTGGTCCTGCATTCTCATCTGTATTCTTAAAAAGACAGATTTTGGCTGGATTTCATGGCTGCTGTTAGAAGAATTTGTTTTGTAAAGCTTGTATCAGTGAGGAAAATAGCTGTCCTCTGTGGTTTTTTCCCTTGAGAATACATTAGGGAGTTTTTCTAAGGAGAAATATCTTGTATTCTTCTTTGTTTCACCTTCAGATACAGCTTTAGTTACTAAGCCAACTTCCTACATTTTTTGCTCTAGTTTTGTCTGTTAAAATTTGTAAGTCAGGCTTCTGTTACTGTATTTACTGTGATAAAGGCAGTATATTCTGTTGGTTGGTTATTGAATATAGAACAGTTTGGGGTTTTGCTGGTCTCTTCAGCACCAGCATTTTACTTCCAGTTTGAGTGTCAATACACCTGAATGGTTTTTAAATGTTTCTTTGCCAGTTTTCATTCTTTAAGCATTTCTTTTGTAAGGTGACACTCCATGGTAGTTCTACCAAAGCTTCATTCTGGATTTTTTTTCCTGCTTTGCCTCATATTTCTTTTCCTATCAATGACAACTTTTCCTAACAACTTGCATACAAAGTTTCACATGGTGTATTCTGGCTTTCTAAGATGTCTTTCACTGTTCTTCAGTCTCACTGGGCTCACAGCAGACTGTAGGATGGCTGTCAGTCAGAATTTTGCTCCCATGGAAACTGGCTTGCTGCAAAATCAAACTGCAGTTTCAGTGTCTGAAACCTGAGCTCACAAAAGGTTTCTCAGAGTTACAAGAACCTTTGAAAAAGTGTCATCATTTTACAGTTTTATCTTTGAATCTCCAACCAACTGAGACTGTGGTGTTGAGACCTGTGGTTTTTTTTCTGTGGAGGGAGTGGTACAGGGTAACCTGTTCTGTTACTGTCTCAAACTCCTGATGACAGTTCAGGTATTTAATGGGACTTTTTTTTTTTTTGGTTGGTTGGGTTGGGTTTTTTCCCCTGTAAAAGCTGTAGAGGAAAATGCTTTTCCCAGGTTGACTTTGCCTCTGCAGCATGGAAAAAGTAAAATTGTGTAGCTTCACTGCTTCTGCCTAGAATTCAAGGAAGAGAGGTGGAGAGTGGAGTTGTGTTCCTGTGAGCATGTGTGGAAGGAGGAAGTTTATCTGATCTCTTCTCACCAGGGGGAAATAAGATCTTGGCCTCCTTGTCTTAGCAGCCATTCCTCTCTACCCAGTCAGTTTCTGGGAAAATAAGGGGTTTTCAGCAACAACACTTATAAAACAAGTGTTTTATGCCTAAAAAGTATAAACCTATTATAAGGTTTTAAGAGTGGAACCTGCTCCACTCTTTCCTGTATACTCTAATGAGCAGAAAGTGCTTTTTGTATTTTTCACATTTTCTGCTTTCTCTAATCTATGTGATTAAAAAATGCTGCTTTTTTTTTCCTTGCTGCTTTCTTTAGGCTGATGCTGTCTTACAGGATAACTCTTGAAATCTCAGGAGAACTTACATACCTACTGCTCAAGTTAAAGGACTTCAGAAATACAAATCTCCAAGAGAAAGGAGAAAGTTGTATCTCCAAAGTCTGAAGCATATCTTGTGCAGGAGTTCATGTTTTGTGGAAAATGTTGTGCCAGTAAACTCATTGAAGAGTTGTGTAATCCCGCCCTGTTAGTCTGTCAGAGATGATACCCACTGTATGTTGGGTTGGCTTTTTTAAAATTTATCCACCTGTAAATGGGCTGGTAAAATGCTTCATTTTATTTGCCCATTCTCCTTCACTTCTAGCAAATATAATTATTACCTTCTGTCCTATCAGCTTAAATGCTCTTTGGAAATGTGTTGTTTATAAAGCTTCAGAAAATACTCTGTTCTTTAATGATGTGCAAAAATCTTTAATCAGCATTCCTTCAAGCAGGTCAAATGCACAGAGGTGTGCTAAGTCCAGAATCACATTTGACTGAGTGCTAATTAAGTAATTTCACTTGTTTCCAGTTAAGACCCTGCAAAACATGCAGAACCCCTATTTTTTTGTCTGCTTTAATGGATGGGAGCTGAGTTGTTACAGCTCCAGAATCAGGAGCACATTGTTGATCCTGGCATACTTACTGCATGCCAGGAGTGAGAAAGAGAACAGTGTGGATCTGATGTGAAAGTATTCTCTTATTTTTGTGGTTGTTGTTTTGTTCCCCAAGTAGTTCCAGATGTTTTCAGTCCTCTCTAGTCCTGTTTCTCAGTAGAGCATGTTTTCTGTTACTGCTTTTGAACAGGTAGGTTGGGAAGGGCTGTTGTTCAGTGTTAGTGAGCTAGTAATCAATGAGGTAAATATGGTTTGGAATGATCCAGTGTGCAAAATTCTCAGTGTGTTCATAAGTGTTTGGTGCTATTCAGAGTGGACTGAAAAAAGTGTTCAGTTTCTCAGTATTATGTTGAAGGTGAGTTGCTAATTAAAATTGATTAGTATATGCTCTTTTATCAGTTAAAATGGTTTCTTGATTTAAATTCTTGAGAAAATGTGTCTAGTAGTAGAGATTCTAACTATAGTCAGATAGTTCTCATAAAAACAGTTTATTTAAATTGTAGTCCACGTTAGTTTATGTAAACAGTTGGTAACAGTTATGCCGTGTATGAAAATCCTACAGCTTTCTATAGGCATTTCTGTAAAATGGGAATTATCTCCTTGTGAGGAAGTTGACAGCAAGTAGTAGAAAATATTCACAATATTAATATCACAGCTCAAGTTTGTCTTGTCCAGAAAGCAGTTTCTGTGCAAGTGTTCATTTTCAAAGTGCTTTATGTAGTAAAATGCATACAGTGAAGTTCTTAAACTCAAAAAAATCTTATCAAGCAGTGTTCCTTGGGGTGTGTCCCCCTCCCTTTTTGTCATTCTTGTTCATGTTCTTGCTCTTTTGGGTGGCTAAACTAGACTGATGAAAAAAATCAGGATTAAAAAGTGTCTTTCTCCCCTCACCACTTTCATAGGTTTCCCACTCAGTCATTTTCTTCAGGGACTTTGGCCAGTTTTCCAACTACAGTGCAATTACTCTTAAAACTTTAATCTTCACCTGGATAGGAATTGGGGAGCAGTGGAAGCCATGAAAACAGTTAAACCAGGAAACCACTTTATCAGAAAGATTACATGTCTGTGTCTTTGGAAGGAGAGCACAGATTATACTTTTTTTAATCTCCCAGACAAATATTTTCTGCTTCTCAGTGGATTGATTACATGTGGTTGTCATGTGCTGGAAAACATTAGTGGGAGAAGGGACGTTTCAGTGATTCTGCCTTAGTGGTACTTGGAATCTAGTTTGTCACAGAATGGTATCCCATAGTTAACACAATTATCTATTCCTTGAGTGTCACATGTAGAAATTCATTTGTTGAGAACCAGACCAGCACCTTTCTTGAATGATCCAAAGAAAAAAAAAAGTGGGGGAGGATCAGGACGTCATTAGCAGTTTTGCATATGCATATTTTTTTAAAGTGCTCTCAGTTTGGCATAGCATTCCTCCAGCTTCTATTTGAAGTCACATTTGGACTAAACCCTTGAGAATAAAGCGATTGTTTTAAAGCTTTGTTTAGGCAGATACCTGCAGAAAGGTGAAGACTGTAAAGATGGAATTTTCTAGTCATGTGAAAGGAGTCCTTTCTCCTTAAGAGATGAAATGAGCAAACAGTTGGAAATAATCAATTTTGTAAGTAAGGCTCAATACAAGTGCTGCTACCGTGGACATACAATTGAACTGTGACATCTGTGAGCTACCTAAAGTTATTTCTAGATACCTTATAGCACTCTTTTAATGGATTGTTTTCATTCTGGTTTTGGCCATATGATCTGGTTTTGGCTATAGCAGTTGGTGTTGAGTAAGATTTCCATAATAAACTGGGGGGTGGGAATCACCCTCTTGGTATTTGGAGAGAGCAGATCCAAGGTGTACAGGAGTTTGTATTTATTTTGCATTCCAAGTCTGCACCCAGAGGGAAGGGAAGAAGCAAGATCTGAATCTCGAAAGGTGTGCAGTATTGCTTTCGTCTTTTCAGTTGAACTTTAACTTAAAAATGGGGAAGGGGGCTTTGATTATTCAGTCTGTAGTATGTGTTTGCATTGAGAATCAGGAATGGGATCTCTATTACCAGGGGTAGTTGAGGTGGCAGCTCTTGACCTACTCAGCTGCTTCTCACTTGAATGTGGAGAGAGAAAGGAGATAACTGTGACCATCATTCTTCCGGGTTCTGTCACTGGGTCTTCAGGTGGGAGTAAATCAGACTTGGTTTTTTGCAAGGTAGGATAGAATTGAAATGAATGCTTGAACAAACTGATGAAAGAAAACCTTGCTAAGCTGCTGCAAGTCCTTATTTTAATTAGTACATTCAATTCTGAAATATGGCCTAAGCTTACCCAAGAGAGTTTTATAATAAGCTGATAAATGTCTGTGGGGGCAAAAATGGGTTTGTTAATTTGCTTGTTTTTAAAGCACACATGTAGCATAATTTTCAGTATATTGGGGGGAAAAAACAGAGTTTTATACAAACTGTTTGGCCATAAATCCTTCCTTTCAGCATTCAGCCTTACTCCCCCTGAGAAGGTTCATGTGGAACAGCCTTGAAACTTTTTTCTACTTGTTGTTGCTGTACTGAAGCTGCATCTGCGCCGAAGGCTGTGGCAGATTTATCATCTCCTGCCGTGTCTACAGAAGTCTTTCACCACCAGTCCCAGTGTGTATTTCAATTGTCTTTTGCCAGTTTCTCATTTCCAAGACTGAGCCTTGTCTGCACCGAAATTTGAGGCAGGTAAATGCATTTACTGTAGCATCTGCGAGCCTCTTTTCTTTTACCTTCTACTGTTGTTGTTATTATTATTGTTATTAGTATTATTGTTATTGTTATAGAGGTAGCTGGATGTTATGTCTTGTGAGAATTTGTTTTAATTCCATTTCTGGGATTTCCACCCTCCTTGATTTGTCTTCAGGTCTTAACAATGACTGAACGCTGTCACATGCCTTACATGAGAAAAAGTAATATATACTCAGAGAAAACTATCTGCTGAAATATTTTCTTGCTGCTCTGTCCAGGCTAAAGATGTCATTTTTTGGACCTATCACTCATACTGAGCTGCCAAGTTTTATCTTAATTAGTATTTTGCCATTGCTGCTTTAAGATGAATAAAACGATTATGTTTTTCCTAATATCCCCAGTGCAGATGTTTTTGGAACATATTCACATCTCTTATGGGTTATTACACATAAAGGCTAATTAAAAGTTTGAGCTTTTTTATTGTGACAAGCTGAAGGGATACTTATCTGTGGTTTAATGGCATTGAATTAGTCATTCAGCTTTTTGTCCTGGTAGCAGTAAATAGGCAGTTTCTAGGGATGAAATTCTGCATTTAAAAAAAACAGCTTTATATTTCTACAGTGTCATTTCATTCTTTCCCCCCCTCAGAATTAGCTGTAGTCATGTAATGTGCCTGCTAAAGTCAGTGGTGAATTCCAGCCACTGCTTTTGTCAAAGAATCTACATCTGTGTATTAAATGGAATTGATTCAGGGCTCTGTTTAGACCAGAGGTGTTGCCAAAATTCTATTTGGAGAAGCCTGGCAGAGCCTTGGCTGTAGGCTGGGGTTCACTTTGTAGGTGTTCTGGTGTCTTTATGTACTTTTTTAAAGCTTTCTATTACCTTAATTTTACATTGTGTTGAAGAGAGTTGATAGTTGCATTCTGGAGCTGTCAGTCAGGTGTGGAGCTCTGCAATCCTGCTATTCTAGCTGGGTGATTCTGTACCCAAAAATACACAATTCTACAGGTAGTGGGGAATTTGGGTTGTATTCTTGCCTGTGAAGGAAGCTGCAGTTTACAGGTTGGAGCTTCTAATTCTGTTTATTCATCTTGTTCTATGGTGCTCCAAGGAAGAGCACTTCAGTCCATTAAAGTGTGATGTGCTTCTTCTGGCTGCTTGTGTACAGTTCATCTCATGAATGCTGGGTTTTGGTTTGGTGTTTTGTGGTTTGGGATTTTTATTTGCTTTGAAGAGTCAGTTTGGTTTATTAATTTTTCCAGGTGAACTGTCTTTTGTGCAATAATAACTGGTTTAGCTTGTATAAAAAGATATAAGGTATATAATAACAGAAGTGGTAGAGGTAAAAACTGAAGAATGTCATTGAGGGTCCTAAAGAGAGCTTTAACCAATCCAGGAAAAATGGTAGGAAAAGGAAGAAGGAGAATAGATGTCAATATTTAAAGAAAACTGGCCTAGAACTCTGTGAAATTGATTATAGTTGCATTTTAGACCCAAGATACAAAACTTCTGTAAGGAGGATAAATACAAAGAAATGAAGACTGTAGAAAAGCAGAAGCAACAATGTTTTAGAGCATAAAGGTGTAAAAACCCCTTTGTTTTCTCACTAATAATTACTGTATTATAATGTTTTATGGAAAAGGTATGAAAAAGCAGTCATTGGTAGAGTCAATACGTTGGAAAAATAATAACTCTAAAAATTCCTGCAGCAGCTTTTTAAAAAGTGACTGATTCATTGTTTATGTGTGTTTGGTAAGTGAAGGACTTCACGGTTTAGGGCTTCTGTAACAATCTGTGAAAAATCTACATATTTTGTTTAAAAACTAAAACCTAGTTAAAAAAAAATTATAACTTCTCAGTGCTTTGCCTTTTCTCTTTTTTTCTGTTATTCCTGAAGGGGAGGGAGCAGGAATCATTGAAATCCTGGCCAAGTGGATTTTTGGAAGCTTGTTTTTTAATTGGAGTATGGTCCAGCCTGCTTCTGCTGATGCTGCAGGATGAGAAAGAAGGGGAACAGAAGTTGGAATAGGAAGCTGCTGAGAGAAAGATTCCTACTGAGGGTGACTGTGGGAGGAAGAGAGAGGAAAAAAGATGAGAAAAGTAGGTTGTAAGAAGGAATAAGGAACACAGTTTGAAAAGTGAAACTGAACAAACAAGCACAGGAAATCTTGTGATTGCCAGTCTGCAAGGACAGACAAAGTGGGTTGAGAGAGGGAAAAGGAGCAGCAAGTAGAAATTGATTTACTGGTTAATAACAGGATATTTGTAAAGGTTACAGGGAAAACATCCCAGATGAGCTAAAGGTTGTGGAAAAGATGCAGCTGGTACTGGAGAAGGGGGAAGAGGAAGGGAAGTGAGATTCGTGAAAGGCAGGATTAGGATTACTTAGGTGATAATCAAACATGGGAGAGACCATTTTAGCAAAGCAGAGTATGCAGAAGGGCACAAAGACTGATTCATGAGTAGGGAGGGAATGTTTGACAAGGTTATTGCCATCAAGTCTTCAGCATTCAGTGGCTTTTAAGTTGAATGCTATTTAATTGCAGTGATTTATTTCTTTATTTGTGTGCCATTTAGCCAGAAGAGCAAAAAGAGTAGAGATTCTTAGTATGTTAAAATAAGATATGAACAAAAATGTTGACTTCAGAAAAGTGTACTGAGCTGAATCGTGGGATAATTGCGTGTGGTAATAGTTGGTTGTTGTCAGCCATCTCAAGTTATATTTCCCCTGCTTCTTAATCCTTATATTTTAACTGATTAGATTACTCCTGCTAAATCTTCATTCTTGCTCTTCCCTTGTCTCCAGTGCTTGTGGCACTGCTCCCTTCATTTTAAATAAACTAGGTTCATTTAAATGTTGCACAAATTCTGTGATGTTAGTCTAGCTCACTCAGGCTAAAGCAGGTTAGGGAGCAATTGCAGGAATCCCAGGGTGAGGGATGGAATTGTGTTCATCTCCAGTAGAGGAAACAGCACTTGCTTATAGCTCTGTTTGACAGCTCTCTGCCAGCTTGGATTACCTGATCCTGTTTGCATGCACTGTACTGCAGCTGTCTTGTGAATACACAGAAATTCTCAATTTAGCAAAAGTCATTTGGGCCTTTTTTTAAATTAATACAAACTTGCTAACATTATATGAAAACATCATTGGCACAGCTGACCTTGATGACATTCACTGGACAAAATTTGTCAACTCATGCTCAGTTGACAGACTTATTTTTAGACAGTGTAGAAAATATAGAAGAATTTTGTACCTCTTGACAGACTTTTCTTAAAATCTTACTGTCAGAGCAGTCCTTTCCTTTGTTTGTTTAGTTTCCTTGAGTTTTGGTGGGGTTTTTTTGGTGTTTTGGGGTGGGGGGTTGTGTGATGGTTTGGTTTTTTTTTGGTCTCCTGAAGTTGAATGATCAGTGTATTCTCTATTAACATCAAAATTCTGAGTCTTGTGGATTTCATCTATCTACATACTGGTACTACTTCTGTCTTTCTTCTGAAAGAGTAAGTTTCTCCACTTTTTGAAATTCTTAGTATTTTGTTTTTCGTTAACACTTCCACATGACGCATGTAAGTCATTGGTTTAAAAAAAAAAGTCCTGCTAGCATTGCAAACTGAAAAATTATCCAGGGCTACTTAGTAAGTGTGACTTTTAAAATTAGCAAGTGTGGCACTTTCTTCATTTCCTGTGATGTGCAGTGTGAACACTGTAACCAGACTGGCTTTTTCAATCTAGTGTCTAGACTTGAATGAGTGGCACAGGAATCAGCATAGGGTTGGTCTGTATCCTTGTATCCTGATTTCCTGTATCCTCTCCTCACAGTGTTCTTGAGTAAGGTCAGCAACACACAGAATTCACCTTCAGCTGCTTTTGGCATCTTACAAAGAAAAGGAGTTGATTAAACGTTCTTGGAAGGATGTTGCCATGTAGAAATACTTATTTTACAAACATGAGTCTGAAAATTACCTTTTGAAGCACTGCTTTTCTGTAAAAGAGCCTTCTGTATAGACATAATAAAAAATAGCCCTTGCTCATATAGTATTTTTGTATAGTGGCTTACCAGAAATCAGGCGTTGTAATTTTACATTTCCTTCTTTGAAATGTGCAAGATACTGTGATGCCATTCAGCTTTCCATGTCTCTATAGAATTCTGTGATGCTCTTATCTGTCACTGAAAAAGAAGATTCCAGTGTATGGATGTAGTCAGAAGATGGGGTTTTGTGTCAATCAGACAGTTATTTATATTCAGTCAACAATAGAAAATGGTGCTCTGTCCCTCCTCCCTGCAGATTTTTTCTGTCTTTTATACTGCTGGAAAGAAGCAGGGCATTGTCACCTCTGCCTCAGATTAATAAGGCTGGAGATGCTTAATGTATTGTATAGTAAAAAATGCAGTGCAAACTCTCTTGCTGCTGGCCTCTTTCAGTGTCTGAAGATTTATGGGTGGGAAAAAAAAGAATAACCCTTTAAACCTTTTTTGCTGTTGCAGTTTTCTCTCCTTTATAGTGACCCATCATTCCAGAGGCAGTAAAGTGGATAAACAAGATTTGTGCTGCATTGTTGTTTGGGCAAAACAAACAAAAAAAGCTTGAGGACTCAGATAAGTGAATGAAGTTTTGGAAATGAACGAGTTATGCCATGCATGATCACTATGTGTGTGCTGTTGGACTACAGCAAAGAGCTTGGCTGTGTATTCCTGAGAACCTCTTAGCTGCTGAAAGATGAGTGCCAGCTAGTCCTTTACACTTCCTCTTCTCTAGGCTACACAAGTTCATTTTCCTCAGCTTGCCCTCATGGAACAAATGTTTCAAATTTAATTGGATGGTTGATTTGTCAGTTGTTTTCAGGGATCTTTGGTCCCTACTCACAGCTGGCTCATCTTTTATTTTCCCCTATGGAAAACGAAATCATGGTAGATAAAGAGAAAGCAAAGGATGTTGTCTCTCTAGACTTTAGAAGGGCCTTTGAAAATGTGTCCCTTAAGATTCTTGAGAAAATAAAGGAATAGGGGCTGGTTGAGCACACAGTGAGGAGGATTGAACTTCGTGCTTATCAGTGGCACAAAGTCCAGCTGGAAGCCAGAAACCACCATTGTACCCCAGGAGTCAGTACTGGGTGCTCATGAATGGTCTGGCTGATGGCACAGTCTGCTCCTCAGCAGCTTTGCTGGTGGCACCAAACAGGGACGAGGGGCTGGTGCCTCAGAGGGTGGTGGTGCTGCCCAGAGAGTCCCTGGCAGGCTGGGACTGGCAGCAGCCTCATGCAATCCCACCAGGATAAGTGTGGAAAGTGGGGAGGAACAACCCCAGGAACCAGAAGGGCTGCAGGGGGTGTCTGCAGGACAGTCTGGGCTGGTGGGCCAACAAGGTGAACACCAACTAGCCATGAGCCCTGGTGGTAAAAAAGGGGCATCCTGTGGCATCCTGGGCTGCCTTAGGAGGAGTGTCCCCAGGAGGCTGAGGGAGGTCACAGGGCACAAGCTGGAACACGAGACTGACTTGGGGTTTTTACTGTGAGGATGACTGAGCACTGTCCCAGATTGCTCAGAGGGGTTGTTGAGTCTCCATCCCTGGTAATGGTTCACGGCAGATGGTTCTTGGCAGCTCACTGTGTGTGGCCCTGCTTGATGAAGAGGGGTGGACCAGATGACCTCCAGAGTTTCCCTCCAACCTCAACCATTCTCTTATTCTGTGTGCATGATTTAGAGAAACATCACTCCTGTTTTTAATAAGGTCTGGGACAAGTTTCTCAGCAGGAGACTGAAGCATTGAGTTTTTAATTGGATGCAGCCAAGGTTTGCATGTGGCAGCTGCTTTTCATGTTTCTGAGGTGGAATGGCCTCTGTACTTTATTCAATATCTTCCAGTTTATAAAATCAGTGGGAATGAGATGCACAATTTTACATGCTCAGATTGCTGAAATCAGAAGTATGGTGAAAATCTGGCTGTAATATACCTTCAAGTTTGTCATCTTAAGTTGGAGCTTTCACTTAGTACTAGAAGTTATTAGACAGCACTTCAGACGTCATATCCTAAACCTGAGGGCCATACACAACTTCCAAAACATTTGGAAACATTTCTTATGATGTCTCAATTCTTAATTGCTGCCTCATTCACTATGTGTATATGGCAATGCTTTCTCCCACAGTGTGGTGCTATTGTGTTTAACTCTGTAAAGCTGGTAACAACTGGAATAAATCATTCTTTAAAAGGGTACAAGACAATAAAGCTACAGCTAACAAGGATCCTAATGTTTTCCTCCTTTTGAACACCACATTCCAGTTAAAATTTCTTGTAGAAGCTGTGAGAATGGACAAGGTTTGCATGGAGTTATGTGCTAGTAAACCTAATTATTCTTAAAGTTTTAATGGCTTCTCAGCATCCTCTAATTCTGCATTGTAAAGAGAAGCAAAAATTGGAATATTTTCCAAAGCTTGTGTTTCACTGCACCCATCACAGAAACATGAATGAACATGCATGTTCCTCTTGGTTTTCCATGTGAACTTCTCTCAGGAAGGGAGATAACAGCAGTAGGTAAAGCACCTGGGTACAAGGTAGCTTTTCCACTTAAATCTCTGCTGAATTAATGTAGACATTTGACTAGGTTGCTGGACCATCATTGCTAAACTAGATGTAAATAGTCTTCTGCACAGGAGTGGAAAAAGATGAGCTTAACTTAAAACCATTATATAATTATGGAGTTGATTCCTTTCCTCCCCTTCAAATGATAGTGAAATTTAAACTGAAATGTAAACCAGAGGGATGTTATATAGGGATACACCTCCCATTGAAAGTCAGGTGTAAAAGGAGGTCATCATTAATTGTTTTATTTCCCATAGCAAAATGTGCCCAGCTGCTTGCAGTTCATGGTTTGTTTTGCTTGTTCTTTTCTTTTTTCTTTTTTTTTTTCTTTTCAGCCTTAATTGTGACTCAGGAATTTGTGTTTCCTAAGAGGAAGTTGTTTCTTACAACTGATTTATAGTAATGTGTCCATGAATGATTCTTGGGGGTTTATTTGCCTTTCTGGCATGCACTTCAAATACCTTATTTTTCACTCCATTGCATAAAATGAGTTCATATTATTTTTCTTTTTTTTTTTAAATCTGATCATCACATTCTTGTTTTTCCAAGTTGCATCTTTCTACCTCCAGTGGCATGTGTGCAGCAGTAATGTTTACTCTTCTCTGGTTTAGCCACGTGGGTCTGTGATTTTAAGCCTCTCTCCTATAACTGAGACCTAGTGCTAAAGACCAAAATTAGCTTATTTAAATCCAGTTACAGAAAGGTATTAGTTCTTGAATTTGTCTTGCTGATTTAGTATGTACATACAGGCTTTTACTTGAAGGTGATGTAATGAAAGGCTTGTTTGCTGTGATTGTTGGAGTTCAAGAGGTCCTTTAATGCAGCAATATTCTGCAGTTATTAAAGGTGTGAAAAGCTTTCAAGGGTAGTGTTGCTAACAACCTTAACAGGGTGTTGCTTAAGCCTTAAAATGTTTTGAAGAAACTGAAGCTTATGCAGTTATTTTTAAGCTACTGCATCTTAAATAAACAAATCTTCAAATAACTGTTAAATAGGCTAATGAGACTTATCTGGCCTTCACCATGTTTATGCTATAAATAGATCTAAAGCCAGTCCTTGGCAGCAGGCCCCTTAACAGGCTTGTGGGTGCTTTACAGCCTGACCTGTGTGTCTGGGGGACCCACCTGGTGAGTAAGATCACTTTTTCAATGGACCTTTTTTCAGCGGTGAAAGTAAATAAGAAAAGAAGTAAAATTTTTTAGTCATGGGAAAAGAGGGAAGGGGATGAATCCATCTAGTGATTTTAGCTCTTAAAAATCTTCAGGAGTTAGCAGCATGCCTCAGTAATTAGTTGGATAAATTCATTGTCAACTGTCCAGGGAGTGTTCAGCTCTTCTCTGAGTATACCACGTTTCACTCATCACAATTGATATAATTTATAATTTCCTCAGTGATTAAAAAAAGATGTAAGTATAAATTGATATGTAAAAGAGCACAAAGGATCACCTGTTTCAAACTTGCAGCTCCAGAAGAGTAAATGTAAAATACCTTTTCCATAGTTAAATTATACTTGAACTTGTGTGTTAATTAGAACAAATGTCCTCAAAATTTGCTGTACAAGAATGGGAGACCAGAGATCACCTGAACTGTATATATATATAATTTAAATTTTTACCAAAATATTAAGGTGGTAGGGGGGTTGCCAGATAAAAATAATTTTCTGGCCAAGAGAAAGAATTTAAAAATCCTTTTCAGGAAAGCCTAATGCTATTTCTCTAATTTAAATGACCTTGTAGGCATTTGATGAGTAATTAGGTCTTTGAAGAAGGACTGTTTAGATTAATTTCTGCAAGTAGTTAAACACACATGTATACAAGGTGGCATAAGTACATCAGAGTTTTGTCTATTATGCTTTATCCATAAAAATATATTTGTGATGATGTGCTGTGCACTGTAATTGTTTTATGCAAAGCAACATGTCTTGGTTTCTGTACAGTACAGTGATACACACAGAGAGGAATTTCATGAGGGGCAAAGCAGTTTCTTCATTGATAGGGCCAAGATTTGTGTTTAGGTGCTAGTAGTACTGAAGCCTGTCAGTTATGTGCTGTCTGTAAGCTGGTTTTGCTTAATAGTGGAATTAGTTGTAGTAGTCACTTGCTTGGAAGTCTTGACCATGTAGGAGATTAAGGCAGGTTTCTGATTTGCAGCCCAGTCACAGAGAAATTAATTTAAAAACAAAACTACTGAGACTAACAAGTGGGAAACTAATAATATCTCATTATGTTTATGAACTGAAAAATAGCATGGCAGCAAATTAAAATTTGGCTGAAGTGGGGTTTTTTAAATGTGTGCTCCTTTGTGCAGTGAGTATTAATGTGTGCTTGCATTTCCCCCGAACATAATTTGTTTGGGGTTTAAGTACATGGTTATAGCCTTACTGCTAGCCATGATATAGAAAATATTGTTATTCTGTAGCAAAACTGTTTTGTGACATAACTGTGGCAAATACTTTTAATATCAGTACATAAAGACAATTTCAGGAACACATTCCCCCTGCCAATTCTGACAAGTCCTGCTTTGGCAAGTACACAGGGAAATAAAGAAAATAATTTCACTAGGAATTGGAGAATGTATTATTGGGGCATTTTACGTAGAACTCTTTTAATTTTTTCTAATGTAGGATAAGTGAGAAATAAAAAAGATGGTTTTCTCAGGTCCACATTGAAATCTCCAAGCACAGTATCCTAGAGCTGTGTTTGTTATGTGTACTGTGTAGGCATATAAACATAATTTATAGGGTATCTAATCTGTCTCTTAGAAACATATACATAAATTTGTCAGAATGTTCATCTTAAAACATTATGGAGAAAAATTGACATTTGTCATTGCATTCTTCCATGTTCTTGGGAGCTCTATGTACCTCTGTCTGAGAGATTCTTGACAAGGAGCATCACTAGCAGAGGCAAATGAGTGTTATAATTAATCAGAATCTAGTGTTTTGGAAATAGTGCAACTTACTAATATGGGCACTATTTAAATGGGTTTGTCCTGTGTGTGCTAATGCTTTAGAGCATAGTCCTTGGACAGTAATTTTAGTGGTTTTATATCTTGTGTTCAAGGTTCTCTAAACCCAAGGTTGTGGCCTGAGCAGATGCTACTTATGAGTGGTGAGACCATTTTCAAACAGAAATGAAATATTTTCCAAATCAGCCACCAATGAGCAGTGATTCTTTAATATGAACCAACAATGCTACTGGTTTTGATTGCAAGAACAATGGTGTAAGTTAGACACAATGACAACTTTCTTAACAACTTCCTTAACTCTGAATTTTTCTTCTTTATAACTTTTCCTGTAACTGCTTTTCTTATATTCCTTATGGATCTGTTAATCTTTCTCTTCAAAACTGAAGAATAATTTGTGATACTGAATAAAACTAGATGTGAATATGTACCAAAGAGCTAATGATCATTGAAGTGCCTGTGGAATTCTTGTACAATTTCCTGCACAATTTATTGCATGCTGTAAAAATTTCTGTACTACTACTGTTTAGTAAAATAAACTGATCTCCGTACATCATCTTCAATGGCCAAAATACATCTCAAAGTAATACTAAAATCTTTTTCTAAAAGCAAAAAAAGTTTGTCCTGTGCACAAACTGTGACTGAACAAAAAGAATTTTAAAACACAACAAAACGAAAACACAACAAAACCAAACCAAAAACCCCCACAACAAAACAAAACCTCACAAACACACACAACATCCAACCTTCCCTGCGTTTCTTGTTGAAGAGCCACATTATGTGTTTACAGAAGCTCTGCAGTGATTCAAGTAATGAAATAGCATTAAGTGAATTAGGTGACCATAAGGAATATGTGCAGAACTTAGTTCTATGTATTTAGTTCTCAATGTGTCTCAAATGAAAATACATAGCACTGCAAGGGGCTTTATTTTGTTGTGACTGTTGAGGGTAGCATCTTATTTTCTGTGTTAGATATGCTGACTCCTGTTCTCTAAACTCCTCTTTTGTGTGTGGCTTTTCTAGGACTGACAGATGGTTCAAACTGGAGCAGAGGAGAGTGTGCCCCTCTTTGTGTGGTTTAATGTAATCATTCCTGTCTGTGAAATTTCATGAGTGAGAGCTACTTAATCTTGTTTCTGAGACAAAACTCCTGGTTTCCCGGCATTTTTATTAGTTTTAACAAGGATTTTGGCTTTGGACTTTGTGTGTGTTTTGGGAATTGTTAGAATTACTGCTTGTTCATGATAAAATATTCGAACAGAATTGGAGTGCAATCAGTAAAATGCATGTTGTTAAGGGATTAGAGGTACATAAAACTCTACTGTCAGAACTCATTAGAGGAAGTATTATATATATGATTTTTCAACCTGTATGAGTAAAACTTGCATAACTTCTTCCTACAAACACTGTTCTTCCATAGTTGTTATGGCTTGGGCATATTACAGTATTGGTAGAAGTATTTGCTTTATTTCTTTAATATTGGTAACACTAAGTCTGCATTCAGATAAGCAGTAGGACTGTAGTTCAGATATACAGACACGTAAAAGATTTCACCATTTCTGGACTATGGCTTACTTTACACCTGCAGTTCACATTCTTTGGGTAAACTGAGTTACATCTTGCTCCAATAGAATTCTGTATTGTCTCTTTTAAATACGTGGAAGTAAATATCGTCTGTCTCAAGGTTGTGTGAATATAACTTAGGGTTGACATTTTCATTATTAAAAACCCTTTCAGTGAGCTGCATTGTTTTAAATAAAAATTGTACCCTGGCAGTACTAATAAATTGAGAAATGTTATGTCTAGCAAACTTGGCTTATTGATTTTACTAGCAAAACAGGTCTGTGTCTCTAGCATCTAACATTATTCTGTTTCTAGTATTATCTGTACATAGCACTGCAGTTCAAAGCTGATCAAGCATTCAGTGCAATACCTTTTGTTCCAAGCCCTGGTTACAGCAGCTTGCTCTTTGCTTTGACTGACTCTTCAAACTGAAGAACAGAATGAATTGTGTGCTGATTTTGGTGGGTTTGTGGCAGATACTGAAGTTGCTTTCTAGCTGAAGCATCTCTTGTTAGCTGATTCTTACATCCTGATGTTAACTGAAGGGGGGAAAAAAGCACATCAAGTCTGTGACTTGAGCAGCAGTGCCTGGGACCAAAACTTCTACAAACTTCTGTAGTGTGCAGCCAAACAAATCCCACTTTCTAAAGTGTCATTTTTGGAAAACTTTTTGTGCATTGGTCACTGTCCTGCTTTCAGCTGGGATAGTTTTCCTCCTAGTGCCTGGTACAGTGCAGTGTTTGGGATTTGGGATGTTGGTGTTGCTGAGTAGCACTTCCAGGGGGTCAAGGCCTTTTTGGTCCTCAGCCCATCCCAGCAGGGAGAGCCTGAGGCTGAGCAGGGGCTGGGAGAGGACACAGCCAGGGCAGACGACCCAGAGGAGATCCCAGACCATGTACAGTGCTCAGTGTACAAACTAAAGGGAGGAAGATGGCAGGAGGCTGCTACTCAGGGAGCAGGTGGGGAGCAATTGCATTGTGCATCACTTGTTTGGCTTGTAATAATAATAAATAATTATTATATTATTATTAATACAAATTTCTCCTTTTACTTCTGTCCTATTCTTCTGTCTTTATCTCAACTCACAACATTCCTTTTTTTCCCTCCCCCATCCTACTGGGGATGGGGAGTGAGTGCCTGTGTTTGCTCCTTGCTGGGTTAACCTGCTGCTTTGTGAAAGCAGACTTAGAACAGACTAGATGGAGCTAAAGAATAAAGTAGGGATTTATTAAAAGTCCTCAATGGATCCACCTTGGGCAGCACAAGAGCCCAGCCAGGGCTACACCCAAGGTGAACCCAAAATGGTCACAAAATGGATAAATGGTCATGGGGTCTCTCACTTTTGTAAAATCTGGTCCATTTGCATATGGGAGCTAATATTGTCCAGTTACAGCTTCAGCCCATGAAGTCCCATCCTGCTTGTTTTTCTCTCTTCAGCCCACGTTGTTTGTGCTCTTGGGCCTGAGATCTGGATCATTTGTCCTTGATCCCCAGCTGGAGAAAGAATTGTTTTGTCTCCCTGCTCTGTGAAGAGAGCTCACCATTCCTGAATATGAAGCTCAGAAATATAGACTAAAACAGTACAGAATATGAAAAACATAAAAGCTAAAACCTGAGGCATCAAACCCACAGCAGTTACCAACATAGTGCCATTATTAACTAGTACTGAGAATATGAGCCAGTGAAAGTAATTTTCTTAATATATCTGTATCTGAATACTCATGCAGTGAATGTGGCTAGATTTCATACAACTTGCATGCATCTTGCCCTCCAGATGCTCCAACTCCATGTTATGATTTAGGGCATATACCTATGATCCTAAAAAAAGCCTGGAAATAAGTTCAAATAATACTGGAAATGTGGAAAGGAGTGTAGCTGTTTCTGCCCATAGGTTACATGGTGTGTCTACCCATAGAATGTTTTTAGAAGATTGCTGCCAAAGCATTGAAATGTTGAAGTTAATTTAGCATTCAGTTTGTGAATTCAGGAAAGAAAAAAGGAAAATCAAGAGATTAATTATGCAATGTAAATTTGAGAAAGAGCAAATTGAACTCTTCAGGCACTTCTTAATATTAATTCTTCAAAGGGAAACAATTAGATTTTTAATATGTGTTAAAATTTTTCATTTGTCTGATATTTTTTCTTTTTAATTACTGTTTTTCCAGATGTCTGCCTAACAGTGGTATGACTTAATGTTTCCAAGTCACATCAGTAGATATATATATATATATATATATATATGTATGTATATCATAGTTTAATTCTTAATGGTATTTGAGAGGAGGATGGGTATTAACATGGGACTTTAACTGAACTGTGTAAACCATATGACACTTCTGGCCTTTCTCAAAGCATCTTTAAACACTCCAAAATTGACCCATCTAGTACTTGAAAATGAGCCTATCTTTCCCCAAGAACAAATGTGCAAAAAAGATGTAATAGTGCTAATCCCTTTGTGTTGGCAATTTAGGTTGTTTTGAAGTATTTGATGTATTTTTCTCTGTTACCAATGTAAGATGTAGATTTCTTTGTAACGGAGAAATATTGTTTAAAATCAGTAACCTGCAGTATGGGTGTGTCTCCATTGCTGTTTTTTCTTTTTTTTCTCAGTTCACAACTGCTCTTTTGAATTAAGTCTCTCGATCATCCAACCTTAATGTGTTTTTTGGTTTGTGGCAGCCCAGATGTTGGTTGTTGTGTGTGTCAAGACTCACACAAACCTGATGGAGCGACATCAACACAGATGTGAAGAGACAATGTAATGTGTCCTGTTAGCAGAACAAAACATTGTTTAATGCACTGTGCCTTTTATTGTGGGAATATTAGAACATCGCTGGAGAGCTGGGCCTGTTGAGCCTGGAGAAGGGGAGGCTCAGGAAGGATCTCACTGATGTACAAATATCTGAACAGAGGATTCAGAGAGGACAGAACCAGAGGTGGTGGCACAAACTTGAGCACCAGGAAACGCTTTTCAACTGTGAGGGTTCCCAAGCCCTGGCACATCCTGCCAAGGGAGATTCTTGATTGTTGGATGTACTCAGAAGTCACCTGGACATCATCCTGGGGAGGACCATGGCTCTAGGAGGCCCTGCTGGAGCAGGGGCTTGGACCAAATGACCTCCAGAGGTCACTTCCCACCTGAGAAATGAACTTTACAGTTAAAAAACAAATATGGAAGCAAATGTGGAAAATGCAGATGGTCTAAAGTCTGTGGGAAGTAGCACTGGATTGCTTTAAATAGTTGGTTCTGTTCTAAAAGAAGGGGGTTGTGCACATAATTTAGGAATTTGTTTATATGTACATATTGGAAAGTCTGCCAAATAATGCTCATTTAAAATTATTTTCTATTTGGCTTGTGACTTGGGAGATTTTTTCAGGTAGATGTTATGCCTAAAATAACTTCTGAACTTGCATAATTACAGAAGTGAAGTGTAGGTTATCTAATTGATAGTGAAATACATGTTTTGGAGAGCTGCCTTTAGTGGCCATCTGTTTGTATACTATATCATTAAAATTTCAGGATTTTTAATAGCTGTAGGAAGAGCAAAAAGGTTTTGTTTCAGCATTTTGTATCCTGTGATTCTCACCTCATTTCGATGTGGTTTTGAATGATAGGTTTACTCTTTGAATCTAAACTTTAGGCATAAGTGAATTAGCTTTTAAGAGAAAAGTCATGGGATGTGCATTTTGCTTTCACATGAGTGAGATCTTAGCTTTTTTACATAATTAAGTTTCTGGCTGGAATAATCTTGGTGTAATTTGAATTAGTGTAAAATAGAAGAGTATCAGTATAAAAGAGAAGCCAAACCTGTTTTGTAAATAAAATTTTTGAAATATCTTTGAGACCTGTCTGATTCTGCTAACAATCTCTTGTCCTTTAACACTGGCAAGCGCTCAAGTTACACTCTCCTTTCCTTGTTCCAAGCTGATTGCAGTAACATCTGTTTCTGAAGGAGGTGATCCCTTCCAGGGGCCAGAAGAGAACTGAAAACCAGCCCATAAAAGCCCAGTTCTTTGTGATGGTTTGTTTTTCGCTGGATCCATTTCTTACCTGTCTCACCCCTGTGGCCACACCTTTGCCCAGGAGGAACCTGGCAGAAGTGGAAGGACAGGATTTCCTTATTACCTGTATGATAGTTCTTCCTAAAGCACCCACCCAGCCATAGTCCAGGTGGCAGCTGGAGTCACTTTTGGCATTTCCCCAACTTTTCAGCTCTTGTAAAATGCCCAGAGGTGCAGCAGGGCACAGAAAAGAGTCACTGAAGTCTGGCCAAAATAATCTGTTTGCGTGTAAAGTAGGTACATAAGAGTGGAAAGCTCTCTGCTTGTGCTGGAAATGCATGTTCAGTAATAGAGTTTTTTATTGGTGGTATTTGGTTTTGACCCAAAACGGTACCTAAATTGCATTTAAATTACTCTGAGGCATGTATGAAAATGTTTATACTCTCTTTTTTTAGTAAATTTGTGTTCTGTTTGTTATTTTAATGTACAAAGGACAGCTGGTCCTACAGTCTGTCCAATGCTCAACCTGCTCTCTGGGTGTTCCTGGGAAGGAAGGCTGCTAGGAAGGCAGCCAGCCTTGAAAGACTTCTGTTCAGATGCAGTAGGAAAATTTTTGTGCCTTTAGCTTTGTTTTGAGCATTTAACTTTGTCACTCAGCCACAGCTGTAACATTCAGGCAGTTTGGTGTGGTCTATGCTGATCTTAAGGTGCAAAGAAAGATGCTCTGTGCAAGGCAGAGGCAGCTTAAAATGGAAAACAATGCACTTCCAGGAACTGCAGTGGATAACCTGTGACTAATTTAGGGTTTTTTTAGTGTTTAGCTTTTAAGGATAACTTTTTAATTGTGTTACAAATACAACAGAAAAAACATATCCTGAAACCGTATCTCTTGCATATAGGAAGTACCTTCATTAGTGAGGCATCCTTAGTCAACTACTGAAGGAACTTATCTCTAAAGATTTCAAGAAAATGTGGTCATTTTGAGTGCTGCAAGGGGGCACCCAGAGAAGTGTCATGTTAAGCTTCATGACAATGGAGAGAAGAAGAATTTTAAGAGCTTACTACAAAGTTCTAATATGAAGGAAGTCTGAGCAGGTTCTCACTGTTGCTGTTTTGACAGCTCTAGTTGTTCTCATAACTTCCAGCATAACTTTTTGCAAACAGCAGAAGACTAAAATGCTCTGAGAGAAGGAGCCTCATCCATTTGTTTTTTCTGTTGGTAAATTTGTGATATCTGTATTTCTTCACTAGTGTACACGAAGGCAAAGAGGTACCTTTGTTGGTATCACAGGACTGCTTGAATTCCACATGAAAAACTTCATAAACTGCTTTTTTCTTCTCCCAAACTGGCCTTATCTGCTCTCAGTAGAGCAGTTGGAAACTTTAATTTAGGCAGGCTGTGATGTGGCTTTTAAGATCTTTGGGGTTTTTTAGGGAAAATTTTAAAAAGTAGAGAAGGGGCTCTCTTATGTCATTTTGGTGGATGGCAAGGTCCTGTGGCTCTGCATTTCAGTCACAGCTCCTGAAGAGCTGAGAGGTGAAGGAGAGATGTCCTCTGTAATTTCCTTCTGTAGCTGATACCAGGGGTTTAGCCAGGGAGAGGGGATGTGAATACCAGATGCCATTGTATACCTGCAGTGAGCTCTTGTGAATATCTGTGCTTATCAATGTGGAGACATAACCAGTTTTCAAAGCCTTTAACTTTTTTTAAGAACTTTGGAAATGAGAATTTGTGGTTCTCAGATAATTTGTTGTTGTTCTAAATTATGTCTGTGGATTTAAGTAACTTAGCTGTTGCAAATACTCTGCATTCTAATGTGTCCTTCTGTTTCACTTCTGCTGTCTGTAGAGTAATTTTCTTTTAACTTAAATTCAGGGCCTGTTGTTCCCAGATAAAGATCTGATGTACAACACAAAAATACTGATTAAAATATTTGTGTAGGACTGTCTGTTGTTAGATTGTGATCTGAAGCTAAACCTTTGTCAATAGATGGGAAAGATTGATAGGCAAACAGAGATGGGACATAACTCTGCATTCTAACCAAAAATCTAACTCTATGCTGGACTAAAGAAACTCTGTTATAAATCATGAATATAAACTTCAATAAACTTCAAGGCATGGGCTCCTTGTGTTGCTCTTTAGCTTGCAGTTTGCAGTAGTGGAGCTTTCCATGTGCTAAAGATAGTGATTTCTGCAAATTACACATCAGTAATTGTCAGGAAGAATGGTGGATTTCAGCAATGCACTGAGTTTACACTTTCATTGGGATTTGACTTCTTTAACTTTCCTGAAGAAACAATAAAAGTCTGTCCTCGTTTTTCTGTTTGCACTGATGTGCAGAGTTTAGCTAATGGGTGAAAAGAGTAGAGAACACAGAATGCCAATGAAAGAGCTTTTAGCAGCTGACAAGAGATATCAAAGTCCTGCTGAATTGGGTCTTTGCTGTTCTGAGAAGTTAAATCTTGATGTGCTTCACAGACATGAGCACTTCTCTGTCTTTTAGTCAGCTAAAGTCTGTGACTGCTGAATTTTGCTCAGCTCTTTACAGGAAGGCTCAGTTTGTTGTCTGATCAGCGCTACATTGTTGATAAAGGCTTCCAAACACTATTACATTTAATATCCCTTAAATTACTGGGATTTTTTTCATTGTTGAACCGTTGTGTGAGATATTTTTGTGCTGGTGTGCTATAATAATTAAAATATCTAAGGTAGGGGAAATTGATACCTCAGATGTGCATTTTATGCAAGAGTAAATGAAACTGAAAACATATTATGGTTGTATCGGCCTTTTTTGTTTGGTTTTTTTTTTTTTGTTCAGAAGGCAATAACTTGGTCTGGCATCTTGCATGCTTGGTCTTTGAAGAATAGGAACTTGAGCAAAATTAAAATATAGAAGAATGATCTGAGCTACTTAATGACAGCCCAGTAATGCAGTCTCAGATACACTTAATTTTCAGAGAAGAAAAGCAGATTTTAAAATGATTGCAAGAGATTTGACAGGAACATGTATTTGAATTGCTTTGCTATACCACATTTTAATTATGTGTGCATATATGGGGGGAGGTTTGGGGTGTGAATATATGCATCACATTTATCTATGCCAATATACATTACAAAAAATGTACTCATTCAACTCTTGGAAAGGCTAAATCTGGCTTGGAAAGGCTAAATCTTTCAGTCTCTTTGAAATTCCTGTTGTATTGAATGAGTTTTGAATATTAGAGCAGTTTTACCACGGAATTTAGTATAGGAATTCCTTATGGTGTGCAGGAACTGCTGCTTTAAATACGTTGCCAGTGTTCATTTTAATTAGAAACTTACTTTAGTGCTTTCAACCAATAAAGTTTCAACCTTCAGGGCATTGCTGAGGTTGCAGTGATGAAGCCATAACTTTTTGGAGGAGTTTATCAGGGAGAGCTCACCTGCAGTGCTGCTTCCAGCTCTGGATCCGCAGCATGGGAAGGGTGTGGGGCTGATGGACAAGGGGACACCAGGATACCCAGAGGGCTGGGTCACCTCTGCTGCCAAGAGACTTGAGGTTGTTCATCCTGGAAAAAACACCAGGGAGACCTTATTGTGACCTTTCAGTGCTTCAGAGAGGGTTATAAGATGGAGAGAGGATTTTTACAGGCCTGTGGTGACAATAGTGTGTGCAACAGTTTTAAACTGAAGTAGAGCAGGTTAAAATTGTACATAAGTTTGGACATTCTTTGCAGTGAGGATGAGACATTATGCTTTGATCCTTTTTTCCCCTCTTAGTCCCAAAACATAGCCCCATATTAGCTACCAGGAAGATAATTAAATCTCCCCAGGCCATAAAAGCACAAAAGTGTAAAGTGCTCCTTTTCCAAGGTGATTATCCTGTTGGCACAGCTGCTTTGCCCTGGTTTTGTGGGACCTGTCCCTCCCTAACAAACCTTAGCTGTCAGAGCTGATCTTGTGCTCCTAAAAGCCAAATAAAGCCTTGCTGACAACTTCACCTGCATTAACAGTTGCCCAGTTACTGGCTCAAAAAGTGCTGGATGGCTGTTTGAAGGGACTAACAACCATCATAAGCTTTCTAAAAAGTTTTGGAGGTTGGTTGTGGTTGGGTTTTGGTTTTCACTTTCACATGCATCACATAAAGTACCGAGTGTTGGGTATTTATATTTTTATATCTTTACAAGCAGTGTTGTGTAGTAATTTGAAAAGCATGCCAACAGGGAGTTGTGTTCTGTGGTTGAGCAATGCTGTGTATTCTCTGCAGTCTATAGCACTTGTCTTTCTCTTTTTTTCCCTCTTCAAATTGTTTTGACTAGAGAAGCATAATAAAGAAAATATAGTATGATAATTTGATTTCTTAGTCCCATTTCCCTCTCCCCCGTCTTCAACTGCCAGCGCATTTCTCCTCATTCACTTTTTCCTAAATGTTGCCTTTCTTAGCAGTTAACTTCTGGTTCTGTTTTGTGTAGCCTTCAATTCATCTAAAAATATGGTTAGGCTTGAATTTTCAATGCAATTTCTAGTGTAAAACAGCAGGCTGCTATGGTAAGGCTCCATAGTGTAGGTATATACTATTAGTCCAAAAGCAATTGGCAATTCTAAATCCTGGTTTTATTAACATTTGTAACCCTATATTTTGATTACTTGGGATTCTTCATAGCTTCAAGAATGCTCCATCATTCAAACCAGAGGAGCAGTTGAATTCTCTATTTTTGCCTTTTTACTGCCAGGGAGGTTGATGTGGAGATGTGCTAATATCTCATGTGTGTATAGCCTGGAACAAAGCTGGAGGCTGCATTTCTGCTGCTGGGCTCCTTTCCAGTGACAGCAGTACCAGCTGCTTGTGGCAGCCAAAGGAGCAATGCTTGGGAATGTCTCATAGGCAACAGAAAGTTTCTTACTGATCAGTCTCCTAATTCTTCTTTAGGACTTCTGCCAGTGTCACTGGATATTTTAAATTTTGTTTTATTTTAAGAACGTTGGTGCACAGGTGGTTTGGTGCTTTGAGACAGTAATTTAGGGAAGGAATTTGATTCTGTGGAACCACAGCATTTATCACTTCAGGTGAAATCACTTTTGGTTTAATTTGAATCTGAAGTGACATGACTGAAAGAATACTTCGACTTTTTGCTTTTTGGTGTGAGAACATAAGGAAACAAACTGAGATCTGCCCAGTTTGGACCCAAGATGTTGCTTGGCTGCCTCATTTCACTGTTTAATCCTTGAACATAAATAAAGGGCAGCTGAAACCTGGTGAAATGCTGATGCTGTTCCTGATCTGGACCATGGATTCAGCTTCCTATTTTTGTCAGTGCCCAAAGGTCAGATAATCACTTGCAGGAGTGTGGGGTGTTTCAGCATGAGCACTTTATTTGGTCATGCACTGATGGAGTCAATGCTCTGATTCCTGCTTTTTGTATTTCCAGGAGTAATTTGTTGTTTGGTCTTTTTTGAAAAGCTGTAGTAAAACCCTTGTCCTCTCCTGGCACCCTGTGCTTTCCTCACAGTGGTTCTGGCACAAACTTCAGTGCAGCTGTGCTCAGAGCTCACTGGGAAATTCGTCCAGGCAGCTTTCCCTTTTTGTAATGGACAAAAAAAAAAAGAGAAATATTTTATGTGGCTTTTAAATAAGGGCTTCACTTAAACTAAATTAGTTTCACTTAGCAGTTCTGCTAAATGTTTAGCCATTGGAAAGCATTGTGGGTTTTTTAATAAAGGAGTTGTGAAATGATCATGTAATGCATTGTACTGCATGTGTACTAATAATTGTCATGTAGGTGGTTATAGTTCACACAGGAATAATTGTCCTGCAGTTACTATGACAGATTCTCTATGGCTGAGTCTTCATGATGGCAAGATTTTGCTAAGGATAGACCTTAAACTTTACTTAGACACATGGAGAGAAGAGGTGAATTTAAAATTCATGAACAGTTGTTTCACAGAAAGCTGGTATTTTATGTTTAAATGCTTAGGGAGGGTATTTGTTACCATCCAGATATTTAGTTAGGTAAATAGTTCTTTTCAGTTTCAAAGTTTTTTCTAGTAGCTGCATTAGCTTTTCCCAAGAATTGTAGAACCATATAACAGTTTTAGCTTAATTTTTGAAATTAGCAAGAGAGATGATATTTTCCAGAATCACAGAATATTCTGATTTGGAAGGGACCCATAGGGATCATCGAGTCCAACTCTAACTGAACTACTAAAAATTAGCTTATTTCAATGCAGGAAAAGGCTGAACTGAATACAGATGGTGTATGGACTAATATTTTTCTCACAGAGATCCCTAGACTGTTGAAATACAATCTATTCTTAAAAGAAATTTATAATCTATACTTAAAAATTACAAAAAAACCACCCCAAACCAGAAAAAATACTATGTCTTCAAACAGAAGTTTATATGCATTAAATATGTAAAAATACAAGAAACTGCTGTTCAGAAACCCAACAGATCCAGACAGAGAAACTGAAATTTCCTCCTCTGTGACAGGTTTTTCATTTCAGTACATTGCTGAAAACTTCAGACCTTAAGAGGTCACAATTCATTTATTTCTCTCCTGGAAAGAGAATTCAGCAACCTTCTATAAATATCATAACCAGAAAGTTTTTTCCCAATATTCAGCTGAATGTTCTTAATAAATCCCATAATCCTTCCATAATTTAAAATGTTATGAATGACCCTAAAGGCTGATGATTTGAGTAGCAAATTCAATTTCTGAAATACTGGAAGTCTTCCAACATTTTTAAAAGAAAAGCTCAAGTATTTATGCTTTCCATCACTTCATACACAATTTTGATGACAACTTATGAAATTTAATAGTTTTGAAACACACAGGCCAGACTTTCTTTTAAGGATACTTTTCCTTTTCCTAGCACATGAATGTGTTTGGCATTTCAGAGGCCACACTTGTGTAAGAAGCACAGTAAAGTCTGTCTGGATCAAGATGTTTCAGATAATTTGGCTTTACTGATCAGTGCTGCAATGAAGAACTTCTCACTTAGAAACTTGGTTTCTCTTGCTGGCCTCAATAACTTCCAAAGGGTCTCTTGTGAACTGATATTCTCATAGAAATATCCCTGAGCCTGGGATTGTTAGTGACAGCCAGACTGAACTGAGTTGTTGGGTTTGGTTTGCTTTTGCTGTTTTGTTTTGGGGTTTTTTGCTGGGGTTTGTTTGTTTGTTTGTTTGTTTGTTTGGTTTTGTTTTGGTTTTGGTTTTTTAATTGAGAATTAATACTGTGCTACACAGAAAGCAATTTTGATTGAACTGGCTATCAGAGTGAATTGTATATAGCTCTATGTGCATGTTATGAAAATATTATTTTGTTTGACCATTGCTGTTTTTCAAGTTTTTGACTTTACTGTGTATTGCTAGCAGATTGAATGGGAGTTTTGTTTTTAGTCAAATACCAGGAACAGAGAGGCCCTTTAAAAAGTGCTGATTTTTTTGCATATAATACAACAATATACAATACAATATAATACAATTTTGAGGAACTGTCATATGTTACCACAGGCATAATAGCAATATTTAAATGAGGTTATTTCCATTAAAAATGTTGAGTTTCTTCTCTGCTTCTGTAGTGGCCTCTGCAAGTTAGATGTACCTCTGTCCTTTGTAATGAACCTGTAGAAAGCTTCTGATTTTGTAAGGCAGTAGTGTTGGGCAGCTGAATTAGTGCTGGTGTATTTCAAGCAATGAGAAAAACACTTCTGTGGATCAGATCTTCCAGTGTTTCTCTCTGACTTCCCTCTTGTACTTTGAGTTGCTGGCCTTTTTTAAAACAAACAGAAGGATGGCAATATGATAAATCTAAGTAGTCTGTATTGGATTAAAGAAGAAATTAACACTATTTATTCAGAGAAGAAATACTGTAAAAATGAAGGTTTGTCATTGGCCAGTTTTGGATTAGATGTCTGCCGGGTTATTTTAAAATTAAAAAGTGCTAAATTGAACTCTGCTATTACAGTTTAAGTATCCTTCTTGCAAAGCAACATTTGAGGACAATGCAGAGGAGGACCTGGACACCATCCAGAAAGGACTTTAGTAGTGGAAATTATGAACTTCTAAAAGAGGACTCACCACTTGAGAATGGAAAAAGTAGTAACAGCCTGTGGGGTGGGCTGAGGCTGCTTGAGTGTCAACAGCTCAGCAGAAGAACTCAGCTATAGTAGGTGGCTCAGTGATCTGTGTGTCAGCAAGGCAAGCACAGGACTGTGTACCAGCACAGTATTTCCAGCAGAGAAGGAAATATTGTTAGCATTGTGCAAACTCTTGCTAAGACCTCATCTGGAGTTCTACTCACAGTTCTGGTTACTGTTGTTAAGAAAAATTAGAAGTGGAGCAGGCACTAGGAAGAGATTCTGAAATGAGGGACCCTGACATTAAAAAAAAGTGTTTTGTTAGGCTTGCATTGATCTGTGAGGGAGAGTAGAGGAAATAGTATGTAAGCTCAATTTTGTTAGCAGGACTGATAGATTTAAAGTGGACTTTAAAAGTCATAAAGGGGAAGTCTAAAATATAACCAGAATGCAGGGGGAGAGATGGTGTAGGGAGTGGTTTAATGCATCTACAATCACCTGAGGGTGTAATTTCATGAAGGAGTTTTTGACAACACTGGTGGCTGACATATTCCTGTTTTTATTACTCATCTTGCTGTGTGTGCTGCATGCCGTCAAAGCCAGTTGTAGCTGCAGCACTGATAACACAGTGGAGGCAGCTGTGTGTGGATTTACCCAAGGCTGCCAGATCAGTTCCTTTGCTCCACTGCACGAGTGCAGGTGTGAAGGAGGGGTGCAGGTACCCCAGGGGGCTGTAGGACCCTTGTGGGATCATTGGGGTCTGAGACAAGGCTCAGCTTTAGCAGCAGCAGTGCTGCTCTGTTTGACCTCTGTTTGACCTCCTGTCCAAGCTGTTCCTTCCTGGGTCTGTCTGGACACAGCTCTTTGCACAGCTGTGCTTCAAGCCAAACCAAGCATCTGCCCTGACTGAAAAACAACACAGTAAAAAAAGGGAAAATTGCTTTGTCTGGGGTATTTTGAGCAGTTGTAGTTTCTCCTTTGATTTGGTTGAGTGTAGCCATGCCCAGGCTGTTCTGGGACGATGCAGTGGCCAGAGGGGCTGCTGGTTTGGCCAGTGCTCTGCTGAAGAAATGCTGGTGAGGCCGCAGCCTGGGATGGAAGAAGGCTGTGCTACACATGAATGGGATAAAAAAGTTCTCTGAATGGAAAAACAGAAAAATGGCGATCATCATCTCCAGCTGATGAGCTGAGTCTGAAGGTGCTCTACAACATCTCTTCTTTTGTAGGCAAAGCTGTTATTTTTAATATATTCCCTTTTGTTCCTGTAATTGAAGTTCTTTTTCTGACACATTTGTTCATTCTTGCTGCTTTTCTCCTCACTGTTGAATAATTTAATACCTAAAGTAGTTTTACTTTTTTTCCTCTGTTTTCATTCACTTCCTCCTGATCTTCTTTTTCTTCAGAAGGAAAAGAAACAGGCAAAACACTTGGTCATATATTAAAGGAGTCTGTTAGAACAGCATCAGTTTTTCTGAGCCCTCTTGAGCTGATGCTTTTGATTCAGCTGCTGGCATCTTGTTGTTTTTCTGTGAAGTGTTACAGGATGTTTGAGTGTAAAAATAAATTCTGAGTATTTTGATTCTATGCATTTATTCCAACACTCACAGTGGAAATATATCAGTGGACAAAGCTCTCCTTATTTCTCCCCTCTCCTGTTCAAGTACTAGAATCTGTGCTTTGAGTACCAGTCTTCACTGGCCCAAAATCACTTTTTGTGTGAGCTATAGATTCTCATCTACCTCAAGGTGAACCAGAGAGAAAGTTATATTTGTCATCAGTTTCTTGAGTTCTTTATTGCTGAGGGGACAGAATATTTCATTTCCGCCTAATAAACCACTTTTGATTCTTCTTTTGTATCAAGAGTTAAAAAAACTAGTCAAAAAAAGTTATTGGAAAGTTCGATTTTATAAGATCCTGATAATTATTTATACCTCAGGGAAATGCCTCATCATTTACCTGTGTGTGCTTAGTACATACATGCCCAAAAATCATTTTTGTTCCTTCTTTGCTCCATCTGGTAATGGGAATCAATCACTTCCTTGAAAATTAACTCTGGAATCATAGTTTTGGACCCATGTGTGTTCTAGGAAAGTGAAAAGAGTGTCCAGTGTGTAATCTTGCAGAAAAAAAACTAGTAAATTAGCAGTGAATTATTGGAAACATACTCTCAAGGAAGAAATGAGGTAAAAAAGGAATCTGTGGAGCCAAGAGCCTGAACTCCTTAAGAAGTTCTACTTAGTAGCTACTTGAATTTGAGGTCTTGACCCTTTGCTGGGAAATGACCTTTAATGAGTTGAAGAATAGGAAGGGAAGGTCTGAGGACAGGCTTTTGAAGGGCTGCCCTATGTCTGTAGCTGTTGCTTGTGTTTGGGGCAGTCCCCACACTCCAGTGCCAACCAGGACCTGGAGATGCTGTGCTGTGACCTACTGGGTGTGCCACACCCAGCAGCTCCTCTTGGACCTTTCTCCAAAAGGCCTTGACAAAGTGCATTTCCTATTTCTGGACCTGCCACAGCTGCAATTCTTTTAAGACCATGAAACCTCTTACTAGGATATTTATTGAAAACAGATTTTGCTTGTCTGTGTGTTGAGGTAAATCATTATTTGCAAATGCTTCTTTTTGAAGAGGAAGATAGTTTGTTTTCTTAAAAAAACAAAACAAACCACGGATGTATCATCTTTGATAGCAACAAGTGCAAGTTCTGATAAAATTTATTAAGCGCATCACTTCAGAAGTACCCTCCAGCTTAAACCCTTTTGTGACTCTATGAATAAAATAGGAGAATTGACAAGGGTAAGGTCAATGTTAACAATGTAATTGTGGAGTTCAGAAAATGAAGTATATGTGAACATAAAAATACTTTCTGAATCCTTTGTGTATGAAGAATGTTGCGGGGGCCTGGTGCTGAAATATTTCATGGTAATAGAATAGCAAATTTAGTGAGCATCTTATCTCAATGTTCTTCCTTTTCCATCCCTTCAATATCCCAGCCAGTCAGTGTAAAAGAAGAGTTGTTTGCAAACTATAGATACATTAAATATATTTTTACATACCAGCATCTGTTTATAATGGATGCCTAAGAGATTTAGTAGATATATAGAGTGACTGATAAAATGGTTGTGATTTTTTTGCTTGATAAGAAAAAAAATCAGACCACAAACTTACCATTTTATTGGTAGAGGTGGCTGATCATTTAAGGATAGTTTATCCCCTTTTAGCTTGGAGATATGAAAGACAGGACAGCAGAAGAAATCTCTTTTGGCCTGTATTTTGCTTTTTATACTGACAAAACCATGGAAACACATTTCTGAACTACTTCAGAAAATCTCTCAAATTGAAGGTAAATATTTTTTCAGTTTGCTGCATGAATTCCAAGTATACCCTAAGGTTTTCTTGGGGAGTATTTCCCTTTCACAAGCACTGAGTGCTGCTCCTTCTCTGGGTTTCTTGTGGATGGAAAGCAATGGTTAAGATTTGGTGTTATATATTCTTTTTTTTTTTCTCTTGGAATAATATTAGAAAGTACCTATGAATATGTATTCATATTGGGGTGAGATCCAGTGAACTGCTGTCTTGTGCTTTGTTCTCTGTAGGTTTCACCCCAAAGCCGAGTTTTAAACTTGGTTTCAGATGTGAGAAGTTGAAAAGTAGAAATAGATAGACTGTGATAGAAATATTGCTGTCTGGGAACTCAGTTTGTGGCTTGTACTGGGATATCTAATTTTCCAAAGTATCAGATCTTCAACCCAAACGTTCTTCTGTGCCATAGTCATCCTAATGCATTATTTTAAATTTTCCTTTGAGAATAAAACAAAAAGTGTCAACCCAGCATTGCCAGTGATGGCTTTCTAAATGTGGATGCCTTCTAATCTGAAGTGCTATTTCACAGAAAAGTTCAATCACTATTTTAAGCTGCAGTGCCATATGTAAATGAGCTGATAGTGACTAATTGGAGGTTTAATTAATTCTGGGAATACTTAATTTTCTAAAGAGGTCCAATAGAAGGCAAAGGGAAAGTTAAGGAACAAATATATGTTATAAATTTTGTAGATGAGTAAAGAGAGAAAAAGATTTGTCTCTTTAAATGTAGTAGCAAATTGTTTTCTTCCCAATAATTGTCATCAATTTGAATACAATTGTTTTGAAAGTATTAACCACGTTAGTACAAAGCAGTGTTTGCTGCTTAGGTAAGCAAATGTACAGCCTTTAAATAAAAAAGAAAAAATAATCTGGGTATAAATGTCTTTTTTTATGTGTCTATTGCTATGGTATCTTATTGCAACAAACTGACAAAGCACTTTAGAAAACACTGATCTTGATCTAAACACTTGATCTAAAATGTTCAATTAAGATGCCTTTAAGACCTGTGTTGCATGTTTCAAGTTCTTAACTATTAAATCTTGTTAATAAGGAAAAGGAGTCCTGGGCCTTTTACTTCTAAATGGAAGATCATTTTAAAAGGAGGAGATATTGCTCATTATTTGCTTTTTTTTTTTTTTCTGTCAAAATGTTCAATTTATATTTCTTACTTTTTCTTAACTTAATGAAAAATAATTAGAGAGCCAAAACGCCTTGTTTAAATTAAGTTCCTCAAAAAATTACTTGGAAGAGATGTTGAGCAAGTTCGTGATGGTTTGATATGATCTAAAATCTCAAATTTTGAGGCTCTGAAGCAAAGGGGTTCAGGAAATGTCTTTACAGGAATTCCATTCCCACAGGTGGGCTCATTTTATTGAGGGAACATGGGAAGGCAACGGGCTGTGGAATATTCCAACCACTACCAGTTCTCCTTCTTGCAGACCACCAGGGATTGAAGGAAAGGAGACAGACAGATAAACTGACAAGACTGTCATATAAAAAGATAGTTTGCAATATATTGGTTTATGGTCATTGTCCTTGAAGTCCCAATGACACACAAAGTAAAATAATTTAAAGTGAAGGAGATGATAAAAAAGGCTTTGATGTTATCAGAGTTTTAAGGTTTTATTCTTATTCAGGTGATGTACTCCTGAAGGAGAGAGTAATTAATAATTGATTTTCTTCAAGTTTGTGTCTAGCTGATAGAAAATGAACTGCTCTGTGCTAGACAGTAAAGTTACCATCAGAAAATAGTTTCAGTAGGGTTAAGGTTACATCAGGCCTACTTTGCTAATTTGAAATTTTGGACTAATGAAAAGACATGAGACAGCCTCTTTAGCATTTCAGTCCACATTTTCAGGCCTATATATACTCACTAACCTCCTCAGTAATGTAACTCTTGGATTTCCATCTGCATAACACAGCAAACCCATCATGCATCCCAGCTTCAGTTTAAGTTGATACATTTTGGATTTTGGCACACACTGTAGGTGGGACTCCAAGTGTTCCAGGTGTTGGATTGTGCTGCTGCCAACCTTGATAAAATATCAGTGAAGGAATCATCTGTCCTTACTCCTTGCTTGCATGTTTTAAGGATCCTCATATTGGAGCTGCTGTAGTCTCTGGTGTGCCAGCTGTCTGCAGGGAAAGATTTTGCAAGCTTGGGTTATGTCTGTTAAAGGTAGCACAGAGAGAAATTAAATATAAAGCACATGATAGGATTACAGTTTGTATGACTTAGGAAATGAAGTCTTACACAACTTAACTCAGTTACTCCTAATAAATAAGCAGTCTTATCTATCTCTGGCAGCTTTGATGATCTGTGTCTGGGGTTACAGTTGTTCCTTCCCCAGTCTGTGTCACCTCTGTACTTCAGATCTGTAAAATTTGAGCTGCAGGGTTGGCAAAATGAGCTTTAGAAATTGTCATTTAGCAAGGATGTGATACACATTCCCCATCTGCAGGCACAACTGTTGAGCAGCTCCTCATCTCAGCTGAGAGATGAATTGTTGTGGTTCCTTTCCTCACTGAGTGGTTTCAGTGCTGAGACTCAGGGTGGGCTGAAAGACTTTTGTTACTCAGCTTCTAAATAAGGCTTGAAGTTCTTGTGCTGGGAAACAGGGATTCTTGTTTCCTGACTCAGGTTATACAGCATCACCGTGGGCTGTTAGAACTTCATTTGTAAACTTGCTGTGTGCCATTGCAGCTGGAGAGGAATAACTGCAACCATAATTTATTTAAAAGTTCCTTTGTGTTACTTGGCACATGGAAGTGATGGTGTCTGTTTAATTGATCAGGGCATGTCTCATGAGTGATTTAAAATTACCTAAAATTGGACTATACAAGTTTTTGTTGTGATGCTATTGTCATGGGATGCTTTCATCTAATATAGTGTCTTAACACTATTTTCAGGCTGTGTGTAGCTTGAGTATCAGAGAGAGTGTTTTGAAAATGTTGGAAGTTTGAGGTTTGTAAATAGCTAAGTCTTTTTTCAGGTTGTGTTTTAAAGTATTTTTATTTCTGTATGAACTTGGTTGTATTGTTTCAATAGAATGAGTTAATT
This sequence comes from Camarhynchus parvulus, assembly GCF_901933205.1. NCBI lineage: Eukaryota > Metazoa > Chordata > Aves > Passeriformes > Thraupidae > Camarhynchus > Camarhynchus parvulus. The sequence goes on from NC_044571.1 coordinate 7,592,955, forward strand.
GTGAGTGCCACTGAATTCATAGAATCATAAATGGATTGGTTTGGAAGGGACTTTAAGGATCATTTGGTTCCAACCCAGTTTTTGTATTCTGTGTTTTACAGCACATTTCATTTAGTTAAAAGTCTTTGACGTTCCTCAATCCAAGTAGAGAAGCTTCTGTCATAATCATAGTGTAGTTTCAATATGGCCATAAATTTTGAGACTGTAGGGGTATCTCTGTACCTTTTCTGTTACAGAACTGAATAAAATGCTCTAAATTTTTTGTCCCAGATTTAATATGCAGGAAGGAAATTATTCAAGTCAGGATTTTAAAATGTTAATAGATGATGGAAGGAGAAATCGGGGCATGGTGATACAAGACAAAGGTGGGTTACACACAGATCTGATCCTCTCAGAGCTGCCATTTATAGGCTCCTTTTTGATTAATGATTCCTCCAATTCTTTTTGCCTGCTCAAAGCACATCACATACGCACACTGTGGTGGCTGGACAAGCTCTGCTGCCCAGACTTGGCAAAACCAGGAGATAAAAATGTAGCTCCGGCAACAGTGAGAATTTCTGATATTTGTAGAGTTTGGGTGAATTTACAGAATTTGGGGATCTGCCTGCAAGTAAGGATATGGTCTTGTGAGGTGTCTGCACTCCAGTGATCTACTCTTCTATGTCAGAATATGTTAAAAGCATTATTTCATGTATCCAGAAAGGCTTTGGGGGGCGGGGGAAACAATGGCAATGAAAAGAAAAAGCATCATTTGAATTAAATATGTTTAGTTTCTAGTGATTTATGACAATTGGGAGTGAAAGGAGGTGTTGCCAGCATTATTCCAAAGCTGCGGTTTAGCTTTTGAAATATTTTTGGATTAGCATAACCTAAATGTATTAATACTGTTTTAAAGCAATTTTACTTTGAATGCTCAAAGAGGAAGCAGGAGCTTGGAATAAGAAGGTGGCAGTGATCTGTATAAAGTGTAATTTTTTCATGGAAGATCACTTTTTGAAACATGGAGGGAGGATTCTTAGTCAATAGCTGTATCCTTCCATTGCCAAATGAAGTCAGTTGAACCTTTTTCATTTAATGATGAAAGTGGATTTCTATGTATTGGAGGTTTAATTGATAGTCTTTTTTAAAATGTCTGTGGTACTTTTTGGTAGAGGACCAAAAACTGAATAATAGTGGGGTGTGGATTCAGAAGGGAAAATAGCCATCAGTATGGGGGATTTCATTGTGTGTTTGGAGCAAGGAACGAAGAGGGAAAACCAACATGGATTTTCTTGAGTAGTTTGTTCTGAGTGCATCACATGTCCATAGTTGTGATAATAAATATCTTCCTTACTTATATTTAGACTGGCATTCATTGACTACTTCTGCAATTCATGTTCTCTGTCAGAAATAATCCTATTTCAACAAATCATTGCAAGTATGTTGTACGTTGAAAGAGTACAAAACCTGGAGTTTAGTTTTCTGAGTACAGGTTTGGTAGTGTGATGGATTACACACTTCAGATCATCTGGTGTGTAAAGGAATACCAAAAGCCAGTTATTAAGGTTTGTAAGTGCCCTCAGAGGGACATTTCTGCCTCCTCAGGGTGCCTTTTATTTTGAGAATGGTGTTGCTTTGCAATCCCATTGCTCAAGAAGGTGTCAGCTAACTTCCAGTTCGTTGTTTGAATGGAAGAATTTTTCTTTCAAGCTGTATTAAAGCATTTATTTCACTCAGCAGGTGAATGATCACTCAATAAACTCTGAACAAAGGCTCTTTCCATCCTCAATTTTTCCCTCACATCTTTTTGAGAAGACTTCAGAATGGATTTCTTTAGAACTCACATGTCTGTCATTACATAAGTAGCAGTAAAAAGGATTGATTTGCTACAGCTAGTGCACTCCTGAAACAATCCTGTTTTGCTTTCATAACATTTATATTTCATGTTTGAAAGCTCAACATACCCTGTTTATCTGATTGTATTGGTTGTTATTAACATTGGACAGAAGATTCCATACTAGAAGTTAAGGCACCAGAAACTTAAATCACCTACTAAAAGGTGCTTCCAAAAATACACGTTTGCGCTGGTGGTTTTTAAAAGGTTGCCATTGTTCTAACTGATGTTTTGGCAAATGTAACTTCAATTTCAAAAAATAACTACTCTTTTTATTTGAGTGAAATAGTGACATTTGTATGAACTAATTTTCATCTTTTAATTTCTTACTTCTGGGATTCTCTAAGTGTCAAAAATGAGAGAAAATCATGAGCTTTTGTGGAATTTCAAAGTATTGTAATGGAGGTTGTTTGTATCTAGTGATGCCATACTTGAAATAAATCTAGTTTATGTAAAACAGACAAACTGAAACTGCTCACAATTCTGTTACTCTTCTTGTTGTCCATTATCCTTTCAGATTAGGACTGAGAGAAGGAATGGCTTTCTCACCTCTGTTTACCTCTACCTCCCCATTTGGATTTTGCATCTAAATAAGGTCCACTTAAAATTTAATAGTGATGATGTCAGTTGCACATTACATAAGGTTTCTAAGAGTATAGCCTTTCTGAAGGGGCAAGGCAAGAGAAATGTCTTTAATATAGGAAAATAGAGAACTCAGTGATGTTCTTTGCGCCAGTCAATGGTCGGAACCGTTAATTTTACATTTAATGGGCAGCAAGGACGAGATGTATATTCTGTGTAAATACTACACCTGAATGCACAAATCAAAACCCTGTTGAGAAGCAGGGGAATTGTGGCCCAGTGAGGAGGAGGAGGATAGTTTTTCATGGCTGGTCTCTGTGTTGCAGGGGTCCCTTCAGCGTCGTGCGGCGATGCATCAACAGGGAGACGGGGCAGCAGTTCGCTGTGAAGATCGTCGATGTAGCAAAATTCACTTCAAGTCCTGGATTAAGCACAGAAGGTAAGAATTAATAATTAAGCAAACTCCCAGCAGACAGGTTTTTTTGATTTGTCAGCCTTTCCTATGTTTGCGCTCTTTATGGTACTTTCTGTTTTATATTTTCTAGAAGTTTTAAAGCAATGTTGTATATCTCAAAATTAGCTTAGTGCTTGCATTTCTAATCTTTAGTAGTTTCTACATATATTCAGTGGTGATCATAAATACTAGAAAGATAGTTAGGTCTAAGCCATTTCTATTTCTGTTTGGATTTTTTTGTCTTAAGAATGAATTTTGTAAAGAAAAAGTAGTTCTGAGTCAAAAAAGCATACACAGGAAGGAAAGCAAGAACACATGAGTTTTGGTTATACTAGTCTAGATTTAGCAAGTAGTTTACTATAAATGGGTGAAGACTTGCTATTAAAGTGCAAATTATATAAAAATATATTTTTATGTAGTCAGGATTACAGGCAATGCTGCAGAACTGCTACAGTGCAAACCCAAGGCTATAACTCTCTAACATTTCCTGCTTTAGAGTAAAACAATCTATGTTGAATACACAACTTGTGTGTGCATAAAGTTCTTCTTTTACCCTACATGGAGAAGAGCATTGGCAGCTGAGTGACACTTGCTGAATTCTGCATGTCCTGTATATTTTTTTTGGAGATCATATTCTTTTGTGCAGTTCTGTTTTTGGGGGGTTCCACTGATGCCATGAAAGTCCTTGTGAACCCTACTTCAGCAAAAAAGGATCAATGACTTTTGTTGATGTTTAAAACAAACAGTATCTTGAGCCTTAATGACTAGCTTGATTTACAAGGTAAATCACAGGTCTTGCTTCAAATTTTAGCAGATATTTTCATGTAATAATGCCATTGTTGTTTCTTTTTTCTAGCCCTGTAACAAAATATAAGCCACATTTCCCACAGTAGTCAGCTTCTAATTAGCTCCATCATGGTTTTGGCAAGTTATACCAAAACCACTGCATTCTGAGCTACTGAATGTTTATTAAAATTATTTGATACCTTTTAAATAAATAGTGTCCAAATTCTTTTTTTTCTAAGCCTCATTTGAACTGCTGATGATAGGACACATTTCTGCCTTTGGTGGAATATTACCTTCCTGGCTCCATGACAGTAAAATTCAACCTTTTGAGACCTTGAAGAATTTCTGAAAGGGAAAAGTCATAGGTAAAAGAGAAGGGACTCATCAGGAGGAAAAGAAAAGCCAACAGTAAAAATAGATTAACTGAAAAAAGGATAAATGTGGATGGTTTGCAATTTCTGCCTGGGTCTAAAGAATAGGCTTGGGACTGTATTAAGAAGTCTGGGGTTTTTCCAGTTCCACTTTTGTTGTATTGTAATTTTAATTCAAGGTAGCAGATCATTGAGGTATGATCATAAACATTTTCTGGGTTTAGTGGTGCTTTGTTTTGTTTTGTGGTTTTGGATTGTTGTTTGGGTTTCTTTGGTTTTGTTGTTTTGAGGTTGGTTCTTTTAAAGGTTTTGAATTGTTATGCCTTAGATTTGTAATATTAAGACACAAAGACACATAAATGTGTAAGTGAGCGTGGAACAAGTTCTTACCTTAACATAAGAATGTGAATTTTTCAAACTCTTCCCATCTTCTGTACTCTTTGTTCTTCCTCTGTTTTTCATTGGCTTGTTTTTTAGTTGGGTGTTTTTTACACCTCTGCTCTATCTAGGTTCTAGGGGGGGTTTAAAGATTTTTTTTTCCTAGTTTGTTTGTTTATTTCTGATGTGGCATTTCTTAAGCACATTGGTGGGCAGCCACCATGGTGGTATTGATATAAAGTAAATATACACCTGTGAGGAAGCTGTGTTTGTAAACTGTGTTGAAGTGTCAGTCGTAATGAAGTAATAAGATTAACCCTTGGAGATACTCTTTACCTTGAAGTTTTGACCTCTGCAAGTTCAATTTGCTCTTGAAAGTTATTTTTGCACAACTCTCCACCTCCAGTCTTTCTTTGAGGCACAGGAGTGGGAGAACAGGACATTCTGCATGTGAGGGAGCTGATGACATTTCCTTCCATTAATTCATATATATCTAGATTGCTTAGAGCTAAAGGTCCCAATATGCCTCCACACTTTCAGATTAAATCTAAAACGTCTTTGTTCTTGAGTGCTTTTACATAAATACCCCTGTAGGATGATGTGTTCATGGGTAAGAACTTCATTTTTGTTTGTCAGCAGTGTACTCCTGTGGCAAAGGCAGCCAACTGCAGAGCAGAGCGTTGCAGAAGTGCAGCCAGCCAGGCAAAGCAAGAGATTGTTCCCTCTGTTCATCCCTTGTGGGGCCACACCCGGAGCACTGCGTGCAGTCCTGGTCTCTCCAGTACAAGAAAAGCAATGATGTGCTGGCAGGAGTCCAGCAGAGATGGACTGAGTTGGTCAGACCTTAATGAGAGAAGCTGAGATGAGATTTGGTGCTCTCTCCAATTACTTCATAAAAGGATAGATAGCAGATGGAGCCAAACTCTTGATTTGAGCACACAGTGAAATGACAAAAGGCCATGTGAACAAATTGCAACATGAAGAAATGCCAATTAGAGGCAAAGAAAAGAAAAATCTGCACCTGATTGCACAGAGAGTTCGTGGAGAACATCCTCAGAGATGCTCAGAGGTGAATTGCACAAGGCTCCAAGCTGCCAGGTCTATTTTGACCTGCTTGGAGCAAGAGTTTGGACTAGGTCACCTCCAGAGGGTCCTTCCAACCTAGATGATCCTGTGGTGTTTGTAGCAACATGTAATCTGTGGGCCAATATAGTTGCAATTCTACATAGGGAGAAAATTTAGGCATAGCATTACTGTGCTAAAAAGGAGATAATTTAAAACTAGTTTTGATACAACTTTTAAAACTAGTTTTGATTTCTTTAACCTGTGAGACAGCAGGGCACTGAATAGATTTTAAAGGGACTGTTTTCTAAGCAATTCTTTTAGAAAAATACATACTGGTGTCTTACAATAATGGTATCTCCTTATCAGGGTAACAAAAACAAGCTGAAATGCTTCTCTAGGCTGATGTGTTACCAGTTGGTGTTATTGTGGGCATTTGTGGCATATGGTGGTGAAGCCACTAGCTCATAAGACAAACTTTTATCAGGTATGGTGCTCTTTCCATAAGGCTGCTCAGTACTCACAGCATGTGTAGACACAGACATCTCAAGTGATTTTTGTGTCTCGCTGCATCTCTGGAGTGGTTTGATAATAGCAGGGAAAATTAATGCAATGTAACAATGCCAGACAGCTAGCAAATCTAATCTAGGCTAAATTCTATTGGATTTATGTATTAGTATTCATAGTCTTGCATATTGTGTATCATCAATCTCTGTAGTGTTGTAATTCAGCCATATTAATGAAGTATATTGACACCTTGTCACTGCTCAAGCGTCCACGTGATCTGCTGGATTAATGTTGGATATTTTACATGTTGACAGATTCTACTACAGTTCGCTCATATCACAGAGATACAAAAAAATCAAAAATAAGAAAATGTGAAGGTTGAATATTTTTAGACATAACGAGTCTCTTTTTTGCTGTTCAGTTGAGAGAATCCATGTGGAAGAGCACTTGATGCTCTCAGAAGCCAGTAGTAGCAGACTCATTGAGGTCTAAAAAAATGTATCAGTGTAAATAAACTTATTTTCAAGTACAGCTCTTAGTTGCTATACTCAGAACTTCTGGTATAGAAAACTGTGAGTAGCATATTCCTTATTTCTGAATTTGTTACAGCTCACATCTTAGTTTGGCTGTCCATTTCCTCTGCTGCTCTCTTCACATCCTATGCATTTTCTCTTGTCTTTTTTCTCTGCACAGCTTGCATGTCTGATTTTTAGTTACCTTCTCTAACACAGGCACCATTTCTCAGGAACAGAATTGTGATCAGTCCTTACTACTTAGAAGCCAATACACATTATTTATCTGCCTTTTCTTAAATCTAGATTGCTTTCTTGTAACATGCTGAGTGTTTTTTAAAGCAATTTAAAGGGCAGTGTTTTGTGCTTATAGTGCATTGAAGTTGTTTTTCAGAATTTAATTCAACATATATTAGGTTCTCTTACCTGTAGTTCATTTCTTTAGGAATGTCCTCACAAAGTGGTTACCAGTTCTTCTCCAGCCTTCTAATACTCTATACCTTATTTATTAGGGTGATGTGTGTGGTTGATACACAGGTTTGTATGCATTCAGGCCATGGGAAGCTGAATGAATACGCTGATAAGGACAGATTGAGGTTTTCTTCAGAACCCAAACTGGTTCTTCTGGAAGCAGGCTGTGGAAACAGTCTGCAAAATGCTTTTGTCTGTGACAAAGAGCAAAATTGTAACCAAGAAAGCAGTGTTTTAAATACAGTTCTTGGACTACTACTAGCACAGAGACGGGCAAGATAATGAAATCAAAAGTGGCCTTGCTGTGCATAATCCACTTCAGGAGAAGAATTCCAAAATTATTTAATGGGGCATTGGAATGAAAACTGGGAGGGTTTTGTGGTGTTTTAGTGGTTGTCTTCTGGTGTTTTTTCCTCCACAAAGGGGCCCACAGATCTTATCCCTGAATAACTTTCAGATTGTGAGATTTTCTCAAAGTTGAGACCTAGCTCTTGTTCCACTTATTTCATTAAACAGTTTACCCTTTTTGGTTTTGTTATTTTTATTTATTTAATCTATTTAGACTTTCATTGTTTAGAATCATTTTGTGGGGGCAGTGTTTTCAAAAGGCTTTATTTAGTTCATAATGGAATTGCATGACAGTATCTTTAGCTTTTGGTACTGGAAGGCTGTAGTGAATCATAGGTTATTTTTCACAAAAGTATCTGTAAGATTTTGCACTTCCCTCCCTGCATGTTTTCAAGGGTTTCAGAAAAAAAAATGTACTGTCAGCATTGAGCTCATCTCTTTTGAGTAAAAAATACTACAAATCTGTATGTCATCATATTTCATGATACTGTACCATATATAGACTGGATCTGAAGAAAGAATGAGTGACTCATTGCCTTTGATTTGGAAATACCAACTAATCTGGAATTTCTGGTCATTGTCAGTTCTGCGTTGTACCATATTTCACAGATAAGGGCAGGTGCCTTCCTTCTGTATGACATTGTTGGGCCCACACCTGAACTATTGTGCCCAGTTTGGGGCTTCATAATTTGAGCTGGAAAGGTCCCTGCAAAGGACAAGATAATCAGGACCCTGCAGGACACGATGGGCAAAGCGAGGTTGAAGAAGCTGTGTTTGTTTGATCTGGTAAAGAGGAGGCTGAGAGGGTGTTATTATGTGTTCTTCAACTACAAAAATGTCAGAGCTGAGCTGTCCTTGAGTGGAAGCTGCTGGAACACAGGGAAATGCCAGGAATTGTTGCTTGGAAGGTTCAGGTTGGACATGGTTTTCAACAGTTTGCTCAATGAAGTCACAGCAATCCTGACCCAGTGTGTGCAGCAATCTCACATTGAGTGGGGGTTGGACCCAATGTCCATCAGAGGTCATTTCCCACCAGCTTTTGTGATCTAAAGAAAACAGGAAGAAGGCACCATTATTGGTTTCATTTCATTGAAGGCAGAAAATATGAGGATATTTCAGAGAGTGAAGAGCTCTGTACCAGCTTGACTTTGCTTTGAATTACCATTTTAACCCTGTGAGAAGCCATAATCCAAGTATTTAGTGACTGTAATGTTGCAGGTATAACTGCTGTTACAGAGGAGTTTTCTTGAAGACTCATCTAGTGTGTGTGTCTCAGTGGTGAAGAGTTCGAGGCATCTTTTTATAGACCACAAAAATCACATGGTATTAGTGACACCTCTGTTCATAAGAAAATGCACAAATGTGGAATTTTGAAAAGAAACTCTCTAAAATCTTGCTGATTTAAAATAGTCTGACTGTCATGGAGTTTATGTTGCTGGTACTTAAAATACCACTATAGTTTCTGTGTAGGCTGTACAAACAATAAAGCAAGCTGGGGTAAAGAGGTGGGAAGAATTTAGATTAATCATGTACCTGTGGTAATATAAAATCAAATATAAAAAATAATGCTTTTTAGGAATTTATTTTTTTTAAAGAATGTCTGGGTCATGATGGAAGGGACCTGTAGTAACTTATGCCTCTCAGGAGGACTTGGAAGATCAATACTTGAAGTCACTTTTGATGTTTGTAGTCTCAAGACTCTGCCTTTCTGGGGAATGCATTGTTCCTGTCTCAGCTCTCTTTCCACAAAGGGGTAGGATCAGGACGAGGAACTGGTCCTGTTTTGGTACTGAGAATGTTACCTGAGCCTTTCTGAGGGGTTTACTACTTTAACTTAATGAAGGATTTGAGGTTTCTTTGTTTTTCTGGAGAAGCTGTCAGCTGGTTTGGTTATAAATACAGTTCTTTCTATGAGGAGTACAAATTTCATAAATATCTAATTTTAATAACTCTGCTGTGACTTTCATAAACAAAGTGTCATTAGAATTAAATACTTCTATGCAGAAGTGTGACATAAGAGATGGAAGCAGGCTTTTCCCCCAGCAGCACTTCTGTAAGTGTGGCAGCATGTTTACCATAGAACAGATCCATATAAAGGATCACAGGAATGCATGAACGCTTAACAAGGGTTTCTTTCATTTTATCCTTGCTACTGAAAGTCAGTTCACTGCAGAAATGGTGCCCATGTTTTTCTGGTTGTAAATACAGAATTCAGTCTTGGGGCCACATTTCATCTGTTTTTGGTTTTTTTTAAGTGTAAAATACAGCATTTTGTATTACACGTCTTCTTTTTTTTTTAGGATTTCCTGCCATGTGCCCAGATACAGGCATCCAGGAGTGGGATACTAAGTGTCACTGATCAAATTATCATTGTTTTGACCTCATGTGGAGTCACACAAGAACATTCGATTCATCCCAGGAAGGAAATATGATGTTCTGTAGGGAAATACAGCCTATTATCCAGATCATAATCCAAAGAGTTACAGAGATCAACTACATGGTATTACTTTACTTCAAGAACATAAAATTTCAGGAAATACTGATGCAAGCATATTAACAGCAGTGTTCATGAAACATTTTTCTTTTCCATCTTCAGCAGTGAAAGCTTGGGAATTTATTACACCCACTTTAAAGCATAAAAGCATATTTACCTAATTTTTTTATGCACTGTTGCTTAGTAGAAGGAAAATAATTAAGTTTTTATGTGTCTCAAGCAATTGGTTCTTTATTCCTTCTAATCAGTCTCTAGAAAAAGGACAGCTTTGTTTGCTGTGTGACTTCAGTCCCTTGCCTTTAACATGTATCTGATTTTCAGGGTTTAGGACAGCACTGAACACACAATGGCTCTGCAGGAGTGCACCTCTTCCTCCCTCTCTTTTAATCTTTGCTGCTTGGCTGCTTGCTGGCTCTGACAGCTTTGTTCTGCTCTTGGTTTCACTGTGGTGCCAGCAGTGTGAAAAATGACTGCTGTGCCCAGTGGCTGAAACCACTGTGGACTTGCTGCCAGATGTTTGCCTGACATTATCATGAAGCTGCTTTTGAGAAAGGTGTCGTGCAGCTGAGCAGCAGGAGCAGGCAACATTTCCCAGCTTTATAAATAAAAATGGTACACTTTACAGGTTTCAAAATGCAATTACATCAAGTGTATTTAACTGCCATTTTAATAAATATTCATTCTAAGAATAACTTATTAGGGTGCTAATTAAAAAATTGCTGTATCTTGGAATTCTTAGAACACATATAATAATGGAAATGATTATGTAATTAGCACTAAACAGAATTTATGCAGCAGATAATAGATAATTTAACTGTTATTTTTATTACATAACTGAGTATTCAGTTGGCCTAGTTTGGGGTTTTTTAAGTAATCATAATTGATTAAAAAGTGCTCCTACAGTAACATCTCTGTTACGTTTTTTCTCACTTTATGTAAGAGGCACTAGAACAGGTTACCCAGGGAAATTTTGGATGCCTCATCCCTAGAAGTGTTCAAGGCCAGGTTTGATGGGGCTTTGGGCAACCTGGTCTAGTGAGAGGTGTCCCTGCCCATGGCAGGGGGTTTGGAACTACATGGTCTTTAAGTTCCTTTCCAACCCAAACTATCCTGTGATTCTATATCACACTTCCATAGATGTGAAATAAGAAAATATGTTCACATTTGTAAACAAGAAAATAAGACTAGTGACAAGAAATATTATGTTGAAAACTTTCTTTAAACTTCATGTCATTTAACCCAGTGAAATAAGGTTTTTCACTTAAAAGTTAATTCCTCTTTATACATATAATATAGGGCTTAGGGAGCATTTGATTAAAATCTTTACTGAAATAACTAGTGAATCTATTTGAGCTGTGTATAATATTGAACCATTTTTCAAGGAAATAAACATAATTTATGTTCATTTTGGCCATTTCAAGTGTAACAGGGTATTTGCTAATTCAGGACAACTTCAGTGAAGATTTATGTTTATACATCACCTCACCTGGACAAAAACTGGTTGGTCCTTGAAACCTGTTGTTTGAATCCCATCTGTTCCCAGGAGCTCACACCCATTTAGAATGCAGGTGTCACTGAAAATTAAACTTTAAAATACTTTAAATTCTTAGTAGGTTTGGCAGAAACATTTTCAGATAGGGCTTGTGATCCAGCATGAATCACAGAAGTGAAAAGGTATGCTGCAGTTAATACCACTTATTCCAAAGAGGATGATGCCTGTGGGTGTACTGAATAGCTTACAAAAGTCTTGGAGATAGCTGTCCTAGGTTTGTTCTGTGGGGGTTTTGCCAGTGGTAAGCCTGTCATTGAAATGCTCATCCCAGTCAGCTGCAGGTGCATCCTCAGTCAGGCACTCTGAATATGACTCTGCTCTGCAAATCATATCTCCCAAACCATAGTGTGAAAGATTGTAGCTGAGCAGGATTCTCAAGAGCCTAATCCTTGCTCTGCCCAAAAATAAAATATCACAGGCACACTTCACTGCTATTCAAAAAATGCTTTAAAATCTCATACTATTTCAGCCTTGTCTGTCCCTTTACTGAGTATTAGTTGGATGCATAGGACAGTTTAAGAGTATGATGACTTATGTATTTGCATTTGGTATTTAAATTTGTGAAGTATGCAGCAAAAGAGATGTTTGAGAACTCAGTGTTGTGCCAGTTCTGAAACAGCCTGAAGCACCTGAGGCTAATGAACTGTTAAATGTATTTACACAGATGTGCACCCAGATGTGATGGTGTTCACAGGGGTCTTAGGATGAGGGAAGAGATGAGGATCTGACTCCATGTTTCAGAAGGCTGATTTATTATTTTATTATATATATTGTGTTAAAACTATACTAAAAGAATAGAAGAAAGGATTTCATCAGAAGGCTAGCTAAGAATAGAAAAAGAATGATAACAAAGGCTTGTGACTGACTGACACAGTCCGGACAGCTGGACTGTGATTGGCCATTAATTAGAAACAACCACATAAGACCAATCACAGATGCACCTGTTGCATTCCACAGCAGCAGATAACCATTGTTTACATTTTGTTCCTGAGGCCTCAGCAGGAAAGGATTTTTCATAAACCATGTCTGTGACACCCAGAAGTGCTGACAGAGCTTAGAGATACCACTGAGAGGACATTCAGGATAGTCTTGGAGTGAACAAAGAGAGGGAGAGGTGCCCAAGGACTGGAGGAGAGAAGATGTCTCTCCTGTGGTGGCCCCAAGGTGAGCCGGAGCCAACCATGAGCTTTACCCCTGTGGTAAAGAGGAGCCAGTGGCATCCTGAGCTGCCTGGGGCAGAGTATTGGCAGCAGGTGGAGGGTGGGAGGGAGGTGTCCTGCCCCTCCTCAGCACTCCTGAGGCCACACTGCACTGCTGGCTCCAGTTCTGGATCCCCAGAACAGGAGGAACATGGAGGTACCAGAGAGCCCAGCAAAGGGCTGGCACCAGGTTGAAGGGACTGGAACCTCTCTTCTCTTGTTCTGAGAGGGCTGTTTAAGCCTGGAGAAGGAAAGGTTCAGGAGGATTTGTTGATGGGTACAAAGAGGACAGGGCCAGGCTCTTCTCAGTGGTGCCCAGGGACAGGACCAGAGGCAGTGGCACAAACAAGCACAGGAGGTTCAGCCTCAGCACCAGGAAACACTTTTTAAACTGTGAGAGTGACCAAGCACTGGCACAGATTGTCCAGGGGGGTTGTGGATTGTTGGAGATAGTCAAAAGCTGCCTGGACACAGTCCTGGGCCATGGGGTCTTGGTAGCCTTGGTTGAGCAGAGGAGTTGGACCACATCACCTCCACAGGTCCTTTCAGCCATTCTGGGATTCCACTTCCTAACTTTGATGGGTTGGTGGCTCTGCTGTGAGCACCTGGCAGCAGCTGAGGCGGGCAGTGTTTGGGCTCTCCCCTGCCCTACATGCCATTGTTTCTCTGTGCTCCTTTGTGGGTGTGCAGATGAGGTTTTATCACATAACCTAATGTTTTTATTTTCTAAAACCCTGGTTTAATTACAGCATCCTTCAGTGTTTGAGATAGAATTTGAGTAAAGCAAATGTATTTGAAAAATAAATTTAGTTTGGAGGGATAAGGAAGGATATTCCTGCTCCAGCTATCCTAGAGCAGTAAACAATGCTTGGAGCTTTTACCAATACAATAAGCCAAATGACAAAGGTGTGTTTCTTAACCCTCTTTGCAAATCAAAGTCTTAATTAAATTTATTTTAAAAAATCTGTAAGTACACTTTTAAAAATATTTATGTTATAAACACTCTCAAGACTTCTTTCTTAAACAATATTGTCTTGAAATTCAGCAGAAGTCATGAGGTATGGCCAACTCCTGTTCTGAAAAATTAAAATGCTTTTCAAAACACTTCTGTCTCTGTACACACTCTGTACTCATCTAACAAATCCTGATTCTTGCCAATAGTCCAGAAATAGGCTCTAGCTGTGCTTTATGGAATTCAGGCTGGTTACAAACACAGGGGAGGAAGATAATAAGCATCAGCTGTATTTTCAAATATTTTCTGTTTGGATGTGCTAGTGTGTATTCTGTTCTGGTTTGTGCAATCAACAAAATTCAAAATTCATTGCAGCTGAGCTGCAGTTTGTGTTAATTCATTGATCCAAAGAGACCTTTTTTGACTCTTAAATGCTGGAATTTGTTGTTTTGTGAATCTAAAAATACATGTCACTGTGGTATGATAAATAATGATCCTTGTGCAATAGCACTGTTAGAATGACAAACCTGTGTGCTGCCATAGCAGTAGGACATGGGTGAAACCCCTGTCTTTTGGTTGTGTGGGTTTTGGCTGGGGCAGTTTCAATCCTTTGCAAATCTTGCCTAAAACATTTATTTATTTATTTTATAAAAGCAAAGTTGATGGTTTCTGATGCACAGATTCCTATTATTTTGTACTATCTAGAGTTTTCTGCTAAGTTCAGTAGGTACATCACAATCTTGGGCAATTTTCCCATCAGTCAGCTGCAAACATTCCTCTTGGAGCTTTTCTGCACTTACTGGTGTTTAATGAGATTTGAGATGAACATGTTTTTGAGCTATAGGCAATGGAATTTACAAAAATTTACAAAAGTAAGGATGTGTTAGCAAACCTTAATAAACCCCTTAAATAATTGGTTGGGAGTGAGAATTACAGGGTTTAAAATGGGGAGCATATTTTTGATCTGTACTGTATATATGTGTGTATATTCATAATAAAATGAACACATGTAGCATAATCCTCCTATGATCCAACTGCTCTTCCAGCTGAAAAATTAAGCATGGAAAAAATGGTGAAGCTGAAGACCAGTGACAGAGTTCCACAATTGTACTGCAGTTGTAGAAACTGCACACTGATTTCCATGGAAATTTTCATTCTAACTTCTGCATCAGCAAATACTTATGAGTAATACATGAAATATGTAGAAGCTGAGAGCTCTCCACAGTCTGTCATTATGTAGGAGAGTGTTTAGTCCAGTTGTACACAGTGCCAAGCAATGACTCTTTCCCAGGGTAAGAGTTGCTTCAGAAGGGGAAAAAAGAATAGATTTGTAATATTTTTAAGTAAAAAAAATCTTTGAGAAAAGACAAATATTAAGAGAAACAATTGGGTCTGCTTGATATGAAGGCAGATGGAAATACTTGTGTTTGGAAACTATCTTGTGAAAGTATCTCTTGGCTAACATACACAGTAGAATACTGAAGCTTTTTAGCTGCTCAGTCAAGAGAAGCATGGAAATTTAAATAAGTCTAAGACCTGAAAGTCCTGAGGATATCTATGAACTTGTTTCTTCAAAACTTCCTACATTTTATCTGATGTTCGAGTTCTACCATCCCTACCATCAGTTTTCTTCCAGTATATTCCTTGTTTTAATGGAGTGAAAGAAGTTAGGTACAAGCAATAAATTATTGTCAACACAGTTATATTTTAGGTAAAAATTCACTTAATAAAACCTTGAATGGACATATTTTATATTAATTAAATTTTATCTTTAATACTGCATTGATTTTTTTTTCTGGTTCTGTGTTTTAAAACATGTATAAGCATAAGTTTGGGAGAGAGAGCTGTGTTAACCAGCTCTGTGTGTTACTGAGCCCTTTCTGGCATGGCATTTTCCAGCTACAAGCCATCTATTTTAATGATGACATTTACCAGGGACAGGCTACTCACACTGAATATATTGTATGTATTTGATTTCCTAATATGAATCCAACCAACAAATACACACAGTGACAGTGAGTAAATTGGCAATGTAAGTAAAATCACTGTGATCTATGGTTGGTTTGCTTAAAATCTATGACAGAGATTTTCATGGAATGGTGGATTTTTTTTAAGATCACTTCATATGAGTAAGATTTATGGTGTGTTTCTTGGTTGGGGGAGGGGGTTTGTTCTGTGTATTTCTTTTGCCTACAATATTCAGTGTTCAGGATTTTTTTCTGTTTTTTGAAGTTGCTGTAGAAGGAAAAGCCCAATTGCAAAAGAGGCTGGTGCTAAAAAGCAATGTTTTGTTGGTTGAGAGTGTCTTTGCATTTGTTAAGGCAGTTAAATAAGAACTTAATTTTAATACTTTAAATAACTAAAAAATTACTTTACAGATATATTCTAAGTTCCACTGAAAGCTCCTTGCACAGTCAGCAGTCTAAACCCCAAGCATCTTGATTTCCTTTAGAAGACTAAATAAAATTAAATTTCAAAAATCTAGTTTTATCTACTGTGACAGAACCAGTTACTGTTGATTTCTTAATGTCTGTCACTTTTAACATTGCCTGTGATATACTGACAATTTACAGTTGCAGGTCTTACTGAAAAAATTGCCTTAGTTTATAGCATTATGAGTAGTGAAAATGACTTATGAAATACTACTTTGCCTGAGCAAAGTATATTTTTTTCCTTTGCAAATCAAATTAGGATTTGAATCCAAGTCGCTGCCGCAAAAATGTTTGTTACAATATGTATATGTTGCACATCTCTTTTCAGGTCTGTACAGGTTATCATTGCTGCATCCTCTTGTGTCCTCTTTGAAAAGCTGTTCCAAGCTGGAGCCTGTGTTTCCAGCAAGGACTGGACAAGTGGGGCTGACAGGTTTGCAGAGAAGCTTTTCATCTCTGATGTTGTAGTTCTACAGGAGCCAATCTTGTGCTGCAGGCTGATAGGGCACCCACCATCTCCACCTCTGAATAGCTTATCTGATAGAGGGGAAAACCAGTGAAGGAGCTAGGCTTCCCTGGAAAGGTAGGATGGTAGCATCTATTAGATGTCACTGTCTGTGCAGTGTGTGGGTGAGTATCAGTGCTTTGCATCCTCCCCTTCCCCCTCAGGAGGACTGAACAGCTCCTGGCTGCTGAAGGGGAAGGGAAAGCTCTGTTTCTTCATTCCACCTTCCTTACTCGGCACTCCTGTGACTTCACTTGGGTTTGCTTTGGTACTTTTTTTACCTTTGGGCTGATTCATTTTAATTCAAGTTGGGGGGAAAAGTGAAGAGAAGACTTGCACCCTAAGTCTCCTAGTCTTTACTGTCTTGTTGATTGGCTTGCTTCCTTTTTTAAATGCACTTTATTTAGAAACCTGTTAGGGTTGAAGAGGAATTATCCTCTTAAGGGGGAAAGCACAAGCAAACATAGTTTGAGTTTGTTCAGTTGAGACTTTTGATATTCCCTTTAGGGGAAGATAATTCTGTGTGCTCTGTGTTATTCTGGAATCTGAGATAAACTGGTGTGAAATGGTCAGAAAACAGAAGAGATTTTCACTTCTTCCAAGGGCTACCAGTGACTCTGTTTAAGACAGAAATGCCGGCTGTGTTTTTGGAGTAGGAACTGTAAGAGCATGTATTGTCAATAGCTATAGTTGATACTACAGTTCTTTCCTAAATAGCTCATAGGCATTGTTCTGAGTTTGGTTGTTTGTTTTGGTTTTTTTTTGCCTTAAACTACGAGCACCCTAGCTGGAGAAAGTGCATGCACAAGGTAACACAATAGAGGGAGAGGAGAAAGCCTCAAATCTTATCAGAACTGCAATAAATAGTAGCTTATCTATGTTCCTGTCGGCTTGGTAGGACTGGTCAGCAAATAAATACCAATTAAAGATGTGAAAATATGCACTTCGTTCTAGAAATGGTCTGGGCTACCAGGCTTTGTGCCACCAATTCCCTTGTTTTGGTCATGTCCTGTTTGGTGTGGTCTGTCTGTGTGGTTAACTCCTCTTACTCTGGATTACTGAAGGTAATTCAGCTCTTTTTGTGTCCTCATCCTCACTTTTACCCATCGCATACCCAAATGAAGAGTTTCCTAATTTGGAGGTAATTCCAATCAATTTAATTAATTGTCAGTTAACAAACTTTTAATTACTGATTTTGGTATTGAAACAAACGCATTCAAGCTTAGGCAAAACATCCATCCCCCTCCCTGCTCTCCATCCCAGTGGCCACATGTTGGCTTTTTCACTCTTATGTGAAGACTTGGTCATTTGCTGATGCAGGGCACTGCTTTGTTCATTGCTTATCCTTCTGTGTTTTAGAACACAATCAAATCTTCCTCTTTGGTCATGTTTTATTTGGTAACTACTGAGGAATTATGGGCTGTACAGTAACAGTCAAAGCTATTCACAGCTTCAGGGCA
This sequence comes from Camarhynchus parvulus, assembly GCF_901933205.1. Classification (NCBI taxonomy): domain Eukaryota; kingdom Metazoa; phylum Chordata; class Aves; order Passeriformes; family Thraupidae; genus Camarhynchus; species Camarhynchus parvulus. Next base: position 7,610,893 of record NC_044571.1, read on the forward strand.
GGTTAATCTGTGTTGCAAATGCTGGTCTGAGGACTGAGGGCATTATATTATAATTATTTTTATAAAAATAATTTACATTTTGAAGTCTTTTTCTGTCTTCCATGTAGTAATAGCTACTGCAAGAAAATTTGTTTTCTTCAGTGTTATAAACCCAGATGGGGAGAGAAGGTCTCTTTATCAAATTGTGTCTCTTCTGTGTCAGCATTTAGGCATGTTATGTTGTAGAACAAAGCTTTAGAGCTGGTCATGCTGTGGTGAGTGTTTGTTTGCTGATAGGAAGGCAGGTTTGATTCATATCCTGAATCAAATCTGTATTCTCATGTGGCACTGCAGTAACTTGACTCCCCCTTGCTCTCAGCACTACATTTCACTATCATCTTTGCCTCTTGCAAACTGATGGCTGGATTTGCACAAGGGAAGTAGCTCCTCTGAAGAATGTTGTACCAGGTGAAGAGGATTCTACAGTCCTTTGTTTTGCTGAATTTGCAATTATTCTTCTGAACAACAAACCTTGGACCTTCAGTACCTGTACATGCTTTGTTGCCTCAGTTTGATTCTGTGTTTGTGATTGTCCTCGTTTGTCTGCTGGCCCAAAACACAAATCAGTTACAATTGGCCTGGTTCTGAGGTTGCTTTTAACGAGTAGGAACTGATAAATGTGGGAACACTGGTTTTGCTGAGATAAGGCCAATTTCAGGATTTGCTTCATACATCTTTGAAGATTCTGCCCTCCTGCATCAGTTGGTACAAAGCTTCTAAGTTTTGCATCACCCCACTCATGCTCCATTTATGTTTTGTAGGTACTGGGTGCATAGTTGCGCTCTTGTGCATGGTTTTGTTTTGCCTTTCTTGTAATTAATGAGGAGAAGGTAAGAGTTCCTTACCTCAACAAGTGAACAGATTCTGGCTTTGTATCCCTACAGATTGAACTTTCCCCTGCAGCTGTCTGAGACTGTGGGAGCTTAAGAAATCCTGTTCCTTTCATAGCTGGATGGAGCCTGTCTGGCAGCAGACAGTCTTACTGTGCTAGTAGTAAGTTAATTGATGTCACTTTGACATTTGCATGTAGGAAAAGTTGAACTGACTGAAGAAGGGCCCAAGTCCTGTTGAGATTTTAAGGACTACAGTGATGTAACCCTAATTTTCTTTGCAATGTGGTATGTGTTTTACTTGTTTGTGTAAATGGAGATCTTGGTAGCTGAAGCTCTCTGGGAGGGACAGAGGAGCAGTTTTGTTTGTGTTCCTAAATTACCATGGTGTAAATTGTCATTTTCATCTGGTCTGGAGGCTTTTGCACAAAGGCTGACCAGGAAAGTGTTCTGAGATCAGCTAGCTGGCTTTGGTGGCATCCTCTCCACCTGACCTGTTTCCAAGAAGGACTGTGTGTTTCAGGGATCAGGACTCAGGAGAGCTTGTTCAAACAAGCCAGCTCTGTTCTGGGCCTTGCCTGAGCCTCCTGTCTGGGCAGGGCTCTGGTGGGTCCTGTTGCAACTCCATGGCTCCTTAGATCTTGAAAGATGATAGAAAGTCAATGGTTTTTATGCTTTCATCTGATGCTATCCTGATGAGTTATTTCAATGTCTAAGTCCGTTCTCCATCAGATTTTACCCATTCAAAGAGTGATCAAGCTTCAACTCAAAGATCAATTATTGCTGAATCTTTTGTAACTTGTAGTATCAAGTGAGTATAGTGAACATGTGTTATAGTGGTGAGGAATATCTGTATGCTAGAAAAAGAAGAAAATTATTTGACATTTAAATTTCAAAAATTCAAGATTTTGTAAATTTTCTTACAAGGTTGGGAATTCTTTGTGCTTGCTAATTTTACTATGTGTAAATAATAGATTTGTATCTCAAAATCCTTTTCCAAACTGAAGATGATGAATCAGATTTCATGACTACCAACAGGCTGCTGGATTTGTCTAATATTTATCATGTGAACCTTAGCAGTATTTTAAAGTTAAATTTGCAGTTATAAAACAACAAAGCAAAGAAAATACTCTATAGAAGAAATGGTTGCTACATTTGTGCAGCATTTACGTTTTTACTTCCATTTTTACTTTCATTAACATCCATTGTAGCTGTCCTCAGTTTTATTTGGTACGTGTGTTTTTGCAAAAACTCTTAAAAATGGATTATGACAGATGTGTTGTTTGCTTTGATTCCACTATTCATTGCTGACAGCACACAGCACTTCTGTGTCTATGATTGTTCTTAAGTTGGCACAAGTATCACTTGAATAATATTGCTTGTGGTAACAAAAGGCTTAAATGGATTCCAGTTTCGTGATTTTCTGTGGCATTTGGGAAACAAAAAGGAGAGGAAAGCCAGTTTAATTTAGTACATTTTCAAGATTGCAGCAAAGTTCAAAGCTTTAGGCTCAGGTTCAATGCTGAAGGTTCAAAGCTGTAAAAAATGTGTTGAGTTTTAATTATTCTTCTTTCAGTTAAAGAATGTTATGATGCAGTTAGGCTCTTTTTAAATCCTGCTTACCTAGGAATTATGAATAGGCTAGCCAAACTGACTGTAAAATGTACTATATAAATATATAAATATATATATATATATATATATAGTATTCATTTCTCTGTGCTCTGAGGCCATTTTATTTCCTTAATTAGTTGTTCATGACTGAAGATCTATGGAGCAGGATGATTTAAGCTGTCAAGTCTTAATTCTCCATGTAAATGGAGACTGAGGTGTACTGTAGCTCATAAGAAAAAAATAGGTGCAATAATACAGCTATAGTTAGAAAACATTTGGATGTGCAAAACATGTACAGTGTGTTTTTATTATCTCCTAAGGTTTGTGAGCTGTACCATAGCACCAGTCCAGAACTGACCCTTTGGAGAGTGGCAGCCCCATTTTCCTGCCACTCCATTTCAGGGGGTGTTCATTGGCATTTTCACAGCTTGTGTTTAGCTGGGCTAATGTATTCCCAGGAATCAGGGTCCCTGTGACTTTGAGATGACTCTGTGTGGTGCTAACTCAGGTCCATCATGGTTTATTAATCCAGGTATTGACTGGCAGAGACTCTTCTGTATCATCATGCCCTGAAGCAGCAGAACTGCTGTGCATATACTGCATTTAAGCTCATAAATTCTGCTAGGACCTGAGCTGACTTTTAATTCTGTTGCAGATGCATATACAACCTGCATAAACAGCTCATGGGTTTGCAAATTTGAGTTTTTATGTCAAAGTAGCAGGTGCATAATTCATCTCCTTTCGGAGTGGAGTGTTCTGCCCCTCCCTGCCTCAGTTTCTTGTTCTCCTGCTGCAGCGTTCTGGAGAATGAGAACAGGTTGTGCAGCCTGAGACACACTGGACAGGTTGCTTCACCAAAAGAGATTTGTGAGGAGAGGGAGGTCAGGCTCTGAAATACTGTTTGCTTCTTCCTTCAAGAAAGGGTGGGGAGAACACCTTGTGCAACTCCCTGTGCTTCAGATTATTTTCAGAATCCGGACAAGGCTGTGTTCAGCCTGAGAGTCACGCCTTGTCATGTTACGAGAGTTTTAATTTTTGTTGTGCAGACAGGAAAGGTGCTCTAAAAAGCCTGTGGAATGGGTCAGGGCCCTCCTTAACTCAGATGACTGATGTGTCACGTTTTACACTTCCATGTACCTTATCATGTCAGTGATATTCTTTATCCTTGGCAGGCATTTAACTTGTGAGGAAAGGAAATGTGGGTTTATTTTAACAAAAGGAACCTGCTAACAGTTTCTTACAGTGCTCTTGTAAAGCTATTTTGCAGAGAGGATGCAGATTATTGTCAGTTATTTTACTTCTGTGGACTTCTAAAATATAGTTGTGGATATATGTCTTGATAATGTCTTATATATACAAGCTTATTGTTGCTGTTGCACTTTAGAGCAAGAAAAACTGGCAGAATTTATAAAGGTTTGTTCTTAGTCTAATGGATCATCATTTCAGATTTGAACCCTTGTGAAAGAAATTTAAACAAATTTGAGTCAAACACTTTAGCACCTGAGAAAGGCTCATTCATTTTAGCTCATTCAGTTTGAAAGGGTTTATATGCAAGTACTTAAATAATCTTTGCTCTGTCTAGCAGGAGGAGCTACTCATTATTCCCAGCTGGCTACTACAAAGCTTTGTATATCCATGTCAGTCCCTCAAAATACCCTGTGACAGTGAAGGAAATTGTGTATTACAATGTGATTTTTGCTGTTGGCATCACATGAAAGTTCAGAGGCAATGGGAAACTCTCTCAAAAGTTAGGTAAAAAGCCATGCAGGTGTACTGTTTTCAAGTCTCATCTCCTACTTCAATACAAGTTCCAAATTCATAGCTTTTTTTAGCTGATCAAACTAACTAGTTGAGTTCTAACTCAACTTTTACCAAGTATGAATTTTAGGTGTTTTTTATCACCAGATAATAAAGAAGGGAAATGAAATAATTTTTGCTTAATGCTTGGCTGAGATTAAAGAAGAAAAACTCTTCCTGTCTGTATTGGTGAAGAGAAATCGTCCTTTAAATAACATGAGAAGTTTGTGAATATTATGAAAGAAAATGTATCTTTGATGACCTGTAATTGTGCTGGAACTCAGTTAATAGGCGGAATTGTCACTGGATTAGTTCTTTATGGGGGTATGTTACCTCTGTCAGCTTAATGTTTTAGAAAGGAAAGTATAAGTGGCAGTTTGTAAAGATTTGTGGTATTTTTAGCCTCTTGTAAAATCAGAGACAAATCAGGCACATTAAAACCTTATTCCTTGAGCTGTGACCTCAATGTTGCTAGAAACAGGCTTGAGCTCAGTTGCACTGCCTTCATCATTAACATCTGATTTCTGTGGAATGAAAGGAGGAGAATGTGTTTTAAGAGCATTGGTTTCAGAGGCTTGGAGAAGTATTGCAGCTACACAAGCAGAAAAGGGGCAATGTGCTTCTTAAAAGCATTACAAACTTGGTATGCAGAAGTACTTTATGGATATTTGGTAAGTAGCAGCAAATCTAGTTAAAACTTTGTTGGTTTGTTGGTATGGAATCCTGAAAGTGCTGCTAAAAAGTTCATTCTGTAGTGAATTTTTTAATGACTGTACTAAGACATGCACACCAGTTTCACAAAACTTGCTTTATAACATGTCAGTTAACAAAGAAAACAAAAAAAATCTTCTGGCTTTTGGTAATAATTGCAAAGAGAAGCATGTGCAGAAGTGGAACAAACCAAAATTAAATTTTCTTATATCCTGGATTATTACTGCCTGAGAAGAATTTTCTGGTTCCTGACATTGTTCTGTCACTGAACCAGAAAACAAGTTTTGCTAAGGTAGTTGTTCTCCAGCATTCAGACATCATTCCACTACTCTATTTCCAAGTAGAACAGAATTGGCATCATTCTTACATTTGCTAGGTATTTGTCTATTACTCAGGGTGCACTGTAGGTGCTGTTTGTGCTGAGTTCCATGTGCTGTGCAGGGACTTTGAGAATTCAACTCTCCCTCACAGCAGCATTTACTGCAACTTGTACTATTTTACCTGAGAAAAACTAAATTAACCTGAGCTGTTTGCCCATTAAAACACTGTCAGTCACTGAGCTCTGTGGCACTGTGGAGTAAATTTTAGATGCTGCTGCTGCTTGGTTTGTCCAGACTTGGGTAAAGTAGATGATTTCCTTTCTAGCATTGGTGTGCAACTGGCTTTGTTTTGTATTGGCTGTGCAGAGCCCAGCAGTTCAAGACCAAAGAAACTTTGATCAAAGCAAACAAGTACATTTGTCTGCATGAGAAGCATCTTAGGCAGTCAGTTCCCTTTGTGAGTGCCTTTGGGCTGTTCTCACTGTTGGTGTTCAGCAGCAGAAGCAGTGTGATGGATTATTTAACCCTTCCTCGAGTAGGAGTTACGGACAGTTTGTCTAGACTAGCTGAATGTGTTATGAAGAGATTTGCTTTGTATCTTTAAAATACCAGAGATTTTCTTGTAAAACTGAGATTCTTTCTTACTACCAAAAAGTAAATTTGCCTGTCATTACATTTAAGTAAAGGCTAAGTCACAGAAGAAAAGACATTTCAAAGAAAGAAAAGCCAAAAACCTTCAAATGTTAGAATGATCAGCAAGAGAAATCACTTAATTTTTCAGGATCAGCTAACATCCTCTTCTTGATAATGTTCCATTGCCTTCGAGGGCGCTTACTTGATTTAATGTCATTACATTTTAGTACATGAGTACTAAAAACTCACTTAAAGGACTGCAATGTCTATAACCTTTAGTTAACCTGATCAGCCTAAGTGAATTCTGGCCAGAAGATATCAACGTTTGGCACAAAAATGTTGTGCCAATCTAAGCATAACATTGGTAATAATGCTTTTAGCACGTTCTGAGATAATGCATTGCCTGTGCTGCCATGGCCAGAGGCTGGAGAGAAACCCTGAACACACACATACACACGCCTGCAGCAAAAAGAACCCTCTAGAAATAAACAAATGTACAAAAAATGAAACAACTCCACTCTGGGTGACTAACCTTTAAAAAAGGAGAAATTCCAGTGGTTTAAAATGAACTACTTGCAGGTTTTAGCTTTCTAAAGCTTTTTGCTAGACTTAATAGCAATAAATACACACTGTGTTATAGTTTGTGGTTTAAATGAAGAATTTCTGGTGTATATGAGCAAACTAAATGTATTCTAGTTGTGTTATACACCTCTCATTGTGTGTAGTGTAGTAGGATACTGGTGTGTGGCCATCTCTGTTTGGAAGCAGAGCAGAGGCTGCTCTTACACAGAATCTGGATAAAAAGGCACTTAGCACTGGATGTACCTTAAATATTTTTGAGTGGCATCTTTTCCCTGCTCTTAGGCATGAACTGTACTTGCATTAGTCAGATGAAGGGTGCAGAGCTGGCCAAACAAAGCTCTTTGCAGCTGAATCCATGCAGGCTCTGTGTGTGTGTTCAGCTGCTGACTCCACGTGGATCAAAGCTGGAGCTGCGTTGCCACCTAGTGAGAAATCTGCAGGGACTCATGTCCACGTGGAACTGCACAAACTGGACACTACAGAGGGGGAAAAGAAATATCACCTGACCTAAAGTTCATGTCTCAGTTTAATTTGAGGTGTAGTTAAACATATGAAAACATAAAACTAAGGCAAGTTAGCATTTCCTGATAATATTGTGAAATCTGGTTTTGTGGCTTCTTTACTCGTTAGGAGAAGGACAGCAATGTACAAACTGTTGAGATTTGACATATTGTCAGATGTGTTTTGCTGCTGTAATCTGGCCATTTGTTTCTATTGCCAGGCTATCAACGCTGTTGTGCTCTGAGGTGTTTGTGCAGGTTCCCAGGACTAGCCAGAACCAGTCTGGTGGAAAAACAGCTCCACCAGGGAGCTCCACCAAGGGCAGAGGGAAAAGGATTGTTTGCAGTTGAGGTGGATCATTCCTTGATTGTGTTAATGCAGTTGCACAAGCATTGCACCAGCATGAAGGGAAATATGCTGCAGGAGGGGAGAAGCTGACAAAAGAGGGAACAATTGCTGCATTTAATGGGGCTGCTACTTTAAAGTGTTAGTTTTCAGTACAAGAAAGCACAGTCAGTGTAACTTTATGAAATTACAGCCTTGCAATTATTTCAGTAAAGTCCACTGTGACCACAGAGGTGAGAATTTTGCCAGTTCAGTGCTCCAGTCAGCATGTAGAGTTATTTTATCAAATACACACCTTATGGCCAATTGTTTCTCTGTTTTATTTTTGTTTGTTTTTAAAAGGAATTTCACAGCATACTCTTGACAGATATGCTGCACTTCATTCTTTTAAGGCACCCATTGTATCACAAAGTGTTTAAAATTGTGGTTTACAGTGTAAAAACCTGTGGTCTGTTGAGAAGGTGTTGGGTTTCAGGCTGTTACACAGTGCTGGGAAACAGGTGGGAACGTGGGATATAATAAATGTGGATATCAGTAGTGAACCTGCTTTCATAACTTGATTGATCACAGCTTGAGAGTCAATGGCTATTTTCAATTTCCTTTCATTAATTATTGAAAACAGTGCAGCATTAGAAGTGTTTCAGATTTTACAGCGCAGGTTGTAAAATGCCTTCAGCAACTATTCCATTTCTATTTGGAAGGCCAACCTCACAACAGAGAGAACCCTCCTTACTCCTTTTAAAATTAATTTATGGAGTTTGTAACCCTGCTTCTGATTATTATGTTCTTTCTTGAGTTTGTGAAGCACTTCAGAAACTGCTGCTTTGCTGTGGAGAAAAGATAGATTGTGCATATAATTAATTAAAAAATAATAATAATCCAGAAAATATTGCTTTCGCATTCTTATGTTTCCTCTTTCCCTTTTCCCCCTACCTCTGAACTTGCTGTTGAGTATTAACCAAGAGGACATAGAATGTGGAAAGTCTTAGATGAGAGATATCTAATATTTGTTCTTCCTTGAAAAATGTTAAGATTTTTTTTCAGTATAGTGGTGTTTTGTAAAAAGTTGCTAAGAATTACCATTTAATTAAATGAAATGGGCTTAGATTATCTGCAGTAGGCAGCTGTTAAATAGTCTTTTGAGCATTCTTAAACATTTTTGTTAGTTCAAGTGGATTCATTTCCTAAAATACACCATCTTATTTGTGAAGTATTGCTTATTTGCATGTCAGTAAAAATGAGGAAGTGAATGAAAGGGAATAGTTGTTTTCATGGACACAATCATGGAAACCAACTTACACTGTCCGTCACATACTTGATTCTGGACAAGTCTGGTGGCTGTATCAGAAGTTGAGAGAAAAGTGGGATTTTTTCACACCCAGTTTCGTGTTCATCATAGATGACAGAGTATAAACTGAGGAAGGAAAATTGTCCCAAGACGCCCAGCTCCAGCTAAAAAGCCATTAATGTGTTTATATTTGTGTCCAAACACTGAGAAAGAATAGAGTAGCAAGTGAAAGTTAATCAGAATTTAGCAAATATCTTCAAAGTCTAATTCCATAAAATGAAGATTTCCATGGGTTTCTTCATGGAGGTGACAGAAAGGGAAATATTAGCTGTAACTGCATTTTGTTGTTCTTGCTTCAAGCCAGCGTTTTGTTTGCAAACACTACAGTAGCATTAAAACAAAAGATACTGATGGGAGATGGATTCTCACACAGTGCCACTGTGCTTGTTGATTCCCATGGTTTTTTTATCAAGGGCCGCTCCAGCCACATGCATTTGGTCTTTTTGGTGCATGTTTTGAGCGTGTTTGCTAAGGTACAGATGGATTATGCAATAAGGATTTGGTAACAGTGGAGAAACTTTCAGGGAAACATGTTACTTGTTCCATATTCCTTCTCTTTCTTTTAAGTCAAGTTCCATAATTGAGGTTGCTCATGAGCCACTTCCTGTGCTAAAACTGCAAAACAGCGAGCCAGTGGAGACAAAAATAAATTTCTGTTTTCCTTAACTGAGTTAACACTGAAATGGTTTTGGTGTGTGGTGTGACAAGCTGCAGGCTGCTGAACAGAGGGCAGGAATGTGTGTGGGATGAAGGGGGAAACAGCCAGCAGTTAAATCAGCTTGGCTACCCCAGAGCCTCAGCCACCCCAAGGTGTGTGGGAGGAGAGGCTGGAAAAGCTTTTAGTGCTTGTTGAGGCAACGAGTCATTAACTGGTCGGATGTATCTGTGCGATGAGGAATCACTCACATGTCCCAGGAAGGCAGGAAGTGCTGTTTTAATTAAGGGAAAAGGGAATACTCTCTCGTGGAAAAAAAAAAAATACTTAAAAAGAACAAATCTTTGGGGCTGAAACATTGCTGTGGTTCTGCAGCACAGGAGTTCACTGCCAGTGGCAATACAGGATGTTCCCACCTCCAGCTCCTCGTTCCTGTTGTGGTGTGTTGGCTGCACTGAAAGCTTTTATGACTTCCCTGATGTATTATTAGAAGAATAGAGCCTAGAAGTAATTTTCACAGAGCAGCAAGAATGGGCAAAGAGAGGAGACAGGGAAATTTTTTGAGTCAGTATTTCCCTGGAAGTGTGACCTCAGGTAGGGTGTGATGGTTAAACTGGAATTTGGTGTTGTGCAGGATGTTCCATGGGGCTGTTACAGGATGGTCTGTGGCTGAGGTGTGTAGTGTCTGCAGCAGGGAGGGAATTAGGTCTGGATTAAATGTAAGTGGCAAGTTTTTGATGACAGGAGGGTGCAGGGACAGCCTTTGTGGGAAGAGGCTCAGGCCTGTGGGTTCCCAGACAGCCCCAGTGGGCCCAAGCTGAGCCCTTCAGCCTCATGTGTGGGGCTTTGTACAGATACATCTCAGGAGGGGTAGGAAACACTGGGACAAAGTGTAGGGAGTGTGGAACAAAAAGCAAGGGCAGGGAAGGAGCAGATGGAGAACCCTTGCTGGGGTAGCAGAGAGGAGGCTGCAGTGAGAGCATGGCCCTCACCCCTGCACCCCTCACAGCTGGGGCTGCAGTGAAGCAGTGGAGGTAAGCCCATGAAAGGGGGGAGGAAATTGCTTTGTTTCATGTTTATCTTCTTTTAATTTGCAAAAAATAAGTTAATTTCATCAAGGCTGTTTGGCTGAAAATAGCTGATAAACAATCTCCTTGTCTTTGTCTCAACCAATGACGTTTTTTTGTTCTTGTTACTTCTGTTTTCTACACCTGCCCAGCTGAGTGGGAGTTTAGCATCTAGCAAAGGCAAATAATCCACAGGACAGTTGTGTGTAGGATGAAACAGCTGGGGCTGAGATCTCCCTTGTCCATGCTTCAGGTGATGCATCATGCACATTTCAAGACACACAGTTCAGTTTAGCTGTTTCTGGAAAAAATCCATTTGGGTGGTCAGAAGCTTCTCCATGATGCTCACCTGAGGATGGTTGGTGAGAATGACATAACCAAGTGAACAAAGCATATTGATTTCCCTTTAAAACTCAGTACTACCAAATCTATTTAAGTTATAAATAATCATATCTTGCTGTACAAAACATATAGAAGCATTTTAAGCTAGAAGCTTACTGTTGAAGAGACTTCCTTTCAAAATACTGTCATGCCCAAGCTGTGGCTGGAAAACTAATCCTTTAAAGGACTGAACCTGGAAAATCAGAATGTGTATACATAAAAATGACGTGTCTTCCGTCTTGCTAAGAAACTTGGAGCTGTCTGTCCCAAAAAAAGATGGGGCTGCTACAGTCTGTGCATGTTACTTTTAAAATAATGAAATGGTGCTATTATGTAGGCTGCTAGAGATCATCTAATTCTTCCATGAATGTACTTTGAAAATGTGTTCAGTATATTTGAGGTGTTTTAAAACCTTGGGTATCAGATTTTGAAAGGAAATTAGGTGTTTGCCAGAATTGTCAGAGATGTGTAGGATATTAGATTGTTAATTCCCATGGGAATTTTAAGTGATACTCATGTTTTATGTTTTTTATCAAAGACTGATATATCTTTCTGTGCAATTATATGGAGCACTTATCTTTTTTAGTGCTTCCAGCAATTCACTTTTAGCATTGCTCTCCATACATGAGGCTGCATTTTCTGTGTGCTGATTATGGTTGGGAATTCCCTTTTCCATCTTAGAACTTTCCTTCTTTTTTACTAAAGTCTGAACTTTCCTGCCCTTTAAACAGCTTTAGTGCCTCCCTTAGTAAGTAGCCAGGTCTAAAATGGAAACTTTAACATGTCTCCAGTTGCTAAAAAAACCCTCGAAGTTTTGTAAATAGACTGAAATTCTGGAATGTATATTGATGACAGTTGTGTAAAAGGATAGCTTGTAAATGCTTTTTAAATTGTGATGTAAAGTATGAGCCTGTGTGTTAAACAAGTCAAATGGAACACCAGGTTTTTTTCCCTCTTCCTGGTTGTGTGACAATACCTTTCATGCAGCTGACAGAGAAACTTATAAAACTTGTACTTTTAAAACTTGCAGTTCTATTTATTATCCCTGTTGTCAATTATGTTTAATTTTGAAAAAAGTGGTGACAGGGAAGGCTTAAAGAATGAACCAGAAAGTAATTTCTTCAGCCATATCAAGAACAAGAGAAAAATGAATAGATGATGCATTCAGAAAGGATTCAAATGAAGTTAAATAGTCCAGCCAGTAAAAGATTACTTTTAAAAGTTTTGGATCTAAAGTTTTTTAGATTCCAAGACCTACAGGGTGTGTTCTTTCAGCTAAATTTTGTTTACTAGTGGAGGACACTGCTGTAAATATGGACACTGACCATTACTAAATGACACATCACCTCTTGCTGCTTAAAGCCAACTTGCTCCAGTGGCAGATTCTGGAGTTGTCTTGAATCTTTTGTAGGTGTCTGGAATATGAAAGGTTAATTTGAATATGAGATGTGTGTCTGGGACCTTTATTACTACACAATATGGCTCAAATACTCAGCAGAGGTTTAGAAAACTTAACAGGAGGTAGCATAGTTCATACAATGTGGTATTCAGAATGATGCCTCAGATAATATTGTGGCTCACAAGACAATAATGGGATTTTTTTGGGATATCCTTAATCACCTGGTGCAGGTGAGCATCTGCTTGGGTTTGTGTTGCATTCAGAATGTGTCTGTGGGTACTTGGGACTTTATTTACCACTTTGACTTGCAGAGGTAAAATTTAATTCAGTCTAGAAAAACCATTTCCTAAAGGATTGAGTAGATGCTGATGTCATTTTTTTAAGTGCAAACAATGAAACATATGTGTCATCTCTGCCTTTTCTCCTCCTCCCCTTTCCTTTTTACGGGTCTGAAACATGACTTATTTTGATCTTTGGGTCGTGGTCCAAATGTATTTCAGAATCCATCATCTCTTTCCTGCCCTGTGGCTTTGTTGAATCAGTGTGGTATGTGCTTGTCTGTCTCCTTATACCTCGTTTTCTTTTTCTTAATAGGCGTACTGTTGAACAAGTCCCTGCTGTGTTTAAAATAGGACTTTGTTCTGCTCTTAGCCCCAAGACCCCTTAGTCATAAAAAGCCTTGTTCTGTAACTTCTATTCATTTGTTTTCCTGTTTGGAGATTTTATTTTCCACTTTGTTTCTCCTTCCTCATGTGCTGGTACTCAGTCTGAGCAATTGCTGCACTCATCCAATATTACACAGAGGAATGAGGGAAATGGCAGCATATACTTTCTTCCTTTCAGTTCTAATTCCTTTCAAATAAAGCCCACAAAATATTAATAAAGGGAGCAGCCAAAATAAACTATTTTGAACACAATTTTTGCCCGTAAATATAGCAGAACTTTCCTGCAATTTCATGTTGGGTATTTTCACTTGACTTTCCATCTGAAATAGGTATCAGATCCACGGTGAAGTGTGGTGGCATTAAAGTTGTTACAAAGTGAGAGACAAAACACAAGCAGCCAGTTTTCTGAAGATCATAGTCATTCGCAGAATCACAGTTTTTCATTCCCTTACCCCGCTCCTCGGAGTGCTCATCTCTGATCCTGTTTGGAAAGGACTGGATGTGTGAACCTCTCTGCCTAGGAAAGGAGTGGGAACCATTTAGTGTCAAATCATTGCCTAATGTGATGGAAGAGAAGGTTACAGTGTGGCTTTAGTAGTTATTTTGCATTAAGAACTGATAATGTGAGTATTTTCCATCCTGAAAGACACACTGCTGTTTCCTCAGGTTGTAGAATTTAATCTAAATAAATAGATGGACAAATAAAGGCCAAATTTTAGATTAATTTCTTTATCAAAATTTCTTCTGTATCACTGAATGATACTTCTGTTTGCTGTTCAGCTTGCACCTCCTAAGGTGCCATTACCTGGTGGTTTCTAAAGGATTGTTCTGTTATTTTGCTTTTAGATTGTATTTGCAAGGTTGTGAGGGAGGGGACACAAATTGCAGGTGTAATATGAAAGTTCTGGTAACAAAATTTGCACTTCGTGGGTCTGAACATTTTTCTTGGATTGAAATTCAGTCATTTCCAAACTCTCAGCTTTTCATTTGAATTTATAGGTGGCTGAAAGATCCAGAGTCTAGCATAAATCTGAGTTACCTGTTAAATGCTTCACATAAAGGAATCTTCATCTTGCTGCTTGCATTTTTCAATATAATTGATTCATGTTAAAAATGTAGGAGGGCACGTGTGAAAATAGTGCATTGTAAATTTCTTTCTAGTGTAGCCCAATTATATGGTGAATATTCTCAAACCAAGAAATGATATTTTTATTTCTCCATAAATGCATGTGTAGGTCATTCTTGAACAATGACCAATTGTATGGAAAGAGAATAGGGAAGTAAAATGTCTGCTTCAGAATTCAGACTGATATTTTCCTCACTTATCAAATTATCATCAAAGCTATTCATTCAAGATTTTGCTATTCTTTCTAGAATACAAGTAGATAAGTTAAAAGAAAAAAGTTTAAGGATGATTAGATAACAAAAATACCAAATTGTTTCAACAAAGAAGAAAGAAAATTAATTCAGTGTGGTTTGGTTTTTGCATTTCTTTTTGTGCAGAAGGATTGATTTGTGATCAGAAAAAGTTAAGAGTGTTGTTTAAAACAAAATCTTTTAAGCTTTGAGAGATTTCAGAGTGGTTTCTGCTCTTCTTTTAGCTGCAGCTTTTCCTGCTTTATTCACTCTTCTCTAGAGCAGAGATGCAAACTAATGTATGCTGGTTAAAATTTATGCCATTGTAATTTCATACAATGCAATTTTAAAATAAATACTATTGAAGAAGTAAACTGCAAGAAATTTAACCATAAGAAAAACACTTCTTCTGAGGAGGATCAGGTACTGGTGTAGGTTTTCTGAGCAGGTTGTAGAGTTTCCACACCTGGGCGTGTTCAGAGCTCAACTGGATGTGACCCTGCACAATCTGCTCCAGATCACCTTCCTTTGAGCAGAGGATTTAGAGACCTCCACTTATTAATAATTCTGTAGTGTGGTGAAAGTCTGTCTTGTGCATTTGGAGGTAATTCTGCAGTGTTGTTAAATATTTAGGATGAAAATCTCAGTGTAGTCTGCAACTGTACATTCAAGGAACTTCTGTAGAGTTCTTCAGTCTATGACCAAGGAGATCTTCTATTAATATGTGAATTCAAGAATCTGTTACATTTTGAGAGAAATGTATTTGAGTTAAACATAATTAAATATCATCTTGTCAGAGATCTTTATAAAAATTAATGAATTTTTTTAGAAATTTCAAATGTGTACACCTTTCCAAACATTGTGTTCTAAACAGCTTGAATATATAGCTAATCTGCAACTACCTTCTTGTCTTCCACAGATCTGAAGAGAGAAGCCAGTATTTGTCACATGCTGAAGCATCCTCACATTGTTGAACTGTTGGAGACATACAGCTCAGATGGAATGCTTTATATGGTCTTTGAGTTGTAAGTGTCTCTCCCCGATTCCACCTTTCTGTGTTGTCATTTGCTAAATAAAATCCTACAAGTATGGCTGCTCATACCTGTAGGTTTTGTAGCTCAGAGGGCTTGAGTACTTTGAAAATATTTACTTCTGGCAAGTTCAGGTTGTCCCCAATTAAAAAAAAAAAGTTCTCCCACTGTCTGAGTGGTGAACATCAGGGCTTTCCAAAGACAGACATGATCTTTTTTGATGGCTGCAGGGTAAAAGAACAAGTTGAAAATCTGCTGGTAGACATCACTTTTGGGTAACTGAGGGTATTTTGTTCCAGTTGTGAAATTTTATTTATTTCTTTCCACACTGTTGCTTCCTTAGCACTGCTTTCCTAATATTCGATAAGAAAGTAAAGTTATTGGTGTTTTTAAGTGTTCTTGTAAATCAATATACCTGTTCACAATAGATATGAAAAGAGGCTTTTGTCTACATGATTTGTTTTGAAAGCTTGAATGTAAAAGTTTAGTTGTAAGAGGGAACAAAACATGACTTTTCAGCAATGGACAGGTATTTTTATTCAACATGAAGAAACCAAGAAGAGGAGCAGCGCTGAAATTACCACATTCTTTCTTTGAGAGAAAATTACTAGTTCTTCCTGAGTTAGGTTTTATCTAAATGAGAAGGATACAGCCAGACATGTGAAATGGTCTTTTGTGCATGTTTTGTATTTGATCTTCTTTCTCTCTGCCTACCAACTCTTCTTTTTATGCTCCCCATATATTCATTCCTAGTCAGTCTGGGCATGTTGTAATTGTACCTCCTAAATTTCTCTGATCTTCCTCCATTGTGTTTTCTGGTGGATTTGAGCTGCTGATGTTGGAGTAACCACATCACACAGGTTTCTTAGGTAAAACTGGCTTACCCACTAGAGCCAAGAATTTGATTTGAGATGTCCACATAAAAAATAATTCTCACATGTTTTACCACTGAGGTAGTAGAAAAGCCACAATAAAACATAAGGTAAAGCAGAAAATTGTTGTTTGCAAGTCTTCTGCATTTTTTAAATGAGTTTATAAACCTATAGTTTTGTGAAATAATTGTTATATGCTTTCCTCTCTGTACATTTTGATTCAATACTGACTTGCATTTTATTTTGAAAATCCCAAAGCATTGACCGAGACACTTTAATTACCCTATTATGAAATAATTATGTACACCTTGGGTAGTCATACTCAGATAATTAACAAGATTCTGAAATGGAAAAAAAAAGGGTTGCTTCTATTTTTAACATGCTGATAGTTCAGAAATATGAGACAAAAGCAGTAATTATTTTTTAATGACAACCCTATTATAATTTATGTTTGTACACACAAAAAGCAAGTCTGAACAATTAGAATTACTACACAAATACTGCACCTGACTTCAGGCTACATGAAAGAAGGAATTACAAAGCTAAATTATTTGAGGGGTGATGATTGTTTATCATATGTATGTCCTTGTTTCCTTTGTACACAAAAATCATCAGTCTTTTGTAGCAGTGATAGAAACTGAGGCAGTAGGAGCACCTGTGCTTGAGATGTGGGAGGGAATGGAAGGGCTGTGGCAGGATGTGTAGTTGTGCTGGAGGGGATGCTTTGGTAAAGGGATTCACAGCAGGCTGATGTTTGTGAGAAGTGAGACTGCATTGTCTGAGTCTGAGCAGTTAGGGACATACTCTGCAACTGTGACCAGAAAAACAAACTTGGAGTTAGCACAAAAGCATCTCTGTACATGTAGGTAATTCATTTTCCTCCGTTCTGCTTTCTGTTCATTATGCTGTTACTGTAACCAGCTCAACTGATTTGCAGCAAATTTCTGTCTACAGTAATAAAATATATTTCATTAGGGTCTAGTTACTCTGAAGGGACTGAAAAGAGGAAGACAACACAGATCTGCAGAGACATAAACCCAGCTGTGATGAATGATTTGTGGGCTGGCAGGTGCTTTGCATGGAAACTAAGGCAGGCCCAGCACATGAAATGTGTGGAATAACCAAAGCTAAAACTTGGTGCCATCACTTGCACATAAATGAAACATTGGTTCACTGCTGTTCATAAGCTGTGAGCTGCATGGGGCAGCTGCTAGGAGAACCCTGAATACCTTGCCAAACCTATTGATACAGGAAAAATACAAATGAAATAAGCAAATGTAGCATGTACCTGGGAACAGCTGATTGAACCACTCAGGAAAATGTACAACTTGTGCCCAATTTTGAAAGCTTTCATAAAAAGAACCATTTTAAAAATCAAACCACAATTCATAGAAGCACTGATGAAGATGCAGAGTAGCAATGAGGTTTAACACCAAAAAATGAGCTCTGTTTTGAGCCCCTTATTCTTACATAAGCCCAAGCACTCTTTAGACTGGCCTGTATCTCAGATTCCCAGCAGGCCGCATGGTGCTGCTGTAATAAATTGCAGTGAAGCAGGTGGCCATAATAGATGAAATGCATGTGTAGAGTAAGAAGTAGACCCTATCTCAGAAGGCATTATTGCTAAGGTGAAAATATTATTTTAAAAGTATTTAGGTGTTACTGCATTACAAATGAGAGAAGATCTACCTGTGCAAAATTATTTCCCTCACACACATCCCAGCTGGCCCCCCAGAGGGGCTCTTTACTCTGAAGGAAATGATCCCTTGGAGGCTCTGGAGACACCTTACATCTGAGAGAGGCCAATTCTGCTCTCTATAATAAAGTTGCAATTTTCTTTCCCATTTTTGATGTTATTTGCTGGCAGCTGTATAGTATCATGGGGTCATTTAGGTTGGAAAAGACCTCATAAGATGATCAAGTCCAACCATTAACCCAGCAGTGCCAAGTCCACCACTAAACCGGGTCCCTAAACTCCCCATCTACACATATTTTAAAGAACCCCAGGGATGGTGACTACACCATTAACCTGGGCATCCTGTTTTCATGCTTGACAACCCTCTCAGTAAAGAAATTTTTACTGCTATCCAATGGAAACCTCCCCTAGCACAAATGGAGGCCATTTTGCCTTTTGTGATTGCCTTTGTTACCTGAGAGAACAAACCAACCCTGACCTGGCTATAACCTCTTTCAGGCATTTGTAGAGACTGATGAGGTCCCCCATCAGCCTCCTGGTTTAATTTAGAATACTGTTTTCTCTGTGGTATACAAGTGTCACTTGATATTCTATTGCTTATTACATTTTTTCCTAATGATCATTGATTTTTATCAGTGAGAATACTTTGAGAAGGGTCAGAGCTACTTGCAATATTTCTAAAAGAAAGCAAATATTCATTTTGAAGGGTCTGAAAACTAGATTTTAGACTTATGAGTACATTATTTGCAGTTTATTCTCAGTATATATGGACTGAGAGTACTTCCATGCTGAAGAGCTCAGATACAGGGGCAGTGAGTGCATTCCAAAATACCTTGGTATTTGATAATTTGCAGAATATTGTCTCACCACTATAGATAGGGGGGTTTGTTTTTCTTGGTGTATTCTAAGAGAGATTTATATTGTGGACATTAGAAGAACTGATGTGTTAAGACTGAGCAGTTAGGATGTGTATGTAAATATAGTTGCATACATACAGCTTTGCCATTTAATGTAGCTAACATGTAAAAATGCTTCAGGTTTAAAATCTCAAATTCATAAAAGCAGTACTTAACAGGGTTGCAGTTGGCTTATTTGAGGTAAGTGAAGATGGCAAATGTATGAAAACTGTTCAGGTGAGGGGGAAAATGCCATTGTACACAAGCCTTGAACATACATGGTACAAAACTTAGTAAACTCAGTAAGAGCAGTATGTCAACTCTGAATTTTTTTTCTTATCTTCATTAAGTAATAATTCAGTTCCCTAAATGAAGGAATGCTTCTAAAGCTTTCTCATTCTTCATCTATAAATTAAATTGTAAGCCACATCCTATTAGGTCTGCAAATTCAAAGCTATCATACCCCAATATGAAAACACAGATTTCTTAAGCAGTATGCTGTCTACTCTTCAGTTACTGCTGGTGTCAGAGCAGATTTACATACATACATACATACATACATACATACATACATATATACATACATACATACATACATATTTTTTTTATTTATTGTGTATATTTATTTATTTATTTTAAATACATCCATCCCAGTCAGTTCATGTCCCTTCCATGAGCTCCCTCTGCTGGTGTCAGGGAGTTCTCTCAGGTTATGACTGTGTTTTGATTTTTCCCAAATTTTTTTGCATCATCCACTTACGTCTTCAGCTAGAATATATTTGTATGTTTATTTCAGTGGATTCTAACTTACCTTTTTTTTTCCTTTTTTGTGATTTTCACATGCTTATGCTGATAGTTGCAAACTCTTGAGACTTCCTAAACTTTCATTCCGTCAATATTCAAAAACTTTATGGCTTTTTTATCATACAAGGCTTTCAGTTTCTGCAAAGTCATCTTGTGATTGAGCTATTGCTGAGTTTTTAGTCTGTTGGTTCACTGAATTTTCTGGGATTTCTTATAACTGAGGTTGACTCTGGCTTTTTTTCAGCCTCAGCTAGACAAAAGTCTCATGATTTTCAGGTAAAATTCAGTATGATGTATTGAATATATTGTATCACATGGAGTGATAAAAGACCTCTTTACATGTGAATCACAATCTTCTCTTAAAAAAAAAAGATTTGTCTTGAAAAAATGGTCAATTGAAGTGAGAGATTAAAGTACACCTAACTCATATTTGTGCCTGGGAGGTCAACAGAGTTCATCTTAACGGAGTAAAACTTTCAAACATATGTGCCAAGAAGAAATACAAACTGGCACTTACTGGTACAAAATTTCAATTAAAAATGCTGGAATCTGTAAGTGGGAGGTAGTAATATATGTTAAAGACCATGCTGATTATAAACACCTTGTGTAATAGAAAAATTAATGTAAAAACATTACACTTCTCCCTCCCTGTCTCAGGAACTGTGGATGCTGCTAAAAAGCTTGAGTGCCTCTGGATCTTTAATTTCACTGACTTGTTATAAAGTACAGATAATTAGTCTTCTAAAGGGTTCTGCTGCTTCATGAGAATTACATCTCCTTATTTTTGGTAGCTGATCATACATTTTATATATTCTACATTTGAGAGAGGTTTGAGAGGTTGACATGAGGGATTTTTTCCAATGAGCCAGTGAATTCCAGGTCTCTGCCCCATGGCTGCTGTATGGACTCTGTGATATCCTCTGGGTGATATTTATATATTTATATATAAATATATTTACATGTGAATATACATATATTTATGTTTTATATTTACATCTTCTGGGATGTATGGACTCAGTGATATTTATATATTTATATTTATTTTATATTTACATCCTCTGGGATGTATGGACACTGTGATATCCTCTGAGTGATATTTAGCCCTGTATGCAGACCTGGTGTCAGGAGCTGTGCAAGACATAAAAACTGCTGGGAAAAAAACCTACAGAGAGGAATATTGATGCAGTGAAGAACAGTCATGGTTTGGCAATATGGGGCTCTTTGCACTCTTCAATGTGCTTTTCTTTTGGTCACCAGTCCCTCTTATATTGTCAGTGCTCTATCCACATGATAGTGTATTTTGCATGAGGGACACCTTAGGGATTTATTTGGGAATTACAGCTTCTGCACATGGCTTGTGGCTCCCTAAGCAGAAGTTTGGCATTGCAGGTATGTAACAAAGCAGAAGTGATGCTGATATTCTGAATAACTTACTGAAACAGCCCTGGGAATGTTGGCTGTCCAGATGCCCTGGAAATCCTGCCTTTTGGGTTTTTCCCCCTTGATTCTTTGTGGAGAGTAAAAAGAAAAGGTGTGAAGTCTGAAGATGTCATGTTACATTCAGTATTTTTGCAAGTTCCTTATTAAACATGAGTTACGTGATTTTTATTGTTCCTGTTAACTCGTGACTCTCTTCTTGCCCCATCAGGCTGAGACCATTTCTAGATACCAGTCTGCCTTAGGTCCCTTTCAGGAGAGGGAAAAGAAGGGCAGCACCAGGCTGCTTTCATTTTAAAGAAATGCCAGCCTAATTTCAGACTAAGGTCTGTGAATATATCTGCATCCAAAGTGTAGTGCTGCTCATTGTGGGAAGTTTGGTGATCAGAAAGATGAGGGAGAAGAGGAAAAAGGTATCAAGTTTCAGAGCTGGTGGTACAGTATGTGGGCTGTCAGTGTTCTCAGGTGTCTGTGAGCTGTAAAATCTCATCTTGGCTGCTTAATTATGCAGAGGACAATGCCAACTGGGAAGACTGTACTGTATTTCTAGAGTATTTTTTAAAGTCTTCATTTAAAATTCAGATTGAGTAACATCTTCTTGTTACTACAGTTGTTAGTATAGAGTTGCACTTGTAATGCTTATAAGAACACACTTAACCTAATATCAGGAGCTAATTGTTAAATTGCAGTGTCCTCTTTGCAGGGCATTGACTTTTCTTGCACACCTTGTTCAATGAGCAGTTTAAGCAATTAAGTAAATGTTTGGTATTGGTGATGCTTTTAGAGAACTGTTACATGACTTGAGGGACATAAAATGGTTAACCTGTGGCAAGCCATTTTCTATTCGATTGCCCATTAAATGCTGTTTTAATGAGTAATGCACTGTACTTGTATCTAGAGTACTTTATGTAAGATTTATCTAAGGGAAATAAATAGATTTTTTTAAAGCATTTTTATGTAATGGATTGTAGTTACCAGTTGTTAAGCATTTTTGCCTCTTCTTACCTGCAGTATGGATGGAGCAGACCTGTGTTTTGAAATTGTGAAGAGAGCAGATGCTGGATTTGTCTACAGTGAAGCTGTAGCCAGGTATTTATTATCATTTTAATTAATCCCTCGGGATAAATAGAAAAGAATGGAATATAGTGTTGTACAATCTGTTAGCTAAAAGTTGAAAGTTGTACTATAAATATTCCTGTTTCCGCACTCTAGATGTTTATTGCAATAATTAGCACAATCAAACTAGAATTTTGGAACATTTTGCCATTTACTAGTTACAGATTTGGATGAGATTACTGAGTAAAACTGTATTTCACATCTGATACCTAATTGTCTGTGTTTGCCTTTATGGATCTCTCATATTATGGCATTAAGTGACTTGCCTGACAGGGTGAGAATTTTACTGGTCGAGTTGGTTTGTTTTTTTCTTTCTACATGGAGTTGGTTTGGTTTTTTCTTTCTAATGTATCACTGTATTTATGGTCACCTCGTCTTTTCATTTATGAGATTAACTAAGATGAAAGACTGTAAAATTGCAAAAGGATAATGAAATCCACTGTCCTAATGGCCTGATAGTTGAGCTCAAAGCCCACAGCATTCTGTGTTTGCTTTTCTCAACACTGTAGATTTTTTAGCATGATAGGAGCCAGGTTGGAGGAGACATCAGTGTCTGTGTTTGAAGCTCCTGCTCAGGCTCAGCACAGCATTTGTATCATGCTGCTCAGGCTTTGTCCAGTGGGGTCTAGATTCCCTCCAAGGAGGGAGATTCCACAGCCTCCCTGAGCAGCTTGATCCAGTGCATTGTGATGTTCCTGTGGACAAAAACATTGCCTTTAACTAACTGGAGTCCCCAGAGGACTCCCTGAGCCCCAGTGATGCTCTGATGCAGCCCAGGGTGCTGCTGCACGTGTTGGCCCTGCTGTGGGCAGTGATCTGTGGGCAGTGATCTCTCAGGGCATCCTCTGGACACAATGGAGAACAGGGATGCTCTCCAGTCTGTGCCGAGCAAGCCAAGACCTTGGTGCAGTCCTTTTCCAGATAAATCAGGCACTGATGTTCACTTTTTTCTTTCTTTTTTCGTTTGTGTTTTGTTACTAAAAAAAAAAATGAAGGATCCCTGACTTCCTTGTTATATCAAGCAGAATATTGAATATTTGAAACCTTTAAAAACCTGGAAAACACGGATTTTTCTTTTTTAATTTCTCTCATCTTCAGTCAGAATAATTCTCAAGCTTTAGAGTGTATTATTTACTACTATAAACCTAAACTCCATTCTACAAAACTCTGTATATTTGAGATTAAATTGGTTGATTAGTTTTATACAGTTAGACTCTTAATACTTAGATTGTTAAATGTGTATAGTAATTTTTCCTGCATGCAGGAAAAATTTGTCATGCCTAATGTGTTTGTTTTTTCAGTCATTACATGAGACAGATACTGGAAGCTCTACGTTACTGTCATGATAATAATATAATTCACAGAGATGTGAAGGTAAGGGGGCTTTAATTACTTTTTTTTTCTTCACCACAATAATGCAAAGTACTGAATTTCAATTTCTATAATTTAGAGGGGGGAGCAGCTGTAGAAAAGGAATCTCTGTTTGCTGAGTGTCTTTACTCTTACTGTGTCGTGTAAGAGTGAAGCCCACCCTAATTCCATCAATATGGAACATTTAGGAGGTCTGTATTCACAAATTATACGTGCATTTGATTACAGCATGCTTTGAAAGTCAGTTTAATTTCTAGTTTTTGAATATTCATACAGAAACTGCTTGCACTTTCTTCTTGTTAGGAAAATGTGTATATAAATTAATTGCATAAATTAAACTGGAATTGGTAGTTTATCGGCATCAATTTGACAGCATAATGACAGCCCTCATTCACACTAAGATTTCACAGAAATGCACAGGCTTAAATGCTACAATATTAATAATATTATCTGCTTCTTGGAGACGGTCCAATAAACATTTATTATTATGAAAACGTCTTTAATATAAATAAGTTTGAGAGGATAAATGCAGTGTTTAAGATCAGTGTGTCTACATACTGGTTTTAATCTGGTAAACTTTTAAACTTTGTGCTGTTTCTATAGATATTTATGGAAGTAGTTTATCCTTAAGTACTTCATTGTAAGTAGATGGGAGTTTTAACCCAAGTGGGCTTGACTCTCTTCAGTTTGAATATGCATATTTTTTGTTATTGTCATTGCCTAAAGTAGTTATTCCCATTTCTCCAAGAATTTCGTTTCATCCAAAGTGAGTCAAGCACTGTAAGAATTAAGGAAAATACTAGCAAGCTCTGATGGTGTAGTTTGAGAAATGACTCTTGGATTTTAGTGAACAGAGAAGATGGAGAGAGGGTAAACTGTGCTTCAAACTCCTGCAGGTGACCTTTGAGGGGAGAGAATACAGACACTGAACTGGTGGTTTTTATGAGGAGTCATTTGGTCTTCTGTACCCAGATACTGCAGACCATTCACAACCTCTTACTCCTTTCCTTTTAAAATCAAGAAGATTATTATGAAACAGGCTTTCTTTTTAAGTTTTTTTTTTGTTTTAATAGTCATTTCTTAAAACAGAGTCTAAAAATTAGAATTTTTGAATGTCAGCTCTTAATTGCTGGTAGAATGTCTCATCTTGTTCTGTGTTGAGGATTGTAGGTACTTTTAATTGTTTGGTTTTGGTACCGCTTGAATTTCAGAATTAACGTCATCTTTATGTTGCTGTGTCTTTGTGAAAGCTCCTCTTGTTTTTCTTGGACCATATTCTTGAAAAAAAAAACAAGTGTTAACTTCAAGGGCCTTTGAGGGAGGCCGTTTTGCTGAGGGTAAAGTGGGGATTTGTTTTATTGCTTATCCTGTCTCTTAGAACCTCAGAATCACAGGGTTGTTTTATTTTAAAATACCATCCTTAGAAAGGAACCTGTTCAAATTACATGGGTTAGGAAAAAAAGTCTAAGGTATCAGCCTAAAGCAGTGTAAACCAAGAGGGGTTTTTTTTTTTGGCAAAAGCAGTGCAGAGCTGTGGGGTTTAGGAGTTGAACACATTAAACTGCAGTATCCAGGCTCTAGATGTCACTGTAGATGTTGTTTTGAAAGGAAATAGACTAAATGACCACTTTAGAAATTACCTGAATGGGTGAAAGTGAAAGTGCTTTAATAAAATCTGTAAGGTTGATATAGTCAGGCTACATTTTTATCCCTTTTAGACTTTCTGTCAGTGTTATTTTGAAATGTAAAATGGTTGGTCGTTTTTTACTGCTCAGGAAAATCAGCACCTTATAGTCCATGAGGTTCAGGTGTCTTTCGGCTGTTTTTGTGCTCCCTTAGCTCCTGGCTGGTTAAGAAGCTAGACAGTTTAGAGTAGACAAAATTAAAGTTTGCTGTTGTCTGGTCCCAGAAACTTCACCTGACTTTTCCAAGTGACTCCAGGCTGGGACAAACTCCCTGTGCTCCACATTTACCTCTGATGTCAGAATCAAAATGTGAAAGCTTTCACAGGATGGCCTGCAGTTGTCCTGATTGCTCTGTGAGACCCGATATGTCTTGAGCCTGTGTACATCATTTGACCCCCTTCAGCATTGCTTAAAGACTATAATCTGTGACAATTACAAATTTGCTTCACCCTCAGTTAACATGATCCTGCAGTGCTTGGAAGCTGGATCATATGGTAAGGAAAACAGAACGTGCAGGAAGGTAGAAAACTCAAGACAGTTGTGCATCAGAAATGTGAATGTCAAGAACTTTTTCCCTTGCCACATTTGTTCTGTTCTTTCAACCTACTGATAGAGGACTCAGCAATTCCTTTTCTACTGTCATAACCTTGCTGTGTCAAGAATACCCAGAAGGTGACTGTTGAAAGTAGCAGCATTGAAAGGAAGGCTTTTCTATTACCAAATGTTATTACAGAGCAGTTTGTGTACAGAGAAATCTTTATGTAAGAGAACAGCAAAAGGGAAAGGGGGGGATATGGCTCTGAAATTAGTTTCTTGTGTTTTCCTGTAAAACTCCTGCTGCAATTTGAGTACCATTTGTTACTGGCTTATTTTTGCAATAACTTCAACAGAATGGTTTTTATCAGTAAAAGATCAAGAGGTTTTGCAATCCTTTCTGAGCCTTTATTGTTATGTAGAATTTTCCATAGTTGCAAAATTGTTGTTATAAAAATACCTCTTAATATAACTGAGGGATATAAGAGTGAGAGTATATAAGGTGCAAGAGTAATCACATCAAGAGCTTTAGTTGCTGAAGTTTTATCCTTAACTCATTCCAAGTGCTCCAGCTTTGTTCCATGACTTCACGTAGTTTGAGTACCTGTATATGTTACTGATTAGCAAATTAGTGTGCAGCTGGGGTCCGGGTGAGCCTGTCAGCAAAATGCAGACATCCAAAATTTTCATTATGGCTTTATCTGGATAGGTATGAATGCTTGTTTCCTACATGTGATCATCTAAATAGATAAACCTGCTAAAGCAAAAATACACATATTCTACCTTCTCTGTCACTAAGATTCAGTTCAATATTTCTGTGACTGGGAGTCAAAACCAGGGAGTTTTTCCAGGGAATAGGACCAAGTATTATGCTCTGCCCTGCATGTCATATACATATCTGAGTTGGTCCAGGTGACCTGAGACTTGAACTGTAGATAGATTTGCATGGTGATTTTTGCACTAAACAGAACTTAACCTGTGATATGAATTCTGAGAGCACACTCAGTTACCACTTCTGTCTTTCGTTGCCTGAACTGCTTCTAGCTCAGCATTTCAGATTTTGCTGGTAGAGTTCAACACTCCTACACTTCTGCTTTTAGGCATATCTAAAAATGAGTAAAAGTAGTATATATGTGTTTGTGTGTATTTATGTAACTCTATATTTGGCTATTTAAAAAACTACCAGGATAGAATCTGTTCTTTATCTTTTTCCATCTTTGAATACCCAAAACAAGAAATCTGCGGCATGTTACTTTCCCTCCAGTCTTTTCACTTTGAAACTTCTTTTCTGCTTTCTGGGGACATGCAGTAATAATTGGTGTTTTTTCTGTATTTTCTAGAGCTTACTAGATCCTTGAGATCCAGTAGCAACTTCTTGGTGAGGATTTTGTTACATATTAAGTTGTTTGAAAGTGATTAAGGCTGCAAAACTACTATCAGAGATGCAATTGAAATGTCCTACCTGGACGCATTTTTTTCTGAGGTGCACTTCCTCATTCAATGTATGAGTTGAGACTCCAAAAACAAAACTTTCAGTATCATTTCTCAGTGTTTCTTCAGGCAATGCTCTTTTCCCCCTGTTTATTTTCACTCCA
Source organism: Camarhynchus parvulus (assembly GCF_901933205.1). NCBI lineage: Eukaryota > Metazoa > Chordata > Aves > Passeriformes > Thraupidae > Camarhynchus > Camarhynchus parvulus. The sequence continues at coordinate 7,638,173 of NC_044571.1, forward strand.
GGGCCCCTGCTTCCTATCTCAAGGTCCCCATGCTTGTTTTGTCCAGCCCTTCTCCTGTTGACCTGTTAGTATGTTCAGAAGCGGTTTTGCTGAGAAAAATGTATTTATTTTGCTTGGCCTACCTGGAGTTCAACATTTACAAACTTTATGGTCAATAAGTTTGTATGTTTCAGTCATTTGCTCACACACTCAGAAAACTCCTGTCTTCTGATCGATGAGCTGGCTTCCCATGCAGCGCATTTGAATAGCTTAACCAAAAATTTGACAGACTCTTGTGGTCTCTAAACTGCTTTGCAAACCAGGTGCAAACCAGTTTGCAAACCAGTTTTATGATTTTGTGTTCACTGCAATAGAAATTAGTTGTTTTATTGTTTTTATTAAACAATTCACATGTTACCTGCTAACTTCTGATTTTGGCACCAGCATGTCCAAGCAATGCAAGGAATTTTCCACATGAGCTCTGTTTTGCTGTAGTGTTTTTCTAACTCTCCTCATCTCTCATGCCTTTAAATTTTGGGGGATTTTCCTCCATGAACTCTTCTGTCAAATGCTAGACCAGTGCAGGACTCAATTTGTAGTTTCTCAAATTGCCTGTACTGCACAAAAGCTTTTCCACTATTTGAAACAAGAAAAACTTTGATGCAGTTAAGAACTTTAAAGGACATAATCTTGGGCAGATTACATAGGAAAATAATCAGGTATATGTCATTTTTTGGTGCTATGTGGAAGTGTTGGAGTGGGATCTTGCTAAGAGTCTATCACAAAGTTATATTTGATTAGTAGTTCCCAAAGTTTCATTCATTTTCTTGCCTTTTTGATGAAGCACTGGGGAACAAGTGGTTGTGACTAGAAAAATGTAGGAGGAATGTCTTCAGCCTATGCTGCCCTCAAAAACTGTGTTAAGAGAAACAAGCCCAGGCAGGCATTTTGCTGAGATAACTGCAGCTACATTCCCTATAAAGTGTACTTCAGGAAGGACAGAAGTGATGGGGTTTGAGTTTGTGTCTGTGCAAATCAGAAGAGAACTTAGGTAGTGAACAGCTCTGCTCACCCAGACTTGCAGCTGATGATCTAAAACCAGTCCTGTCAGCAGCACTTTGCCATCTGGAAAGCTTTGACTGCTCAGTTCTGCCTTGCTGTGGTTACATGGCTGTTGGATGTGTAGCACAGTTGTGGTTCACCCATCCCAAGGAAAGTGTCTGTGCTTTGTTCAACCTTCTTGTAAAGGAAACCTTTGTCCAAAAATTTTGCTGATAACAAGGGAGAGCTGGGTCCTCAACTTCAGCCTAGTTTTTGCCTTCTTCCTTGACTTTTTAGGTAAAAGGAACTGTCCATAGGTCAAATGTAAAACATCTTTTGTATTACATGGATGAATGGGTACTACACTGTTCACTCTACAAACTTGGATTGATTTGGATATACACATAGGATTTATTATGGCCAATGTTGATGCAGCAAGATGATTTGAAAAGAAAATACAGTATGTTACCATTTTATTTAAATTTAAATTTTATATCAAAGCCTGCCTAAAGGTAGTTAAAATTAGTTTATTATTATTTATAGTCTATTAAAATCTTTCCATACTCCTTCCCATTTCAGTGAAAATATCATCATTCTGTTTTTGATGTTCTGGTGTGGATTTTGTAAACAGGCTATAAAGACTTTTCTTAAATGTTTTATCTAACAGAAGGGTTATAACTGGATCTAAACTGCTTTTAGTAGCAGCAAGACAAGTAAGGACATTTTTAATTTCCACTAGATAATTTAACCTTGGACAGTTGTTATCTGTAAGCAATACATAGAAAATTGGCCTAAAAATATGGTATGGAAGAAAACAGACAGTTAATATCATCTGGATGACAAGAATGTTTCTTTTCACTGTTCTGTAAATGAGATGTTTTTCTCCAATACAGGTGTTTCTTTGTATTCTGCTCAGATGTCTGGTAAGCGAATAGTATGACCACAAAACAGTCATAAAAGCCAGAAAGAAGCCCACAGTGGCAAGATAAGCTGCAATCATTGCAGGACGTTCACCAGCTTCTACCTTGATGTTGTAGCACGTGGGGAACTCTCCTGAAACCCTCTCCTGGGCGTTGTAGGTGATGGCTGTGACTGTAATGCAGAGTACAATCAGCCAGATAACAGCACACAAATATTTAGCGAACTTTGGCTGCCGGAACTCGTGCAGCAGGCGCCCGTGGAAGGTTCCTGGCAGAGCTTGGGAGTGTTGTGGGCCACAGTTCTTCTTCAGGGTGGCATACTGGCTGAGGGCAATGGAGCACAGGATGGTGATGGTCACGTACATGCTGACGTGCACCACCAGCGTCCCCAGGTGCTGGGCAATCCTGCACGCCGCCGACTCGTAGGGCCAGCGGTGCCCCTCCGCAAAGTAGGCAGCCAGGAAGGGCATGGTGCTGCAAACCAGCAGATTTGCAGCCACCAGGTTGGCCAGGTAAATGTACTGAGTCCTTCTGGTGGGCACTTTACGTAAAAATATCCAGGCACTCAGAATGTTCCCAAAGATTCCAGCGGGAAACAGGCAGGAGTAGAGGATAGGGAGAGCTACAGTGGTAGCTGGCGATGGCTGAAGACATGATGAGTTGTTCATTTATGGCAGGATTCCTTGAGTGGTCAGAGTTGAAACACAATTTAAAAATTAATATTTCTGTAATGTGCATCTAACATCTCTTCTTTGCTCTTATCTGAGCTGTTTCTGTCTCCCTGACTTTTCATGCTGTTACCTTAAGTTTGCGTGAGGTTACAGTTTGGGCATTCTCTTCCACTGGAGTTTCATGAAGAAAAATTAAACCCCAAAGCTTTTATGTGCCTAGAATCTAATAAAATAAATTAGGAAGCTGAAGGTTCAAGCTAGGGTCTGGCAGAACTTCTATGATCTTGGTTTATTTCTCAGTCTTCTGGAACATCTGTAACCTAATTTGGAAACCACTTACAGACCATTTAAAATTAAATGAGCAAGTTAAGTGCAAAGAATTACTTTAATTCCAGACATGCAGAAGAGTATCTGTACCTCCATTTAACTATAAATTAGTCTGTATACTTGAAGAATCTCACTCTATATATATTTATTCTGTGCTCATGTCTGTATGTGGTGTTACTTTATCACAGCTCTAATGTCAGATGTACATTTAGCAACTCAGTCTATATTTTTTAGTACATACAGTGATTGTTGAAAACTGATGTATATTAATTTTTCCAAATTCATTTTTCAGTCTTTTCTCAATTTCCAAACTGAAAATAAGAAATGAAAGCTCTGTGCAATGACTGTGTGTAAAAAGTGACATTTCAGCTTACAACCCTGTAGTGGAGAGTTTTTCCTGTTGTATGCATACATTTGCATAGATATTTTAGTGGAGTGTATCCTAGTTAGCTTTTTTTCATATCAAATCATATGAAAAAAATAACCTATTTCAAACTTAGAGACTAATAATAATTTTTTTAAACAGCTCTAAATAAATGAACTCAGATGCTAAAGAGAGTTCAGTGTAGCGATTATAAAAAGCCCAGACACCAAGTATAAAACTGCTGTAGGCAGTGTTTGACAAACTTGCAAATTAAACTAACTTTTATAGCTCTTGCATTTTAATGTACACTAAGTTCTATATGTATTGTCGAACCAAAATGTATTAAATTTTTATTATAATGTGTTGAATTCACAAAGTAATTGTTGAATTTACTCATTTTAGAAGTTAATGAAAATTTTTGTGTAATTGACCAAATTTCATCAGGTAAAACAAAGCAGTAATTTTAAGCTTACCTATACAAGTTGCAGGCACCTTCTTTTGCTGAGAGGAAATATTTCTGTCTGATATCTGTTTAATTTCCACTGCTGTAGTGAAAATGATGGCACTGGAACCTGGAGAGTGCAGTTAAAAATTTCTCTCTGACATAACTGGGTTTTCAGAGCGTACTCTTTCCTTTTACAATGTCAAGAGGCAGGTAGTCATTTAAAGTTCAGAAAATATGATGTCTGTACAAAAAAAAGGCTTTGAAATTAAGTCAGGATCATCTCCATTAGGGAAAAAAAAAAACTGGAGGTAGCATGGAAGAGCAGCTGTGACAGTCCTTTAGGTAAAGCAGAGAAAAAACACCTCGCAATACTTTATGTAGTGCTTTCCTCTTTTGGGGGTGGAGGGGTTCTCTTTAGGACTGCCCACTTTCCTCCATGCTGCTATTTTATGCATGAAAACTTGTCCTTTCAGTCATATTTAACAGGTTTTCAGCTCCACAAGGGGTTTATTCCCAAAGGCCATGTGGAGTAGTGCTGTGTCCATGTCTGTCCTCACATGAGTGACCACATGGACACATCCCTTCTGTCTGGTCAGGTGATGGAATGTCGGGAAGCAATTTATACCTGATGCATCCGAGGGTTCTGGCAGGGAAAATGGACTCAGTGGACTGTCCAAGAAATGCAGTGTTTTACACAAAGCATCCAGAGGTGTACACAGGACAGTTTCCTTCCTCCACAGTATAGGTATGATCACAGGGCAAACTCTGGTCACCTCTGCAGAAGTTGAGACTTTTGAGCTTTCTGCTTTCTGATACATCTATGGTTGTAAGATAATCTTAAATATCTAAATAAGTTCCTTTCTGAGAACAGAAGTTTGGTAAGGTTCTTGTTTTGCTAGTTTGGCTTTATGTTTAAGCATAAATTCACCTCATGATCTGTTATCATTGTTCAGTCTTATTATTACTAATTTTTTTTTTAAATGATGGACATATAAGCTGGCCTCCTGTTCTGAATCCATAGCTGAACTCATTTACAGTTACATTTATTTGCTGTGGAGTATTAGTAATTAGGTTGTGAAGCTGTAATTAGTTTGCATGTACTTTAATTATTGTTCTTGTTAGATTTAATTATACCTCATTTTCCACTTCTAAATGTATATTATATTAAAAATCATTCTAACAGAGAGAATCTTCTATTTATTACATGTTTAATAGTTTCTTAAGTAGTGTTAGAAGTCCTTGTTGCTGTGGCATTCCACTGAGGTTTAGATACAAGAATGCATACCCTGAAAAGTTGCTGAGAGTGGTGGGAACAATTCCAGTTAGCAGGTTTTTTTAAATTGGTAGTATTATTTGGTTGGTTATTGACTGTTGCCTGTAGTATTTATAATTTAATGATGATAATTCATGCTGTAAGAAGAGATAACTGCTACATTTTTTTCTGAATTATTGTATGATAATAGATTGTTGTAGTGAACTAGAGTCTATCAGACTTTATTTTGGAATGGATTACTGAGAGCAGTAGCAAAGTAATGAAGTATTGTAAGTCTTTTAAAAATGCCATCTGTCCCAGGAATACAGTTGCAGTTGGTTCTAAGCTGTAGCAAGCGCCTTCCTTATTCTTTTAGTAGACTGTTTCCATTTACCTAACTTACAAATGGTGTGTTTTATCTAAATGTATTTGAAGATACTCAAATGGAACATGTGCATTTTTATGCCATTCACTCTTAAGTTCTTCATAATTATTTTTATGTGCATCATTCACCTCAATGATTTGACATTTTCTCTATTCTCGAACCATGATTACTCTTAGTTTATACATGTTCTAGATTTTATATTGCCAATAGACAGCATATGTTGCATTTCATCATTATATGCAGACAACTTGTCTTCTGGCCCTAAAAACACAAAACCCAGGAAATTCCCAGTGGTGGAATTCCTCAACTTCAGCAATGCTTTGGCACTGTCTCTCACAGCCTTGTGTGCTGTCAGAGCATCAGACTAAAACTTCCATGTGTGAAGCTCCCAGTTCTGGGAATAATGTGATTCTCACTTGTTTTTCAGTGGTATGAGTTGCACTCCTCTTTTATACTGTTCTCAGAAACAGTTTGCAAGTTAAAACCATAATTGCATTTAATTTCAATGCAAAAATGAAAGTTGATGTTGTGGTTTAACGCTGGTAGGTGGGCAAGCCCTCGCAGCTGCCCACCCACTCCCCCTCAGTGGGATGGGAAGAATCAAAAAGGTAAAAGTGAGAAACTTTGTTTATTTTTTTTCCCTCTTCCCCCTCTTGTTCTTGTGGCCGGTGTCCTGCAGAACAGACCTTCCCTCCTGCTTTGTCTGAAACACTGATCAAATCTGCCAGTGTCTACCAAAGTAGGTGGTTGTGGTTTATCCCAGAAAGCTCCTAAATCCCACACATTCATTTACTTCCTCTCCAGTGGGCTGGGAGGCAGAACCAGTAGGGTTAAAATGGAAATTCATGGTTTGTGAGAAAGAGTTTAATAAGCTTAAAGAAAAAGAAAAAAAAAAAACCCAAGTGATAGAAAGCAACCCCGCCTGACCAGTGCCCAGTGAGATCCTAAAAATAGCAACACAGCCAGGCTTCCTTCTTGGCTTCTATTGCTGAGCATGGCACCATGTGCTCTGGGATATCCCTGGGGCCAGCTGTCCCTGCTGTGTCCCCTCCATGTCCTTGTGCACCCCCAGCCTATCTCTGCTGGGGTGTTCTGAGAGACAGTGAAGTCCTGCTTGTTGTGCAAGGGCTGCTTAGCAATGGCTGAAGCATCCCTGGGTGTCAACACTTTTGTTCACAAGTCCAAACCACAGCCCATATTGTGAAGTGTGTCCTAGCCAAAACCAGCACAACACTGGTACATGTTGGTACACCAGCAGAAATTCATGTGTTTATAGATTTGAGGAAAATTAGGTTCATGCAATTGTATAGGGATGTGTGTTGAGTTAGCTTTTAAATACAGAAAGCAAAATAAATAGAATTACCTTCATGTTAAAATTCTTCTGAAGACTCGGGTAATCAGGAAGCACTGGGAAGAGGAGAAGTACGACACTCTTTGAGTGACTGATTCTGTGGTCATTTGACACGTCACAGTGTGACTTTCAGCAGGTTTCCCAAGATGTTTCGGTACTGTTTGTTCTTCAGTAATATTTTCTTGTAAGGCCTGGTGTTTTACCCTTTAAATTTGGGAAAACTGATTGCAGAAAAAATATGTAAGGATTAAATATTTTTTTTAAAGAGTAAATATACCTGCTTTTGTTTCTTGGTCAGTAGTGACTGCTTCCTACATGACAGTGCTGTCTAGTTTCAGATGCCATTGTGAGACAGTTGATACATCTGACCTTTAACATCTTGAAGCACTGATTTATAGAGTTGTAGAAATCCAAATGTTTTTTCTGATTGCTTTCTGTAGTTGTCTCTTTGTTCTAACTTCTGCTCCCTTAATGCTGCACTTTGTCAAGATCATGTGGTCATTCCTGTTCCCTTTTTCTGTGCCATTCCTGCTCTTAGAGATTTTCTTACAGACCTGTTCCCTCTCAGATTTTCATTTCTGAGCTGGAGAGTTGATTAATGTAATGCAGTTTGGATTTTCTATATCAAAACCCTGTACTACTACTTGATCTTCTGAAGAGATCTGAGTTTATTTTGGCAATACTGCTGTGTCCATGAATTACAAACCTTGTGAATGAAAATTCTGGTCTAACACTTCATTCAAAAGAATTTTAGAAATCACATTTTGTTAAAGCTGCTGTTGTTCATGTCTGTCCTCTCCTGAGTTCCCCAGCCCACAACCTCACCCCAACCTGCTGTTCAGTATCATCAACCAACTGCTCACAGAATGAGCATAGAAAAGAAAGAATGATGAGATACATATAAATCTTGTGAAATTATAGTTTATAAACTCCACTAGATGTACCAGAATTGATGTCATTATGTAGAACTACAGTATTGCATAATAAAATTGCACTGGACAAATACAAAACCAGTAGAAGCTTTAATATAATAGGATGGCAAAATGATAGATAAAAGATCCTGAAATGCAGTTTCTGTGAGAATCGGTCAGAAATTATTGTACAAACACCTCTGTTGTATGCTGAAATGTTTTTAGAAAAAGTCAGTTACTATCATATCTTTATGAAATTACAGATTTGTAGGAATCTTTCTTTTGAAGATAAAGAAACCCCATAATTTTTTTATTTAAAAAAAAAGGAAAACAAAACAGACTGGCTAGTCATTGTAATTTGTTTGACGTGTTTATATCCAGTTCCATCAAATCTGAATGATATAAATTCACATCAAAATTAAGCCAAGTATATATCTAGCTGAGGTGAAGCCTTATGTTTACTTTGTTCAATCAAAATATTATGAGTATCTTCTGTAAAATCAGAATATTGTATAGAATTAGTAAAAACTCACACATTTTGGCACAGATTTGGCATTAACAGTCACATGATGCATTAAAGAAGTTACTGGTAGTCATATTAAAACCAACTTCTTTACACCTACTTATTTGAGCAGTATTGTTTGTGTGTATAAAGACAATAAATCCTTATTTCACAGAGCTTGATGTCTGGTCTCTCTATCTTTCACCTTTCTGGTCTGTTATGCCAGACATTTAATTTGTTCATGGTTGTGCTGCTTTAGTCATCTTGGTGCCAGACATTCCCCACCTTCAGCTCTCTGGTTTTTGAGAAATGTTACAGTTTGATATTTTCTTGTGCCTAAATATGTAAAGCTGTTTAGTATCTGAGAATGTAGCTGTAGCTATGAAATGTTGTCATTACATTGCTGTTCACATGGCATCACCAATTATTAAGATTATTTTAATCACATGGAAAGAAAAGTCTCCTGCCAGGGAGGAAGCATACAGCTGGAATGTGTGGCTTTGGAAATCTAGGAGTAGACCAGTGCCTGAGCCTGGCTGATCTTTTTGCTCCATTCTGTGAGTTGGTGTTCCTTGCTGAATTACTTTGTGCAGTCATCAGATTTGTCACATTGAAGGAAATCTTAGGAAATACCCACATCATCTCTCCTTCATTTATTTAGAATTTTCTGAAGGCGTTGCTTGCTTTTCCTCAGGTGTTTGATCTTGGCACTCATTAAAATGTTGGAAATACAAAGGCCTTAGTAGGAGTGAATATTTTAATTTTGCTGCTTAATAAAACTAAGAGTGTCTTCTGTACTTAAAACTGAATCGATAGCTGTTGTATTCTTCACGTGATTTTTAAGACACATGTTGCTAAATTCTCAAATATTTTCTTTAAAAATGCATTTATAAATGTAGTAAAAATACTGATCTCTTGGAAACCTATTAAAACAGAGAAAACCATAAAATACATAAAATCTGTAATGGTATCTAGATCTTTCAAACAGGACAGAATTTACTTTTTGAAAAATTCATCTATTATTTACATACACAAGCGACTAATATTAATGTATATATACAAGTTTACTTTTACAGGTTCAAACCCTTTTGTGGAAATGTCCCTAAAGAGTTAGTGTTCTAGTTTAGTCCAACACAAAAAAGTCTGAGAACTTCCTAATTTGTTTTCTTGGATAAACAAGAGCGAAAAAATTCTTCTGAAAAGTAACTTCCCATTTTCACAAACCAGAAGTACAACTTCTCATTTTTCTTTACAGGAGGAAAGAGGCAGAATTAGTAACTCTAGAGTAGAGGATTTTGTGATCTGAAATTGGTGACCTGGAGTCACAGAGATCAATTTAAACATTCAAATCACAGACTTCTTCCTTGAGTAGCTGGAGTGAGGAGTGGTGGTAGATAATCGCTCTTGACCGTATTGGCCAAGTTTTATGTCTGAAGTGCTCTCCAGGTTTAGGCTTTTCTCTCCATGGAGTCTTCTGCAAATCAGTTGGAATACAGTCTTACGGACACTTCTGGACATTAGGAAATACATAACTGGGTCTAGGCAGCTGTTAAATGATGAAAATATGAGCATCACCTCATTGCACGTGTGAATGATCTTCATCCAATAACAGGATGGGGTTTGTAACTGTGATGTGATGTAGACAACTCGGAACATGTGATAAGGCACAAAACAGGTGGTGAAAATTATGAGAACAATGAAGGAATTTCTTGCTGTCTTGGTGTATTTTCCTGCATTGGGAAAATTTGCCCTTCTCCTCGAAATTTTCAGAAGGTTCTTGGCAATTTTAACATACGAAAGTATCAAAAGGAAAAAAACAATCCAAAAAATCAGTACAGTGATATAGTTTAAAATTGCTTCTGTCTTCTCTGCATTCTGTTTGCTTCGGTAATGAAAGCACTTGGTAGAGTTGCTGTCCTCAGTCTTAAAGAAAGATGGTGCAACTACCACTATAAATCCTGCCAGTGCAATGGCCCACACCGTGCAACAGATCTGCACGCTCCGGGTAGTGGTGAGCATCTTTGGACGCCTCACAGACTTCGTTATTTTTATATAACGATCCAGACTAATTAGTCCCAGCAGTACTATGCTAATGTACATGTTCGTGTAGAACAGAGTTCCCACAACCTTGCAAAAAGCCCGCCCGAACATCCAGCGGTTGGTGGCGTGATAGAGGATCCGGAAGGGAAGGCAGAAGATGAGCAGGAGGTCTGCAACAGCCACATTTAGCAAGTAAACTTGGATAGAATTCCTCTTCTGATGAATGCACAGGAAAGCAAAAAGGGCTACAATATTTCCAACCAATCCAACAACAAAAATAATGGAGTAAAAAACTATCAAAGCAAGTGACAGTGAGTTGTTGTCATCCAAGGAACAGCTGGCATCATTGTGACTTTCTGAGGCATTTATGGTCAGGTTGGTTTGGTTACTCCAGAATTCTTCCTTGTGTGGACCAATGGTTGGTAAATCAGCTGAAGTTGCAGCCATCATTTGCAAAGGGGTTTTAGCTGTTCTGCAAAAAGACAAAGAGAGATTTTAAGAATTAAATCTCCATTCAAGTGTCTGTTTGCTTTATAGCCTACAGTCTAATGTGGTATAAACATAAAAGGCAGTAGCTAAAAGGAAGAAATGTGCCAAGTATTGGTGTAGCTGAATAGAAGGAGTTTCAGCCAGATATCATAAAATAATGTAAGTCTATGTAATCTGCAGGCAAGAAAGAACAGATAGTGTAGAGTACTCACAGATAAATATTTCTGTAATTACAGCGTTATTACTGTTTTGTGTTGTTTTAAAAGTCAGCTATTACATTTTCCTGCAAACTTACGAATTTTCTTTATCTATAAGAGTAAATAAGTTTTTTAAGTTCACTTCTTAGGACCAGGATTTCTAGCACAGAAAAAATCTTAACTAAGGTGCAGGGACAGGTAAGCATAGCTAAGTATTCTCAGTGTTGACACAAAGTACACAGAGTATGTTAAAGGAAGTCTAAACTCATCTGTGTTAATTTTAAGTAATTCACATCTCTCACATGCAACTCACTGGTTCTCAATTAAAAAAGCATTCATCAATTAATAATATTTATTTGGCTATGTACTGTGTTATAAGTAACCCTGTGAGACAGTATTATTGCAGTAGCAGCTTGTCTTTAATAATCTGTACCTTCACATAAATGTAAATGGTTTTTTTCCTTTTCTCGACTATTCACATATCAGTATTACACAAATAAACTACTATTAGCTGGAAATCACAATAATGCAGTAACAGGTTGTTTTCAAACCTTTCTTGTTTTCATGTTTTTCTTGGCTTTCATTGAATAGTTTTTAATTTCACTAAGCTTATTGCTGACCAGTAAGGTACAATGTGAAAGATAAAAATCAGCCTTGACCAACAAAGGAAAACCAGAAGCGTGTGGTTTGGAGAGCAGTCACATGAAGGCATTTAGAGAGATGTTTTTCACTGATAAGTAACGACAAAACTTTAGCCTTCAACTTGTTTGTCATAGCAACAAGAAATGCCATACAAAAGTTTATTTAGAATATTTTAGTTTTACAGAGGAAAGAGGTTTTTTCCTATAATCTCACAAAATTTTCAGAAGTGGTTTTCTCACTCTGCACTTAGTTTTCTGGCAACTGTTACGGAAAAAACCAAAAAACCACTGCTGTACATGTAATCTTAAAATAAATTTTATGCTAGCTCTGTGTCTAAGCCATGCACTTTGCATGCTAGGTCTTAAAAAATGCAAATTTACCTTTAATTCTGTGATGCAGCCACAGCAGTGAAAATGGCAACACTTTTGGCAAAATTCTAAGAAGACCTGATGTACTTACAGAATCTGAATTCTTGAGAGTCTAAAATATTTTAACATCCTGTGTTGTTTGACCCTACACTTGCATTAAACTGGTAGGGTACATTAGCAGTTTCCAAACCAGCTGTTCTCATACTTGCCACATGATATTGTCAGGGCAAGTAATTTCAAAAGATTGATTTCAAACTGCAGTGTTTTCAAATATATCTTGAAACCCATCTACTGCAATGACTTCATGTTTAAGTTGCTTTTCTATGAAAATGTTTGATATGGGGACTTGTATAAGGAAGTTTAGATCAATGAGAGAGAAACTTGGGTTACGCTGCGAATGGATTGGGAACAAAACTTTTCACTCTCATAAGTTGTGTCACCTCTAAGCAAGCAGACGTGCTTAAACCTAGGTATTAAAAGAATTACAAGAGAACTATAGCTTAAGTGTAAAAGAATTCACTTACCATTTACGTGCTAAGAAGTTCTGCTGGTTCTCAAAAGCGCTGGTGAAGACGGGGAGGAGAAACGTGCAGGTCCTTTTATTAGAAAGCTGCAGCAGCAGCTTCTGTCTGAAAGTGGCGAGCTCCAGCTGACTCGTACAATTGGCAACAGGGGGAAGTTTTATCTGGTGTTGCAACTGGTTTGCTTTGTTTTTTTGAAGGCATTTTTATCTGGCTCTACCCAGTTTATTTGAGCTCCGCTGAGAGAGGTTCTGTAATCAGTTTTTCTCAGTATTGCTCTGATTTGGAGATGGGAAGTTTTTTTCTCAGAGGTTTTGTTTCTGGTGAGCCGTGCCAGTGGTTTTTTGGGTGATGATGTTGGTACTATCTGTCATCTCTTTAATACTTCGTGGAAGTAGTGTCACTTTTTTCCAGTAGAGGGTAAAGATAAGTCAGGACCACAGGGTAATGGTACATTTTGTAAATGTTTATATAGTTCTCCCATCTACCTTTCTCCTTGCCTGGGATTAGAATTTTAGAATTCTTTCTCACTCCAAATGACAGTGACAAGAGGATGTGAAAGTGCCCAAAGTGTGCATCTGAACCATTTCACTAAGGCAGAAGTGAAATACAATATGCAGCAATAATACCACCTGGTAATACACTTCCAAGTGGGGCATAGGAATTGAAAATTACATATATAAATTGGAAATTTAAGAGTGGATTCTAGAAGACCTAATATGACTAGGCCTAAATTAAACTAAGATCTCAAGAACATTGTTTTGAAGGTCTTTGTTCTCATATAATTTAAACTTTTACGAAAAGACGTGGGTGGTTAGAGATGATAACTTCACAGGTAGTCAGAAGGAACTTCTGGTAGGTCCTGTGCACTTTTTTGAGTTCTTGGTTTTGCAATTTAAGCAGTAATGTATTCTCAGGAAGTAGGATACAAATTTGAGGTTCTTCATTTTAAATAATATGGTATTGAAAAGAGAGGCTTTGAGTAAATGCATGAAGTTCTAAATTAAATGCAATTGTTTGGGTACGTGTATTTAATACCAAACTGCGTTCTGATAGATTTTGTCTGTATGTTGCTTCCTCCTGCAGCAGTCAGTACCCGTCTGAATTGTTGTATAATTATTTCATTTATATATTTATTATAAAATTATAATTCATTCAGTTATTTCATTTTTATACATTACACCTCACTCTTATTTGTGGAAAATCAAAGGTATATATGCCTATGGCTGGACTCCAGTTTAGACACCTAAAGAATATCCCTCACTGGAATATTCCAGGGGTGTTCCTTTTCTTTCCTGCACTTGAGAAGTGCTGAGTGAATTCTGTGATTAAGGCTCAAAACAGAGTTTTATGTTCTCTGTGGGAAGGATAAGACCCCACAAAACATACCGTAAGCAAGATATTTCAGCTGGAGAGTGGAAACAGTATAAGGGTTAATAGGATGACAGACAAAAAGGAAAAGTAATACTAGGTAAGAAATTATAGACATGGGGTTTTTAGCTCCATTTTATCTTGATTTCACTTTGTGTTCCTTGCTAGTTCTGGTAAGTTCTGAAATGATTTTTCTGTGCCTGGGGTAATAGAAGGGAAGCCAGTGTAGAAAGAGGAGTCCATGCCAGAAAAGAAGATATTTGAAATTAAGACATTATTGAAAAAAACCAAAATCTAACCTCTGATCACATATTTATGAGAGTAAGTTCTAAAATACGGGTTGTTTTTCTCAAACAGTGTAATAATTTGTCTGGATTTTTGTCTTTTCAGCCACACTGTGTACTGCTTGCCTCAAAAGAGAATTCAGCCCCAGTAAAGCTTGGTGGCTTTGGGGTAGCAATTCAATTAGGAGAGTCTGGGCTAGTTGCTGGAGGTAAGAAGTTTTCCTTCTAAGTTATTTAGTGTTGTGCATGTTGTAGTGCAGAGTTCTGTTTTTCTGACACAGCCTGACGTGCAAAACAAGAGCTCAAAAATAATATTTCACTACAGGCTAAGTTAACATGGTAGATGCACCCAGCCAAGCTAAATTGGTAGTGGAATATAACCTGCATTCAAACATTAAATCCCTGTAAATGTTACTTAACAGGAGTTCATGCTGGTTTGATCAAAATAAAACTGAAAAAACCCAAAGAATTTTCCACTTTAATACAAGCTTTGGCTTAATTCTGCCATGCTTGGTAAAGCAAAGAAAATAAAAATGCAGTCATTGAAGCACTTGAGTAAGGACTTACTGCAGCATCATCAGTGCTCCCCGGTTTGATAGGCAATTCCTGTCAGAATGCTGTCCTGTTTAATAGCAAAAGCTTACTGTGATTCTTTTCTGTGTTTTAAAATTTCATTGTAATTATTGCATAAGACATCAATATCTTGATATGTATGTATATTTTTTGACTGTATTTTGTTTTCTGTGGATTTTATTTCCTCTAGCTGCCTTCCATATTGTTCCAGACAATAGGGTTATGCTTTAATCAGCCTGCACAGATGAAGACCCAAGCAATTTTCTGATGCTTTCATTGCCAGAGTAGGAGACCACAACAAAACATTTTGTTAGTTTTAATATTTTTTTCTTCTGAATTAATAACTTTCTTCAGTACCATGCATCTTCAAAATCTCAGATTTCCTAATTTAACCACTTAACATTCTGTGTCAATTTGAGTTTTGTACATTTTTTTAAATAAAAAGCAAATCAAATATAAACATATCAACAGCTTTCATTCCCTTCCAGATATTGCTGATACCCTGGAAATATCCAAGTATCTTATTAACTAGAGACATCTTCTCCAAGAAAGTACATTCAGTTAAGCTGTAAAAGAAAGTCATTGTTTTCTTGTGTTACTCAAATTATCTTTACCTCAGTCACTGTTTTTTTTAGCGGTAGTTTCTACACTTTTGTTTCTAATTGTCTCATTTTTCTTTATGTTCTGCTGAGCAACTTTACCCACTCCTTCTGTTTCAGCCACTCTTTTGGAGGTAGTCAGGTGCAGTGTACTTTCAGACTACCAGCTGTCTAGCAAGAAACATTCAAGTTCAACTTTAAAAAAAGAATTACTGCATTTTTCCTGAAGTTTGCCATGGCCTTCCTTTTGTGTTACTGTGCCCACTCACTGTTCCTGAGCTCAACCTCCAGCAGTGATCAGTGCTGGGAGTTCTGTTTGCAGCTCTCACAGAAGATCCCAAATCTCATCACTGTGATATTTATCAGTATCTTTTGCTTCTTCCACCTCAACTTCTACCATGTTGGTCTGCCTTCACACAATTATTTTTTTCCCTTTTTCTCATCTGGCATCTCCCAATTTGCAGCCTTTTCATTGGCACTTGTTGCTTTCAACTTCAAATTCCACTCATTTTCAGGGATAGCCAGAGTAATTCCACTCCATTTATTTACTGTGGAAAGTCTCCATAACAGACTCCTCTCTTCCTTCTCATCTTCCATTCCAGTCTTTTAAGCACAAACTACCTCTGTTGTCTGACAATTCTTTTCCCTGCCAGAACCCTACCTGAAGACAAATTACTGGACAGTTCCCTACACAGAACTGGCCAGGTCTTATTTATTTAGTTTTACAATATAACACATGTGTTATATGAAAGCTGCCATTACTGGCTGTTTGAACTGGACTATAAATTCCTTATAAATCAGTGTTTATCTACACATTTGTTTAAGGGTGTTATTCATATGGATAAATTTTGTCATAATACTAACAATAATTTACAGGCGCTTCTTATTTCTCAATTGTCTCATAAAAAAAGTAGAAATTCTCCAAATAGAGAAGTCTGAACAGCATCATAACCAACCTGTTCACTTTCACATTGCTTTTTTAGTTTTTAGTGGAAAACATTGATTCCTCTTGACATAGTCAACTATTTCCATTTTAGCATGGCAATGCCTGCGTTTGGTGGATAGTACATAAAAAAAGAAATTCTTTATTAAATAAAATGTATCATGGCATTAAGATAATTTTGCTGACCTGAAATCCCCTGTGCTTTGTTTGTGCTGTTTTTCCTACTTCTGTACACCTTGACACACCTGTGCCTGGCAATCCCAGATTCTATGTAGCCCCAGGAGAACAAACTAAAGGGAATTTTCTCCCTCAGTGTGTTTGAAGCCAGCCTTCAAGCTTACAGCTTTTGCTTTGTTTGGGACTGTAGCATTTTTGACTTGACAAAGGCATCTTTATCAGAGTGTGCATAAATTGCTGGAGAAGGATTTTTGTAGTGAAGTTAAATTAAACCCCAGGTATTAAAATCTTTTTATATTAGTCCAAAGACAAACTTAGAAAATTTAGAAGGATTATAACTACAGGATTCTTTCTTTCAACTAGGTAGATGGCTGTTTTACAGAAGTGTAAGAGAGCTCAGGAGAACAAGCTGTGACATCATACTAGATGTCATTGATGAAAATGTGTATGGAGGAGATTTTAGGAGTAACTGTATTTTATCAGCTAACAACTCAGTTGACATTATTTTTAAGAAAGTTTTATTACTAGTTATTGTTTACTTTACGTAAGTAAAATAAAGTAAAAAAAAAAAAACCCAAAAAAAAATGACGTAGCCATAACTCATTTCTTCATAAGGCCAGAGGGGAAAATGGCAGGAAATATTCTTTGTTCCACTCCATTTGCCCCAATCTGCAATAAATGGCTAAGATTCATGTGTTGTCATCTGAGCTAGAGGAAATAGGCTTCATGAGCTACCAATCTCTGAAGGTTTCTTTTTGCTTCAGTTCTTATGATCAGAAGTGGAAAATTGTGCTATGGGCTTCACTTGAAGCCTTGAAGTACTTTATAAAGGAACTCTGGCAGTATACACAGGAGTTAGAGAACATCATAATTTATGAGTGAATTCATTTTAAGGAACAGCACAGTTCCATAAGACAGTAAACAGTCTGTGTTGCATTGTCATGATGCAGCTGGAGTAGTGGAACCTCTGGGAAGTCAGTGATTTAATAGACTGATCTCACATTATGATCTCTGTCTCCTTCCTTGAAGAGTTTTTCTTGCAGAGCATAGTATGAATTGTCGCAGTATTTTCTTAAATGTGACATCATATTTATCTGATATCAAATATCTTAGATGCTAAATCTTGGGATTTTTAACTAGTATATGGTAAAAAAGTCAGAAGGAACTAAACCCATCAAGTTCACAACTGATATTTCCTTCACTTAATCTACTTAATTTCTCCTGGGTTCAACTAGTGCCAAGATAACTGTATAGACCTAAGTAGGATGAGGTTCTTTATCTGGGGATAGTTAACTGTCAATACTTAACTTTCACATTTTACCTTCAGCAGCAAAATGTCACAGATACCATAATGCTAATCCAGTCCAGTATTAATTTTCATGTATTGTTAGTTACATGCCCTAGGCTGCCTCAAAATCCTATAGTATCCTAATGTAAATTATTCTCTTATTGGAAAACATCTTATGTGTTCTTAGCAGCAGTACAGCACATAAATACCAAGTGCTCTTGGTTCCTTGTGAGCTGTATTTGTAGGCTTATTACCAAAAGAGCAAAAGAAGGCATTGCCATAAATTTCCCTCTAATTAAGACTATGAAATGGTGGGGAAAGGGGGCAGAACTTTTTAGAGTTCCTTATTTTTTGTTTTGTTCTCATCAGTGTGAAAATGATCATAGAATGGTTTGGGTTGAAAAGGGACCTTTAAAGCTCATCCAGTCCAACCCCCTGGTAGGAGCAGAGCACCTTCCAACAGATGAGGTTGCTCAGAGCAGCCTGACCTTAGATGTCTCCTGGGATGGAGCATCTGTCACCTCTCTGGGCAACATCTTCAGTGCTTCACCAAACTGAATCTTGGTGGTTTTATCAACCCCATGTTAGAAAACTCTTCTTTTGTTTGTTTTTAATGTTGGAGGGTTTTTATACTGTGCAGATTCTTTTTCCTTTTCATCATCAGAGTCTGAATGGTATTTTGAAGCTTTCATTTCTTTTTCAAAGAGAAATAAAATTTTGTAAGCTGAGATCCTACACTACTATTCTTCTTTCTTTTACAGGGTAGAGTTTTCACTTGGTTTTTTTTCCTGAAAAATAAAAGAATGCAAGTCCCTTCACAGCTTTGCCTGTAAGAGACTTTGTTTTATTTAAAAGATACAGCTTTGGTTTGCTTTCTCACAGAAATGCCACTTCACAGCTGGGCTGATTTGAGAGTGCTTACAGGAGGCTAATGTGTTGAGAAATCATTTAGGTTTGCTTCCTCCACCATAGTTGTATGGCAGAAAAGGCCATTGAATTAATTCTAATTAGTCTTGTTAACATGTGAGTTAGGTGCTTTGTTTGTTTTCTGGACAGTCATATCCAGTGGTCCAATCGTCTGCTGATGCATCTTTTAAACACATTTTCTTCAGACAATCTTCTGTGCTGAAGCTGAATTACCCCTTTTTCTGCCCCCTTTTTTTCCTTTTTTTTTTTTTTAATCTACTCATCTCCTCTGTAGATCTGCTTTAAACATCTCTATTGTCTGGAGTAATGTGGAAAGGAATTAATAGTAGTAAAGTACTGCCCTCTCTGATCTGTTGTGTGTGATTCTTTGATTCCTTCCACATTATTCTGGACATCCCACTCTTTTAGAAACACCTTAATTTGTGAGCATATTTCTTATTACACTATTGTGAGAGGTCAGATGGTGATGTTTATTAGTACCTCACATTTTTTTTCCTAAAAATTATTTGTTCCAGTTGTTTCCTTATACATCGTTCAGATACTACTGCTGTTGAAAGACTCTCCTTCTGATATCTTGGTCATCAATCCCCTGCCTTAGGGATGACAAAATCTGATTGGGTCTCTGTATATACTCTTCTTCTTGTGGAAAGCATAGCCCTATTGTCTGGAATAATATGGAAAGAGTCATAGAAACTAAATTACCAAAGGTAAGTCAAAATTTATCTTTAGTGCTTGTAAATGATGTCAGATTGACAGCACCTGAAGGCTGAAGCTTTCTGTTTATCCACAGGAAAAATCAGCAAAATTAGCAACTTAATAAATTTACAGGCAGCCAACATGCCTTAAAAACTGGCTGGTAAGAAAGTTTACTTCTAGGAATAAGGTGTCCATACCAATGTAACCTAGATGTCTCTGTCCAGGCACTGAGTGCTTCCTAACTCAGCAAACACCTTGGTGTAGGCATTTGCAGTGAAATGGATGGAGGCAGGTATCACATGCCACTGTTGAGTCTTTGTACAGTGATGATTTTCAGTTAATGCCACTCTAGAACAAAGAACCTAAATGCACACAGACAGAAAATTTATTCCAGTCTTCCATATGATTTCTTCTCATATATGGATACAACTAAAAATCCTCTGTGTGTGCATGCATGCAATCTATATTCAGTTAAAATGTTGGGTTTTTTTCATGCACAGTCATTTGAATATATCCATTAGTGTGCTTATATTCTGAAGAATAAAAAGCCTGTGGAAGGCAGAAGTCACCTGTTTCAGAGAAAAGTGCCTTTGCTTACTGCTCTTTTTCAAACTGCCTCCAAAAAGTGCAGACTTTCTCCCAAAATACCAAAGAAATTTTGAAAATCTCTAAAATATTTTAAAAATTTGCTGTTGAGAAGAATTTTAAAATTTTACACTGGACATGTTTAGAAGGCAGATTTTCTACTAAATAATTTTCAGCAGAAGTGATATTTGACCTTAGGGGCAGTGAATATCCATGGTTTTAGACAACTTTGCTGTCTATTGCCTGTATTTATGCTGTTACTGATATTCCTTACAGTTCTTGTAGTTGCAACATAGGAAAGTTCCCCATCTGTGTAAGTTCATGTGTGCACTTTGTTCATTTTCCTGAGCTAAGTTCAGTTCAAAGGTGCAGCTCAATAGTCCTTGCTCAGGTCAGTTTTTAAAATAACTTCAAAATCATCATTTATTCCTCTGATGAACCCAGTGGACTGGTCACAAGGATAACAGCTGGCCCAGAAACTTCTATAGCCTTTTTAAGATTCCAATACATATGTAGACATATATACATGCATTTTAAAATCCTGTTTGACTGGACAGTTCAGTCTCAACCAGTTAAGTTTCTGCTTCTTTTGGATTTGCTTTTTCATGGACATAAAATTGTGATTTCCACCACCATAAGTACCCACTTCATCCAAGTTTTAAAGTGAGTATTAGAGTTTAGCAGCACTGATTTTTCAGTTTGCTTTTAAGTAAAATCCATTTTTCATCTGGGTTATGGCAGCAGCCTGGTGGGGACTTAAACAGCTGTGTAGTGTTTCCTTTTACAAAATCACTCTATTCCTTCTGCTCCATGACAAGCAGTTCATCAAAATGGATTTTTATTGTGTCCTGGGTTTGGACCAAGCCAACAAAGATCAAGTTCTTCTACCTGTGGTGGAAGAAACACCTTCTAACTTCAGGGGACCAGAAAGAAGATGTGTGATGATCAGAGAGGGACTGGTTTTTGACCATCACTTGTCTGTTTGTAAGAGCACTTGAGCACCAAGTGAAGGTGCAGCCTGACATTCTGATGTGAGGTCTCCAGATGAAGCAAAATAGGAGCTTTGAATTATCAGATAGATTTGGATAGTGGGAAGCAAAGACAAATTAAACCACCTCCTCTCCTCACCTTCCCCAGGTTCAGCTTCACCCCCTCACTCCTGACTCACCCCCCAGCCCCAGGTGGTTCAGGGAGGATGGGAAGGGGCAGTTTCCAGTCTCCTCACTTGCTGGGCAGGTTTTTTTCCCTTTCTTACACACACTTTCCCCTGCTTTCTCACACCACTGTCCTGTCTGCTGGGCTGAGCTGTGCCTGCAGTGATCCCTTGGAACTGTGTCTGGCATGGGGCAGCTCCAGCCCCTCCTCACAGAGACCACCACTGCAGCCCCGGTGCCAGCCCCTTAACACCTGAATTCCTACACTCCATCATGCTGTTGGATTGCTTTTATAGCATGTGCTGCTGCTCAATATGCTATTTACACCAGGAGAAAATGTAATTGTTTGCCAAGACACAAGATACTCTTGAGGTTACCCTTCACTGAAATGCCCAGCAGACTTAAGTGCATTAACAAAAACAAAAAAACCCCAAAGCCAAACCCCAAACCTTTAAGTGTTCTCACAGCACACAGCCATTTTTGCACTGTGTTCACCTCTGCAATTTCTTATTGAAACCACAGAAAGTTCTTGAGCTGAGAGGGCTGGTGCATAATTGTTGAAAATGCACATTAAATCAACTTAGATATCATTTGATATCTGAGGTTCATGGTTTCATTAGCTACTTTTTCCAGACAACTGTACCTTAATGCCTCTTTTAAGTTGCTTGTTATCCCATGTGATATTTTGTCTTCTGCTGATTTCCCCCGTTTGTCTTCAGAGTAATCCCTCTTCTCCACACTTGTCAGATTTTATAACAGCAATTATAAAGCATGGTGGGAATGCAGAATTTTCAGAGAATATACGATTTTCCATTTGTATTTATGAAAAATATTTAAGTGCGCTGTAGTACCACAAAAGATATTTTTTTCAACATGTAAGAAAGGTTACACCTGCTCCAAAGTTGCACATGGGTTCCTTTGCACCCAAGTCTCAAGAAGTTTCCACTGAGACAAACAAAACCTGAGTAACTCTGGTCTGTGGTCTGTGATCACCTCCTGAGTTAAAGGTCTCCAGTCTGTGGTAGGTACACCACGAACATCCCGTGAGCAAGTCTGAGGGATAGAGAAATGCTCTTTGAATAGGCAGGTGTTGCTGCTTATGCACAGGCATGGCCTGATGCAGAGCTGGAAATGCTGATGCTTTTCCTGTCACCAATGATGGCATCCAGAGGGGGGAAAAAAAAGAGGAAACTTTATAGATATAAGTTTTTAGGCACATAAAAAAGGCAAAAAAAAATCACAGCTAATTATGCATGCTGGATGTGTGTGTATATGATGTCCATTTTCCTTGTCTTCCCTGCCACCAGGCATCTAAAAGAGAGAGAGTCATCTAAGGAGATAATTCTGTACCTCATATATGTGATTTTGAAGATTTGCCTTTGAGGTTTCTCTGGCTGAAATTATGCCATACACCTCCAAAGTGTGTACAGCCCACAAGAAGAATGACTCATCTTCCCCTATGTGGATTCTTTCTCTGTCCACACTAAATATCCTTCCTCTTCCTCCTGTGATATGAGGGATGAGCTGGACTTGCAGCATCTTGGTGATTTAATCTTTTTCAGCTCAGGAAGGAACTGCCCCTTTGCTGTCAGGTCAACCTGGACTGCAGGGACTTGTTAAGATGCCAGCTTAGCCTACTGATGAGGTCACATCCCTTTGTCACAGACAGATCCCTAACATTTGTTTGGCAGAGGAATTCCCTGCTAAACTGGGTTTGAAAAGATTTAGCAGCAAGCTACGTGAAGAAGTTTGATAGTGGTGATGTTATTTCTTAAGAGTATGGTTGAAAAGCTGCTGTCTTTTCTGACAATATTTTAATCCTTTAGATGCAAAAAGGACTCATTAAGAGAACATGGTCAGATCATATTCCTGGATTAGGTGGGATAACCAAAGGATGGTCTTCCCTGAGGAAGCCATGTCCAAGTAGTCCCCCAGGTGTTCTTCTCAGTGCTGTGACTTGGCTGAGTCCCAGGCAGAGGGTGAGCAGGACAGATTGATCAAGCAAGAGCCTCTTTACAAAGACAAGACTGAGTTAAATACATGCCCTGCAAACACCCTGGATCCTCTGGGCTGCATTTTAGGCTCTCCTAACCAGCAGGTGCTGCAGGCCTGGAGTGGAGCCCCTGAAATCCACTGTAATAAGCAACAATAATTTATTAGGAGGTACTAGTGGTGAAAGTTTGCTACACTGATGTTCTCTTTCTTCTGTTGTTATTTGGTGGAACCAGGGTAGTCCAAAGACTGCAGTGTTTGTAAGTGTCAGTGATAACCTGAGCATTCCAAGCTTCATTTTTGCAAAGGAGACAAAACTCTTTACAATGGGAAGCATTTATAAGGAGAGGTAAAATGTTAATTGCTTTATTTGGCTAAATGTGTTACATAGAAATTGAATGAAGTTATTCTAACCAGTTTTATCTGCTCAAAAGATCAGTTGGTGCTAAATGCATTTTGTTTTCATAGGAAAACATTATGAAACTCAATGAAAGCACTCCGTGAAATTAGCATTATCTTTTCACCTCCAGTAAGATACTGCCCTCTTCAAATAAATGAATAACACATTTGCTGGCATTTTGCATTTTTGCTGGCAGTTTCAGTAGACCAGCCAAGGTATGGGCAGAGCATCAGACTCTGCTCTTGCCAATTAGATGCAGCTTTTTCAGGTTATCAGTGTGGACTAGAACTCTACAGCATCTTTGTATTTGCTCTCTAAATAATTCCTGTTTCAAAGATTGTCCAAATTGATGGGTTTACTTTTATATGGCAAGTTTTACTGAAGAGTCCCAGTGTTCTTACAAGTCTTGTTTCACATTCTGCCAGCTTGGGTAGACTATTCCTCAATTTATAAAAGTAAAAATTAAGCAAAAGGGAAAATGCTGATTTATCTCACTACGTATATATAAAAATATAAACTTAAGGTAAAAAAAAAAAAACGTGTTAAAAGCTTTAAGCCATGAACAAAATGTATTAAAGCTGGGTTTTTTTAATGCAGTGATATTCTTCATTTCCATGTTTGACACACATCACTTTGACTCAATTTTATTTTTATTTTTATTTCCATTCAGGACGTGTAGGAACACCTCACTTTATGGCTCCAGAAGTGGTAAAAAGAGAACCATATGGGAAGCCTGTAGATGTTTGGGGTTGTGGTGTGATCCTGTTTATCCTGCTAAGTGGTTGTTTGCCTTTTTATGGAACCAAGGAAAGGTTATTTGAAGGCATTATTAAAGGCAAATACAAGGTAAATGACAGCATACATGAATCCTTTCCAATGAGATGAGCTCTGTTGGTAACATTTCTGAAAGTTGATGTTTGTATTTAGCCTGATTTAAATTTAAAGTTTATGGAAATCTGTCACACAGGAAGAGAGATTATTTTCCCTCCCCAGTCTGTCTTGTACCTGATGTGTTTTGTATCATTGTTAGGAATTACAATATGGAAATATTTGCTCAAGTGAAATAATAAATAATTACAATCAGCCTCTAACTGTACATTGACCCCAGCAGGAAGACAAGAGGTTTAGCTGTGAATTAGAACATACTGTAACCTCAGATATATAAACAATTTAAAATTTTTGATCAGCGAACAGATCAAAAATTTGATCTGTTATCTGTTTATAACAGAGCTGTCCTAAACATTCATCGTCATCATATTGCCTTGATTTAAAACAAAATGTATGTTAGTTTACAAATGCAGGCAAGCATTTTTCTTCTTAGTGCAATAAAGTGCAGCTGATGATTCACCAGGAGCCGCTTGCAGCCAGGGGCAGGTCAGGGTGCACACAGAAGCTGTCACAGCCTCAGCCACAGACCATTGTGGTGACAAATTTAAAGCTGCAGCTTCACTGTGGGTTTGCCTAAGATCAGCTTTGCTGTGCTTTGGAACCAAGGTCATACATGAGCTGTGCATGAGCAAATTACAAATGGAAACTCCCAAAGCTGTCTGATAGTCTGATTTATTTTATCACTAACAGCCTGCTGAAATGTAAGTGACAGCAGTGTTACTGTACTTGGTCAGGAGCACATATTTCATTTTTTCCATTTTATAATCCTAGAAACAGCAGCATTTCTTCATGGCACTAGTTTTGAGATTGTACAGACTGACAGATATTTCACTTTATGGAAGATTTCTTTATGGAATCTCTTAAGCAGCTAAAACCTTCTGGAAGGATACAAGTTAACTTCTCTTTTTTTTAAACAAAAAAGCTACAACCAGTACATTGTGTCCTCTTAGTTCCTTTTCTGTTCCTGTTTCCGCAGTAATTTGTCTATTCAGTGAAAATCCTGTCAAATTTGCAATTACCTTCATTTCATTAGAGCTGAAAAGGAAATTAAATCACAGCTATAAATGTGCATTTCATAGCCAGATAACATTGCTAAGTGTCCCAATTCAAAGTGACCGTTTTTTGTAAAGACTGATTTTAAATGAAATGGACCTCTTTAAATGACCAGATTGTAACATTGAAAAGAGTCTGGTTATAATTTTGAATTTGCATTTAGTACTTTGTAAAGTTAGCTGTCTGTAATCTAAATAAAACTTAGCTTCTTCATAATTTAAAGAAATACTAGAAATACCTTAAGGATATTATCCTTTATATCACATACAGAATTTTCTTACTTTGGTACAGTTTTATCAGGTGTCCATCATTTTGAGTGTTTGGGCACAAACCTACATATATGCACAAAATGGAAATATATTTTAAATCATCCTTCACATTGTTTCTCCTAGAGTTCTGCTCTGAAAGTGTTACAATTGCTGATATTGTCTTGTCCTTTTATGCTTTTCTGTGGAAAGGAAGGAAAAGGACTTTTTTCCTTTTCCTAGTGGAAAAACTTTACCTGTTGTGAAGTTGGAAGGAATTTATTGGGAAGAAACATTGTCCCATAGCACCTTCAGGACAGGATCTGTGTACTTCACAACAGGCATTCTCTTATTCCTTTCTTACCCAGAATCACTAGCATGGAATTGTGGGTTGAAACAGATAAATTCTCTTGTCATTTATTGATTTCAGGAGTAGATTCAATTTCTGCAGTTATCATATGCATCATTAACAGTTAAACAAAGCTTAATTATGTTTTGCTTTATCTAGTGAGTGGTGACTTTTATCTGAGCAGAATGTAGAGTAGGTAGAAATTACACTGTGATTATAACATAATACTAACGACATGTCAGGTTTATGTTTTCAATTTTTGTGCCATTTCAGTAACAACTAGTGTTCCATTTTTACAAGTTATTTAAACCCTTAGAAATTTCCTTTTACGTTCATTACACGGAAATGTTTGCAAGCACCAACCACTGTTGATTCTGTGATTCTGTTAAATCTCTGCAATTTTTGTAGATAAACACTAGGTTCTTTTCTACATTCTTGTTACTAATTTAATTTTTTTTTCTTGCTCCTAATCAGATGAATCCTAGGCAATGGAGCCATATTTCTGAAAGTGCCAAAGATCTGGTGCGCCGCATGCTTATGCTGGATCCAGCAGAGAGGATAACAGTGTATGAAGCACTGAATCACCCCTGGTTAAAGGTAGTAAAAGCAGCTGTTTACATGCTACTTTCTCATTTAAGGGAGAAAACCATGGATTTCTTTGTTTTCTGAGCTTTTCAAAGTAGACATGAACTGTACAAAATGTGGGATAATATGATTTAAATGCTTTCTAGGATTAGAACCTGAGATTTTGATAATTGCCAGGCTTAAACTCTTGCTTAAGAGCAAACTCAGTTGGACATCTTCAGCAGCACCAGAGTGCGGGGAGTAGGGCTGCATTACATAAAGCTTAAAGAAGGTATTAATGTGTCTTTCTGTGGCTCTCAAACTCCAGAGAAGTAATTTCTGATCTCCTTTTGCTTTTAGTCATATCTAAACCTCTTTCCTGTTAGTCATGTAGCCATGCACTCTACGGCTGTAGGTTATGCTGCTGAACTGTGCTGCTTCCTTACATTAGATTCTTGAAAATATCCCACCAAAAGGGAAGGAAGTCTAGTGGAGTGTTGCTCCAAGGCCACTGTGACTGCATAAAATTATATGACATCTGGTAATCAAATTATTTTTCAGTGATGGCAGAATTTACAGCACACTTCAAGCCAGTGGAAGAGTAATTGCTGCACACTGAAGGTTTGCAACAGGAGCAGGAGAAAATACACCTGTAGCTTCTCAGCAGTCCATCACTAGTCTGCTAAACACTGGGGTTTGAGAATGATGGGTTGTGCAGCAGAATTAAAAGGTGAAAAGTGCTGGTTCAGAGCACTGTATTTTCTTTGGCAGAAGCTGATGAATTAACTATTTTCTCAGCTATCCTTTGATTTTCTATAGTGGGTGTCCAGGGTAGAAAGGTCACAATATCATTAACTTAAACAGTGCACTTATTTTGAAAGGGGGCTGATCTGGTGTCTGCTGCTGGCCTCTCTTCATGCTCTACATGAGACAAAGAGAAACCCACAAAGACACAACCTGGGAAGAACAGGATCCTATGCTGTTCTCCCTCCAAGTAAATGGTGTAGCCACCAGTGAATGGAGTCAGTCTTCGTTTCTCTGCTCTCTGTCTGCCTCTGACTCTTGTATTCCAAGCTGCAGAATGGTCTAGCTTGTCAGAGGAGGTTGGGAGTGTTCACCTCTCAGAAATGACAGTGGTTAAGGCAGCTCTTCTGTGTATTGGGAAACTGCAGGTTCAAGCCATTCTACTCAAAAAGAGGCAAAGTTCTGTCTGTTGGTCTGGGATGTACATAGTACATCAAATATCAAAGGGTATGGAAATGAATGCTGTGTTTTGGAATCCCAGAATATCATACAAACACAGGTGATCTGTTTTTACCTGCTTGTAAGTGGACCTTTTCTTCACTTTGAAAGCATACCCACATTGAGATGCCAAAGCTAGAGCTTGGTTGAGGGTCATTTTGGCAGAAAACCTGTAATTTTTGTTGTTTGAGCAACTAAGCTAATTAGGTTTGTTAAAAAGGCAATTCTGTAATGTGCATGTGCAAGCTCTGCCTGTGCAGTTTTGCACTTTTGGTGTCTGTGGTCTCTTTTTGACCATGTTGTTATTTGTTGGAAGTCACATGGTTTAGTTTATGACAACTTTGTTTGCCAGGCATTCTACCAGTCAGTCTTCTTATTTCTGCCTACAATAAACTGCCTTCTTTGCTGACTCAGAGCTTTCCAATCCATTTATAGATAGGAGCAAATACAGCATGAGACAGAGACATCTTTAGTACCATAGACCACAGACTGCTGTGGTTTCACTCTGATTCAGGAGAAGAATGTGATAAACACATTAAATTAATGATTTTATATAGCTTCAGGGGGAAAAGGTAGATGGCAGCTGCAAGTTTTGTCCCTTCTGTCACTGCAGTTGTTCATTGGCACATTTTTCATCTGCACCTACAATGGAGAATTCTTCCTATACCATCCTCTGGCTGGCATTGGGTTGGCATTTCCTGCCCTATTGGACAGGTACCCCATCTCCCAAACTCACCTGAAGTATCCAGCACCCTGTCAAAGAGTGCTTGAACTTGTTCCTTTACTGAGGTTTGCGAATTCCAAACAGTAGAACTGCTTTTTCTGCTTTGAAGTTCAGTGCTAGACACAGACTGACAGCACAACAGTAAAACAAAAGACTGGGGTCTTACTACAAGGTGGGAAACAATTACAAAAATAAAATATCCTTGGTCCAAGTTAAGAATTCTGTCAAAGCACTTTAACCCCTCTTAATTTCTTAAAGTTTTCCTTAAGTTGCAACAAATCCTCATTCTCCTTAGGATATTTATGAGCTGGTACTTTTCTTGTCTGGTTTCTTACTGTCAAGAGGATATTAAAAGCTTGTATTTAATGTTCTTTTGGTTTGTTTTTTGTGGGGTTTTTCAAGGAGAGAGATCGCTATGCATACAAGATTCATCTTCCAGAAACAGTAGAACAGTTGAGAAAATTCAATGCAAGACGAAAACTAAAGGTAAACTCAATGTAGTGTTTAAACAGTATAATTACACAGCTTGAATTTTCTATGATACTTGATTAATTTAAAAAGTGCTAAGAGAAATCCATGTTTTGAAGTCAGCAATAAAATCAAAAGTTGCAGCAGGCCTTGACAGGTGTTTATTGAAATGCTTAGAAAGGGTGTTTGTCCTTCCTTTCTTTCTTAGTGCATAGTTTTCAAATTTCAGTGCAAATTGTCTGGTATCAACCAAGGTGTATATGAGGTCTTCATCTTCAATAATTCAGTAATTTTGTGTAATACGAATTACTGTAGAGAATCGTGCAGTCACTTCTGTTATTATTGTGTTACATTTAGAATAAAAGGAACATAGTATTTTTTAATTTCTTTGTGGAAGAAGAGTAAATACATATTCTTCAATTTATCCTGTTTATGTTTAACTACATACTAGTTTATTTCTAAGCCATGTTGAAAAGAATGTTAACATTTCAGCCCAAAACAGCATGGTTTTCCTTCTGTTCCTGTCGTGGAATGTTTAACAGAAACATTTCTGAATTCACTGAAAGGTTCAGAAAATTATGACAGAAACATGGAGCATTACAATTCATGGGCTGTTTTACAATTTGTGATAAAACTCAGAATCAGGTATTCACATTGAGCTGCTGCTTTGCAAAAGCTTCATGTGGCTGATGATGAGGATGCACAGCTGCCACAGTTCATGAACAGCTCTTTCTCTTAGGTGGTTTGTATGCCCTGGTAATCCTTCCATTAAAATGTTTATCTAGTACATTTTAGAATATGAGCTGATTCCTGTTCTAGGTGCAATTTCAGATATTTCCTGGATTTCTTCCTGGGGAGACCACTATATTTGTTTCCTGAGCTTTTATACCTTTATTATATTATTTATGCCATTTTATCCAAAGCATTGTTCTGCAGTATGTTTCATGAAATTCATCCATACTTCCCTAACTGTGAGGCATTTAAACCTGAGTGGTGAAAGTGTAATTTACTTGAACAAGTAAATATATGTCAGAGGAGGTGACCATTTTTCTGGGTTTGTAAATTCCCCTGTAATGCTCATTCTGGGACTCTGTAATTGCCTATATAACTCTGTTATTTTTATATTGATGCATTATGGGTGTCAAAGTATTCTAGTGCTGTCAGTGTCAAATTAATTTCTAAAATAAAAACATAGTGTTTGATTTAAAGAGTGAATTTTTATTCCAGCTAATCCACTCAGTCTAGGTAAGAGGAAAAGATAAAGAGATTAGTTCTTTTGTTTATATTGTACTACAATGTGAATTTGTGCCTCACAGTTACTATTTCAAAATGCATTCACATAAAGAACTGTTCTGATGAATCCTCTTGCAAAGAATATTTTTACTGTTTATTAGTGTATGCCCAGCTCTTCTGTTAGATATGGTCACTGTGAAAAGGGAGGCAGAGCTGAAAACTAGAAATAAATTTGCTCTTCACTGAAAAGGTCAACAAACAAGAGACCTCAGGAGACTGAGTGATCCAAGGGGTCTGGAAATGTTTTGTTATCCTGCTTTGTGTAATTGAGACTGTGTGGGTATTTTTATTCAGGGGGCAGTACTAGCAGCTGTGTCAAGCCACAAATTCAACTCCTTCTATGGTGACCCCCCTGAAGAGCTGCCAGACTTCTCTGAAGACCCCACCTCCTCAGGTATTTTAACAGAAAGTGTCTTTACTGCAGTCAGCATGTCCATACTGACCAGAGTACCAAGTATTTACTCATTTCTTGAGATTCTATAAAATTGAATATTAAGTTAGCATTTACATATGAAAGGATGAATAATTTTCATTCACAATGGCATTCACAGCTGGCAAAAATGGAGAGAAAAATCTCGGCACAGTTTTAAGCTTCTACAGAAATTCTGTCTGATTTTTTTATTTTTTAGTGTATGTACATTTAATTACAAATAATGTTACAATCTCACATTTCTCTTTATATTCCTTGAGTATAAAAGCTTATTGAAATTTTGTCTTGAATTCTTAGGCAGGAGCAAAGCTCTAATACCTTACTAATAGTTATTTATAAAAAGAAGCCATTCTGTACCAAAGTTTCCTGACTCCTGTTTTAGAGAACAATATGACTGTGTCCTGTTTAAAGCACACTGGACAGTATTTCTGACCCCAAATCTTCAGAGAGAGACAATACATGTACTCAAAGGGGAAGATAATACTTGTGCTGTGATCTAGGCCTTGGACAGGACAGTGACCTTACCAAGCAATCCTTTTGTCCATAGCCCATATTCAGAAATTTAAATCACCTGTCAGTCCCTAAACTACCACAGCCCCTGTCTTAGTTATGTATCTTAATTTTGAGATGACATTGCTCAAAATATTTGCAGTGCAAAAGTCCAGGTTGGTTTGTCTGATCTAAAATTAGGATTTAGGATCAATTTAAATGAACCTTTAAGAAAAACCTAAGACCAAAAGGACTGTCTTTAATCTTTCTAAACAATTTAGGAGTACTGGCAGAATATTTTAGCTATATAATGACTTCTCTAGAAGACATTTCAGGAACTTAATTGTGTGTGTTGATCTGCTGTGTGATAATTCTCTGTCCCAATATTTTTATAGGTGAGAAAATTATGTATTGACTGCATATATTAATTATTTTTCCTTCTGTTTCATTTAAGCAAGCAATTTTTATAAATTCTTTCAATGTCATTAATATAGGAATGATATGCCCCATAAGAATGGGGGCAACTTCTCTTGGTTGAAATTCTCCAATTTCACTTCTTGGAATCCAATTTCAAGTACTAAAATTAAAACATTTCTTTGTCCTTAGACATGACCACGATTCATAATTCCCATAGAAATTAATGAGAATCTCAGATTTTTTATTGCAAATGTAACCAAAGCCTGATGGCTTAAGTTCAGCCACACAGCTTTTGGATACTTGTACTTGCAGTTAAGGATCCACCTATTCTTTTAAAGAAAGAATAAGTCAGTTTTACTTCACCTAGAACTACTTGCAGTGCCTTAATTTTTGTTTCCATCTACTTCCCCCATTTCAGTGGTGAATGGCCACCAACATGACTGGCAGTGGCAACTTTCCTAATCTGGAAACAGCAGTTCTGCTTTCCAGTTTCAGTCTCACATCAACAGGACATGTGTCTTCCTCAGAGTGATGTAATTGCAGATATCACTACACAGGAAAGTTCCAAGTTCTATTTTTTTCTGCTCACAGAATACTTGAACCTAGTGCACATGTAAATTGTACAGAATATCTGTGTTGGATCCTTTGTTAGCATGTGGTCATCTCTGAAATAACGGAAACAAAAGCTTGGAATTCTCAGGAAAGCAAAGTTACTCTCTAGCCTGACATTGTTGATCAAACTGATGGGGGAATCACAGTGATCAGGAGACCATCCTAAGTGGGTAGTTTTCATTATGTTTCTCTGACCCACTACTTTAGCTGACAAAATATTTAATATTGAACACTAAGCCTTGCAAGAAAAGACTCTACAACTCTTTCAGCTTTCTCTTTCAGAGATTATAACATTTCAGCTGAAATCCCTAGATACTGAAATCTATTTTGTTTCCTCTTCAGAAGTACATTAGTATTTTCAAATAGTACAATAGTACTTTCAAATACAATAGTACTTTCAAATACAATAGTATTTTCAAATACTTCTGGCTTGGAGGATGGGTCTTGTGATGATTCTAAACCAAACTAGTTTGGAGAAATACAAACTCAAGAATTGCAGTAGAAACTTGATTATCTTAAGGTTATTTAAGTTTCCTTCCTAGTACCTCATAATGTTATTCCAGATCATAAACTCTTAATGAAGACCATTTAATATTTTAGATGTGGTTGCCAATTACTCCTCCCATAAAATTTCATGAAACCTGTCACTGTAATTAAATGGTTTGTCAGAAACAGGCAAATACAGAACTCCTACAGAGATAAATACACAGAAATATAGATGCTTATTAGGTTATGCAAATCACATTTCCATTCTTCCAGGGCTTTCCAAACACAGAAACAGAAAAATTCAGTTCTCCCTTTTTACTCAATTAGTCTAGAGGTGTTCTTCCTCAAAGTTCAATATGGAAACTTGGGGTTGCTGGAACCTTGGAGCATCTTCCTGTGCTACCAGAGGGTTATCCCAGGATAGGAAGGCACTGCAGGCAGCCAGTCAGATGACTTCTGTAGATGCAGAATCACAAAGGATATTCTTGTTAGAGAGTTTTCCAGTGAAAGTCAGAAAATTGCATAGCTAAATTAGATGGGAATGAACAGACATAAATTTTGTTTAAGGTCAACCAGGTTTTTTTCTGTACACATCTTCTTTTCCTTTGTACAGTGTTAACAACTCTTGGTTCCAACCACTTGCTGACCACTGGGTGGTCTGTTTCCTCTTTTGTCACCAACCATCCTCTGAAAAACTTGACTTAATCCTGCTACCATCCTGTTGGTAACATGGCAGAAATCAGTCTTGCTGAATTTTGAGTGCAATAAAACCTTTTAAAATACTTTTAAACTACAATGCTGCTTTATTGCTGTGTTCAGTAACTTCTCCAGTAAAGCCACCAAGCAGCTCAGCTGGCAAGCCTGCTGCAAATGGTCTTCTCTAGAATGTGAAACATCTGACTTTCAGGTTGCCTATCTTCAAGACATTCTAAAATGTGTATTCCCCAAGGCAACAAATGTTTTGGATATTTTTAATATGCTGAAATAAACATAAATCAGAAGTTAGCAATCAGCAGCCCGGAAGGCTAAATCTGTCGCAGGAGAAAAACTGGTCCAGTAGGCAGTATTTGAAGTGGACCATGAAATCCATAAGGTGCCAGGGAAATTCACAGCATTTGCTCTCTGCTGCCCTTCCCCATCTGCCTCCCTCCCTTTCCCTGCCCAGTGCCTGACCCTCCTGATTGCACATTAGCTCTAGACAGGATTTCCTCTCCTTCTGTCATATGCTGGCCACTTGTCCCCCTGCAGAATGTACAGACATACAGTTTTCAAGTGTTTTCATAACAGTGCCTCAGGCTGGGAATGAGCAGCACCAGTGTAAAGCTTTTAATTTTTCCTCCTTTTGTTTCTTGGGGTTTGACTTGAGAAGCTGAATTGAGGATGACTGTTTCATATGGGGTGTTAAGTAGATTCAAAATAGTTACATTTTCAGGCCAACAGTTAGAAAAACTGATAAATTGAAGAGGTTTTTTATAAACTTATGTTTCCAAAAGCTTTTTGTAGCCACTCCAGTTAGTGCTGGAGTTAAGCTAATGGATAGTCCATAGTCTTTGGAAAACTGCATAACTGAATTTTAATTAAAACAACCCTTACCTTTTGTTAAAGGTTGTTACTCTCTGGTGTCTGCTGGAATTGCTTGGTCTGTGGCACACATTTCTGAACTGTGACTAAGAGGTTTCAGAGCAGCTTTTTGCCACAGACAGGTCTGGATTCCTGTAAAGGATCCTCAAGCTGTGCTTTGGGGTAACCTCAGAACAAGAAAAGAGCCTGAGTGGCCAAATGCGCTCCTGCATCTGTGCTGAGCAGTGGCAGTGCTGCAGTATTTCCTGCATTCATGTCAGTGCTGGGCTCTGTGGTCACTCTGGAAGCAGATAAACAGAAGCAGAATTTTGCACTGCGCACAAAGCAGCCACACTGAGGCTCCTTTAGTGCTTCTGCCTCGTTTTCTCCACACACAGCATTTTTGCAAATACTTTTTGGTATTTTGTCTCAGGATTGATGTGTGCAAATTGAAATTTTCATCCTGTTCTATTTTGTCAGACTCCGTGTTGTCGTAGCAAACGAGAAATTTTTAACAGCGTGAGATCTTGATTTTCAAATTTGATAATAAAAATGGGAATAAAGCTAAATCTCTTAGTCCTTCAGAGCAAGGTCAAACAGCACAGATACAGACAAGTTGTGAGCTCACTGTTTCCAACCTACATGGAAGCAGCTGAACTCACAAGTCAGAATAGTTACTTGTTTTATGGGATTTAGAATTCATGAAATATTGTCAATACAAGCCCATATTAAAACCCATCAGTTTCATCAACAGAAGTAAGAAACAAAACCCACTTTTGTTACACAAAAATTAGCATTGATTTTGTAAATATTTGCAAAGGGTGTTGTGGAAGATTTTAAAATATGAATGCTTGGGGGAAAAAAACTACATTCACCTTATAATTGTTACTAATTCCTTTGCTAGTATTGCAAGCACAGCTGTCAGTTTTGAGATCATGAGTTTGTGTTTCCAACATTCCATTATTAACTTGATGATTTTTCAGCTATTGATTCTTTGCTCTGATATGTTTAAGTTTTTTTTAAAAGGGCATAAAGACACTGTTAATTAAAAGCAATAAAGAAGTGGTTGCATTTCTAAATGGTTCACATAACATTTTCACTGAAACTTTTGATTTCAATATAACATTGCTAAATTTTGCTTACTAAGGATATTAAGATGTTATGCATCATTTGCAGTATGTTGAATTATTTTATCATATCAACTCTTGCAATATTTTTACTAAAAAATCCCTTTTTGTCCATGAGTTTTTTAAAATAGTTTAACCAATGTTGGGAAAAGTCTGGTATTAAAAGATCTCTAACACTGCATCCATGTGCTGCCTTCCCAATGCCAAGTGTTTGTTTTCCTCCCATCCCAGTCTGCCAGTGCCATTTGCTTCACACATAGAAAAATCCATATTAAAAACTGGGGGGATCTTTGTCACTCTGTTGAGACTATTTTGTGGCTAAATTAGTCTGCTAGGTTGCAGCTTTATAAATGGCTTGTTCTGAAATCTTCATACTGTTTGTTGTTTGTCCAAATGCTGCCTTCCTTCTAGGACTTCTAGCAGCAGAAAGTAGGTATCCCTTTGTTTTCCTTTAAGGCATATCAGTCAGCTATGGTGTGTGTCTTTGCATGTTTAAAAATCCGCTTTCTTTTGCTTCTCTTTGCTCTTTTCAGTTTTAATACTGCCTGCTCAGACAAAATTATATGGTATTGACTAAATCTGTCTGCGGTGTAATGTATAATCAACAGTATAATTAAGCAGAAGAATGATTTCCAGGGAATTCTGAAGGTTCTAATTTAGAGGCAGTATTAAAATTACCTGAGTTTTGGGGTTTTTTTCCCAATATTTAATATTTGCAACACAACTGAACTAAAATTTAATTTTCATTGAATTAATAAAGTATATTTTGGGTTTGCATTTTCATTCCAAAATTGTTTTCATGGACTAATGTTTGCTTTTTTTCTTTCTACTACCAAACATATACTGTAATATTAGTCAAATATTATATTCTTGCTCTCAACTTGCATGAACTTTCTTGATCCTTCTGTGTTGGTGTGTTCCCTGATCTATGCATATGCACTGTGGATATGCATACACCTTATTTCAACAGCTATCCAAAATGTGTCTCCTCAATGAAGGAATATTGTTGGCATGTAGGGAGGAGGTTCTGGTGCAAAGCAGCTGCACAATTTGTGAGAAACTGGGACCACAAGCATTTCTAAAACCTGCAGACTACACTAGGCGGAGGAGAAGCTGTGAAATTTTAGACCCTTTGATACAAACCACAACCATTTCAAAAACAACTAATTCAGCAAAACTAATTCCCCAAAAACAAGCTATAGAAAGTGGGGGTTTCCTGCAGCATTTTGAGACTTGTAGATTAACAGCTCTGCTTCTGTCCTAGGTCAGGACATGTCAGCAGGACATGTGTCCCTCTCTCCATGTCTGATCAATCATGGATTTTGTGGTTGTTGTTGTTTGGTTCATTCTTTTGATTTTACAGATTGTGG
The DNA here is from genome assembly GCF_901933205.1 of Camarhynchus parvulus. NCBI lineage: Eukaryota > Metazoa > Chordata > Aves > Passeriformes > Thraupidae > Camarhynchus > Camarhynchus parvulus. Next base: position 7,674,884 of record NC_044571.1, read on the forward strand.
AGGAAGTTGTTCCTTTTCCTCCTATTTGCCCATCACAGAATGCCTGTCCAGTAACATGAGAGTGAAAGTTCAATGGATTTTTGTATAAAAAACTTTGTGATAGTATTATTTTTAAGCAGTTGTAGGGGGAGAGAAAAAAAAAACCTCATACAGAGCCTGTGCCATGATTTTTGGGTTTTTGTTCATGCATAGAGACTTTTCTTCCACAAACTGACTATAAGGGTGTGCTCCCTTCATGCTGGTCAGAAGAGGGTTTTTTAGACATTTTTGCAAGGAGGAAGAAAGGATCTAAGGAAGGGATGGTGAAGGGCATTCATCTATTAAAATATTCATTTGTTTAGTTGCATGTGAGTGCACTTAGATGTAAGCTACAGGTCTGGTCTGAAAAACAACACTTCTGCTTGTTTATTTGCCACCACACTAGACTGGCTTCTGTCATATCTGTGGCTGGATTTTCAGTGAGGGGTAGCTGGGAAAAAGAGTTGGCAAACTGTGTGAAGGTGCCAAGTATAGAGACAGGAGAAAGTGGGACCTTGCCCACTCTCAGTGCCCCTGTGTGTGCAGGATGAACAAAGTCTCTCTTCAAAATTAAGCATCAGTTTCTTGCTGCCCTCTTTGTCCTCTCCCCCACCACTTCCTCTTCCCTGCCATCCTTGGTTGTTTTCCATGCATAGTACTCTCCTCTATATTCCTTCTGCTGTTTGGAAACACTTAATCTCTTGTTTTCTTTTCTTATTTTCTTTATTTTTCTTTTTTCCTTTGTTTAGTCTCTTTCTCCCTGTTTTTCTCTCCTGCACCTATTTCCTTTAGTTTCTTTTCTGACTTTTGCATGCTTTTCTCTCTTTTCTTGTACTCCTTAGATGTTCTTACCTTCTTTAATGTAGCTGTAAATCCCAATACCCTGCCATTGCACCAGCAGTCTTCTTTCTGAATCGTTGTTGTCATCTCCATAAACCTCCATCTTTCCAGTTCCCCTACTACACTCTTCCTAATTGTTTTATATACATGCAGTGTATGGATATACATACATTTCTTTTATCACTGCCTTATTTGCTTCCCAGTAGCATTCGCACAACTGTGTGCATGTAGGAGCTTATTTGTAATTTTATAGGGTGTCTAAACTTCACTGTTTGATTTCAGTCCAAGAAGGAAGAAGTCATGAAATGCTCTATCGCTCAAATTTGAGCCGGACAGAGCCTTTACTTGCCTTACATGTTAATTACACTGCTGTGTATATGTAAAACATGTATCTGCCACCTTATTTTAAACTATTATAGTCATGTACATGTGTACACCTGCTTTGGCTGTCATCTGTTCCTGCAGAGTCAGTTGCTCTGGAACACAGTGAGCAGCAAAGAACAGCAAATTCCTGTGTGAGATCAGAGGCATCTCAGCTCCAGTGATTTTTGATGATGTTGTTGCAAGTGATGAAGAGCAGGTGGTGCTCATCTGGCTTTCTCTAAATCTGAGAAGTTACATCACTTAAAGTAGTGGAAAGGTCTGCGCTTTATAATAATGCCCATGCTTGTTTTTTCATGAGATTGTATCCTGTGACTTCATTTTGTGATTCTAATATTTGGTCTCTCCAAAATTTAGCAATTTCTGATGATTTTTCATCTTTCCTTGCTGGATGTACTAACCTGAGACCTCTTCACAAACAAAGTAAAATGTAAATCCTGCCTTCTGAAATGCCTGTGCTTTAAGAGCCAGGATTGGTCTTTTAATTTCATTTCCAGCAGCTGCCCATGAGAAGGCAGCCATGGGATGAGGCTGAGAGAAATCAGCTTCTGTTTATTGTAGATTGGCTGGCTTAAGGACTGAACTGTATATATAGAGAAATTGCAAATGACAGCAAAGCCTTGCTTTAAATACCACTGTAAAATCTTCAAGATGCAGTTACTTACCTATTTACACAATATAAAGAATAGCTGGAAAGCCAGTCAAATAAAGATAGTTTATAAGAATGAACAGGATACAAAGGAGTGGCTGGTGTCATGAGCTTCATTTTATGTGGCTCTACAAATCTAAGAGATTCAGATTTTGCCAATGTCTCTTTCATAAAAATTGCTTATAGCATAATGGTTATTACAAGTTCTTCTGCAGAGTTATTTCCCGGCTTAGTAATTGCAGGAGAATGGCAAAAAGGTGTTTATAGTTTTGTGTTCAAACAATGTCAGGCTTCTTGAGTTCTGGGTTTTCATTACTCAGAAGTGAATTTCTGATTTTTATGACACTTTACATGAATGTTTGTAATCTTCAGTGTTAAAAAATAAACCAAGGAGTTCTTTTGCCCTCTATCAGAACATGTTTGCAGTCAGGATGTAGTCTGTGCTTTGTAGCAATATCTGAGTCTCTTTACCTAAACACTTTATTCAGTTGTACAGTGTTGCAGATCACATACATGTCACATGAAAAGAGGCTCCTAATTCTATTTACTGCCTGTTACATAACAGAGAGAGCCAGTTATACCTCCCTGGTGTGCTGAGAAGCCTCAGAAAATCAAACTTTTGGAATGCTTTGTACTGGGGGAACACATAGCTTCTGCAGAATATGTACTTGGAATCAGTACTTAAAGTTCTTTTTTTCCTCTGTTCTAGGGAGAAGTAAGCAACTCCTCCCTACCTTTAAAGTTCAGTTTCTCTAGTCAAACCACCTGTTCCAGACTAGAATAGCTGGATGTTGTAGTAACAACACTATTTTACCAAAGCTTTGTCTACTTCCAGCCTGATGAACCAGTGTCTGTAGCAACTTCAGGTGCGCTGTATGACAACTACAGACTCTAGAGGCATAATTCAACTGTAAGAGAAAACTGTTTCTCACTGGCCATGTCAAAAAATGAGGTGGCAGAGCCTTGCACATAATGCCTGTGGAAATTTTGACTGCGCACTGTGTGAAGAGAAATTCCCAAGTTTCTGCCTCACAAGGCAAATGTGTGTCTGATAAATAACAGATCTGCCTCAGTAGGCAGAAAACTGCTCAATTCATCTGTCTTCTCAGAAGTAATTGGGTATCATCCTTAAGAAGTCATTCCACTAACTATAAAAGCATTTTATGTACTAGTACTGACTGCCGGAGACTGTCATAAGCATTCTAATGTGGTTTTTTTTCCTCTTTTTTATATATGACAGCTCATAGTTTTCAACTTTTCACAGTTGGCAGTCCCCAGGAAACTCTGAATAGCTGCAGCCATTCTTTCCTAGGTTTTCTTATGGGAATACAGGGAAGACAAGGTTGTGTGCATGGCCCAGAGTGTCCCTGCTCCTTTTGACACTGAGGTCACTTACTGTGCATTTACAGGAGGATCCACAGTCTTCTCACAGAACCATGTTTGGTGTGGATTTTGTTACTGTTTCTGCAGAGAAGAGTCTTCTATTTATATCACTGGAATTGCAGCCTTTCCTGTGCAATTGGATCTGTTTTTATAGTAACTTAAGGTGCAGAGTGAGATTCATCTCACCCAAAAGTTGGAGCTTACTTGAAAATTCTGGGACAGTGAGCAGCATTTTCTAACAAAGTTTACTTTATGGAGTCTTAAAAAACAAATGGACATACCACCACTCAAGTTAGTCAACTTCCTGATTTTTCCTGCCTTACTACTATTTATGCATCATTTTAATTTTCATGTTTCTAGATTCTGTCTGTAACTGCTACACACCATGAGAAGTCTGAGATCTTAGTTTGTATGACTGTAATAATTCACTTAAGTCCTTCATTATCTATGCTAAGGCTAAAAGGGGTGCACTTGCAATGCTGAAAAGAGGTTACATCCTATTTCAAGAGGGTATAAGTTTTAATTATAAATATTGAGTGCCTTTACACTTTCCCCAAAGGTTAGAAATTTAGCTTGAATATGAATGTTTCTAGAAACAGGTGTGCTGTAAAGGTTGGTTAACTTCATTTTATGTAATATCTCTTCCCTGAATTTAAAACTTCTGAAAGGAACTTTTAGACATTTTAATAGATGTCTGTAACAAAGATCGTTTAGATGTTCACAAAAATTCCTGTAAAATTTTCTGTCACTTCTTTTTAAGCACTAACATGCTGTCAGTATATTGCTGCTATGCCATTTGCTCATGCAGGTGCACATTATTTGTAAATGAGTGAGGTGCATGGCAGTAGGTGAAGCATAAGATTATAGGTAAAAATAAAAACATAAGGTAAAAACTGTCATTTGGGAGATTAACAAAGCCACTTTCACAAAGTCCCATCAAATTTCTTAAGGGCATTCTTGGAAACTTTATTTACAGCCTCCTATTCAATGTGACCAATGGACAGGAGAAAAAAAAGACCTAATGATCAAACCCTATTTTTTTTTAATTCCCAAATATTCAAGAGGTTGTTGAGATGCAAATATTGAAAAATCATAACTTTCATTTCTATTTCAAAGCCCTCAAAGTATTCCACAAAATAAAGTTTGCAAAGGAAACAATACTGTCAAATAAAAAATGTGGTGGTCCAGAGCATTTGGTGTTTCACAGTAACACAGCACTGCAGGCAACTTTGAACACACTTCTTCCTGGTTCCAGATTTGGCTCAGGTTTTGGGGATTATGGGCAACACTGAGCAGTATTAGAGACTCTTAAGATCCCCAGGCCTCTGAAGTGAATCTCTTCTTGAGTTTTCCTTAAATACTCCAAACACACAGAAATGGCTTTGAACCCAGAAAAAGAAGCTTTGCTTGGAAATAAAATAATCCAAACTCTGAGTGTGAAAAGAGCAGAAATAAAAGAGAATTTTAACAAATTTTCTTCTGCCAACTGGATCCTGGAAAGTCAAGCACTTTCCTTCGGGCTTGGAGATCTCGAAGTCCATCAGCCTTTAACTGATGTGCTGAACACGGAAAGGAAACAGTGAAAGGAAGCAGTGCAGTCCTTTTGGGGTCCCTGGGTAGGTTTTTTCCTTGCCTTTGAGGCTTAGCTGTGATCTCTCTATCCTCTTACCAGCAGATCCCCAGTCCTTGTATTTCCTCTGGCAGAGGGATGTGGATGGTTCTTTTCAGCTAAGCATTCTTGTTCATTATCAAAGAGGCAGCAAATTTTTCTCTTTTTTTAGTGCACCCGACCTCGTGCGCAGCAACTACTAAAAGTAAAACCATTTGTTTTATTTGCTGACAGCCACAGATTTTTAAAAGAACATAAATTAGTACATCAAATAGGTGTAAGTAGTCAGACACACTTGATGGGAGAGAGCTAAGAAGTTTTATTGTTCCTGAGACATGAGTTGTGAGTGAGGGGGATATTGTGGTTCTCAAACCTTGTACAGAGAACTGTGAGGAGAATTTTAGGCTGAGGTTTGTACTGAATGTGATGCAAGAGTTTCTAGATTTGTAATTTATTTCTCCTTCTAAGCCATGAGGTTGCGAGTCTTGTATAGTAATTTTTGTGTATTTTGTTATGTTTATTCCACTTTTTCAAGACTTTCAGAGAAATAAGTTAACTTTTCTTTGTGTGGTTAAGAGGCAGTTTGGTATATTGTTTTTATTACATTCTGAAAATGCAGTACAGGAGGCTTTGAGTTGAGGACTGGTAAGAATTGTTCATGCAGTGGAGGATAAAAGAATTGTTCATGCAGTAGAAGATAAAAAAGGAATGCAGCAATTTTTTTAGATGTTATCTCTCTTGTCAAAAAGACACAGGCAAATGCGTAAGTAAACAGAATAAGCATATTGATGAGAAATTAGTGAAATAGAGAATGTCTAGAATTCAGTATCCAGAATTAAGAATTTATTTATGAAAAAGCATTCAGTTGTTCACTGCCAGACCACCAGCTTTGCTGCAGACTCTCACTGGATATGCTGCCTCTTACCAAATGCTTTTACCACAGTGGAAAAAGTGAAGACATGATCTGTGGGTGTTGAGATACGCCGAAGTTGTCATCCTAGTAAAGCACACAGGTGGCAGCCACCCCTGATACTCTGATTTTTAAACAAGTTTTTTCACACAGAACCACTGTGTGGTGGTTTACTGTGAGTTTGTGTTGTGTTTCTTTGTCCTCTCCTGCTGAGAATTCAGCTTTCCCTCATGGACTTGTGCCTTCCACAATGCCTCCCATTTCTCCTTTTTGTCTCCATAGCTCTCACTTCTCTCTCACCCTCATGCCATATAAAAATCATCCCCATCATCCTATGACCCAAAACCATGCCCTGGTGAAAAAGCAGGGTAATAGCTGGGTAGGAGACAACCAGGCAAGCAGGACAAACAGAACAAAAACACATTACAGCCTTTTTTGTCCCCCAAGATCCAGCAGTCACGTGTTTCTCCCTCTTCCATCCTTTATCCCGATGCTGATTTTAAAAATATTTGTGAAAGCATTGGTTCTTGCTGATTTTAGCAGTGTTTGGGATTTGATTTCAAAATAATTCTTACTGATGTTTCAAAATTGTACAGTATGTATTTGAAATTGTCTGGCAGTTCAAAAAGAGAAGTGAAGGTTGGGGTGGGAATGGTGAGGACAGGCCAATAATCCAAGTGGCTCCATGAGACATTGTTGGAAGCAAGGCTAAAATAGAACAAAGCTGAGCTTAATAAAATCAGGTTTTAACCTCTCTCCCGTTAAGCTGTTTCTTATGTATAATTACATTATCTGTGAGCACTTTTGATATATGTAAAATTTATTCAGTGAGTTTTCCTGTTAAAACTACACCTTTTTTAAGCTCCTATTCCAGTTGTACCAGATGAAGGGAAAGTTTCCTTTTCCAAAGTTCAGTTTACCCTGAGCCTTTGCTTTATTGATTCTTTTTTCTCTTTTTTTCCCTGTCTGTTGCCCCATAGGAGCAGTCTCACAGGTGCTAGACAGCCTGGAAGAAATTCATGCACTTACAGACTGCAGTGAAAAAGACTTAGATTTTCTTCACAGTGTTTTCCAGGATCAGCATCTTCACACGTTACTAGATGTAAGTTTTCTGTGATAAAAATTTGAATGTGTTCCTGTATCTGTTGTTCATTGGATAATATTTTATTTTATCCTTAGCATATTCCCTTTTCTTGTTTGATACCAAAATCAATTTCTTTAGTTGTAGAATGTAAGAATCATCCAGCACTTTATGCAAAAATACATTTTCAGGACTGTAATATAGAGTATTTTAGAATATGTAAGTGATTAAGAGTTTTAGTTAATAGGTTTGCTTTAAAATAATTCATCAGAATAGATTTTTTTGGTTAATAAGGATGAGATTTTAGTTTTTATTTTAAATGTGAATTGCGACTTTATAACTGTGCATGTTCTATTATTACTATTATTAACATTAAATGTACTAATATTAGGCCAGTTCTGGGGATATTCTTACAAGTGTGAAATTTTTTGTGTGATGCACCAAGGTATGCTCATTTCTCTTTCACACCTGGGCATGGTATGTAATAGGCTCAGTCATCTAAAATCTGTATTTCTTTGTTGTTCTGGGGAGCTGCTAGTCCATAAGGCAGCAGTGTCTTACTGGAGTGCCAAAACACTCACTGAATGACAAATTCAAAAGCACATCATGCTGTCAGTGACTTTGTATCTGCACAGCACTGAGGTCTAAAATGAAAATCAAAAAAGGCAGCAGAAAAAATACTTTCCCTGATGTTTTTTTCTGGGCTATGTGGATACTTCATGTTGAAGACAGAGGACTTGCTTTTAGGAAAGGCCAGCTTTTTCTAAAGCAATCTACAGCTTGCACTGAGAAAAAACTCCAGATGGAACCAAATGCACAGAGGCACCTTGGCAGGTGCTGTGACACAGCAGTGGCACATCTGCAGGGCAAAGCAGCTGGCACTGAGGAGCCAGGGCTGACAGTTCTGTGTGTTCTGACTGCTTTTACTTTATGTCAGTTGTGCTGCAGTCCTGTGGGCTGAATAACCGCTAGTAGGTGGACCGCATCTTTTATTTTATTGTTTGAGGGTAAATATGCTCTGGTAACAGTGTACAGTGAAAAATAAAGAATGGTAGGTGGGCATAATGAGATTACTTTAAAATATGCACTCCTGGATCAAACCATAATGTTTGTGTGATCACAGGGATGACCTTTTTAGTACAATGTCTTAAACTGAACAGCTCAGTGAATATCACAAATCTAACAAGATGTGTGTGTTTTTCACTCGGTGAAAGAACCACAGGAGTAGGAGTCATTCCAGCTGTCTGATCTGCAGGTAGATGATGATGTTTGTAGAGACTTGAGAGAGTTTCTGCTATGCTGTTGAGTGCTCTGGTTCCTCTTTGCAGCTTTGCAGGAGCATGAGCTGAATGTCAACAGTGCCACAGGTCCCTTGGTGTCCAGACTCTTTAAAATGTAGTGAATGATTTGTACACTTGTTACAGTTTGATCAGTCACTTGAATTCTGTGCATTCTTGAAGTTCAAGGGATTCCAGTCTGGAAGTGGCCCCAGCTGCTGGGTTCTGAGCTAGCCTGAACACAAAGCTGCTGGCAGAGCTTCCCCACAGCACAGCTGCCCCTGAAACTGGAGCATCCAGAGAAGGGGATTGCTGCTAAGTGATGGTGGCATTGCCCTGGCACAACACTGCAGTCCTCATCTTTGTTCTCTGATAAGTGTTTATGCATTTTACACCAACAGTCATTGGATAAAATTATACGGAGCACACAGAAGGAAGGGACTAGGAGCTCATGACTTCCTGATTGCATCTCCAACAACTCATCTTTGCAATTTGCATTAAAAAATGTATTTTTTCCCTCTTTAAGTTTACCTAGCTTGTGTCCCAGATGCTTAAATTACTTTTTATATGGCATGCTGCAGTACAGAAAGGGTGCTCAGTTAATATGAATAAGAAATAAAAAATCTGGAAAGGAGTAGAATAAAATTAGTGTAGTAAGAACCAAAATACTTGTGTCACTCATGCAGAAAGGTTTTAGATATTTATTAACCATTATTGTGTTATCTTATAACTTCTTGGGCTGTGGTAAACCACATGGCCTTAGTTTGAGTATTTTTCAGGGTGACAGATCTGCCAGACATTAAGTCATGCTTCTGTAATGCTTTTGCTTTTTTCTGCCCTTGACAGTACCAGTCAGGTTCCTAGTACTTCATTCATGACCTATTATTGCTGTAATGGTCTGTTGTAGCTTTTCAAATAAGAAACACCAGCAGTGAATTAGTACAATTTTCACGTTCTTCATCAGTTATTCTCATAAACAGAAAGGGGTACATTTAATTACACCTTATAAAGATATCTGTAAGAACAAAATGCCATCGAAAAGCATTTTTCTTTTATTATGCTATGTGGAAGGGAGATGATAGAATCCTTCCAAAGATACTTTGGTTAGAAAAATACAAACTAAAATTCTGAAACAGTGCTGTGCCCTGAAATACACCTTTTAAAGCCTGAAGCAAGTTTCAGTATTACTTGAAAGGGTAGTTTTTTCATGTCCATAACTTGCATGTGGGAGATTGATTTCTGGTTTTGTATCAATACTATTCCAGTTTCTTTCTCAGGAAAAATCACCAGTTGTACTTGGATGAAGTTCTGTCAGGGAAACTTTTTATTCATCTTAAAGTATTTGGGTTTACTGAAGCCTCTAGACCAAGTAACCTATAAACCATTATATCCCTCTTAGTAGGAATTTTCTATTCTGTTATGAAGTTGTGGCTGTCACTTTGCATTAAATACTGTTCCTCTTCTGTGGCCATTTTCCACAGTTAAATTTGTTCTCATGTTCCTACTCTTTCTCAAGAGTTATCCTTATTTTTAGATTAAGCACATGATGGTAGATCATGCCTGCTGCTGAAATACCTTATTTTGCCTCTGAAATAACTTCTTCTGAAGGCCAAAAAGGAAAGAACAATCATTTTGTTAAGGGTGCAAGTTACCCATGTGTTGTGGTTTTTTCAGACTACAAAATAGAAATCTTCTTTCTCGGTAATTTATTAACTTGGGTGTTATGAGGACAGGCACCTCTGAAGGCCACAGAAGGCATCCATCCTATTGATTGTTTTTAATTGATTAATTTGTTTAGGTAACTGTCTTAAGGCTCTCTTCTAATTTACTTGGTGGCCAAAAGTGTTCAAAACAAGGGGAAAAAAGGTGCCAACAGCTTAGAAAGTAGTTTATCACTCTCAGCCAAATTCTGCAGTAGAGAAGCATATCCTGATGTGGGTTTATTGAGTAGTTTCATTGTGTGTTTTTTTCATCATTTTATAGAATCCTATTATTTGTGTCGAGTGGGTTTTTTTCCTGCACAGAAGTTTCACATTTTATTATTAAAAACTTAATTGTGTTCACTGCAGAGAGTAAAGGCCCTTCTAGAAACAGCCATGTAGAAATATTCACTGCCTAAAAAAATGATTGTTTAATAATTGATTTTTTTTTAAGTAAAAGAATAACTTTGGTTTGGACAGATTTTTCTTTTCTCTTGCTTTGTTAAATGTGTGATGATTAAAATTTTGGTGCATGCTGTAGGGTATTTCTCAGTGTCACTTAGAAATGTCTGGATTTATGACTATATAAAGCTTTATAGACTGTTTCATTCCAGTATCCAATTTAGATGATAAAGAATGCAGTACAGTATATAAATAACTTCATGAAAAAACAGAGTTAAATTTAAGTAGTGAAAGCAGTTTTTTATCACCATGGACAGATTTTTAGAAGCCTTATCAAATGCTTGAATTAAATTCTTTTTTATTGATTTTCATGAAAGACATCCTGGGAGACACTGCTGTCCTGTGTTAGCAGTACTGATAAAGAAGTTGGAAAGAATTGTGAAGAGGTTACTAATTTTGGAGGTCTTTTACTTTAATTATTACTTGTTCTACTAAGTCTAGCAGGCTTCAAGGCTGTGCTTAGTGGGGTAGAATTTTATCCATGATGTTTCATCTCTGTCAGTGCATCAAAGGAATTTTGCTCAGATGGAAACCCAGGAGCTGCTGCTTGGTGCAGCTGCCTGCCCTGAAGGAGATCAGAGCAATCATTTTCCTGTGCTTTGGTCACCTCTGCAGGGCCCTGGCTGGGCTGACTCTGAATGCAGATGTCCCTCAATTTACAAGTGAGATTTTCACCCAGCAGGAGAACAATATCAGCTTTTGTGTGACTGGGGCCTCTCTGCTGGCTTTGTCTGCATCTGTCTGTCCCAAGGCAGAGATAGTTCTCTAGGCTGATGTCTTTTGGCTGTTAATTTTAAAAGTTTGTTACAAATTTTCATAGAGGGAATCATTGAGGTAAGTTTTGTTATTTCTGTGATAGAAATGTTACAAGCTTTCAAGAAAGTTTATTTTATTTTTTGCTGGCTTAATACATTACACATGTATGGTTTTAACAAAATGAGGATAAATAAATTTTGGTCTGGCCATTTGTATCATATCTATGTGTGCAGCGACTTCTTTCTTTTTCTAGTTTAATTTATATTCACAGTGCATATTTAAGGCATGCTGATTTCTCAAGAGAATCTCACTTCTGTGTCTGTTATCCTCTGCTGCTCATGGTAGTGTTTCACAGGAACCTGCATCTGTGCACACTTCAGAGTTTCCTTAGGATTTCTTTTGAACTCTGTCATCCAGACAGATTTGGTCCTGAAGTCCAGACTTCTAAGGAAACATATTTTCTCTTTTGCTAAAATGAATGTTGTTGGAACCTCAGTTTAGCTTCTTACATGGTTGGCTAAAGCTTTTTGCTGGGTTTATTTTGGTTTGTTCTGTTTACCCTCCCAGGCTGGATGTTGGCACAGTAAATTTGAATGTCCTTTGTAAAAGTTGCAGTTATTCAGCAGTGTCCAGGCAGGGCTGATACTATAGTCCTCTACTTAACAATGTTCTAAACTCTCCATGTATTTATCCCTGATCTGCTCTTTTTGGAGCAAAGTGTATTATTTTAACAATTATAATATGTACTTTATAATTTAAAAAAGGGGGGGGAACAAAAAACCTTTAGATTTTTCTCTTCAGGTTGCTTTCATTTCCTTTTTTCTTTAATTTTAATTCATAAATAGACTGGTGGAATATCTATCATATGATATAGAAAATAAAACTAGCAGGTGTGTATAGCAAGCTTAAATATTTTCCTAGATCATCCAGTTTTACTGTGTTTTGATTTGAATGAGAATAACTTTATATGTGAATCACATAGTGTGGTGTGAGTTTTTTTGGATGCACATTGGTCTTTACCCTCTTGAATACTGATTTTGTTAGCACTTATAGGGGGAACATGTTTTAGTGAAACCTGAATGCTTCTCTTTTGCAAAAACAGACCACAAAGTGTGTTATGGATGCCTTGCTTACAATTCCTCAGAGCATGTTATGCTGTAGTGAAATATTACTTTATCATTTTTAAAACACATTGTTTTCATATTTTTAATTGTCCTTTATTTCATATCATTGTAAGACAAAAACACATGGAAAATATTTGTTAAAAAAAAACCAGAAGAAACTATGTTGGCAGGAAGGCACCTTGCTATTTGGGGAATCAAATCTGGCTTTTATCCCAGAGCAGAGGCAGCATGCTCAGCCCCAGGAGTGGGAGGGACTGTCCCACACTGCAGTGGGAACTCCTTTTCCCAGCAGTGGAGACAGAACAATGGCCAAGCCTTAGGGAGAATTGGGGAGAATTCCTTCAGCAGGTGGGCTGGATCATCACCAGCAGTGCAGTGCATTTGTTCTCCAACAGGTAACTTCACTGGAAGCTCTGTCTGAAAGAACACAAAAAGCAGAGGCTATCCTGGAATTCTTTCTGCATTATTTCATAATCATTCTCTAAAATACTTTCCATTTTCATCTTCCACTGTACCTTTGCATTTCATTTTCTCTGCTGCTGGAATAGGTGGATCACTTTGCCACTCAGCATCCTCTCCTTGTTTTCTTGTTCTTCCTGTTCCTCTGCCTTACAAATGAAATGGGGAATTTATTTTATATTTAGCCTTCAGAGCAGAAGGCACTGTTCCACATTTTTATAATATGTAATACTGATAAGTGAGTGGGTCTCTTAAACCCAAGGCTAATACAAATATGAGCCAACAGTTACTTTTATATTAATTGAGAGTAATTTTTGAGAAATTTATGCATCCACCACTTTCCAACAGTGCAAAATTCTGTTTTCATGACACTGTGAGTTACTTTGTTATGCTTAACCTGTTTTCTTTTTAACTAATATTCCGTCATTTTGAGTAATTATAAGCTTGATACTGATGTGGTGAATCCTCAAGTGAAATTCAGCTTGCTAATGTATTTTAAATGCCAATTTTAGTACTTAGCCCATTCTTCTTGGCCTGATGTCATCTCCTCTATGTAAAAGGTGTGTCGTTATGTCTGTGTGCACCAACATCTCTTACTCCAAATCCATAGACTTCCTTTTTTATGTGGAACTAAAAATTCCCATTATTTCAGTCCGTTTTTAATTTACTGGGCCCCGATACATCAAAGAATAGTAGCATTGTATTCCTGACATTTGTGGAATATTTAATTAACTTCATTAATATTGTCTTGAGATAAAGAGGATCAATTTCATATTTAACTTTCTGCATTTCCTTCACTTCTTGTGTTGTGTGTAGTTCAAGTTTCTTTTTAACCATGAGGGCTACCTATTGTGTTTGGGATTTTTTCCTTATAAACCTTCAGATTCTTAGGTTTATTATTTCTCCTAGAGTTTGGGATCTGCTCTGAGAAATGACAAAAATAAGGAAATGCTGCAGCACCTGGGCTGCAAATCTTGAATAATGCTTCAGCTTTCTTAGTGCTGGGAGCTTAACTTTGGAGTGATACTTCAGTCTGCACTTCGTTTGCATTCAAAAACCCAAAGGCAATGTATGAAGAGCCCAATGAGCTCTGCCTCTGTCTCTGAATTCAGTCAGTCCTCTCTGCCTCCTTCTTCCAGTCCTTCAGGTACTTGGCTGGGGCCTGTTGTCTGTTCTAGATGCTGGTGATGTCATTGCAGTGTATTTTTATTCTCAGAATATCCTTGCAGAAAATTTATGTGAATAGGGAGAAACAAAAATAGTTGTGAATTCCAGCATTAACACCTCCTGGTGCAGTGTGTGCTCCATGTCACAAAACCGGGGAGGAGCTGTGTTCTTCTTAGTTATTGTGCATTTAACTGATTTTATGGGTTCTCTGTCCCCCTGGAATGAGGTTTTTGGTCATTAACATTTTTTCTTCAGGGTGATGATCCAACCCTGACAAGGTACTTTGGCCAACAGGTTTGGGAATGAAGCCCGTTCAAGCCTAACCCAACTCTGTTAGTTCCTGTTCTTGGTTATTAGTCCATACTGAAAGGTGAGGGAAAGACAGGAGCAAAGGTTATTCTGTGGGGTGTAGCAAGGTGTTGTCCATGGAATAAATCTCTTTATGAAGCCCTTCTGTACTGAGGGAGTAATTTTTCCTGGTGCTTATTGAATCATTTGGGTTGGAAAAAATCTTTAAGGTCATCAAGTCCAGCTGTAAACCCAACACTGCTAAGTGCACCCCTTCACCAGGCAGCCTGTTCCAGAGCTTGATAACACTTTTTGTGAAAAATTTCCCTAATATCTAATCTAAAACCTTTCCTAGCACAACTTAAGACTATTTGCTCCTGACCTATCCCTTGTTACTTGGGAGAGGAGATCAACCCCCAGCTTGCTCCTCCTTTGAGTGAGTTATAGTGAGTGATAAGGTCTCCTCTGAGCCTCCTTTTCTCCAGACTAAACACCCCAAGTTCTCTGCTTCCCTGTTTAGACTTATGTTCCAGACCGTTTATCTAAACTCCTTCCAGCACTTCAATGTCTTTTACATTTACTTTTAACTGATCAGCTGCATGCTGTCATCTCTAAAAAGTGCTTTGTCTTGGTTTTGTTAAGATCAGCTTCAATGATATCCAATGCAGTAAAAAAGAAGAAAAAAAGTGACTCTGTTGTTGAAATAACGGGATTTTTGTGTCCTTGAAGTCACTAATATGGCAGAGTGCTTTGGGAAATACTGTTCTAAGCCCAAGTTTTTCCCAACATTACTACTGGTACATTCCAGTGTGAGAGTGTTTTGCTTTTTTTAAATGGGACCTTTGAATTTTTGTTTTCCAACTGCTGTGCTGGTTTTGTTGGTACTGCCATGTGCAAATCAGTACCTTTAACTCATCCTAGTTTGGCATATTTCATCTTTGCAAAAGATATTGAAACATTTGCAGTGTGAACAGAATAAAGTCTGGTTATGTCTGTGTACTGTCTGGCATGTCTTCAACATCTGCCACTTGTGGAGAACTGCAGCTTCTGCAGTCAATAACATTTTTATGATGAGTATTAATATGGGTTTGCCTTAAAATAGGAGACAAATTACTAGGTTAGAGTCCTACTTTGTAAGGAAATAAAATGCTGTCAGACACCAGTGTCTGGGTTCATCATACATGAATGAGGCATTTAGGGACACCTGAAATTAAATAGAAGAAAATAATGTCTGCTGTGATTTTGAGGAGTAGCATAACCATTCATTATCAGTACTTCTGTGAGACAACTTGAAATAAATAAATAAATAAATAAATAAATCTTTTCTTGGTAACTGTGGAGCAAATCCAAAGGCATAATTCAAAATTCAGTTGTGGGGGAAGAAATGCACACACCTGGAGTTTTATTTTGTACAAATATAGTCCTTTCCTTGGCTCTTTTGCCTCTGAAGTGTTATGGCTTTGATTTTACAGAGTAAGTGCATAGCACTTGATAATCTCTGCTAAAAAGGAATATGTTCCACAACAGAGCCAAAATTTGTTTGCAGGTCATGTACACTGAGGGTAGAAACTTCAACCTTTGCGAAGAAATAGAATATACAAATCAGATATTACTGGATATCTGTGGGGTCTGAACCAATGTAAGCAGAAATGTGTCCTTGAATCTGTTTGTCACTGTATCAGTGTGTGGAGCTGCAGGGATTTGTGTAGTCTTTGTTTCAGACTGAACTCTGTGATTTCCCCACAGTTCATGACTGCCTGCAGTTTTGCTACAGCATTATAACCTTTTGAGAGAATTTAAACTTGGATACATTTTCACTTTTTGATGTTTTGATCAAAAGATATACAACAGATATGCCAACAGTTAGCTACATAACAGGATAAAAAACCTTTTCAGTGTTCTTTACCTGAACCTTCTGGTTCCCCTCGTGTCTCCAAGCATACAAAATTTGTCAGTGGAAGATATACTTGATAAAATATTGACTGGTAATGTCTAATGCCACAGGGCATCTCTCCCTGCTGCTGGCACAGGTGAAGGGCTGTGTGCTTTTCCTTACAGTTTTTGTGTCATCAGATTGCCACTGACAGACCCTGGGAAGGCAGTGAAGAGGATTTCTTTCTGGAATCCTTTTTGCCCTTTGGATCACTACAATGGCAATACATGCACAGTCTTTGGCTGTGGCTGGGACTGTGTTTTCCATCTCAAAGGAGCCTACAATCATTTCAGGGTTCCACTTTTACTAAAGGGAACTGTATCTCTCACCTGTCATTTATGTTCATCCTCAGTAAAATAAACCTTCATCATTTGTCTTTTACTAAGATGCTGTTCTGGCAACTCTGCCTGTCTGACAGGCAGTTTGTTGTCTGTACAACACACCAGAGGGTCAAGAATTTTATTCTATCAGTTCTTGAAGTAGATAAGTTCATGTATCTCCTTCTCCCATAGCAAGGCACTGACCCCTAAGAAGCAAGTATTATCTTTTGTGCCTCAGAAATGTGGTCATTAACAACCTGTTAATACATATTAAACATTCTCCAGTTGGCATTTAGCTTCAGTGGTGTGCCAGGATTTCCGGGTTTGTGCAGTGAAGTTTGTCATTCTCACTCCCTACAATACACTTGTTTGCCAGTCACACAGTGGGAACTGAACTAATGCTCAAAAAAAATGGTTCTGCCCAGTTGAGTTTCTCTCCTCTGTTCTTACCTCCAAAAAGTTACATTTTGGTTTATAACAAAACAAGTGAAGAAGCCCAGATGAGGAATGATCAAAAAAAAATAAGGCAGCTTTGAGTAAAAGCTGAAATTGCATAGGGCTGACTGAGTTTAGCTGGCATCATTTTCTCCTATGTGTAGTAGGTAAAGATGTAAGAAAATCTGATTTTATGTTTATTTCTGATACAGGTAGCACCAAGTGTAACTCTGTTCTAAAAGACACATTATGAGTATGTAGGAATATAGATGACTTCTGAAAACAAGATACAGTTGTCCTGCTTTTTGCAGATAAAAGTTCCTCTAAAAATTTGAGTTTTTATTTCTGCTCTGTCATGTAAATGATCAAACTTAAAATTGAAATTCAGGGTGCAGTTGCTACTGCAACATTTTTTACTGGAAAAGTTATTCATGTGTTGCTTGAATGCGAATATGCACAGAGGAATTGAGTATTTCAAATCTGCATGACCCTTGTCAGGGTTACTGAAAGTCTGAGTGCTTCCAGTAACAAGCTGCAGTGTTGGCAGCTGCCAGTTCTGGGGCATGACAGAAACAAACACTTGTTCAGACAGAATTCATGTTCTGCTTCAGACTGGCTTCTGTGAACACTCTGTCAGGGAATCTTGAGTTTAGCTGATAAACTGCTTCCTGAACCCTTTTGCTGAATTCGTTTTGTTTGCATTGTGCAGCATTTCACTGGGTGAGGAACTGGCATGCAGATGTTGATTATGCTCCTCTTCTACAGTGAGTGTATAGCAGAAAAAGATTTGAAGCTGTAGAGGGCTGTAGCCAAAATGCTCTAACAGGCACAAGTAGAGTCTGAAAGATGCTTTGGACTTTAGTACGGGATGGAACTGTAACATGTTCTGGGATAATTCTGTAGAATTATGCTGGGAAGCAAATGTTAGGTCTCTGATGCTGAAATGGTAAAAATTAACTTCATGCACAGTCCTTAACAGTGGAGAACAGCAGGTTGGAAAGAGTAAACTGTCTTTAAACAAAGATAAGGCCTCTGCTGTGACCTTGCTACTCTGTGTTTTCCAGTAGGAGTTATTAGCTTCAGGGATGTGTTTCCTTGAGTGCTTAGAATCCCAGGAAAAGAGGCACCCATGGGAACATTATAATATTTTGCATGGAAAAGGAGATGTGAAACAGAACTAGCAGAAGAAAGAATGATGTGATCTAGCATAAATCTAATTGGCCCTTTAATTTTAGCCATTCTTTGATGCTTCTACTTGTGAGTATTATTTATTCAGTGGACATGAATTTCCTTCAGTCTCTGAGCACATAAAACCTCTGGGGCGGATGGAGAACCAGGACAGGGAGCTGTGGGAGGTAACAGAGCAAAAACTCTCTTTGTTAGTAAATGCTGCTGTGCAAGGGGCAGCACCTCCAGATGAGAATTTTTCAGCTTGTCCCAAAACCTAAAAGCGATTAAAAACAACCCTCTAATATCACTGTGTTGCCTGTGGTTAAACTGTTCAGAAAGTGAAATATATAAGGACGTACTGTAATGATTATTTTTAGATGTTTCAATGTGGGAGTTTAATATTTGAGGTTGGCAGCCAAGTATCTGGTCTGAATTGCAACTGGATCCCCACAAAATGTGTGTTTGTATTGAATGATCAGGAGGCTTCATGCTCTAGCAGTTCAGTAGCTCTTGTTTTAAGAAGTTTCTCACTTGCTTCACAGGAACTTTGAGGTCTGGGTAGCTAAAATACTTACTGATTTCACTGTGATCTGATCTTTATTACATTCAGGATCAGACTAGGTGGTGAAGCTGCATTTCTGCTGCTTGTGAAATATCTAAATTTTTCAGTGTGACATTGAATGGGGGTTGCATTGGAACAGTATTCTGACTCCTCTTACAGGAAATTGTTAAAAAGGAATTTCTGCACATCTGAAAAACTAGTCAGAAGAGCAGAGTTGGTTGTTTTGTCTCCACTGCCTGATTGTGGATTAGGCTTTGGGCTGTCTGCTTTAAATATCAGAAGAGAGGAGCTCCCTTTGTACAGGCAGAAGACAAAAAGTCTTGACACTGCAAAAGCTGGTGAACTGATAGCAACTCAACTTGTGGGTATTCTCTTCATAGCTTTTGTGTTCTAGCATGCAAAATTTAAATCAGAACTTGCTTTGATAAGCAGTACTATACTGTTTATTAGCTATAATGTCAATGTATGCTTGTTATATCAAGTTTGTTAATACTTCAGTTGGGATTGTTAATCTTGTCAAGAGCAAGCTCTCAATTTCAATTTTCTTTCTAGGAAATGCAGAATAATTGATGCTGAGGAGTGAGATTGACATAAAAAGTATTCGAAAGTCTGGACATGCTAAAAGTTACATATACTGTGTCATTTTACCTTTTTTTAAATTATTATAAAATTTTAATTGGTGTGTTTATGCTTATTGCTGAGTGAAATTGTTGGAGGTTGGGTACCTGGGCTGAGGGGGCAGAGTTATTTGCTGGAGAATAGAGTCTCTCAGCAAAAAGAAAGCCATGATTAGGGCACACATTTTGTCCTGCTGTAAGTCTGTTGTTAGTGCATAGAAAAGCTTTCTGCAGAGGACAGTGAAGAATGAGCCAGTTCATTCTTCTCTACAAGAAACCACCTTTGGTGTGGTCCCTGTAGAATTTAGATTTTCAGGGTTGCTGAAAGGAGGCGGTATTGTGAAGAGGATGGGTTTCTGTGATGAATATATTGTAGCTAACCGCACAAAGTAGTATGTTCTCTACCACAGGGAGCATACAGAGCCTGGCTGAAATGTAATTAATGTTTACTTCAATCTATGATGTGTGCAGATGTTACTCAAAATTTTCTTATACACTTTTTGAAAACACTCATGTAAATGTGTGTTAGGTTCTTACATCCAAGGGAGCAAATGTTCTTTTTAATGCCTGAATGAAACCTTTACATTCAAACGCTTTCACAAATTAATTGTGCAAGCAGTAAATTCCTTAATTCTAAATTGTTTTTGCTACAACTAGTATTTAAGTGGAAAAATATTGAAAAGTATTGCAAAACCAGTCTTTTTTCAAAGATTGCAAGGGAAGTGGGACTGCTTCACCAGTTCTGGTGCATTAGTGCACATTATAAGCTTTGCTCCTCTTGCCTCTTGTAAAACATCTCCTTGAAGTAACTTAGAGTATGCCATTTCAAAATGAAGAGATCTCCTCCTGCTAGTGAATCTACCAAATTCACATCCATTCTCTGGGTGAGGCAGTGTTCTAGCTCCACAATTAATAGATCCCTTGCCTTGGGTAATACATGATCCTTAAAGCTTAATGCAAATATGAAGGTTTTTCTTTCAAGTGCTGTCAGAGTTCCTTCTGATAGTTTGATGCCTTCAAAGCAAACCTCAGTAAGCAGAAATCCTGGAAGATGAAATTTAGGTGCTATGCCTCAGCATGAAGGCACTGTGGAAAAATAAATGCACTCTTGTTTAGTCTGAACTTTGCCTTGATTTTTTTCTAAACATTATTTGAAGAACTCTGCTCCCTAATTTTCTTTTTGCCTCCTTCCTAATCTCAGAAGATAACTCTCCCATGTTAGTGGGGGAAAAATTATTTCTGTAAAATGCTGGTTGTTTTGGGTCACAGTAACAAGGGAAATCAGCAACTTAGAGACTTAGCTTCTCAACCATTGCTAGAAGTAACTAATAAAAATATTTTCAAGGTAACTTTTCTATAATTTCATTGCTCTTAAAAAGGAAAAAGACATTCAGTAATATTCATGGTGGGTATTGTGCATTTTGTGCTGTGCTTTGGTCAGGACACAGTGCTCAGTGCAGTTTCTTAACAGGCATAGGGTGGTACTTTGTAATTTGCAGTTGCTGGACTTTGGGTAGATTTTGTTAATTTATTTAAGAAAAGGTAAAACAAATAATTGTGTGCACAAATAAAATATCTCCTGAACTACAAGCTGGGAGAAAGCTTTTATCACAAAACTTTCAAGGCTGCTTAAACTGTGGAGTTTAGTGGTGTTTTGGCAGCACAAGCTGAAGTTGTTGCATTGGAAGAAACTGATTTAGCTCGATTTTTCTACTTTTCTTTCCCCAAGAGAGTGGTGTAACTGTCCTGCAGGGAATGTTTTTTTGGAAGTGACACTGTTTGCTGGTTTTGTGCTTATTTGTGTATGGGCTTGAGATGTTCAACATGTTTGTTAAATTGTTAACCCAGGGAAGTGATGGTGGTGTTGGGTTGCATTTATGGCAGTTTATGTATCTAAAACTGAGTGGTATTTCATGTTGTGTGAGAAAGAGAAGAGGGCAGTTCCGTGTCCTGGCAGGATTCCCTTTTTCAAACATCCAAGGCCATTCTGAACCAAACAGTGGAGCTGAGAACTTCCAGAGGAAGCTCCTGAGCACTCCTTGCTGAGCAGCCTAAATGGTGATTTCTTGTCACCTCATCCTTGGTAGTGTCAGGGTTTGCTGAAGATTTTAGAATCACTTTTATATTTTGAATGCTTTTTTGTATTCAGTATTTTGAATTTCAGTTAAATTTTGAGTGTTTCCAAAGTTGAGAGATTCCCCAGCTTCCCTGGGCAACTTGTTGCAGTGTTTCACCACCCTTGTTGTGATAAAAATTTCTCTAATTCCCTAAAAATGTTATTTGTGCTTTTTTTTCTGTCTTATATATCAAAGAAATAGTCTAACATAATTAGAAAATAATTACAGACATGACCATCTTTATATCACTTGAAATGTAAACCAAAGGGTTTTATTTGAAAATGCTGCTTATCACAGTACCTGTTTATTCTTAAGTATATATTTTTTCTTTTAAAACATGCACAGTCTGTTAGGTTTGTATGAGGAAGACCCTGTAATGTCTTATCTCTAATTTGAAACATGAAGATCTTTATTCTGTTATGCTTTACATAGTTGAATGGTTCTTAAAAGGGTTTTTTTAAAAAAATAATTAATGCGGAAGGTTTGCATGTTAATTATTAATTAATTGCAGTAGCCTGTTTAAATACAATGACATTCTTCTGTCTAACAGAAAATCCTAGTAAAATAAGGTTACCCTTTTTTATGAGTACTCATTCTTGGAAAGTTTGTTTTTCTGTTCTCAGAGTATTTGGCTTTTGTAACATTCTGCCTTCAAGAGCATTTTCCCATATTCCAAGGTTTATTTAAATTACTGCTCAGAATATTTGATTTATTGAGAAAAGTGAGATATGCAGATTAGCTTGATTTTATTGCAGAATGTTCAGTTTATAGCATTTATTCAAGATTCATAGGGTCACTTCTAGTAGAAGAATATAGTTTCTGTAAATCTGTGGCAAAAGCATGGGAGGTTTGCAGAAGCCCTTAACCTCTTGAACTTTCCCATGTCATCCTATGAACTCTGAATCTATGGCACTGC
Source organism: Camarhynchus parvulus (assembly GCF_901933205.1). Taxonomy (NCBI): domain Eukaryota; kingdom Metazoa; phylum Chordata; class Aves; order Passeriformes; family Thraupidae; genus Camarhynchus; species Camarhynchus parvulus. Next base: position 7,697,058 of record NC_044571.1, read on the forward strand.
TCAAATCAGGAAATGTTTAAAAATGAAAAGTCAAAACCCTAGGCTGCTAGATTTTGTATACAGAACATCTGGGGGTTTTGCAGTTTAACAATTATCCTAATCCTGGTAACATAAGCAGGCTATTGTAAACACTCATTAATTTATATAAAGTAGCATATTATTTCAATAGTTTGTTTTCTTGTTATTTCAGCTTTATGACAAAATAAACACAAAATCTTCGCCACAAATCAGGAATCCTCCAAGTGATGCTGTACAGAGAGCCAAAGAGGTAATGGCTTTAAAGTATGTTTTTTTTACTTTGAAAGGTTGATTGTATTTAAACTGTAACTTAGTTTTCTTCATTAACATGTGTATTCTGGCTCATTATCTGAAATATATCTGGAATATTACCATTGCCTACCCAAGTTATGTAAATAAGTTGCATAAACTTGCAGAATTCCATTATCTGTGTAAGGATTATGAATATTACTCAGTTTAATCATTTAACCTTTTCTTCAACAGTAGTGGTGTTAAAAGGAATATTCCTCCTGGGTAATTGCAGTATCTTTCCTGTTCATCAAGAAATCTGATGTTTATAAAATTTAGTCACAAAAACAAATGTTTTTAAGTGTCAGCTTTTTAAATTGAAAAAACCCCAAGTTTATCATAGATAGGTCCAAGAAGAGCAGGTTTAGAAATGCAGTGAAGGTGACCCACTAAGACCAAAGATAGACACAGATGTTCTTAATTCTTGTACCTTGCAAATAGTATGTTATTGCTTATTTATGGCAAGTAGTAAAAAACCTAGACCCATATTGTATTATGTATTACCAGTAAAAATTCATGCAGTTGTTAGAGGTTAGATCATAGAAAACTGTTTGTTGTGCTATTAAAGGAGGAAGAATTTAAAACTCTGTGTAATAACTAAAGTCACACTGATAGATACCCTCAAGTCCTGTTCTGCAAAATTTGCTGTCACTTAATCATGGGGGGTGCTCCCAGAAGCAAAATACTCTGCTTTCATTTTCCAACTAGCTGCATGTGAAAATTAAGGTGTAATAATCAGGTTGCAAGCAAATGAGTTAAAGCTTCTTTACTCCTTCCCCAATGGTAAAGTGGCTCAAATTTTATAAAATCTGGAGCTTAGAGGTGGAGTAGCACATTGCCCAGCTGGACTTGGTGTCTTTAACAATTGATTTTAGAGTGTTTTTAATTCTGCTTTTAAATAATTTGTTTTAATAAATTGAGACCATGTAAGAAAGCACAACTGGTGGAGGTCTTGCATGTCACCTGTTAGCACTCCATTCCTGTCCCCATGTATTTAGCTGTTGGAGGAATGCTGTCAATTGAAAAAAAACCTTCAAATTGAAAAATTCCTTCAAATTTCTGCTTTAATCTCTTTCAGAGAGAACACTGGAACAAGGTATTTTATTCTCTTGGGGCAGCTGGGTAGGGGCACATTCTCTTAAACCCTTCCCTGTGTCAGAAATGTTGGTGTGTATAATCACTTGGGGATATTCTGACTGAGCAGTGAGAGGTTTAGTTCCTTAATAGCTTTAAAAGAAAGTTACTATGGGACATTTCTCCTGCTTATTTTGCAGGTATTGGAAGAAATTTCATGTTACCCAGAGAACAATGATGCAAAGGAGCTAAAGCGTATTTTAACACAACCTCATTTCATGGTAAGCAGATCCTACTCTTGTTTGGGGTTTTTTTTCTATTTGTTTTTATTAATAAGTATTTCTAACCTGCTGCTCTGGCAAAAGAATTTGTATTGGTCCTCATTACTTTGCTGAAAACTGTCAGCAGTCTGGAGTAGTGTAGTTATGGAGCAGTTTCTCTGTGGTTTTGGAGGTCTGTCTTGCACGTGGAAAGAAGAATCAATCCTTTTGGATATCCATAGATAGAGCCGGGATCCTCCTTTTTCTTTTTCCAAAGGTCTTCTTAGGAAAAAGTTGTGTGAATTCATTGCAAAATAAGTGTTCATTTAATGTTATTTTACAACAAATCAGTAGTTTGTACAGTCTGTTGAGTTTGTGTTACATATCAACACTTATTGTGTCTGTTTCCCAAATCTGATTTGAGGGCAATAATTGTCCTAAATTCAGGGATGTTACTGCTTTGTAACTTGGTTCAAGTTGCTGAATTCTACTAATTTGAAGGATTTCTTTTGTTTATGCTGTAGGTGAAGTTCATAAATTGAGAAATAAACATGTTTGCTTAAATCTGCTGTACACTCTTGTCAGCTTAGAGTCAAGAATTTGACTTTACCTACTCAGCTTCATTTGGAATCAGATAGGTTCATTTTATTTAATTTTTTTTGTGTGTAATCAGCCCACAGTGTTGCTAAAACATGAAGCACTGTTGAGAAAGAGCATTTTTTTAAGTATAAATTATTTTCAGAGTAGGCATCAACAAAAGTGATAGTGGTATGTAGAAATTTCATATATCAAATAAAGTGACAGAAAAATGGAGTTGAAAATCCTCTTTTTTAGGTATCTCTGTTCCCTAATATGCTCATAAATCTAAAACCCTTTGTCAGAATTCTTTTGCTGCAAATCTGTGAAAAGTATTTTTTCATAAGGAATAAGCTGCAATTCCATAACAAGTACTTTTGATGATGAGTAATTTCAGCAAGTGAATCTGTGATATCCCAGGCTAAATTGCCAGTTGCTGAAGTCCTATTATCCCTTTTCCCCATCTTTCATCCTCTCCCTTGTAGTGCTGGCTTTCATCTAGAACTGCACTTTAATGTTGCCCTCAGCTGAACTAGTAGAAAATTGCTCCCAAAAAAAAAAAAAATCCCCAACTAACCAGTGTTAGGGAGGAATGTAAAGCAGCAATTAAAGCAGCATAAGTTGGTGTGGATCCACACCTGCAGACCCCAGAGTCTCCAGATGCCAAAGGGACAACTCTATCCTCTCCATCATTCCCACTCCTGCTCCCAGATGCGCCTTTATGGGTTGCAGACTTTAATAAAATTATTCTTACATTTGTTGCATTCTGCTAAACTTCCCTTCAGAGCAAAAGCCTTTCTATTTTAAAGGAAACTATTAGGAAAAGGAATAATTGTGTAAACCAATATTGTTAACCCACGCTGTATGTGTTTACCAGGTGTTTTACTGAGCAATATTCTGGTTATTAATGCACATTAATTCAGTAATCAATTGGGTGTAATAAATAAGAGTGTGCATTAACACCTATATAATAATGGACTGTTTTATTTTTTTTTTTATCTATTGTATATCCCTAATCAGAAGAAAAAAGAGTATAACCTGTCTTGTTTACTTAACCCCACAGTGTTAGTGGGTTAAACTGTGTGCAGGCCTTCACAGAACCAAAGCCAATATGTTTGTAACAGATCTTAGGGTGTTCTGTTCTAATTTTCTTTCGCCCTCATGTGCCTTATGGCTGCAGAAATAAATTATCAATTTATTCTGTGCATGCTTAACATTTTTAGTTAAAGAAATGTATGTAAATTTTGCATGAAGGCCTTTTAGTAGATAATTAATTTAAGAATTCCGAAAGCATTGTCAAGTACCTCATTTGTTATGTACGTACGCATTTCAAAGAGTTTTTATTCCATTTCACGACTTTCAGTAGTTTTTCAAATATGCCAGTTTCATGTGTAAAAGATTCTATCATTTAAGTTTAGCATGTTGTAACAGTTGAAATATTTGCTGGGAGACTTTTGCTTAATGACATGTTGAAGTTTTATCCATCATCATATGCCTTCCTGTTCTCTGCAGTGATCCTGCAGTACAGCAGAAAGCAGTTGCCCTCATTAAACTAATTTTTAACAGGATTATCATGTCCTGCAAAGGAAAAACAGACAGGAAAAAACACATTATCAAAATTAGCAGAAATGCCTGAAAACGGGCATCTTTAAGTAAGGTCCAATAGGAATCTTTTTATTAAATGTTTTCAATATTAAATTGAGGTTGCTGTACTTTAATGTATTTCTGAAGTAGTGTTCATTTTTGTGAATATATTCAGAAGTCATTAAGTATAATTATGGACCTTTAAAAATGCTGGAAGTGCCAAATTTTAACCTCCTACAAGGTGCATATTATGGCTAAAAATAATATAAAGCAGGGCAAATAGTTGATGTGATGAAAAGGTAAGGACCTGGATTACGTAAGAAATGTAATATTAAAGTGTGGAGAGTGTAACAGATACAGGCAGGGGCACAGAAGCACCTCCAAGGTCATTGTGTCCAACCATTAACCTGCATTGGAGTTCCCACACGTAAATGGACCCACAAATAAATCAAATTTTAATTAAATATTGTTTAAGTGGTTTAACTTACATGGTCCAGATCTCTAATATAAAATGTTGCTTCTGTAGAGCAGACTAATGCAGAGGAATTGTTGGGAGTTTGGGCTTAGTGGTTGACAAAATAAGATGAGAAGTAGGAAATGCAGATACACATTAATATTTAACTAATAGTATGCTTGAAACACTGGGAAAATGGGAGGGAATATGGGCAAAGCATTGTTTAGTTTAGGGAATTTTGTTCCATCATTATAGTGCTGACTTTCCAAATATAGTTTCAAATCAATTAGAGAAATGAGAACATAAAGTATTTAAGAAATTACCTTTTATTACAGTACACTTTAGAAGTGCTACTGAAGCAACTAATGAAAGCTAATGAAGCAGTATTTTAGCAGTTTGCTGGTTTGCACTCTTAATTTTTGTGAAGCATTATTAACTCGGTGGTTGTGCTGGGACCAAGTTCTAGGGGAATGGGACAGTATGGAAGTGATTATGATAGTAAGCAACAAAAAAGCAGTATTTTCTTCATTCAGTTGGTATTGATCTATAGTCTGCCTTTATTAGAGTGAGATACCATGGGATCTGAGTAGCTTTGCATTTTAGTAAAGTAATTATTATAGAATGGTTTGCACAGAAAGGTAGATTCCTCATTCTCTGTCTATGCACATGAAGATGGATTTACTCTAACCCTGCAGATGTCAAGAGGATGAGGAGAAGGGAGGCAGCATCATTCTCATTGAAGTCCCTACAGTAAAAATCACATTAACTCATGCAGGCTTTAGAGTCTCAGTGTTTGTAGGTGTTTGCATTCTGAAAGTCTGTCTTAGACTCCTTTAAGGGAAAAGTTCTTGAGTGGGAAATAGGGCACAAATATCTTGGATTTCCTTGAAAATCTTCAAAAAAATCCCTTACAAGAAACGAGCAAAGGACATGGGAGATGGTGGAAATGTGACATTTGGTTGCTGTGCTGTCCTGCAGGCCTTACTTCAAACTCATGATGTAGTGGCACATGAAGTTTACAGTGACGAAGCGCTGAGGGTGACCCCTCCTCCCACCTCGCCCTACCTGAACGGGGATTCCCCGGAGAGCGCCAACGGCGACATGGACATGGAGAACGTCACGCGCGTCCGCCTGGTGCAGTTCCAGAAGAACACAGATGAGCCCATGGTAGGGGGGGAAGCTCACTGTTTCCCTCTGTGCTGGTAAAGACCAGTGTTGTGATGATTTTAGTGTCATTTCCTCACTTTGAGGTGGGGTTATCAATTAACTGGAATAGATATTTATCCTCCTTGAAATGCTTTGTGTGCGCTCACACTGCTGCTGTGCCACTACGGCTGGGTTTGTTTAAAAGCTACAGCAAATTACACCTTAAACCCAACTGAGCCTTTGCACTTCAGTATAAAACCACAGTTTTAACAAACCAGGTCCTTAAATACTCATATGTTGAAGTATTGCATCCTCACTTATAAATAGGATCTGGTCTTAATGCTCATCTCGAAGTGAGTGACAAAGATTTTATTTTAATCTTAAAATTTATACCCTGCCTTCAAGCTTTCAGGAAACATGACTATTCTTAACCACTCAAGAATCACAGTGCTTAATATTTTATTTTAAAAGTATAAACATCCCTTTTTTTCTAGGGAATCACTTTAAAAATGAATGAGCTGAACCACTGCATTGTGGCAAGAATTATGCATGGAGGAATGATTCACCGGCAAGGTAATCACATCTCATGAAGAGTTTTGTCATCAAACACAGTTATTTTAGATCCTTTTGTACAAACTGTGTACATTCTCCTGATTTGGATTGCTACTATTCCATGGCAGTGTCTCTCTGTGTGTGCATGGACTCCTGCTAACTGCTTTAGTAACCTTCTAGTTGCAGAATTCTGCCAGTGTTTTGAGGTGAGGGCCCGCTGTCTTTCATTTAGGTCTTAATTAGGATAATTACTAATTACTATCTTATTACTGAGTATAACTCGGCTGGAGATGGAAACACCAATAATTTTGGAGCTGTACTTACTTAATCCTCTGTTTAAAAACAATCCTTACACAAGTAGCAGTACTTTCTCTTGCCAAAATGAAAGAGCTTTGTCCACGCAGTTCTTGAGGATCTTTATATTTTTGGTGTTGAGAATCACAAAAATGGGGTTTGAAATAAAAATATTACTTGTGCCTAGATTCTAAATCTTTATTTTCAGTTTTCACTACCATAACAAATCCTGCAAACATGCTTTTTTTTCTCATCCCCAGTCTTCTCCTTTTTGTCATTTTGTGTGTTCAGCTCAGATGTCCAGAAGTAACTGGGTTTTGTCCTGCTTTAAACATATGAACTTCCTTACTAGGTTGTTGGCTTCAAGTTTGGATTGCAGCCATGAAAGGGTTACTTCAGTTTTTTTCAGACATCGCATCTTTTTCTTGTGATGAAAACAAAAATTTTCTTAATTTTTCAGACCAGAGTTCCCTCTAGCCTACTGTTCTATTTCAAAGGGAGCTAGGAACAGGTGATTGGGAAGACAAAACATACTTTGTCTCACTGACATGGTAAAATCTGTCAGAAAGCAGGAAAGACAAAAGTTTTAATACAAAGATGCAATTCAGAGAGAATTCTGTGTCTTTGGAGGACCTTCTGAATTGAAATTTATTTGGCTTCTGAAAGTGAGTTTTAAAAGGAGATTGCTCTAAGATTCACAGGAGCAAGATTTTCTTCCAACTGTGCTTAGGTAGTGATGATGCTCTGCACAGTATTGCTTCACATGGCTGTGTTCCATAATGGGGCTAATAAAACTTTTAAAACCTGCTAAAACTGGGTAAAATATCCAACTGTGCCCATTACAACTCTTCTTTTTAATTATACAGTATCTTTTATTTCTAAAGATTTGGGAAATTTAACTTAATCTATGTGTGCTTCATCTAGCTAAGGTCATGCTTCTGCACTTGAAATTGAGCTTTACTTCAGTGTTTCTTTAGTATGGTCATCTGTTTTTTAATGCTTCTAATTCTGTTAGTGCTCTAGATGCCCCTTAGATTCACTGCTTCATTCAACATACCTGTATTTAGAATATTTGTACTGACTAGAACAACACAAGTGTAATTTGACAGTGATCTCAAGCCCCATCTTTGAATCCTGTTGGTAGGGCCTGTGCCTTGAATTGGTTTGGGGGAGTGTTAGATCATTTTTATCTGCTGTAAGGGTTACAGGAACTGTATAATTTCAGGTCTAGCAATATTAAACACAAACTGTGCAATTCCCATTCACAAAATTGTAGCTGCTGTGAAGTTGCCTCCTGTCTCTAGGCCAGCCCTGCCTAGTCCTGGTGATTGAAATTGTTCTTATTCCAAAGGTGGCAGAGTTGAAATGGGAAGAAAGGCTTTTAAAGATTCCATCTACTCACACCTTCCAGAGAATTCAGTAGAAATGAAACACCAGTGTCAGTCATTAAAAATTGTTTGTTGTTGACATGTCTGCCAAATGTCCATTCTTTATTCCTAGTTTTTATGTATACTTCTCCTTACAGTCATGAACATAACAATATTCACTTCTGTCAGAGTGACAGAAATGGGAAATGATGCAGAAAAGGGGATTTTATTTGATACAGGGATGTTACTGAATCTGATTCTCAGTCTAATATGTAATCCAGTCAGTTTTATGTTTTGAATAGTATCAGAGAGTCTTTATGCTATTCCAGGCCATATGGTGGTTTTGATTCAGTATTATTGTTTAATAACAAAAACATGTTTTTCCTGTTTACTGAGAAGATGCCTGGGCATCTCTTGCTGTGTATTCACTGCACTCTGAAAGACAGATTTGTAGCTAATACAAAGTCCTTTTCTGAATCTAGCAAAAAAACTATTTTAATCTTGTTTTCTGTTTATACCCTTCTATGAATAATAGTGCTGTGTTATAATTATTTCAGTTTGTAGAAACTGAGGTGATAGTGTGTTTGTTAACTCTGCAGGTACGCTACATGTAGGAGATGAAATCAGAGAAATAAACGGAATCAGTGTGGCAAATCAAACTGTAGAACAGCTACAAAAAATGCTTGTAAGTGCCTGAAGTCTTCTTCATACTGTCTGTAAAAATGCCTGTCTTATTTAGTCAAAACTTTTGTGTAATTGTGTTCTAGCTTCCCCTTTTTCTAGTGTTCTTGATAGGCTACATGTCCATGCAACAAAAAGTTCTTTCAGTTTATTACAGTTGAGCTCACAGTTACAAATTTAAAAAACATTACGTTGAGCTCAGACAGTCTATCTTTTTCCAGGAAAACTCCACCTTTGTCCTTGCTAGTAGAGTCTATTTGACGTTTCCATAACACTTGTTAATTTTTCTACACACAATACTAACCTTGACATCTTGGATGGTATCACTAATCCTAGACAAACTTCAAGGGGAATAGAATTTTTTTGGAGTCACAGTGAGCCAGCCAAAGAGAGAAAGGGGAGAAACTCTTGAGATCTCTTGAAGTGATCTGCTCACATTTCTGTTCAGATCCAGTCCTGCAGTTGTCAGCCACGTGGTACTCACAAGTATTCAGATTGTCATTTAAGAAAATATGTTGTCACAATCTGCTGCTATTCTGCAGTTACTGCGTGTTGTAAATATTCTTACACAATAGTAAATGCAAAGTGGCAGACCCCATGTCCTGTTTTGATGAAAGACTGTTTTTGAAATTCCTACCTTCAGGAAAATGCAGCTTTCCAGAAACTGAATACAGTTTTGCTATTTAATACGTATTATGAAGTGGAAGAAAATGCCACTTTGGTAGAAAAGACTGTAGATGACAAGAATATAGCTACAAAGAAAAGGTTAACATGGAAGAAGCCTACACATCTCTGAATCTCTTGCATAAAAATACAATTTTGGATTCTAAGCATTCAAAACCTGGTCAGGTGAACAAATTGGTAATGCATGTTCATCCTTTAGATTAACGAGGACAATATAAATGTTTGTTTATAGGTGATATGACAACTCATCCATAGCATTTTAGCTTTTGGACTATGATGTTTCCGTTCTAACATTAACAATTTGGAGATTTTCTCTTCAGTGTTAGTCTCAAAGTGCTTCTTTTTCCACAGAGGGAAATGCGTGGAAGTATTACCTTCAAGATTGTGCCAAGTTATCGCACGCAGTCTTCATCCTGTGAGGTAATGAATTTAATGAGCCATCCCCTTTCTTCCTCAGTCCTGTAACTAACTGCCTGCTGATGGCTGAATGTTCCTGCTTTCTGGGAAATTTTTTCTGCCTGTCCTGTTAGATCGCACACCAATTTTACAACAAAGATAACGGAACACGAGTAGGTCCCACCTACCTACTCAGCCCTGCCTTCATATTCATCTCATCAGCACCTTAACTAACTCTTTACAGCCTATTAAAGAAAAAAAAATAGGAAAGGGGATCCTCAACTTATGCATTTAGGAAGCCCCTTTAAAATATGACCATTTAAACTCATACTTCAGTAAGTCTATTAAAGTTCCTAAGCTGAGGAACGATCCTCCTCTTTTTTAGGCTTTAAACATTATATTGCTGCTTTGGGCTGTTAAGGGTTAATTGAAAAACCTGTTTCTGTATAACCCTGTTGAGGTAAATTTGTGGTGGTCGTGTGTAACAGTTACATGTGGCTTAATATTATGTTTCCATGAAAAAATGGTCTTTGTCACTACAGAAGAAAAACAGATTCCGAGTTGTTGCTGAGCTAGAAACTTGGTATTACAGCTCTTGCACAGCAACGTTTAATTCCCTTCTGCTCGCAAAGTTAGATTCCAGATTGCAACTGAAGGGGATTAAATTGTATGAAATGGCTACTTGAGAGCCCCTGTTCAGTGTGAGCACACAGATGGCATTTGCAGCGTGTGGATGGTGCCAATCTCAGCCACGCGCCTTTACTGCGCAAACAGCTCCCGAATTAGAACTCCCCGAGTGAAATCACAACCCCTGCTGAAGTCAAGCACCTTATCTTAATTAGAGCTCTGATTTCACCTTAATTGTTCTTATGGCTCAGCAGATGCTAGAATACACAGAAATTGCTATTGTGGTTGTCAGAACAAGCTGTTTTGCAAGGGAAAAAATTACTGGTTTTTGGTTGCCTTCGTTTCTTCTAGTAGAATTCAACAAAAACTAAAAGGTTTTAGAGGTAGAAGGTTTGACAGATTTTTACCTATGAGGCCAATTTTCTTAAAATAAATATGAAACCAAAAGTTTTTCATGAAATGCAAAGGCTTTTAAAAAAATTGCAGCGTGCTGACAAATTCATGTAATGACTTCTGTGCTGCAAAGAGGAGTAATACTAAAAGATACCTCACTTCCCAGTATTGAAATACAGAAACTGGTGAAACTGCAGACTTGCTGGGGTGATGATTATTTGGAAAGACTCAGCATACAGCTTTAAATTAATACTATTAGTTGTCATTTTAGTAATAGCAGATAATCTCTTTTCTTTAGTTTTGCATCTTTAGGCTTTTCATGACTATTTATTTCACAGAAGAATGGAAAATAGACTCTTACCTTCCTTTGGAAAAAAATGGCTAAACAGAAATGTGTGATCAAAGAGAAAAAGAAATCATGTCTAATTATCCCACTTTGTGGCATTTAGCATTCATTAAGTCAGAGATGGATCAGTCTTTTCCACTTGCTCAGCCACGCTGAGGCTTTGGCTTGATTTTCATCACTTACAGGTGTACACAAAAACCCCAGTGTTCTTAAATCATCCTGTTAAAGTGTCACTACTCCTTTGGTACAAAGAGAATTTTTTTCACAGAATTTTTCAGGAAGGTGATTCAGAAAATGAATTAAATCCTTAACTATTGAAAAAGGCTAAAATTCAGTGTTGACTGACAGTACTAACAGAAATCTTGCTTCTTGTGCCCTCCAGCAGGAGAAATAGAGAGATATTGGGTCTTCACTAATATAATCTTCCTAGTTAAGGTGTTTTTTGGCAACATTTCAGTCTATATTGTTTCTCCCCTCCTTCAGTCATGGACTGGTGCTCATGTAGTGTAGTTTTATGAGAAGAGGAATATAAAACAGAATTGAGGACTGAGGGGCTTTGAGGCTCCTACCAGGATCACATCATTGAATTGCAAAACATCTTGTTAATCTTGAATAAGAAAAAAACTACATATTAGTAGAATAAGAGATGATGTGCCTTTTATTTACAATCTTAGACCTTCACAAAGGTGAGGGGGCATGGAATGTTTTTTTTTAATAACTAGGATTCAAATTTCACTTGCAATATTTGTCTTCTTTTATAGTCATTTAAAATATGTGTTATTTTCTAAATATTGAGCCACTTCTGCATATATATAGGGAAATCTTTTTCCGACACTATGTAATTCAGGGTCACTAGGCAGTTTGCAAAATCTCAGCTGAATAATTTCAGGTTTTTTGGCAGTTGTGGCTTTTCCTGCACCCATGCCTTCCATTCAGTTACCAGACCTTCTATTTCATGGAGCAGACCTTGCTTGAAGACATAATAATTTTGAATTCCCTTGTGTAAAAATTGGATCAGCTGATGTGGTGTGAGGTGACCTGTTTAGTCACTGACATGGCAAATGACCTGAGTTAACACACAAACTTAGATAACAAGGGGCCAGGGTGTTGTTTTCTTCATCAGATACCAGGAAAATTGCAGATTTACATAAATATGAACTTAAGTAACTATTGCAACACATCCTTCTTATGGCTGATGGATGTGTACACTATTTATGTGTTTCAGTTTTATCCCAATGATTAAGCATTTTGCTCTGGCTACATTTTATTTTTGCTTTGTACTGACACAGCACCCAGAGTGGCTTTTTATAGCGTCAGATATGTGAGAATGATAAGAGAAGTACTTTTTCTTTTTTTTTTTTTTTTTTACAAAAAACAATCCTTATAAACAGATTGCCTTTGTGAAAATCTTAAGTTGTTTCATTAAGAAGAAAAGCCTTTATACATGGGAGTTTTTGAAAGCCTGGTGATAATCACCACAGATTTTTTTCCTTTATCTTCCATGGTTTCCATTAGTGCTCAAACATCAGGATTTTTTATTGTCTTAAACCTTTTTAAAATTTGTATTAAAGATACTGACAGATGTGTTCCTTGAGCAAGACAGAAATGTAAAGTATTTCCAGAATTTTGGAAATTCTGTCTGTTTTTATTGGAGGTTTAGGTTTTGTTGGTTTTCTTGTTTGAGTTTCTTTTTTTATGTCTGGCAACAATTGCTCCACCCATTTTTGTCAGTATCTAATTTGATCAGATCATATTTATAGACATCATTTAGTTCTTTTGTATAGGTTTACATCTCAAATACGTTAGTTTATCATTCAAAAACCGCACCTAAAAATGGGGAATCAACAGGAAGCTGGGTTTGCCATCATTTGGAAATAACTGTGGTTGTTTCCTCTAAGGCTCTGGCTCTGTGGCTCTTCTGCTGAATAGTGGTGACCCCAAAAGTTTCTGTGATTTTTGTCTTGGGGCTGGAGAAGGCTGGGAAGTCCAGACAGTCTAGTTTACTAAAATATAATTATAATAACCTTCCTGCATTTCTCAGAATCATTGGATCCTCCAAGTGTTTTTCTGCCCCTGTTCCCAGGATAAGAAAGGCTTCTGCTGATTTACTGGAGACACAAACTCACAACCCAAACTGAATTTTTCCAGGCCAGTCCTAAGCAGTCTTGTTATTCTACAAGGATCTCTGTGCTTATTGATTTGTCTCATTAGATTGTCCATAATACAGTTTTTCTCCTAACTTTAGAGTCCGGTATTTTTTGAAAGACCTGTCCCTAGAAAATTAAGAATCTAAATGCCTTTGAAATTCTGACAGAACAGCCTAATTATGTAAAAGTCATACATAAAAAAATGTCTCTTGACTAACTTGTTAGATTATTTCTGACAGTACTGAAACACCAGTAGCACTGAAAATGTATATTTTCCTCAGTATGTTATGATGAACATTTGCTTTGAATAATATGCTGTCTTGTGTTGGGAATTGTTGGAGGAATACAAATCAAAACATTCTCAAACCAAGAAAATTTCCTTCAAAGGCAGAATTCTTCAAGACAGTCCAGAAATAGTGGCATTCTTTAAACTTGTTTTTCTCCACATGATTTGGGTGCTTGCATCAGTTTCCAAAGCTTTCCCTTGCTAAACCATCACTGACAACAGATCATAATAAACCTTATTAAAAAATAGTTTAAAATTATTTTTCACCTCTTGAAAGCGAGAAAATAGCATAGACAGAATTGCAGAGCAAGCATGTAATTTCTTTATAAAGCAAGGAATTTACTGCCTTTTTGAAAAAAGTTCTTCTGGTTACAATTTGATAAAGGTGGTGCTGATAATCCATACACAAAAGAAAAAAAAAGAATACTGATTCCTTTAGGCTTTTCAGGTTTTTTGTATTTTTTAAATTTTTAAATATTTTTTCACTAATGAATGGTTTATTTGCTCTCATTTGAATATTTTAAACCTCTGCTGGAGTGATTTTCTAATTAGAATTAGGGCTGATTTCCCCCACTCCGTTACATATTGCAAATACTTATGGGAGGCAAGTTTTGTTCTTATGTATGTGGCATTAATCCCTGATTAGTGTTGCATGAACAGTTTAGCTCCAGGTTTTTAATTATTCACAAAATAATGGTATTGATAAAATATGACAGGGTTAACTTTGTTTGCTTAGAAAACTGTTTTAGCTCTTTTTCTCTGCTGTCCTTGATGTTACACAAAATGACCAGACATTCCTAAGCTGACTTTTGACATGGAACATTATATTCCAGAGTTCCTGTGAGGGTAAAGGGGATTTTTTTTTTTACAGTATATGAGTGGATTATTTTATTTTCAGAAGAGATGGCTCAATTATCTGACCTCATGGAGTTAAGCACTATGCAGTCAAAATGGCATGTGAAAAAGATGGCTCTGAAAAACCCACCAGAAATTCCTGTTATCCTTCCTGTAGAATTTCCCAGTGTGCTCCCTGTGTCTGCTGTCTCTGCACTGAAGTGTAGGGCCACACTGGTAGTCTGGGTCAAGGGAATTGGCTTTTTTAAAGTGCTGTATTTTGGCAAGGTTTGATACTTTCAAGCCCATAAGAATGTTGGAGGAAAACCCTCACTATGCTGTAAAATGGATGAGAAGGGAGGAGAGAAAATCCAGCTTTCTCCTCGGTGTTTGTGAGGCACTGCAGGGAGATGCATCTTGCTGAGTAGAGACTGACAACCACCACAAAGCTGAAAAAATATTCAGAAATATCTTTAAAACAGGATATGGGCCTCATTCTATTCCAAGTACTGTTCAGGGTATAGCTTCCAGGTACTTTAACCAGAACTGGTGTGTGACTGAGGGCTGGTAGCGTTGTCAGCCATGTGAGATCTCTGAAATCCCAGTTATTTATTAAAAAGCTGAAGGCAACATAGAACTACCAGATTTATTATTACCTCAGATAAATCAAAATGTCAAACCTGAATCCTAAGCTGTGGAAAAGTTTTCAGCTTTACAGAGTTTGTAGTGTGGAAACTTTCACAAATGAAGCAGCTAAGCAAATGGTTATGAGGCTGTGGATGTAACTGTTCTTTGAAATATTTCTGTGTTCCTGTGATAGTGTTGTGTTGTTAATGAACCTTGTGTCTTATTTCAGAGAGATTCCCCCTCTACATCCAGACAGTCCCCCGCTAATGGTCATAGCAGCACTAACAATTCTGTTTCGGTAAGATTTCCAGTTCCACACAGAGAAAGTGTGAAAGTTTTGTTGGTGCTCATCTGCCATTACTGTTATACTTATCGTGTGGTCAGTGGAAAATTTTGTCCTGCTGAGAGAACCCAGGTTATTGCATATGTAACTCCCCCATTTTTTTTTTTTTTTCTTTTTTTTTAAGGGCTTTTTCCAACATGTTCTTCTCATTAAAAGCCATACAGTGAATTAAATGGTAATAACTGTACTGTGACACTTCAGTCATCCTTAAATCATTGTCAGCACTTTCCTCAAAACTGAGCAGAGGTTTAAAGTGGAAGCTTTTATTTCCATCCTGAACTTTGGAAGCAGAGTTTGAAGGAAGGGAGTAACTGTGCAGTTGGTATCCCAAGACATTTTAGATCCTTTTTTTTTTTTAAGTTTTGTGTTTGAGAGCCCTCTGGAACGTGTACTGGTTTCCGCTATCTGAGTTAAGGAATTGGTGTGCTCTCTGCTGTCGTGGTACGTGCACATACTGTGTGAAACATGAGCCTTGCCTGGATATGGAAAGCAAAAGGAAGTGGCTTTAAACTGCACTACAAACCAAGCTATTACCATCACATCTTTAACACAAAGTACTTCTGTTTTGTATGTATTCAGGTAGAAAGGTGCTGTCAATCTCCCGTTCTTCCTAAAGTACATTGGTGTTAAAATTCGTCTTGTTTCTCATTTGTTGTTGTTTGGACCAATGTAGTAACTGCATACAAGTTTCTTCAGTGAGTGCTGTCAATATCATGAGTTCATGGGACTAGCTAAAAACAAACCAAAAAAAAAACCCAAAACCAAGTAACTGTTTCTTTAACTATTGATAAAAATTAGACATTATTTGCCACAAGGTAAAGCGCTTATTAATTAGTAGAATGAAAAATAATTGTGTGAATGAAAAATTTAGGACATTTTTGTGAATTAAATTTATAACATGAAAGTAGTTATAATCTTAATTCTCAGCACAACTGATCACATTTATACATTTTTAATCATAGGTTTTTTAACATTTATAATAGCCTCTCTCTTTTGAAAGCAAAACTTGATATTTAAATGGAAAAGGCATTCACATAAAGAGCCTCTTTCACTTGGTGGTGCTTTTGTGTTGAAGATGCTGAATTATTTATTAAAAAGCACATTCTCTATCTGCTTAAACTTTTTACCTGCTTTCTTCAGCTTGCTGCTAAACAGCCTGGGTTTGATTTTTCTTTAAGAAAAAAGTTATTTCTAAACATGGGTCAATGCTTTATACTTTTGTCTAACTTACCATTTTACTGTAATGTAGTATGAATCACTAACAAACAGTGTTATGTACCCTTAAAAAGTAAAATGAAAATTTCTTCTCCTGGGTTGACTTTATTCTGCAGGACTTGCCATCGACAACACAACCAAAAGGACGACAGGTGAATAGATATCCTCCATGGGAATTTTTGTAAACTTAGCTGCTAGCAAACATCCCTGCTTACCTTTTCCCCACTCATATTCTGTATGTGCTGGACTAAAACATTTAAGCTTGAAAATTTTGTTCCATTTTTTTCATTTTTCTTTTAACTCATTTGTTTGTAGCTAATTCAAAATACCTTTTTGTTTTTTCATGTGTCCACGTGTGAGAGTTACAAATTCACTGAGAATTTAACTGGAGATGTTGATTTAGTTCAGAATGCATTAATAGACTTCCTGTTGTGCAGTGACGTGTTCAGGTTTTAATCTTAGAGGAAAGCTGAAATTTCTATTTTAGCTGGAATGGAGACAATTAGGGCAAGTGTCTAAAACTCTAAAATATTGTGCTGACAAAGATTGTAAAGCTTGAGTTTATCTGACACTAATTATTAACATTAAAAAAGTTTTTCAAAGAAAAGCATTAAAGATAGTTTCTGTTAGGGGTTGATAAATCTGAAGATGGTCTCTTAAAATTTCAGTCCTTAGTCCCATTTTCAATAACCTCCCTTAACTTTGTTACCTTGACCTGCTGGTTGTGCAGATCAGCACAGACCACAGAAAGATCTTCCCTCTCCAGAAAATTCCAAGAAAGCATGTGGGGCTTCTCAGATGATTCCCCATCTTTCTTCTTGCAATATTAAGAATTTTTGTTCTTTATCTGCAGCCTCCAAATGAGCACATAGCATGAAGTGATTTGTGATTGATCTCCAGTAACTGCTCCAGTTATTTATAGTCTTTCCAGAATCTACCGCTGAATTTTTAACTGTGTACTCAGCCTCTTTCTCTACCAGGAATTTTTTTAATAGCTCTTGCAATTCCATTCAAGAAGTCAATCAGCTACATTAACTCTTGTCTCTGAGAACCTTTTTATATTGCTGTCTAGTTGAGTTGGCTGGAACTTCTATTACAAGAATGGTTTGCTCTTACTTCACTTCCCATTTTTACAGCTCTCTATGGTTCTTTCAACTTTCCATTTTCTTCTGAAGCTGCCTGAATGTAAATCTGGAGAGGCTCCATGAAACACCTTCCAGACATTTATATTAGGTTTTCATTTGCTTCTTATAGGTTTTTTTTTCCCCAGAAGAAGAAACTTTGTTCAAGGCAATATCAAAACAATGGTGTTTCTCTTACTCACACCATTTATAATTACATTATTTTTTCAATTTTTACCTGATTTTTCCCATTGAACCAGCATATTTTTCTTGTCATCCTTGAAACCAGTGAGGGCTTGGCTAATAGATACATTTTTATGTGTCAGAAAGTCTGTAGTGTTCCATGAGCTGCCAGTATATGGTGGATAATGGCTCAAACTGGAGCAGGGACTTGAAAAACAGGGAAGTTTCTAGATAGTAAAAATACTGCTAATGCTTTTAGACCTGTATGAATAAGCTTCAGCCAAAATAAGGGATTGGCTCAGTATTGATTACTTCATGAAAAACAAATTACTAAGTAAACATAATTGGTTTCAAAATATCCTATTTCTCAAGTAATTAAAAGAAGATGGGTTGCTTTTTTTAACTCAATGCACAGCAGAGCATGGGTCAGATTTAATATATTAAAAATTGAGTTCTGTATTGGTCTTGTCATCTGATGCTCTCACTGCAAACCAATAAAAATACATCAGATACAAAAGAAAAGTGATTAGCCATTTTAAGTTAATTTATTCATGTGTTGAGGTGCAGATTGGATTACTTTAAGTGCCATGAATAGTGCTAACACTGCACAGTTACAGCTATTACTGGAGCAGAATTTGAGTAGAGTTGAAAAGTGATTGTTACATTTTCTAAGGATATTACTTTGCAATGTAATTGTTGGGGATTTTTAAATCTAGTCTATTTTTAGTAAGAAAATCAGCAGTATGTGTATACAAAGCTGGGTGAGATGCTGCAGGGTGATGTTGGAAGTTCATGAACTGTAGAAATTACCCATCTAGTGCATGACACTTAATTTTGGTTTTGAGCTCCTTGGGTGCATCAGGGCTCCAATTAGTAACCAAAACTGGGTATCACTTTTATTTTGATTTTCTAGAGTTGAGAACTTAGTAACACACAAGGAAAGGATTGTGAAGTCAGAGTCTGGATTCTTTCTCTTCATGTTCTTTAGAGAATAACTTGCTCAAATCATGAGTTTTATTTACACAGGAGCAGACTTTTACTGAAAAACCCATACGGAGAATTCCCACATTCCTCCTGAGTAACTCTGTGATAGGAGCAATACAGGACTTCCTAAAAAAAAAGATTTTTTTTTTAATGCCTTAAATCTTAAAAATTCTCATTCTGAAGTTCACTAATAAAGCCAAAGTCCTTCATAGCATCCAGTAAAATTTCCTGTCACAGAAAGTTTTAAAACATACCGTGGGACTTCAGTTGGAAAATACATTACAGATTGAGTTGTAAGGTGCTGGCTTGTGTCTGGAATGATTTGTGGTAGTTAATAACTGTTGAGGGACTCCATGAGTTTATTACATTTTTGCTGTTCAGGTTCTATAGAATGTAGAAAACATGGGCTTTTGAAATAACATCATATGTCTCCATCATTTGCTGGAGGGGGCATTTTCATTTTCATGTTCAACTATCACTTATTCTTTGGCACCTTCCTTTTTTATTTCTTTCTTTGCTTGTTGCAACCAATATGTGTAGCTGCATTCACAGATCAAATTTTCACCTGTTACTCTGAATAGCAGTGATGATTCTGCAGTGTCTCTTATAAACTCTTTTTTTTCTAGATCTATGTAAGAGCACAATTTGAATATGATCCAGCAAAGGATGACCTCATTCCTTGCAAAGAAGCTGGCATCAGATTCCGAGTTGGTGATATTATCCAAATCATTAGCAAAGATGATCATAACTGGTGGCAGGGTAAACTTGAGAACTCCAAAAATGGTACTGCAGGTCTTATTCCTTCTCCTGAACTTCAGGAATGGTATGATTTAAGTTTTCTATAAAAATGAATTTAGTTTTGATTTTATTTCTGTCTTTCAGACTTTTCATTGTTGTATAGCCAGCCTTTGAATTATTTTCTCTTTTTCTTCCTTTTTTTCCCTCTAAGTCTATATATTCATTCAATTTGTGTGGTATTAATTTTTTCTCATGTATGCATAGCAGTAAGGGTTACCTGCAATTTCATATGTGTGATTACATTTTAAAAAATGAATTCCTGTGTTAATAAACATTGTGCTTTCTAGTATACTGTAGGAAATTAGAGTTTAAGATGGCTACACACAAATTGGTTATATAAGAGGGTCAAATTAGTTTCTCTTTCAGCTTCTAATCAGGGATTTCATTAGTACTGTTTACATGCAAGTGCTGCAGGAATAGGGTTTTAGCAAGTTGTCAAGCAAAAAGGTCATTGAGGGAGTTTTAGGGTTTTCTTTCCTTTTCATTTTTCATATGAATGTCAAAAAGCAGAACAAAATCACAGTGCCAGTGGCAGGTTCAATGAACAACAGTGGCACTGAACAATGCAGAGCCTTTAAACAACCTCTTGCAGGAGCTGTTGGTAAAAAATTTTAAATGTATCAGCACAAATTGTGGCAAACAAGTCCTGGGCCTTGGAAGGCGTGGCCATAACTCAGTAAAGTTCAGATAATTTAACACAAAATACTTCATACAGGATTTGCCATGTAAAAGAGCTGGAGTTGTGCACTGCTCCTGTGCTGGATAAGGGAGATTTTGGCAGAAGAGGGACAGACAAGAGGCAGACAAGACCTTTAGTTCCGTGTCCTGAGCTCTGTGCCAGCCCTGTGTAAGGGAGGCACAGTCCACATTGCAGCAGGGTCCCTTGCAGTGCTCCACCCTAGAGATCAATTCCTCACAGTGCCCCAGCACAGCACCACTTGCTCTGCAGGAATTTGGACCATGGTGGTCATTCCAGACCTTGTGCTCTTCCCTTCTGATCTGCTGCAGAGTGGTCTGGATTCATTCCAGGAGCTGCCCTTCCTCCCATGCTCACTTCATCTGTGAGCTTCCATCACCTACCTCTAAGAAAATATTCTTACATAATACCCCTGTATATATGTTCTTTAAAGTCATAAAAAAAAGTTTTTAAAAGTTTTACTGTACTCATGTTCTATAAAAAAGTCTTGCTTTTCTAGTTCATTCTGTGCAGCTTTTTAAAGATCCTTGATTACAACAGAAAATGTTTTTTTCTCCTCCTTATGTCAGGCGAGTTGCTTGTATTGCCATGGAGAAGACCAAACAGGAGCAACAGGCCAGCTGTACTTGGTTTGGAAAGAAAAAAAAGCAGTACAAAGACAAATATTTGGCAAAGCACAATGCAGGTATGAACAGAAAATGCAGGTATCTGTAACAGGTTACATTTTTTGGAGTTTAAGCGTTGCCATTAATTGTTCAGCTGGCAGTATTGTATAAACCTAATGAGTTACTTAAGAAAATATAAGTAAAATTCTAATTATGCCAACATTACTCTGCTTGTTCTTTGCTATTTAAGCATGGAGCTTAGTCAGTGGAGAGGGCAAGCTGCCACAAAAGCAGTGCATCATAGTATGTCCTGATAGAGGCTTAGAGTGTTTGGGGGTTTATGTGTAAAGCAGCATTAGAAACAAACAGGATATGATTTTTGCAACCTATATAACTGTACTGTGCTCTACAACAGACTGTTCTGTAGCATCCTTGTAAATATGTATTTATAGTTACAGATTACATATGTGAGAACATCATGAAAGAGCATTTTTGTTGAAGTGGCACAGCTGGAAGTGGAATAAGAGTCATTGCACAGTCAGTGTGTTATTTACAGCTACCAGATAGAACCAGCTGTGGAGGTTTATCCTCCTTGCAGTGATTTCTGCCTGAATCCTGAGTTTGGGCTTCTGTTTAGAGTGCTGAAAAAATGAATTGTTTTAGAAAATTTTAAAAGTGTAGAGTAAGAGATCTTTGTCAAGCAAAATTCATTAGTTTTAGTAGTAAAGAAGACAGACCCTGTCATTTATGAGCTGAATTTGCTTATTTTCTTCTTTTAATATAAAATACTTAATGTGCTGAAACTGCTTTTCAACACTTTTCTGTTGCTCCTGCTTTGGTAGCACATTCTGTGATGCTTATGTTGTTGTGGTCTCCTGAGAGACTTGCAGAGATTTTTATTAGAATCAGAATAGATACCTGTCCAAGCACTGTAATGAAAGTATTCTATATTACATTCATTTCTAGGGGTTTTATTTCAGTTGCATTCTTGAGCACACTGATTAAACAATATAAATCCATAATTTTCAGGTATTTCTCTTTACATGCACAATGTATGCAGGATCAGAGCTCATAATGTGTCACTATTACAGAATATGTGTTTCCTTAAAAGTAATTTGACAGTAAATTCTAAGAAAGCCTAAATTCTAAGACAGTAATTGTTGTTTATACTCTTTATATTCACTGTTGCATTTAAGATGTTCACAGGTGAATATGAAACTATTTGTTACTCTGAAAGCTCTCACAAGCAGAGATTGAAAGCTTTAAGCAGGTTCCTTCCTTTTGCTGCTGTAACACCCTGCTTGTTCTAATGTTTCCCCCTCACTGCAGTAGCACTCAACCACATTTTAATAATTGCAACAAAAGCTGTTGAGAGTAAACTGGATTTTATGAGCCAAAGCCTTTCCCAGTACTGGTATCATCTGCTCCCAGCACACATTCCCGCAGCCTTGCTCCTCCCTTCACTTGTGGCCATGCTGTGAAATGGATCAAGAACAACCTAAAAAAACAGGGATTTTATTTCTTTAGGGCAGGTACATTTCTTAATGCATCTCTCAGTGCAAATACAGAACTGAAAATGTCTTGTGGGTAAGCAGGGGCTGCTACAAGGGATTGAGCTAAGGGAAGGACAGCCAGGGTAGGAGGAGGAGCAGGCAGCACTGTAGGAGCAGACCTAGCTCAGAGATTTTTTATCAGTTAAATTCCTGAAAGGAATGTGGACTTTGCAGTCTTGACTTAGGGGACATTTTGGGGTAGGTTGATGGCACTTTGATTCACACAGTTCACCTGCCTTCACCAGCAGTGTTATACCTTTATTTGCTTTATATCAGAGCAGGTGTTTGCCAAGAATTAGAAATACCAACATTAAAAATTATGATAATGACCATAAAAGAAACTGTTCCCTTTAGAATACAGCTTCTCCTTTCCCCTAAGTCAAAAGGTTAATGTAAGCACAGATTGAAATCAAGATATCTTGTAGAAATGTTATTGATATTAGTGTCCCTGAGGTACTGAAAGTAATGCCATTAATATTCCAGGGAATGACACCAAATATAGAATATTCAATATATGAATATTATTAATTGCTTTGGTGCTCAGGTGAGTTCAGGTTTATCTGAGGTGGCTCTGAATTCACATTCTCTGAAGTGCTCTGTCACATCCAGGATTGCTGGTCAGAAATATGGCAGCACTGGCCCTTGCAACCTTTCAGTGCTTCTGTTTCAGAATAAAAACCAGATCTTTTCTTCTCCTGGATCCAAAACAAGTATAATCATTGTCAAAATGTTGCTCTTACAGGAAAGTAGAATTTATTTCTCTTTTATCCGAGTATAAAATTAAATAAATTGATCAGCAGTGTGTAATCTATTTGGACTTGTGTGTTATTTTTCTCTTAGGGGTGAGACTAGTCTGGGGTGCTGAGAAATGACCCAGTAAAATAATTCATAGTCAACTCAGATTTGTTGACCAGCTGATGATTTGAGAGTTGGTGTGGTATATTGGGATATTACTGGAAGTAGAAATGAGATTATTCTGCAAATCAGACATAGTTTATGAAGTAAACAGGAGATTATTTCAGTTACTTTTTAGAATTAGAAGCAAATACATTCTCCTTTGCAAGAAAAATGTAATCCTGTTGTTCTTGCCTTTATGCTTCATATTAGAGTATTGGACAATTTCATGATCATATGTTTTATCAGTATAAAGTCAGTTTTAAGCCAAAGCCCCCAGAAAAATGAAATATCTTTTCCATTATTAGATTCACTGACATTTTTATAAATGCTCTAGAGATACGCTGCAGTGATATCCAGATACATTTTTCATTTATTTTGCTGAAAAGTTATTGCAGGGCTTCAGAAAAGAGAAGAACATACCAGAACTATGCTCCATATTATGCATAATGTAGAAAATTGCCAAGCTTTTATAAAATATGTTTATCATTTCTTAATGTGATTTATTTGCCTTGTGTTTAGACTATTGCATGGTAAAGTTTATTTTGTGCATATACTTTTTATTTTACTAATATATTACAAGCCATATCTCAATGACCCCTGTACATTTTTCATGCTGTCTTACTCCCAATGGCCTCTGTGCATGTAAGTAACCTGTCAAGTGACAATGCCTCTTTATTTGCTTCTTACTGTTTCCTTTCAAGAACTCCTTTTCTTTTATCAGCTAGTAACACAGAAGCATTGAAGTTCAGTCTTTAAGTGTGCCCTGTATTCCTCCTATCTTTGTATATTAAGAAATGAATCCTTTTTCTTTTGCATCTGAGAACCCCACAATCATTAGTTAAATCCATGTAGACTGAGACACATTTTCTCCATGCTACTACTTTGTGATGAAGGCGTTAATATGTGTCATTTCTGGTGTTTGTTCCTGTTGTTTGTATCTAACATAACGTGGTTTTGTTCAAGAAGAAAATGAAGGATTGATTTCTTTTTTAATTATTATTTTTCAATGGAAAAAGACACTTGCAGGCTTAGGTGGTTAGCATGGTAAAGCTGTTTAGTGTGTTGTAGATCGTTATTATGAAATGAATTATTGATTTGTTTAAATAATGTGAAGTTGCAAAAAGGACAAGAGTAATAATTCCATTGTGGAATGAAAGAAAAATATTACTAAATTCTTGCTTGTAGTATTTGGGGAAAGGTTGAAAGAGATTCTCCTTTAGGATGAAATTCAAAATGCTTCAAATGGACCAGGAAGTTTTCATATCTGTATCTTTTCAAGGCTTTAAAGACTTGGGTGTGTCAATTGGCTGATTTGTAGCTTCACCAAATTGAAGCCATTGGACTTTCTCAGGTGAAAAGACTGCCATCAAATTGAAAAACTGAGAGATACCCACACTCATCCTAAAAGATGGATTGGATATGGCTGAGGTGGATACAACACTTAAGCCTTGGAAACGCTCAGAGGGAGATTCCATAGTTTGGATGGAGTCTCTCCTGACTCCTTTTCATAGCATGCAGAAATACAGAACTGAAAACTCTTGTTTGTTATTCAGCTCCACAATTGCTGGTTGCTGCAATCTTTACAAATATAAATAACTGCCTCTTGCCTGCTTCTGTCATTAGAATTCAGCAGGAGTTACCAGAGATGATGTGTTGCTGGGCACAGGAGGAATAAGCTGTTATTAATGAACAAAACTTGATTTGTCAATCACTATATTTATTCCCTGGCAATTGACAACAGATTGATAGGCATGCTGGAATTCATCCAATTTCAACTGCAGTTGAAATGATATCTGAAATAATACTTTTACAATTTTTCCCTAAATATGGTGGAGGTTCTTTTCTGTAATGCCATCACTTTTCATTAGAATTCTTCATTCTGTCACAAGTTTTAAAAGCATGTCAGTTTAATTAGCACGTGTGTTTAAAGAGAACTCTAATTACAAGTAAGTGGTGTGGTTTGAAAGAATAAATACCACAAAGTATTAACACTGTGCATTTCTCATAGATCTTGTTAAAACATTATGATGAAAGTATCCCTATCTTCAGTGTAAATAGATGTTCTCATATTGTATTCATGTTGGTCGCTGTCCACAAATTTTTCTTTAGTATTGCTATTTCTCAGGAATGCAAACGTGAATGGCATGCTGTTCTAGCTGATTTTTGTGGTCTGCTGAACACTGCATGAAAGGACATGCAAACTTTGCTGAGCATCTCAGTAGCTTTGTTACTGCTCTTAACAGTTTCCTAAATGAACACTTGTTAAAATTGCATAAGGAATGAATGGTTCTATTTTCCATAACATGTTACTTTGTATTATAAATTTTAATCTTGATAAAACTATAATTTGTAGCAGAATTAGTTGTCACCCTTCATATGCCTTTTTTTTCTTATCCTTTGGGGCTTTCTTTTGTGTTTTAGTGTTTGATCAATTAGATCTCGTCACATATGAAGAAGTAGTAAAGCTGCCAGCATTCAAAAGGAAAACACTAGTCCTACTAGGTAATTTTCAGTTACTTTTCTGAACATAGCATCATAGCTTTGAAGCCCTTCTGGTGGAATATTTCTAAATGATTTTTTTGTGTTGTGGCTCAGGTGCCCACGGTGTGGGAAGAAGACACATAAAAAATACGCTCATCACAAAACACCCAGACAGATTTGCTTACCCCATTCCTCGTAAGTAGCAGGGCTCAATGTGCTGCAGAATTGTTTGTGTCCTCCTTGGCAACACCCTCCTGCTTCTACTGCCTGTGTTCAGCTCAGCTGAGACAAATCCTGCCTTGAAGGTGGGATCTGTGTAGGACTGGGGCTGGTTCTTTTGCTTTTGCAAAGGGCAGGGTGAAAACACCATTTTTGCATCAAATGTTCGTTACTATTCATAAAACTTCTTGTTAGACCTACTTCTCTCTACCCAAATGTTTGTTAATTTAGAATGAAGGATAAAAGTTTTCCCATTTTTAACTGTGTATAATTCTCATGAGAAGAAATATGAGCTGAATTTAGGGGGACTCTGTAGTGTTTTAATTACTTCACACAGCCATATCTTAAGGACTGGTATTGCACTAAAATAGTTTCAGGTTTCCAGAAAACACAATTATTTCACTGCTTGCCAGTGGGTTGTTATGAAAACCACAGAGGTGTTTTCTCTATGAATTCCCTGCAGGAACTGCAGATCCCATTACGTGGTCTCTTGGAGATGCGTCCTTTTTCCCCAAGCTGAGCACGCCAAAACAAGAGCATCCAGCCCCTACCTGTCCACTCTATTTCAGACTGACCTCAGAAATGCCATACATGGCTCACAAGTGACACTCATTTAATTTTCTTCACAGAAAGTAGTGATTTTATCTGCAGATGCTTTTAAAATGGACTCACCTATACCATGGTGAGCATGCCTTAGGTTGCCTGGATTAGATTCCTGCTCTGTGGTTCCTGCCCTGAAATTGTTTCACTGATTTTATAATATAAAAAGATGCATTTTCTGCACTCCTTTACAAAACCATGGTGTAGTAGGTGGCTTTTGAGATGGGCCTTAAATTGGGTGAGGAGTTTAGAAGAATGCTTTATGAAGGAATTACCTGCATACTGAAAACCAGATCAAAAATATCAGGTCAGGCACAATGGCAGTTAGTTGTAAAGATTAGTAGACCATACTTCTCTTACCACATAAGTCTCCATTTTACATAAGTCTGTAGAAGCAATATTCAAGAAGTAGTTATTCCTAAGTACCTTTTACCTCTCTTGACCACAGGTAATCAGGTTTTTTAACAGTTTTTTAGATTTATGCTTTTCACACTCATAAGAACCTCATAAAAATTTTTAAAAAGGAGAAAGCAGAAATGTTTTTGTGACAGAAGGGGATTTAGGAGAAATATGAGTATCTTAGGTTCAGTAGACCCTGGGGACTCTTCTGCTGCCTTTTCCAACACATGTCCCTCAAACTCCTGCTTTTCCCAGTGCCTGTCATTCTGACTGCCTCATACTTCATTGCTCTGTGTGTGATCTGACAGGTTATCATTCAGTGAATAAGTATTGATAAACAAACAGAAAAAAGAAGCCACATATAACCTTAATATTGCTTCTATACTAAAATATTTTATATTTTCAGACACAACCAGACCTCCAAAGAAAGATGAAGAAAATGGCAAAAATTACTACTTTGTATCACATGACCAAATGATGCAGGATATATCAAACAATGAATATTTGGAATATGGCAGCCATGAGGATGCAATGTATGGGACAAAACTGGAAACAATACGAAAGATCCATGAGCAGGGACTAATTGCAATACTTGATGTAGAACCTCAGGTAACTAGTTAGACGTGTATAAAAATGGGACTCATCACAAATCCTTCAACCTTGTTTCATTGAAATGTTTTTATTGATTGCACACTAGGTAAGTGCTGCATAAAGTGATGTGAAACAAAAGTCCTTGAACCACCAGGATATCAATCTGTTGAATTCTGGTAATCATATGGTTAGAAGAACACAGAGGAGAAAGAAAAATCAGGCTCTCAAGAAACCCTAATAGTTTATTTATTCATTGTAGCAAATCTGTTGAAAATTCTGGTACATTTCCTTTGAAACATCTGTGTAGTCATTACTTTCAATTCACAGGGATCTGTTTATATGTTTTATTAAATGAAACAACATGAATATAGACAATTGTGATGTTCATATTATTCTAGCAGATGGAAGGAAATGGGAGGAAGGACAAAATTGTGACCAGGGTTATCTACTTAAATTTGCTGACTTATTTCTTCTTTGTGAATGGATTTAGGAAGTTCAAATTTTTCTAAGAATTTCACAACAGAAATAAGATACCTGACTGAAATTATTTAAGAGAGTTCAGAGTATGATGGTGTGGTGGTGTTCTTAGAAATAAAATCCCACATTTAACAGCATTCAGGGAGAGCAGCATTTATAATGAGTTCAAATGGAGCCGCTGTTAACAGCAAACTCTCTTGATAAACTTTTTCAATATGCATAATTCAAGAGCTGTACAATTCTCAGAAGAGATTTTAATCTTTGTTGGAATATATTTACATTTGGTAACAGCTGCCTTTGCCACATTTCCTCCAGCTCATGTCCAGCAAGCCACTTTGCTAACCAGCTTCCTCATTCATCCATCTCAGCTCACTGAGGCCAACCTGTTTGTGGATTTATTCCTGGTTCTCTTACACCCCTTGCCTGTTCTCCCTTGGGCACTCTTATGGATTTTCTTGCATTTCACTTATGGGGTTTGTCTCTTGTTTGGAGCAGGCTGGCAGAGGTGATTCCTGTTGGTGGTAGCAGAGATGAAAACCTTTTAGCTCAAGCAGAGGGTGGATTATGGGGATTTTGTTTTGTTGATTTCTTTAAAAAGAAAAAGCTCTGGAGAAGACAAAAAATCAAAAGAGCAAACCCAGAGTGACCTTTAGCAGTCTGACTTAATCTTGTCCATCCCTTTGGGTTCAGCTGAGGTGTTTAACCCACTGTCCTGCACTTCAGTCCAGCCCAGGTCTGTGACAGAGTGTCACACATGGCAGCTCTGTGTCACTCAGTTCATTAAGGCAACTCTTTAAAGAGAACTTTTCTCTTTTGCACAGATTTGGTTCAGGAGATTGGAGCTGTATTTATTCCATTTAGTGCTATGCTCAATTTTTAGATACTTCAAACTGCTCACATCACATTTTCATTAAAAAAATAATAGTTTTATAATAAAATTCATACTCTAATCAATATTCTAAAATACAGATGGCTATTTTCCTTATTTATGGCATAACTGAATTTTTTTACATGGTATTTCATCAGTCAATTTAAATGTAAACAGAATCCCACATTCTTTGAGAGTGTATGGGGAGGGGCACTCTGAAAATGCTAAAGCTTTTACTGACTCATAAACTCACTTTATTTAAGGATAGGTGCATGTCTTGACCACCAAAAATATAAAATAATAGAAAAAGTTAGGTGTCTGTATTACTAAGGTCTTGACTCCAATTCAGTTAAAACAAATCCAGCATTGGTAGATCATGAATTTGTCTCTTTTGCTTGTGTGACTAAACTTACTTCACATTGATTGTTGGAAATTTCCTCTAAAGTATCTGATTTTTTTTCCCCTAGGCATTGAAGGTCCTGAGAACTGCAGAGTTTGCTCCTTTTGTTGTTTTTATTGCTGCACCTACGATTACCCCAGGCATTAATGAGGTATGGCACGTTGCAATCTGATTTCCTGGCAGAGACAGAATTAAGGATGAGGTTCAAATGTGCAAATCAGACTCTCAATTGTTTCCTTGTCTGTAAATGAAGAAGCAGAAAAATAATTGAATAACAGCTTTATTAAGCTGATTGACATACATTTATTGTTTATGAACCAATAATTCAAAATGTGGACTTCAAGAGGAAGGATCCAGTGCTGTATGCTAAAAGTACATATTCTTAGAAGTACATTTCTTATATTTCATTCCCTGCTCCAGCTCAAAGATCCATTTCCAAATCATTGGCACAAATTACTCAATTGTCAGTTGCAATGCCAGCACTGATCCCACCTTTAGCTTTAGCATTTTCCCTGCGCAGCAAATAAGTATCAGAAATAGGCTTGTTCATTTTGACAGCTGTCCTCTGAGAACTGGACTCTTTGACCTCAGGAGTGATGCTAAATATTCATGGAGGTCCACATCATCCATTTCCTACTTAGTTTTAATAGGGTTTCTGCTCTTGCTGCTGATTTCAAGGATACCAAGCAATTCTGGATTTAGCTGACACTAACACAAACTCCATTTTCACAAACACCTTCCTTAAACCATGATATTAAAGTATTTAATCTTTTGGATTTGATCATGAATCTGTTCCATATATCCTAGATGTCTCCTTGATCATCAAAACACAAAGTCAGAAGCCATGTCACTACAGCAGGTTTCTATAGAAATTACAATATCACAAACATGAAGCTGTGACATCACTGCAGAGGCTTGCAGGAAAGGAAGGAGCCAGACTTGCACATTTAAATGCAAATAACCTGCATGATTATTCAAACCAAAAGTGGAAAGTGAAAAATTTTGGCCTCAAGCTGGAATTTTACTGACAGCTGAGGCATTCTGCTAGTTCACTGTGATGCTTTAGTGAGCTACTTCAGCTCTAAGTTGGAGTTTTGTTAATTTTTAAGCACCAGTGCTAGAACAAGCAGTGAAAGAGGGACAGGAGGGGGAAGATGGCTCTGTTCACTTTCACAGCATTATGTCATTTCACTGTGTCCTAGGGACCCCCACCCTAATGGTACAACCCAAGAGTGTAAAAACAAAGATCTCGCAGCACAGCACAGCTTGCCATGTTAGTGAAGTGACACTTCATGTAACTGCTGGTGTGATGCTGTGAATCAGTACAAGCTGGATAAAATACTAGAATTTTGTCATCTACACTGAATTTTCCTTTGTGTAAACAAATAGCATTGCATCCAGTACCCTGTAAAAAACACAAATGCTCAGGCTTGTTGCCTCCATACCTGCCTCAGCTCCCAGATAGTCTTTCCTTGGCCTCACTCATTTGCCAGTGGTACTTAAATTTTAATCTTCCAGTTAGGATGTAATACAGAGATACTTGGGACAGTTCATGTGAGGGAGAAGACATTTTCCCTCATACACTGGGAAGAGAACAGAAATGTGACTTTTATAGTAGTGGTGGGGAAGTACTTCATGCTAGTAGAAGTAAAATATTGTGTTTGTGCTGTAAAACCTGTTATAAGCTCCTGTGACAAAAGTCTCTGTGCCCACAGGCACATGAATTGCTAAGCCAAGGCCACACTTAAAAAATATGCTAATTTATTAATCAATTAAAGCTAAGGAAAGGGAGGGGCAGGCAATGGTAATAGCAACAGCCCTTACCCAAATACAGGATTCTATTTTCCAAGGTTTTCTGGGCAGATAAGCAGTGTGTCTGTGTGTAGGGCAGCAAACAAGGGTGAGGAGTGTGTGTTTCCTATTTCCCATTCATGCTTCCTTTTTGAAAGGTTCATTTGCATAATGAGTGTCCCTTTCTGTTGATCCTCTTGCCCTGCCTTGTTTTATTTTACTTGCACTTTTTGAGAACACTTCTGTAATAACTGTCCTTTTTTCCCCTCCCCATGTTTTCTTAAAATTCATCTTTGCTTTTCTTTTCATTTTCCTGCATTCGTACTAATTGTACATAGCTGCCAAAATGGTGCAGAAAACTGCCTGTAAGTACCAGCTAGGGGCTCACAAGGTAGTCCTGGTTATTGCAGTAGTTCTAGAATGTAGACATGCTTGTTCCCATTCAACATTACTTTTGCCATTGGAGTCAAAATTTAATATAATAATGACTTTGATATCTGCACTAGAATTATCTGCTAGCAAAAAGAGAGGCTATGGAGTAAAAATTCTCCTCTTCCAGATGTATATCTGAACTTTGTGGTAAAACCAGTGCAGAGGCTTAATCTAACAGTGTCTCTCTTGAGACACTTTATCCTGTCAAAGACCACACAAAATGTTTCAGTAATTGAGGCCCACGCATCAAGAGTCAGGAGACAAAATATTTCCTTTCCAGTGGATGTAGCAATGCACCCTGAGCAGAACTGCAAAGCACAAGACCAATGTAAATTATACAGGGAATCTTCCCAGAAGAAGCTTAAATCTGATGGTTGTTGTGGTAAAACAGAGGAGAGAGTGCATCAGAAAACCTTGGGGTGGTTCCTTTTTTCTCCAGCTGTTCTTACCTCCTTTGCCCCGACAGCAGCAAAGAGATCACAGGCTCCATTTGTTTGATGTAAACCTGATTGAGCCAAATTCTTCAGACTTTTAGCTGTGCTTCCTCCCTTCCTACAGCCAAAGAATAAAAGGAATTTTTCTTAGGAAGTGTGGAGCCCACCAGCTGTTTAAATTGTGAATTTCTTTCTATTGAAGCAAATCTGGCAAAGGCCTGATGGTGTTTACACATTGTCCACAGCCTTAGAAGGGAATATTAGTAATTTTTTGGGCTGGGCTTTGATTGCCACAAGTGGCAGCTGTTGTTCTATGGACTTTCAGGCCAAAAAAACCCAGCCCTCAGAGAGTGAAGGTGCCACTGGTGGCCTTTATGTACATGAGTATTTCATGGACAAAGCCATGTTTAACTCCTTTCAGCTGTGGTGGAAAAGGAGAGATTATGAAAGTGAATTGAATTAGGAAGAAGAAGTCTGATCCAGTAATGGACACACTGCAACTAGACCCACATAAAATTCCTGTTGCACAAGAGCTGAGGGAAGAAGGAAATGCAGATGTTGTGCTCCCAAATGTTAATTTCTGAAGTTGTGGCCATTCATTTGTCTGCAGCTCACTGAACATTTTGATAAATATCTTCTTTCTTGACACTATTGAGAGCACAACTGCTGAAGAATTTCCTTCTTGGAACATAAGCTGGGATGTTCAGTATGCAAAATTTAATTAAGACATTTTAGAGAAATTGAGAGGAACTTACTACAGCAAATTCTTTGATTACAGCTAGCTTCAAAGATGAATTTTGGTATTTAAGTCTTGCAGACTCAGAGAAAACAGCCAAGTCTGACATGTACAGATACTCTATCACAAGCACAGGTGAAAGTTAGTCCCAAAATGAAACAAAAATCAAGAGCTTTGATCTCTTTCCTTTTGCTGAGCTTAGGAAAGTTTGAACCTATTTGAAACTTATTGTAATGGCTTACCCCAAACTTACTACTGCCCATTAAAGTATATGAAAGAAGCAATGATTTATATTTCCAGCAGGCTGGGAAATTTAGATATTCCAAAATAAAGACCACTTTGATCCCAGTAAAGTTGGATCTAGGGGAAGCTAAGTCAGAAAAATCCTGAAATTTAATGAATTTATGAAAGACTTAGCTTTGTGGAACTGTGTGTGCAATGTAAAGTTTACCAGTTCACTTTTTTTAATATGAGAGAGCTGTAAGATTTTCAGATTTTCTTTGTCACTCACAATAGGATATATGCTGTAGTGAGAAAAGTCCATATCTGAAGGTAAAAGTAACATTGATGGGAAATATGAATAATAATTAAAAATCTGCTTAAGAACTTAAAAGTTCTGAGGCTTCCGGGGGCTTTTCAGGTACTGTTAGCCCTGTGTCATGGGATCAAAACTCTTTTCAAGGTGCACTATGATTTGGACAAGACAGACTATAAATACAAAATTAATCTTAGCTAGATATATTTAAAGCATTGAAAATAGTCTGCATGACAAGTTACTGACCTTCCTTTGTAGGTTAATTTAAGCAGGAAAGGTTTGATGCTCAGCTGGTACATATCGATGTCTCTTTTGGACTCTCTGAGAAGTTGGAAGTTCACCTAACTAGGGGTTTGGCTTAAAGACACTGGGCCATATGAAATAATCCACAAAAATATTTAATACTAGTGTTGATCCACATTATTCTCTATTTTAATAGCATAAATTAAATTTAGACACACTAGAATTTTCTACAGAAGTTCCAGGAGTTGCTGGTGCTGCATAATGGCCCATACAGGGAACATCCCTTGTACAGAAATGCATGTGAGGAGTGTTTGCCTGACTTGGAAGGAAATTTGTAATAATTTTCAAGTGAAGACAAGCACACCACACAGCCCCCTCCCCATCTGAGGCTGCAGCTTCAGGAGAGAAGCAGAACTGTAACTCTGGCAGAGAACTTCTCCTCCAGAAGTGGCTGGTTTCATTGCTGCAGGGAAGGAGAACTGTCTCAGAGCAGGTTGTTTCCTTGAGGGGACCTGAAAGCTCTTGTTCCACAGCTGCTTGCCACTGTAATTACAAATACTTGGGAAACTGAAACAGAAAAAAATAAAGGTGGGGGTCATCTTAACAGCTGGATAAAAATCTGTTTCCAGAGTAATTTCTAGTGACAAAGCTGTGGGCACTGTGTCTGTACTTCTGCAGCCTAAAACTCTGTTTAGCAAAGTGTATCCCAGCTGATTGATCAAGTAGAGTCAGCCTATGGATGCTGCAGAGCAGCAGGAGTCACTTTACACCAAATCCACCCCAAACCTGTGGGACAGGAATTGATTGCTTTCCTGTGCCTATTTCAAGGTTCCTGAAAACAGCAAATGGGTTTGTTGGCTTTTGGTTTTTTTTAATTCATAAGGCAATTTGCAGGAAGAGAATTCAAACTTAAAATTGCTACAGAGCCCTGGGAAGAAGCGTTTTGCATGCAGCTCCCTCAGGCAGGCAGACCTGGCTAAGGTCTCATGTCCAGGGTGCCTGGTTCATCTCCAGGATCTCCCACTGAGAGGGGCTGGAAATGCCCTGCTCTGAGACAGAAACCACAGAGCAGTGATGTGGAGTGAGAACTTCCTTATCAGTAAATTGTCATTAAAGGAAGCAGACCCAGAGGATTGGTGTGGAACAGAAAACATTACTAAAAGTGGGAACAGCTGATTCCTGACAGCCTGTCCCCCTCCTCCCATTTCTCTCACATTCTCACTGGGACATAGGCCCAATAGCTCTTACTTGAGCACCAGGTCTGATTTATTCACATGTGGTCTCCATTGCTGCTTTTCCAAGCTTCCATCCTCTACCTTGCTTTTTTAACTCTAGAGCTGTGTTTGTCTCCCAGTATGTCAATAACCGAGTGCTGTTTGAGTGTCAGCTTCCAGAGGGAGCTGTGCCCTTTCTCCCATGTGATTCCCATAGCTGTAGGTGGGAGAGCTAAAGCACCTCAACTCCCTGAGGCCTTTTTGCCCATTTCCTTCTCAGCTGAGGAGCTGTTGTGGGAGAGCACGAAAGAATCCAACATTTGTTTTCTCCCGTTTTCTCTCCCGGCCACCGCACAGGATGAATCCCTTCAGCGCCTGCAGAAGGAGTCCGAGATCTTACAGAGAACATATGCACACTACTTTGACCTAACAATTATCAACAATGAGATTGATGAAACCATCAGGCACCTGGAGGAAGCCATCGAGCTCGTGTGTACAGCCTCCCAGTGGGTCCCAGTCTCCTGGGTCTACTAGACCAGGAATGAGAGAATTGAGAAAGAAAAAAAATCTGTCATTACTGGGAACCACCTCATACATGGAAAACCTCTTCGTTATTGACCTTGTGTCAACAGGTCTTGGCCCCTAGAGACTACCTAGATGTAGTGTGACCTAAAATATAATTATTGTCATGTCCGAATAGATAGGAGGAGGGGGAAAAAAGATGAAACACTAATTTAAAGAGACAGTATCTTTTTTTTAATAATTTCTCCTAAACTTTAATAAAATGTATCTTTAAATATATGTACTATTCAGTCTTTTGGAATGTTATATTTTTGGAAATCATAGCTTTTTATTTCAAGGGCCCCTAAAAACTGCACAAAATAGATGCTGCTTTCTATAATCTATTTTAATAGTAATAATAATATGATTCTGTTACCTTAACTTGGGGGTGGAACACTACATTCTTTTTAGAGTCTGATTTTATGGATTGGAATACTTTGCTTTCCTTTATTTATTTGAAGTAATTAGTCTAGTGATTACAAAACAAATTCATACATTTTAAAGGCCTTTTTTTTCTTCCATGCTTTTTTTTTCTCTCCTAGGATAGTATTTTTAAGTACTTTTTTGTGTAACATCCAGATAATGTGATACTGTCTCTTTGAAGAACTCTGTAAAAGTTTTAGAAATTTGAAATTGGGTCTTGACTCTTAATGCATGTGGACAGTCGCAAGCGTTCATGCCGTTGGTGTATCTGTGTTGATAAAACCTGTAATCTACAGCAAAGTACATTCCGTTCATGGGAACACGTACCCAAGGGAATAAAGCAAAATATTATTCTGACTAAGTTGTAAACCTATGCACATCCCTTGCATTTTGGGCAACTTTCTAAAAAAAAAGAAAAAAAAAAGAAAAACTGATTTTTATTAATAATAATCATGTAGTGAAATGTGTTTGTAATTTCGTCTCAATTTAATTTGTTGTAAGGTGGGAGGGGGCAATTACTGGTTTCACCATTTCAGATCTGTGTTGTCTGAGAGTATTAACGTTTTAATTAAGTTCAAGCAAAGAAATGCTGATTTTTAATATGTATGTAATTGTTTAAAGATGCACACATTTTAAAAGAAAATACTGTGCAATGAAGAAACCAGTTTAGACATTGCGATAAATTGACTATTCCAAAAGACTCATCTACAACAGCCCTGTAAATTCCTTTAAAAATGGTAATTGACTCTACAGTCTGACCAATTTTTTTTTATTTTAAATATACTTCCTTTTATGTGTTCAACAATTAAATGCTTTTGGGTCCTTCATTTCATCACAGGGAGTTTCAAGCACGAATCGGTGACTCGTGCAGTGAAGAAAAGTGTCTTCAAGTCTTTAGTGGAAGCCTTTGTAGGGACACAGCCTGCAGTTTGTCCCAGGGGCTCTGCTCCTCCTGGATCAGCACAGGCTTCCTTCCACAAAGCTGGAATTAGGGCAGAGCCAACTGAGGAAGTGTAACCATGGATAGACCTGGCACTTCGTTTTCCTTCTTCATGCTCTTGCTGGCCCACATGATCTGAATTTTCTCTGAAAATGGTTAAAAGCAGCAGGCATTGCCACCTCCTTTTAGGTGTCAGAAGCACACTGTTCCTTAAAATGACTTCTCCTCAAAGTTTGGTTTGGCTGTGCTGTTGTATAGCATGAATTTTAGTGTTTATATTAAAATTATACAGGATTTTTCCTCACAGTGGAACTTGCAGCTGGAGTTGGTCTGTGGGCTGTTCCAGTCGTTTGAGACCATTGCACGTGCAATCAGAAAAGGGTTCTCAAGGTTGAATCTTTCTCACAAGAGTAATCCTATTGCTAATTTTCTCCTGCCTACTCTTTCTGCAGGTTGGGTGGCCAAATATGTTTACAATTCTTGTAAAATCCGCAGCTGAAATCTCAGTCTGGCTGTGCCTCCTCCCACCCAGCCAGGGCAGGCAAAGGTGTTTATTTCCTGCAGCATCCACAGCCCAGCTTGCAGCCCACAGAAGGGAAATTCATCCATCACTTTACCCCAGCTGCTGAGTGCCCTTAGTGCCACAGCTGGAATCACAGTTCTGTGCATCCCAAAACAAGAACTGTACCTGAGTCGCTTGAGTTTGTGGTTTTGTGGGAAGTAATGGATGAGAGAGTCAGCGTGGGCCTCACGTGGAGGGAAACAGGGGAGCTGTCAGAGGAGTTGTAGGTGCTCATCTGTTCTGGGTTTAGCCCCACAAGGAGGGGATGGTGAAAACTGTGAACTATTCTGTGAGTAAGAGGTAATTTTTCAAGTGGTTGTGTTGTTTAGTCCTGGTGGAGCGTAGCTGGTGTCCTGTAGGCAGCTGTTGCAGTGGTGAGTCCACAGTGGCTGAGCTCATGGAAGTGAAAGGGTTAATTCACTCTCAGAACTACCTCTTTTCCCAGCAAAGCACAAAGATGGGAAGACCTACTGAAAATCAAGCAGTGGAGTGTTTCTGATGTTAGAAATACAAACTTCTCTGGTGAACATTGGTATCTGACTTCAGTGCCACGTTTTTCATCTCAAATGTTTATGGCATTAAACAGGTAAAGTAATTTTGATAATTTGAGTATAGTCTATCATAAATGTTTTAACTACACTTTTGACTCTGTTAATGTGAATTTCTTGGAGTTCTGTGTACCCAGCTTGTAAGGAAAGAAATCTCACAAGGCCCATGAGGGTGCTTCTGCCTTATGTAGATGACAATAAGTAGTGATTTGATGTAATTAATACCTTTTCTTAAGTGGAACTACCATTCAGTAATGCTACACAGTAGAAAGATTGACCTGGAGAGCTTTGTTTCTTTTATTACTGTATAACCTTTTATCAAGAGACAAAAACTGTAAAGCATACACTTAGCATCCTGTCTTGCCTCCTTTACCACAGTCTGTTTTCTTTGTAGGAGCCTTCAGTAGCAAAAGATTAAATTGGAAACCCTGCCTAGGCTTTAAGTTCATAAGATCCACAGCACACAGTGAGCTCCATGAGCAGATTTCAGCACAGTCCCAGACAGAGCAAGCCCAGGACTCCTCAGTCTGTCCAATCCTCCCACCCTGCTCAAACCCTTCTGAATGTCTCTGTTGTTTGTGTGGTACATAGAGGGCAAAGTTCTGCAGAAGTTGAGCTGGAAGCTTCACCTGCATGAGGAAGGCTCCTGCAGGTGGAAAGCTGGTGTTATAGTTTGTTGTTTTTTTCAGTCTCCAGGTGAAGGGTCCTCCTGGTACTGTAAATATCACTGCATCATTTGGAGCACCACATGGACTTCTCTAAATTTATGCTGAATGTGACCTCAGAAGCAGCCCTGGGATTGGGAAGAAACAAATGTTTCTGTTTGCCCCTTTAATACTTTATTTTTGTACAGGGGCTCATAGATTTGTAAAGAAAACTTGATCTTATCAGTATGCTGCCTCTCAGTCTGACTGATGCCTGTGATTTCAAGGTGTTAAGTTGGTCCAATAAATGTTCATTAACCTCTGCTTCCATTTACCTAATAAAAGTACACTAGGTTACTCAGTGTCTCAGAGTGGTAAGATTATTGCATGGAAATGGTAGCCTAGTTTAGACTCCTGGCCACTGCCAGATGGACATTCTTGATCTCATCACTAAACCCAAATTCTTCCATGTGTTTTAGCAGTGGTTTTCTTTTTATGTGGTTTGGTCAAGAACAATACTGTGCCACTCACCTCTGAAAGAAAACAGCATCTACTTACCTCAGAAACTGCATGAAGAAGGTTACTCAGTTGACTTTGAAAACACAACAAAGAAGAAGGGGTGTTGCAACCTGAGCAACATTGGGCTGGTGTGTATACTCCAAAAACTGGAGTATACACACCAGCCCAGTGAGGCACTAGGAAAAGTTAAAGCACAGACTAACTGTCTGAACCTAAGAAATTCCTCTGGCTGCCCTGAAAGACTCGAGCCCCTGCCCAGGGGGCTCAGAGACCTTGGCACAGAACTCAAGACCTCTGTGCCTTTGATTTAGCCCTTGGAAAAAACAATTACCAACCTTATATGAAGAATTACAAGCCACGACAGTTTAAGTAGAATGATAATGCATTTATCACAGGGTGAAAAATAGGTTTTTGAAGTTTTTGATATGGGGGTTCAGGGGGCAAGATGGAGGAATCTGGGCGTGTCCAGCCTTTCTCCTTCTTCTTCTTGGCCTCCATCTTCTGCTGTGATGTTGGCACTTACAGATTGGTTTAGAGTAGAAGCTCACTGTCTAACACAGGTGATAGGTATTGGAAAGTAGTTGTAAACATTGTACACGTAGTTTTTAGTATAAAGACATAACACTGCCCGGGGGCAGGCAGAGTGCCTGGAACTGTCTTGCTGAGTGGACCTCAGCTGGACAGGAGAAAGAATTTTATAGATAAGATACAATAAACAACCTTGAGAATGAGAGCAAAAGAATTCTGACTCCTTCGTCGATCACCGAGCTGAGAAAAGAGACTTTCTAACGTATCTCAAGAGTCACTGACCAGCTAGAAATCCCGAGAACTAACCAGTATTTGTTCCATTTTTATTCTTTTCCATAAGGAAAATATTTCAGAGTGCTGTTACTTAAAGAAATCATTGGAAATGCTGCCAGAGCTTCCAGGGGTGCTTTGCAAATCTGCGTTGAAATTCTAGATGCAAACAGTTCTGGCCCCATTCTTTTCCAATGCAGATAGTATTCAACAACTTTAATGAAGGCTGTTAGAGCTCAATTTCAGACTTTAAAATACTTCATAGAGAAGGATTTTTGAAAACTACAGAAAAATATATCTATTTCCTGACTATTATAGTAAAGAGTTATCTGTTTTTATAAGCTAAATTGACAGAGGATGAGCTAAAGCAGGCACCATAAAAAGTCTGCTTTTTTCTGTAAAGCATATTCATTTCCTTAATAGACCAGTCTCTCACACTGATTTCTTCTCTACCATTAATGAGCTCAGAGATAGTCATAACTCTTACCAAGGAAACTGCTGCACATTATGTCAAATAGTCACATATAAATCAAAATATCTGCACAACAGGAAGCATGTCATTGACCAACAGAAGTAAATTCTGAATAATTGTGCCTTGTGTCCACAAGGGGACAAGTGCACAAGCTTAGGATAGAGGAGACTATTTTTACTAATGCTACACAAAAAAATACAAAGCTACTTCCCACATGTAAATGTTTGCAGTGTTTGGGGTTTTTTTTGCTTGCTGATACAGTAAGTGCACCTATAGTAATTTATACTTTGTCCCCTTAAGTGATTTTTAACAGTCTCCTGCTCTAATCCTCTGAAAGCTGGACTGAAGCAAATACAAAAATCTTCTTGGCTCCCTACAATTTAGCCTCAGAGTTAAGCCTCTTTCTCAGACCTGTAAATGAATAAATAATTAATTCTTACCTCAGAAGTACATTTCCCAGTTAAGATTTTGGGCAGAAAGTTGATGGCTTCTCATGTAATCTTAACCTTTCTAAGCAAAAATAGTGGGAGGGGGAGTGTTTATGCATTTCCATGCATCCTGCTGAATCTCTTGGCAGCTGCCATGGGACAATCAGGAACATTAAATCTGGCCACATCTCTGTGTTCTTATTAAAATGTAGCTTGAGCCTCCATTAGTGTTGTGGAAGATAACTGAACTAGTAGCTGTATGCTTGAAAGAATTCAGGTTGATTATTAGCAAAGTAATTCTTGCAAATTCTCCCTTAGCAGCAGCCAAAGCTTGTTTTAGTGTCTGCATAATGGGAACACCCATGAGGAAGGGTGGAATTTGCTCATTTTTAAGTGTAGCCCATCTCAAAACTGGAACATCAGTCTGTGTTTGTTCATTGTTGGCCATCCGGGTGGAGCACTCATCATTCTTCCCAAAATGTAAATAGATGCAAAATAGCAGAATTGCCTCATACTTGGGTCTGTCTTTGTTGTCACCTGCTTCCCCTCACAGTTACACAGTCTTACAAACTTGATTTTAAGGTGCATTTTCCTACCAGTCAGAAAATGTGGTTTATCCCTCAGTATTACTTGGTATCCTTCATTTGAAAGGTCTCTGGAGGTTTATGTTCATCTCAAGCAAAGAAAACCTTCTGTGATCCGTGGCACACACTGCAATGGTCTGGAATTCCAGTTTCCAGCAAGGAAAAGATGTTCCTGCCCTCTAAGGCAAAGATCTGAAAGGGCTGAAACCCAAGTAGAGTAAGATTTCACAATGACATTTCACTGCCAGCCTTCAAGACTTAACCCAGGGCTGTTTCAGCGCATGGACTGGGGAAAAATGATGTGGTGAGACTCTTTGGCTCAGCTGCCACAGGTACAGATGGACACTGGGAAAGAAACAGAGCAGAGAAAGGCGGAAGGGAAAGGAGGACACAAAGAGCAATAAGCTGGGAAGGTGGCACTGTGAAAACCAAAGTGGAATTTACTGAAAAGGAAGGGGACAGAAATCAAGAATTCTGAAACTTTTATTTACTATCCAAGTACAATATTTCCTCCCTTGTATCACAAACCTCCTCCTGAAAACAAGAGTCATCCAGCATGGTTTCCAAAAAGTGCTTGGTTGGAATGGAAGTTGCAGGCTGCAGGCACAAGGAAACATGGATTGGCATTTTACCTCCTCTCAGCAGAGGACATGATGGGGCACCAGGAGAAAAGGGCAGCTCAGGTTTGCTCTTCAGTAGGAAGTGAAGAGGCAAAAAGGTCTCGTGGTCTGTCCTGTTCCCTCAGTGAGGTGAGGGCTGATCCCAGACCCCAGGGTCACCTTCAGAAGTTCCTCCATGCAATGATCAGTGGGTATTGAAGAACAACGTGAATTAAAACCATGCAAAAAGTTTATTTGATTTTGTGGTTATTTTGGATAGGGTTTTTG
Source organism: Camarhynchus parvulus (assembly GCF_901933205.1). Lineage (NCBI taxonomy): Eukaryota > Metazoa > Chordata > Aves > Passeriformes > Thraupidae > Camarhynchus > Camarhynchus parvulus. The sequence goes on from NC_044571.1 coordinate 7,738,874, forward strand.
TTTGTTTTTTTTTTTGAGAACCAAAGTATGGTAAGTATTACTGCTCTCTTTCAAAAAGCCACAAGCCAGCTAATGGAAATCTAAGCTACTTGTCAATAATTAGTGTCATTCATTGTTTCAATTCCATATCAATTGTACATTTTTCTTATAGTAAAATTTTTATTATGTTAGCTACACTTCATGGAATTCTTCCCAATCACATAGTTTGTTTCAAAGGTCTTACTCTAACCACTGATACATTAGAGAAATCAGGGTTGCAGTTTGTTTTAAATCCATTTCATATAACAAATTTTGAAGTTACTGCAATGGATTTAAATAACTTTATATGTAAACAAAATAAAAAATGGATGGGTCTATCAGGTTTGTATTCACATCAGGAACTTAATCTCCACTAGCCTTTAACAGGAGTGGGAAATTGCCTTAAGGAAAAGAAAAAACTTAAAGAAAAGCATACATATGGAAATAAATTATGCAGAAAGTTGAACTAATTGAATATTATCTCTTTTGGTTTCATTATAAAGCCTTTTCTGAGGCTTTTTATGGAAAAAGTTAATTTAGCTATTTTTATTTTGATTAATTATTTTAAATATTTTACTGCAGATAACCAAGCCCATTATCAACTAGCCCATCTTGCCTTATTTTTCCTTTTTTCAAATTTTCTTCAGATATTGGGTCTACCAGACTTAATTTTTAATTCATGCATTAGGTAATTCTGAACAATAAAAGAGTATTTTAAGAACCATAGCAGAAGGCAAGAGTTCATATGTAACAGAGTCAATTTCCCAGAGAATTTGTGCAAGCTCTGTCCCTGGAGGTTTTAAAAGACTCGCGTGGATCAAGTCCTGAGCAATCCAGCCTAATGTCAGAGCTGACCCTACTTTAAACCTGAGACCTCCAAAGATCTCTTCCAGCTGAATTACCCTATTAAAAAATCTGGAAAAAATCAAAACTATTACTCAGCTCAGCCATCTTCAGTTCATGTGAATTTTTGTGCCAACAAAACCACATAGATACAAAAAAAAGATCTTTAGTTGTGGTCAAAAAGCATTTCAGCATTATTCTACCAACAGCTGTAGCAGAAGAAATCCAGTTACTGGAATGGGAGATTCCAGGTAATGGAATTTGTCTCCATATTTGTTTATATTTCATATATACAGGCAACTCCTATTATTCATATTTAGATTATGTCATTATGCTACCACAAGTCAAATAGAGACTTGTTTAGCAGGTATTAAAATTTCACCCCAAAATTTTAAAAAATGCACAGCACTGTACTTCTTATACCAAAACTGACTACAGTAAAAAATAAGAAATTCAAAACCAATCCACAAATACAGTAAAGCTCATCAAGAAAGGTCTACAAGAAGGGGGGGAAAGGCAAGAAGTTTGCCTTTGCAAAAAATATTTTAAAATATTTAAAGCCTTCATATTAAATTTGGAATAAAAATTAAGATTGGGCAAATGGGAAAGGAAATAAAGATCTATTTTCAGTGAACATATTAATGAAATCAACCTAATAAAACATAAATTAAATTCACTTTTTTTAAATAGCTGCAGATTGAAGAAGAAAGGAAGAGGGAAATCCTCAAAGTGTAACAAAGCATCTTTGATGCAAGTAAATAATTAGAGATTCGGATACTTTGTAAATTACACAGAGTCAGGGAATCACATAAGAGACCCCTAAGAACATTGAGTCCAAACTTGGACATAATTATATCAAATAAACCTTTGCTCTCAGTGCCACATCCAGTCCCAGTGCTTAACCATCCCTTCAGTGAAGAAATTCCTCCTGGAATTGCCTGAACCTTGGTGCAGCTTGACCTCCTTTGAAAAATAGCATCAACAGCAGCTTTGCTGCTGGCTGCTCTCTTTTGATTTGGCCAAGCCATGTATGTTGCTGGTTTTTTCAAAAGTTCTGTATGTTATGGCCTGCTCTTTTATTTTTAATATCCCAAAGTCACTGTATTTGTTTTATTTGCTATGAAAAATCTCTTAAAAAAAAAAACCTAGGATAGTGATTTATATAAAAGTGTTTGGAGGTAGAATGCCCAGCATTAGCCAGTTTCTTTTCCCATAAAGAAAAATAAGTTTGTTCCTGGCATTAATAGGCATATTTACTGTGGTTAAAAGTGAGGCAGCAAGGCAATGGTAAAATATATGTTACATATGTTCATTTTTTCAGTAGACTTCCAATATATTTGTACTTTTCAAGAGATACCTAATCTTACTGTGAAAAAACTGAACATTCTGAGCAGGTACCAAGCGATTATAACTAACCCTGCTTGCAGGTAGGTCACATTTCAGAACCTGACATGACAATAGCTCCAGGTGTTTCCTTGATAAGTTGCAGCCACATTAGGGCAATTCAGAGCTACCAACCTAAACATGCCACAGTTTCCACTGGGAGACAGGCAGCCCATGATGAGCATGCTTAGGGAAATTCTTATCTGGAAAGATCAAGGGTCTGCAGCATGTACATAAAACCTTTAGAAGGTTTTCCTAAATTCCTTTAAAAAAACACTTTAGAGAAAAGTTCTGTAGACACTTAATTCAAGTGCCCACAGTTGTGAAAACCCTGCTGCAGTTCCCATTGCTTGAAGCAAGGGGGTTGTACTAGATGGTTTTCAGAGCTGATTTCCAACCTAAATGACTCTGTAATCAAAACTGGAATTATCAATTGGAAGTATTTTAATTGGAATTAAAATTTATGTAAAAGTGAATAAAAACTGCTTTTTATCAAGGATGAAAGAGTCATTTGTGGAAGTGGGCTAAACCACTGCATGAATTTTCAGATGGCTTCAACACAGTTGTCTGCTTTGCCTCTGCACAACAACAGCTTCCTGAGTTCAGAGCAAGGGGATGAAGTTACAGAAGCCCTCATCTCTTAACTAACCTAACTGTGGGGTGAGAGATGGATGTATTGTTGTGTAGAGTATTTCATTAATAAGCAATAAATATTACAGGTTGCAGCAATGTTACAGGACACACTACTGAATACTGAAGAATCCACCCCAGGCTTATGAAGAAATAAAGTTTTTGAAACTCATTTTTCACTAAATTCAATAATTTCAATGTCTAAACATCTCCTTACTCTGCCTTACAGCCATTTTTGTTTACTAGGATGGGTGTAACAAAAGCAACAAATCTGTGTCAAAACCACAACCCAATAAGGATTATTGGATTATAAATCAGTAAAGATTTATGAAGTTACGCCATAGGTGAAAGAAGATAAATCCCACAAGGTTGTTTTCTGTTTATTATGAAAACATTCAAAAATTTTTTCATTTATTGCTAGGGGAAAAAAATGCAGTCAAGTAAATTTTATCATGGATAAAAAAGATTTTTCTCTGAAATGTAAGGGATATTTATCATGACAACCCTCCTCAAGTAAAATATTCTTTTTCTCCACTCATCATAATAGGCATTTCAGTAAAGGCTTTAGGATATTTCCCAAGTGTTAGGAAAGGAAAAGGGGAGAGATCCTGCTTCCAGGAAAATTCCTTGTTGATTTAAGCAGCTGCCCCTGCCCAGAGCAGCCTCCAAGGAATTTCAGTGCCAGCCATTTGAGGGTTCTGCTCTGCCAACATCATCTTGTTACAAGTTGTGATTTTAAATTAGCAAGATTTCAGGTAGAAATTAAAATGTTTCAACTGTCTTGTGGGCTGCTGAGCTCAGTGTTATCCCTTTGGCTGTAATTTGTGATATTAAGCCTCTGAGGGCAATGGAAAGACTCAAAATAATTCAAGAATCTTTGACTTTCTGTCTTGTGTACTTTTATTAATATGTTTTTAACATGTGCATCTGGTTTGATCATTAAAACAGCTAAAGAGTGAGAGATCACTGGGGGTGCCACTCTCTACTTCCCCATTCTGCCTGTCCCAGCTGTGCTGCAGCTGGGTTGTTCTGTAGCTCTGAGGCTGGCTGGCTTCACATGCCCAGTCTCACACTAGAAAGGACCTTTTAGGATCCACAGAGTGATGAAATCCTGCCTGGGTCTCACAGACTCAGTCCTGGCTGTGTGCAGTAATGAGCCTTGAGGGAAGAGTGACACTGCTGCTCAATCCAAGCTGATAGTTCAGCTGTCAGGTTTTTTATCTCTTGTCACTTGAAAATTCCTGAACTTCACTTGAGTAATCCACTCCACTTCAGGAGTTCATACCCAACCCAATTTGGATTTTTAAGGGTACCTGTCAGTAGAAATGAAACAGTAGGACTGAATGAACTGGTAGAAAGGTGCTTTGTCTACTCAGAAAATAAAAAGGCAAAGGCTCAGAAAGAGAGCAGCAGATGTGGAACCTGAGAGCTGTGCAGGAGTCATCTGCTGTGCAGGACAGGGGGAGTCCCTTCACCTCTTCCTGCAGTGTCACCCCTGCTCAGGATGCATTAGGGACATGACACCACGTGTGATAGAGTCAGGCCAAGGTCAGGCTGCGGGCTGACAACGATCCCAAAGGTGAGGATTGTCCCCAGCCCCTGAGCAGTAACGGCAGGCAGGGCCCATGTGGGGGAACTTGGGGTTTCATCAGAGATTTTACCCCATCTCAGTAACTTTGGGATTCAAATCTGGATTTCAGTGGGTGGTGCAGATGCATCCATGCCTCAAAGACAGGTGGGTTTACTGAAACACTAACTAGCACTTTTCATACTGAGCTGCACAGGCAGCATGCTGTGGAAGATCTTCCACTGGGGTCCCTTCCAACTCAGGATATTCTGTGGCCAAAGACTGAGAGATGAGAAATTTCCAGGGCTGGAAGATGGGAGCATAGATGCTCACCAGGAGCACTTCACTGAGCCAAAGGAATCTGCCCACAGTTTAAAATCCAGGACCTTGCAGTCTGTGGGATGGATGTAGGTCCCTAATTTTTTGGTTTGTTTTGTTAATTTCCAGTTCACAACTTTGGGCCATTGTTTTTCTAAACCATTTTCTCCAGTGTGACACCAGCTGCAACTCTCCTTCTCCTGCTGACCTGCATCTGCCTCCTGTCTGGTTTGTCTCTTGTTTTCCAAACTCCTTCTGACAAACATTTTTTTTTAAGGGGAGACCTCACCATAGCCTTCCAGTACATAAAGGGGACCTACAAGAATGATGGAGAGGGACTTTTTACAAGAGAATATGGTGATGGGACAAGGGGAAATGGCTTTAAACTGAAAGAGGGAAAGGTTAGATTAGGTATAAGGAAGGAATTCTTTACTGTGAGAGTGGTGAGGCACTGGCACAGGTTGCCCAAGGAAGTTGTGGATGCCCCATCCCTGGAAGTGTTCAGGGCCAGATTGGTTGGGACTTTGAGCAACCTGACCTAGGTGATTTCTAAGATCCCTTCCAATCCAAACCATTCTAATTTCAGATTCGTCCTGTTTTAGTGATTTAATGAAAACATTTTCCTCTCAAAAAGGTAGGCTCTGTATCCTTGAGAGCTCCGTGGTGATTTTTATTGGTTTGCGTTGGCATAAATGCCTCCTGTGCTCTGTTAACCTTAGGCCAAGGGGTGTCCTCAGCTGGCCCTCAGGTGTCAGAGATCCACAGCTGAGATTTGGTTATAAAGGTTGGCAGCATCACTGGAGGAGCCACCACAGATAGACAACGTCTGAGCCAAGAACACAGAAACCCAGCCCTACTCTTAGGAAAAGAGAAAAGCTCTGTGAATCAAAATCAACTTCACAACCTTAGGGGTTCCTCTGGTGAAGGTCATTGTGCCCTGTGGCACAGAGCAGAGATGTCTCACCCATCCCTAGAATTTGTGGTCATTTGGGACCCACATTGCCCATGATCCATGCAGCATTGGATATCTGGATTCAGGTTTGCTTTCAGTAGAGACAAAGGGATCTTTGTAGAACCAGCTTAGTCTGATTGCAAGTTTATCACTTATTTCTGTGCTTTGCCCTCTGGCTCTTTACCAATCTCATACATCAGGAAAGTGCCTGTCCACTTAGAGCCTGATGTATTTCTTATTGTCACAGCACACTGACACATAATCATTCAGCACTGGGAGGAATTGCTGCTGCCAATTCCATCCCAATTTCTGTGGGCACAGCTGGTTGTCCTTTGTTACTGATTTATCATATTTGCCCACTCTGGCACTGGGCACTCAGCCTTGTTCTCATCATCAAAAGCCCAGAAGTAAAACCACTTATATTTTTACACGTTTTTACACCTGGCTTCGTGCCACAGTTTGTTGAGAGTCCAGCACATCCTCATCTCACCAGGGGCTCAGTGCTCACTTGTTGGTCCCCTGATCTGCCCCCACAAAAGCCACGAACTCCCTAAGCCTCTTCCCAATATCCTTGTGCCTGTGGGTCTGTCCTCAGTCTAAGCAAACTGAGCACCATCTTTCCCACTTAGCTTGTCCTCCTTTCAGATACAACCATAGCATTTTATTCCAGTTATCCCCAGTTTAACCCACTTATGGCCCAACCTGACTTACAAAATATTAGGGGAAATAGTAGGGAATCTAAACATAAAAAAAAGAGGGAAGGGTTGAATGTTGGTTTTAACTGATCCAGTTTCAATGACAGCTGGCCCTGCTGGAGCAGCACAGTGAGGGCACAGAGCAGAAACAAGCAGGTGAGGAGAGGAGGAGTGGAAAGGAGGGTGTGGAATACAAGGGGAGGCAGAACAAGAATGCCCCGAGCCTCATTGCAAAGCTCCAGCCACATCAAGAAGCTCCTGACACAGGACAAAACCCACTGAACAAGCACAAAGTGAAAGCAGCTGTTGATCCAAATGGCAAATACATAGAATATGCATGAAGAGTAAACCATCAGGTGTGTACAGAAAAACTAAAAGGTAGTTTTAGGTCTTTTTGAAATGCTTCAGTATTTTTCATTGAAAATATAAGATTTATGATGTTCAAGTTAAGAATTAACTCTGAAACAGTCTTTTAAAGGACAGATGAAGAAGGAAGTACAACAAAAATCAAAGGATGTGGTGAAGGTCAAAGTTGAGAAGAACTGCAGAAGAAATAAACTTCTCCCATTCAAGGCTAAAACTAACCACAGAGTACAAGATCAGACTGGTTCAAGTAACCACAGGGTCAAGAAAATCAGGCTTTGGGTGAGAGGCATAGATAATTCTCTGTCCAGAAATATCTATTTTCTGTATTCATCTTTATATTGGAGTTTAAATTACCAGCCTTGTCCCATGAGAAATGGAACTTTGGTGCTGATCTTGCACATGTTTAGGTTTATGTTTTAAATATTAGCTGTATGTTTTTCTTTGAAGTAATACTTGTGATACCTTTTTTTTTTAAATTAGAACTTCTGGTCTTTATTCCATGGTTAGAATTTTCTTTAAAGTTCTTTTAAAACTGCTTTGAAGGTTATTGCAGCAAATCCTTCAAACTCCACTGATCTCTATCAGATGTGGGTGGGGGAAGAGGAAGGATCAGTAGTTTTAGTGTTTCTGCAACAATCCCATTCCTTGATTCTGCAAAAGCAGGCATTTACAATCACTGTTTTCTCACCCAAACTAGCCCTGTCTTCTGAAGCTCACACTGGAGCAGGAGTGACCATGACAGGCTATTTTCTTGCAAGGCTTAATATCCTCTAGAGCAGGCGCAAGAGTTTTCTGGAATTTAACTCGGTTGATTTGGTTCCTCCAAATCAACCGAGTTAAATTTGTGACCACAAAAATTATCAAAGGAAAACCCAACAAATTAAAAATCAATTTTTTAAAAGCCATCAGCTGGATGCTGTGAAGACAAGAATTAGCCAAAATACAGCCTCTTTGAAAACTGACCATGAAGTTCCTGAGTCCTGGCTGGCCAGCAGCTGTCAGTCTCAGACAGCAGCTGCTGCCTCTCTAGAAAAGTACAGCAATTTCTCATGTCCTGCACTTCATGTTTCTATGACAATCCACAAGAGAAGCAAAACAGCCAATAGCTTCATTTCACAAGGGGTTACAGGCAATAGCTGCAAATTTAAAGAAACTAAAGTGTACATAAAGGTGTTCATGTTAAAACACTGAGTATGATCCTAGGGGAGCAACATAGCAACAGAATTCTGAGACTCAGAGGTATATACAAAAATCAAATTGTTTCTTTCCTCTATTTCCATTTACACCTTCTCCCCTCTGCTCCAACAGTAACTCTTGTAAAGCATGAAAAGCAGTTGCACCAGTGCAGAGCAGTGCAGTGTCACCAGGCACCACACATTAAAACAAATTGCCTTCTCCAGGATGTCAGGTGCCTGGGGACACCAGCTCTCTGAATAAACTTCAGTCAGAAGGTGTATCCTAACTCACAGCCATCCCTTCCCACTGCTTCAAATAAAATCTCAGCACCTCATGCTGAGGGCAGGGCAGGGAGCACCACTTTGCTGAAAAATATTTGCAGTTATTCCAAACAGACAAAGGTTTGGCATCTTTGGAGGTGTCCCAGTCCAGAGAGAGATTTTGAAAACAGCATTGATTTGTGAAGGGACTCTGAGGCATGGACTTGTAACCAACAGCTGGTTCAGGTTTACCAGCTGAAGCACAATTTTGCAGAGTCTGGTCTAAGAAAATAAAGAAAAAATCCAAACTATTTATGCAACAAAATGTAATTATGAGTTGTCACCTGCCTGAGTAATCAGAGAAACAAGCCATTTGATACGAGTTTAGAAACAAGGATCATGAAAGAATGAAGCAGGCAGTTCCAGTGTCTCCTCAAGGAATGAGCAACACAGAGCAGAGGAGAAAAGCAACCACAGGCTCACAGACCTTTCCCAACCCACCTGGAGTGCCACATGCCAGCTGCCCTGTGCCATTGCTGATCTCTCAGCTCAGAGCAGGATTTCAGAGCAGGAGAGCACAGAGTCTGTCCCCATTCCTGCAGGGAAGATGAAGACATTACACCCAGCACAATGTCAGCCACTCTCTCTGGGCTGTGTCAGAGCAGCACAGGGAAAGCTCTCTGGGCCAGGCAGCTGTTTGAGCACAAGAGACACTTAAACCATTGACCCCAAGGTCAGTGTCCCTGCTGTCACACAGCTGAGTGCAATGTACAGCCCTCTCACCCATCACCTGACAGCACAATCTCTGCTAAAAGCATTTTAAGATGCTTCATGTTCAGATCTGCATCTTGCAGGTAAAGCAGGAGCATCTTTGGAGCACTGATTGACTTGAAAGCCACTCAGCAATTGCACAGTGAGGTGATCTTCAGCTTTAATGTGCCCCAGCACAGAAAATGAATTTGTGGGTTATAAAAACAATTCACTCATGAGGCATCTGTACTTATAGGAAGTGAAATACAACCATTTGTGTCCTCCCATCTGTGCCAGGCCTATTGCTAAACCTTCCTGACAGGATGAAACAGTGCTCCTCTAAAAGGCATCCTTAACCTAATATGCCTCTACAGCACCAGGCTGGACTAGGTTTGAAAAACAGCCTCTTATAATACTCAGATGAATTTAGCACTTAAGAAGATTAATGGATTCATAAATAGCCTGGAAATCCAAACTCATTGAATTTAGTTCATGGAACAGGTCAAATAGGCATTTATCAAACCATCTGGCATTCTGATTCCCTGGGGAAGCTGTGGTCGAGCTACAGATAACTAAGAAGCCATTGCAGGCTTGGTTTTCCCTGTACTCAGCTTTTCCTCTGGAAATCTCCGGCACTAATTAGAAAGCAGTAGATCTTTTTGGACAGAAGTGTATCTCTATATAGTCACTTATATTTTCAAGTGCTGCTGCTTAACACAAACACAAGCACAGTCAGGTTCTAATTGAAAGTACTTATGTTGAAATAAATATCTTGCCATTTGCTCTAGGCCATGAAAGGACACTCATGTGCACCCATTTGAGCAGCCTACCAAAAAACAATCACTAGAGTTGTTCAAGGATCTCAAAAAAACCCCAAAACCTAGGTTTGAGCAGATAATTTATTTTTGTGAGTACAATATCAAATTATTTTATTAATATGCTTTGATACCTAAAACATCATTTTTTCTGGTCATATTAGCAGCTGTTATTGAGAAGTTCAAAGATAAAACATTTAAGATGCTGTATAAAAGAAAATTATCAATATGGCATAATGTGAAACACTACATGGTACATATTAGTGGTGGAAATACAAAATAGTTCATAGGCCCTGGTTGCATTTGTCGTCACCTTGCTCTGCCCCTGCAGCCATGCCATGAAACAATCTACAAATAAAAAAATGTATTCCTTGAAACAATAAATTCACTGAAAAATTAAACACATTAAAATTATAGGAATAAGTAGGTTAAGTTTAAGTAGCTTTGCCTCAGAGAAGAATGCTTGGACAAACACAGGTCCATCTGGTTCTGCACCAGTACCAGGATAACGGGGGGGGAGAAAGGATCAAACTCATGCCTGTGGTCACAGCCAAAATACTGTGCCCATTCCAGATCTGCCTGGAGCAGGTGTCCCCCCCAGGCACTTTCCTTGTTTCCATGGGGCCTGTACATGTTCCCTGGATGTTTTATGAAGCCTGTTCATATTTCCTGGATGTCTCCATGAGTCCTGTACATGTTCCCCAGATGTTTCCATGAATCCTGTACATGTTCCCTGGATGTTTCCATGAGGCCTGTACATGTTCCCTGGATGTTTCCATGAGGCCTGTACATATTTCCTGGATGTTTCCATGAGGCCTAGTGCTGCATCCCTGGATGTTGCCCAGGACTGCCCTGCTCCCTCCTGCACCCACTGGGGGAAATCAGGAATAGTTTCCCATTGTTGCAGCATCTGCTGTGGGTGTGGGTGTCTGTCAGGACACGAAGAGGGGCCCGGTTTTGCAGCCTCATCTTTCTCTCATGAAGCTGAGTCACCATGGAACATCTTGCTCTCTCAAGCTGGCCCAATGGAACAAACACCCCACAGACAGACCCCTCATCCCTCCTTTCCCAGCAGGAACATCACACATCTCTGGGCAAAATTCAACCCTAGTGCTGCTCATCTCCCTGTGAGTAGCCAGGAGGCTCTGGGACACCCACAGGGCAGGTTTGTCACCCAGAGTGGGACCCAGATCTCACCAGCTCCCAAGGGAATCTGGAGCCAGATCCAACAAACCCAACCTGGAAGAGTTGGGAGCCCTTTACACATCAGAGGCCCACTCTGATGACTAAGTAGGCGCAGGGTCTAAACACTTAAGCAGAGCCCCTGCTCCCTCCAGCCCTTGGACTATTTGCACAGCAGAACAATCGCTGTCAAAAGTGCTGGGAGGTACAAGGAAGAGGAGTCAGCCTTGGTTCTGTCCTCCCCCACGCCAGAAGAAACCCCTTCAGTCTGTCCATCTGGCTGCGTGCTGTTACTGTACACTTCAGTGGCGTTTGCCACCTCTTCGGGAAGGCCCATCTGGAGCAGGAGTTTGGAGATAAGGCTGTTGAACTTGCTCTCTGTGGTGGACCAAGGCTCCTCGCTGGGGGTGGGCCGCTCAGACGTGACGTTCAGCTCCTCCGGGTCCAGGCAGAAACCTTCGGGAGACCTCTCGAAGAGCACGTCCGTCAGATCAGTGCCAGCCACCGAGGAGGGGGAGGCACACGGGATGTCTCTGACCAGCCTGTAGTTCTCCATCCACTCCTTGAGCCACTCGAGGCGGCAGTCGCACTCCCAGGGGTTGCGGAAGAGGTACAGCCGGCCCAGGAAGTACACGGGCTCGAACACGGAGAAGGGCAGCGTCGTCAGGTTGTTGCTGTTCAAGTGCAGAGCCACCAGGCTGGTGAGGTTCTCAAAAGCCCCTTCCTCGATGTAGCTGATCCTGTTGCGGTCCAGGTAGAGGAACTCCAGCTCCCCCAAGTCCCGGAACCAGGTGTTGGAAATGTTCCTGAGAAAATTCCCCCCCAGGTTGAGCATCTTCAGGCGCCTCAGGCCATCAAAAGAGTTTTCTGGAAGCTCACTGATCAAGTTGTCATTCAGGTACAGGTACTCCATCCTCTGACAGCCCTGAAAAGCTCGCTCATGGATGACATTTATCTTGTTGTCCTGCAGATTCAGGTATTTCAGCTTGGTCAGGCCCTGCAGGGAGTTATAGGCCACCGCTTCGATCCTGTTTCTCTCCAGGTACACATGGGTCAAGTTCTCCATGCCCCTGATGGCGCCCGGGATCCTTCGGAAGTTGTTCTGGAAGCAGAACAGCTCCTGCAGAGCAGGCAGCTCGATGAAGATCCTGTCTGGGATGTTGAAGAGGTTGCAGTCGGCCAGGTCCAGCCTGACGAGGCGGCGGAGCGCGGTGAAGGTGCGCGTGTGCAGGTAGCGGATGTACTCGTTGTGGGCCATCCTCAGCTCCGTCAGGCTGGGCAGCCCCTTGAAGGCGCCCGGCGTGATGAAGGAGATGTTGTTGTGGTTGAGTGACAGGGACTTGAGGGAAGGCAGCGTCCCGAAGGCCCTCTCGGACAGGAACTTGATGCTGTTTTTATCCAGGTTGATGGAGGAGGCCTCGCAGGGGAACTCGCTGGGGATCTGGCCCAGCCCGGCGCGGTCGCAGCGCACGGAGCAGCTCCTCTCCGGGGTGCACAGGCAGCTGGGAGGGCAGGAGCGCACGCAGGCCCACGCCCCGTGCGCCTGTGGGACCCAAAGGATCACTGCCATCCCCACAGAGAAAAGAATGCATCGTTAGCAGATCAACTAGAGCAGTAAAAAGAAATTACACCATCTTTTCCTCCCCTCTAGCCAAGCTAATTGCCACTAGTAACACCAGTGCTGACTGAGGAGCTCCTGTGGAAAATTCCTAAAAATCTTCTGGGCTTTCTAAACCTGCTGAGAATATATCACCTGGAATATAATCTCTGATTAATTCCTCTCCCCAAGAGGGGGCTCACCTAGAATTCAGTATTTCTCAGGTGTCTCTGTTGGGCTCTCTCTGCTGCCTGACGGGGACAGGGTTTGGCCAGGGGGCAGGCAGAAATGCATTGAAGGCCAGCAGCTGTGGGGGGATTACAGCATTCCTGGGTGTGGAAAAGGGGATGGCAGTGTGTGTGCTGAGTCTGGCAGTGGGCAGGGGAGATCAATTAATTGCTCAAAGTGTGTCAAATTCTTTTTCTTTCTTTCTTTCTTTCTTTCTTTCTTTCTTTCTTTCTTTCTTTCTTTCTTTCTTTCTTTCTTTCTTTCTTTTCCTTCTTCCTTTTCTTTTCCTTCTTCCTTCTTCTTTCTTTTCCTCTTCCTCTTCCTTCCTTCCTTCCTTCCTTCCTTCCTTCCTTCCTTCCTTCCTTCCTTCCTTCCTTCCTTCCTTCCTTCCTTCCTTCCTTCCTTCCTTCCTTCCTTCCTTCCTTCCTTCCTTCCTTCCTTCCTTCCTTCCTTCCTTCCTTCCTACCTAATGTTTCTCCACCAGAGCCATGAGCTGGAGCAGCACTGGAAGGGGAACTCTCAGCTCTCAAGGAGATGCAATGCAGTGTTTGAAAACACATTCCCACTGTGTGCTGCTATGACAGCATGAGTGAAAACAAGCTAAGAGATATTGTTCAACTGCTGGCTTCATGATTTAATCATAGATGAGAAACTCTGCATCTCCAGCACAGTTTTTGCTGCTTTGCCAATTCTCAAGAGTCACCAGAGTGCCTTATGTTTGATGGGAGCAGCCGCTTTGTCCTTTATCAGCCTGACATGCAAAGCTGTGGTTTCCTCCCAAATTAGTCCCACACAGGTGGGTGAACAACAAAGAAGAGAAGGAGGCTCTTGGGAGAAATGAGAGAAGAGCAAAAAGGAGCAAAAGGACTGGGAGACATCAGCCTCCACAGACAGGAGTTTTGTGGGGAAAAAACATCCAGTCAAAAAAAAATCTGAAAAGTGATTTTTTTGAAATTCAAAATGCTTTTCCCATCTGAAAGAGAGGAAATTTAGGTTCGGTGTATGGAATAAATTCTTCACTGTGAGGGTGGTGAGGCCCTGGCACAGGGTACCCAGAGAAGCTGTGGATGCCCCATCCCTGGCAGTGCCCAAGGCCAGGCTGGATGAAGCTCTGAGAAACCCGGGCTAGTGAAGGTGTCCCTGCTCATGGCAGGGGGCCTGGAATGAGATGATCTTTTAGGTCCCTTCCTTTCTCTGATTCCATGAATATAAACTCATTAGAGAGGAAGAACTGAAGGCAGTTTCCCTAATTGCTCTCCCAGACACACCCAATCTTCTCCACAAAATGAGCAGCCACACCAGCAATCTCCATGTAGCCACAAGCACAAAATGGTGCTATTGCTGCTGACTGCTTTTCTGCTGCAGTTTATTAGCTCCCATACAAACACAACCCTTTTCTTCTTTTTTTTTTCAGCAAAACATGAGATACCAACAGCTTTACCAACAGCCACCTCTATTCCTGTGCTGCTGGGGTTTCCTCCATGCTCCTGCTGAGTGTCCAGAGGAGGAAGCTCCCAGCAGCTGGGCTGCCTCTCCCTGTGGTGTGCAGCACAAGGATTGCCCACTACAGCTGGATTCCCATGGGCATTTTTAATAAGACAGATTTGTGAGGTGATATGCCCAGAAGCATCAGCTTCAGCAAGCATCAAGTTTTATTTCTGCAGTCCTTAAGGCTTTAATGTACAGGACAAAAGACAGCCTGGGCTACAATTGCTCTGCCTTTCCTCCATCCTTTCTAAAGACAACATGCATGGGGCTGTGTTTAGGAGTTTGCACTGCCTGTGTAAAGGAAACTTGCAGAACCAGTTGTTGGGCAAGTCCCTGCTGAAGGGCATCAACCCAGGAGCTGCCCTGGAGCCTGGGTCTGTTCAAACCATTCTGGTTACTGCATGTAGGAAAGGTATTTAAACACACAGAGAGCATCACAAAAGGATGAGCTGTGGTCTCTTCATCGAAATTCAGGTCTCATCATGCCTGGGCACACTATTGTGACTGGAGAATTAGCAAAACAGCATCACTTCAAGGATAAATGATAGTGAAGGACTCTGGGAGGTGGAAAGGATTTTAGACAGGTTGTCATTTTGTTTGTCTGCTCTTCCCCTTTTTCCCATGCCCTTATCTAACAGCCACAGCCAAAAGAAAGTCCCCTTCAATCCTCCTGACAATAGCGGGAGTTTAAGGACAAGAAGAGGAACAATAAGCTGGTCTCAGATTGCTCTTTCTTGGTGCAGCCTGCCCAGGGCTGCCTCTGTGCTCCCCTCTGCACCAGTCCACCCTCTGCCTGCCAACAGGGGCATATGTTGTTTTTGTTAGGCTGTTACATAAACTGAGGGCCAGACAGATTAAGGATTTGCCTGTTCCCAAATGTCTGACTGCAGGTGGTTGTCTGGAGAATGAGGGATGCAAGGGTTGCTGCTGGTAGGGAGCCTTGTGTGGGTTCAGGGTGACATCCAGAGGGGCATTTCTGCATGGCCTGTCCCATAGGTGAGGCTGTCCTGAGCAAGCCCCATGTTCAGCTCCAGCTGCCCCAAGCTCAGTCACACCCCTGGCCTTCAGAGCAGACCTCCACCCACCGCTGTGCCCACGGTGGGCAGTGTAGGAATGAGCCTGCTGATAACCAGATCCCCTCCTTCCCCCACTGCTTCCCCTCTAATCACTCAGTAAAGGAAATATCTGTCCCCAAGCCATATCCAGCCTGGTTTTCTTATACACAAGTGCCACATCTGGGTCTTCTGCTAGTGGCATTTCATAGCAGGCTTCTAAGATCTCTGTTTACAAGTGCACCTTTGCAATGTGTGGGACATGGACAGCAAGAGTGTGAGGACCATCCAATGAGAAAATATCCCCCCAGCAACAGGAGCTCAGAGAAACCCATCAGCAATGCAGCATTAGTGGGCAACTTCCCCTCTTTCTCCTAGAAAGGAAGTTGGAAAAAATCCTCTACATGAACTGTACCAAAACCTTGGGAGAGCTTTTGCTCAGGGCAAAAGAGATCAGCTCTTCCCCTTTAGTGAGATCTCCTCTGATCAACACAGCCTGAAACATTCCCATCTTTCCCACCTCACTCCTTCCCCTTCCCTAAAAAAGGGCAGCAGCTGGAAGCTTTCAGCCCCTCAGTGACACACTTGAGCCCTCAAATGAGATGTGTGAAATAGAGCAGCAAGGTCAAAAACATTTGTGACATTAAAGAATAAAAAAATCTCCTCCCATGGATGATATCTTTCGCTCTTTTAAATACTACAGTAACTCCGTATTTGGAAGAAAGAGTGAGAGACCAAAGGAAAAGAAACAAAAAAGAAAGGTTGCAGATTCTTAAGAAGGGTAAAGAGAAAATGATTGCAATAATTGAATATTTAACAACCACCTTTCCAAATGATCTGTCTAATCCACTACTGGATAATGCAGAATAAAAGCATACTCACCATTTAGGATGATGGCAAACATTACCTTGATTATTCTCTAGTGGCATTTCAGGTCTGACAAGCAAACTTAAGGGATCTAAAAGCACACAGGAAGAATAGAGATGGGTTTCATCCTCTGTCGTTTCCCTGCATCATTTTTCCACAACAAGATCTATGTTTAGAAAGGAAGATGAAGGAAAACGCTCTTCTCTCACACACTTTCAAACTGAAGAAGTCCCCAGCACCTTCCTGGTGAGTATCTGTCTTCCACCACTGACCTTCTCAGGGAATCCTGCAGCTTTGTGCCACTGCTTTTCAGGAGCTCATCTGCGTCCTTCCCACAAGCCATGCCAAAGGCAGATTCCTCTCATCTGAGGTGGGAAAGGATCACCAACAGTAAGGGGCTGGCTCTATCCCCAGGAAGTAGGTGCTGGTACAGAGGAGTGTAACCAGCTTAGCATCAAATGGTGGAAACCAAAATTCCCAACAGAAATCCCACCAGGATGTGTTCTTACCTGGCCAGGCAGTGGCTGTGTCCTCCCTCCTGCTCATGAGGCTGCCCTTAGCCACACGAGTCAGTCCCTGAAAAGTTGGCATTTTTTTCTCACAAGCTATCATTTAATGGCAGGAAAATCCTCTGTATCAGAGGAGGATTAGCAGAGATGGAAGAATGTGTCCGTCCTCTAAAGCTCCCAGAGCGAAACAGGGATTGCAGACGAACCAAACGGATGCTTCCTCCCCTCTGCCAACCTGCTCTCCCCCCACCATTAAAAAAAAATAAAATACAGTCCAGAATTGGACTGCTGCCACTCAAACAGTATTGCTGAAAGTCATTACTCTGCTCCCCATTATGTAATGGCAGAAGAGGTGGGAGAGTGCTGCCCAAATGGAATTGAATCTGGGGGCAATGACAGGCTTATGGCTTGCCTGCACTGAGCTCTCCAAACAGACACAGCCTGAGACTCTCAACCCCCATGCACATTTTCCCAGCCCCAGCAGGGCTCACACACTACTAACAGGGTGTCAGTGGGCTTTACCTCACTAGCAATTGCTCCTGATGGACAAGGAGACACCAACAGCATCAGGAAAAGGGTCAGCAAACACAGGGAGCTTGCACTGTGTATATGGCCTCGACAATAACAAATTCTGGCCTGTCTCTGAGTGTGTTTTCCTTGTGATGCAGCAGCTGGTGCATGGAAATCATAAGGACAGCTTCTGTATGTGGTGATGTTTTAGCATTCAGGATGTGAATTGGAGTTTAAAGCCTTTTCTGACAGAATGATGATGGTTTCTTTGGAGAGTGGGGGCTGAATCAGTGAGTTATCTCAGCCTCCCATGCCTTAGGTAATTGCATTCACAGTGTCAGAGGGAAAAATAGCTCCACTCTTTATTTCCAAGTGAATTATTCTGCGTTATTTTTTTTTTCCCCAGGAAATGGAATACCTGATGAATTTATGCTTGATACAGCAAGAAATATTCAGCCTGCTGCTGCACAGCTCTTCCTGCAAATTAAAGCACCCAGCTACATCAGGTTTGTTTTGGTTTGGCTTTCCCTCAGTCTTAAGGCATCTGGCTGGCACCTCAGGAAATTTGTCTGTCCCAACAGTCTGTAAGCAGGCTGTGCTGGGGTGAGGCTGGAGGGCAGGGGGTGACCCACAGAGCACAGATTTTAGCTGAATTTTAGATTTTAAGCCTTTCCCCACCACCTGCTGTAATAAACCCTCCAGCTTTGCACTTCAGTGCTTTGCAGGGCGCTGTTCTGCAGAGGAGGAAAGAGATTTGCAAAGCCACAGACGGGCACATTGCAGCCTCCAGCACAGAGCTGAGGCTGCTGGAGACCTTGTGGTGACAGAACCAGCACCAGCTGGGTCCTCACCAGTGCTGGGGCAGCTGATGTTTGCTCTGGAAGCTCTGGTTCCCATGGGAATACCAGGAAGCCACAACCTCCCTGACCACAGAAAGGAGATCACTGACCTTTCAGCCATGAAGAAACTGAGAGGGGAGGAGAAGGAGGTGCTATTCCCACTTCTTTCTTCCTCAGTATCTGCAAGAGCCTTATCAGGGGTACCAGGAATGCCTCTCCCCAGGTGCGCACACGCTGTTGGCAAGGGGGAAGGCAGAGGGCGGGGAGGGTGTGTGGGATTTGGGGACAAACTGGTGTCTGAGCAGCTGGCAGCTCCCCAGGGATTAGACCTGCAGCTGGGTTTGCAGAGCAGCACTAAACCTGCTCACAGGGAGCGAGGAGGGGCTGCTCTGCAGCACAAAATCTCACATTTCTGTGAGCTTCTGGGGCTCCCCTGTGCCTCGCTGCTCTTTTTCCATGGGCACAATATAAGGGCTGGAGGGATGGGACATGAAGGACCACTGAGCCCTGGGAAGTGTTTCTGTGATCAGCAGAACCATCTCCCTCAGAGGAGCAGCTTGCAGGACCAACACAATTCCCAATGAAGGGCACTGGGACCCTCTGCTGTGCACAGCAGGTGGGTGGGGGCTGGTGGGCTGGGGATGGGTGGTTTTGATGAACTGGGAGCACCTCAGCAGCCCCTTTTGGGGGCGGGGGTGTGAAAAACGCCAATCACTTGTTTTCAAAATTTTAAAAATTTAATAGTAATAAAATGGTTATAAAAATAGTAATACAATTAGAGTAATAATAATTTGGACAAATTGAATTAGGACAATATGAGACAATAGAGACAAAGAATTACGGACAGTCCAGGTACCTTTTTCTGGGCAGCATGAGCCTGAAAAAGGACACACAATAACAGAGGATTAACCCTTTACAGCAATAACCTGTTGCATATTCATACACCTCATACATGATGCATAAATTCCATTCAAATACAGGATTCTGTCTGGTCATCATCAACTTCCTCTGAATCCTGACAGTGCCTTTGAGGTGGGAAGAAGTTCCTTTCTTCTGATAAGAGGCAATAAATTCTTTTTCTCTGAAAGATTTCGGTGTCCTGTGGCTGCTGTCTCGCTGCAAGTCCTTTCTTTAAAAAAGTATCCTACATAGCATAGTTTCTATTTTAACATTTTGTTATAACCTAAAACTATATTTAACACACTACTTAAGAGAATTAGCACAGCATTACTTTCTAACACAACACATATAATATTCATTTTAATATTTGCGAAAAGCCAATCCTAAAACACGCATTTTTCACAGGGGGCAGGGGCAGTAGGTGTCTGCTGAGGAATCAGCAGCCACAGTGCTGAGGAGGTGATGCTGCCAAAGCAGCGCAGGAAGGCAGGCAGGGAACACCTCTGAGAGAGCTGCTGCAGCAGGCAGCCTCA
Source organism: Camarhynchus parvulus (assembly GCF_901933205.1). NCBI lineage: Eukaryota > Metazoa > Chordata > Aves > Passeriformes > Thraupidae > Camarhynchus > Camarhynchus parvulus. The sequence continues at coordinate 7,758,352 of NC_044571.1, forward strand.
GCAGAGACCTGCCCAGACAGCATCTGCTCCTGCAGGAGCTTCTGCCACCAGCACCCACCCCACACACACCCAGTGCAGTGACTGCAGCCAGCTGGGATTGGGAGGCAAATGAGGTCCCCATTTCTAGGAAAGTCAGGGAGCATTGCCCTGTGAGTGGCTTCAGCAGAGCACTGCAGGTGCACCAAGCAGGGCACGACTTCATGAACTTCTGGTGACTCCTGACTCATTTCCTGATAACCCTTGGCCCCGAAAGGGCACGACAATGTGAGAAAGAGGCCTGAAAAGGAGAAGTTTCTTGTCATCTTAGGTAGGAAAACTGAAATACCAGTGTACCTAAAGGAGACCAGCATGTGCTGTCTAAAGAAACAAACTCGGGCTCTAGACCACATCTCAGCATTATCTAGAGCATCACTCATGGCTGCCTAATGCCGAGGGTTGAGCACACTAGAGATGCTCATGTTTGGAAGCTGCTGTGGCTGCCTGGCTGGCAGTAGTCAGAAGTTACAGACTGTGCTACTGCAGCTCTGTGCTGGTAAATTTTTTTGCCACCAAGAGTTTCTTCTCATGATCTATCCTGCTCTTTTTAATCTCTGGAAACTCTGAGAAGCCAGTGGTCAACAGAGCAGGGGAGCAGGACCAGAAAACTGCAGAGATATGCCGCCACTGAAAAAAAAAATCAATAGATGTTTATATCTGATCTTCCACCAAAAGAATTTGGAGAATTTAGTCCTGATTGAAGGAACCTGCTCTGCTCCAGAGGTGTGTGCTGTGGGGTTATAAACCTTGGCACAGCTTCACCAGCTGGCAGTGAGGACAAGTCTGCCTTGCAGGGCAATCCTGAGTAGACTCAGTGCAAAGATTGCTTCTAAAAGCCCATTTCTTCATGGCCAGGGGCATTCCATGTGATGGTGACTTAAGGATCTGTAGGTAGCTCCTATCTCTAATATACATTGATATGATTTTAAATTATCACTGGGGACTGCTTCTTGCATATTAAAATATTCCAAGTTATTTTCCAAGTTTGTCCAAGAACAGCTTGGTGGGACTTGTTTTACCTAAGAGGAGGTGACAGGTCTCATTTCACTCACTTTGGCCACTTACCTGTGGGCACCACCACGGCCCTCAGCAGCGCTCACTTTCTCTGACAGGATGCACAAGGTGCAGCTTTGCTGACACCAGTGCTGGATGAGCTGGAACCCAAGCACTGCACATCCCAACACATCCAGCCAAGTGCTGGGCAGTGAAGGAGCAGAGCTGCTGCCTGACTCTGGTGGCTGAACATCTTCACTCCCCTGGTTTTTATCCCTACCAGCTGCTTGCATTCATGGCACCAGGGCTGGGGGTGAGGTCCTCGTGCCACAGAGCGCCCGAGCCCCTCCGCCTTCTGCAGGCTTTGGTTTCCTGAGCTCCTGTAAGAGCAGGCACAGCTCAGTGCACACTTCCCCTCATCTCCCAGCCACAGCTGTGTCACATCTGAGCCTTTCCTGTGCTCGTAATCACCAGGGTGACCTTTGAAGGAGCTGCCTCAGCATTTCTTGGCAGAGCTCCTGCTGTCAGCACTGCCTGCGGGACCCGGTTGCACACAGGATGGTCACAGAGCCCTGGCTGGGGTGAGTTGGGGCAGGGAGGATGTGTCCTGTGGTGGGATCACAGAGCTGTGAGCAGACAGGAGGGACCAGCGTGGCTGTGCTGGGGTTTGCAGCTGCAGCCCAGCCTGCACTGCCCCCAGAAATAGCACTCGGTACACGCGGGATGTGGCTGCTCACAGGAGATGCAGAAACAGCTGAGGAGCCAACCAGGACTTCGAGAGCAAGGAGTTGAAGAGTTTGCTCAGAAGAGAGGGCAGACTTCCATCTGCAGGCTGGGGTTTCATTTTTGTGTAGACTGAGGCCACCAAACTGCCCAGGCATTGAGCTCCAGAGCTCCCTCACAGCAGGCTCAGCCCCCTCAGGGAGCTGTGCCATGTCCTTGCCAGCCTGCCTTCTCCTGCTCCCACCCCTGCAGAACACCAACACCACTTCAAGACATCCCTTGGACAGAAGAGCTGCTGTGGTTCCCCCCACGAGTTCCCTGTGGCTCCTCAGCAAGGAGGGCCTCAAGCTCTCAGCACCATCTCACCTGAGCCGTGTCCCCACCACACACACACAGACACATCATCTCTGCCATCACAGAGTGGCCTGAGTGGGGACAGGTTCCTGATGGACACCTGACTGTGGACTGAGAGCACCTCTCAATGCCCAAACCCAGCCCAAGGGCACAGCAGCTGGCAGCTGCCTGCAGGAGCAATCCTGCTGGAGAATTCTTCACCACCTGGTCTGTGGATGACACAAGGCAGCCAGCAGCAGCACTTGGCAAGAAGTAGCCACCAAAAAGCCACTTACTCACGTGGAAAGTGATGAATTAAAGCCAATAAAGGAGCAGGAAGAAGAGAGGGTCAAGCTGGGCACCAGGTCTCAGCCCCAGCCCAGGTGGTGCCTGGTGGCCAAGCCATGCTGCAGGAGCAGCTGCAGCAGGAGCATTTCTGAAAGGGAACAGCACACTCTAGGGTAGGCAGCCTGAAGCAGATGCAGTGCACAGCAAAACACAGCCAGTGCACTCATCTGCCAGCAGCTCTGTAAGACACCACACAGACCCCACACAGAGAGGACAAGGAGCCCTGGGCATGGCCTCCACCAAGGTGAAATCCTCCCAGTGCTTGCTAAGAGCAGGACAGAGATCCTCTCCAAGTCTGTCCAGGCCACTGGATTTTACATCAGCTCATGCAATCTTTCCCAGTCCATCCTGCAGATGTGGTTTCATGATTGTCCCATGCCAATCAAACAGAAACATTTCCAGCAAGAGAGGAGCAGTGAGGCCTGCTCTGCAGTGAGGGGCTGGGTGTTTGCCAGGGAAGCAGGTACATGTGTATGGATGCAGTGCTGAAAAATAACATTATTTGGGCTGCTGGGTAATTCCCTCAATACCCAGAGCAGTCCGGGGAAGGAGAGAGGAGATGGGTTCACATCTGTATTAATCAAAACTGAAGAGGGACTTGGATCCATGTTTCCCACATCCACTCTGTGACTCTTGGCCTTGACTAAAACTGGCCAGCTGTGCTCAGGGTTCTCTGTTCAGGGAAAAAACACTGCTATTGAAGCCTGAACAGGGCTGCATCCTCTTGCTCTGCAGGGTGAGGGGAGCTGTGCCCTCCCTCCTGCCTTCGAGCAGCCCTCCTGTGCAGCAGGGCATCGCTGGAATCCAGGGAGCATCCAAGGAGCAGCTGCTGCTCCCATGTCCCACAGCAGATGGGGATTTCCAAGACTGGCACAGCCCCTGGACCATCAGCCTGCCCTCCCTGCTGAAGGTGCCACCTGAGGGTGCCACTGATGTGGGCATGCACAGCCAGGGAGCCCTGGGGGAGTGTGGGCTCCTGGTGCATTTTCCAGCAGCTGGGGAGATGCTCTGCTCTGCTCCAGCCCATCTGTGGGGACATTTCTATCCTGTGGAATTGTGGCAGGATGATTTCCCCCCCACACCCCCTCATGCTTTGGCCTGGAATGTGGTCAAGAACTCAGTGGACAATGTCCTATTTGCAAATCTATCAGGGTGGATTGAGAGGGGTCCTGTGTGTTGTTTTGGTGTTGAATTATGCTGAAACTCAATCTGGCACACCAAGCCCAAATCAACATGCTGACAGTAAGGCAAAGCTTTGGCAGATAAGCTGCTAAACTGACCTGCAGGCAAATGACTGACAGTCAGCCCCTTTAAACTCTAAAAATCCAGTCCACTTTCTATACAGTAGGTTCTTCTGACTTTTTGGACTGCATTTGGACGCAGTCCCTTGAATGGGGATGGCCCTCAAGGCTGCTCCTCAATGTTAAGAAAGACCTGTCCGCTCTGAGTGTTGGTATGGTGAATTACATCAATGTTTCTTTTTGCTACCTTTAATACAACTGCTTTAATGTAGTGCACTGTGTTATACTATATAACTATATATAGTATACTATATAAACTATACTATATAACTATATATAGTATACTATATAAACTATAGTAGTTTCAGCTTTTATTCTGTGTAGTTAGTAATTCTGATTAAGATCTTTTGTCTAATCATTTGTCATAATAAATAATTTGTTTTATAATATAAACATATCTGATTTGCCATCTTTAAATCCTGCAGGTCAAAGTTACTTGAACTGTTGGCAGTCCGAGGCTAAGATTGGATCCAGCCACCTTCAGGCTCCTCTCTGAGAAGTTTAAAAAGCAAGGGGGTCCTCTCTGCACCTCATGACTCAATGGCAGGGTTTCTGCAGTAAATTTTGTCTGGAGCTCCCACTGCCAGCCAGGACAGTGAGAGGGAGCTGCTCATGTCCTGCTGAAGTCCTCATGCCATCCTTCCCACAGGCTGCTCTCCAAGGCAGGGGCTCCTGCAGCTCCTTGTGATCTCATGGGGAGCCTGCACAGTGCACACAGGAAGGCAAGGACATGGCAGTGAGTTCTGCTTAATTCCCCCTTAGTGCTCATGGGTCCATTCATCCTGATAAACTCCTCCACAGCCACACACAGGCAATGCACAATGAATTGAACACAGCTCTGCAAACACCTTTTGAAACAGCCTTTCTGCAGTAAAGGCACAACAGGCCATACATTATCCAAGCCAGCAGCCCTCCCAGGACTCACCAGACACTTTATTTACCTCCTGGTAATTCATCTCTCCCACCTCCAGGACAGGATCTGTGCCACCTTCTCACCCCTGTATGGAGTCAATATTTGGGTGAGGTTCATCACTTTACCTGTCTATGCTTAACTCAGGCATTTATGTCAGGATCCTGCTCTGCAGCCAGGTCAAATACTTGGGAGAATGAACCACAAGCCCTGGGACTCTTGGAGGAGGGGACCTGGGGGCTACAGCTGGGCTGCAATGTGATTTTACTCCACCTGTCATGGCACTTTCCCCTGCCTGCCTGACACTTCTGAATGCAAAGTAACAAGGAGCATTGCAACATGCCAAGCAAACACAATTACCTGGTACAGATCTAAAATAGAATTCTGCTGTCTGTCAAAGATGCTGGCAGGCAGGAAAGGAGGAAAGCATCAGATCAGGAATAAACTTCAATACCACAATAACCAGCACATTAAACAGAAGGTTAGAGCAGTGTACACTCACAGATGATGTGGAAGACTTGTTTAATGAACTTATCATGCCTTACTGAATATGCAGTGGCTGTGCATTCTCTGAATATATCAAGCCCAGATGTGAAACACCCATTGCTCCAGGACACACCAGAGGGGGGTGGAGCAGTCACTGGGGTCAGGAGCTGCCCTGGGCTCAGGAGCTGTGGCCATTGGGAGCCGTCTGCCACCTCCACAAAGCCCAAGTGCAAGGGGTTTAGGTCCTGCAGCTCAGCAATGCAGCTGCTCAAACATCCTGCACCTGACATACGCAGAGTTTTTGCACGGGTCTGAGATGATCAAAGCTAGCAGAGCTTGGGGTGGGAGGGGAACAGCCACTGCAGGAGATAAGCTCACATTTACACCCACATATTCTGCTTCCCACTCGTTCCTTGCCTGTGCTTTTATGGGCTGCTGACACCTCCTCCTCCATACCAACCCTGGGTGTTGCCAAAAAAAGCCCCCACAGCCATGACACGGCAAAGACAGCAGATCCCCCACACTGGGGTGTATCTAGGGATCACAGAAGTACAGCACTTCTGCTCATGCTAAAGACTCTGCTTCCTGCCAGCTGCAGAAGTCCTGGTTACCTCGTGGTGGTGTTTGCAGGGGTCCCAGGATGAGGGAGGAGACAAGAATGTTGACTCCATGTTTCAGAAGGCTTGATTTATTATTTTATGATATATATTATATTAAAACTATACTAAAAGAATAGAAGAAAGGATTTCATCAGAAGGCTAGCTAAGAATAGAAAAAGAATGATAACAAAGGCTTGTGACTGACTGAGACAGTCCAGACAGCTGGCCTGTGATTGGCCATTAATTAGAAACAACCACACGAGACCAATCCTAGATCTACTTGTTGCATTCCACAGCAGCAGATAATCATTGTTTACATTTTGTTTCTGAGGCCTCTCAGCTTCTCAGGAGAAAAAAATCCTAAGGAAAGGATTTTTCATAAAACATGTCTGTGACATTACCTGAGGGACAGGGAGTTCAGCACCTTTTTCTGAGACATCAAATTGATGGTGGCAGAGGATGCAGCTCCTCTGCAGCAGGGCAAGCACACTCCTGGAGAGGATCAGTGCTGAGTCCCAAACCCAGCAACTGGCAAGGGGAAGGTAAAGCTCCATTCCTGCAAGCTTGACAGCAGCAGCACCACAGCCTGCTCACCCCTTAACCATTTCTGAGCTGCATCCAGGGATGCAGGCTGTGCTGGGTTCATGCAGGCAGGTGGGGGAAACCCTCTGTGCTCCTGCCAGAGAAGCTGTGCCACAACAGCTGGGCTTTAGCCACGTGTGTGTAGCAACAAGCTGTTGTGCCCAGTGTGAGTTATAACAGAGATAGAGAGTGTCTGCCCTCCTTGTGTGGTGGGAAACAAATAAATGAGGGGGCAAATGACACAGGTGGGAAATGAGATGGAGGGCCAGACATTCAGCATTAAAAATAAATCACACCAGGGCTCTGCAAGATACAACAGCCCTCAAAAAAACCTGTGTTCCACCCAGAATTTCTCACCATGATTATCATTTCCCTTTGATTTCAGCAGCACTTTCACACTTCCCAGAGCCTCACTGGGCTGTACAGGGGAGACACATTTGGTACCCGAGGGTGTGGGAGGGAGAAGGAGCTGCTGGGCCACAGAGGGCAGCACCTCTGGGGCATCCAAAACATCCTCTCTCTCTCTCCTTGGCACTCTGAGCATTCACAGCAGCCACTCAGGTGCACTTGGTGGCAGCCTCTACAGTCTCTCTCTCACCGGTGTCACAGAAATGCTTCCCTTGGATAGGGAAACCCTGCTGCTTGGGCTGCAATTGGTGCAGTTCAAAATTTGCAAAATGAAGAGCAGACTGTGGAAGCAATGAATGAAAGCACCAAGCTGGGATGCTCTCAGACCATTATTTGGGGAAGATGCCCAGTGGGTCCCATCGAGTCTGGGGGACCCCACCAGTGCCTCCAGCTGGCTGTGAGGTGCTGCAGCCTGAGCTCAGGGTGGGGAGAAGGAGAGCACACACAACTCAGTGGGCAGCAGCATCCCCTGGGGAGCAGGATGAGCAGCCAGGGCACTGACACAGTACACAGAGGTTGGCTTGTGCTAGCAAAGCCCAGATCTGGACACACCTTGCCTCAGACCCACACCTGCAGCTCTGGGGCTGTGCCAGGCAGCAGCACCTGTGTTTGGGTGGCCCTACTCACTAAAGAGGATTTAGTGTATGCCAGGGAATGCCAGCAGCACGGATGCTGAAACACCCTCGAGCTTCTGGGCCTGAATGTTTGGCCAGAAGTGTTTTGTGAGACCCAGGCAGCACCTGAAGGAGATCTAAACATTTTATTCATCCAAGCCTGGAACGTGCCTATCACTTTTCCATGACAAAGTCTGTGGGGTGTTTGCCTTTAGTCCATCATGCCTGTGCATGACCAGGCAGCCCAGCCCAAGCAGGCTCTGTCAGGGGTCACTGGGACCCTGCTCACAGCCCTGAGCTCCTGCAGGGAGCCCAGCCCTGTGCTCTGAGCTCTGCCCCACACCAGCCCGAACTGAGCCTTTCCCTGCCCTGGGAGGGTGCAAGGCAAACCGTGCAGCACAGCAAACCCTCACCATCAGCCCCAGGCTGACAACCAGCAGCTTTCTCAGTGCTTGCCTGGGGAGCAGCGCCCCAAGCTCCAGGAGAGCCAAGCCCGCCCCACCACCTCCCCCGGGGAAGTGTCCCACCAAGAGGAGGCGTGGGCCAGCAGGGATCAAAAGGGGACTGTCCCCCCCTCCTGTTGAAACCATGACACTGTGCAGTGAAAGGAATAAATAACGCCAGCAGCCTCTGGCAGGAACACACGGCACAGAGGAGATGGGATTTGCAAACACTTCCGGGAGAGACGGCGGGGGGAGCAGCGCCTTCTGTTTCCTCGGCAGCTTCTGCGTTTTGCACGGAACAAATCCGTAGATAAAACACAGGAGCAGCCTCAGGGGCTGAGACAGAGCCCAAGAAATTCCCCCATCCACCATCACAGCCCTCCATGCAGCCCTTGCACTGCCACCCCCTGCAGGCCACTGCCCTGGCAGATAAAAAATCAGCGCTCAGAGGCTTCGGGCGCCAGCAGAGCAGGAGCTGCAAAGGTCACAGGGGTGCACTGTAATTATTTTTGGGGTGGTGTGAAAAATGCGATGTCACCCTGTTTTTTTAAGATTTTCTAGGCCTTCTGATATTGACATTCTTGTGGTGAACTTTCTCAGACACTTTCTGTAAATAACTGATTGTTTTGTCTTCTTTTATGGAGGACGAGAAAGTTGATGGACTGTTGGTTTGTCCAGTGTCATTGGAGAGGTATCACTGTCACCCTCCAATCCACTGTCACTTTTGGAAAACTATAAATGTTGGAGTCAGGAAAATAAACGCTCTCTTTCTTCCTTCACCTTGAGAAGGCAGTGTGCTTGTGTTCTTTTGTGTCGTATAGTGACAATGCGTATTTTATGGTTGGCTTTTCGCAAATATTAAATGAATATTATATGTGTTGTGTTAGAAAGTAATGCTCTATTAATTCTCTTAAGTAGTGTGTTAAATATAGTTTTAGGTTATAATGAAATGTTAAAATAGAAACTATGCTATGTAGGATATTTTTTTTAAAGAAAGGACTTGCAGCGAGACAGCAGCCACAGGACACCGAAATCTTTCAGAGAAAAAGAATTTATTGCCTCTTATCAGAAGAAATGAACTTCTTCCCACCCACCTCGAAGGTGCTGTCAGGATTCAGAGGAAGTTGATGATGACCAGACAGAATCCTGTGTTTGAATGGAATTTATGCATCATGTATGAGGTGTATGAATATGCAACAGGTTATTGCTGTAAAGGGTTAATCCTCTGTTAACGTGTGTCCTTTTTCAGGCTCATGCTTCCCAGAAAAAGGTACCTGGACGTCCATAGCTCTTTGTCTCTATTGTCTCATATTGTCCTAATTCAATTTGTCCAAATTATTATTACTCTAATTGTATTACTATTTTTATAACCATTTTATTACTGTTAAACTTTTAAAATTTTGAAAACAAGTGATTGGCGTTTTTCACAGGTGGGTTTTTTGTCTTTTGTCTCTCCCAGGCCCATGCAAAGTGTCCCCAGCAGAAGTGGGCAGGGAACCCTCTCTGCAGGTGCCTGGGCATTGTCAGACCCTGCCTTAGCCTGAGCTCCACACACAAAAGGGGAAATGTCAACATTGGCAGGAGCACAAATCAAAAGGCTCAGGTGTCTCCTTTTGATCAAATCTGACATAAAGCAAGAAAGCTTAACTAAGGCCTAGAAGAGCACTAATTATCAAACGGAAAATTAACAGGTAATTTGTCTCTAATGTGAGCCGATAATTTCTAGGGGAGGAATTAATTAAATGGGGGAATTAAATCACCGAGAATTTGCCGAGTGACCACTTCTGATGGGATTCAGGTAATGAGCTGTCTGATAATCATGTCAGGCTTCATTTTCTTCTCCTCTGGACACAAGGGGAGAGACAGAGAGCAGGAAATTACTGCAGTGCTCCCTCTCCCAGGCTGCAGAGATGCTTGCACCTTGCTGAGCCTCACCCTTTCGTCCTGACAAAACCTGAGCAACCAGAAAGCAAAAGCCAAAAGCAGACCACTAGCAAAACACTGTTAAAGCAAATTTTAAAAAAAATTAGTAGGTGAGAGAGAAGGAAGTTTGCTTTATAGGAATGGCCCTCAGGACCATGATTCACCCTCGGGCCCAAACTTGGTGCCAAAGCAGCAGCACAGGGAACTGGAGTCCAAGTCCAGTGCCAGCACCCTCCAGCAAGGAGGAGGGGTCAAAGAGGGGTCCCACCCTCGGGAATGAGAAAACCAACTCATTTTGCTTTGGATTTCAGCCCTGCCCAAGCTGTTCCTCTGTCCTGAGCAATGGATGGGGCGTGAGGCTCCTCCACAGCTGCCAGGATGCCCCAGGCTGGGTCAGGCACACAACCTCACTGCTAATTAGCCAGAGCAGTGTCAGACTTTTAATGACAGCTCCGTGCCAGCTGCAGGAAGAGAAATGATCTCCAGCCTTGCAGAAAGACAGAGCCTCATGGGCAGACACCACCTGATCTCTCACAAAGCCTGCCAGCACAAAAATAACTTCTCAGAAACACTCGAACACATCTGAACGAGCAGGATGAGCCAGTATCAGATCAGCACTTTGCATCACAGGGCTGCAGCACTTGTGATCCAGCCTCCAGAGCCCTAAATTTGGATTTGCTGCATTCTTCAGAGCAGTGTCTGAGCTCACCTACTTTCAGTTCTGCCAACTCATTGCAGCATTATGTGCCAAATTCTCTAACCAGCCTCCTGGATGGAAAAACACAAGCATTTACACTTCAGGGCAGTGGCTGATTTGCGGCACCCATAATGGGTGAGGCTCTGCAAGTGAAATACCTTGAGATCCGGGTGGAACTGAGCAGGGAAGTTACATTATCCACGTCAGACACAGGCTGTGTTTTTCCACATGTGAACTGAGGTCAAAGGAGGCAAACTGAAAGCAAATGGAATTCACTGCTGCTGGTTTGTGAAATGATTCTCCAAGTATTAGGCTTTTCCCCAATACTGCACATACTTGCTGCAGTAACACAAACTGATAGCTCTGAGACATCTTGCAGTTTATGACTAAATGACAACAATAATAATAATAACAATAATAAAGCTAAACATGAGACCTGTCAGTGCCTGCTAGCCAGTTCACATTACAGAACAAAATATTCTCTCCTGGAACATGCTGGGTCTTATGCAGATTCAACTTCTCTGGGTGACGCAAATGCTGTAAAAACAACTCTGAGTCATAGAATAAAATCACATAATTCCCCAAAGCCAAATAAGGACAGAATTCAGCCCACACAGCTCTGACTTCCCATTTTCCTGGTAGTAACAATTTTGTTTCTCTTCTGTTGTAAATGATACCGTTTCCTTGCCCTCACAGAAAATCCTGCATTTCTTTCACTAAAGCCCCAGCTGGTGTAAATACTGATATTGTAAAAAATAAAGTAACATCCCAGTATGTGCCAGGCCTAGTGTCAAAAGCCTGTTATGTGCTCTCTGGGACTGGCTTTGCTAATTGGTATGAAGTCTTTATGAGGAACCTGGAAGGCATTTTCCCAGACTGCCTGTAGTTTTATTTTGATATATTCTTCACCAAGAGTTCATTTACAGCCCATTAGAGCCAGGCTTGGGTATTTTATGAATGTAATACAGCAGCACACAAAGAGCACTTAATGCCTTAAGTCTTTAGAAGGGTTTTTAATTTTGTAACACAACTGAATTTTTTCACCACCGGATTTCTCATGCTCCAAAGTGGGTAAGGCCTTGTGCAAACAGCTTTGCAGCATGGAAACAAAGCTTTCAGTCTTGATCTGTGCGTGGTATAAAACACCATCACTCTGCTCTTGTCATTTTGCATCAGCAGCTGCTGAGTTTTCCACTTTGAAACCTTAGGGCGTTTTATTAATAGGGTAGGAGGAGTTCTATGCAATGAACAGGATGTGATGTAATAGCAGTACATGCAAGCATATTGCTTTATTTATTTTCCTTCTCCCTGGATTAACTGCACCTGAGCTGAGCTGTGCTGGAAATACAGGGCGCAATGTTCACCTGGCAATGCACCTCGAGCTTGGTCTGACTGCCCACAGCAATGAGAACCTCTTGTGCCCTTTCTAGCTGCTGACTGCTCCCTTCAGGGTCCCATTTGGAGGGCAGTGACACAGCCCTGGCTCTGCATTTTGCAAAGCAAAAGCCTTTTTGAGCAGGTGGGAATGCAGCAGTGTGTGCACAGAGCTGCTGCCCCATGATTGACACTGGCGATACGCTGATCCCTGATGAGACATGCACACACTCCTGGGCACTCAAAGCCATTAACACAGCAAAGCCAGGACATGCTCAAAGTGTGGGGCTCCTAAATCAGAGAGAACAAACTGTGCTGTGACCTACCAGAGCCCCCATGCTGCAGCTCCAGCCAGCCAAGCCATGCTTGCACAGCTGCAGCCCTTGTCAGCTTTCTGCTCAGTGATCCCTCCCTCTCTTCTCTGCTCCTGTCTTCCAAGTTACCACTAGTAACTGAATATATTTACTGAATATAACCAAGAACCTCATGCACATTTGACATTCTTGTGTTGAACAGTAACATTTATGTAATTGAGGCATGTTTTTCCACTGCTGTGTTTCAAACACAGTGGATTCAGTCTAGTTTTAATGCTGTTTTTTTCCTGAAAGGTCTACCAGGTCTTTAACAGAAGCTTTATCACCAGCATGTCACTTGAGGAAAAGCAAAAGTAGTGATTTATTCAGCCCCTATAAAACTCCTGTGTCATTAAATCCGATGTAGCTCAAATGTTTGAGAAGCGTTGAGAGGAAAATATGTCTCTATTAGGGCTCCAAGACTCTTGTCTTCCTGATTAAGTAAAAATAATTTAATACTTCTGAGACCTCCCACGCCATATTCTTTTGAGAGGAAAGGCAGGAAAACAGTTCCCTATTTGGGGAGAAATAGAAATACTTCAGAGTTCCTTTATCTCTCATAAGCTAGCTAAGAAGAAATGATTGGGGTTTTTTTGTACTTTCTTGCCAGCTTTAATCCACTGATAAGTCCGGAAAACTCAGTGCTCTCACCTGAGGCTGACATGAAAGGACAAGTGAAAGCTGCAGATAATCATCCCTAAATCAGAGAAGTGGCATCATTGGTACCCAGGCATCCAGGCACAGTGTGTGTGGTGCTGTGTGTGAGGCAAAGGGGGCACAGCAGCAGCTCCACTTGGGCAAATGACACATGTAATTCTGCACTGGCTGTTGTAACCTCACTAAGCAGCTTACAGAAATTTCCTCCAAATACTGTTATTCATCTGCCTAACTTGTGCTGTCACAAACACACTACACAGGGGTTTGTTGTAAGGGATGGCCTTTCTTTTCCATCAAAGGGAAAGTCGTAGATTGAGATTTAATCAAACAGCCTGCACAGCAAATTGGCAGCAAGCCTTTTGGCTCAAACATTTGATTCTATACCTGTGAATAGACACCATGATCCAGTGTGAGGTTTACAGTCCAGGAAGGTCACTGGAGGACTCTGCCCCTATTAAGATAGACACAGACATGTCCTATTTTAGCCTTGCACGTAGAAGACTGCAATGCAAACACTGCAAGGCATTTCCAGGCTGCTGATGGATTTTACTCCCTTTTATCTCCCAGGAGAAGCTGCACCTCCATCTCTCAGCTGTGACAGGTGAGGGGTGATGAGGGGCTCATGAATGGCCTGGGCTGGAGCTGTGAGCCCTGACACCAGCCCTGGCTGTGGCTCTGCAGAGGCTCTCCTGGCTCCTGTGGTCACTCATCACGCCATGGGCCTGTGCAGGTTCACAGCTGTCTCAATGAATGTTTTAAACAACTGGGGTTTTGCCCAGTCAGAACACACTCACAAACCAAGAGATCATCTCAGGACAAAGCCTGCCCAGAAAAAGCCTGTTTCTAACTTGGCACAGCAGCTTGGAGCAAGAGGGTTCAGATCCCAGGACTGCCACAGCTGGAGTCTGTTTATGGGGGAGGTTTAAAACACAGCCTTAGCTAATCCCTGAATTTCCTACAGCAAAGTGTAAAGCACTGCTTGTTTATTCCCCAGATAGGAATTTCTGCTCAGGTCTGTAACATCTGGTTACAGTTTGTCAGCCACACTCTCACAGCTCACAGGTGAGAAGAAGACCTAAGAGACCACTATGAAATGACCTCTCTAAGCTCTCATTAGCATCACTCTGAATGACACAGTTAAACCTCCCTGCTCTCATGACTAATTCTATGGATTTGCAAGGCAATTCAGATAAGATGCTACTTCCCTAGATGCTGTACAAACACGGAGCAAAAGGCTGCAGGACATCACAGATGTCCTGGGACTGTGTTCCTGCTTTCCTATGAGTTTCCCCAGGTTTCCTGTTACCCCACAAGTCCTGGCATGCACACTGCCACCCTCCAGAGGGATGATCCCAAAGAGGTTTGCTCAGAGAGGTGCATTTCCTGCTCCTGGAAGTGTTCAAGGCCAGGCTGGATGGGGCTCTGAGCAACGTGGGCTAGTGTGAAGTTCCCAGGCCATGGCAGCGAGGTTGGAACCGAGTGATCTTTAGGGTCCCAGCCAACCCTAACCCTTCTATGATCTCATTTGGGCAAAGGAGGTAAATAATGGAAAGGAGACATATTCCACAGCTGACAAAGTGGGATGAGATATAAAAAGATGGTCCAAGAAGGAGTTTTTTGGAGTTCTGTGGTGTTAAAACCAAAGCACCTGGCAACAAGGTAAGTGAGAGACAATGAAACAGATGGAAGAAGTGTGGAGCCTGGGACCTGGGCAGTTCTCTGCCTTACACCCCTGTGTGCTCTGGGGCCTCAGATTTCCCCTGAAATTGCTTCTGTCCATCAGAACATGAGCAGCTGTAACACATGTGACACATGACTGCACACCAAAACAGGAAAGCTGCAAGGGAAGAGTGAAAAGCTGCATTTGGACATGCAAAATCCTTGTCCAGTTCAAACTGAATTATCCTCAGTTAAAAAGGAAGCACTCTTGCACTGTTTAAGAGCTCAGCTCCAAAACTAACAGAACATCCAGTTTCCAATCCACAAGTTGTCAGTTTTGAACAGACTGAGCAGTCTGAGCAGACAGGTCTGTCCCTGCTCCCCTGGGTAACCATCTGCTGTGTGTGACTGTAGAGTGTGAGGGGCTGCAGCCCTTGAAGAGCAGCATCTTTAATCAAAAGCTGAGCTCTCAGCTAGATGAAGAGGCACTGGGCTGAATTAAAGATTAATGTTAGAAATTGAAGCATAAATTAAGCTATTGGCTATACGGTGTTGAATTTGAAATTGAATTAATTTCTCATCACACGAAAGGGTCTTGAGCACTATCCCTGGGATTTTTAGTGTCTCCCACTAAAGGACAGTAGTTTTATGTTATTTAAGTCAGCTAGGAGAAGCCTGGCTCCTCTCTAGCCTGGTTCACTGGCCCTTCACAATGCAAATATGCATCCTGCACCAGCTGGGCCCTGGAAACTTGAGGTGACAGGGGAAGGAATGTTCTGACACTGCTGCACTCCATTGCTGCCCATCAGCAATCACCCAGCCGAGCCTGACACCCTTCTCTACTGTACTGAAATCACCGTTTCCTCACTCCCTAGCTGCTTCTTTTCCAGTTTGATCTGCAAGAACATGAACATGTTTCGTTCCTGCCTGCTCCTTTATTAACACTGTCATGTTATCCTGCAGGTAATCTTCCCAGCATACCTGAAAATGTGCTCTGAAAGTCACTGGTGACACAATGTACAAGAACAACAGAAATCAAACCCACCAACACACTCATTTTAGCTGCTGCTTTGCTCACTCTGCCATGCCCAGCACTATTCCAGGCCAGAACTCTGAGGACCCCTCAGTGATTCCAGCAGAACCATAGTGGGAACTTTCTCTGGGAGAAAAGGAGAAGTACAACCCACTCCAGACTGAATCTGAGGGCAGCACCACAGGTTAAATCAGGCTGGGTGGGAGGTGTTACCCCAGAGCCACAAGGTTTTTTTCCTCACCTCCCAGCCCAAGGAAACACAAATTTGAACTTCAAGGGGGATAATGGGAATAAAGGGTAACACCAGCTACTTCCAAGTAAAGTGGCTAAATAACTCCCACTATGAGAAGGAAACAGATAATTTCTGTATGGAGAGGATCAATTTTGTGATTTTCAAAAGAAAAATGTGGTATGTACCTTGTGAACAGGGGAGCTGTGGAATGCTCTGCATGGAAAGCCAGGGAAGGACTCACTTCCACCACTTCAGTCTCAGTATTTTTCTCACTTCATTTCCTGCCAGCACGAACTGATCCAGGACATTTTCTCTACCCACAAAGCTGATCAAGCACATCCTCCTGCCAGCCTGCAAGCGTCAGCAGCAGCCAGCTTGCACCAGTGCCAGCACCCACAGCTGCCATCCTCCTCCCTCCCTGGAGTGTCTCTGCTGCTTCCAGCCAGCCCCCACGGTACACAGACCAGGACACAGACTGCGATCTGTCCCGTGACTAAAAGCAGGAACATCCAAAGCTTTGACCTCATTCCCACCCTCTGCTTTTGACGTTGGAGGGCAAAGCCTACGCTGCAATTTCCTCAGCAAGGCTGAGCTGCCTCCCCCTGGGTGTCAGACCCACTGCAGACCTCACTGAGAGCAGCCAGAGCCAACCCCGTGACTGAGCACCTGCTGCCTTCAAGGCTTGAGAATGTCCCCTCCTTCAGAGGAGCCCCTTGGCACAGCAGAGGATGTCCCCTCCTTCAGAGGAGCCCCTTGGCACAGCAGAGGATGTCCCCTCCTTCAGAAGGGCCCCTTGGCACAGCAGAGGAGGGATCACCCTCAGCTGCCCACCAGGAATCCCCATCAGCAGTGGTGAGAGCTGTTGAAATTTCTTCCCACTCAGCATCAGCAGGAAACTTTCCTTTCAAGGAAATGGCAAAAGCAAGGATGAATCCAGGACTCAGGGATTGCCCCAACCCAGAACCTGGCACTTGGCCTTGTTGAAGCTCATGAGGTTCCCAGGGTCCAGCTTGTCACTTTGTCACCTGCACAGCTCCCTGGGGAGGCACAGCAGAAACAGCACCCCAGGAGCCTCAGTAATTCCCCTCTGTGATCCGTGGCACACACTGCAATGGTCAGGAATTCCAGTTTCCAGCAAGGAGAAGATGTTCCTGCCCTCTAAGGCAAAGATCTGAAAGGGCTGAAACCCAAGTGGAGCAAGATTTCACAATCACATTTCACTGCCAGCCTTCATGACTTAACCCAGGGCTGTTTTAGCACATGGACTGGGGAAAAAAATCAGGGGAGGGTTCTTGGCTGGAGCTGCTGGGGTTAAAGTCTGACACTAGGAAAGAAACAGCAGGTAAAGGAAGGCAGAAGAGAAAGGAGGACACAAAGAGCACTAAGCTGGGGAGGTGCCACTCTGAAAAGTGGAATTTACTGAAAAGGAAGGGGACAGAAATCAAGAATTCTGAAACTTTTACTTACTATCCAAATACAATTTCCTCTCTTGATAACAAACCTCCTCCTGAAAACAAGAGTCATCCGGCATGGTTTCCAGAAAGTGCTTGGTTTGAATGAATGCTGCAGGCTGCCGAAACAGTGAAACATGGAATGGCATTTTTCCTCCTTCTGGTTACTTTGACATCCTCAGGACAGGAGATACCAGGAAGAAAAGGGCAGCCCTTTAATAGAACAGGGTGGGTCAAAAAGGTCTCCTGATCTCTGGAGCTGCTCCCACAGGGATGTGAAGGCTGATGCCAGACCCCCAAGGGTCACTTTAAGAAGTGTCTTCCTGCAGTTGTTGGGTATTGAGGGGCACTGTGACAATTTTATTCACTGGGCTTTGCATTTCTGCCACAAGCCAGGTGAGTATGCCTTGGCCTCCTGGACACAAAGATGCTGTGATCTCTCTTTTTTGGGGGAAAAGCCAGGCCCATTGGTAGCCAAAGCTCAGTGGCCACAGGTGACACTAGCAGGGTTGTTTATTGCATGAAAAGATGTGTGGGGAAGAGGGAAGGGGAAACCTTTTGTTGTATGAAAACCAACAAAAACTCTGAGTTTGACACTGGTGTCTTTGGCAGGCCACTGAAGACCTCTCCTGGCCGAGCCTCCCTAAGGAAAGTCTCCCTTTAAGCCTGACCTTGGTGCTCTTCTCACCCTATTTTACCTGACCTTGGTGCTCCTCTCACCCCATGCTGGGCTGTGGGGAGGTGTCAGCAGAGTTGTGCTGCTGAGATTTCTTCCCACTCAGCATCTGCAGGGAACTCCTTTCAAGAAAACAGTGGTGAAGGCACAGCAAGAGGCAGGATGCTTTGGAAATACTGCCTCAACTGTCTCTTCTGAGCTGGAAAAGTGCTTTGCAAGAGCATTAATAGAGATGATGTAACACTGGTGTTGGCCTCAGCAGAATCAGCCTTGCACAGTGCACAGAAGGAGACAAATTAACCCAGAGCTTAAAGGACCACTTTTGCTCTTGAAAATCCAATAGACAGTTTCTCTACATTTCTGACACCAGGATGGAGCTATAAATCAGATATATTTTGCAATCCACACACTGAACACATAGACTGCTGAGGCTGTACGTTTGTAAATTGGTGCTAACTTTGTAAAATGAAAATATAGAACAGTACAGTGAATAGCAAAGCAAAACAGGAACCCTGCTGCTCACTGGAGCTAAAATAAAGTTTTTCTTGCCAGGTGTCACCCATACAGGAGCCCTGAATGTGGTATTTACATACTTTTTGAACAGACAGAGACATAATTCTCTCTCCCAGGATTTTTCCTGGGTTAGGTAGCGAGAAAGCTCAGAGAGAGAAGAAAACAATTCTTATCTCTACTTGTTGTTCTTGTTGTTTGGCACATGTGGAATGTGTTATAGAGATTATTTACCAAAAGGGATTTGTTAATTAGATTCTGCTGATAGTTGTTTGGACTGATTGACCAATTGGGTCAAAGCTGTGTCATGACTGTCTGTAAGGGGTCACAGGCTTTTTCTTTAGTATAGAATTAGAATAATGTAATACAGCATAGCTTAATAAAGCATTTGTTCAACCTTCTGAATCATGGAGTCAAGACTCTTGATTCCTTACATTGGGGTCACTCTGCATCACTACCTGAACCTGCAGCACCCAAGGCTGAACTGGTGACAGGCACAGCAGATGGTGAGTCACACTGTGACAATGGAAATGGTGTCACACACTGACATGAAGTGACCACAGAGCTGGACAGCAGCTGTTCAACAAAACTGTTGTGGCTGTTAGAAAGTGCTGATACTTGAAAAAACATTTATAAGGCGGGGGCATTGTGAAAACTGGTTCAGAATTGTCAAAATGTCACCCTTCTTTAAAAGGGTGTGTTTTGGGAATTGGATATAGAAACTAAAACCATTTTACTGCAATTTTTAATAAAGGAAGCAGTAGAACAAAGCCCAAAGCTATCAAACACCCAGACTTTATGTTACATCAAAGACATGCTATTTTGATCTGTATTGGCAAGGAGAAAAAATTTCAATTTTAAAGTTAAAGATTCCATGGAAAAGGAAAAACATTTCATCCAGGTCTAATTTTAATAACACAGCATGCTCTAGTAAACAAAATTAAATATAAAATGTAAATAAAAAACAGCCTCTTCCTAATTTTGGAGGCTTATCAGTCATTGCATTCTTGTTATTTTTATGCTATTGGTAAAATAATAGTAAAAAACCCTAAGCATCTGTATTTTCTCCTGAACGGATGAGAATTCAAATACCAAGTAGTTCATAAAGCAGTTTTTGAGGACTACATGCAAATTTGACAGCCATATCCATTTACAGTTCTGCCAGCTACTGCTCTGGGCTGAAAGAATTGAGTGACCCAGCAGAGGTATGCTTAAATAACCTACAGTAACAAATCTGCTGAGAAAAGCCTTGCACAGCCATATTCCTGCAGCTATCACTTATCAGATGCTGCCTTAGCAGCCCTGCAAACTATTCCTCTAGAAACAGGCCTGTGGGAGCAGGAACATTGAAGGAAACAACAGCATGGAAAATTTTTGACTTTGGGAAGGCAGGTGGATCTCTGAAATTACCCAAACCAAGCAGAGGTTGCAGATGGTGAGCAGAGTTTGGGGGGAAAGGAAGCGTTACCTGATGCAGAAGGATGAGGGCAGGTCTTTGGGACTCAAAGTGTGAGCTCCTGGGCTTAGCAGAAAGAGTCAGGGAGGACAGAAGGAAAACAAAAGGGTTTCAGGCCAGGGGGACAAATGGCACAAACACACAGCAGTAAATGACTGGTGGTCCCCAGCTCCAAGGCTGGCAATTTAACACCCTACCTACACACTGATGGATGTAAAACCCAGCACAGCACAATCATAGAGAATCTGGTGGCTGCAAATAAAAAACCACTCCAACAGCCAAGGTTGAGTACACCACAAAAAAGAAGTTGGGTTTCCAACTGAACCATCCATGTGGAAACATATTCCTTGTCCCTAAACCTAACTCATAATTAATTCACATAATTCTTGATAAGTCAACTTAAACTGCTTTCAGATGTTTCCATTGCTGCAAGATCCATCTCCAATCCACTGCCTTCAGCACAAGAACTGAAACTGAGGTAGGGATGAACCTGTATGTGGTGTCTGCAGCCTGTTCACGTGGGCTTCAGTTAAGAAAGATTATCAGACTTCTAAACTGATCATCTTAAGAAAGATGATCAGTCTAGAAAAGCTGTGCCAATAAAACTAAAAGTACTGGTCAGAGTAGTATGATCCTTTCCTGACATGGGAGGGAGACTCCAGTATCCAAACCAAAAAGCATGATTTGACCTCTGGTGCATCCTAGAGTCTCCACTGAGCTAACAAGGCCCTGGAGAAGTGACTGCTGTTATCAGATAGACATTCTATTGGCATACATCAACAACCAGATGTCAACAACATCAACAACAATGTGCTGGTGCTTCCAGCTTGTTAAGACATTCATAATCCTAGAGCACAGCTCAGGCCAGAAAATTCACCAGGGCACTGCAGGGTTCAGCTCCATTTGCTGTGAGTTTTGGGGATGCTATCACAGACTACAGCACTGAAAGCTGCCACCAGTCTGTGACAGGCTCCTATAAAGGGCATTTCAAAGTCACAATTAACTCCTTTAAAAACCTCAGAGTTAACAACTCAGAGTTTTACAGCAAGTGAAGCAAAAGTAAATCACTCTGGTGCTAAACCAAAGAGCAGTAGCAGAAAATCTCCTAAAACCCTGGTGACCACCACAAGGCTCATCCTGCATGGAGAACTCTGATTCCAAGGGAATTATTCCCAAAGGGTAAAGAGTCCCAAGGCAAGGGCAGTGGCTGTGGGCTGAGTGAAGTTCCTATGCTATGACCAGGAGCCTGGGCTGCTCCCAGATCCCTAGGTCATGGTGAGAGGAAGCTGATGTTTGTGTGTCAGAGCAACACGGGTCACTCACTCAGAGGAGAGCTGGGACTCAGAGGAGAGCTCGGCCACTGGCCTCTTGCTTGGCTGCTCTGTCTCCCCATTTCCTGGCAAGGCTGACCTCCTTCAAACTTTGCTGAGATTTACTCCTGAGAAGTTCTGCAGTGGTTGCAGTGAGCCCATCATTTTAATTTATCCACATGAAATAGGCAAGTACTTGAGTCCCTGTGGGAATTCTCATAAAGCACACTGTGATTTAACAGTAGCCTAATTACCAGATTCCTCAGCTGCTTAAGGAGCTGTGAGAAGAGGCTGCATCCTTCCTCAGACCAGCTGATACAGTCAGAAAATTCAGGCAAGCTTTCAAGTACAAGATCCTGCTATGTTTGTAGACTCACATAATTAAGTACAGTCTTTTCACCCAGAGAGTCCTGGGCATATCATCTTCATGCATAAATGGAGAGAGCTGGAAAAGATGGTGGTTCTCTGCTTCCATAAGCCACTTCTCAGCTCTCCAATGTTTTTCTATTTCTTCAGAGAACACTTTCCTTAACCTGCATCTAATCTCTGACTAAGCTCAGCACACAAGTGGTATTTAACAAACTGCTTCCATTAAGAGTCCCACAGTCCACTTAATTTCTGGCTGTTCCTTCTTTGTAAATAACCCTGAGAGATTGTTTCCCTTGCTGCACAAGAAATGTTTTCAATCACATGAGCCTCTGAGATCTCAAGTGCCATCAGAAGCAATGTTTGTTTTGACTGCAAGAAGAAACAAGTATGTAGAAAAAAAAAGAAAAGTAAACAACGGAAGTTGGGTTAGAAAGAACTAGGGTAAATATTTGAGAAATGCTATCAGAAATCTCATTGCTCTCCCTTGTTAGAGTAGAATAATCAAGGAATATGCCAGGGTGTCCTATGCTCTCACTGGGCTGTCATTTTTTAAGCTGAATGTACCTGCAAATTACTGGTTTGTAGTAGAACCTACAAGTCCCAGGTGAGATAACAGATGAGACTGGATATTGGTGCTGCAAGTGCTGATTGAAAAAACCGATGTCTTTACACTGACAGGATGAACAAGAGACAAAGAACAGTTGCGGTATGATGATGTGATTGAGCCCAGGTTACCCACAGCAACAGCACAGCTGGGAGCAGATGTTTTGTGTCTTTGCCAAACTTTTTGTTCTGCTTCCTTTTCAAATTTATCACTACTCCTTCTTTCCCAGTGAGTCATCAACTGAAGGAGATTAGACAAACTCTTTAGCCTCTGAAAAAACCCCTGGTAATCAGGTCCCACCTTGAAGCAACAGTTTCATTCTCTGCACTGAGTATCTAAGCACGTAATGCCAACACTTGCTCCAGGCTGTACTTCAGCCTTCCCTGCAAAGCCTGTAGTCCCTATGACAAACTCTGGTTTGCATGGAAGTCCAGTGGGAGCAAAGCTTTCATCACACCAAATACATAATTTGACGGCATCACTTACTGAAACTTGCACATTAATCAGGCCCAGAATAGTGTAATCTATGCTCTGACACACTGAATGTTTGTTTGAACCATGCAATTCCTTTAGCAGCAATATTTTTTGCTGACAAATCAGATGATGGTGAATTTCCCCTGAAGTGGCAGGACAAAGAACAAACCCTTGCTAGAATGCAGTTTAGAGCAGAATTTCAATTGTTTACAAAAACACTCTGAGGAGATGCAGTGCCCTTAATGATTAAATACACAGCAGAATTTGCTTATCCTAAAGGGACAGGCCAGACTTGCAGATGCATAGCACTGACAGCCTTTCCAGACCTTCCCTAAATAATGCCAGGAAAGAGCTAAGGACAGCAGTAGAGGAGCTCTTCATGGTACATCAGCAAAGCCCTCCCACCACTTACACTTTTCCTGGTCTTGGCTCTGCTCCAGGCCTGCCTCATTAACCACCAGCAGGTGACTTTCAGCTTGCTAAGGGTCATCATTCTGTGAGCACAGGACAATTACACAAACCACTTCCCACTTCCTGGGACTACTTACACAACTGCTACCCATGTTATGCACAAGGCCACTGATCCCATGAAGCAACCAGCCAAGGGCTGGCAGAACCAGACAGGATCTGGACTGCTGTTTTCTGACACAAAGTGGTAATCAAGACAGAGAACACAGCATGAAACTGTCACCTCAACAGCCCTGGCAATCCACCCCTCAAAAACCATCCACGGACAGACTGTGAGGTTGGTCTGAGTGCTGGTGTGACAGCTCCAGCCAGGTTCACTGAAGTTCACAGAGCTCACAGCACAGTGAAACTCCTGACCCACCCTTTGCTCCCCTCCACCCAAGAATGAGCACCAACACCTGGGATCTGTAATTCAGTGTGGCCTGTCGTAACTGACTGCAGGCTATTTCATGAACACATTGATCAATATGAGCAACACTGAACACTGCACTGGATGAGGATTCACAAACTTGGAAGGCTACAGACACACAGCTTTAACGAGGTTTATAGGGCAACTTTAGGCTGCCACAGCCCCAGCAATATCCTGCTTGTACAAGCTGCCTCTCCTGTGCTCAATCCTCACACCAAACAAACAGTAACCAAGTCTCTTTGGTAACCCCATTGCTCTCTCCACTTCTATGAACTCCACACCAGGACATCAATCCAAGTCCCACCCCTGTCACCATTAGCCAAATAGTTTCAAGACCTCTCCTTATCTGTACAGGTCACAGTGACCTCACTGGCAAACCAAGAGCAGAATTTACTACAACCTTCCTGCCATAACCTCTGTCACTGTTGGCACATGCACATTTATTGGCCAAAGATTGACTTTACTGCATGTTTTGAAGGCCTCACACAACACAGCTTCACAAAGACAAATCAATAATAATTTTTACCATTTAACTTCACAGCCTTCTTCTTTACAATTTAGGATGCCTTGCCCACCTCTTCCCAAATCTTTTCTCATTTACAGTGGGAAAAATGTTGCTGCCCAGTATGCCAAGACCTAATGAGATACAAACTTCCACCTCTGTGGGAACATTCTCTATGCTTCTCTTACCCCAGTCACTTTGGCGTCCCAAGGCTCCTCATGTCTGCCTTTTCCCCAGCCTAACTTCCATCTCCAGAAGTAAATGGTTTCCTCCAATCTGTAGGAACAAACTTCCTGTGAGGGCCAGACTTCCTCCTTTGGTTTTCACCCCCTTTGTGCCCATTACTGCCTTACATTAGCCCTTCCACCACCTCTGCAAGCCCCAGTGCAGAGCCTTGCTCACAGCCCTGTGCTCCTGGGGATTTGGCTGCCAAATGACTCCTCTGCCACTCCTGCACTCTGCCAGGGACAAGCCTAAGCTAAAGCACCAAGTGCAAACCTTCACACTCAACACTCCAGATACCATGGGGCACCTCCTTTGGCACATACATCTCCTAAGTGTGGTTCCAGCATTTGTACAGATACACAGGCGAGGGAGAACTGCCTTTGGAAGGTATTTAAGTGCATGTTGCACATCCAGGGACATCGCATGACAACACAAAGCCCTGCATGATGAGTTTGATAATTAATGCAAGTCTAAAGCAGGTAAATTTAGTGTGGCCCAGTCAGTGTGCTCAGTGCAGCTGCTCCAGCAAGCTATCCTGGTAATCAGTCATCGCCATGCTGTCCATTATTCTCCAAGGCCCATACACTGGATTGGTGGGGTGGATTTCATTTCCTGTATGGATCCAGGATTGCAGGGGCACATCACACCTTTACCAGTCCTTACCCCATGCCATTCACCTGCATCCCACTTCTATGGATCAGAGGTCCCAGGCATTACTTTCCCCCCCACCCCTGCTTCCTTACTCACCAACCAGAGCATCTCAAGTTTCTACAGTCATTTCAGCACCAAACTCGAAACGCAGGCTCTTTCTAAATCACTTTCTCTCAAATGAAGCAATTTATCTCACTTCAAAGAAACTGGAAACACCTGAATCTATTCCTTCCACTCTACTTCCTTGGATATTCCAGTATTCCACCTCATTTTGGCTTGTCAATACCTAGGAACAATGAACAGGTATGACCTCAAAACTTAAGGCCCTCTACAAGGCACTCCTGTGAAATTCAGAGGGACAACTGTGAGATGAGCAGTCAGGGGCTGAGGAACCAAGCCCAACTCCACAAGGTTTATTAGGTTGTTACAGCCTAACTTGGTTCCCCTAATGAACAAACCCAGGTGGTTTCTGTCTGTCCCACCTCTGACACTTGACAGTAGCCCTGCACTGTGGGGCACAGGCCATTTTAGGTTATTCCAGCTACAGCCCTGCGCCTGGCTGCCATCTGCCACCACACTGACATGTGCCACACTAGAGTCACCTGCTTCCAGAGCTGCACGTGAATGAGACTGCTGGGGCTACAGAGCTCAGAAACCAGGAGTGACGCTTCACAAATGAATAGACTGTGCAGTTCAAGTTTTTTATTTTAATAAAATCAAGAATATGCACAGCACATGCAGTGCTAGCATCTAAACTAATACAATAAGCAATTCTAAACCTACAGTGACTTGAAGTTCAATTTTCACATTCAGCAAGTTTAAATCCATTCTTGCATATTGGTTTGAATCCTTGTATCTGAACTGAAAATATTGCTGGCTGATAAAACTTGCTAAAATGCACAAGTCACTGATTATGCCAATACAACAAAGATAACCACATGTTTGAGGATTGCAATGTGCCAGACATTCACTGAAAAAAAAAACACACAACTAAACAAAACTCACGCAACAAACATCTGAGAATCTGGACACTTCACATCAGTGTTTAGAAGTGTTTCATAAATATCTTAAGACAAGTGTATCAAAACCTTGGCATGTTTAATTTTAAGTTGCCAATTTTTGTTTTACTATCAGAAAGTTATGGCTATACTGCCAATGCCGGGTCTGCTTAATTTGACTTAAGAGTTTAATATGACTTAAACATTAAAAGCTCACACTACCCCGAAATATATAATTTCACGCATACGGTGACATTCAACATTCAAGTGCCAGTGTTTTTGTACTGTCTTTTGGTCAAGTTTCTTTAAACTTTCAAAGAATCACTTTTAGGCTTACAAAAATAAATATTTGTCAAAAATGTTCAATAAATATTACACAAAACTAGCAGCAAAAAGTATCTAGAAATCTGTCGTGTGCAAATAGTTTTCTTCCCAGCTATCATTCCCATGGTCCCAAATAAGTTTTAGAATCTATTTCCTTCTCCTTAAACAAGCTGCGTTCAATCTCCAAGAGACAAAATAAGATTGGAAGTTAAGGACACGCACACAAGACATATATAAAATTCTCTGAATGTGCAATAAAAGAAGTATTTTGTAAAAAGTTATGGGCAAAATGTACAAGGGCCTAAACCTAGACTTGAAATAGCACCATAACAAATGACCTCAATACTGTCAAGTGCACCTACTTAATAAAAGTTTTAGAACAAGGCACAATACACTTGAAAAAATCTATTGCACTTTAGGAGATTTTTGCCATTTTCCTATGCCACTGTAGATTAGTTGTTAAATGCTCTGGCCGCAAAGTTAGCACAGAAATTCCAAGTGGCAGAGGCATTTTTCTGGTGGACAATACTTATCTTTGGCCAGATTTAGCATAACAGACTATAAATACAATGGAAACCTATGCAACTAAAACTGACTAAAACTGCACTTTAATAGCAGAATTGAAACCTTGTGCAGTTTATGTACATTTCCAACCTCTGTGATCTCAGGTTTGTTTGTTACTCTTCTGGAGCCATTTTACAAAGTCTACAGTAAGCCAGTTTAACATCTCCACGCAGCTTGAACAGAGTAATGTGAATCTGCATTAAAATAAAGCCTGCTGCATAATTCTTCCTGTTCATACCCTCTTGACCAAAAAACATCAACACTAGCATGCGTTATTAGACCAAAAATTCAGTCAGGCCCTTACGGAGGACCAATCACTGCCATGGTCAGCCATTCTACCATTTCAATTTCATATGGCAGGCATTTTTAAAAAGTCTAAATAGATGAATTCTCCTAAAAACTATTTCAAGTTATCAGACCTTTAAACGTTCCCTGTAATGTTCTGCCCACATTTGGCTAGCTCACATTAATGATCTGCCTAAATATTGAAAAAGGAATTGCTGTATTTACTTGCATTAACTTCAAAAACAGTGCTTTTAATGTATGCATGTATCCATACATCATCTCATCATGACTGGAATGGCTTATTAAAGGCTATCAGGTTCTAAGTACCTATCCAGGATAGAGTGAGCAAATCAGAACTTTAACTTAGTACAGTTTTGCCACATTAGAAACTAATTGCATTGATATGCTTCAAGATGTTTTATTTTTCAAATCTGCAGATACCAAAAGCCCTAATGCAGGCTACCGCATAAGTTTTTCTTTGTAATATTATGGATGAATCAGTGATTCCTGTTTAAGTTGTATCACACCTGTGTGCCAAGGTTTGATTTTAGCCCAAGTTCAGTAATTTTTATTTTGTCAAAACAATTGATATCTTGAGCATTACTGAGCCAACAGGACATCAAAATAAAAGTTGTCTAAAGTTAAAGGCACAGTACATTAACAAACAAATGATCCTCAGTCACAAAATTATAAATGCAGTTTCTGGGTGGGGATGGGTGGGAGGGGAGTTAATCCTGACTACAGCAATAAGAGTCTTCAAAACCACCTTCGAGATAGGGCTACTTGTTCCTTTATTTCCATCTTGTGACCTTGAGCTCCCTTAAAAAAAATTTCAGTGGAGAATCACAGCTGGTAATGTACTGCGAGTTCTTGAAGCTACACAAGGTATAGTCTGGCTAAGTTACATGTGGTTTCCATATTAGCTTGTTTGGTGGGGTATCTGCTGCAAGCAGATCAGTTGCCCCACCAGTCCACCCCCTGGGAGTTATAGTTTCCTCCATATCCATCACTGTTGTAGAAGCCTCCATAACCACCACCTATGAAAGGCAAGAGAAAGTGACGCTTAATTAACTCTAAAGATTTGCACCTTTACAACAAGAAAACAACCCAGGTATCTGCTGTCTATTAAAGAACCCCACCCAGCAGTACTGTCAAATGCGCAACATTAACACTGGAAAGGCAGGTAGCATCAAACCATCAATCAGGTAACCTGGCCTAGATCCAAGCAGGATGCTGAGACTGCATGACAAGCACCAGATGATCTCTTACTCCAACATCACACCCAGTTTTACCCCAGCAAGCACTGTGTGTGCAGCTGCCCAGCCCCTCTCTCTCACCTCCGAAGCCCCTGCTGCCGCTCCCGCCGCTGCGGCTGCTGGTGGAGCGGCTGCTGCTGGAGCTGCTGCTGCCGAAGCCGCTGCTCGTCCGGTAGTCCCTGGCTCCGAAGCCTCCGCTGAACCGACTGCTGCAGAGGGCAGGAGACAAACACTGGGGTCAAACAGGGGGCATTCTGAGCACTGCACACACTGAGAGTGATGTGCTCTGACTCTGGGTACCAACCACAGCAGGACAACAGCCACTGCTGAGGTGAGCACACTTTATGAGCATCCCAAGGCTACTTGGAAAGATTTGATTTGGTGAAATCTCTGCCTCTAGATTTCCAACCCTATCTCAGTGTTTAAGCAATGCACTTCTGACTGTATCTCATGATGTGCACGGTATTTTACAAGCATACTGCAAAATGGAAAACAAAAAACTCACACACACCAAACCAAATGTGGTTGGATCATGCTGACTATATTAAGAGAAAGTGTTCTCTGATCCTACCCCTGTAAGCCAGGAAACAAAGGTTTGTATTACAGCCTTTCAGGTTTCCACAGCAAAACTATTTTACAAGTGGCCTCACACCTTTATTCTCTTTTCTCTCCTGGTTTTGTCAGAAGGCACTGCATTACCTTCTCCTAAACAGCAGAGCAGCTGCTTAAGGTACATCTCTGGCACAGGGAGGTATGCATTTCTGCGTTTTATAGCTGCTTTTACACTTCTAAAATGGTTTTTGATAACATCATTTTATCTCAGCTGCATCTAGCTGCTTGCTTAGAAGGCAAGAGGTTTTATGGTTTAACTGCCTTATGAATAGATAGAACCAGACAGACCCTGTCACCTTTGCACACACCAAGCTCAGCTTATACTGCACTTATCCTCTAAGTGTATTTTCAGACTGAGAACCAGTAACAGAACTGTCTCTTAACAGACTGAATATACATCTCTAGCCAAAGCTGTGCCTCTTACCTCTTAGATCGCCCACGGCTGCCTCCTCCTTTGTGATGCTGCTCATAGGCCATGTTCTCCAGCCAAGATGGTACTTCTTGCTTAGCCTCCACAAGGAGATCAAGCAAGTCCTTTGTAATGTTTATGTTCCTCTCATTGAAGAATGAAGTGGCAAGACCTGAAAGAGATAGTCGGTTTTGGCTACACACAATCCAAGTACACCACAGCACTTAAAACCCATTCCACATTCCAGTTCCTTAGAGCCAAGCCTGAAAACACTACAATTACTTAAAGAGAAAGCTGTTTGAGACCATTACTCCACCACAGCTAGTCACAAAATCATGTGTACTGACAGACACAGCAGACACCAGGCTTACATGCAGTAAGTGAGTCTTTTGATGGCACAAAGAACATTACCCAAAGGAACTGGTAAACTTTCCACAGTGGCTACACAGCAGTGACCAGTTTTTGGTCACAGAAAGCAGCTCACAGGCTTCTCTCAAGTACTTATTTGAAATTTATTACTCAGCCTATATGACTGCACTTGTCAGCTTAGGTATGAAGTGCTGGCTGTGAAAACCCCAGGTGGTACTTACCAAGGTTTCCTACACGGCCTGTACGGCCAATACGATGTACGTACTCCTCAATGTCACTTGGCAAGTCGAAGTTTATGACATGCTTTACATTTGAGATATCCAGTCCTCTTGCTGCTACCTAGTGGTTAAATCATTCAATCAAATCTTAGTAAGACTTCACAGGCCAAGAAATAGGCTCACAAGCTCGAGTTTTACAGATTTCACTTACTGCTGTGGCAACAAGAATGGGGCTCTTGCCAGAGCGGAACTGGTGCAGAGCTTCCTCTCTGTCCCTCTGGGAGCGATCTCCGTGGATACTTGTACAGGCATAGCCTTCGTGGTACAGGAAGTCCTCGAGAGCATCTGCCCCCTTTTTAGTTTCCACAAACACCAGAGTCAAGGAATCTTTACCTAAAAAAGATTAAAGCCCAGGTTAGCAGAAGAAAAGCTGCACAGACAAATACAAGCTCCATAACCTGGTAATAGGCAGCTTCAATTCTCTGCCTGTTTATTCTAAAGTAACATCACTGGGGACCTCCCTCCTCTTTTTTTATTAACAGACATCCTTACATTAAATTGATACTGGCATTTAACCAGTATCACTGCATGTCAACAAATACCCTTTCATTCACCTAATCAATAGAAATTCTTACTGCTTGAGTCATTAGATTTGCCTATTCTATATTTTGCCTCATTTGCTTATCTGCAGCTGTTCTTTACCTGTGGCATTTAGCAGGTCAAGCAGGAACGATCGTTTGTCTGGCTCTTCCACCCATACTACTTTCTGTGTGATGTTCTCAGATGTAGAACCTACTCTGCCAACAGCCAGAAAGATGTATTCATCAAGGAAGTCACGAGCAAGCATCTAAAAAGTGGGAGGAAAAAAATAAATCAAAATCAAGTCATATTTTTTCCCTCCTTCCAAAGGCAAAATTTCTTTGGCCTCATGAGCTTTTCGAGTATCTAAATTCTCATTAAGTACCTGGATTTCCTTGGGGAAAGTAGCACTGAACATCATGGTGTGACGAACCCCCTTTGGTGGCATAGTATCTTGTTCAACAATTCGACGAATTTGAGGTTCAAACCCCATATCAAGCATTCTGTCAGCTTCATCAAGGACTAGGTACCTAAACAGCAGTAAAAAAACCATCTTGAGAACATTTTCCTGCAAGCTGTGCTCTGGTGTCTGAACTAGGTTACAAATTCTCAACTAGATGTTTACACAGTCCAAAAGCTACAATCTGAGGTTCTTAACTGTATCCTGTTCTAAGTCATTTGTACATAGACAAGCAACACTTTACTTACTTGCAGAAATCCAGTCCAATCTTTCCTCTCTCCATCATATCAACAAGTCGTCCTGGAGTTGCTACAAGCAAGTGACATCCGCGTTCTAAGTCACGGATCTGCTGGCCAATGTCTGCACCACCATATACAACGCAGGGGCGAACTCTGGAGCGGTATGCAAACTGCAAAGCAAAAGAAGTTAGCACCAAGAAAAATTCTACTTGAGCTATATTATAATAATAAACTGTTATATCTACCTTTCTGGCTTCCTCATAGATCTGCACAGCCAATTCTCTAGTGGGAGCCAAGACCAGTGAGATTGGATATTGCTTACGGCGCCCATACCTCCCATTCTCCTGAAGAAAAAAAAACAACCTTGGCACAAGCATCCAAAGCAAAAGGGAAAGAAAAAAGCCACTACAGGCAATATTTAAGACAGGTCACCAAGTTTAAGAAAGACAAAGCATGGCTGAGAGCCAATTTGAGCACTGCCGCTGAAGACAGCTCTACTACAGTGCCCAAAGTTCAGCTGTGGGTTACTGTGGCAATAGCTGCACAACCCTGGTCTCTACAACAAGCACTGCTATCCCAAACTTCAGCAGCAGAGAAGTAACAGCCACAGAACCAGTTACTTCCTATTCTGAAATTACTATGACAGAGATGTGTGACCAAGTAGCTTTTGGTAGCAAGGGAAGTGTCTTTGAAACTTATGCAACAACAAAACCATTCATTAAAAAAAAATGAACCATTATGCATCCAACTCCTCAGGTAGGAAAAAAAGTAATCCACAGCCTGGATTTTTTAAGGGAAACACCTGAAGTCTTCTAGAAGTTGAGATGTTTGGCTATCATACCAAAATGATGACAACATTTAAGACCAGGTACTGTGTTCAGTAGCACACATCAGCTCATGTGGGGAGGGAAAAAACCCCAAACCTATGACATTGGTCATTGCTTTCCCAGGAGGGGGTATTTGAATACTTGCCTTCATTGCTCTCAAGGCATCACCAGGACCATCTGCATATATCTGGCTCAGTATTGGTAGAAGAAATGCAGCTGTTTTCCCAGACCCTAGGAAGAATACAAGCCAGTATTAATTAAGAGTTACTGTCAACTACAGCACTAACCCTGTATCAGTAGCACATTCCCAGTAACACCTGCATTGGACTACGACTGCTACTTGTGGCACTGGAGCACCCTCAGCAGCCCAAAACCCTGAAGCAAATGTGGTTTAAGACATGAACATGTCTCAGGACAAACACAGAAAATCTAGTCAAGTCACATCTAAAGCAGATGCAAGACTAAAACTAAAATTAGCTTCCAACACACAACTATTTCTACACTGCACAGGAGGTTCTAGCTCTTACTGCAGTACGACAAGACCCCACTTCTAATGAGACTAAGAAACAAACAGTTATTGACTTACCTGTCTGAGCACAGGCCATTAAGTCTCTCTTTTCTTTAATAATAGGTATTGCATGTTTCTGGACTGGAGTAGGACGGGTGTAGCGTGTGAGTTCAATGTTTCCCATGATAATTTCTCCCATGTCAACATCACTGAACTGTAAGATATTTAAAAGGAGTAAGATCAGAATCCTTCTCTTCAACCACCACGTAACACAACATTCAGTTTAACAAGGCATTTATAAGGCAGGTCTTGTTTCAGCCCTTCACACAGAAATTGCCTATAAAGTTACAGGGTCACATAGATAGATACTTAGTCCAGTTTTCTAAGCAATTCTTAAAAAGCCAGCCAAGCCTTAAGTGCAGACTGCATTAGCACACACACTGTGCTTAGCCTAACATGCCTTAGCAGCTGCTCCCCAGTCAGCAACTCTTCACAGGTTCGCAGTTTAAGGACAAGTTACAGTTAAAAAGTAAGCTATGAGTGCTAACTGAAAAAGCTTACACAATTTCTTCCCTGTCTTAGTTCATCATACGCGACCCTATTCTGCAAAACAGCTTAGCTGTAGGAAGGGAAGACAATGTTTCCTTTGATCCCTAAACTCCAGGCATCAAGACATCAAAGCTACCCATGCAAAATAGTCACTATTAGATATATTAGCAAAACAGACTTTTAAAAAAATACTTACACTTTCAATATGTGGAGGACAGTTGCTGCCTGTTGCTTCAACAGGAATATCATCGTATTTCTCAAAGTTAATGCCAGTATTGCTTCCTGAAAAGAGCTCCCTAAAAACAGAAGAGGAAAGTATTTTTACTTGCTGGAATTATCAAGTGACCCCCTGCCATGAATCAGTATTCCATGACTTACTGTTCTAGGCGTTCACTCGGGGGGAGAGGCTTAGACCAGTCATCCTCATCTGATTTGTCACACCAGCGGCTGTTCCCGCCGCCACGGTCAAATCTGCCGAAGCCGCTCCGGTCATAGTCCCCGCCTCTGCCACGCTCCTCGTATCTAAACACAGCACGAGAATCAGACCACCCTTCCCAGGCAACAGGGGGCACTGACATACACAATCAAAGCCATAACAATGCAGCACTGTATGCTCTGTGTAAATCACACACAACTGTGGAACAATTCAAAATCGGCAGGTTATCTACACTTGCTTCTTGACCTAAGCACAGAAATTAGCCCTGGCCATCAGACCAGGTCACATTTTTCTGTGTCAGACAGGAAAGTTTGTCATGATTTCAGAGCTCAGTTTAGCTTAACACAGTGAACTTTCTATCACCAGTTTTATTTGAGTAAGCATAACAAATGTAAACAACCATCTGCCAGTGGAGCTGCAATCCAAGTTGCTCAGTCTTTGCCATTTCTTTGCAGGGAGCTCTGTTTAAACCTCCTAAGCAGCACTATTTTGTATTCCCCCCACCCTTTCCTCTGCCTCATTCTACACAGTTTTCCCATGTCCAGACAAAACCCTCCAGGGCTGCAATTTCTTCCTTTATTCCCCCACCGCACATGTGACCAAATACCTCCATTATGTCATATAATTATTGCATAAAGAGGGAGCTCACCTGTATTACTGACTTGGAAAGAAGGTGGAAGAAGTCCTTACCTCAACTGTTTAGTTTTTGGCCTGGTAAATCATGTTTGAGAAAAGTCTGGATACAGGACTAGGTCAGCTTTACTAAGTAGTCGATAAAGGTCACTCTCACCACACTTGTGCATACAACGCATGATGTGTGTAAGACTGCTCAAGTAAGGCAGAGAACCTGCAAGAGTCTCACCCAGTTTTATTAACTACACTTTTTAAACAAGAAAAAAATATTGAAATAAAAAAAATCCATAGTGATGTATTGTGTGTGCTCCCAACAGCTCTTCATGGTTCTCCTCGAAGTAGCCACCCACCTAGCAGTTCTTTGGTGAATGCTGAAATCAGCCAGGCACTTCAGCTGCAGTGAGTGGCTGGTGGCAGATTACAGGGCACATTTTTCAACATGCAAATTGCCCAACCCTGAAGTCACGTAGCTTTCAAGGGAAGGTTCTCTCCCTCTCTCCTCCCCTCCCAGGCTCCTCCTACCTCATGCTGCTCACACCTGGAACCCTAATTTTAACATCAAGATTACTAGTGCAGTGCTAGAGCTGAGGCAGACTTGGTGTGCACACCCAGACAAAGAGGTACTCACCTCCCTCCTCTGGAGCCAGTCCCGCGGTCAAAGAAGCTGGATTTGGAGTCGCGGTCGGAGCGCGCGCCGAAGCTGCTGTAGGCATCCTTGTCTCTCCTGGAGCTCCAGCCACCGCTATCGAAACCTAGCACACAGAGGCAGTTCAGCCAAACACTGCATAGCCCAGGCTTTTACAAGAAAAAACACTTCTGTCCAGGAAGTCTTCACTGAAAGGTCTGTGGGACTGAATTCCTTCATGAACAGAAGATGCATGAATGTTAAGACTTGTTCAACAAGGGACTGAGCATTTCTCACCATCCACCCAAACTGAAATTTCTCCCTGCGTGTACAAGCACGTTGGGTTTTTTTTAAAAAACATGCACCTGCCTCAGTACAAGTATTTCAGTTGCCTACCCTGGAAAGATGGGTATCAGAAGAAACCTGAAGATGCTAAGTCTTGCCAAGCCTCATCTACATCATCTCTTCAACACAAATCCTTGACTACACATTTAATTTTTGGAGGTTAACAAGACCTCTCAGATCAATAAATGGTATCAGAAATCCAAACAGAGATTAGAATGCTTTATCATAGTGCAAGTACACAAAGCAATGTGATCTGCACAGACTATAACTAATACTAAGAGAAGGTATATGGAGCTCTTCACAACAAATTAACCACACTGAATTTTCCCACAGCACTTTTACCTTTGCCTAGAGTAGGTGCCTACTTGCGTATGTTAAAAGAATACGAAGTACTTCAACTTGCAATACCAGAGTAAAAAAACTCATTTTTATTCTGCTACCAGGGCCTGTGAGGTAGCAGAAATGTGAAGCTTTAAACACTGCTCTGGTACTGGACTAAGAAATTATAAATTCTCTTTCAGAGGTCCAACCTCCCCAACTTTGTGTAACATATTTGATCTCAGCTATGGGATTACAGCAGAGAATAAGTTAAATAATGGAACAGATAAACAAATAATGTCACTCTTGAGAGCATGCTTTGCCAGCTCCACAGGACAAAACCAGTCCAGACCTATTCATGAGACAATAACAGCAATCACAGAACAAATTCCTTCCAAAGAAAGGGGCTGTTCTAGGCCCAGTCTCTCTGAAAAGGTTTTGCTACCAGAATTACCCTACTTTTTTTGATGTTATATAAAGAGTGCCATTCACCTTGCCTCTCTATTTTTTAATTAAGAATTCTAGTACCCAGAATCCAGAAATGTATTGTCACAGGGGACTTTAAAAACGACTGTGCTAACTGTATCTCTTTTGGTCTGGATAACTGAAACAGACAGCAAAAATAATCAATCCATGAAGTTTTAGCACACAAGATCATGGAATGCACTTCAAGACTTCCAATGTGCTTTAAAAAGCAGCGTTAGTTCTTAAAGATATTAATTTCAAGAATGTTATTTTGGCTTGTTTAAAAGATAGCTAAACACAGATTTTATTATGAGTAACTTTATTATGAGTAACTTTCAACTATTTGGATTTGTCATCCTGCCAAGGGATCTAACAGCAGTGGTACTGACAGAGCCATCTTCAGGGATACAGATGTAGTTTCTTAACAGTGAAAAAACTCAACTGGCACTGTATTTCAGATCATCTACCAGGCCTGAGAAGCTTAGAGAGTCAAAATGTTATACTCCCAATAGCCTACAAAGCAACCTCATTCACCTAGCTCATTACAGCACGTGAATAACTCGTTTCTGAAGCTGGTGCTTTGCCACAACTTTAAGGTAGCACAGCAACTTCTACACCAAATACAGGTGTGCACATCCTGCTTCACCAATTCCAGGCCCTTCACTCTAGCATTCCTACTCTGACTTTATTTGTGGATCAGCACAGAACACAGGACCAGGCCATACAAGTCAATTCTAAGTAAATGACAGGCATAATAGTCAGAATTTCAGACACGAAATGGTAAATTAACACTGGAAGTAAATGCTCTGAGAAGACTCCTAACAGACCAGAGATCAACTTCTCTAAAGTGAATAGAATGACTACAACGCTGTGCAAAGACTATCAGGAAATTCCTTAAAATGTCAATGCTTTTGTTTTTTTGAAGTAAAAACCTGTAGAGATTCCATCCAGCACATCTTCCTCACAGCAGGGATAAGAACTAAGTTCATCAACTTCCAGAGCAGCTCTGTACTCCTTGCACCTATGAACTGCATTACAGATGTCAATGCATCTCCCTCAACCAGCATTTCCATTCACATTTTTTAACACTAATCACTGCCAGATCACTTGAAAACCTGCCACATGCAGCAGCAATTATTTTTTTTTTTAAGATGGGAGAAACAGAATGATAGATTCCTTTAGGAAGGATAATACCTTTAAGGCAAGTTTGTAACATTTACTTTTTGATCTACTATAGATCAGATTACAGTTTAAATATCCAGAAGCTGCTTCCAGGAAGTTTAAGAAGAAACTTACACATGACAACAAGCTTTAGTATTACCAAGTTGAGCTCATGGAAGCAAGACACTTCAGGCCACGCAGCCCTGCATACTGAGCTCCCACAGCTGAGAAACAGAACTGCCATTAAGTAACCTAAGGACATTATGCAGGCTGTTATTTCCTGCAGTTCTGTACTGCCCTACTCCCAACTTACAAAGCGAATAATTTGTCTTAGTGGCACAGATCTGCAGCTAAATGGAAGATTTTCTTCTAATCAGGTTACCACACTTGTAAGGCTGCTTTAAGAGTTTGTTGTGTGGTTAAACACTACTATGCAAGGTTGCTGCCTCATGTCTAAGCTTTGAAAAATCTGTCCTTAAAAATTCCAAGGAGCAGCCAAAATTCCTAAGTTCCAACGCAGCTGAAGAAATCTTTGAGTTATGTAAACAGAAGCTAACATCACTTTAATGGAAGTATAACTGTAGAACAGGCTTCAAATCATCCTACAAGATAGCTCAGCTTTACAAGCCCAAACTCATGATGCTTCCAACAGGGTGCTGAACTGGAACTTTTCTATTCAGCAAGTATGAACCTTGTCACAGGGAACCAGAGAGATGCCAGTGGTACAGCACTCAGGTTTAAAGGCAATTTTTGAGCATTAGGTTTACCAAGGGAAGTCGGCAGGCAAAGTTCTATTAACTGGACAAGCCACAAGACAGATTATGCTCTCATGACCTATTTACCTTTTTGCAAGGTGAAGAGGAAGTATCCAGAAAAGCCTCATGTAATCACCCACACTGCCATGTCTGACCTCAGTTCTTGCACAACAAAATACAATGCCAGTCCTACCCATAATAGGTCATGGTAGAACTGAAGGTTACTGCATCTTTTACCCACAAAACGTAGGTACTAAACATCATACAAGAAGAAGAAATCTATGAACAGCAAATGCTCACAACCACCTTAAAGCTGCTCCCTGCTTTTGAGAAACCTGCACATTCCTCAGATTTGGCAAGTCAGTTTCTTGCAAGACTATTCATATTTGAGGTCAGTGTGACTGGGAACAAGAGCACTGAACTGGCTGCCAACCAGCTCTTCTCCTTGCCTAGAACATTCAGCTCTGCTAACACGCTGTTCATCACTTGGTGCTTCAGGCCATACTTCTTTCACATAACAAAAAAAACCCAAACCAAACAAAAGAAAAAACCAAAACAAACCCCCCCAAAAAACCCAGAAAACAAAACTATAAACAAAAACTCCAAAACCCTGAACACCCAGAAAACCCACTAGTAGTTTGGACACATATGAAGGCAAGACAAAAACATACTGGTCTTTCTTCAAATGGTCTAAGGCTAGAATGGAGCACTTTTCATCTAGTTAAAGTGATATAGCTCCAAAAGCACTGTGAGATACATTATCATACAAAGATTGCCCTCCCACCCACTCATATTGGAAGCCATCCTCCTGCAGTATTGAAAAGAATCTGCAAAGTTTACAGCTTTAGAAACAGATGAGATCCAAGTCCTCCCATGCCACAAAACCTCAATTCTTTATGTTGTAGCACTGCAGGAAGTGTTTTAGCTGCTGCACTCTGGTGTATTTCAGTAGGTCTTAGAGGAAATGTTTCTCTCATATTCACCCAAGTCACCAGATATGACAACACGTGCTGCAGCACCTGCCCCCTTGGGATCTTACA
Organism: Camarhynchus parvulus; assembly: GCF_901933205.1. Lineage (NCBI taxonomy): Eukaryota > Metazoa > Chordata > Aves > Passeriformes > Thraupidae > Camarhynchus > Camarhynchus parvulus. Next base: position 7,797,136 of record NC_044571.1, read on the forward strand.
CAGAAAGGTCATGATTTACTTCACTGAAGTGTTCCAAGAAACATTTCTTCTGTATTCTGTTGTTTAGAGACTCAACCCGAAGATGGAAGGGCCATTTCTCAACATAAACACCTATGTAAACATGTGACCAAAACAGGTCATGTACTTCTTGTTTGCTTCACCAACAGCCTGCACTTCCTTCTGCAAGTACTCCCAGGGGCCTCCATAAAAACTGCAGCAGGAAGATGAACAAGGACAACACCTCTCTGTGTAAAGATATGCACTTATAAAGTGAAACTGTGCTGTTTGTTCATAATAAACAACTGATTGCTGTAAGTTCCACAACACAGTCACTAGCAGAAAAACTAGTACCCACAAAATCCATTCAGACCAACACTCAAGATTACACAGCAAGTTAAGATGGGAGATTCCATCTTACTTCAGTCAGAGCTAGTTGTTACACAGACCCAGAAGGTATTTCATTAGTCAGATACGGAACTTGAGCTTAGGCTTCAAGTTGGTGAAGGGATCTAGAAGAGCTCACTAAAAGCAGAATTTGCCATGTTTTGCAGGGGACAGTCAAGCAGTGTGTGCAATTGCCTTCAGCAGTACTGCCAGAACCTCCACAGGCTGCCAGTTTGGTGTTGCCAGTGTTTCTGATACATACCCTGTTTTGAAGCTTCCCTGTTCCGCAAGTGAGGAGGAATGTATCGGCCTTCTAGAGGACAAAATAAAGGCAGTGTTACAGGCCCGTGGGGTCAGCACATCTTCAAATGTTCATCTTGTCAACAACAGCTTCTGCTTAGTAAAAACATCTGCCTTTAAGGCCTCTTGCAGCATTTTTAACAGGAATCCTTTAATACAGCATGCTCTCAGTTGAAGTTTAAAGTTCCTGCATACCCATTTAGGCAGCTGGTTTAAGGCACAGATGTCTTATGTTCCTCTGACCAAATCCCACACCCATTTATGGGTGTTACAGTGTCTACAACAAAACCTGTCTTCCTAGAACCCCTTAAGGCTTAAGCTGGTGCCAGATACTTGAGCAGCTCAAGATATTTACTGTGACATTCAAGTACTGGCACTCGCAGTACTACTACCAGTATTTTTCCTTCCCTTTAAATTCACCCATCCCCTCCATTCAGCTCAGATCAAACCAGAAGCCACAACGAACTGCCTCTGAATAGCATTCCTCATTTACAATCCAGAAACATCTGTCTGCTAAAGCAACATGAATGAGAAAATACCAGCCACAAGCTGAATGTGACTTCCTGGAAGATTCTCCCCTCCTAATATACTTAAGCCTTGTATATCAGTATCACTTTCTATTCAGTGAATTGAGATCAGCAGAGTTGACATTCCTGCTCTACACCTGGTATTTTAAGAAGACAAATCACCACATTACTACAGTCAGTGGCCTCAGATGAGAGGCAACTGAAAATCTGGGACAGGACTGGAACACTGAGTTCTCTCAAGCTAATTAAGTGCCTCAGAAATGTGCACACATACTGTACCACTACAAAATTAAGTGGTTCTATCTAAACACAGTGTTTTCAAAGCAAGCTTAACTGGCAACCTCCTATTTCCTCATCAGCCTCTGTTAACTTTGGCTTTAGGAACTGCTTTTCACAGCTGCAAGCCCCCAATTTCTAAAAGTGTGTTTGTAAGCTTGAGAATTTGCATGTACTTACTGCTTGTAGAACTTCCTTCACTCTGAGAGTCTGAGGAATTCAAGTCTAGACCAGAAAACTAGAAGAAATAAGACAAGTATCAACATGTTGTACCATGAATTTATGCTAAGATACAAAAGAACCCTTTTATTTATCTGAACAAGCTACTGCAAAAATTTTTTTATATCGTGCCAGATTAGGTCTCCTATTATTACTCAGGCTATAGCATTTTTAACCACCAATAAACAGAGACCCACACGGGCAGCAAGGCTAGCAGAGTATTTCACACCCACCAAATCACTACCACAGACTTCTGCTTCACTACCTGCAGGCTAAAGAGCCATTTTAAATAGACCGAATTTCAGTCTATTTCAGTCAAATGCATTCGGATTTGGGTCAGTGACCAATTTTTTTTTTGCTACAGAAATTTCAGCACAAGTAATGCCAATTTAATTGGGCACTTCACTTGTAGAGACTCAAGGTATTTTTAGCTGCATTAACGCTACTAAGACATTACAGTCTTCACGCTTGAGGTAACTAGTGCTCCCAAAACATTAGGTGATGTCTGCCGACATCTTTGGCAAACACATTTTTTGGGTTGTTTTTCCAAAAAAAACAATAGCCTTTATAGCCTTCGGTCTCACAGTAAAGTTTCCCAAAAGACGTTCAGTTCACGCAGTGCTCGTGGGCCGCTCAGAGGTGTTAAGTCAAACCCAATACGGACTTCTTTCAGCAGAAAGCAGTGGGAAACCAATGAAGTTTAAGAACCAAATTATTACAGTTGTTTGCCTGCATGGCACGTTTTATAAACACGTATCAGAAAAATAAAGCATGTTTAAATACAAATAAATTTTGTATTGCACAGAGGTATTTTCCAACATGAGCTGAATTAGTCCAAAGCAAAGACTCGAACGCATTGTGCTTGCCAGCACTCAGCTGCATGAGCTGCCGCCAAAGGACATTAAATTCTTCAGGAATTCTCCCACGGCTGACATAGTAACATCCTCTTTAAATCTACCACTTAAAATGCCATCTTTCTAGTTGATCGAAGCATCAACGCAGCGCTTAAGAATGCTTCATATTTTTAACAGCACTTTAAAGGATCTCAACTAGGTCAAGACCGCTCTCCACAATCAACAAGAAGCGATGGATGGATTTTCTCGCAGTGGATGCCCGCGGTGGCGGCAACGCTTCGCAGGCGCTGCCGGGGGCCCCGGTGGCGCAGCCCCGGCGCCATCTCAGTGCGGCACTGCGGGCTGGATTCCCGGCGCAGCGGGAGCGGCTAATCCGGCTGCCGGCGCCCGTCACGTGTGGCGCGGGGGGAGAGCGGGGGAGAAGGGAGAGGGGAGGGCAGGATCGTCTCCATGACCTACTTCGCGGGAGAGGCCGAGGGCGAGCGCTGCCCCTCGAGCGGATGGGGCTCTTCCTGCCCCTGCCGCCTTGCCCGAGGGTTAGATAACCATAGATAACCATCGATCCCGCCCAGCGCGGGGGGATGCAGGAATGAAAAGAAAATAATAAAAAATGGTGCGGACCAACACGACTCCAGGCCCAACTGCGTCACCGGGGCCCGGCAGCACCGGAGCTCGAACAAAGGCGGCCGCCAGCGCCGCCTCCCCGGGGAAGGGGCGTCACACAAAGCGCGGTGTCGTGTGTGTGTCCCCCCTTCCCCCGCCCCGCACAATGGCGGCCATTGACCGCCCCTTCCTCCTCCTCCTCCCCCCGCGCTGCAGTTCCCGCTGCGGCCGCCGGGGGCCGCTGCCGCTCCCGGCGCTCCCACACAAAGCGGGTCCGAGCGCGGCGCGGGGGCCACGGGGCCCAAAGCGGGACCGGGGCCGGGCCGGGCGGCACCGGCGGTCCCGCACCCCCGCAACGCCGCCCCGGCCACGGGGACAACGCACCCCCGCGGGGGGGGGCCTGGCGCGGCGCGGGGCCGCCGCACGGCGTTAACTGCGCAACGACCGAGTGCGCCACAACAGGCCGCGCAGGGGGGGAGGTGGGGGTTACCGCGGGGGGAATTGCGACACCACCGCCGGGGAGCGAGGAGCGGAGCCCCGCGCGAAGATTCCCGACCATCTCTGCCGCCCTCCCTGCCCCAAGAGCTCCGACGCGCGCCTCCTCCGGGTAACGGAGCGGCCTTTCCGCTTCTCCTCCCTCACCTGCTGGTCTAGACTGAGGGCATTTTCCACCGCCACATGACTCATAACGAGAGATCGGTCTCGGGCTCGTCCCGCTCCGCCTCGAGAAATGGGGATCCGCTGGGCCGGGAGGTCGCTGCCGTGAGTGTCACTGGTTCCGCCACGAATCGCTGCCCTGACTGAGCCCCCCCGCCGCGGGCCCGGCCTTTATATAGGCCCCGCCCCCCGCGCGCCTGGCCGCGCGCGCTGACCTCAGCGCGCACGGCGACCGCCCCCCCGCCGCCCTCCCTTCCCGGCGCTATCGCGAGAACTCCGCGCAACCCAGTGCCTCGTGAGGGACGCGCTCCCGGAGTTGTCGCGAGACTTCGGGGCGCCGGGCCCGCGCTGAGTCCCCGGCGGTACCGCGAGGTTTCCTCTCCCCCCGCTCCCGCCCGGCTCTGCTCGGGAGGAGAGCGGCGACGAATTCTCGCGAGATCACGACACACTTTCCCCCCCCCCAACACACAGCCTGCGCCGCGCTGTCCTTTTGTTCGCCGCTCTCGCGAGAGAGCACCACGCGCGCGCGCGGCCCAGGCGCCTCTAGAAGGAGGCGGGCCCTGCGTCATGTGGGCGGGCGCCGCCGCCATCTTGTCGCTCCCCCCTCGGCGGGCAGTGGCGCAGCGCGTAATGGCGGCGCGGCAGGGGAGGAGGGGCAGCTGTGCTCGGGACACACCGGCCTCCCTCCTCTCCCGCCTGCCCCTAGAGCAGGCCTGGACACGCCAACCGGCGGCTCCGCAGGGCTCAGACCATCCCCCTGTGCTTGCTGCCCTGTGAGCCGCTCACCCCATCGCACCGCTGGTGGGTTCCAGTAGTCACTGCGCATCTTCCATCAGCTCTTTCTCCAAGCCCCTCAGCCATCAAACACACTGACGTGCCAAAGGACTGCCCTTGTTTTCCCATTAGTGTCACTTTTGCGAGCTATGTCTGCTTTCACAAATAGCCCCACTTGGATTCATCAGGAGTTTTAGACTGTAAGCATCAAATAGTTAACAGTGAACTGTTACTAGAAAAAAAAATACACAAATAACCCCATTCCCTTCTCTCACAGCCTGCTGACCCAGAATAGTAAAGCTGCTTCCTTGAATTTGGGTCAGTAAAAGCAGTGATGAACGTGCTTAGGGGATCAGGACAGGGCCGGGGCTGTGAGGGCACAGGGAAAAGGATTCGGGGTTGGGCTGCCCTTGATCCTCACATCGCAATTCTTCCTCCATTTCCCTCCTCCTCCTCAGGCTCCTGCCTCTTCCAAGAAGAAAACCACAGGGAAGATCCATTCTCCAGAAGGATGATGCATCATGGGATTTAAAAACAAGACAGAACTTTTCCACAGTACTCACATATTAAACAGCCCATCTCTGCCTAGGTTTTTCCTGCCCTTAAAATTGGAGCTGTAGAACCAAAGTCTTCCTGATGCAGAAATTAGGCCCAATTGTTAAAAATAGGTTAGAAACTGTTGTTAAAGTTTTTATCTTTTATATTTTATCTTGTCTCACTATGAGACAAGGTTTAAACAACATTTAAGATTTAAATATCCACAAACAAGTCCTTGAATGAACAACACATGTTCCTCACAAACAAACCATTCAATTCTGTGATGCTCTGGTCTTAAACAAAACATTTACCAGTCGTCTGCTTTCACCCTCCATAATACTTCTCCAGCCAGCTGCAGCTCCAGAGTTAAAGATTTATGCTTGTGTTTCTTCCCCAGGTGCACCTATTTATATCATCTAAAAGCTCACAGGTTTCTTCATTGAGGCTTCCTAACAGTTAAAAGGAAAAGGTTTCTGTATTTTTTAAGAAGCTATTACTGGATGTAGGCCCAAATTTTGGGGGGTTTTTTTGAAAGCAAGTTTCAAGCAATACTTTTAATTCCTTTTCTTCTTACAACTTTGCAGACAATTCTAAACAATTCTGCAGTTCCCTTTACATCCCTGCAAGGTCTGCAGTGTTTTACAAACAAGGGCATTGTTTGTGACAACTCATATGCACTAGAAAATGACATTAATTAATCCTTTGCAGTTTTAGAAGTATCACAACAATTTAAACACTGATCCTGCAGTCAGGGAAGTCACTTCTTGGGGAAGTCAGTTTTCCCTCTGAGTTGCCATCTGCATTAGGCAGGACTATTCTCAGTTTCACTTTTAATTCTCCCACAGCTGACTCAGACACAATTCCCTGGAGGAAGCTGAGCAGCTCATGAGCACTTGAGTCAATACCAGAGTCCTCACAAGCCCTGCTCATGTTAAACTCAGGAAGTTTTTGCCAATGGGCTCAACCAAAACTCCTCAAAAGCTGACACTGCCAGGTGCTTGGACACTGAGTTCTTAAATCTCAGCAAGTTTCCAAATCTGGTATTCCTTCACCTGCAGAGCCCCATCTGGCAGGGGTTCTGAAAGGCTCCACTGAAAGCCCCAAAACAGCACAAAATTCAACTTTCTGAGTCTTGAGGAGGTTGTGTTAGGAAGCCAATATCACCCACTGCCACCAACCGTGTGTGCTGTGAAGTCAGTGTGTTTATGAAGTTGTATCTGAGTTTTAGAGTGTTTTACCCAATGCTGACAGACACTGACCTTGTGTACATGAGTTTCCTTATCTGCTTTGAAACTATCAACAGGTCCTACACTGCTGAACATCTTAACAAGCAGGTTTCTCACTGTACGCAGCTATGGACTCACTTCTAAAGAAAGGAAGTATTTTACTAATTGTAAAGCAGCTCAGACATCCAGAGTGTGATAAAAAAAATGATCCTACCATGGACATAATTCTCAAGTAGCAGTAGTGAAGACTTGGTTCTTGTTCTACACAGTTGCCTATGAGGCTAAGACCCCATACTATATTTTTGTGAGTCTTTCATACTGTAAGATGGCAGGGTTATGAAAATATAAATTTAATGGTGTCCAGCCGCAAATTAGCAAAGGGATTTGGAAACAGTCTTTAGTCAACAGTGAATGTCTCTCATGAATATCAGAGATCTGTCTTTAGCAGCATAATTTCCACATGCTCCATCTGATCAGTTCCCAAATTTCTGTGGACATTTTTTGGCATCAAAAGGCAGAAACTTATTCAGTGTGTGGGGCAAAGCCACTGCACTGAACCCAGTGGCTCCTCTCACTGGCATTGCCAGTGATTACTAAACTGTGCCTGGACAGCATTTGACAGAATTCTTACAAAATACTCCCCTATGCTGCAGCACTTTGTTCTGTCACTGCCTTTGCTGAGTACCCCTCTATCTTTGTACATAATGCCTTTAACTCACGTGAAGAATTAAAGGCAATCTGATGAAGAGCTGCTCATCCTTTGGCCAGTGTGCTGCCACCCAAACCTTGCTGGCTCCCCTTCCCTTGTCTCTCCATGTTCCCAGACATTCCCAGGTGGTATGCACACAGTCGATTGCAGGGGGCTTAGTGAAGAGCAGATTCATGATTATTCTCCAAAGAGATGCCTGGAGTTTGTTTTCAAGCTTCAAAGAAATTCTCATCTTGTTCTGAAAAACCACAAAAAACTGCTACACAAAGCAGGGACTCTTAGCTGAAAGGAGAGACAGAATCAGGAAGTTTTATAAGTTATGACTCTAGAGCAGGGCACACACAAAAGATTTAGTCAGTTCAAACATACACTAGTCCTTATCTGAGGCAGCACTCAAGGCTTCTCTCTCTCTTTTTTTTTTTCTTTCTTTACTAAAGTCCTGTTTTTATTTTCTGTAATGGTTTAGTGGCAAGATCAAGTAGTCACAGGTTTCTGTGAGAACTGAGGAAGTACAAACATAGTTTTGTTCATATTTCTTGAACATGTTGTTCAAGACATATGAGCAGTATGTCTTGTTACATGAGGATCAGACACAGGGGAAAGTGAAGCCATGAACTTGGACTCAGACTTTTATGGGATGTAAGAGAGAATGTTTTTTGACTAAAATGACAAGGGTTGTTATCCCAAGTGGAAGAATGAATGGAGAGAATGTGGCAATTCTCTGAACATTGAAAATTTCTGAGTTGGACTCTATTTTCTCATATCCCTAGATTCCTTGCTAGCTTGGATTTTAAAAACCTTCATCATTTTTATTTCTCTGCATTCAGATTTCTGCATCATCCCCACTGGACTCCAAATTATATTGCCTCCCTCTTTCACTCTCCAAGTCTATGCACTGCTTTGTCTTCCCAAATGCTGTTTTACATGTTCCAATTAGATTAAGGGCTTGCCTGCACAGGAAAGTTACACTACTATTAATTTGCAGTTTGCTTTAAAGAAATTAAGTTAAACCTGGGCAAAAAGCCACGTGGACTCCCTGGTATTCCTCTGCAGGAATACAAATGGCTTATTTCAGGTTAGATCAGGTCAATTAGGGGCAGGAAGAACTTGCAAAGCAGTAAGTGTTCCTACATCAGAACGAAGAGAGTCCAGCAGCTCCTTCTGCAGATTGCAACCTCCAAATGGGAAGAAGGCTGGGGGCATGGTCCTGATCTCTGCAGGAGCCACAATCTGCTGGACAAGGGTAGCACCACACCAGGTGACTGCTGCTCTTGCTGCCCTGGCTTGGGCTGTGGAGCAACTCTTGCCCACTACGGCTTTTTCCCTACCAGGACAGCCCAATCCACAGCACTCACAGGACAGAAGTAGAGACTGCTCCCTCTGTGCAAAGTATTTCCTTCCACTCTGTTCATGTAGGTATTAAAAACTGAGTCCTTTGCAAAAAAAAAAATCAGTATGATGTTGTTCAATATGGCAAAGTCATGAGTATTCATCTACTGCCCCTCTTTGAGTGAATGCCTGGAGATAACTATTGGTTTACAAGTAGATTGTAACTTTATGAGTGTGCCTTTCTCTTGTAGGCAAGCCCAAAGAAGAGAAGATGAAGACAAAAGAAGAGAAATTCATAGCAGCAAGAAGAAAGGAAAGAGGCACATCAGTAAATCTTGGATTCACATTCTCATTGTGAACTGGTTTGAACTAGTAAGTTCATAATTGCCTAAATCAAAACAGGCACCTAGTCAAGATGGCTCCTACATTAATCAACATCAGTTATACTTTGAAGGAGGCACTAATGTTTCTCATTTCAGTTTCTGTAAGCCTTTTCTAATTACCATTTCTAAATACCAAGTGCAACTTCTGTGTTATGTAACATAAATGTAACATCAGAATCTTCTTTGAAAACCCTTCAGAGCCTGTCTGACCAAGTACCACTTGCCAGTGCTCTCCCCTCTGGTGTGCAGGGGTTTGACTTCATCTGCCAGCTGTGAGCACCTGGCATGGTCTGACCCTTGCAGATGGTGGTTGTGCAGTGTGGTGCAGCTGCCAGGAGTGCTTGGGTAGAGACAGTGGCCTCAGCCATCTGAGGAATGCCCAGTGTTGCTCCTTATTAAGTGAGAGGGTGACTCTGACAGCTCAGAAATGCCTGTCAGGGCAGGATTGTCAGGGTCCTGAGGACACCCCCAGCTCCCCACAGCCCTGCCAGGAACTGAAAGGACAAACCATGAAGTCCATGAAGTAAAGCCAACACTAGTCTTTGGGAGAAAGGGGAAAGAATGTCCTTCTTCCTATTTTCCTCCCTGTTGCTGCAGTGTTGGTTCTGTCATTTGGCAGGGGATCACCAGCAAGGGAATGGGGGTGGTGTAGGGACTTGTAATACAAAGGTTGGTGGCCTGAGTTAATGTCACCAGGTTAGCAGGTCATCAAGACCACAGGGCATCGACCTGCTGTCTCTCAGGGCATTCAGATGTGGAAAAAATGTGATTAGTCCTGATGACTGCCAGAGCTGAGACAGGTGGAGATACTGACAGTTCCAAAGAGCTACAAAAAGATACACAAACCCTGTGCATAGTCACCAATCCAAGAGTAACCCAGGACTTCACAGCTGGCATCCCTTGTGTTCTCTATGGCATCACACAGATCCTGGATCCATTACCTGGGCACAAACTTCATATTGCCTGGATTTTTGGTTAAATGGCTTAAACATGCTGGCCTGGTGCCTGGTGGCTGCTCTTGTGAGTGTGAGAATAGGAATGTGTCTGAGTGAAACCTGTTTTGTTTCTGGTTTTATTTTAAATTAAATCACTTTCTTCCCCTTTCCCCCTCATCCCCACCTCTCCTAATGTTTTCTACCTTATTTATAGCATGTTGGAGCAGTATTTCCTATAGAGGAAGGAGTAGTAAAGAGGAGCACTCAGAAGCATGATCTTTCAGATGGCAGCAGAAAAAGAATCTGCCATCTGAGAGGCAGGTTTTATTTAAAAATTTACTGTCAGGAGAAAAGTCTCTTTTTCTGCATGGGCCTTCAAAGGCCACCCTGTTCCTCTGGCTGGCTTTGGTCAGCAGTGCAGGTCACACAGCTGGAGCTCTGACCCACTCCCTTGTAAGAGGCTTAGCTCAGGCTTCAGTGTGCCTATTGCAACCTTTCCACTTAAATAATTAAAGATAAAGAGTTTTGGAGACATCTAGTCCATCACACTGCCTTACGACTAAATATATCCATCCACTCTGGGTGGATGCTCATCAGACTGGATCTCCAGAATACCAACTGCATCCCCAAACTGGGGGAGGGCTCCCAACCCTGACTGGCTTCTCCTGAGGGGCAGGGCCCCAGGATGCTGTCACATCACCACAGGCACTGCTCCCAGCTGTGAGGAAGGAACCCCTGCTTCATGCTGAGACTGAAAAGCTGTTTAGTGAGCCAAGGGCTCCCAGCTCCTTTCAGACACCCACGGACACGGTGGAGCTGGAACCCTCCCACCCCTTTCCAAGGCAGGCTGCTCAGTGCCTGCAGTGAGGTGGGAGCTGCTGCTGCCTCTCTGTGAGACAGCAGCTCCTGGTGGCTTCCCCATGCTTTAAAAGATGGAGAAATGCTGCTGTTCAGCTGTGAGCAGTGGCTGCACAGCTTGTTGTGTGTCACCTCACTGTAGGGTAACTTAAGTCTCCATAGTAAACAGGAAGAATAGTTTATTTCCTTCCTCTTTGCAGTTGCTTTTTATGTATTTGTGTGCTGCTATTTTGTCCCTCTTCAGACTTTGCTTCTTGAGACTGAATTGTTTTTCATTGTGCCTTACAGTTTATGTCTTCTGAACTTCTTGTAGAGCAGCAGTTTAGCATTTAAATGAATGTAGTGTTTATGGAATGAGCTGGACTGACAGGCATAGAAATGGAGACTTATGTCTTCACAGATTAGATGCCACAGTGGTAGGAGGAGTGAGAACTCCATGCCTACCTTGTGATCTGGAACATCTCTAGAGGCAAGAATAGGATGTAATGATGAAATCCATCAAAGTGGCTCAGGTTTCCTCTTTAATCAGTAGCCTCTAGGCTGTTTCAGCCTGCTAGCATTCATTTGTGCCAGATGTGGTGGTGGCTTTGTGATATGGACAAACCATTGCATAGCAAGGAGCTGTGTTAACCAACTCATTTCACATAAACTGCTGGCCTTTTGGGGGCAGAGCATTCAGGCAGGGTTCATCTCTGGCCACAGGAAAGGCTCTGCAGCCAAGCCAGTCACCTCCAGCCCCTGATATAGCCACAGCAAGAAAAAAACACTGAGGTCATGAATCATCTCATCCTAAGGTAGATATTTAAAATAGATCAGATAAGACATACCTTTAAATTGCCTACAGGGCAGCAGGCTCAGATGCATTGATAGACACAGTAGACATGTAAAAATAGGTGAGCTAAGTCTCTCTCACCTGTGGAGTAAACCCAGTGACACACAGGTCAAAAGCCCCACTTCCCATGGTGAACCTTCAGAGCACATCTTCTGCCTTTCTGAATTTACAGCCACCTCCAAACAACCAACTGAGAGAATTCTGAGGGTCTTCCAACAAATGGCTAAATATTTTCACTGATTTTCAGAAACAAAATTTATTAGAGTCTTCTTTTTTAGTTTAGTGTTTAATTAGTAATTTTCTAGAACAGGAATAGTTGCTTTTTGACTTCTGCTCATGAAAAGCAAATGCTTGGATTAGGAAGCACAGATATTCATCATGGCTATAATAATGATATTCTGCAGAGGGGAATTTTTATGTTAATTCATCTGATACAGTTCAACTGTAAAGATTTATCTTGCAGATTCTTTGGCAAACAGGAACTTCAAAACAATGGCTTTTTACTCCCACAGCATTTTCTCCCCCTTCTCTCATTTTGTTCATTAGTTCATTAATAAGGAAAAAGATTCTTTTGATACCATAGCACATCTTCTGACCCATTTCAGTGTGAGTGCATATATAACCACTTGTTTGTTTGCACTTCTACAGGTGTTGCTGCTGTGCAGATATGGGCTGTGGTTAAATTTCATAATGGAAAATCTGACAGGCAGTTAACTAATCCATGAGTCATATTTCGTAATAGCCTAAAGGTCTCTGATGTTCGACCTTCATTTGATACCCTTGCCAGCAGGCAGTTTATACATAACCCATCTGAAGAACATTCTTTATATAGATGGCTGCATGCTGCCCTTTTATACCTGCAAGGATGGGCACAGCACTCACTGAGCCAGGGGAATCTGCTCTGCCTGTCTGTGAATGGGGCTGGAGAGCTGCACTGCACGGGCCTCCCCTGGGAATGGGAGCTGTGGGAATCTCTCTGCTTAGTTTGAGCCTCCTGCAGGGCCTGGCTGAAAGGTGGGGACAGGGCTGGGGAGTTGGATTTGGACTCCACTCACCCCAACTGGACTTCTGATTGGAACAACTCCAGTAGTGCAAGTAGCAGTGGAACTTCCAGCACTAACAACTCTGTGGATTTCACCTCTGTGTGGCTCACTTCTTCTTGAGGCAAGAGAGACAGAGAATGAAATGTCCTTTTGTCAGATCATCCCAAACAGGGATCCCTCCATTGCTGACAGCAGCAGAGTCCAGCCAGCATTACCAATGCTCCAAAAGGAGCACCCAAAGTGGAGAAGGCTTACCTGGAGAATCACCCCCTTTATTTTCTAGCCAAAGGGTGAAAAAGCAACACAGTGCTTACAAGGGGACCATAACATTGTTGGCTTTCAGGACTTGTCAAGTCTCAAAGGCAGCAAAGGATGTTGGCATTGCTGCTGTTTTTGAAGCTAAAATAAGGCAGACACATGACTTCAGTAACTGCATGTGAAGTTTACATACTGTGACTCATCGTAATAAAGAAACCTAAACAAAACCCCAGAGTGTCATTGAAGCTGGAATATGTTTTCCATACTAAATTCTTTTAGGTTTGCTTTGGCTTCTTTTTTACAGATGTAGAACAGTAGAGTATCTCAGGGATATTAGCTCTTTGCTGTTGCAGGATAGAGAGTTCTGGTCTTCATGAATGGACCTATATAAAACACAGGAGAAGGTTATCTTATTTTTTAAACCCTCTGGCACAACAACTTTTAGAGCAGTGCCAAATGCTGGACAAGAGCAGCTGAGAAGACAAATGGAAAGAAGAAAGCAAAGAAAGAAGGGTTGCATCTCAAGATTTAGCAGGCTGTCTCTTTAAGAAGCTCTGCCATTTCCAAATAACTATTTTCTAATTGTCTGTAGGATAGCAGCAGGCACAAGGAGTGATGTATATATGAGCATGTGAGTTGCCTGCTGTATATGGAAAAGTGTCTAGGGAGGGATTAGCACAGTGGGAGGGGGAGCATAGCCAGGCTGGCTGTAGGCACCAGGGAGGAGGTTTGTCATCCTGCTGAGTCAGCAGGAGACACAGCACGTCCAACGGGGCTCTTCCCTGCTGGGTGTTCAGCATTAGGCAGCTGAAGTTATGTGGTAGGAGCCTATAATGACAGCTCATATGCATGCTCATTTATGCAGGGAATTCATTTTGCATGGATGATCTGGATTACCAGCTCCAGATCTCCTCATCTGGAGTAAAGCTGGCACTGGGCTGGGCAAGGCTCACTGGGGCTATTTCTCAGGGCTCTCCTTGCAGCCCTTCTCAAGCCAATGCAGAAGGTAAGAAAAGCCCAAACAAAGGTTTCAGCTGGATTCAGGTTCATTGCAGAGAGGCAACAGTGTTTTGGAATCTGAGAAGGGAGCTGCTAAAAAGGGGTCAGGAGAAGAGAAAGGATTACACTGTAGATGTTTCTGCCCCACTGTCAGCAGTTCTACCTCTTCACCCACCTCTGCCTTCCACTCTCACTGGAACTGATTCTTGGCTGGTATTTTAATGGTGTGAATTCCTATTTATCAGCACATGATAACAGTTGATACTTCTTATTGTACAGGTCCAGTTGTACAAGTTTCTGTCTAGTCAGTCACAAAATTTCTGGCATCTAGACTATTCCAATGAGCAGGAAGAGTTAGGGCTTTTCCATCTTTGCAAATAACTTCTCAAGAAGTCATCACCAAAAGTTGCATAAACACACAGTTATCCTTGTCACACTCCAGGCCAAATGACAGTACAGGTAGAATCAGAAGTCAAGGGAGTTTTCTGCTGAGTGGTACTGATTAAATGAGTAGTACTGAGATAAACCTGGCAGAAGCAGTGTGGTTTAAACTCTAGACCTTTAGCCTTAGAGAACTTTCCATCCTGTTCAACTGCTCCCTTGTTCCACCAGCTCAGGCCCCAGCCTCACAGTGCCAGCCTTACTCAAAGATTCTTGTTGCTGTCATTTAGGATGTCAGCAAGAGGAAGTCCCAGCTATACAAATCCCACTGGCAGGACAGGGCTGCTGACACAAATGTAATATAATAAAATGCAGTGAAGAGTTGTGTAACTCTTGTCTGATGATCTGAGGGACTCCTCTCCCAGTCTGCCCCTCAGTACCCACTGAGCTATAACCCCCATCATGACATTGGATCATGATATACATAACAAATGTCTGGTTTGTGTCATTGGTTATGATTTACATAACAAATTTCAGGATAGAGCAACTCTATTGCATGCCTGTTCTACAACATGCTGAACTCTTGCTTTGGCTGATTTTTTGTCTTTTAAAAAAAATTTTTTCAAAGTCATCTTAATATCAGAAGAGAATTTTAAATTTTGTCCATATTTCCACTTAATTTATTGCAGTATTGCTTGTAATTAAATTTTAAAATAAGGGCCATCACTACCTGACATTTTTTGTCTCTTTTCCAAACAATATCTGGAACTGAAAATTAATAAAAGGAGATACACCTTTTCAGTTCTTTGTTTAGTTCCTCTGGCTTGTTTTCAGCTTTCTACAGTGCTTTCCAGGCTCTCAGTTTCACCTCCCTATTTTTTGGTTCCCTGAGCTCATGTGTTGTCTTTGATGCTGCAAAAGGGCAAGGTAAAGCACCAGAGAGAAAAAAAAAAGGTAAAGTACTGTGATAAAAGGACAGGCATCACCCCAGGGATTCATGTACTGAAACATCTTTAAAATTCTTCTTAAAAACAAGCTAGTTGGAAGCTGAGTGTCCTTTTAAGGACAGTTTATGTTAAGAAATCCTGCTTAGTCGTATGAGCAAGTTTTGGCTGAGCACAAGTGCTAATGTCTTTTTGAAACGAAAAACATTTCTAAAGACAAAAATAGCTAGTACTGAAACCTCTCACAGTCATTACTTACAATTTCTGTGTGATCCCTTGTCCAGATTTATAATGGTTGCTTGCCATGCCAGCAGAACTTACAACTTTGTGGATTTGTCTTTAATGTTGTAATTAAAACCAGGGTGATTTTCATGGGCCCCAAATAATTTGTAATTCTTGTGAGAGCTCTGTCTTTTAAATGGCCTTACATAAGATGTAATCTTCACTGACCTAAGCATGCATACACAGTTTTCTTAATGCTCATTGATGTTTTCATCAAGGAATTGTATACCTTTGGGGTTATTTCAACCTGATGTGTTTAAGAACAATTTTTCCAGCCTTTCTCAAGAATTTATAATGCATTTAAGTTATCTTGAATCTATCTATTCTTCTGATGAGTGTCTCCAAATAGCTTGTCTCTCTTAGTCCTTTTACGAGGGTTAAAGACATGCCCTTGAACAGTCCTTTCTTTCCTCCAGAGCAACATTTTCCATTTTACTGCTTACCCACTGGTCACACAGGCTGGGGACCCTGCAGTGACTCGCCAGCATTTCCAGAGCTGTGCAGTCTGAAGGCCAGAACCTTCTCATTCTCCCTAATTATGGGATCATTATGCAGTATAAGCCCCAAAATCTGATCTCCTACTAGTTCTCCATATTTGTTGGAGAGGTGGATGTTCCTTATCATCCAAAGAAAAGGCCAGACTGGCATCACTCACACACTCAACGGGGCAGAACTCTGTTACAGCAACAGTCAGTGAGGGGCAGTTCTATGGGATGGGTGGAGAGCTGGGTCCTCAAATGTGAATTTCTTCTTACTGGAACACACAGCTATTTTTGAAGCCTGAAATTTCATTAACAGGATTCCTCTATGGATACCTTGTCCTTTTAACTTGTCCTTAAAGCTCTTGTTGGGGGAATATCTCCTGTAAGATGTTTTGAGCCTTGGACCTGCTTGTGCCCGGTAGTATTAATAACCCGGGGCAGGGAATGTTTATGTAGCACTAAGCACCATGGCAGCACTCAGTAAATAATGAAATAATTCAAAGGCTTTGTTTCTGTTTAAATACTGTGTTTGCCTTCTGTGGATACAGACCTGGATTCTGCTCAACGACCTCATTTGAGTGAAACTGGATATTGCACCACTGTTATTCCACCTCCTTTAATGTATGACAACTGTACAGACAATGCACTGCCTAATGAAGAACTCAGAGTCCCACTTCTAAATGCTATTTTAAAAAGCCACAACCCATGGAACCTGCACCAAAAATATCCATCACGATTCTTACTTTTGATACAAATACACAATTTATGGAGAAAAGGCAAGAAGCCGTTATGTCCAAATCAACACTTGCAGCATACAAGGACCATTGGGGTCCAAATTCTCTCCTCCAAGCCAGAATTCCAGACATGCACTGAAAATGCCAGGGCTGGAAAGTTACTCTGGCTGCAAAGGAGGGGATGCCCAAGCATTTGAGAACCAACCCAGAATTAGAAATGTGAAGAAAACCCGCACTATTTAACTGCTTTAAAGCACTGAGCAGACAAAAACTGGGAAGACCAGAGCCATTGCATCCTATGATCTTGGCCTTCCAGAGCACACGGGTGCAGAGGCCAAGGGGGATGGGTGATGTAGAGAGGAGCTTTGTGTTTCCCTCAGAACAGCCTGGAAGCTGCTCAGGAATCCCAGCACTCAGGACACGTCTCAGAGAAGTCAATCTGCGGTTGACTGTGCCTCGCTCTCGTATGTTTTTAATAGAACATTTAAAATAATTTCAAGATTGAGGCGTGTACAAGTTAAAGTTTGAGTAGAAGCTGAAGAACAAATAGTGCTAAATTGGTTTCTGGTACAGCCTGACAATATATTCAAGATGCTGCCTAATCCCAAGTGATCCCATAAAAAGTAATCTCCTACCACCAAGTCAGTCTTAAATTTATAGGTGAGGTTACTACAGTCTCAGCCTGATTGAATCTCTTTTCCATCAGGAATTGGCAAAGCCAAGAAATTTTTTATGGCTAAATTAGTCATGTTTTATGTGTGATATCTGTTATTCTTTATTTTGTATATAAAATATAAGCAAATATAATCTCTATGAATGTGTAACCATGCATTTATTGAGGAATAATAACACTTATATTAATTGAAAGATTAATACTATTTGTCCATAACTTGGTTAATGCAAAGCAAGCTGCACTAAGGTGTGGAATCCTCTGGATCTTGAGATGGGCCAAAAGATAAGAAAGGACAAACTTGAACTCCAACAACCAGTGAGCAAGGAGTTAAGGTACTAGAAACTGAAACCTCTACAAATCCAGAGTTAAAAGCCTCTGCCAATTCTGGAATGGAAATTAAAGCCTGCTCCTACCACCAGGAAGTGACAGCAGCCAGGGGAAAATGGGAAGGGATGAAGGAACAGTGAGGTGAGAGACAAGGGCTAAAAGACCAGCGGGTTGAAAGGTGAATTCAGCATCTTCAGGTGAAGGCTGAATGCCCTGTGAGTCCTGACAGTCCATCAGAAGGGGTGATGTCCAGAGGAGCACTGGTCATAGCCGTGCAGGGGGCCAGGCTGAGCAGCCTGGGCAGGTTGGGATGTGCAGCTGGAGCAGTGTCTGCTGCTGGCTCTGTGCCACAGCTGAGGGGCTGCAGGGCAGTGCCCCGTGCCAGCACTGACCTGTGCAGCCTGTGCTCAGTGTGAATGCTTATTTTATGATTGGCTTTTTGCAAATATTAAAATGAATATTATATGTGTTGTGTTAGAAAGTAATGCTGTATTAAGTCTCTTAAGTAGTGTGTTAAATATAGTTTTAGGTTATAACAAAATGTTAAAATAGAAACTATGCTATGTAAGATACTTTTTTTTCTAAAGAAAGGACTGCACTGAGATAGCAGTCACAGGACACCTAAGTCTTTCAGAGAAAGATAATGTATTGCTCCATTATCAGGAGAAATGAACTTCTTCCCGCCTCGCTTGGGCAGGACAACACCGTTAGGATAAAGAGGAAGAAGTTGACAATGACCAGACAGAATCCTGTGTTTGAATGGAATTTATGCAACATGTATGAGGTGTATGAATATGTAACAGGTTATTGCTTTTAAGAGTTAATCCTCTGTTATTGTGTGTCCTTTTTCAGGCTTATGCTGCCCAGAAAAAGGTACCCAGACTGTCCATAACTCTTTGTTTCTATTGTCTCATATTGTCCTAATCCAAATTGTCCAAATTATTATTACTCTAATTGTATTACTATTTTTATAACCATTTTATTACTATTAAACTTTTAAAATCTTAAAAACAAGTGATTGGCGTTTTTCACACTCAGGGCAGGAGCAGCACTGCTGTGCCTGCCCACCAGGGCCAGGCTGCCTTGGTGTGTGGGGCAGAGCAGGAATCGCTGTGCAGAGGGGAGAGGCAGATTCCGCTTTGCATGTCTGGGCTGGTGTGAATTCATTAGGCTCTGCTGTGTTTGAACGGGAGCCAGGTGCAGCGTACAAGTAACTCCTGTTTGCTGTGCCTGACCTAAATCCCAGTGTTGCTTTGTCAGGTTTGAAGCAACACGTGTTCTGTTTGCCTCCTGTGCGCTGGGGCTGCTGCAGCCTGGGTGTTAGCGCTGGGAACCCGATGATTCAGTCACAAACTATGAGGGCTGTCCCGGGACACGGAGCCTTGCTGTGTATTTTGTGGTGGTCAGAGGTTTCAGTTCACATCAAGAGAATTCTTATCTGGAAAGTTTCAAAGGGCTAAATATAGACCAAGCTCACATGCTAGATGGCAGCGAGGCTCTGCAAGCAGCCCCACTTCCCTGCTAACAGTGCTCCTGGGGATGTCATGCCTTGTTTGGTTGTTTGTTTGTTTGTTTGTTTATTAAATACTCGTTTTTCAGGATCGACATCAATCAGAGCCCAGCCCTGCAACTCCACAATTTCCCATTCCTTGGCAATGGCCCCCTCAGCAAGAATGCAGAGCCAGCACAAGTGCTGGAGCTGCCCCCAAGTCCTTCACCCTCACTCCTGCTGGCCTGGGGGAAGACAGGAGTGTTATACAAGAGATCTTGGGCTGGTAAGAGAAACATCTGCTATTTGAGACTGTGCCTTAAACCACCACATTGCCATGAATGACATGTTTTCAATAGCAGGAAGCCAGGAATTACTCAATAGGAAGACTGGGGACTGGCAGCACTTCTGTGATTCCTGTCTCTGGCTGGGGCACGAGGGAAGCCCTCCTTGGAGAGGTGGGAGATCTGTGTGATCACCAGATCTCACTCACTCCAGATCCCATGGCAAGAGTGAGCAAATGCACTCTGCCACAGATGATCCAAGGTCCTTTCCTCAGTGGAAGAACAGCCTTGGTGCAGAAGGCAGAGGGTGAAGGTGCCATCAGTGAGAGATGAGAAGACTACAGCCAATTGAGGTTGTTGCTGTGCAAATGCACTAGGGCCCCAATCACTGCATGGGAGATTTTTCCAGGCAGTGAAGACAATTTCAAAGATCCATATTTGAGCTTTAACCAAACAAGCAATTGAATAAAAAAAAAAAAAAAAGCAGTCATGAAAAAGAAAATTTCTGCTTACAGATTTCAAAAGGATGTGACAAAAGTGAATTTATGAGAACACAGAATAGTCTACACCTATAGGCAGTTTTTGGCTTTAATTAGGACAGCACTGCTGCCCTGCTGGGGGGTTTCCAGTGCATAATAGCCCTTAGGAGCCCAATCTGGGACCCCCATCCCAGCAGCTTCTGGCCTGGGAGCATGGCAAGGAAGGCACTGCCCATTTGCTGTGCACAGCCCACTGCTTCCTGACATGTATCTGAAAGAATAAAACCAGAACCATCCCAAAAGCAGAGATTCTGTGAATGCTGTCATACTTGCAAAGCAAAATTAAAATTAGTGCTGCTGCAGAATGACAGACATGGAATAATATGCCAAAAACTAATTCTTGAAAGAAAGGAAATGTGTGCCTCCAGTACCTGAATCAAGATCTCAGTGTACAATGGCACAGGCAGAGAGGCTGTACAAAATCTCTAGCTATTTAACCACTTGTGCATGTTCCTGTGGGAAGGGAAATGACAGATTAGTTTTCCTGTGGAGGATTCATTAGTATGCTGTGATTGGTGAGTCAGTATTTTTAGCTTAGTGAGCTCAAGATGTATTGTGGTTTAGGCCTCAGAAGTTACCAACTCTGGGTAACAAATTAAAAGGGAAAAAAAAAAAGAAAAGAGTGTGTTAGGAACAGAAGAGTGATTTTCCAAGCTCTTTTATGAACCATCCTCCTCACTTGTTTAGAATTAAGTGCCTATTAACTCCATTTGGGGAAGGTGGTGATTAAACTGGGTCAAATGGAAGTGATTAGCTTGGATTATCCCTGTCATGGAAAAATTCACTGGAAGATCTGAGAGGGAGGAAATTGCCACACAGATCCCAGCAAGTTCTGCTGGAAGGTGGATGGATTTGCTTTTCTCTCTGCAAAAGAGCTTTGGCTCACACAAGATCCCTCTAGATACCTCAGACTTGCTTTGAATTTAATTGTTTTAATCTTGGAAAGTTCCTCAGGTCTGGTAGGGAAAGCAGTTGCCCCAGCATTGTTCCCACTTGTGCCTGTCACCCCAGGCCCACCTGTGCTGAATTTTGGAAGCATCCCTGGAAACACTGAAGGTGCCTTTCCTCAGGGGTCTTTAAGGGAAAAAACCCTTTCAATTCTAAGTGCTAAAAATTACTAAGGAAATGTTCAGATGGACAAGGAAGAAGAAGAGGAAGAAGGAGAAGAAGAACAAGGAGAAGAAGAAGGAGGAGAAGAAGGAGAAGGAGGAAAAGAAGGAGAAGGAGAAGGAGAAGAAAGTACCACCATGACTGTTGAGAGAGCAAACTCTGCAAGGCCAGCAAAACGGCCCAAAATGGAGAAAATAAACCTTGTACTTCAGACTAGGTTGAGAACTGGGAAGACACCCTGGCAAGCCTCTCTCTCAGCACAGCCTCCTCCATTATGTGATCCTGCCACAGAGAAACAAATATTTTGGGACTGCCATGATTACTAAGAAATAAACAGCATTTTAGTGCAGGGACTGATGCACAGAGTTGAGTTTCCTGCTGCCAAGGGGTTGCTTCCTCCTGGTGACATCTCCCAGTGCTCCCTGCTTGCCGGGCTCTGCTGCTCTGGTTGAAGGAGGTTTTCAGCTGACACCATTTCATCCCCTGTGCCACAGCCCTTCCTCCTGTGCTGTCACAGAGCTGCCCTGGGAGAAGGGGCTGAGTGCTCTGTGTGTGCAAACAAACGTGGCTGTGCCCCAGCATCTGCCCCTGCTCACAGCTGTGTTTACTTTATGGTGCGTATGGAAGAAAAGAGGATTATTTATGATCTAATCACGATGTGTTCCCCAAGCAAAACATTTTCTGCTCTGATTTATTGCTCACTTTAGGCCTGCCCCCAAGCATTGTTCTTATATTTGGAGCCAGTCGCATTTTTTTCCCATTTGGAAATGGAAATCCTAAATGTAATGGCATATTTAATGGAAAAAAACCCTGACAGTTATTTGGAGGGAGGAGGAATTTTACTTCTCTATTTTCCCATTTCATGTTTGTTTTCTTTCTCACCTCCTTCCTTTTATTCTTTCTCCTATCTCTGAAAAAAGGAAGGAAAACCACTATTTGGAGGCAAGGTAGGAGCAATATTTTGTCCTTGTTTTCAGTTGAGAGATTAGAAAAGTTCAAAAGTTTTACCCAGAAAAAGTCCACATGAAAAGTACCTGTCATTTTCTGATTAGCACTGTGATACTATTGATCAAAAGTATCCAGCCAACAAACCTGTGTAAATTAAACACGCTTGTGCGCTCTATGGAGCCAGCATTTCTTGGCAACTACAAAAGAAATGCTTTTTCTGTTTTAATTCAGAGAGCTTTACAAAGCTTATGCAAGTGGCCTTAGAGCTTGGGTTTCTTTTTATCTCACAAATATCAAAAAAGAGAGGTTCCCCCTCCCCCTCCCACAAACCTTCTCTTGCTAAAGAACTTCTCGAAGGACCAACAAAATCAAATTAGTTTTGTAGACTGCACTTAGAAGATAGTGGAGAATGCGGGTCTTTAACAAATTAAGCTTTTCTCCCATGTGTTTCTCAGGAGTTTTGATTCAATCAATCTCAGAAGAGTTTTTACACAGTCTGAATAAAAATTCTTTTAAAATCCATTTTTAAACCTTTCTCCCTTCCTCCATTTTTAATTCCCCTCAGTAGCTCAGAATTGCTTTCTGTTTTGAGGCATGAAATCCCTTTAGCTCCATTGCTTACCCAGCAAAGGAGAAGAACAAAGCAAGAGAATATGAAAAACAAAACACTCCCCAAGAAAATAATTAAATTTTCTTTTTTTCAAAAACCTTATCCATCATTATGCCATAAGAAAACAACAACAACAAATTATTACCAAAACATACACTTTTCCCCTGTCTTGTGGGAACACAGACATCTATCAAACAAGAGAGAATCCTGTGCTATTGTGTTTGGGTACTAAGATGGATGCACAAACTGCCCTGGCTGTAGCCTCCAGAAATGTTGTCACCAAACAAATGTTGCCATTAAAGTGTTGGTAGGAGGTCCTTTAGGAAAAGCCAGGAGAAAAACCTTTTTTTTTTTTTTCTGGGGGGGGTGTTGCGTAGGAAAACCAGCTAATAGCTAAATCTGGAAGTACAGCTGGGTGCTCTTAAATTAGAAATCTTTAGGAGGTCTCCCACACATCCCTGCAAGTTTGCTGAAGAGTTGTGCATTGCTGCAGATATGTTTCACCTCCTCCAGATTTTCTGTTTCTTGCTAAGCTTCTCCAAGGCTTTCAGCCTCTCTCAGTTAACTCCCCAGTGTCTCTCTGGCCAGGGTCTCGCTCCTCTTCCATCTCTCCTTCCAATTCTCTCAGTTCCTTGGTATGGTTTCAATCCTCTATCTCAGCTGCTCAAGAGGACAGAAAATTGGCTCAGTGGATTTCTCCCCTTCTCCATCAGCTGCCCCTGTTGTTTATCTCATTAAGGAAAAAAATAAGCTGATCCAGATGTATGAGTAAAAAACCACTTATTTTCTTACCCATTTTCTTGCATCACTCTTCCCTGCAGGCAATTTGATTGTTATTTTACAATACAGGCAGAAGATAATTTTCCTACATACAGTGTTGCTTGGCCCTGAATCTGAGGGATTGTCAATTTTCCCCTGCTTGCAGCTGAGAATAATTTTTCAGAAAAGATGGTCATGCTCCAGCCTGAGACAACCAGCACAGGGTTTGAGCTCTGCCTTGCAAGGACTCGTGCATAAAAGGCAATGTTCTGAATCCTGGATCTTAACCCCACACAATTTAGGTACTTGTAAGCAATGGGATTATCTCACCAGAGAGGTGGGCAGTTTTTCCAGGATCAGTGATTATCGTTAGAGATACAGGAGAGAAGTAGTTCCTCTCTTACTGATGATACACAAAGCAAATTTCTTTTAAAAATGTGAATATTTACCACAGTTGCTGTGCAGGCTTTGAGGCTCCCACGTTTAGTGGGAGGAAAAGAACAACAAGAAAAGAATAATAATCAATTACTGTTCCTCAATGCCTTCCTCGCTAAGGCTAAAGTGAATCTTGGTTTGAAACTAAAATAAACAGAATTCTTGTGCTCATTGTTTCAGGAAAGATCCGCAGAAATCAGGTGCTTTGGGCTCAGGGCCTCTAGAGGTCACCAGAACCTAATTAATGAGCAGTGCTGAACCTGTCTGTGAAGTGCAAATTGCTTCGTTTTGATTGGGAATTTCCGCCTCTGCGGCTCTGGGTCTCCCCTCTCCCAGGAATCCGGACTGTCATTGCCTGGAATAACAGGAATCCGGCCAAGCCATTCCTTGCTGGAGCTGGGCTGGGCAGCAGGCAGCTCCCTTTGGGGGCAAGGCACAGTCACCTAAATGGCTTCTTCCCTCTGCACACTGTCCCGATTTTGTCCCGTGCTTCTGTGATAAATCCTGCCCTGGCACAGCCCGAGTCTCCTGTGCCCCCGGGCAGTGGCTTTGGCACACCTCTGCAAGCCCAGGGAATTCCAGGGGTGTTGCCAAAGCCAGGGGTTGCGAGGTGTATGACAGCAATAACTCAAAAGGGAACACGGGCTGAGCCTGCAGGTTGGGCCCTTAGCAAGGATTCTTCTACCTAAATCCTTGCCTTGCTAATTATGATCTGCACAGGAAACCCTGTGAGGAGCATGGTTTCCTTCCAGGTCACCCTGTGCTCTATTTACAGGCAGGGTTTAGAGGAGAGCTGCAATTATGATGAAGTGGTTGTCATGGGACCTCCTCTGCTTCATGCAAGAGCAGAAGGGAAAGCTCAAGTAATTTCCCTGGAACTACCTCCAGGGTTCAGGAATGAGACAGGCTAGGGAACTTGGTACAGTTGAGGGAGACTGTTTATTTCAAGACAGCAAACAAAAGCTGATCCTTTCAGGAGAAATTCCTCTGGGGAGAGCAAAGGTGTTTATTTTGGGATGCCTGTGGTGTCTCTGGAGAGAGATTTTTCTCTTTGGAAAGCCAGGAGTGCTGAATGCAGATGAGTGGCCTGTACCCCCCCAGGATGCTGAGGGTGTTATGGGGGGGCTGCTGCAAGGGGATCCTCACAAAGGCCTCCTTGGCTTTTAGGTACAGAGCACTGCAGGCCCAGGATGTTTCTTTGGAGTCCAAGGAGTTTCTTCTGGATGCAGAACAGGAGATGAGGCTTTGCCCCTTTTGCTCCTGTCTGTGGCCCCTCCCTTGCCATGTGGCAGCAGGTGACTCCCCTGTGCCTGCTCTGGAGCAGCAGTAATAGGATCTCCCCGAGGCTGTTTGCTGGGATTAGCAGGTGTGTTATTTTTGCAGGCTGGAGCTGCGACACTGCAGGTTGGCAGCAGGCCGCGTGTCAGATCCTAATCCCAGGCAAAGCCCCTGAGAGGTCACTAAAACCACAAACAGAGGTAAGTGCCCACCTAAAAAAGGTCAGGATTATATTCCTGGTAGCATACCAGAGAGAAAACACTTACAGCCATTCTTTATTTCCTCCCCTTTCAAAAGATGCACAGAGTTAAGGGCTTCCCTTCTCAGTTCCCTTTCAAGGCAGGGTCCTAGAGAAACCTTGCTGTTTCTCCCCCTTTCCCAAACAGCAATCTCATCAAAATTTCTTGGTGGCTGCCATCTGTTGCAAGCAGAACACCACTCCTTTTGCTATTTACAGTGCAATTAACCTTCAGCAAATTAGCTTGTGACTGTCATGAAAGGATTAATTAAGGCAACACACCCTTGACTTGTTCCCACCATGCATTTATGCAGGTGCACCCACGGCTCTGCCAAAGCCCTTCCAGAATCAGGGGAGTTGTTTTTATCCTTTCTCTATTATCCCAGCAAATTTGCCAGCCAGGGGAGATGCTTGAGGGATGGGCTCCAGCAGCCACAGTCCCATGGAAGTGGCTGTGGAGACAGAAGACCTGGCCTTGCCCAGCAGTGCCAGTGCTTCCCCACTGCCGAGTGTCCCTGCCCTGGAATCAGGATGTGGGGCCATGACTCAGCCAGCTCAGCTCACAGTTGGAGTTGAAGCAGCCAAAGGGTGAAGCTGCTTCCAAAATATCAGGCTGTGATGTGCTGCAGCCTTGCTTTGGAAGCATACCCTATTTTGCCTAGCACCATCAGATTCCATCTGGATTCCTGTGCCTGGGAGGCAGAAGAGGCCAGGGCTTCCTGAGAGCCCCAGATCCTGATCTGTGCAGATGTGCAGGATGTGTCTGGGTCAGCAGACAACCCTGTGCTTGCTCGAGGCTTGTAGAATCCTCAGGGAGATAAGCAAACCCTCCCAGCTCCAGCACAGCCTGAGTGCTGGTGCAAAAATAGGCATTGGCCAGAGAATTCCAGCACAGTGGCCCTGCCTCTGCTCCTCTTCCCACCAGCTGGAACTCCTGGCAGAGAGGCAGTGAGACTGGTAAAGGCTGTCGTGTCTTAAAGCAAAGCAGCTTCTTGTTGTTTAATCCCAGATGGCAACTAAGGACCAGCAGCTGCTCACTCACTCACTCCCACCTCCCCCTTCTGTGGGATGGGGAGGGGAACTGAAAAAAAGCAAAACTCATGGGTTGAGATAAGAACAGTTCTATACTTGAAATAAAGTAAAAAATAATAACAACAATAATAATAGGAAAAAGAGAGATGAATAAAGCCCACAAGAGACAAGTGATGCACAGTACAACTGCTCACCTCCCCCCAACCACTGCCCAGCCTGTCCCTGAGCCATGGTCAGCCCCAGTTCATGTGGACACCACACTCTGGGCTGAGGAATATCCCTTTGGCCAGCTTGGGGCAGCTGTCCTGGCCATGCTCCCTCACAGCTCCTCACTGGCAGAGCACGAGGCACTGCAAAGTCCTGGATTTAGAGTAAGTGCTGCTTAACACACTGATGTTTTAGGTGTTGCTGTGAATGTTGTTCTCATGCTGAATCCAAAACACAGCCCTGTACCAGCTACTGGGAAGAAAATTAACTCTATTCCAGCCCAAAGCAGGATACAGCTGCCAGAAAGGATGTCCTGAAGGCAAAAATCTCGGGGCTGAAAGCTGCAGGAGAGCAGCTGCTGCACAGCAGTGCAGGTGGTGGCAGTGCCAGGAACACCTGCATTGCTTCAGTTCTGCTGTCAGCAGCCCCTGGCTCACACTGTCTTGCCCAGCATGGGCTTGTCCTGCTGGAGCTCTGGCACTGCCACCTCCTCCTCGTGCTGAGAAATGTCCCACAGATTGGATCTGGGAGGTGACATCAGGCCGGGGCCGGAGGGCCTCTTTTTAAACCACAGCATCACTTGCACCCCTCAAAGTTAAAGAGAATTATGATCTCTGGTAGTGCTCCACACTCACATTTCTTTGTCACTGAGATTCTCGGGGCACAACACAGCCACACTGTTCTGACAAACCTGGGCAGTATTTTCTAATTACCATCCAATGTAAACCACTTGCTTGCATTTCTTTGGATCCATTAATTCTGAAAGCACAGCTAAAGTAAATAATTAACTTTGTTTTGAGCTCAGTCTGTGCTTGGATGGGCCAGATAATACAATACTGTTACTCCTTGATGATGAAAGTGTTAACTAATGTTGTCTCTTATAAAAGAAGAAATCAGGTATAAAATTACATCATCATTAATGCATTTCTGCCATCTCTTTGCATTTCTTCTCTGATTTCTGAATGCCATCTAGGCTGGAAAACTTGGAGGCTTTCAGGGTTTTGCATTCACGTGTGCATCCTAAGGAATCTGGAGTGCATAGAGACCTAGATGCATACTATTCCCAGCCTCCTCCTGGATTTCTCTGATGGAAAAGTACTCAAGAGTCAGCTTGGATGATACCAGCCCTGGGGCCCTGGGCAGCAGCATACTCTGATCCTGAGGTATGCATAAACACAGCCTGTGGTGACACAAAAAGGTGAAAACCACTCAGCAATGCTGGGAGGAAAGGCTGAAACAGCCTCTGATGTGATGATGGTGAGCTCAGAACTCTTCACACTCTTCTGGAACAGACATTCCTATCCATATTCAGGGCACCCAAAAGCTGGCAGGGAGGAGTTAGGGATGATCCCAGTTCCAGCCTTACCCTCTGTGCTGCAGCAGTACCTGGGCAGGGAGGCAGCTGCCCAAGCCCACAACAGAATCAAGAGGCTGCAGCTTCACAGATGATTACAGCACTGTGAAGACTGCACCACAAATTAAATAACAATAAAATTAAAACAAAGCACAGTTGATAGAGGATAATGAAACTGATGAGTATACTAAAGCATTACACAACTACCTCTTGCAAAGTCCTTACTAAGGAAAGGACTTACATGAAAGAGGAGTGACCAATGTAATTTGCTGGGTTTATGGGCATTTTTTGGAAATTCAGGTTCCTATCTAGTTCCTTAGACTTCTGTATCTTATTTAGTAGCAAAAACTAACCAAACCCCTGCTGCCACAGGAACCATAAATCAAAATCTCAAGATGTTCCCAATCAATGTGAACATAAACTCAGTGTAAACCCAAGTGAGTGGCACTGCCATGGTGCACTGAGCTGTCACATGGGCCCAGCTGTCACACTGTCTGTGTGAGGGACAGTGACCTCCAGCAGATGGGCAGGGTGCACTCCTGGCCATGCTAATCCTTTTACCTGGGCTGAATCTGATAAGAATCCCAGCTCCGAGCCCTTGGCATCAAGGGGTTGTGCATCCTACGGGAGGGTGAGTTCCACCAGCCCCAGGAAGACTGTGGTGGGAAAGCTCCTTTGTCAAGACGTGGTGGATGTGTAGGTTCTTCAGCTGCAGGAGAGGAGCAATGGCATGTGTGGGGCTGATGAGCTGTTCCTAATTTCCAGTGAGTCAAATAAGGTTAAATAATCCCTCTTCAGTGAATTGGGTCATTGGCAGTGACCTGTTCTGGAAAAGTGGCCTCTGATGCAGAAAGTGTTAAGGCACTTTTCATTTCCCCTTCCAGGCGAAGCACAAGTTGATTAGGAACACTAAGATGATTACCTCTGCTTTGCTCTATCTCTCAATTATGCCCTAATTAATATTGATTAAAATCTGGCAAAGGCAGCTTAAAGCACCTGCTGGGCTTTTATCTGCAGTTACTTCTTCACCCCAAACCTACAGCTCTTAAACTGCACAATGCAGTCTGACTATTACAGATCCAGCTGTACCTGTGATGGCTGGAGCCTCCTCCCACAAACTGCACCTTTGGTCCAGCTCTTTAGGGAAGGATTTGGCATGGCAGCTCTTAGCTGGGGGTCCCTGGTTGTTAATGTGAGATCCCAAGACAGCAGGCTTGGGATCTCTTAGTTTTAGGTTTAAACTAAATGTCTCTCCAGCTGTACTGGGTGCTGGTGAGGCCACACCTCAAGTGCTGTGTCCATTTCTGGGCCCCTCAGTTCAGGAGGGACATTGAGGGGCAGGAGAGAGCCCAGAGAAGGGAACAGAGCTGGGGAAGGGTGTCTGGAGCAACAAGTCCTGTAAGGAGAGGCTGAGGGAGCTGGGGATGTTTAGGCTGGAGAAAAGGAGGCTCAGGGGTGACCTTATTGCTCTCTACAGCTCTCTCACAGGAGGGTGTAGCCAGGTAGGGAGTGGTCTCTTCTCCCAGGTAACCAGGGATGGAGGAGAGCACTGTCAGGGGAGGTTTAGGTTGGACAGCAGGAAGGATTTCTTCACAGGAGGAATGATTAGACATTGGAATGGGCTGCCCAGGGAGGGGATGCAGTCACCATCCCTGGAGGTGTGTAAGGAAAGGCTGGATGTGGCACTCAGGGCCATGGTCTGGGTAACACAGTGTTGATCCTGGATGTGGCACTCAGGGCCATGGTCTGGGTGACTTGGTGGTGTTGAGTCACAGGCTGGACTCAGAGATCTTTCCCAGCATAATCCAATCTGTGATTGTGTGAGGAAAGCCCCGGAGGAGTGGAGCTGTGAAAGCCCCGGAGGAGTGGAGCCCCCTCCACCCTCCTTCCTCCCTGGCCCCTCACAGTGTGTCGAAGAGCGTGTTAAGACACAGAGAAACGGGTCCTGGAACACCGGCATGGGCACTGCCCTGGGATGGGAACTGCACTGGTGTGAAAAATGCGTATTTTATGATTGGCTTTTGGCAAATATTAAAATGAATATTATATGTGTTGTGTTAGAAAGTAATGCTGTATTAATTCTCTTAAGTAGTGTGTTAAATATAGTTTTAGGTTATAACAAAATGTTAAAATAGAAACTATGCTATGTAAGGTACTTTTTTAAAGAGAGGACTAGCGCAGCGAGATAGCAGCCACAGGACACCTAAATCTTGCGGAGAAAAAAGAATTTATTGCCCTCTTATCGAGTTCTTCTCACCTTGCTCAGCCCTGAAGATGCCGTCAGGATTCAGAGGAAGAAGTTGACACTGACCAGACAGAATCCTGTATTTGAATGGAATTTATGCATCATGTATGAGGTGTATAAATATACAACAGGCTGGTGCTTTTAAAGGTTAATCCTCTGCTAATGTGTGTCCTTTTCCAGGCTTATTTTGCCCAGAAAGAGATACCCGGACTGTCCGTAACTCTTCGTTTCTATTGTCTCGTATTGTCCTAATCCAAATTGTTCAGATTTTTATTACTCTAATTAGATTACTGTTTTTATAACCATTTTATTACTATTAAGCTTTTAAAATTTTAAAAACAAGTGACTGGCGTTTTTCACACCCGGGACGGGCACTGCTGGGAACAGCCCCGGCCACCGCGGGGCCTCCCGTGGAACCAACCACGCTGCTCGGAGACAGCAATCACTGCTAAGGAGTATTTTTTATTATCTATTTTCTACTTATATACACATGATCTACAGGTTTTGTTTATATTATCCACCGAAACGCGTGCTGGAGCGTTTCAGACTGGGCTTTGTTTGCCGCTGCTTTTAACGCTGTAAAATCACGCTGTGGGAACCGGGACAACTCCGCGCGCGTCGCTTTAGTTTTCCTTTGCGCGGTAAATGTGCTGACTTGCATTGCACGGCCGCACCCGAACTGCGGCCCCTCGCAGCGCCTGACCGTTCCTGTCGGGATCCCGGAGCGCTCCCGTCTGTCCGTGGCCGCTCCCGGGAGGAGCCCGCGGTCCCTGCCCGCTCTACCCCGGGGCTCTCCCGCTGCCCCGGGCCCGGAGGAGATGAGGGAACGCCGGAGCTCCGCCCCTTCCCGCGTGACGTCACCGCGCCGGAAGGGTCTCGGCGCGCCCGTGACGTCAGCCCTTCCTTCTTTCCCCGGGAGGCCGGAGTGAGGTAGGAGCGGGGCGGCCGCGATCCCGATCCGGATCCACCGCCATCCGCGCCCGGGCGGCCGCGGGAAGGGGCAGGGCGAGGATGGAGAAGGGATGGGATGCCGCTGAGCGTGCCGGGGGTGTCGCTGAGCTGTCCCCGTGTCCCCGCAGGGCGCCATGGGCCGCGTCATCCGCGGGCAGAGGAAAGGCGCGGGCTCCGTGTTCCGCGCCCACGTGAAGCACAGGAAGGGCCCGGCCAAGCTCCGCGCCGTGGACTTCGCCGAGCGGCACGGATACATCAAGGGCATCGTCAAGGTACGGGCGGGCCCGGCTCCGCTGCTCGGGGGCTTTGGGCACCGCGTCCCTGGGCCCGAGCCTCACTCCCCCTGCCCTGCCAGCGCTGCCCGCGGCCCTGTGGCTGGGCCTTATCCCGTCTGGTCCCGATCCGGGGTTCTCTGCTCTTAAATAGATCATATTCCGTGCAAAGTTAAACTCTTGTAGGTTTGTGAGAAGATCTCAGCAGAGGGGGCACCCTTGGTCAGCAGTGGGGTTTTTGCTGGAGCTTTGCTAAGAGTAGCAGTACCACCGTGGTTTTATGTTGCCTAGGAATTCCCTGTGCCTCGGGAAACGTGGCTGGGAAGTTTCCCATGTAGTTAATTTTTTAAAAAAATCAAATATTTGTAAATGCCAAGTGATATCCATAATTTTAGTCTTGAACAGTAGGAGCAAGGCAGTACCTGTATTTGGGGTGTGCTAGTGGTTCAAATTTGGGGTGTGCTAGTGGTTCAAATTTGGGGTGTGCTGGTTCAGGGGTGCTGCATGGACTTTTTTGGGGTGTCAGGGACTGTGGAGTGCCAGCAGTTCTACTGTCCAGGTGCTCTGAGCAGTTCGTCAGCGTTTTACAGCCTGGTCATGTTCAGTTGTAGAGAGAATTTTCTTCATCTTCACTTAACTGCAGTGATGGTAGAAGATGGGTAGTAATGTTTGGCTTGAACTTGGTCCTACACAGGGGATTTGGCCAACAGGGCTGAAAAAACGTCAGCAGTGGACACCAACAGTTTGTGAGCTGTCCTAAAAAACAAACACATCTTACAGATGTGTCAGAGTCACTTGTCTGTAGTCTGTAAATGCATGGTTGGGTGTTTTAATCCCAGTGTGCATCAGGAACAGAATGCACGTGTTTTTTTCAAGTGTAAAAGAAACAAGTTGTGCTTCCTTATTTAGGAGCTTCAGAAACTTTGTTTTAGCAGATTGTTAGAAATGCTGCAATCCCAAGGAAACACAGGGAGAAGTCTCTGCCTGTGCCCAGCTCTGTGCTGCCCAAAGGTGGTTGTGCAAAGTGAAAGTGGATTTCTTATAGGGAGAGACTGGATTCCTGCAGAATGTCAGGAATAGAACTGTTCAGACAGGATTAGCTCCAAGCAGCACACTTACCCAGGCATTGTCCTGTGATCAGTGAATGATTTGGGCTGGAAGGGACCTTAAAGCTCATCCAGGTCCAGTCCCTTGCCATGGGCAGGGACACCTTCCACTATCCCAGCTTGCTCCAAGCCCCACTCAGCCTGGCTGTGAACACTTCCAGGGATGGGGCAGCCTGTGCCAGGGCCTCCCACCCTCACAGGGAGGCAGGGGCCGTGTCCTGCCCTAGAGCAGCTCTGCATTCCCACAGGACATCATCCACGACCCCGGGCGGGGCGCGCCGCTGGCCAAGATCGCTTTCCGCGACCCATACCGCTTCAAGAAGCGCACGGAGCTCTTCATCGCCGCCGAGGGCATCCACACCGGCCAGTTCGTCTACTGCGGCAAGAAAGGTGGGCTGGGCTGGGCTGGGGCAGAGCTGAGCTGGGGTTTGGGCTGGGCCAGGCAGGATGTCCCAGCTCCTGGAGTTCAGGCTGCCAGTGTGCGGGACCCTGCTGCCGCAGCCCTCCTGTGTTCAGCAAGGCTGTAACCCCAGCCCAGGGCCCCCAATGAAGCTGTGGCTGCTCTCTTGCCTCTGCAGCCCAGCTGAACATCGGGAATGTCCTGCCCGTGGGCACCATGCCCGAGGGCACCATCGTGTGCTGCCTGGAGGAGAAGCCGGGTGACCGCGGGAAGCTGGCGCGTGCCTCCGGGAACTACGCCACCGTCATCTCCCACAACCCCGAGACCAAGAAAACCAGAGTGAAGCTGCCCTCAGGCTCCAAGAAAGTCATTTCTTCTGCAAACAGAGCTGTTGTGGGTAAGGAGCAATCACTGTGAACTTGTCGCTGGGTGATTGTCACTGAATCTTCCCAACAACGTCCCACTTTCAATAACCACCTTGAAAATAGTGTCATGTGCAGGCTGGACAGTCTGTGCTCAGGTGCCTGGCTTGTATTTTACACCTGCATTACTTTTGATTGTTGCTAACCTAAATTTGGAGGTTTGACTTAGTGAGAGGACAGAAAAGTAGATGCTCATTGTCCTCAGGAACTGTTCAGCCTGTAAAATCTGCAGTTCTTGGGGAAGGACTTAGATGGGAAATGGCATTTTGATTTCCTGCTTCTGGTGCACTGAAGGAGCCTGCTGGTGATGTCCAGTGGGTGGAGTGTTCTGGGAGGTCTGACAGGGAATGACAAAACCACTGCCAAGAAGCAGAGGCTGCACCAGGTTTGTTGTGCACCTGACAGCTGAGATGGCTGCTGGTGATACTTGCCTGCCTCTGCAGGGAAGACACCAAAGTGAGTAATCTGGAGTGTTAATCCAGTAAAATTGACTCAGTAAATCATGAAACAAGTAGGCATCTGACCTCAAAGTTCTTCACAGTCCCCTGAGCTCTTTCAATTCATACTTCACTTCAAAAGCTTAATGTTCAGGAAATCATTGCAATAAAAGTGGCAGTGCTTTAGAAAGAGAGCTCAATCTGTGTGTAGTGGATCAGAAAGAAGGCTGTAGCTCAGCTCTGATGTCACTGTTGGTGCTGGCTTTCCCTGGTGCTGGTGTGTGACCGTTCCTGCCCTTCCCTGCAGGAATCGTGGCTGGTGGAGGCCGTATTGACAAGCCCATCCTGAAGGCCGGCCGTGCCTACCACAAGTACAAGGCCAAGAGGAACTGCTGGCCACGTGTCCGTGGTGTGGCCATGAACGTGAGTCTGGCTGCAGTCATCCCTGTCCCCTCTGACCGTTCAGGGAAGATTTGTGGGATATTGGGAGGAGCCTGGCATGTGTCTGGGAGGGAAACTTCCCAGATAAATGTGCAGCCACGGGGTGAGTTAGCAACACTCGATGGTGACTGCACCACGTGAAAAGTGAAGTAGTTACTTCTTTATCCCCTTGAACCTGTTGATTTCTGTGGAGCACCAGTTTCTGTGGTTACATTGCTGTCTTGCTTCCCCCCTGGGCAGCCTGTGGAGCATCCCTTCGGAGGAGGCAACCACCAGCACATCGGGAAGCCCTCGACCATCCGCAGGGACGCTCCGGCGGGACGCAAGGTGGGGCTGATCGCCGCGCGCCGCACGGGCCGGCTGCGGGGCACCAAGACTGTGCAGGAGAAGGAGAACTGAGCTCCCAGCCTGGGGGCTGCACAATAAATCTGTACAACACAGCTCGTGTGCAGTCCGTGGTGTCTGCTGCTGCAGTGGGGGTAAAGCTGGGATCGTGTTCAGCACGGGAAGCTGTGAGTGGAGATTTGGGGTTTTTCCCCTTGCAGGGATTCTCTCAGCCAGCACTTGCAGTCTGCTCCGCAGGCTGGAGTTACACTGCTGTGGATGCTCTTGCGTCCTGGTGTGGTGTTCATGTTGGCCTGGTTCCATGGAAGCTGAGGCCTGACAAAGCAATCAAGTAATCTTTGGTTAAACTTGAGAATCTGGTTGAAAGGATGCTCTGTTTCCTAAGTTCATAATCTCTAACATAATGGTTTTCCATTTTCATCTTTTGGGGCAGGGGAACCTTGAGTTGCAAACTTGGGGAGTATTTCAGCTGCTCTCACTGCAATATTTGAGCTTCCTTTTGGAAGTGTGAGGCTCGAGCCAAATGAAAGGTGCCAAAAATTCAAGGTGTCACACAGACTGCCCCCTACTCATCAGTTTCTGGGAAGGGCAGACAGCTTCAAACATCTCTTTGCAGGTTGGTCATGATGGGATATTCCAAGGTGCTGCAGTAACGTGGGCAGTAGCACTAATGTCCCCTGGGAAGCTGTGTTCTCCTCAGAACAGCTGTCCTGTGAAAAGCCAGCTTCTGTAAGGGAAAGAAAAGTAATGGGGTTTAGTGCAAAGTGGCTTCTACAGCTTTGCTGGACTGGCCTTAGGAAGGAAAAATCACTGAAAGCAGCTGGGGCTCAGCTTCATGTCTGAGCACACCCAGAGCCAGGGCTCCTGTTGATCTGGAGCAGCTCTGGCAAGGCAGGAGGGGTCTGAGCTAAGGACCAGACTTCCCATGGGAATGACTTGCATTGATGGGAAACCAGTGGAATGCAAAGTGGGAAAAGTCTTTTCTACACCCACCCACAAATCCAGTACTGGAGCTGCCCATGTGTGTCTGGGGAGGGAAAGTTGATTTAAAAAGCCCAAACCGCACCTTGGAGAAAGGCATCAGAGCCCACTGGGGAGAAAAAGCAAGGACAAGTTTTATTTGTTTATATTGCTCCAATTCCATCAAGGTCTGAGCTTCACATCTGCTCTTGCCATGAGGTCAGAAGCTCTTGGGTTCCTGTAACACTCCTCCCAAACACCATCAGAAGAGCAGCTGAAGAATTTAATGTTCCACAACAATTTGCTTTAAATGCACCTGAAGGACTCACAGAAAATCATGGTTTCCAACCACGTTTGGGTCTGTTGACTCCATATATACTTTTGGGAAGAGGGAGATGGATACTGACCCTTGGCTGCCTCTGCTGCTGTTCCAGGCTCTGGCACTGCCCACCAGTGTTCACAGCCACAGGGTCAGTGCACCGAGTCCGTCAGTAGGGAGTAATTAATACAAATTATTAAAAATAAATAAATACCATATTACAGGGTTTAATGCAGCTCCAAACACATTTAATGTAAATACATAGGATGCAATGCCAGCGTCTTGGTTTGGAAAGACAGGAGTCTGCTAAGGAAGGCAGGAGCCTCTCTTGAAATTGAGAATGTAAACCTTCTTCACTCCTCTGAATTGCTACAATTTTAAATTAAGGGGCTCTCAGGCAAAGATATGGGAGCAGGCAATAACAGTTCTTTAATAGGGAAGAAATAAAAAGGATAAAATAAACAATACAGTCTACTGGAACAACACTGACAGAGTCAGAACCCAACCTGACACCCTGTGGGTCTGGGTGTTGGTGGCAGTCCGATTGAAAATGTGGCTGCAGTCTTCTGAAGTATCAGGCGTGATTCTGTTGGAGCAAGGGGAATCTGTAGAGAAGGATGTAGTCTTCTTCTGAAGATCCAGGAGGAAAAGGCAGCTGCTGTTTTTCTGGGGAATCTCGTGGAGAACAAAACTGAACTGCAATTTCAGAATCTCAGAGTATATGGGGTAGCAGTGCTTGGCTCTTCCCTCTGGGCGGAGCATCTCACAATGGGATGTTACAGTTCTTATCAGTCATGCACCGATATTCAATAGTCTGTTATCAGCGGAGGTCCCCTCCCGAGGAAGGTGTGAATGTGGTCATTCAAAGAGAGAGATAAGGCAAACTGCTCACTTGACAAGGTAATCAGCCATACAGATGGTAATGGAAAACATCTTGCATGCAATCTTCAACAGCCAGAAATCTCTAAATTCACACAGTAGTATGAGGATTTCAAAGATTGTTCTCCCTTCACCAAACTCCAGTTGCAGCCACTATTCCAGTGCAGTCTTCTGTCACCAACACGGACATGGAACTTTAAAAAGCCACTGTGATCCTGGCAAATTACCAGAAGACTCAAAATGCTTTTCCAGCCCCAACAGCTTCAGTGCTAAAAGTCTGTGGAAAGAAACATTAGGGAAGAAGGAGTAAGAAAGCAAATAAACAATGAAAGGCTCTAAAGAAACCAACTTTCAATGAAAAATATATTTTCTAAACTAAAGGTCTAATTTAAGCTGTGGAATAGAGGTGAACTCCAGCAGTTTACACGACAGGGGAAGTTAAGACAATTAACAATGTAATAAGAATTTAAAAATTAGCAATAAAAATATATAGGTGAGTTCCTAACAAGCTTAACTTCAGGTGAAAGCCCTGAACAGAAAATGAAAACGCGGCTGAAGTTAAGGCAGTCCCTGTGCTCTGCGTGGGCTGAGCACCAGGCTCAGGCTCAGCTGAGCAGGGCAGAGCTCCCTCGGAATCTGCACTGCAGAAATGAGAAATCAACCAGGCAGGGAAAGGGCAGAGGAGCCGGAGCTGCTGAGCACAGGAAAGCACAAACCTGGCCCTCAGGTGGCAGGGGCTCGACTGAGGCAGCTCCATCCAACACAAAAACACTTTCAGATGTAAATGAAGCAAATAAAAAGTAGAAAGCACACGGCTGCTTCTGTGGTCCTGCCCTTCCTCTACCCCCACTGCTCATGGTATGGAATCACAGGCTGATTTGGGGCTGAAAGGACCTGGAAGATCATCTAGTTCCAACCCCCTGCTGTGGGAGTAATTATGTAATGCGCTGTAATTATGCTTTAATTGTGTATCATAATCAGCAACCTCCTGCTCAAACCAACTGTTTTAGCAGCATGACAGAATACCCAGTTGATTTGCTTGTATGGTTTATATCCAGGATACTTCACTTCATGGAGGTGCATCTCAATTCCCAACCCCAGTACTGCACAGAAGACATGAGCTACTATAGATACAGTCAAACTTAAAAACCAAAGCCATGCTCGTTAGTAAAACAATAATGATTATTATTAATGATTATTATTATTAAACCTCCTCACATAAAGATCAGCACAGTTACAGAAATCTTGAAATGAAACAGCAAACTGTTTTAAAGAAAGATGTTAAGTGTTCCTGCAGAATTCTCAGAGGTTATTTCCAGTATATGGCTTTGTCTGCTGAACGAAAAAAATTAAAAAAAAAATGCATATCAGTGAAGCACTAAAGCCTTCCTTTAGAAGGGCTTCAAATTTCCATCTACTGAAAGAGCAAACAGCATTTTCTTTATACTTTTTTAAGAGTGTGTTGTTGAGAAGCACCAAGTGCTACCTAAACATGGACAGGTATCACAAATTCCTTCCCGATAAAAGAACCCACACTGACATCACTGTCCCCTGCCAACACCCCCGTGGAAACAGTAGGAGGGTCAGGGAAGCAGGAGGGAGGGTCACTTCACCCCGAGGTTGTGGGAATCCACAAAACCAGAGGGTTTTGGGAAAGCTGCAAAAGGCAGGCCTCAGAGACAGCAGAACTGTGATTAGAGCTAAGCAGCAGCCATGAAATGGGTCAGCAGAAAAATTATTTAAAAAGTAGAAAAGCAAGGGCAAATAGAACAACGGTCTGTGTATTAACGCTTGTCTAGAATAACTCCCTAAGCTACAGAAAAGTTTATCTAGCAAGATATTAGGAAGTTTGAA
Organism: Camarhynchus parvulus; assembly: GCF_901933205.1. Taxonomy (NCBI): domain Eukaryota; kingdom Metazoa; phylum Chordata; class Aves; order Passeriformes; family Thraupidae; genus Camarhynchus; species Camarhynchus parvulus. The sequence continues at coordinate 7,835,576 of NC_044571.1, forward strand.
GCTTAATAATGGAGCTCTATGCATTGTGTTTTAAGGCTTACAAGCAGGTGTTGTATTCAAAATAAGCAGGCATTGTTTTAACCAAAGGTACGTGTGCTTATAGTGGTTGGATAGAACTACTGTCCATGTGCTTTTGCTTTGTGTGATTGGTCAAAAAACTTATAAAGTAAGTTGTAACATAAACTTCTTGGTCTGTTGCCTGAGATGTGAGCTGCTGGCATCTTCCCATTGTCATAACCATGTAATGAGACTGATGCTGGAAAATAAATCAGCTCAAGGCACGTTCCACAGCCGCCCCGTCCCGTTTGTGATCTGTACATGGACCCCCGGCTGGCGATAGAGGTCACTGCCCCGGGGCTTCCCACAGCACCACTCCCAGCCTGACTGCCCAGCCCTGAGAAATCAAAGGGGAGCAGCTCTGGAGGACGCACAGCCTGCTACACACTGGTGCAGGCAGGGAAGAACTGCAGAGGGAGATTCAAGGGAACAGTGTGAGGTGAAAAAAGGCCAGAGCAAACCTATGCAGGGAGTTTCTGCAAAAAGGAGAGAGGGAAACAAGCTCCAGCATCAAGATCGCGATCCTGACTGTTATGCTGATGTTACCAGGTAAGTATCTATCAAATCCAAGGGAAATGCTTGGGGCTGTATTTTCAGCTAATGTAAAAACCACAGGAGCCCAAATTCTAAAGGGTTGCAAGGAGTCAGGTGATCAATAAATCTTTACAGCCTCCGCAGAGGTTAAATTAAAAAATGGCTTTTTTTGTCCTGCGGCATTAACAAATTCTCAGAGAGAAATGAGAACAGAAACATTCGTGGGAGTTAACATTTTTGCTGTTTTCATCAAAAGTTTTCTTCTCCCAGTTTACAGCAACCCCCCCACCCCCAGTGATCTGTTGGGATACATCCAGAGTGTACCCTAAATTCTCAGTTTTGCCACCATGTCAATGTCCACAGAATTCACACTCATGTCCACTCAGATGGGCAACATCGACTGAACAGCCAAGGATAAACTCAGGTGTTACAGAATCACTGGAGTGTCAGGGTTGGAGGGACCCCTGGAGATCACCCAGTCCATGCCCCTGCCAGGGCAGGGTCACCTGGAGCAGGTGACACAGGACTGTGTCCAGGTGGGTCTGGAATGTCTCTGGAGAGGGAGACTCCACAGCTGTTCCAGAGCTCGGCCACCTTCACTGTAAAGAAGTTCTTCCTCATGCCAAGCTGGAAGCTTTTGTGTCACCTGCTTCCATAATGTCCTTTTAAAATAGTTTTTTTTAATTTCACATTAGTATCACGAATTCCCAGAAATTTGCCACTGTTTTCCACTTTCATTTGCATATCTTCAAGAGCAAACTTGGGGAACCAGAGGTTTCCAGTAGCCCTCCATTGGGCCCACCTCACATTCCTTTGGGAGATGGCCCTTGGCTCTGGCAGAGCAAAGCAAGGGGCACGTGGCAGGCCCAGGGCTCACAGCAGCTCCTCAGCAGCTGCACCAGCTCCTCTTGGCCTGGAATGTGACAGGACACTGTCCCTGCAGCAGCTGCCACTCCCAGAGCCTCTGGCCCTCACAGGCATGAAGGTGAGGCCATTCCCAGCTTGTCTCCAGCCACTGCAGCACCATCAAACCGCTCTGTGGGTGCTACAGGAGGTGCAGAGGCAGCAGCAAACCTGGCTCAACTCCAGCTTTATTTATTCCCTGTCTTCATCACAGCGAGTCTCCTCCACCAACAACTTGGTTATATTGTATTTTAATAAATTCAACACAAGAGGCCTCCACTAGCCCATTCTTCAATTAAGTCCACATTTTATTTATGGTTTGCTGTTGGTACTTCAATCAGATTTATATATACATAATCTAAAACCTACATCAAAACCATGTTGACTGCTCTGAAGACCGAGAGAAGTGACACGATTGAAGTTTTCTTCCACAGCTCTATGGTAAGTCTACATTCCCACAGCAGGTTTTTGGTTCAGGTTGCAGAAGTGTTCAGAATGCCAATGCCAGGTCTCTCAGACTCGGAGTGGGAGGGTTACAGCTCTCTTTCAGCATTTCAGTCTTACACATAACCACAGTAGCAATCAGTAACATTTTTTTGTTCTAGATTAACACCTGGGTTGATCTGCAGAATCCTGGCTTTTCACATTCCCACATCTCCCTTTCTAAACCCTCACCAACACAGCTGGAAAACCAAGTCCCTCCCTGCAATTGCTGTGTAATTTGAACATTAATTGTGAGAGGATTTGATGCTACTTCACACGGGAGGAGAAATGTTTGAGAGTCCTCACAGTGCCACCTGAAAAACGCCAGTTCCTTCACCGGGATGCAAACACAGGTACCCCAAACAATTCCATTTATCCCCAGGGAGGCAGGACTGCAGTGCCTGCCCAGCAAACAGCCCCACCAGGTATTTGTGCACCTCACCTGGCCCGGGGCAGCTCCCACACGGCCGGAGCCGCTCCCAACAACGAACAAGAGGTAGAAAAGATTCACAGAAGCAGCTTGTGAAGGCCCTCGCTCAGCCCCCTCCCTGCCTTTATCTGCTCAGAGGATTAGACTTGGTACAGATCTTAGAAGAAGAAGAAGAAGAGTAGAAAATGCTTTACATGCTACTTAATCTGAAGTTGCTGCTCGGAGCAGCTCCTGGTGCCCAGGGAGCCCTGTGGTTCAGGACAGGTCTCACACAAAGGCTCAGCAGGGGTGTGTGGGGCCAGGCAAAGCACAGCTCCAGCTCCCCAGGGATTTCACACAGCATGACCTCTCCCTTCAGCAAAATATTCCAATTTCTGCTGTTTCACCTGTCCTCAGTCATGCACAGCAGGCAGACAGAATTGGTGAGTATCAGTAAGTCCTGAAGAACTAATCTTCACATTTCTAAGCTTTGGAATTTGCTTCCAGAAGACCTTCTGAGGACTTTAAAGCACCTACCAGATATTTAAATACAATCAAGTATATTAAGTGTCCAACTTTTCAATCCACCTTCTTTTCCAGAGTAGATTCCAGCAAAACCTACTGCTTTTATTCACCTGTAGAATAATGGTTCAATATAGAAAATGAAGGGAAAAAATACCCCAAACAACAACCAGCCAAAGAAAACCAGTACGCTACAAGCTATTAGAATTCCAGACTGCCATCAGTAGCACAAAGCTTTCCTACCCCACATAAATGAGAAGTTTTGAGATGACAAAGCCCACCTGGTCAAGGCTGTGGCTGCTGCTACTGCACTGTTGAAAGGCTCCAGGCTGCCTGGCAAATGTGGGGTTTTTTGGGGTTTTTTTTTCTTGCAGCAGCAAACAGCAGGACAGCAGGTGTGGGTAAAAACAGGAGGTAAACAACCATCATGGCAAGTGAAGGGATTTGATTCCAAGAGAATACAAAAATACTGAATATAAAAATGATCCTTGCAATCCAGAGTGAAAAACTCTGTAAGAAAGAATCACAAGAAATGATGGACAGGAATTTAAGAGTGAGGGACAAGAACTGAGCAGCATTTCAATAAATAAAGCTACAAAAAAGGCCAATAATACCTTTAAAAGCTGCACCTACAGAGGTATCACTACAGCAAAGGAACAGAACTGCTCACTTAATGGCTCAGGTGAAACCACACTTGGAAAGCATTCATCCAGCCCTGGGCATTGTATGAAAACAGGAACAGCACAACACCACAGCAGAAATGTGGATCAGGGAACAGCTTATAGGGGAAAACCAAACACTTATTAAACATTTTGCTGTGGTGTGGACTAAAGGGGACATCACTGCAAATGCAGACTGTGCAGCTCACACCACTTTGGGCAAAATACACCAACTTACTGGAACAGCAGTTCCAAATTAAGAACAAAAAATTAACATTATCAGACACTTTGAATGCTATAGAAACAGAGAAGGGAATGATCTTTTTTTCCTGCAGTGGATATTTTGTTATGGTCAGATTGTGGATGAAGTCATGGAACCTTTTTCCTCTTGTTTCTTTACTCAAGGTTATCTAATGGTTAAAAACTAGAAGACATTTTTTTGCACATTATTTTGATCACTGAACAATGACCCTGTCATTTCAGAATTGTGCTGCTATGATTTAAGGCTATATTAAATTCTTCCAAGGAAACAGCCTGTAGGTCAGTTTTATTATCAAAAAGTGGCTTCAAGGAGTTCTAAAGCTAAAAAATTCAGAGTTGGGTATTTAAAAATCTGATTAAAAGTTAGCCCTTATTCAGGAGTGTTTTTCTCCTTCAGGTTCCTCCATGCTTGTTTTGATTTGTCTGCTAACAAGAGCTCTGTCTTCTGTGCCACCCGCTGACTGAGCTGGCTTGACCCCAACATTTCACCAGCTTCCACTCTTACAGTGCTGAAATCAACTGAACTGGTACAAATGCTGCTGAAATCCATGGATCCACCACAACTTGCATTAGAAAATCAGAGGGCAGGATGGGGATGTCTGAATTTAATGGCTGGAATCTCTTGTCAACACACTTCCAGACACAGCCTACCACAGATACTGCAGGGGTGGGGCTGTGCACTTGCTCTTGTGAAAAAATGACACAGGAATGGTTACTGGACATTTAAAGCCCAGGGGAGACTTTTATCCCTTAGAAATAAAAGGACATTTGTGTAAGAACCTTAGGGATTTCCAGTGTGAAAAGTGACAGTGCTGAGGCTGGGTTAAAGCCCTTCCTCCAGTCTGGAACAAGGAGGGCTGTGCTGACATGGCAACCCCACTGGCAGGCAGGGACAGGGACACCCTGGAATGGCACAGAGGGCGCACACAGCTCACTGTGAGCCCAGCTGCCAGCCAGGAGAAAATTCAGAGCTCTAAAGAGCAGTTTGGAGTCACCTTCCCCACCAGACACCTGCAAGGAGGGCAGGAATCCTGCAGGAGGAAGCAGCTGGGATCCCTCCACTTTGCCTCCTGCCAGCAGCGCCTTGGTGCAGCTCCTGGTTTGTACCAATCACTTCCTACTGCTCCCAGAACACCTCTTCTGTCTGGCTCTAGGCAAGGCAGGTGCAACTTCACTCCCAAACCTCATGGCTGGGGGAAAGTGGTATCATGAACATGGTGGAGGGCATGACAAGTAAGTAGACAGAGAGCCGAGATCACTGTGGTCCTGATTATGCTGTGCTGGAGCAGAGCCACAAATGGGAAACTCCCACACCTGTCCTCAGAAATGTGAGGTTGGCATCAGCATCTCACCCTCCCAAAAATAAAGGTGTGTCTTTTGTCACTGGGGGGAAAATTTGCTTTCAATGTGGATTTGAAAGTGTGGGCTAACAAGGTTTAACTAAGATATTTATATACTTAATTGGTTACTCTGCAAATTCCCCACCAGGCCACTTCTTCCTCTAATTTATATAGTCAATCTTAATTTTTAGTTAAATTCATTGCACTGAAAGCTTCCCTGCAATGCCCAGTAACTGGAACTCACACCAACATAAACATGGAGCCACTTTGCCCTGACACAGCTCATCAGCCTATTCATTTCTGGCAAAAGACTTAAGAGGTAGACAAAATTTATTGAAATCAAAAATGAAGTAAATTGCTACAGCAGCCAATTTTTGCCCATTTTAGCTTTGGCAGAATGGCTAATCTCATTCTCTCCTGGATCTCAGGAAATATACAGGAAGTTTTGGAACTGTAAGTGCTTTTTCGTGATACATATGCTAAAACACACAAGCTAGGCACAACAGAGTGGCTGAGAAGGCATAATAGCAAATATGATAACACAAATCTCTCATGTTGTCTAAAGTTTCAGTCAGAAAAATAAAAAAAAATCAATGGGGGAGTTTCATTTCTTTCTGGCTCGATTTCAGCAAGATACACAAGCTTGAAAAACAGAGAACTGAAATTTTCAGAGCTTGTAGTCAGCTGGGAAAATAATGTGAAAAATTCCAAGTCAAGCAGAGTCCTGTTCTGCTTGTCCATTCCCACAAGTTTGAGTCCTGCAGGACAAACAAGCTTTGACAGAACCCTGAGCCATCTCCTTCTTGTCAAAGGGGTAACACAGGTGCAGGTGACCAACTCTGTAACCAAAACATAGTACATTTACTGGTACACAAACAGTGACTGAATTCTTTTTATATATGGCTGTACTATTTTTAACACTGACAGTAGCAAGTGTTAAAAGCTGAATTTAGTCACTAAACAACCACAATCCAAATGTACAAGATGGAGAAATTCTGCTCAGTAAGGTTATGGATTTCCCCCAAGGTCAAACTACACACTAACCCTGACTCAACATCACCTATGGATTTTCAGTTTCTATGTATTCCACGTTACACCGCCAGGAACACGAGGAATTGCTTTACTATTTATTGGTTCATTTTATGGAAGACCAGAGATTCCCTAGAAACTGTTCTAAACAGAAAACAGGACTGAAATCAGTGATGGGGGAATGAAATCTTTAGGCACTTTGAGGGGTACTGCTTTAGAGTGTGCCATCACCAACGAGGTATGACCAGGTGCATTGCCTGGAGTCACCTGCCAAAATGCTGCGACAGAAACGTGCATATCAAACTTTTTGCTTGTACAGTATATGTTAAGAAGTACAATTCAAAATGGTTTTGCCCAGAGTGAAGAAAACATTGTACCTTACACCAGAGCTGCCTGTTTAAAAAGCAACAGCTGCAGCAAACAATATGGGTTTATCCTTCTTCATGTCACAAAGATGCACAAAATCCTCAGTTTGCTGCCTGGAAAACAACTGCCACTGCAGCCATTCCCAATTCTGGGGCAGGGCTGGGTATGGCTGGAGAAAGCCACAGCCTTAAAGTGTCACAGGTTTGACATGTCTCTACAATCATTGCACTATTAAAAGCAAACACATTTGGCAAGGCTGAACTAGCACATTATATATTTTACCTATATAGTACAAAATACGTAATAATTGCCTCTGAGATAGCCTGTTTAACAATTACTGGTCCAAATAAATATTTCAACTTGAGAACTCAGGGTAGAATTTTTGTAGTTAAAACCTCCAACAAGCATCCCCAAACATAAATGGGAACACGTTATCCAAATTTACTAAATCCAGGTAAAATGGTATTACTAAAAAACTATGAAGAAAATCTGAATTAACTTGAGCACTAGGAAAAACATGGAAGCATAAAAGTGATCATCGCTACACAGCATATTCAAAAATCTTCTGTGTCTCTCCCTTGTTACACTAAATGCCTAAGAATGCACTTGGACTGAATTTTCCATTGTTCATTTCAAAACTACAGACCTTTAATTTGATAAGCAGCTTTGTTTCTATCAACTCATTTGTAAAAAACACCATCAAGCTTGTGCTCTTAAATATATATATGTATATATAAAAACATACAAAAAGTACAAGATAAATCACATTAAGAAACTTTTACAGTGTAATTGTCCTGATTATTTTATTCTTGAGGGCCAATTTTTTTTTTTGTGCACAGAATCTCAATGTGACTGTTGTTCCAGAATTCAGCATAGTGCCACTGCACAGAATTCACCTTTCTGTGCAGTCCATTAAAAAACAAAACCCCAAAAAACAACACACACCACAGGACAAAACATTCTTCTTAAATCAAATTCTATTTGTGAATTCAGCAAAATAATTTCTATAAAATAAAACAGCAAAATATTTAAATAGTATAGGGTGGGCTGTATCTGTTTTGCAGGGGTATTTGGTTTTTAGACAGGTTCCAAAAAAATTACACACATTCAAGTTACCAATTTTCATTTAAATACAGTATTTACTGATGCGTTTCTTTAAGTCTTTAAACAAATGTTTATTCTGGAATAGAGATACCTCAGAATTGTATTTGACTAACCAGTAGTTTCTTTTATCTTTAAACCCTGCTTCTAATGTTAAGATTTTCTGTATAATGGATAAAGAGCTAAGACAATTCTCGCTTTCAAGTAGAACTGTGAACGAGCAGAAAACCAGCAAGTTAACTTGGTGCAGTGGCACTCACAAGTACTCTGTGATTTTGTTGACTTCCACTTCACTGGGATGCAGTAGAAGGAAAGTGTTAGAAGTTTATCTAATAAGCTCTACCAAAGAAACAAAACAAGCACACCAAATACAGTCTATTATGCTCCAGGCATCCTGGCATAGCAAATTTTTGCATATTTGTTTTAAATCTTTTAAATTCCTATTACTGAAAACTAAGTGTTCTTTATCCCACCCAGAGAGAGAACTGTCAAACATCAGATGTGAGGAACATATGTGAAACTGAAAACCACTTGTTTGTCACATTTTCCCTCCCCATTTTATAGTCTAGGTGTAAGAAGAAAAAGTTCTGAGCAATACAGTTGTCACATTGGGACAACTGCTGTCACGCTTGTTTTTTTTTTTTTTCCCCTCATTGGCTACACTAACTTGGTGTGAAGCCATGCTAAATGTTACAGCATAACTATAGCTTCAAAGTGATTAACCTAATACCAGAATGAAAAAGGCAATGAAAAAAGATCTAGAAACAATGTTACATCACCAATTTTCCACATCAACCAAATAATTAAAAGGTTACCAGCCATTACGTTGCTCATAGTAAAATCGACTCCAGTGGCAAAGAATTAACATGAAACTATTTTTGTGGTTGACATGGATAGGCTTTTTCGTAAAGGAGTTGATCCAACTGCCATGAGGCAGGCAACACTGGTTGCAGAGCGCAGCAGATATATCAAGAAATTATTTTTCTGTTTTTGTAGATCTGTGAGTCTCATCAAGACAAAAAAAAATGTTTCTTGCTCAAGAATTAACAGTCAAACATTAATATACTATATACACCTTTGCCATTTACACATTAGCATCAGGCCATTTATTACAAAACACTATACACTTTCCACTGCAGGCGGGTTATATATTGACAGCAATTTTCTGCAGATAAGACAGTGAATAGACTCTCCACTCCATGTTGATTAGGAATAGTTTTTCTAGTTTTAAATATTAGCCAGACACAGAGAAAAGTTGGACTGTAAGGCCTGGGTGCACAGTCTTGATGGAGCAAGTTAATTGATTATGTGCATTTCACTAATCTTTTGTCTGAGGCGGGGAAACTTCTTCACTGCCTTCGTAGTTTTCTTGTGCTCGTTGGCCAGTTCGCTGAGGGTTGTTCATATGATGTGCTGCCGGGCCCGTATATGGCTGTCCATGCACGTGGTTATTCTGCAACAAAGCACACACATTTCAAAGGGATTTAACCCTGTGGGCTGTCTCCTGACTCCCTGCTTTCCCCCTTTCCACTCAGACCACTGGGAAGCATCCTCAAGCACACCAACTTCTCGTGTACCTACATGGTATGAACACACATCCCAGCTGCTTCATTCCTCTGAGTCACACCTTTCACTTACCTGGCCAATTTACACACAAGGGAAACAAACTTTCAACTTGTAAAGATAAAAGGATCAGTTGAAACAGTAATCTCAGCTTTTGAATCACAAACAGTTACATGCAAAGCAAAAGCAGCAAGAAAGGAAAAAAGGAGACCAAGAGAGTTTGTCTATGTGCTGCCACATTACACTGTGCACATTTTTATTAACAGATTCATCTAGCTTGACTTTTTTCCCTAAAACAATGGAAAAAGCAAACCTGTGTTTATGCAGCACACTTTAATTTTTAAGGGAGAAACCTCAATGTTACAGAACTGAATGAAACCTAGACCAGCAGTTTTCTACAAATGCTCTGCCCCAGTTTAAGAAGTCACACACAGATCTGGCAAACAAAACCACCTCATTTATCTACTGTTTTGCAGAGTTTGTGGAGAAACCAAGAGTTTGAGGATTGGGTGTGTGTTAGTGAGAAATGCTATCTCTTGCAAGAAAGTGAACACATGACAAGGGCAATGGTGAGGTTACGGAATGTGTCTGAACTCGGGAGCTCAGGAAGGAGTGGGGAAATCTGCATGACTTACCAACTGCTCTGCTGAGAACATCAAGTAAGGAAAGCAAGATGGAGGGGAAAATGGATTTGGGCAGGAAAGGAAATTAAATTAGCAGATTTGGAATATACAAAATGAATTGGAACAAAATATGGCAACTAAGTGAGGGATCCCATAATTTAGTCAATTCAATAAGACCCTGGTTATGATTTCTTCCAGATCTGGCTTTCCACTGGGAAGTGTTAACACAGCAGCCATTTACCATAAAAACAGATTTGGATTTTATATGTACTTAAAATTGAGAGATCACTGTTCATAGCATGAGTTACATGGCCACAAAGCCATCTGTTTTTTTCCAAAAGCCTTCCACTTTATCCAAACTCAGGCCTTGAGACTTGATCTCAAGCAGCTCACAAAATATTATCAATGTCAATAAATACAACAGAATCAAATTCAGTATGCACTAAGCTGTGATTACATCAATCTCTCTGCTCTTTCTGTGGATGATTAATCCCTGATCTGATAAAATTCCCACCTGAAGCTCTGATGGTGAAACTGCTCCTGCTGAAATGGAGCTGTACCTTTATTTCTCCAAACATGCTATCTGACAATAACATGCTTCTGGCTAAATGCCTATAATTTAAACCACTATAAATGCTAAAAAAAAGCAAACCTGAAACTCTGAATAAATAGTTCAGCTCAGAGCTTTTACCTGTTGATACTGGGAACCAGGTGAATGGGGATACAGTGGGGCATCTTCAGGTGGAGAAGACTCATGTTCATCTGGGGCATCAGGATCATCTGGTTCCTAAAGTTTGAAACAGCCCATTTAATTTACTTCTTAAGAACATATTATAATTACTCTAGCCCAAACCATTCCTATGTGAAAATGATTGTTTCAGACATGCTAGAGTCATGTTTTAGACATTCAGAGAAAAATTCCACCCCACCCTGTCACCTATAGCTTGTATTGTAATAAATGAAAATTCCCTCTATCAATGTATTACTGGAAATACAGATCCATTCATAATCTACTTCAAATGGTCAATTTCAATTTTATATTGCTAATTCTCTATGTGACAGATGTATACAGGAACAGTAATAAAAACTGAAAAATAAAACCATAAATCCATACTTAAAAAGTACATATGAAATGTGCTACCTCTTAAATGAGTGGAGACTGTCGCTAAGGTTAATTATTTACAGAAGCACTTTACTCTATTTTTTAATTGAAAGTCAAATAAATTCATTACCTCCTCTGGGCAGAGTTCACAAGCCTTTGCAAGAGTCATTCTAGCACTGTGTGACCTCTCTAGGAAGTAGCCATTTGATGTTTCATTGCTCTGTATTGGTGGAGACCAATTATTGTAGGTGTACTGGGGATTGCCAGTGTATGGTCTACGCTCCAGCTCGTCTCCAAGCCATTCCACTGCCCAGGTCCATTTTCTCTTCAAATCTCCATTGCTCTGCAGATGGAAAATGAACAATTCACAATTATTTCTTGTGTTCTGGAAAACTGAAGCATTTTTCCTTTCCTATACATCAGCTGTCAGAGACCACCACCCTATCTGCTCCTGTTTAAAGGAGTCACAAATATCTTTTTTTCTCCAAAGAAAACTTCAAATTTGAAATGAAGTCTGCATCACAGCTGCAAATGAGTGTGAATTTAACCAGATTGTCTTCAATCCCTTAAAATGACCTTTTCATACAGAAGGTTCAAATGAGTTGTCCCTGGAAGTTGTAATTTAGTTGAGGTGTTAAAAACGGAATAATGGTGGGGCTTGTTTTGGGTTTTTTTAAACACAGAAATGGGGAAAAAAGCACCAAGAAACAGAATAAATGGTATCACCTGAAGGATCTGGTAAGCTACAGGGCAGTTGCTGAAGAGAGCTACCATGCACTTTATACACTGGTAAGCTCTTTTCTGATAATGATTCTTCGAGCGCTGAATGGTGTCGAAGAGTCCATCCCTGTCATCTGGGATTCCCTTAAGTGCATTGTGAATCCTAGAAAAAAACAAACCAAAACAATGACAAAACTTACAGTATTAAAGAGTTTTAGCATTTGAATTAAGGCTCTATATACAATATAATTACAAAATGGACAGTTGATGTTCTGACTTCTGGTGTTAGTCAAGAGGGTTTTCTAAAAATCAGAAAATTAACCTGGCATGTCATATATATAACTTAGTTTAAAAATTACTAAACATGCTAAAAATATAACTGAACAAGATACATAAAAAATGTAATTATGATTAATTCTAGTCACAGTAATCAACTTTAACAGGTCAATTGTATTACTAAAGTATCTACTGCATTTACAAATCAGCCCTGTTAACCCAGTGGGTCCTTACAGAATTGGAACAGTTAAATCCTCATAGAATGGTTACTTACACTCAGCTATGCTTCTCAAAGACACCCTTTACATGCAGCTCCTCTAAAGGGGAATGAGTGGTACATATCTGTGCATGGGATAAGGGACTTGGGCACTCCCTGGAACTAAGCCCAGTTTCTGTGCCTTCTGCTCTTCAATAGGGCAGAGGAATTAACTGCTACCCTGAAACTGTGCAAAAACTGAGAACCGACACACTTCTGGCTTTGAAAAAAAGTCAGAGGGGGCACAGAACCCACACTGGTGTCTCAAAGAGCTACACTCATGGCAGGGAAAGAACTGCCCTCTCTCCTCACAGCCCTGGCAGCCGTCAGCCCAGGCTCCATCTGTGAAGCAATGATGAGCTTTACTTCAGTTAATTTAATGGCACTTGCACCATTCCAAACTTGGCACTTGAACCTGTCAAATCAAGAGAAATTTAAGAGAGTGGGTCTGATGCCAAGGGCCAGCAGCAGTGATCTTGCAGTATGAGAGGACAAGCTGTCCCAAGGGTCAGATCACACTCATTTTCCAGGAGTTACAAGACACCATTTACAATGTACAATTTCACTGTTTTGTGGTTGTTTGTTGGGTTTTGGAGTTTTTTTTTATTGGATGAGATCATTAAACTCTCTGATTATCACAGTAAAACCAAGTACAGGGCAGAGACAAGTACTTCAAGCTATGGCCAGAAGTGGCAGCAAGAAGTAGTGGATGACTGGAGCGGGGCATTTAATACCCTCTGTGGAAGCCCAACACAATTCCATGGAGCAGTGCTACTCCTCACACTGCAACGGGACATGGAGTGATGTACTTCTCCAGGCAAGCCACACTACAACATTCCACCTCCTTCATACCCTGCTATTCCAAATACAGCATTATCCCCAACAACCATTTCCATGATTTCTCACCTGCTGTTCAACCCTAAAAATCCATTGTTCTGCTTAATATCTATTAAAGTATGTCCATCCTCCAGCATTCTGTGGACTTACTTCATGGAATTATTTGTTTATCAAGAAGATAATATAAGCTAACTGCATTATATATGCATAGCAAATCCCATAAAGGAAATGGGATTTGCTATGCATATATAATGGGACCAAATCCCTACAGCTCAGTCATCATATTTTGGAGTGTGGTTAAGCCAGACCAGCATCTCCTTTGAGTCCCTCCTAAAATAAGCCCAGGCAATTGGTAACATTCTAAATGAGCAGTTTGCTTCCACAGCTAAGGACAGGAGTGCACTCCCACACCCAACAAGTGTGCTCTCACTGAAAGTATTTCAAATGTCCTATGAGACACAGTTGGAAATGATTCAGTAAATCCCATACTACCTAAAACTGCTTATTATGAAACTGACATTTTGCAACACTGACAGGTAGCACATTGATGACATTTGTGTTATTTCACCTACTTCTGTATTAAACTTCTGAAAAACTGACTGTTCTCAGAAACAGCATTTGCAGTAATTAAAATTTTCAATAACTTTGAAAAGCTGTAGACATAGAAAAATTAGGTTTTCAACTGGATTAATATGTAATAGACTGAAGTTACAATTCTCTTGAAACGTGATTATATGGAGAATACCTAAATGTGAAATATTATTTCTCCCACATTCACACTTCATGTGTGTCTTGGTACCACTCCTACATCTGATGTGCTCCTGAGCAAGCCCAGGCTATCACTGACCCACCTCAAGGGGACATTTCTGTGAATCAATCTGAGCACTTCACAGGGAAGTTCAACCTGAGTTTAATCTAAACAGCACATTCTCTTGTATGTGAGAAATCTTGGCTTTATAGCAAACTTCTCTATAGTAAGGAAGAAGAAAAATTGTACTTATCTCAAAATTTCAGATAAAACCACAAAAAATTGCATTATTTGTGAATTTTGATTTAATACCTATTTAAAACAAACCTATTGAAAAGATTAGCAACAGAACCACTGGAAAAACAATCTGTACAGAACAATATTGAATTATAAAAGGACAGGTAAATACTGACCTGTGAGTTTGCCAAGAGTCCTCAATTAATAGGATTTGCAGAAGCAGATCCAAATAAGGTCGAAGCTCGTATGTATACGAATATGCAACCTAAAAAGTGAAAGTGCAGAGAACACAAGAAAGTATTTCTTGAGGCAGGCAGCTTACACAGTGAAATACAAGAACACAATTCAATTTGAAGTTTACTGTAATTCAAAGGGTATTTCTAGATACAATACTTCTTTTCTAGAAGGTGTTGGTTGTGTCAGGAATTTTGCGGGTTGCAATTTAATTTGATTTGTTTTTAAATACAGTAGGTTCTGTAAAGGAAAAAATGTCTCTATGATTTTCTGACACAGGTGATCTGAAGCCTCAAGCATGATATGCTGAAGACAGTACCTTAAAAATACCTTTAGAAAAGAAAAATTTCAAAATGGCACTTTTCATTGATATTGCTACTTTTAGGCAATGTGTACAAAGCTTGTTTTCACAGGTTATCCTAAAATGTAAAATACGTGGCTAGCAAAATATCAATAAAGTTATTTGTATTATGAATCTTTCAAGTGTCAAACAAAGGGACATAGAAAAATGTCATGTTACATGAAAAAAAAGTGCAAATATAAAGAGGGGCTAAGAGAAGTAAAGAATTTTATTTGGAGTGGAAAAGTGTAACTGACCTTACAGAAATTACAATGGAATTGTAAGACAGTATCAAAGATTATTTGCTGAGTCTGAAGCCAAAAATGTTCTGCAGACTTGTAAAAAACCTTATTTAACAAACATACTTGAAATAAATACAAGGGAGATCTAAGGACATTATTCCAACTTTTCATGTCACCTATGAATCTCTTTTATGGATAATGGCAGAAAGCTTTAGCAGATGCTTTTGAAATACACAAAGATCACCTCAGTCTACTTTCCACCCTTAACACATCATTCCTGACTTGTTAAAGGTTGAGTGCTTCCCTAAATTCATAAAGCACTTCCCAAAGTACTCCAATGTGATGTACAGACCTAAGACTGTAAATACTGACAGAGGATGCCATCTTGAGGAAATTTATTTATCAAGCACCCCTTCAGTATTTAGTACAACATTCTTACATATAAATGCAGAATCATTCATATTTTTATTCCCATCCTTCTCCTAGCTTTTTATTTTTACCTGCCAAAGTAGTTCACTGAGGACTGTAGAAGAGAACTGAGGATTCTCCCAACAGCAGAAACGAAGCAACTTGATGGTCTCTTCAGAGTTGCTGCAATCTTCAATAATTTTCTTTACATAACTAGTTCTCACAAACAGAATGTCTGCTACGTTCTGCTGAAGTGCCATTATAGGTTGAGATAAATTAGGATCACCATAAGGGTTGGCAAGTGGGGGATTACCTGGAACAAACAGTTATTACAGATTAAAAGTTGCTAAAGTACTTCAGTGTAGACACTCCAAAATACAAACTGGTGTAACTCATCAAAAAACACAGATGGAAAAAAACCACAACTCCCCCCTTAACAACTGACTTTCTCTGGAAAAAAATAGTAAGAAATAACTATTTTTATTTTTATGTTTGTGAAGCTTGACACTTGCTGCCTGAGAGAGCTACTTCTCCCTCTCTGATAAGAATATGCTGTGACAATCAAAGCAGAACAGCTGGAGACATATTCACATGCCAGAGGAGAATTCACTGAGGTTTCTCAGAGAAATCCTCTTATCTCCTGCATTTATCTACTTCATTGCTTGTGTAACACAGCCCAAGCCATATTTTATGGACACAATGTCTGTTTACTTCACAAGACAATGCAAAAGTGTTCAGGGGAGTATCTATGTTAGAACAGTCCCATTTGAATCTCTGGAGTGTAGAGAATAAATATGCTTTTGTAATTAATGTATCTTATTTAGTCAGCTTCATTTTGTGTAGTGAAAGAATGTTGATTAGCTCCTGATGTTTCTAAATTTAGCAGTGTTTTGAGTTATTGTTTGAAGATGCCCAGAAGACTAGGGAGAAATTTTCTAGTTTCATAAGCTGAAGCAAAAAATAACTTTATTATGCAAACAGTAATCATAATTAGTAGTCAAAGGTCATATAAATAATCTTTTTTAGTACAATATTATAAATATATTGAATATACAACTATTTTTCACAGGTAGACTACCTTTTCCATTTAAGCTTCAAGTAATGCACTGGAAAAAAACCCAACCAAAACTGCCACATGATTCTGAAGCTTATTACAGCACAGTAAAATTTTCAGTTCATTAATCTCACTACAGCACAGTCTAGCCTATTGACTTTATAGCCTGACACATCAGGCTGTAATGAGTTTCCCATTAAATAGCTTCTCTACAGATTTCTAATTAGGTTTTCTAAAATATGCTTAGCAGAATGTGTACAGATACAGGCTATAAAGTCCACATGGCCCAATATCTTGTCACCATTCCTCAAAAATAACTGCACTCTATTGAGCTATTGGAAATGTTAATGATTTACACTGTGGTAATCAATTTCTAACTGATTCTATATCTTTTATAAATTGAAGCGCTGGCTGCTGTTTGCTGTATAGACTGTGAACGAGCATCAAATCATATTCAAGAGTTACCCAAAAACAATGCAACATCTCTTCAGCACTAAGCACTATCAGTTATCTCAAAACCTGCTGTGGTGCTTTTCCTGTACAGATTATTTCTGTAGTCTATCTCTCATCACCTACTCAGGATAAAAACATCTTTGGACAACTCTTGACAATGGGTTTAAACTATTCTAAAAGCATTACTATTTTGTAATGAAGAGCCTCCTACTTTACTAATTATTTCCCTATATTTCTAAGGAATAAGCCAAGCAGTATAAAATATCTGTATTTTATACAGAACAGATTTCTGTTTTGGTCTTTTTACTGTAACAAATCAGTTTTGCTTACGACAAACAGATTTGTTTCTTTAAATGAAAGGAGCTGCTAACCCATAAAAGAAAACCATTTTTCCAGCTGATCCACTTTATAAATAATAGCTAAACATGCACAAAAAGACATTTACTGGTTTAGTCAATGGATCTAAAGCAAACTGAAGATTCACTGTACCATTGATAGAAGACTGCATCCGCGATGAGACGTTGCAGCAGCGGATCAGCTGTGACACCACGGTGTACAGCTTCCCCAGCTCAGCATACTGGTACTTAATTGGAGGGCCCGGACCTTCATCCAGAGCCACAAGCATGAAGGTTGCAGGAACATTTAGTTTCAGAAGTTGTGTCTTCTCTGCTACACCTTTATGGGGCAGGGAGGGAAAAAAAAAATCTTGTTTCTGGCACTGAAAATATTTTTAGAATTTTTTAAAAGAAAAATAACAAGAGTTTACATGACTTGTAACTTTTTAGTTCTTGGGTTCTATTAAACCCTCATTTATACCTTCTGGGGAAAAAATAGTCACATCAATAAAGATGCACAAGAAAATTATGTACAGGTGAAAAATCACATTGAAGGAGAGTTGTAAATTACTACCATGTCTTCACAGTGCTCATTAGCACTTAAGCAACGCACAAGTAGCATCTGTGTTAATAGTAAAGCCTCAGAGAAGTCTTTTGGACAATAAATTAATCCTTTTATTGTGAGGCCCAGGATAGGAAAAACAACCCCCACAGTGTGTTTTCTTATTTTTCTATCATGTCCTAGATACATCAATCACAAACTTAAGACATTTCTTAACTGTGCCACACGATGTAATAAATGTAAATTAAGTGACAAAATAAATAAGAAAACCTCCCAAACCCCAACCAACTAAAAAATCCAAACTTACATCTGGTTTTACTGCAAGAATACCATGCATATACTATGCAAGTACTCACCAGGAAATTCACTATATCCCTTCTTGCATTCTGTTTCTTATTTTGCTTAAAAGTAATGATTTTTCATAAATTTCCAAGTCTGTCTTATTCTGAAATACAACTGGGCCTTACCTTCCATTTTTCTGATAAGGAGGAGTGTTTTTTTAATGTGTTTTTCTGATTATGCTAGATAGTTTTGTAGTTGCATCCTCTGCAGAACTGACCTCTCACTTGCTCTGATGTGAACAATCTACTATTTGATTTCTCAAAATGTCATACAGTTTAATCTTTTCCAAAAAATGCAGGAATGATGTTATTGTGGTTTTTGCTGAATGGACTCTACACTCATTCAGAAGCCTTCAGGTAACAGTAGTGAGACAAGGACAACTGTTTACTGTATTAGTATTTCCAGGTTTATCTCTGCAGGGTAGATCGTGATAATGATCAGACTCACAAATAAAATTGTATTTTCCTATCTGGCCTCTGAGTAGGAGAGTACTCAGAGGTCTGAACTACACTGACTATGAAAAGTTAGTGAAGAAGAAAAGAGAAGTTGAGCATAAGAATTGCATCTCTCTTCTCTGCCATGACACTAATTCTACTCTGGTGTCATGACAGAAACCTGCCAGAGAATGCTTTGGTAGGCAAAATATATGAAAGCAACAGCCATTACAATTGTAATTAAATCAACACAATTGTCTAGATTAATTTTAGAGATAGGAAATTAAATTCATTTAAAATTGTCTACTTCCTGCACATGAGCTGATAAACAGCAACAGTCAAGTATTTTATAATTTCACCCCCACCCTCTCAGCAGGACACTGTTTTACAGCTCCAAGCTTCTCATGTTTATCTTCCATGGATGACAGGGAGACTGAAGCCCCAAACTCCAAAGAAGAGGAACACAGATGCTAGGGAGCATTTATATGACACATAACTATAACAATCTGCCTAAGGATGGAAAACTGGATCTTCCTGCTGTTATCTCAGTAACTGGATCATCAATAAAGCCCCAGTTTATTACAGTGTTGTCAGTAAAAGCAATTTGCTTACCTAGATTGGCATACATCACAAACAGATTGAAATACTGCTGCAAGTGGCGCCCGTGCTCGGATACCTCCCTTCTCAGAAGATTCAGTACCGCCCTCAGTAAGTGATCACTTAAACTTAAGTTATCGTAAGCCTACAGAAAGAAACAAGTTCTACTGTTAGTGGTTGAGTCTATCATATCTTGATTTAGTTTCTACTTTTTACTACGACAGAAAACAGAAGTGGTTACAAGGTATGGGATTTATACAAGCTCCAAAGTGGCAGCAGCTGTTCTTGAGTGTCTCAGACAAAAAGACACGGGGAGTAAGACTCCCATCACTCGATACTGTGTAAGTCCAATAAACTATAGCTACAGAAACTTTTAACTGGGCTTTTTTTCCAATAGCAGATAGACCTAAATACTCAAGAAACACACATGCAATTCCACTATTAACTTTGTAGACTAAGACAACCAAATCACCTCTACAGGTATATCTCAAGTACCTCACAACACAGAACACTTCCTAAGCCTAGAGAGCTTCAACTTAATTCTTAACAAATTCTTTTGCTGGACACAGTAGTGAAAACATTCTGGGAAGGTAAATGGGACCATGTAAGCAAAAAGACACATTAAAACATGACAAAGCAAAGGCTCAAAAAGTTGATCTTTCAAACATTATTATCACAAGTATCACAATAAGATGTAGGCTTTTTTTTGTTGTTTGTCAATTTTAGGTGTGTAAAATCAGGCAATTCACTGTCTACTCCTACACTAAGTTACAATTTTTGACAATTTCACTTTGCAAGATACATGGGATTAAAACATAGGGAACTCCTGCAGGTTTTCAGGTTAGTGCGTTTGTTTGTTTGTTTGTGGGGGTTGGTTTGTTTTACAGTTCTAAATAAAAACAAGGGTTCATTTCCCTAGACACTACTTCACTAAAATAACCACCGCTTTTTTTTTCAGATTTCACACTCCCAGCTCAAAGGTCTCACTGAGCCGTCACAGAGATTTACAAATGAGGGGAAACTGAACCCTCTGACAGCAACTCTAATTGACTGAATTACATCCTGTTTCGTAATGCAGATGGGCTCCACATCTTTCCAGCCAATACTGGTGCATCTGCTCCAAAGTTTACTTTACCTTAAATGCTTATAATGAAGAAGTAAGAATAAGTTTCAAAAGCTTTTCATTAGAAAATTAAATACCTGACTGGAAGGTCCAGGAGAGGCAAAAGGTGATTGACATGGTCCGTCTTGCAATGAAAAATGTGCAATAAATACTATAAGTTTTGCAAATGCACCCCTCACTTCTGCACTGGGGCATTCCAGGAGATACTCAGAGAAGCGGTTTGAAACATTAAAAAGGACGTTGTGTGCAAACCAAAAACGTACATTCTTGCTGTGACGGAGCAGGATGCACAGGGCATCATACCTGGAACAGGAGATGGCACAGTTAGGACCAAATGCAGACATTAGGGAATTCTGGCAGACATGTTCTTTTGCAGAATTTGAAGAAAATATGGGTTTTAAAGGTGATATCCAATCATTTTTGTTCACAAGATGATTCTAATTAGATACTTTGTAGTTCTTATAGTGATACTCTTATGAGCAATCAGAAATGGAAGATATGCTTCAATTAAAAACCTAACACTGAACTGTAGCATTTTACTTCTATCACCTATAAGAATTAAGACAGCATTACACCCCCTAACTACCTAAAGCAGGTCCTATGTTGGCAGCCACCACTGTCTCTGTACTGGAACTGGGGGAGAGGGTGAGCAGCAGAGAACACAGGTGGATTTCATATACAACACACAACTAAATATGTAATCTAACAAGAATTTATAGTTTCATTTAGAGACCTTAAAAAGCCAAAGCCCCACAAAATGAAAAACCAATACCCAAAGAATAAAACATCTGTTTCAGCGAGGGCCTTGCATTACTCTGTCCTTTCAGCAGGAATATTTGAACTCTTCTTGATATCTTAAATTAAAATGAGTAACTTAAGCTACTCTGGAAGTTGCTGCTGGAGGTATGAATTTGTCATTATTACACAGCTACTTACTAGTAGCTGGTAAACTACTGGCCATGAATACCAGATTTTCTGTCCAATTTGACCAGCAGTAACCCACACTCCTCTCCCCACCCAGCTGAAAGACTAAAATGAGTAAGATGGGACTGTTTGTCACAGTGTGCATTTGAATTACAGGCCCTCTAGCAATGTACATAAAGTACTCTGCCAACAGTGTCTCAAAGACTACTATACATATTTCACAAACAGAATTCAAATATAAGCTGCAACAATGGTTTGTAAAGAGCTTTGTTTAAAACTACTAAAACAATGTAAAAACCATTCTGAATTTGTCAGAAAACATAACCTGTTAGTTCTGTGCTAGTGACAGCTTCCATTCTTTTATTCTTTTTAAAAGACAGAGTTAAGCTCTGTTTGAAAATGAAATTTGAAGCTATTCAGATCAGCAGGACATTTCAAGGTTCAAATTCTTCCCAGTATTTTCTATTCAAATTTTCCCCTTTTCACATGCACCTTCACCATGGATCTAAATGAGATCTTTTAACAGACATCAAACTTCCAAAATCGTAATTGTTGTTAAAAGACAAAATACCAATCACTAGCAGGGCCACGGACTATTTTCTTTGTATGAAATCCTGTGGTGAAGAGAAATCTAGCAGCAAGCTGAATACTAATCATAGTTATTTCTTCTGCTTCAGGCAACAGATGATCTTGTCCTAAAGAAAAATCAGAATACTCACATGTAGACAAAGTAAAAGCAATTTTTAATAATTTAACTGATTTCAGATTACTGTTTTGTCTGACATCGTGCTCCAATTTTAGAAGAAACTTGATCAAAATAGCCCCTAGCTTCTATAATGTATCACTTGAAAATGTAAGCTTTAATACAGGTACCTGGAGGCTAACATATGTCTTTTACAAATTCAGCATCTCACCTTTGAGAACTGTTTTCAACAAAAGAGCCCTCGAACTTGAGTATTTTAACTTGATTTAGTACAGCAACTGAGTAATAGCCAATAGTTTATCCAAGTATTTTTTGCTAAATATTCAGGCAAGTTACCACTGATGAACAACTCAACAAGAGGTGCTCAATTGCAGAAGGACAGGAGTATTCAAAGCAGGACACACCAAATTTTCACTGGCTAGATAAATCCTCGGCCACACAGACCAAAATTCTTCTTGTAAAAAATGAATCCATAATTATCACACTACCATACTAACCTGGAGGAGGGTTTAGGTAGACACTATTGCAAGTAAGCAACTTCTTTATGAACTGGAAATATTCCAGGCTGTACTGCATCCGATTGTGCATGAACTGCACGTTCTGCTTGCGCACGCTTCGCTCGATGGCCGAGGGCATTTTAATCTGGTGGGGTTTAGTGGTGATAGCGATTTCTGAAATATATTTTATTAGTTCATTGTCTTTGTCTATCGTGTCCATGCGTTCATAAAAAAGAATGTAAGCATTCCACCACCTCTTCTGGCGCCTGTAGGACATTCGCTTCATCATGTGATCAAACACTTCGCCCATGTACTCTCCCCCAAAACACTGATTTTTCATCTCTTCATCGTCATCCATTTTACACTCTGTCACATCTCCATCATCAAATTTGTACCACCGGTTCTTCTCACCATCTCCACCGTTCCTCTGGATAATATAAGAGTAGTAATGTCCACCGCTGGCCTGGCCACTGTGCACAAGTACACCCACAAGTCTGTATTTTGTGCTCCCAGAGTGTTCATTTTCTGACTGCTCATTTTGTATTATCTGATTTTCAGGATTCACATCATCCCCTTCCAATTTTGCTACACCTGCCACTGTGTAAGGCTCCATGTCCAGTTCTCGTGGAAATTCAAAATAATCATTGAATTTGATTGCACATTCCCTTTCCCAGTCATAATCAAATCGTTTCAACTGGATCGCAAGAACTGGAGGCAACTTCTTAATCAACAAGCGTTTCACTGTATCCACCTAAAAAAGGACATGAACAGTTACCAGCTCTCAAATTTCCATTCATTTACTCTCACCAAATACCAAACCGAGTAATGAATTACTTTTCTCCCCAAACATGAACTAAGACTGAACTTAGTACAGCTGTAACATCACAGCTGTACACAAATTAAAAATATAAGGAATCATTACCTTTTTGTTGCATTTTTCACAATGATATGCGTTTGCACCTTCCAATAAATCTCCTTTGACGTACTGCTCCAAAGAATCAAGAAGGTTTTGGTGATTCCTTATATCTACATTCAGAGTTGTGAAGGATTCCTCACACTCGTACCTAGCAATGAACAGGTAAATGTATGAGAAAGGCAGGAATGTGTTCAACTTTTCATGTTTTACTTGTGCTACAGTGTGTAAGTAGTAAAGGAACTGAACTCTTTTTTACTGCAGTTTTCCTATAGTTACATTACAGTATCTGCACACTGTATTTTTATAGTCAGGAAATAAAGTGATAAATGCAAATACTGTATCACACCTAAAGACAACAGTTCAAAACAGATGCCAGTTCAGCAAAAAAAAAAACAACAAAAAAGCCTTTTTATTTTCTATCTAAAAAACCTTGAATCACCATCTTCATAAAATCTCTTTGAATGTTTATGACTGGCTTTGACATCATGTTCTAAATATAATCTGTGAACAAATCTTTAGCAATGAGCCAGCAATGCTTGAGAGACAACCAGCTGATACATCCTGGAAGCAACATTTTGTTTTTAAAATAAAGAAGTGATGAATAAATTTAAAAAGCCACATCTATTTCAGTGTAACCCTGAAGGGCCTGTTTCCCTGATTTCAATCAAGCATTCAAAGGATGAATAAATAAATATTTAGAAACACTTCAACCAACAGCAATATTCATTCATCCAATAAATAGCCTACAAAAAATATAAAGGCTTTTAATTTGCCATACACAAATCCACAGTTTAGTTACTATCAGTTCTCTCCTCCCTAAACTACATTTTTGTTAATAAGTAACATTATGCAAATCCAGTAGAGTTCAGAAAACACAGAACTACTTCAGGATAATACATAATATCAAGAATGAATGGTAACTCACAGTGCTTCTGGTCTGGATCCGCCATTTCATTACCCATTGCACAGAAGGTGAAATCAGTGCTATCATTTTACCTTGCAGTATTTCAACTCACTTCTAGTCACTCACTGTAACCCATGAAACCTAACATCTTCACTTTACAAATTATTCTTATTCATACATTAGATCAATTGAAATTGAAAGATTACAACAATAAAATCAATTTGTATAATTTTTCCAGTATTTTAATTGCTAACTGGAAGTTAAAGGAAATGGTCAGCTTTCAAAATAAAGACAATTTGCAATGGCAATGTACAGAGGTATGTACTGGTAAAGAATCACACATGATCTGAACAGTAAGAAGGCCAACTGATAGTGACAGAAATAAACACAATAATAAAAAAAAGCCAAATGCTAAAAAAAAAAAGTTCATCATTAAGTCATCCTGAATTTTGCATGCAATTTTAACCATCCATCATAAAAAGAGAGACAAATTAAAAAGTCTGGGGAATTAAAACTTTACAACACTGAGTTCTACTCCTTCATTAATAACCATCATCAAAACAGTGAGCTACAGACTTGCAGTCTGATTTGGTATGGGTGGTTTCTTACATGCCTTCTGCAAAACTGAATTTCAGTATTCACATTTAAAGATACCTACAAATACAGCAGAAGTCTTAAGAAAAAGATGAACTTTCTACACCACTGACCTTAATTACAGGTTACATGGTGAGTATGAACAGTTTACTCATTGGAACGGAAGACTCCTACTTGGCTCAGCTCTAAACACACATTATGGAAAACCAAAGACAGCAGCAATTGTTGGCCAGGTATTAAAATTTTCTACATTGCGTTTGGTCCCTACAATTGTTTTCACTTTTAGCATGAAAAAACATAATCTTTTCCTGCCTTGATCAATACACAATGCTTCACATACAATCTGTGAAGTAGAAGCAATAATGATTAAGTACTTCAAGGTACTTGTAGACAAATGAATGTTCAGCTGTAGAAAAAATAAGGTAGTAAAATCTATTAGCTTAAAAAACCCCCACAAAAAGCCCATTCTTGACTCTAATTCCTTTTATAAGTACACAAACATGCATTGTTTTTCTATTAAAAAAGATTAAAATCTTCAACACTTACCGATGTGGGCATCCTTGACAAATCTTCTGATCAGCAAAGGACCCTCCTAAAACTTTACTTAACATTGCTGGATGACCCAAAGCTTTTAAAGCTTCATCTAAACTGTCCACCAATGAATTAAAAAATTCTAAAGCATCGTGTTGTTCACGTAGATTTACAGGTTCACCCCAGAGTCTGAAAATGAAAGCATATTTTGTCAAATATTTTTTGGTTTGTTTGACAATAATTTCTTTTTGAAAAAATATATGATTCAAGCTCCTAAACCCTCCTCCTTGAAGAGCCAAACTACTGGTTTTTGATGTACTATACGATCTGTTGTTCTGTCCCTGACACTTTCTGGTAAGTGAAAACAAGCTCTTGTGTATAACTTAATACTTAATTCAAAGTCTCACTATCAAAAACTGGTAAAATTCGAAAGAACCACCCTGCTGTAAACATAGTTTATTAACAGACTTCTATCATTCTAACAGAATGGTGAAAAGGCAGATAAAGCTGCACTACTTCTGCTAATTTACACTTTACATCATTGCCATTCTACTATGATTCGCTTTTTTGCACTTCAGTGATCCAGTGAATCAACATCAATACTCAATTTTCTACTTACCTGAACTGTTTCCAAAACCCTCTTGGTACATAGTACTGTAGCCTGGAAGCTGCTAAATGGCCAAAAATTACTTGGAGATGCCTCAAAACTCCAATATTGTACTCTTTTCTATCTTCAGTTTTGCTCAGTGCTGGTTTATCTTCATACTGATGTGGATAACCAAACACATCATCTCGTGGGTCAACATTGCTCTGAAAAGCAGAAAATTTGTGCAATTCACTTCCATATGTAGCTGTCGCATAGTTAGTTTTATCCTTTGTTTAATCTGACAATCTAAGGTGTTTCATACTCAACTGAAAACCCAAATACTGTCTTTTTTTGCATTAACAAAGTTGTGGTGGCTGAAATAAGGTGCAGTGCTTTCCAGCAGAAATGCCTGAGGAGAAATTCTGCTAAGCCTGCCACCTGGATCTTCTGAAGTGCCCCTCTGGCAGTAAACCTATTCAAGTATGAAATATTATCCTATTTTCCCCACAGGTATCAGTGGAAATCAAAGTGATTGATTAGCAACTGAAATTTATTACAACCTTTTCATAAAAAAAGTAATTACAATTTAAAGATTAGATAATTTTATATAATTAAATTTACCTCATTGTCCTGCTTTTCATCCCCAGACATGTCATCATCTACATCACTGCCTGTGCCTTCTATTGCAAGAATCCCATTCCTGATGGCTGGAATCATGTACAGCTGCTGAATGACAGAATTCATGTAACAAGTGGCACCAGCATTTTTCAGTCCCACAAATCCCTTTGGTGGCCGAGGCCCAACAGGTGGCAGATATTCCCATTCTGTGAGTGCTTCACAAGCTAAGAGGAAACAGCAGAGAGTGGTCAGGGAATTGGTTTGTTATAAAACAAAGAAAACATCAATGCAGCAAAGGGCAGTTGCATGTTATTATTAGTCTGTATAATACTGCAATTTAATAAAAACCAATGTTCCATCATACAACTTAATTGCTAAAATTAACACAACTTCTGTGAGGCACTGTTCTATCTGTAATCTTACTACAACATAACTGCATAACTAAAGAGGTGGCCAGGCAAAAATTTAGTCTATTTATATACAAAACAGAAGTTTTTCCTCAATACCAGCAAGTTTCTTAGCTGAAGAATTCAGCTGAATGAATACAGAATATATAATCAATTTATAAACCTTCTAAAAATTATAGTACTCTCAAAAATTTATGATCTTTCAAAAAATTATACAATTTCACTAAAGTCTCACTTTTTCTTGCCAGGATGGGAAACAGTTTTAGCAAATGCTTTCTATATAACTTGATATATATTTTTTTCCTCCAGAATCTTCTCTTTCAGGTCCCTCACATCTCTTTGAGAACATTTATGATCACCTAAGCTAACCTGTTGTTCTGTCTGTAGTTTTAACACAAAAAACTTGATATTAATAATTCTGATATAAGACAGCATGCATATTTATTTACAAGCAGATTTGGTATATGAATCCCAGAGCATGCACAGTTCATACATTTGTTCTCTCTCCTGTCTGACATACCACAGAGATCTGGTGTTCTGTTGTGCTTATCAAACACTTGAATGGGAGAGAATGTCATGAAATCCCCCTAATTGTGAGGTGATAAGAAATACACTACTTCCCAACAGAAAAGGGTGAAGAAAGAAAGATGAGGCAGAGGGGAAAACCATAAAGCTGCCCTTTTAGTTTATTCATCTGAGATGGAACTGAACAGGAGGAGACTGAAAAACCTCAAGTGACTCACTGACAACACCATTCAAGCAAGTAGCTCTGACATTCTGAGAGGTAGTGGACAATTTCCACTTTTGGATACTATTTTTAGTTGCTTATGGGTTTGCTCAACTCTATGAGTTTAAATATCTGTTAAATCACACAATGGTTTGGGTTGGAAGGACCTTTAAAGATCATCTAGTCCAACCCCCTGCCATGGGCCAGGATATCTTCCACTAGACCAGATTGCTCAGGACCCCATCCAGCCTGGCCTGGAACACTTCTGGGATGAGGCATCCACAACTGGGCAATCTGTTCCAGTGTCTCAGCATTCTCACAGTGAAGAATTTCTTCCTTGTGTCCAATCTAAATCTATTCTCAGTTTAAAATCATTGCCTCTTGTCCTGTAACTACAGGCCCTGCTACAAAACTTTTTCTCCATCTTCCTTACAAGCCACATTTAAGTAATGAAGGTCACAATAAGGTACCCCTGGAGGCTTCCCTTCTCCAGGCTGAACAACCCCAACTCTCCCAGCCTTTCTCACCATATGAGCTTGGGTTTCCTTAGTTTGATGGTGTTTGGATTGTGTTTGGTGGTTGGTGATTTTTTTCGCTTCCCCTGTTAATATTACACCAGAATGGTTTCAGTGTCCCTTTAGGGCTGGAGAAAATATCTTCCTGCTTGATCATTTTTAAGAAATGGTTCATTTTATGACAACAATAATCTGTGCTAAAAACAAGCCTTTTGCTATCCTTGTGAAAATCAGCCCAAGTTTCACTTGACTATTGGCTTTGGAAGCATAGCATTTTTGAACAGACAGCAATCACTACAGTCTTTCTCCAGTGAGAGGGAGAAAGTTCTTTCAGTGCAGAGCTGTGCTGAGACAAGGCCAAAAAAGAGCCTGAAAAAGGACTATGACAAGCAGAGAATGAGTTCAGAACTAAAAAGAGAAGCAAGACAGAGGACCTGTGTCTGTGTGTGGGTGATGATGACAAATCAGGTAAGCAACCAAAAAACTGGCTCTAAAACTAAGCTGAAGATACCTGGAAAGGCTCTGGGATTGGTTAGCAAGAGTCTGAAATGATGAGATAGAAATAGAAGATACAGACAGAATGTGGGTCCTGGGAGTTGGTATGGACAAAGGGGAGTAGTCAGAGACTGGGACAGGAAGGGTCAGGCTGTGACAGGGGCTGGAATTTGGATGTGACCATGGAATGCAGGTCAGTATATTTACTGCATAAAGAAAAACAAATAAAGCCTACACTGGCAAACTGATTTTGCAGCATTAAAAGCAGCCACAAACAAACCACGAACTAAAAAACTCAGCACTTGGTTCAGTGGATAATATAAACAAAACCTATACATGATATATACATTAAAGAGTAGAAAATAGATAATTAAAAAGTATTACATACTAGTGATTGCTGTACCTATGTAATACATTTCAGTCAACGTGTCTACAATCTGCTTGAGATTTCGCACACATCCAACTGCTAGTGCAACGAGGAGCTCAAAGCCAGCATTAATAGTGGCTGGTGAACTACACACTGGTATGGCCTGCTCAGCAGGCAATTCTCCATTTCTCATGTATTGTAGATAAACATTGGATGCTGGAAAGATGAAATCATCTATCAACTCCTGAAAAAAAAACAATAAATCACTGGTTACCATGGAAATTATTTTTATAAGGGTTATTACATAAATGAATGTCTGAGAACCAGAGGGGTACTTAACAAAAAAAAAAAAAAAAAAAAGTAAAAACTGAGACCAATAGCATAATGAGCTTTTCAACTTAGAACAGAAGAACTCCATTCTAAAGTGGTTCCCTGCAAACCCACTTCCCCACTCTTTAGTTAAAAATAAATCTGTACTGTTCTTGATGGGTAAAAAATTTCTTTTGCAAAACCAATATTATCTACAAAGCCCTTTATCAATTAGTGCTGAAAAACCAACACTCCTGCTCTATAATATCAGAGGTACAAAGAAAACATGTCTGATTAAAGAGATGCTCAGATGTGAGGCATTTGTTCAAACGTGCCCTAAGCATTAATAGCACTAATTAAGAACAGTGCAGGAAAGCCATTACAGAGGTAATGAAGGAAAGCAGTCCTGTACAGTGAGACAGTATCTCACTATCTTTGTGTGATGTTTGTCAAGTACTGGAAAAAGAATTAAAATGTTAAATACAGTACTTAAGTAAGAATGTAAATGTTAAATACACTTTATGAATGAAACATGCAATTTAATTATTTTTAAGAAAACATTAAACTCCAATTAAAAGTGTTTTTATGGATACAATGCACAAGCTTCTTTTTTACTTATTTATAGGTAAAAATAAACAATAAAAAACCCCAAAAATCAATCTCCTTCTCACCCCCAAAACATCACAAAGAGAAAAAAATCCCCTCCAGAGGTCAAAAAACTTGAACTTACTTTAATGAGATTAGCACCTCCTTTTTCACAACCAATGTGGTATTTCTTCTCAGGTGTCTGGAATGCTAACAACTCTTTTGTTACTCCAAGGTGACCCTCTAAGATCGTTTCTTCGACACCTGTTTCCCCTGTTCTTTTTACTTCATCCTGCCATTTAAGAGAAATTTAGGATACTCCAAACAGCAAATATTAAGCTCAGAACTGCAGTTTACAAGAAAGTTTACAGTTTTGCAGCAAAAACCTAATTATCAGGAATAAGCTGATCCTGAAACTTACCCTGATTCTCTTAAGCCAGTCAATTTCATTATTGAGAAGAACTTCAGCATTGGGTACATTAATATTACTGTTGTAAGCATAGTTAAGAAGATGTCTTAAGAGGGTGAAGTAGTCTCCAGAATGCTTAGCTCTCTCTCTTGCAGTGCTCTGTGTAAACCAAAAGCAAAAAATTTGTAAGTCCTTTTACTTACAGTGCAACACCAACATATTTCCCTTGAAACTCGCAGTAAATGTAAAAGAAAACAAGTGTAAGTTTATTAGAAGTTTAAAATTGTATTTAGCTGCTGATGAACGACTTCTCAACTATTTTAGCAGCAATTTCTATACCTGAATGGGAAAAAGAAAACCAAATCAAAACTTTTGATCAAATGTTCAAGAGAGCCATAAGCTGGAAAGTCCTGGCAGGACCAGTAGGAGAAGGCACTAACTGCAGGTATTCTCTAACCTGCTAATGATTTTTACGTAAAGGTTAGCAATCACCAAAGATCAAATGCAGACATTAAAGCCTACTGTTCATGTTCTTATCAGAAAATGCAAGAGTCCCTTTTCCCCTGATCTAGCTCAAATGGAAATCATCTGTGCTATTTGTCTGTAAGTCAGAAGCAATCTACATTATAGTGACTGTTATTAATAGCAATTTGTCCTTTCTTGCAGGTATTTTGTCCTATTACTTTTTACATACATTCCCATACTGAAGACTTTATCTCTGAAAACTTACCCCTAGAACAGTAAACAGCAGGGTAATGAAGAAAAGGAGAGGTCTCTGTCCCATGCAACACCTGGTAGCCATTAAAAAGAATTGCTCCTGTGCCATCTGACGAACGGTTCTGGAAATAATTGAATAGAAACATTAAATTCAACCTCCCTATCCAAACAGGACATTAATTAAATTTGTGTTTATCTGCTTAATGCCATTTTCTAAAACTGTACATAATGTAGGAAACAGGAGTAGTTTAATTATGCCCTACCCATCATATTATTTCTCCTTGCAGTGAAATTTCAGATGCATGAATTATATTACAAAACCTGTTCCACAAATCAAATATTTAAAGGTAAAAGAAAAAGAAACTTAGAAACACCTAGCAACTACACCTTTGCAACTGACAGCAAATATTGCATAACACAACAATTTGCAATCCTAAATAATTTTTTTCCTAATCAAGCACCAGTTGTACCTGGTAAAACCAGGTACAAACCAGAGCTACTCCAGTAAAACTGCTTTTATGTGTCACTGCAGCAGTTTGCTGAATATCTCTGAAGCGATCAAAATTTATCATTAGTAAGATGTGAGAGATGATGACCGTCCTAAAAGTTCAAGTGGCTATAATTCAAAAAAAAACCTAAAAAAATTAGGGCAAATCCTTTTCTTCAAGTTGTAGGATTAATTGTCTGAGCAGTATGCCTTGTAAAAACTGTTAGGAGCAACTCTTTTTGTGTGGGAAGAGACTACAAATGAATGCTGAATGAATGATTTCATGGAAGTATCTCAACATATGAAAAACTGAGTTTTGCAGTGCCTGTTTGGTGTGGCTGTCTCTGTTTTGTGCCCATGGAGTCAGGGTGGAGAGCACACCAAAGAATCCTCTTCCCTTCAGAGCTTTTTCATGTGTGGTTAACTGTGATTTCAAAGCCACATTAGGATGACCTAGAGGTCAGAGCAAAGATGCACCTGGCTGAGCACCATCTCTACTACCATGCACAAAGCAAAGTGCACAAGAAGAAGGAATCACGCAGAGTCACTTCTCCAGAATGTTCTCTCAGCTTCTAACAATCTGTGGTTCAAGAAAACTACCAAGAGCAGTATTTCATAGTCCTCACTGGACAAGTACATGAAAGAACTCCTCAAACCATTTCCAAACTGAAGGTTTGCACTGCTTAAATGTTATGCTCAAGAAGGTCTTATACAAAGAAACACAGCTCTCCACTTGTTCTCCCTTTGCTAATTCTAATTTTAAGGGTCTCTGTAGTATTCTCCTCCCCCCATTCATCTCTCCTCCAGTATGAAGTGCCCCCAGCTAGTCAGCTGTTCCTCAGATGGAAGCCATTGCAGAGCTTTGATCTCCCTTGTCACCCTTCCCTGATCTTTGCAAGTTCTACTCTGCTCTGAGTTGCACCAGACTGTGGGGTGGGGCTGCTCTGTTTTGTTCTTAACAATAATTGACATTTTATGGGGTCTGATTGCTGAGCTGAAGTTTTTGTAGAACACCTCACAGAAAGTTATTTTAAGATACAATCCTTCAACTGCTTGGGACACATCACACAGATACTCCTCAGCTCTGTGCACTTCAAGGCAGAATGAAATAGACAAAGGTGATATTTTCCCACAGTGAGAAATGTGACCAATGTGACATGCCTCACTCTGTTATGTTTCTGAGTATGCAATGTTTGAACACAGGTATTACATTTCTGTGAAGCTGTAACAATCTAAGAGCTCTTAAGCATCTCATGCTGGTTTAGACACATGATGACAGCACAGAGCTGGCACAATGAACTCATACTCAGCAGGAGGAATAGCCGGAGGTCAAAGCACCCCTCTTAAGGCTGGCAAACCTGAATCCTGCCCTACTGAGAGCTCCAGGACACAGGTCTCTGTTCAGTTCATACAAGACAGTCCCTTCAGTGGGTGCAAGTGCCATTGCTTTACATCAGCACAAAGAATTTTCATGCATTTAGGCCACATACATGTGGCCACCAAACACTTTGCAGAGATCAGCAGAACACCCCTGGGTTCCAGGATTATTTAGGACTGTTTGGCTATCTCCTCTTAACTAAGCTGGTCTTGCATTCAGAGGACACCATTACAAAATCAATTACCTTGCAGGAGAAAAGCTACTCTAGCATTTAGTATTAAACATTTTGCATTCTGTTTCTCAGTTTAGAGGTATAACATGGTTATGCTCTGAGGAAATAGAAGTCCCAGTCAAACTCTGAAAAACCAACAATCCATCTGATCTTTTCTGGCAAGATCCTATTTGTGAGATCTAACTTGGTCATCTTCTGTCTTTGTCTTTCATGGAGCACCAAAAATATTTTCTCACATGCATATTTTTACTCACATTGTTCTCTGATTGAGCATAGGAGATTAGAGAACAATAGTTGTGGAAGGATATTCAGAGATCTGTCTGGTATTTGCTAAACTTTCTCTGCACCGCAAACACTGATTTGTTTCCACATTAATTCAGAAGAGGAACTTTTCAGCAGCTTAGTTCAACTTCACCATCTTAATTTACAAAGCAGTCTTCTGTTTCCACTCATGCTTATGCTCTTTTACCATGTAACAATGAACAGTTGCACCATTCTACGTGAGATTATCACGTTTTATAGGCATATGAGAGAAGTGGTAGCTTCTTGTACTGACAGTATGAACTGTTTTTCCATATGATGAGTGATACAAGCAAGTATGGAAGTACTTTCAGTGAAGTATGAAGTATTTTCAGTGAAACTAAAAATTCAACACCCTGTACCACAGGTTGCAAACTAATAAAGCTTGTGGTATTTCTGGTAACCCTTCAGTTTCACCAATGTGTGCAAAGAGCTCACTGTAAAGAGATGCTGTGATGATACTAGATCCTTTCGCTAAGGCAAATATTCCTAAACATAAGATCTTTCAACCTGTTTATCCAAAAGTCAAAAACCCCAAAAACCAAATTCTGCTCAAATTCTGACCCCATTCATCTGAGAGCACCATAATCTGACCCTTTTAAAATATACTGAAAAACTTAAGACACTACTAATTTCGGATCTCTGTCATTTCTCAAAGAAAAGTTAGAATACTCATGAAACAACAATATCTTAAAAAATTAAAATTAACTCTTTAGTAACAGATCAAAGCACTGGCAACCAAGTTTAATAACACATTAACTTTCCATCTAGATGGTTTTTGAAAACACCCAATACTTCACAATTTCAGATGGGCTGAAGCCACTGCTCTGCATTTAGGCTTCATATTAATTTTGAATTGTAAAATAATAGATATGACCAAAACTTACTTGCTGTGACAGTGCAATAGTAAATCAATAATAAATGTCTGCCACGCCTTCTCTTTACTGAGAGCATCCAGTGCTGTTGGAATCAAAGCAAAGCACAGGGTCATCACCTCCAGGGCTTCACAGCAAACTTGTTCATCTTCCATGTCTGGTTCATTTCCTGCATTTGTCTGTGAAAACAAACAAGAGTGCACAAAGTGGGTACAGAAAACAATCCCAAGAAATGCAACTGGCTCCAAGGTATATCACTGAACACAAATACAAACCACAGCTTTGTATACTAAGTGATTATCAGTGCCAACTATTTTATGCACTCATATCTGAGCCAAAGCACTATGTGGGATGACTTGAACTTCCAGAATTGTGCTTCTCATTGGAGGATTTCAAGCATGAACTTATGGAGACAGAAGGTAATAGGACAACTGTGGGCAACAGTTACATCAGTTAGTACTGTTGGGAGTTTTTCTTGGTTTGCATCTGGGGTTTTGTTCAGGATTTTTTTGTTTTGTTTTTCTTTACCACTCAAAAAATGGCATTTTAAACTTGGAAAACTCTACTACTTAAACAGAGAAAGGCTATAGTGCTGTATAATTAATTCATCAACTCACTTTTACAAGGCTTTGACACAACTTATTTGACCAAAAGCTTTTTAGTATTGCTAGAATTTGTAAATCACTTTGCTATTTTTCAGAAAGAGGAAAGAGTTTAAGTTCAAGTTTTAAACATAGCTGCTGTCATGATTTTTGACACAGAAAATAATATTACCTCTAATTGGTGCACAGGTTACGTCTTAACCTAAACACTTTGAGAATAATGGCAAACCTCTCCTCCATCTAGAAGTAATTACATTCAAGAAGTTCCAAAGAAACTGAATGTGAGCAGGTCTCAATTTATCATTTATAAATCATAACTGCAGGTTAGTCACATCAACTACAGGCATTAAATATTTGTTTTATATGTGGAAAGGTATCAAGATTAATTAGGCAGAAAGAAGGGATTTCAATGCAGAGGAGAGAACTAATTGTGAACAGGCCAAAATATGCCTCACTCTGGCAGCAAACACTATTTTGTCTATGCACAATAACTAAAAAATCAAAGGCAGTCACTGCACTGCAGCAGGAGGATGTGGCAGTTCTGACACAAGATCAGAAAGCAAAAGCAGAATTCCTTCAGCAAGTCCAGAACTGCACCTGCTCTGCAGTGAAGCCCTGGTTAGAAGGGAATGTAATTTCTGCACAGCTGCAAGGACCCAGGAGAAAGGCAAAGTCCAGTTTACACTCAATGAAATACTTAATTTTTAAAAAGCAAATTTAGGCCCCTTTTCTTTCAGGTATGCTTTCTCTAGTGCACTACTACTCTTAAAGTATCCCATGTACAGATATAAGAGTTTATCTTCACATGCCTGGACTGTCACACCAACTAAACATGTTTTATATGGAAGTATTACCTAAAAAAAACCCAACCCCCAGTTTATGAAGAAGTCATGCTCACAGCAATAGAAGCAGATGCCATTATAACCCTGTGAAAGCTAATGGAGAGGTGTTGCATTTTGCTGAAGTAAATATTCTTCTTTCAATCGATCATTTAACCACAACAGCAAACACACCAAGAATTAAGCCTCCCTACATATTCCTTTTCCTTTCACTCTCAGGCAAGTATTGATGAATACTAAACCTGATTTTACAAGATAAAAATAGGAAGATGCTTTTTTAAAATCACTGTCCAAATCCAGATTATTTCCTGTAACTGTAAGTAACATTACTTAAACACAAGATGTGTGATAATCCACTGATACAGAACTCCCAACTCCAAACCAGCTGTGTAAACCACATGTGAACCCATGAATAAAAGAAGAAAAGTCATACAGAATTGGCAATTAAATCTTTTTTCCCAATACTTCTCACATCACTTTGCTCTTCTTTCTCATTCTAGACTGCACATATGCTTTGAATCACTTCTGCAGAACAGACCTTTTAAGTTTGAAGACTAGACAAATTAGCCTAGCAGGAAATGCTTACTCCTTATTTAGATGCAGAATCTAACTGGGCTGAAAACATGTTACAGAACTGGTGCATTTTTTAACTGACACCAGATTTACAATTCAAGTTACAATTCACCAGATTTACAATACAAGTTACAATCCACCAGGTTACTGAGGAAAGGAATTTGGAATAGAAAATTAAACTGTGCTATGACAATGATATACTAGATCCTGAAATACATAATTGTACACTCCTAAAAGCTCATTGCACTCTAAACCTGACCAGGTCAATCCTTTGCACCCATTCCCTTTTGTACAAAAACAAACAGTACAGAAAAGCAGCTGTTCAGGAATTCTTACCTTTTCATAGATTTTACTAATTTCCTCATTCGAGCTGAAAACCAGCTGAACTGATCCACAACCTGATGCCCAAACAATTTTTTGTACTGCCCTGATAACACAGATGTCAGGGATGTATTTTGAAGCCTGAAAAAAAAACCAACCAGAAATTAACTAAAACAACATTGAAATACAGCTGCAAATAACACTGCAATGGATTCTAAATTCCCACAAATGTATTTCACAGAAAATTTAAGATTTAAAATGTTAAAACAAAGATTTTTTCCCCTTAAATAGAAAACAGATGATGTATCTTGAAGAGTATTTATACTTCACTTATGTAAAATTTAATTTTTTAAAGTAAGATGTAGGCAACTCTGGTTCTAAGACTTAGCAGAAACTACCAATTTCAATGCTAAAACCTTCTTTATTTAGGAAAGAAACCCAAGAAAACACCAAGCATTCACCTGGAAGGCAGCCAGCCTCTTAAGCAATGTAAAAAGTTGAACTTATTTTAGGGTTTCTCCCCATGCTGTGCTAGCTGATAGCCAGCTTGAACACACTGATGTTATCAAGTATGTGATCATTATATAAAGGGACTGATCCATGTTCAAGACACAGAGGGTTGAACATGAATAAGGACACAGCTCATGTACTAAATGAATGCAGAGTCACTCCTCAGTACTTTGTGCATGGTCTGAGTAACATCCAGTAGTTTCTACTGATATACACACACTACAAAACGTACTCCAATTGCTATTGTTTAGGGTTTACATCAACTTTCAAAAAAACTAGAAAACTTATCTGCAGTCTGTATTCAAAACAGAATTGTCCAAAAAACAGGTGATCTCTAAAAGCAGAAGGCAGACAGATGGATTTCAAGTTTCATTTTTCTAATGCTCAGACAAGAAAAAAGGGGACTCTTAAGAAGCTGAGCTAGGTATGTATCTGCATCAGGAAACCTGAACAATGTGCCTTCTTGAACTGATATGGACATTAACAGTATTTCCAAGAAAAATAAAAAGGTATTTTATATTTGTCACAAGCAAAGCAACCTTACAGCAACAGTGCCACAAGAAAAACAAAAGGGTTTTTTTTATCTCATTGTAGTTTCAAAGTCTTTAAGGATCAACTTTTTTAAAAAAGGTGAACTATTCCTCTCTGTGCTAAAGCTGTCTCTCTGGCCTATGAAAACTATGTCAGATTTTTTTTTAATTGTGAGATCCATTGTAAAGAGTCTTTGACCATCAAAACATGAAAAAGCAAAAAAACCTTTCAAAGGCAAACTACAATACACATGAAATTTAGATCTACAGCAGTATTCATAATTTCATAAAATTACAGACAAATCTTCCACAGCAATACTGTTAAACACATTCAGATTTTGTTTGCTTGATGTGTTTGGTGAAAGAAAAATTATTTATTTATTAGCAGGCCTCTAGGAAAGACAAAGGCAGAATTAAACAACCTTTCCTCACATATCACCTCAGAAGATACTTCTTCTATAGAAGAAATTTGATTACATCAGAGTTGAATTGGCTGATTTTACACCTATGGATGCAAAACCATCACTGATGGAAGGCAGATGGCTCAGTCTTGCAGTGCAGCATGTTGTGTTTTCTTTAGACACTGCCCTTTGTTCTCAAGGGATAGTGAACTTGTCAACACCAAGATGAGGATACAATAATATCTTCTATCTAGATAGCTCAGAAATGTTTTGGAGATGGTTTTGCAGATTTGCTACTCAGTACAGAAACACAGTATTTATGGCTTCCACCCTGGAAACCAAGGGATCCAGATGCAGGTGGAAGAGGAAGGTAAAGCAGCTGTGATTTTAGCTCCTGCTGAACTCAGCTGAATTCACTGACGTTTTCTAACAAGACTCCTGATTCCAGATCCAAATGGGCTTTGGCCACACCATACACATAAGACCACTATGTTTGCAAAGCACATTGTTTAGCCTTACTGAGGTTTTCATTTGTGTCATTAAAGCATCTTCAATATATAAAGATACACTGGCAATGATTTGAGATTTTTCTCTTTCATATGATCATTACCTAAAACATTTTAAAAGGAAAATCTGTGTCTTACAAAGCAACAAATTGAAGGATTAAGAAAATAGAAAAGATGCTATAAGGAAAAGGGTGATACAGAAAGGAATTCACCAACCTCATCAGATATTTGCTGTGCAAGACGTATTGCTACATTTCTCAGCATGCATTCTGAAGTTGGATTAGGAATGTTTTGTAGGGCATTTTGTAGCACCACTGCCTGGTCATGCGTAGCCTGGTTTATCTGGAAGAAAGTATTTCTCATACTTACTTTTACATGGGAAAAAAAAAGCAAAAAGATATGAAGATCTAAAGTTACTTGGAAAAGTTTGATAGAAGTAGATAAGATCTTGGAAGGAAAACTTAGTGCAAAGGCCAACATAAATAAATCTCCTCATTTTCAAACAGATACCATCACACCTGAAGACACTATGCTGCACTGGACGATCACAGGGTACAAGTAGCTGAAAGGAAAGGCACTTGCTCAAAACTCATTAGGTTTGGGGGCTTGTTTATTGATCGGATTACTTTAAGCTGACAGAATTTTTTTCTGTTACAATGCCTCCTTCCCTTTCAGTAGATGTGGGAAAGAAAGGGTTTGGTCAAACATGGGGGGTCCCTCTGGATTAGATAAGAGTGTTCAGACAGAATACAGCTGCAGTTTTTATTATACTAAAGTACATTTTAAATAT
Source organism: Camarhynchus parvulus (assembly GCF_901933205.1). Lineage (NCBI taxonomy): Eukaryota > Metazoa > Chordata > Aves > Passeriformes > Thraupidae > Camarhynchus > Camarhynchus parvulus. Next base: position 7,874,874 of record NC_044571.1, read on the forward strand.
TTCAGTTACTCTTGAAGAATTTTGCTCAAAATGATCCCTCCTGTTTTTAATAATATTTTCAAAACAGAAACAGCAAGACAAGTTTTTATCTTTTTTTTGTATTGGTTTGAGCATAGATTCCTCTCTCCTTAGTCTGCCAGAGCTCCATAGTTTTGACAAAACCTGAAATGGCTGTTTCCTTCTCACAGACAAACAAAAGATGGTGAGCTGTGGTTACAAATTAAAACAGAAGAGTATCTTCATTTTCCTGTACCAGTTTATTCAAAAAGCCCATCTCAAATGCTGCTCAAAAGACACACTGTGAGGCTGCTGGGTAAGGTCTGGTTTTAGTCACATCCCTTGCTTTGTCAGCTTCACTAAGACACTTGATTTAGAGAGCAAAGTTACAAAGCCTCCACTGAAGACTAACAGAGCTTCCACAGTCACTCAGCTATTGGATGCTACTGGTAGTGATCAACAGCAGTATATATGGGGTAAATCAGTTCTGTGTACAAGAACACTGTATTTAACATTATTAATTCAACCTTCTATGAAAACAAGGAAGAAAGTAACAATTTTAAAGTTACTAGTGACAGCAACAAACCAATAACTGAAAAACTACAGACACATAACCTTGGTTGCCTACTTCTCCTAAATAGTGATGGAAAGCCAAGACAGAAATTATGCTTTGGTACTTGTGCTTAAGGTAAGAGAATTTAAAAATTTTAACGAATCCCACCTGCATCCCAGGGGAATAAAAAATACCAAAAGTCCCTCAAAGAGGATGATGGTGACAGCAAGAATAAGTGTTTTTCCCAACAAATCAGTTATTATGAAATCAGATGTTTGCAACTCCAAATAGTGAAAGTCAGCAACTGCAGACACATGTTAGTACCTCCTAAGAAGTCAGCCTAAGTCTGTTCCAAACAATACTTCAAGACTCAAGTGATGCAATGTGTGTTCCAAACTGCCCTTTAAATAACTGTTGTAAGAAAACAGGGCAGTAAAATGTACTCATTTTAAAAAGATGAAAGACAGGGTGGCAAACATGTCTGCATTAATATATTCCTATTATACTCTAACATGAGGCATAAAAAGGATCTTCACTTCTTTGTAATCATTAAGAGTTTTGATTTACTTGAAAAATAATTAATTATGTATCTTCTAACGGATGCAGCTAACCAGAACAGGTACTTATGTTTGAGATTTAAGGGGAATGCACTTCTCCAATTCAGAGATGGATCTCAGTCAGTATTTTGGAATTAAGTGCTCTGAAGTGGGGCTCTCTGTGTATTCTTGAGGACAAGTTGATACATCAAGAAATAAATTTAAGATGGAACCTCACAAATGGGGAATTCACATTTATCACAGAATATGCTGAGTTGGAAGGCCCCACAAGGATCATCAAGTCCAACTCCTGGCCCTGTACAGAACCATCCCCAGGAATCACACCATGTGCCTGAGAGCATTGTCCAAACACTTCTTGAGCTCTGTCAGGCTGGTGCTGTGACCACTGCCATGGGGAGCCTGTTCCATGCCCAGCCACCCTCTGGGGAAGAACCTTTTCCTAATACCCAACCTAAACCTCCCCCGACACACCTTCAGGCCATTCCCTCAGGTCCTGTCACTGTCAGAGCAGAGATCAGTGCCTGCCCCATCTCTGCCCCTCATGAGGAAGTTGTAACTGCACTGAGGTCTCCCCTCAGTCTCCTCCAGGCTGAAGAGACCTAGGGACCTCAGCCCCTCCTCACGCAGCTTCCCCTCAAGGTCCTTCACACCATGCCTGTGGCCCTCCTTTGGAACGCTCTCCAAGAGTTTTGTATCTCATGGTGCCCAAAACTGCCCCCAGCACTCAAGGTGAGGCTGCCCCAGGTCAGAGCAGAACAGGACAATCCCCGCCCTTGCCCAGCTGGTGATGCTGTGCCTGACGTCCCTCAGAACACAGATGTCCCCCCTGCCCGCCAGGGCAGTGCTGGCTCATATTGAACTGGCCAATCAGGACACCCAGGTCCCTTTCTGAGTCACTGTTTTCCAGCATCTCATTCCTCAGTGTGCCCATACATCCAGGGTTGCCCTATCCCAGGTGCAGAATCTGGCACCAGCCCTCGTTGAACTCTGTATGGTTGGTGATTGCCCAGTCCTGTCATTTGTTGAGACCTCTCTGCAAGGCCTCCCTGCCCTCCAGGGCATCAACAGCTCTCAGTTTTGTGTTATCTGCAAACTTGCTCAGTATCCCTTCCAGTCCTGCACCCAGGTCATTTATGAAGATGTTGAAGAGTGCAGGGCTGATGACGGAGCCCTGCAGAGCCCCACCCGTGACAGGTCACCACTCTGTCACTATTCACTACAGCCCTTTGTGCCCAACCTGTGAGCCAGCTGCTCACACATCACATGATGTGTTTATCCTGCTGTGTGCAGGACATTTTGTCCAGAAGGATGAATAGAGTTAAAAATGAGAAGTTACCTGTACTGACAATCATGCAAACCATTGAAAATCATATACGGAGCAAGTGCACCTCACATCTAACTTTTGACAGTCACCAAGAAATAGGATTTGTTTAGTAAATTGATCTCTTTTTCAGAACTGCAAAACATTATCTGAAAGTACCATGAGTCCTTGATGTGCAATGCACTCAAAGAACAGCTTGTCAGTGAAAAGCAAGGAGATGTTGCTGCACACATTATAAAACACAGAGCACATTGCTATTTGCAGCAAGGAAGGTTTATATTACCGGTGAAATTGTACTCGTGCCTTCCACAACTGGCTGACAAGCTTCTGCCACAGCTCGAACATGGCCATATCCAATTGCTGTTAGCAATAATTTGGCTATTTTCAGAGCATTAAGGTAGGCACCCCTTCGAGTTTCCATATCTGCATTTGGCAGGAAGTTATTTCTGGTCAGCATGCTCAGCACAAGAGGCAAACCACCACTTTTCAGGAAGTTGTACTGGAAGTCACTGGCGTCTTCTCCCAGAGGTGCACTGGCAGGCATTAACAAGGCATAAACTACCTGTAGAAGGAAATACAGAGTTAACTAATGGAAATACATCAGCTTGGATATAGATGACTGACCATGAGAATTTGTAGCAATACTACACAAGCAATGCTTTGGCAGCACTGGCCACATACATTTATGCCAGTAAATTGTTCAGTATTTTCAACTGTTAATTTCAAACCACAGTTTGGTCTTAGGCTTCCATAATGTTACAGACAGGACTGCCACAGAGAGAATTGACAATTTTTAAAGAACAGGCAAAATATCACTAACCTCTGTTAGGTACAGCACTTGTGAGGCAGAAGGACCAAAGAACAGAGAATCAAGAGATGGACTAAGGCTGCTTTCCCCAAGCTTTGCATGATCTAAACAAATTGCTCTTAGTTTCTCGACCGTAGTGTTGTCTGCAATAAAAACACAACTTATAAGCATTTTGCAGCAAAAGTACTCCACAACAAGCTAGTACTATTTACAACTATAAATCTGAAAAAAATTAAGTGTCTCAGAACAGTTGCAAAAACTTACAGACAAAATCAGACTACAGACCGTTCTCCAATGATTGTAACAGTCAAAAGTGATCCTATTAAAGCAGGGCTACAAAATCACCTTAAAATGCAATGCTCCCCATTTTCACTGCACTGTGGCAATGAACCCCAGTACCAGCTGCAAACTATGCAACCTCATATAGCAGATAAGAAATAACTACTTGGGAATCTTTGACAGTCCTAATTAGGATAACAGTAATGAATTACAGTACTAATAAATTACCAGAAAGTAGAAAATACTCCTCTATCTTTACTTTTATGTATCAGGTGAGAAATTATTTTACAGCATATTACAAGATAAAAAAAGGATCAAGTCAAGTTTTACCTGGTGGCATGAGCTTCATAAGAACACGAGCTCCATCTCTAAGAGGTGGCATATTTAGACTACTGCCCAAGTCTGCAACTTGCCAAAGAAAAGAGATGTATCGAGGATGCAGTGACATGATCTTAAAATAAGCAAATTTAAAAAAAAAACCTGTTAGCCAAAGACAAAGTGTAAGACAAAACACGTTTGAACTGGTAATTTCAGAAAATGCTTACCACTCCAGGTAAACAGCTTTCAACTTCTGGATTTGGACCATCACTGTAGTGATTGCCATGGTTGCCCGGAGAACCAGTTGAAGAGTCAGAAGAACTATCTGGACTTGAGGGCATATTAGAATTTATCTGTGTAAGCTTAGCTGTAATTAGCTGAAAAACACAATCACAGTTTTAATACTCTCCAAAAATTAAGATTCTTCAACAAATAAGCATCTGATAAAATGTTAATGGCATAATATAAGAAGAAGAATGGAATTATTCCACAAAAAAAAATGATGCCATGCATGATATTTTTCAAGCATTTACAAAAGGGAAGGAACATCTAAATTGATGTAAATACCCAGCCTGCAACACTTACCGTTTTATCCTTGAGATTCAGCTGCCCAATTAATTTTCTGTCATCTGCAGGATCTACCAGCTCACCCCCAATGAACAGCTCTACTTTTGTGTGTGCACTGTTGGCTTTAATGCGATTGAGGATGCAGCGCCGCACTTGGCCAATCGTGTCGTTTGTGTGAGACCAAATATCCAAATCTTCCACCTGCCGGCCTTGGTTTGGAAAACGAACCACAAGTGTGATATGTTTCCCACGGAAAGCTCTGAAAATAAACAGAAAAAAAAAAAGCAAAAGTTATTTTTGCTCTCATGAAATAAATTCTTTTCTTTCCTGCATTTTTTGCAGCAGGTATTTCAACATCAAATCTTTATGTGGTATTTTCCAGTGTAAGATTTAGTAAAAGTCCCAGCAACTATGGCAACAACATACACAGAATCTTTCAAGAAGCCAACACTCAGTACCAATGCATTAATCATATGGTCAAATTTACAGTCAGGTTAGGAACACTGAGAGAAACTATAGAAGTCTCTTAGAGTTTTAGGTCTCTTCTCTGTCTTGTAACTTCCTGATCAAAATGTGCAAACAAAGCTTAATCAGACTGGCAATGATGTTTTGCTCTTTTAGCAAAGCAACTCAAGCTTTAAATACACCAAGATCATAAAATCCATCAGGTTGCCAAGCCTTAATGCCTTCTGTCAAAATCAGCCTTAATGCCCTCTGTCAAAAGCTGTTATAAGTTTTATGCTAGGATTCCAGTTTTTAAAATCACAATCTTTTAAAGAAAGTTTGAAGTGGTCAAAAAAGGAAGAAATGGTTTCACATTAGCAGTGATCACACTCCCCACAATGGCAGAGAGCTCATTAGGAAAGATGCGCCCAGATAAGCCAAACAAACTAATCCCATGTAAGAAAAGGCAAAAACTCCTCACAAAGCTCCTTGCTAACAAGGCCTGTGAAAGATTAGTCTAATCAAATAAGCAGCCCATAAAAAATGTACTCACAATCAAAAAGAAAACTTTGTTAGGACTCATCAATCAATCAATATATGCAGCAAAAAAAGCTGTAGCAACACAGCAAATTACTGGCATACCATGAAGAAATAGCAATTTTTTTGACAAAAAGGTCATTTAAAGTAAGTGGATGAAAAACCTCCACCATGTTTAAAAATATGTTAGCTGCATCATAAATCCATAGAGACACCAAGGATTTAAGCTAAGTTTTCACTCAAGGACAAGTATAAGAAGAGTGAAAGTGTACAGAAAATAAATATACTTCAAAGTACTCGTTCTCTTCTTCCCCTCCTCATGAGGAGCTTACAGAATATTTCACTTAGAGATAATTAAAAATTTAATCTTGCAAAGACTGAGATCTCTACAAACAATTCTGGAAGGTGAATATATACATTTACAACATGTTTTTGTATAATAAGACTATGAGAAGCAAAAAAGTTTTGCCAATGCTAATGTAAAGAACAGTACTGCTTTTAAGTAATTATCTGAAATAAAGAATTATATCCAAAACAATTGAGCCTCAAGGTATGTTATGCTAGTTACAGAAGAAACCACCAAGTTTATTTTTAGGCCTGCTGCCCCTTTCCTATATACTTGTATTTGCCTGATCTTTAAAATAATTTTTTTAAAATATAGTTTCATATAGTAACATAGAAAAGGGAATTCTGAAGCACTATGAAACCATTTCCTGAACAGAAACCATTTAGAATTTAAAAATCCCAGGGATAATAGTACTGGTTTAGTTTTACAGAAATCAAAATCATGATACTGCTTTTTCACACATACCTTGACATAGGTAGAATAGTTCTCTCTTCGTGGTAATCACTGTCACATTCATTTATATACTCCCTTAAAACAGTCAACACTCTCACCATCCTTATTGCTTCTTGTCTTGCACAGTTGATGCTGTCTTTATCTCCATCCAACACACATAATGTATCATAGGAGGCTTTTAGACGATCAAAACAGGACTGAATGAAGTCTTCATGAATCACTACCTAATTTACATTAAGAAATTGGAGTAATTATAAGACATATTAGAATCCATCTTTTCAGAAGGATGACCAAATGATAGAGAAAAAAATTCCCCAAACCCAAAACAGGTAAGTCACTCAATCAACCTGTTTTATTCCAGCAACTCCCATCAACATAGCTCTAAATTAGTGAGCACTTCAATAATCTCACATCATCAGCAGCTGTAACTGTACTGTATGTAAATAGAAAAAGTGAAAATTTGGACAGAGAACACTGAATTGGACTTTCTCCTTTTCTCAGACTATGTTAAAGAATTCTTGTGTGCATGTAAATCCAGGACTTCTGGAAGTGTCAGAGCTAAGCATGTGCAGATGGACAGATCAGTGCATGCTTAGTAAGCCCAGACCTACAGCAAGAGAGAAGCCTCCAGCCATCTGCCACTGCAGGAAAATACAGCTTGAATGGCTGTGAATTCACCACCTAGAGCAGCTGTGCTGGACCTGGCAGACTGGCACCTCTGAAGATGATGAAAGTGTTTTTGTAGACAAGTAGAATATCAGTTTTTTAGAAATACACCTGGCAAGTTATCAACTGGAGATTGTCCAAAGGACAATATTCCTCCAATAAATTTGTGCAGTCACATAATTACAGAATGGTTTGGGTTGGAAGGGGCCTTGATTATTTTTATGCCCTCTTCTTGACTCTCACCAGCAGATCCACATCCTTCCCATGTTAGGGGTCCCAGAGCTGGAGGCAGCACTGCAGGTGGGGTCTCACCAGAGCAGACAAGAAGGGCAGAACCCCTGTCTGGACCTGCTGCCCATGCTGCTGTTGATGAAGCCCAGGACACCGGTGGCTTTCTGGGCTGCCAGTGCATGTTGGGCTTCTTCTCAACCAACTCCCCCAAGTCTTTCTCTGCAGGGCTGCTCTTGATCTGTTCATCCCCCAGCCCGTATTTGTGCCTGGGATTGCCCCAACCCAGCTGCAGAACCTTGCACTTGGCTTTGTTGAACTTCACAAGGTTCTCAAGGGTCCACTACTCAAGCCTGTCAAGGACCCTGTGGATGAAATCCCCTTCCCAGAAACCCAGTATCTCTTTTGTGTCCACTCCATACAGCTCCCAGCAAATATTAATGCAGGGAGATAATATCTGATTTGCTAGACCTCAGCTTGACCACTACATAGAAACTCAGTGACTCTTTGTAAGGGGCATGCCAGAAAAAAGAGATTACATTAGCTTGTGACAACACCCCACAGACCCAGCTCCTGAACATACTCATATGAGTAAGTGCCACAATTTGCAGCGCAACAAAAGGCTCTCCTCTTATGACATTAACTGTTTTCTGAGTAACAAGAGCAAATACAGCAGATGAACTTAGTAGGAAAAATTAATGAGTGTTCAGTCTGCAAAAATGAGAAAAAAACTTTAGTTCTGCATCTGCCCAGAATCTGATGGTTGGACTCACCTGCCAAAACACAGAAACTATTTCCTGTTTTCAAATCTTTCAACTACAAAAATATCATCAAACTGATGTTTAAGACTATTATTTAAAGACTATTTTAAAAGACTATTTTTATTTTTATTCCATTCAGTCTTCTTGTTGCTTTTTCTTACCTGATTAACTTGTAACCTTGGGCCAAGATTAGTATAGATCTCTTTAAGAAGGTCTATTGCTCGGTTTGCAATGTCATCATTTCCCTGAATCACAACCTAGCACAATTGAAAAAAAAGCATTTACATCTCTTAAAACTTGCTGGCGCAAAAATGCAAACCAAAACTACTACATAAGTATCTCAACACAACAGCATGTCTAATTATTTTTGAGGTGAAAGGGACTAAAACACTTAGTTAGAAAATACATTCAATAAAACTTACACTCAAATTAATAATTAATTAGTTTTGAAGTTCAGAGTTGGCAAGAAAGGCTGATGCTCTATAAACAGAGTAAAAGCACTGTTTATATGTTCATGTTTGCATAACATTCCAAATTTTCTCTTGTTTCAGAAAATAAGAAAACTTCAGATGCTTCAACAATCTGCATCACAAGACAGAATTTTCAAGTATTTAAATGGCTCTGAATGGGTGGAAAGGGGACAAGCAAATGAATTGTTTCTAACATGATAATCTAAATTTTAATTACTAGTCACCAGGTCTGACAGCAGGTTTTACAGACGCCTGCAGGGTATGCAGCTCAAGAGTTTTGCTGATCAGAGTAAGTTGATTCCCAAAACTAAAACATGCTAACATTCTGTGGGGTCTCTGTTCACAAACACGATGTGAACTTATTTGTATAAAAATTGGCATCTACTTTGGTTTTAACTATTATCACCAGGATTAAAATACCCAACCCTTCAAGAAGCCACAACCAAAATTATTGGACTGCTGCTGTACACATATTACAAACACATAGCCAGGATAATCATGTCACAGGGCACCACTGTGGGCTCTAATGCAGCTCTTGAGAACTAGAAATACTCTGAAAAAATTAGGTTACAGTTTAAATACTGATGGTTTTCACCAACAGATTTGGCAAGCTTCAGGAAGCTTCAACCTTTCTACTGAAAAGGAAGGTTCTATATACAGAGAATAGGTGGTTATATGGAATCTACAGATCCCAGAAAACCACCAAGTTTAGCCAAAATGCTGTAAGAGGAAGAATCAGACCAGCCATCACTTGGTCTGATCTAGAATTGCTCCAGTTTACCACACTAGAAGGAATGCCATGGAATAGCTTAATGAAGTGCAAGAAACAAAGCTTAATTATAATGTGCATGTGAAAAAAAAAGAGAAATCTACTGATAATTCACCTGGAAGGATCTCTCCTTCTCCAACAGTATTGGCAAATTTTTAATTTCATGCACGTACATAAATCTATTTAAGTTTCAAGTAACTTTCCATTTAACATCAGTCTGCAAAGTTACCAACTTGCATACTTACTGCAAAGACAGTGGAGTCAAAAGCCATGTATTTAGTTGGAAAAAGCACATTTTTGTAATTTCAGTCCATTACTAATAAATTACACATCCCTAAAAGCATAAAGAGACTGAGAAAGTCTTAGCAGTTAACCTTTCAGATGCTTCCTTCAATTAACTCACCCTCCAAAGGTAGTCTAATCCTATTAATTCCAGGTCATCCATCATATAGGCTCGTCTCTTTGCTACAAGCTTTCCTTCTCGACAGTTCACAGCTTTGAAGAAACGTTCAAAACATTTCATTCCATTTTCTGTTAATAGGGAAGGATCCAGCTGAAGCACATTATTTTCAAAGAAGTCCTTATTAATGTCAGGGTCTAAGTCTGGTTCATCCCCCATTAGTTTGGAATACCATTTAAAACAGGCTTCGCGATCACAAAGATAAACCGCATTTTCTGCTAAACACTTCCATATTTGCTTCGCCTGAGGGGCACAGAGCCACAGCTGACCATCCTTCAATAAAAATCTTGAGCAAAACAAAGAGACAATTAACAGCACTGTCTAATACACAGCCAGAGTTACAATTCAGTAAAAAGTACAGGCACAAAGTTGGATATGCACATTATACATGTATATATCACAAGTATGAGAATTTTATTTACATCATCAGTCCACTCATAATCAGCCCCATGATATCTTAGTAAGTTTGAATGAATCATGACCAATCAATTCCAAACAAAAAAGGAACACAATTCAGTAAAAAAGTGCCTTACACAAAAATACCACACATTGTTTCCATTTTATATACAAAGAAATGCACATTTCCTAATGCACACTATTTAGTTTAAAAATCAGGTCACAGCATATGAGAAAAAATTAATTCTGCAATGATTCACTATGTTTTAAGACTTGATTTAGCAAAATTGCAAAAAAGGTATCAATAGCATGGAGCAGAGCCAGAAACAGAAATCAATGAACTGGAAATTTTCCCTTTTATTTAAGCAAGTTTTTAATTTGTGTTCAGTTATTATGAAACAATTATTAAGAAGTTCAATTCTGAGAGCTAACACTAAGGAGGCTTCAGAAGGAACGAATGATAATCAAAGTTCTTTAGATTAATTTTTATTATTATTTTTTTTAATGTATAAGAAATCAGGGACTGAGTTATGGCACTGCTTTTCAGAAATTGCTACATATATATTCTACATTTGACATCCCTGGAATTTCATAAATGTCTCTACATTAACAAACAGTGAACTTAAATCTAAGGAAGTTACAATTTTGAAAATGCAGGAATGATACATTAAGTGTGCTACCCATGTGCTATTGTATAATTTCATTAAACAGTTAACACTTCAGTTTAGTTAATGAAAATTCTCAGTAAAATTTTAAAAAGTAAATCTCCTTTACAAAACAAGGAAGAAATAATTCAAACATAACAGTTCAAGTAGTTTTACTCATTTAAAACAAGGTTAAAACAGAGTATGAAAAGTTGAGAGAGACTCGGCCTAAAAAGCATCAGCATTCTGCAGCTCTATGATGAGCAGAGATCTTTTGTTTTCTTATTTTACTCCAACAGGAGTTGGCCAAAATCATCCAAATAATTTTTTTATTGCACTTTCTTTTTGGGGCTTAGTTGCTGCCAACACATCATCACCGACTGAGGAAAGTATGTGTCAGTTTATGATCATGGATTTAATTCTGGTGTGATACAAGTAAGGACACACGGCCATATCCCTACTTGGAACACTCTAAATTTGAAACTAAGTTACCCCAACAGGAATGTAACTGTATCCACCATACACTATATTTAAGTCAGTAAGGTTCTGCACACAGACAGGAAAAAATACAAATCTTAGTGCAGAATAAAAGCCTTGGATTCCAAATAGTCTAATAAACTTTACTTCATATATCCAACAGCAGCATAAAAGCCCTCCAGGAAAAAAATCAAACCAAACCAAAAACATTCAATGTATTTTTGCATCTGAGTTTTGAAAGAAGTTAACAAAACAAATTAAAGCTATAGAAGAGAGAGAAATGCAAAGCATTTTTCTTCAAAAAGCATTTAAAGCATTCTTAAAGAAGTTAAACGTTCAAATTAAAGCTCACCGTAAGAAGTTCAGTCGCTCCTGTACCTCCTGCACGTGACTGTAGCGGCTTCCTGGTCTCACAGTCTGAGGATCATACTCACCATGCTCTGCAAATAAAACATTTTATTAGACAACACACTCAGAAAAGTGATGCTGGCTCCAGAAGACAGGGTGTGTTTGAAGACTTCTTACTCTGAGTATAATCCAAGCCCAGTACATTTTCAGTGAGGCATGTGAAAAGAGTTTTCAGCAGTCAGCCACCAGTTAATGCTTCTCCTATGCTAAACACAGGCAAAGACTCCTGAGGTCTATAATCAAATCAACAATTATGTGCTCATTGTTCAGAATAATCAAAGTGCTACAGAACAATTATGAACTTGCACTCTACATATTCAAATAATTTTTTCCTATTTTCAAGTAGTCAATTTGAAGTCAGAAGTCAGTTGAAAATAGAAATACACCAAGCATATAACTCAATTATCCAGTGCTTTTTTTTTCTGAGGATGCTTTAATTTTGTTACACAGCATCTTTTCCAAAATTTCATTTTTCTGTTGTTTAGGCTTTTTCCTCTCCAGAGGAAATCATGACTCCATTTCTTTACCACCTTTATACACAGCTATGCACACAATATCACTCAGAGGAAGAAAGTATAAGACAACTTTATTTACTGCAAGTTTCCAAACATAAATCCCAAATGCCTGTAATACTGACAAGCTGGAAACAGAAGTCATCTTTTGAAAGTAAGGCATGAAGGCAAATTTTTACCTGCATTTTGTCAAAGTTCAGCATAATATTTTCTTAACAAACAGCAATTTTGTTCACAGGAACATTGTTTTGGTGTGGTTTTGTTTGGTGATTGGCTGTTGTTTAGGTTTTTTTTTTTTAATTAAAGAGATACAATCTAGATCTGCACTTGCATTACCTTCATTTCTACTAGCAGTATTTCATCATGACACATTCATTATGACAGCTCCATTACAAACTAATTAATGCTTTATTTTTTATTTGCAAAGATGTATAGATTGCCTTTAACTAAGGTGACCCAGCCAGGGTAGACCATCTCATGACAACATCAAGACTAAAAGTAAATTTTATCTTCAAATCTGAAAATCAGTATCTACGTCCCATTACATCAGGCAGGAGGTAAAAAGAAGTACATCAGTGCTTCAAAATAAAGAGAAAAATAATTGTCATAAATACTCCTCTCTATATCCAAGTGTAAAAGCTACACTACCTTAAATATTGAGTGACAGGGGAAACACAAGACCAGTAGTTAACTAATGTCTGCAAAACTGAAGACATTATGTTCATCAGAAATCCTTAAAAATTAAATAATAACTTTCATTAAATGATCATAAATGAGCAATTAGTGAAAGGAGAAATGTGGAAAAAATCTGAAGACATAATATAAAAGTATGTAAACAAAAATTATTTAAGAATTAGTAAAATATGCTGTGTCTCCAGTAGAAAAAAATTGGGGTAGATAAGCATATTGCAGAGAAATTAAAATAGATTACTTGAAGTGTTGGGTGTTGAGGGTGGGTTTTTTGTTTGATTTTCATTTGTTGAGGGGGAGGTGGTGGTGTTTGTTTATTTTCACTGTGGGAACTACCTGGGCTTTTTCTTCCTGACTAAAGTTTAATTCACAGACACAACATCAATAGTGGCAATGACAGGAGAACTCAAATCCAGCCAGCTGCAGACAGGCAGTGTGGATGTACTTCAGAATTCTGAAAAACTCTGAACTACAAAAAAATTCTACTTCCCTAAATATTTTGTGTATCACATTCTTTCTACATCTCCCAGATTTATTTTCTATTCTGTACATCCCACAGCAAGTCAAAGTGTAATCTCCTTAAAAATTCCTCTTAAACACTGGAGCAGAAAACAACTGGTTGAAAATTTAAGTATAATTAGTGATAAACACACACAGAAGATCATATGGTACAGTTTCTACGAAACTATTTCATTAACACTTTGGATTTTTTATTATTGCAGAAAAAGATAAATAAAGCAGAATTGAAATTTTCAAAAGATCTTTGATAAATCTTTGAAAAGATGAAACTGTGACCTCCTTCAGGACTACAAAATCCAAAAGCAGTTGTCTCATCTCATGGAGGACTTTGCAGAGCTGAAGGAAAGGATGAGTTCAAGAGAAGGGAAAACCACAGAGCACAGAAAAAAATCAGAAATATAGATCAGGCTTCCCTTGAACCCTAAAAGGGCAAACACATTAAAGGAGAGTATCCCAGAAAACATTATGCATTAGTGAATAACAGAAGACTAGAAACACTGTTTTCCATCACTGAACACAACTAGGGAAGACTTCAAGGAAAACAAACATATGGCAAATTCAAAATTAATTTTAAAATATCCAAATTACATAGTACTTGCAGTGTGAAGTGCCAAGAATATCTGTGAACAACTGCATTTTTTGTTTCTATGGCATTTGTTTGACCTGTGCTGTTTGTATCTTGGTCTTGAATTTTCCCCCTCTGTCTCATTCACCTTCTCCAGCCAAGCTTAATTCTACAGCTTCCAGTTCTTTCTGATTTCACATGCATAATCTTCTTCCTTCCCCTTTCATTTATTCCCTTTCATTTATACAGCCCCCTGGCATATTTTCTCCCCCTCCATGAAGGCATGGAAGACAAACATCACAGCATTCTATGTTCTGCTCTATTTAGTATATAAAACTGAAAATTAAAGAGTTTTTGCACAGGAACTGTGGATTACAGTCTGAACACAGTATCTGGAACATGAGGAAGATTTCCTGGTTACCCTTAATAATGTAATAAAGTGCCTAATAAAAAACCCCACACTATTATTCTTCTGTTTTTGTACTCTTGATACAAATGAGAAGTTCTGTAGCAGCTTAATCTCAAGAAAGAGCATTTTAATTGCTTTGTAATTAGATTAAATTTAAACCCTTTACATACTTGTAATTCCTACTGCACTGAAGATGTTTGTATCACTGCTTAACTGAGTCACTACAGCTGGGGAGGGGCAGGGCAATGTGGGTTTTTGGGAAAGGAAAAGAATCATGCAAGTCATCAGCCTAATAATTCTGCCCTCAACAATTTGATATGTAAACAATATTTTCAACAATGACCTTTTGGTTTGAGAATTAAAAAATAAGATAAATTAAAAATAGTTCCTACACTAATACTGAAAACAGAGGAAATAATTTAGTATTATTTTAACATTATTAGTGCAATGCTATAATTAGTTAAGGTACTTAAATTAGGGTAAACCCCTCCATGTATTCCTGAATAGAGAAATACAGTTGCAGTGTGTAGATTTAACTGAATGTTATTCTCACTGGCCTACACCTTGCTGAAGTGACCATCTTCACAGAGCACCATTATTTACACAAGTCCACAAGTATGTATGTATTTTGGACATCTCTTATATAAAATACATACATACATACATATATATACACATATATCTACATACACACACACATATATATATATACACTTAATACTCCAAAACACATGAATTCCAGGAAGGCCACTTTCCTGTGCACTGGAAGCTACAAGCTCTTCAATGTGCAAATATTCTGTCTTCCCTGAATGACCTACATTGAATCCCTGCAGAACATACTGTGTTATTTCTGAGATGCAACAGAAAGCCTGCCAGGCTGTTATGAGGCCAGGGTAGAACAGTCCTTGGTTCCAGTCAGTAAAGTCAGTGGTGGGGAAGGAGGAGTATACATCTCCTCCTTCACTTCTGTTGGCATAATTTTGTATTTAAAGAACTGTGGTCCAGTGTACCAAGTTTCCTGGCCCACCATTCTCCTTAATTTTCATGCTTCTACCTCAGTAGCTAAAAGTTAATGCAGAGTAAGAAGGTAAATTCATCAGCAAAGAGCTGGATTTAGCCTAAAATACAAAAATACTAACACAATGTGCTGCTCAAGTGCTGCTAATAACAAACACAGTGAGAGAGCCTGAACAGATGTGGGAGTTACAAGGGAAAAATAAATGGTATCCCTGTGGTTTGAAGTCCTTCTCCCTAACAAATTCCAAATATTGGCTGCAAACTGAGGTGATTAAAAAACTTGTCAAAGGAGCCTTCAAAATTCAGAACTAGGGGTTTACTACTAGAACCTTCCACAAAAAAACTAACCTAAGTAGGGCAAGATGATTTTTATCAATCCACACATGAACAATGGCTGCCACATTCTCATATTCTGCTGTAAAACACACATTTTCAATTATAAAAAAGAAAAAATTAGTATTGTT
This sequence comes from Camarhynchus parvulus, assembly GCF_901933205.1. NCBI lineage: Eukaryota > Metazoa > Chordata > Aves > Passeriformes > Thraupidae > Camarhynchus > Camarhynchus parvulus. Next base: position 7,890,509 of record NC_044571.1, read on the forward strand.
TTTCTCACACAGTCACCACAAAGGCTATTAATCCCACAGATGCTTGAAAATTAAACAAATAAACTTAATAGTTATTTTATTATGGGAATTTACTTTTAACTCTTATTGTTAACTAGAGTTCTCCTATGCTCCATGAGCAACTTTGATGTTCAAACTCACCTTTAGCATACTGCCTCATGCTTTCCATATAGGCAGAGAGGTTTTCTGCAACCAGTGTAACGAGGGCGTGATTGTGCTGAAGTTGATTGATTAAGTCATGTCGGTAAAACACGTGGGGACTTCTCTGAGTTTGACTGAAATTAAAATACAAGTGTTAGAGGAAAAGAAAGAAGCTTTGCACCCAATAGTCCAGAAATCAATTTAAGAGACACATCTTTGATGCAAGATCCAAATTTTCCTACAATATCTCAAACAGAACACAGACTAAGTTTCTGACAATATTTTTTTATCTTCTGACGTATCAACAGTTCTTAGGAGTTACTAAAGCAGGTAATTTATGAGGATCATATGGTTACAAAATGTATGGAAAACATCAAAGCAATGGGAGCAGCTCAGTGGAGGTGGAAGGAGAATATCTGCAGCAAGAGAGAAGATAAATAAACACCTACCCAAAATGCACAGTAGAGACCCTCAACTACAGTATAACTACAATATGCATAACCCTGGTTTCTCCCACAGCCATCTGATATTCTTTTCTACATTAAACATTAAAACACCAAGTAAAACTCATTACCATAGTCAAAGTACACTAACCAATAACCACACCAATTATTTCAATACTTAAAAAAACTCTAAAAATAGTATTGATTTTTTCCTAACAATAACTATGTGGAAAAATGTTGGTACAAGCAAAAAAAAAAAAACCTGTCACACAGAGCGTATAACCTAAGAGCCCCCAGAAGTTCAAGAAAGGAAATATCCCAAATAAATAATTATGTTGTAATTTAAGTGTATTATCAAGACTTGACCAAAAATGCTTCTCTTAAACTACACCAGAAATATTCAGATGACAAAAGCAAACTACTGAGCTTGTGTCCAAGACCCACATGCCATGAGCACTATCAAATTCTAGAGCCTGAGGACTCATAACCTCTGCAGAACATTCTTCAGGTGCCTCAGCTGCTGTAAATCAGAGCAATGATTTTGACTGCATAAACCAGAACTGCTCTTCCACAGTAAAGAGAGGAAAAAAGAAAACAAGTGGCTGTCAGGGGGAAGAGCAGCATTTCTCACAGCCACTCAGCTGATCCCATAGCCTGCCCTAAAGAAACAAAGATCTGATTTCCAACCTGTTCTCCTTTCTTTCAACACTTAAACAAGTAGACCTCAGAATGAGCTGAGTGGATTACAGGCAGGATTCTCATGCTTCCTGGGAAAGAGGGTGTCTATACCACATGGCCTACAGCACTGCACACTACTTCCACATCTTTAGAGAACAGTGGGGAAGGCAAGAAATCCCAGTTCCAGCATCAGCTGACAGTGATCTTTACAGCTGATAACCACATTTCACTGTAGATATAACAGCACAGATAAATTGATTCGTTGGCCAAATATCAATGTCCATCTGGATTTAAAAGACAGAAGCCACCAACACCCTGCCAGTAATTTTGTTATCTACAACCAACAGACTTTGGGCTGCTAAGCACTGTGGTTTTCAGAAGATTAAGTTTCATAACATGCAGAATTTTCTAAAATAGTTTGAAAAACACTCAAATACCCAGACATTTCTCAGACAGAAAACAAAATGGATGGAAGCATGAAAAAAGAAAAAATACAGGACTTCACAGATTCAAAACATTCTCTGTTTTCACTTTAAGAAACTTTCTAATTATGTTTCATTTCATCGCCACCAACCTCCTTATGAGAATAAAGCAGCAGCAAATCCAGCAAAAAGCTGGATGTCTATTTTAGTGGTTACCCAAGACGTTACCTCTAGACAGGGAACTGCATTCTCGAAGGGTAACAGAAAAGAGGAACACTGATTATTTGGGAAATACATATGATCAAACAACTAAAGGGACAAACAGAACCACGATGGGGTGTTTTGTGGAATCAAAGATACTAAAGTGTGTATTTATATTCATAATATTATGCATTTGTATCAATCTCACACAGTACAGCAAAACCAAACCTTTATCAGCAGAAGACTACAATGTTCTGGGTTAGACATTTTTTATTTCTCTCCTTTCTCAGCCACAGGCACAAAAAGTACATTTGCACACGGATCCATATTGGTTAGCAATGACTTTGAAAAGCTGAATAATTGAAATAACTAGAGTTATGAGCTGTGAGTTTTAACAGTGATCGTGAATAACACTTCCAATATTATTTTGATCCCTTGCTAGGATGGACTCAAAGGCAAAATGATTGTCTTTATGCACAGGAAAATAAGCTGATTTGACAAGAGCCTCTAGAATGTTTTCTAGTATTAAGACAAAGTCTACATGCAATTAAAATTTTCCTTATGCATCTAAGGTTAGACTAATATTACGTTGTCCCTGGGACACAATAATTTAACCTTTAATATTATTACACATTAGTTACTAGACAGTCATTAATGTGCAATAACTGAGGAGCTTGAAAAATTGAAGTCAACAGTAAAACTCGTATTTTCATTGTGTTATACAAAATGGATACCAGAAGTCAATGTATAAAAAGAAAAAATAACATTTTGAAAGAGATGAAGTATTTTGGATTATGAAAAACAACATAGCTAGAATGCTTATTTATTAGAAAAATACTGGCACAAACTGGCAAAGGCAAAATTCCAAACAATTTAAATGGATTAAAAAGAATTATTTATCTGCACATATAACTCACCCAATATAATACTACATATGTAACTCAGCTTTTGAAGATGACAATTGTGCCAACTGAACAAATGCTATGTACCACTAAAAGAGTGCAGATTATTCAGATGAAAAATCCAAATTGCAGTGACTGATCCCCACAAATTCCACTACTTACAGTAAAAAGTGACTTGAAGCATCATTGTTGCCCTAAAGCACTATGAAACCACAGAACTCTCAGTGTTCAGTTAATTCTCCTAGGCAAGTAATTTAAGAGACTGGTCTTCTTCTGCTCAGGTAGATAAGGTCAAACTTAAGCATTTGATATTGGTCTACAGAGGTTCTACCAACCAACATAGAGAGAATTATGATGATTATCTGTAAACTAAAGGTCAATGTTATGAGTAATAAAGGTGACTATTCCTAAGTATTAATAAGCATCTTTGCATTCATAAGAGTCCTTGCACTTACATAAATATTATTTTCTGTTGCAATTCTGGTTAAGCTGAACTTCCTGACACATGTAGCACTTCTTTGTGATCAGGGAGCTAAATTTTGCCACAGCAATTGTATAACCAATTCATCACTTTGTTCAACTGCATGAATAACTAGCAACAATTAAAGCCTCCCCCTCAAAAGAATTTCTACAGTGCCAATGGCATAAGATAATTTATACAGATATTTGCCAAGAATCAGCAGCACTTCCTGATCTGGACTGAACTTTCCATTGCCAGTGCCAGTCAGCTGGCCCACCTCAAAAGAGTAGCATAAAGAATATGTGCTCTGTCATGTCTGCTCGACATGTTTTCGAGGAAGTTGTCACAAATACCTGTTTGGACCTATTTTCACTCCAAATTCTAGAAGGATGTTAAAGTTTTAAGTCAAATAAGGAAAGCTGATAGGAAGAAGTATTGTATGCATGCATTACAATTTCCAAACTGTATCAATATTAAGAGTTATGAGAAAACTCAAGACTGGAAAATCAGGGATTATTTCAAAACTGTGTTTGCAAATTTCCCAGTCACCTGGGCAGTAATAACACCTGACAAAAACAACTCCCTCAACAGTATCTTGCTAACACAGCATTTTAAGTTCCTTGATTGAAACTTTTAATTACAAGTTCACTTTTCCTGGCATATTTGTTTTCAAATTCAGCATAAAAATAAGGTGCTATTACACACTGCAATGCAGACTGCCCTGAAATCTGAGGAAGATATGGTCAGATTAAAAAAAAATAGAGGAGAGACATTCAAACCATTTAACTGTACACAGACCATACAGGAAACTTACACTTCCACAACCAAAAAAAGTTCAGTTCCTCCCAAGATTACTTCGGAGCAGAAACCTAAATCAGTGCCTTGAATGCCTGAAGTGCTTCAGTAATTAATTACTTAAAGCAAAGTATCTTTGTTAAGGCACTGTGCTAAAAGCATTCAACTTGAATAACCAGGTAGCTTGGTTTTCCTAGATCTTACAGCATGAAAAAAAGGTTAAGGACTCCACAGAAAACAGAATTTTCTGCTAATTGGCAGGTAACTTTGTAACTTTTTTGGATAAACTTCAAACAATCATTAATGAAAAACTGTAAGGAATTAAAATATACTGAAAATTTTATAAGTATGCTGCAAACCAAATTAATAAAGAAATGCAACATTATCACAGCCCCTGAAAATGCTATCAGTAAGAAGATAGTGCTGTGCAAACTGCAGCTTATTTTCCTCAGCTTTCCCTGATTTGATCCTTTGTGTGAGCTGACTGCAATAGCAACATTGACTTGAATACTTTATCTGCTTACAAGAATTAAAACAAAGCAATTGTGCAGCACTGATAAGCCAACAATGTTTTTCAGGAATATGTAAAAATTCTGATGTGAATACGAATACTCTTAGGGGCTCAGTCTTTTTTACTGAGAAGACATTAAAAATAATTAAAATAATCATGTATACTTTAACAAGTCCAAACTGATAATGGCTTCTCATTATTTCTTCCTTTCAGAAACAAACATCAAATGAACCCCCGACAAAACCGACAAACAAACCCCCTCACCCCAATAAAACAAATTCCACACATTTCTAACCTATTCCATTCAGGAGAGAAAATCAGTAGAGAATTTTACCCAGACCACAAAGCTACCTTTGATTTTAAGCATTTGAACTAGATGACCTGCAAGAATTTATCATCAAAGAACAAGGATGGGTTGCTGTGTTTGTGTATGTTATTTGTGTACATACAGCCACATGGGCACGTAAAACATATTTATGCTTTGTAAGCTAATTCCATTGTTAGGCAGGAAACCCCATGAATAACAGTAAAAGAAATCCAGATTTTCCTCTAGATTACCATAAAAATTATTAAAAACATGTATGAAGAAGCAGTTAATGCTCTCTTACTAAACTTAGATGTCTGACTTTTTAGATACTATTTATACACACTAGAACAAACTCAAGACCATCTTCCAACACAGGTTATGGTTTTACCTAGACTTTTCAGACCTCTTGCAAAAAAAATTAAATTCCAACCCATCCAACTTTCAACAGACAAAATTTTATCTGAATCCCATTCTTACCTCAAGTTCTGTGGTGCTTCACCAAACAAACTGCAAATTTCTCTAATTTGTTTCAGTGCAGGAATGACCCATTTGTCATTTGTGCGAAGCTCTTCTATAAAACGATCTATCCACTGGATCTTCTGTGTATCTCGATCCTTAAAGAACAGCAGTTTACAATCAATATCAAGCATATTGCACAACTATCCCAATTCCCTTTCTTTGTGTTCAAAATGGAACACTCAAAGTCAAATACTGGATCACCTGAGTTTTGAAGCATGAAAGCATAACAGAAGTATCTGAGCAGCACTACATGCTGGCAGAAGCTACCACTGTGTTACAACCTCCCTGCACTCAAGCACTGCTTATTTAACAAGTGTTTAAATAATTTCCTATCTTCTTCCATTTATTTCTACTCACTGTCATAAAATATCAAGAAACAATGAGAAAATGTTTCTTAACAAGATGAATAATGGATTCATTTCAAACCATAATTAATTACTACTCTGACAGACTTTCACAGAGGTTTGGGTAGGGAAGGAGAGTGTATAATAGAATGGAAAAGATCTTGCTAGGTCCTTTCTAATACACAGGACAGCTAAGGACTTACTGGCACAAAAAAAACCTCAGCAAAACCCACTGAAACAAATTAGCATGAAGTTTGGGAAAAAGCAAAGGGGTGGAGGGGGGTGGGTTGCTTTTCCTTTCTCCCTATTTATTTTGGTAGGGTTCTTTTCCAATTCCTCCAGTGTGCTAATTATAGTACGTCACCAACTGCAACAAGACAGGCAAACTGATGTATTACACTCTCTCTCACCCATTAAAGCACTAATGGTGTTGATTAAAATATGTCCTGTAACATTTTAAAAGTACTAGGATGTTGATAGAACCATCCAAATCTATGTAAGTAACACTTCTGTTAAATTACCAAACAGCTTGAATTTTTTGTGGGGAATGGAAGGAAACTCAGAGACTGATTTCATACTGGTTTACTCACCTGTGAACAGCTGTAATCTAAGATTTTTATATGGGCACTAAGAGCCTGGTCCATGATATCAACTGGCACATCATCACTGTGAGCCAAATTCCACAAAAGGTTCAGCACTTTGTGTGCCATCACTCCATCCTTGTCATCCTCTGCAAGGCGACGAATTAACTCCAGCAGTTTCTCACGCTGTTTCTTGCTTGCATTTGTCCAACTTGCCTAAAACAGTATTTTAAAAAAATATTATAAAAGTCTTTTTTTCAAAATTCCACACATAACCTGCACTGTTAACAAACAATGCAACAATAAGGTGATGCAACTACATAAAGAACTTTCCCATTAATTCCTGTCATTAATAATATATAGCAAATTAGAGCAAGACATAAGCCAGACACAACTGAAGAGCTCTTCTCTTCAGTATTGTATTTACAGCTACAGCATATTCACCTTGAAGCTTAAAAAAAGATGGCTCTTTATTTAAAAATCACAGATGTTTTTGTAAGAGTTAACATTACCATTAACAATCGCACCAACAATCAGAGTGGGCTCAGCTGTTTCTTTTAAATGCTTTCACAAAACTCCTGTGCTTACACTTCAAAGATTTCTTAAATAACTTATAATCACTATATAAGTAAAACTTTAGTATCATTCATGCCTCTGAATTAGACTGAAACACATGGCCCCTGCATTCCATTAACCTTCTCCTGAATAAGTTTTCAATATGCCATCACTTCACATCCATCTCAAGGTCAGACACAACAGTTTACACACAGCATTTCAGAGCACTGGGTTAAGTATCTGATCTACAGAACATTAGACCCACATTCACCAAACTACAGGACCACAATAACAAAACACAAATTGTATGCAAGCCAAAATATGACTATAATGCATTTATCTAAAAAGAGAAAACTGAGTCTACAAAGCTGGCTTGCATTTTCAAGCAGTACAGCAGACCATGTCCTGAAAGTGAAACAGTAAAACAAGTCAGAGAGCACCACTACTGGAAGCTGCAAATAAAAGCCAGTGAATAACATAAACTTTCAGAAACAAGTTGTTTTGTCATTTCAAACAAATCACTGTGTGTTTATAAACATTCAGCTTTATCTTCCCGAGACTGTTTCATTTTGTATGTAAGCTAAACGGAGAAAAGTTATTACATGATAAAGAGGAAGTTGGGGGAGCAGGGAACCGAAGTCCTTGATCTCCTCTACTTAAAAGATCAAAAGTAGCACTGCCCAGTAAACCTGACAAAAGCTACTCTAATGCCAGGAGAAAAACATAATTTACTAAACCACCACCACTTCTTAATTTGGAACAAATGCAAAAAGGTATCTAAAACAAATAACTTATTTTATTTGGAAAATTTTATATTCCTAGGATTGCTAAATGTAACTTTAACACTACAGACTTCACAGACCTGCATTATCCTGAAGTGTTCAAACCAGAAAACAAAACTGTCTACTAAACAAAAATAAGAGGCCTTTGTTTTAGACAGGAAGTAAACAGAAAATCTCACAAGGAGTGCTCATTAAAGAACAGCCTTTCTAGAATTAAATATTACAGACTGTTGCTGCACATTAAGAAGTCTTTTAACACACAGAAACTGAGCAAATCTAAAAGGAGAAAGAAAGACTGAAAAAGCCACAGATTTACACACACCCTCACAACCCATTTCCTGAATACAGTCAAAATACAAAATTACCTTAAAACAATCAAACAGGTGATCAAGCTGTTCAGGAGAGAAATCCCAAGCTAATTTTGCAAGAAGATCATGTACATTTTTTACAATGGCTTCATGTTTTCCTGCCTGTCAGGAAGAAAAAAAAAGAATCCACCAACAATTCCTATTAAGTCAAGCAGCAAGACACTCTACATAATTTTTATATGGAAGACTATTAGAGGTGGCAGCAAGAAAAGCTGATGTTGTGGGAGCAGCACAGCAAACTGAATACTTCACTGGGAATTCACAATATTTAGATTTCTCTTTCAAGTGTAAGTATTTAAGTGTAAGTGCTTTGTATGTGTGCACACAAGTATTTATGTAGACCACAAATACTGCAGCATCAAAATATTTATTTTTTTTTGTTCCTGCTACAAAATCAAACTGGGACAGAGGACATTAAAATCTAAAAGGGTATTTTAACTTACAAACTGGTATTTTTATGTTGTTTTGTGAGGGTTTTTGTGGTTTGGGTTTTTTTTTAATAATAAATTACTCAAAATCCACTTCTGAATTTCACTGAGGTATTTTAAGGTGTAAACCAATTTTTAGTATTTTGCCAGTTTCTCAGGCTGAAGTATCTCCTATGTTTTAGTGGATCATAGACAACTAAAGCCTTCTATTACAAACAACTTGTTACCAGACAATGTTTTGAAGTCCAGCAGCTTCTAAACTTACAAATCCAGCAATTAAACAACTAAGGACAAGATGCTGAGTTTTATACTAGACACAGTTTTAACTGAGAGTGTGGTGTACCGCACAATTTTGACATTTAAGGAGGAAGACAATGAGGGCAAAAAAACCTAGTTCCATTTAACTCCAAGCATGAAGAACATTTTCTGCCTAGGCTGGAAAACATCCTGTACTTTACATCTGCAGTCAAAACCAACAAATATGGACTATGAGAATCAATAGCTGATTTACTGTAGACATTTTTGTTGTAAGTGAGAAATAAAAAATGCAAAACAAATGCCTAGAATACACATTCTGATGTAATTAATCCTGTACACTATTAAAAATACATGTATAAGCACTTTTGAAATTCAATTCCTACTAAAAGCTTTCATCAGTAATTTAAAACCAAAACTAAAAACCAAACTCAGACTAATAGCTTTGTTACATGCTGTGCCTTAAATTCTTTATAAGGTGTCATAAATTTTTGTTTTAAAAAAAGTCATTTTAAGTAGTAATGTTTGTTTTCATGTTATAGGTCAGATTACAAGAGGGGGAATTACTAAACCCATAATTCCACTTGACTCTGGAAAACATCATGTAATTTTTCTCCTCTTACCAGACCATTTCCTGGATAGAAAGAAAAACTGAAAGCATGCAAGGCAGAAAGAGCATCTATAATACAGAAATATGGCCAGCTCCTGGGGGAAGCAAGAATAAAGCAGGTAAAACCCTGATTTGAGAGGTCTTTAACAAATATGGGGAAGCTGTGAAGCACTGAAGGGTCTGGGGAAGCAAAACCAGACAGTGGGAGGAGGTAAAGAACCTGATGTGTGACCTGCCAGCTTGCTGCACAGGAACAGGGAAATGCCTGTGAAGTTCCAGTTAAATACTCCAGAACAGAAGTCATGAGACCTCAACCTCTGCCATTCTGTATTTTGTACAGCTGGATCTTTCCCTGCAACTTAATGCTTGCATTCAGAAACTTACAACATTATTCCTTTAATCAAATACACTCCTATATTGTGAGCACTGGCTTTGTAAGACATGAAAACACTTCAATAAAATTAAAACTTAGGTTGCCTCTGAAAGGCAAAAGCAGCATAATTGCATTACTTTTAGTAATACTAAAGAGTCTCAGGTGCAGGCTCACCCTCTAAAGCCAGGCAGCAACACAAGTGCTTGAGCCTGAAAGCAAAATCCCCCCCATTGCTGTACTGAGGCCAAGCTAAAATAGCTTGTTATATAAAGCTACACAGTAAATCAACTCCTCACTACTGGATTTCATGCCCCAGCTGCTCTCAGGAGCAGTCATTTAATAAGAACTTCTAAAAACTACTATACACAGGGAATAGTGGAGTAGGTGAAAATCATTCTGTATTAGCAAATTTTAGTATTCTTAATTTTTAGTCCATTAAAATCCCATGGCTAAAGCCACAGTGAAACCATCCACCTGAATAAGAGTTACTTTCACACAAAAAAAAGTACAGGGCAAAATTACAGCCAGAGCACTGCAGTAGCCACCTACTTGATAGCATAAGAAGTGAGCAGAGCAAGGGCATGGAACATTCCTTCTGAAATTACTCCCATTTACTCCTAATTTTTTTTTTCAACTGGTAAAGTGGACTATCCCCATTTTTAAGGGTTGCACGATGTATTCACATTTTTCTGGAAGGGTAGAAAGTTTGACTGACACTACCTTATCCACATGTCCTATTTCCAAGCACTAGGAGCAAGGTAATTGCTTGGAAGACTTTTTTCCCCAAATTCCAGATTTTTTCTCCTCTTATTAAAAGTGAGGCTCTAAAACAGGTAAAAGAGGCCTACTAATAGCAAACTAACCTCTCAAAGTTTTGTGGGTTTTTATTTTTTCACCACAGGTATCTTGTAGTCTGGAAAGATCTACAAACTGCAAGCTGAAAACTAAGAGTATGATCCCAGACCTTAATTCAAGTAATCTGTGCATTGCTCAGCTACATGATGAAATTTTCTTAAGAGGATTTTGGGATAATAAGACAAGACTGTATTGAGTTTCAGCCTGTGCAGTTACTGCCATGCTGGAACTGAAGCCTAGGCATGATGAAATTACTTGCAACACCAGAGATCTCCCCTACATCACCTGCAGCCCCAAATGTTATAAATGTAACCTGAAAATAAGTCCACTTAAGCCAAACTGTTCTGGTCTCAGAACAGCATGAACACATGTAAACTGTGTTACCAAAATAACCAAACTTGTATTGGCCTTTGTCAGGGTATAACCCAGCTGGCAAATAAGCACCACAGAGCTGCTCACTCAGCTCTCCACCCCACAGTGCCATGGGGGAAGAGAGTGACAGGGGGAAAGTGAGAAAACTCAGAGTTGAGATAACATAATTAGTACAGAAGCTGCTATGGAGAAATGTAACTCTGTCCCTGCCCAAACCAGTACAGCCCTCCCTCCTTGTCTTGGAAACCAGAGTTAGCCTTCCCACACTTGAAGGACTGGCCTGAAGACCTTTTTGTACAATCAGAATTTCACTACCCATTATTTATGTTTCAATCCTATTTTTTTAAATTTTCTGTATACTTAGTAATTGTCAATGATTTTGTCTCTCCAGCTGCCTAGTCTGTGTGTTAAAATCATGCAGCCCACAGCTAAGGAAATCCACCTCCCCAGTCATGTAAGTAAAAAAATCAATATTGCAAAATTCATAACTTTTCAAAAATCATTGTTGCAACACAAGGAAAAGAACTTGCAGCTAAATAACTTCTAGAACAGTCATCATTATAAGCCTTACTAATCACATTCTGCCCAGGAAAAACTTCCACAACTGCATGGAACTCAGAGATCAGCAACACATATTTCTCCATGCATTTTAAAATACTAAGCTATCGTGCATCATGTCTCTGCTCAATGCTGAAGGTTTGTTAATATTTAAAAAGGATCACCTCTGCACCATGTTCTGAACTGTTCCCTCAGGCTTTATATTTATGTGTGGCTGACCCCTTCTACTGGAGACATTTGAGATGACAATTTTAAGCTCCAAGACCCCAAAAACAAACACCATTTCACCTCAAATTTTCTTTAGCTTTGTCTAACACAGAGCAGAAGCAGCCCAGGTTCTCTTCTCCACACGACATACAAGGAGACGCCTCCTGTGCAGCAGCAGACAAGCAGCTGAATTATTTACCTGCGCAGCCCAAATGTTGTCAAGATCCTGCAAAGTGAGAGCTTTCTCTTTGATGACAAACCGGAGAATTTTCTCAAGTTTTTCTACATATTGAGGTTGATGAAGACTATCTCTTAATACAATTGATAAAATGTTGTTCTGCTGGATCCATTCCTGAATATAAAAAGAATAGTAGTGCCATCTCAAATTATTCAGATGCCATCATTAATATTTAAACTACAAAACAAAAATCCAACCTGTTACAGATTAAAAAAGATGCAGCACAACAGAAAGGGTTTAATCTTTAATTTCCTCTCTCTAAAAAAAAATTATAATTTAAAATAATCCAATATATTACTGGATTATTATTGGAAAATGTTCAAACAATTTCAGACATAAGAAGCCAATGTGGAGAAGAGCAGAGTTAACTCTTCTATTCAAGCAACAAAATTTTTATTTTCCAATTCACAGTCACTAAGTATCAAAACCAAATTGTTTATGACATGTCTAAATCTACTGGTACACCTACAGCATATCCCATAAAAAGACTTAAGCAAGGACTGAAATATAAAAATTATTATTAAAGTACTGCCACTTTTAGGGTTTTTGAAATACTTCTTATTGAACCAGAGGCAAATATTCAAGTCATATTTAAGGAGATGCAATTTTCTCAGTGGTGTCACTGACACAGTCAGACCATTTTGTTCCAAGTGAAGCAAAGCAAGATGTGCTCTGAGCACTGACAGAGAAAACAAACACCCACAGCATCATCACCTCCAACACTGTCCTTGATCAGACTTACAATATTCAAGCTGGTCTCATGAAATAATGAAATCTAGGCATTTTCAGTTAAAAACACAGGTCCTGTATGAGATGCCAAACTGTAGGAAATGTGTAAAAAAGAGACCTATTTCCTCCTGTTGCTTTAAAAAGTCAAAACTGCAGGTTTTTTTTCTTGTCAGATGTCCTTTTGTAGATTACAAACCTCACAACACATGGCCAGTCAGAAAGATGGGGCAGAACAGTGTAAAAATCACTTAACACAACTAGATTTCACAAAAATTAAAGAGAAAATAGTTCTTATTTTAGTTTTATAATTGCTCATTTTCATACTTCCCTATATATACACTCAAGCAACAGTATTCATAATACAAAAATATTGATTAAAACAAAAATGTGGTATCTAGAGTTTTCTGTAGTGAAGCATCCAGCTCCTGAAATGTGAGAAGCAGAGCAGTCACTTAGAACTCTAATGAGAAAAAGTTGAAGCACCAAACCCAGACTACATCCTTATTTAAGTGACCATTACATTTCTAGTTACTGCAACACTGCAGTTGCAAATGAATCACATTTGTTTTATTTAGGTTTCTCTGGTTTTTTTTAAACTCTACATAAAACACACACTATCCTAGGATCCATTTTTAAGCCATGATTTTAGCAGGACTGAAAAATAATTCTCAACAGCAGCTTTGACACAAATGCAGAGGTTTTTTTTCACAGAAAAGCTACTATAAAATGCTTTATTACCATGACATGATGCCTAATGTTTCTAACATTGTATATGAAAATAAGCAATGTGTGCTGGATCCACAATATAGAGCTACTTCTACAGTTGAAGTACAAGGGAGAAACCAAATTTATGCAATGAACTCCACTGAAAAGGAGCACTTACTGCCATTCTTTCAGCTGTGAGCCACTCTTCCTCTTCAGGATTACCATGTCGATGAGTGTAGTATGACACACTGGATATTACTTTGTTAACTTCATTTAGTGCATTCATTTTACCATTGAAAGAGGAAATTTGTAACAACCTGTGAGAAAAATTTAATGTAAGAAGTGTGGAAAAAATTATCACCAGTGGCATATTATATTAGAAGTAGCATCTTACCTAAGAATCATTTTTAACCTAAATATTTCTAAGTTTTTTACAGTTTCTTCTTGTCCTGGAACTCTTGAAGCTAAGTTCTTTAGAGATTTGATTATCATTGACAGAGCATCATTTTTGGCTTCATTCTTTGCTTCTTTTTTCAGTTCATCATCTGTTAAATTTTCTAAAAACTGTGGAACCATTTCTATAATTGGAAGGAAGTATTTCTTCACTGTATGTAATGTTAAAAATTCAAAACATTGTCCAAATGGCCTAAAAAACAAAGAAAAAAAGGAAAGTGTCATAAATCAGTAGTCATGCAACATTATGATAATACGGTGCAATTAATAAAGAAACTGATATCTACTTAGAAGCACATGAAATGCTGAAGGTAGACACAACCAGCTGAAGAGATGGAGTGAAAGGAAGCCCTTCAATAAAAGTCTTAAGCTTTCTGCTAACCAAGTATTTAATACTGAGTTTAACTTTTACAAATGCATAAATCATTACTTAGAAAAAACCTTACTTGATGAGAGCTGCAATGATCTGAACATTCAATGCTGATCCGCTCATGAATCGATCATGCAAGACCTGAAATCCATTTAATGTGCCAAACTTGTTGATAAGATCTACTAGCCAACCCTGTAATAAAACAAACAGTTATTTTCTGGTATTCACAAAGTATCATCTAGAAATACTTTCAAGTACCTTTTAATGACAACATTTGCTTTAAAATAGTCTTTACACAGTTTACATACTCAGTTTTAAGGAAATGCTCAGAAACAGGCAACAAGATCTTTTCTGTTATCATGTCAAAGAGCAGATGCTGTAGATGAGCTACTCAAGAAATTTATTTAGGAATAAAAGTGACTATAATTTAGGCCCACTTTTAGCTGTTAAATTATTACAGAAAGTATGACAGTTCTGGTATTTTTTCTTTGTCCTGGATGTGATAATGTCATGTATAAAAACATTAAGAATGCAAAGTAACATTCTTCTAAACACAAATAGCAATGCAAGGGAAGTCCAAGGACAGTGGAGTTTTTTATCCTTGGCTCTTACAAGTAAATAATGAGCAGTTCCACTAAAGAAAAAAAAAAGAAAAAAAAAACAAAACTAAAAAACACCCACCCTAAAAAAGCTGTATATATATATATATATATATAAAATAAATAAAATTAAGTTAACTCCTGAAGTCTTATCAATGTCATTTGGAGATCAATTCTGAAAACTTCAGACTCAAGAACCAGGACAGATTGCTAATTTTCACCTCCAGTTAAAAAAATAAAACAACGAAACCAAAACCCCAAGAAACAACTACAAAACACAAATAACAAAAAACCCAAACAAACAAAAACCCCAAACCTTCAACATCCCCCCAAAACAAAACCAAGCCAAAGCCACTGAAAAAACCACACTGACAGTGGCATCTCATGTCCAATTAGAAAACATTTCTTCCACCACTGGAAACTGTAAGGAAGAGAAAATTCCTAATTTATCACATAATCTCCTCCTCAAAGTGTGTCACCTACAAAATTTCTTCTTAAGGGAGAAAGTAAATCCATCAACTGGCAAATGCAAGCAAGCCAATTAACACAGTAGAAATGGCATTCCAGCAGAGTTGTGCCAGCTTACCACAGAAACATGAGACAGAGTTTGATGGTGGACCAAAGACAGGAGGAGTAAGAAGGGGAAATGCACATTAAATCAGGAGTCATAAGCAACAGAACATCTCAGTGACAGAAGAATGAAGAGGGCTTTTGGCCCCCACTCTAAGAACACTTCTCTACAGCTGCTGTGTCACTAGGTAACACTGCACAGAGTAAAACACAGGGGTCTGAAAAGGCTCTCACACCTTTGGTGATCGTGGGTCAGGAGGACGGGCATAAAGTTCATCTTCAGCGAGCTGGACTCCTGCAGGAACTGTTTCTGAGGGACGAGTACCATTGTATAGATGGAATTTGCAGTGAGGATTTAAGGCCATGGCAAGAAGTTCAAGAAGGGGAAACCAATCTTGGGACAGCTTGGCCACACAGAGTTCCACTAGTCTATGAGTGTTGTTAATAATACATCTCTGTTAATATAAAAAAAAAAAAGAACAAGTAAGAATGTGGCAGGGGACTGTACAATGAATATGAACTATAAACTTGTAACATACATGGTTCTCGTTCTCCCCAAATCATCTCTCATGTTTTATTTCCTTCCAAAACTCTGGAGGCAATAAAGTGGAACACTGACAGAAAGATGACTCCCCACTGCCTGTCCAGATCCATGCATACAACAGTTTTCTCACAACTTGCTACTGAGTTTCAAAGATTAGCTCCAGTTTTTACAGTCTCCCCCTAATCACAATGGCAGTTTCCTTCCTTTTTAAATTACCACGGTCTTCAGAAACACAACTTTAAAAACTCACATGAATTTCAAACTTCCAGCCGCTCACTGCCTCATCTGTAAGGATTTTTGTGAAGGATATTGTTAACCCATCTCGAAAAAATCGCTGGCATGCTTCACTTTTGACATCAAGGCCTATTTAAAATAAGAAAGAAAAACAAACTGTTAGACATGGAATTTCATTAGCTGTTACATGAACATTTTACATGCTGAAAGCAGAGACTTGGTGTGCTGGTGCTGATAAGTTCTTCTCTGTAGCTTGTACAGGGCTGTGTTTTGATTTGGGCTGGAAACAGTGTTGGTAACACAGGGATGTTTTCTTTACTGCTGAGCAGGGCTCTCAGATCCAAGGTTTTCCTGCTTCTCACACCACCCTGCCAGGAAGTAAGCTGGGGGTGCACAAGGATTTGGGAGGGGATACAATCAGGATAGCTGAGCCTAAAGGACCACAGGGATATCCCAGACCATATGGGGTCATGATCAGCCTACAGAGCTGAGGAAGAAGGAAGGGGGAGATGTTTGAAGTGATGTTGTTTGTCTCCCCAAGTCACTGTCACATGTGATGGAGCCCTGCTGTCCTGGGGATGGCTGAGCACCTGCCCACCCATGGGAAGTGGTGCATGAATTCCTTGATTTGCTTTGCTGGCACGTAAATAAAAAAACTTTGCTTTTGTTTTACCTCTTAAACTGTCTTTATACCAACTCCTGAGTTTTTTAACTTTTGCCTTTCTGATTCTCTCCCCCATCCCAGCAGAGGGGCAGCGAGCAAGCGTGGCTGTGTGGTGCTTAGCTGCTGGCTGGGGTGAAATCACAGTATTTGGACTTCAAAGGCTTGGTGTTTAAAGTTTCAGAACTGATTCTAAACAAATCTTGGATGAAAACAAACTTACATAAGCTTAAATGGACAAAAAACTCGATGGATTAATGTTCTAGCAAAACCACGTCAAAAAATTACTCCTTTACATAATTTTTAAATTGTTTTTAAAAACATGTGACTTGGGTTGGTTTTTTTCCCCCATGTTTACAACATACTTCAATAGATATACTAGCAAACATAAGAATAGGTACAATTCTTCTTTATGTTCTTCTTATCTACTTGCTAACAGCAAAACCAGTTAGTGAAGACAGGTAAAAATACCCATTTCAAGAAAATGAAGAAGATACAGCTTCAGTAAAGAACTCAGTAGTGGTCCCACAGAAATGCAGATGAATTATCTTGAGAGAGATGGAGATGGTCTTTAGAGGGTGCTGGAAAAAATCTCATTGCTTGGCTGGCCTAACTTTTGGATGCACACGTGCCCATGCACACACACAGATTTTGGTTTTTTTTGTCCCTAGGGCCTCCCTCTCTCTCCCATTCCATGCAATTCATCAAAACCACAGATTTGGGATCAAGGATGAAGGTTTACTTTGTGTAGTGAAATCTCATTTCAGTTTAAGTTAGTTATAAATTCCAGAAGTTGCCTTGCATCTTGCTTGCATGTGACACATTGTAAAGTTCTGGCAGCATGTTAAAAACTGAGTGTAAATGTTAGGAGCAATAAAATCCTTCTGAAAGAAAGAGTAGAGAATATTCTTGCCTATAAAAAACCAAAACCTTAAAATAAACAATTTTTTATTTTTTAAATTTATAGTATCCAATTCACCACGGCATTTACTTCTGGAGCAAATCTCATTACTGAAAATACTCCATAAGTATTCCAGATTTATTGTGAAGATAAACATCAGTCTAGCTATTAAATGCTATTTTTCAAATAGGTCTTCTTCTATTAGCAAGTAACTCCAGACTATCTGTTGATAGTTTCATGGCTCATTGTTTAACAAAGAATAATACATCGATGCCTACACATAAAAAGAGAATTTTCCACAAATGGGTGCATCTGCCAGGAATAATGCAAGTCACAGTCTAACAGGATTCACACTACTCTGTCAAATTCGCTCCTTTCACTTGAAGGTGGTAATGCTGACATTTCATTCATATAAATACTTTCAATTAGTTTAGTTATGTCCAATTGTAGTTCCTGAAAAGATTTAAAGATGATGCAAATATCACTCTGATTTTATAGCCAGGTCACAAAGAAGTAGCTACCCTGAAGTCACTCCAGAATGCTGATGGCCATGGGGCGTGTTAGGAATAAAAGGTTTTTAAGAGTCCTAACCACAAGTAAATAGTGCCTGCAAAAACATGTAGTGGTGTCTTTCTAGGTTTTGTTGCTTCACAATTTAAATAGGATACAGTCAGAAATACAGAGTTTATGTAATTCAAAAGCTGATTATTTCTCAGTATATCCTTTCACTTCCTCCTTTTGAAAACAGATCTTGTCAGAATATGAAAAACTCCCATAGACAGGTAGAAAGGGGTTGAATTTTAGATGTTACTGAGATAATGGAGCAGTTTAATCTATTAAGAAATATACACAACCAAACCATTTCTATTGCTTCTCTATATATACCCCACTCAAACAGTGTCTGCCAAGCTCTGAGCTACCAAAACAGTGTCAGTTACACCCTATCATATTCCTTGGGAACTGGAAGTTATTTAAAAAGAACCACATTAGCCATCATGTAACTTCAAGTAGCAAAAAAACCTCCAAAAACCTAGGATGAAGCTGTAAAGATAACACAGTAAACAACTAATATTAAGGGCTTCTTGTTTTCTCCTTATCTAATAATCCTAGTGTTTACACATAGCAATTCATCTAGAGGGCAAGAGGAAACATAATTAAGTAGCAACACAGAAGTACTTTTTAGAATTGCACGCCAACAACTTAATTAAAATCAAAGTGCAAAAGCATATGAATATGTTTCCACTGTTTTCCACAACTTCAAGAAGAAAAATAAGCTTTTATTTTGGGGAACTTCCAACTAAGCCTGGATGCTTTGGGGAAGTACGTTGATGTCAGGAGTAGTTAGAAATCTCATTCTGCTCTTATTACTTAACTTCATTGACAGCTTTTAGGTTTTGGGTTGTTTTTCTTTTTAAAGATGACTTAACAGCTGGCAAAATATACTTCTCCTCTCTCACAAATCACAACTAGATAATTTCTTCTTACTGCAGTGTTCCAACAACGCAGACACAAAGGTGGCTGCACTTTCTCTTGAAAAGCTGGCATTCTTTTCCCTTCAGAACAGATGTGATCCCTTGAACATCCTACACTTGCTTGAGGATTCCTGCCAGACCCAGCTACACACAAAGCTACCAATTTCAAGCACAACTAGAGCTGATAAATCAGTGTTGGCAACAATATGTCATTATCCTTGCTGGATCACAAGGATGCACCCTAACTTCTGTTTCTCCACAGAGTGCTCCAAAGCAAAAGAGACTTAACAATCAAGACAACCCAGAATTTCATGACCACAATCAGTTTAGTCTTGAAGCTGCCTAAGAATAACATTTATTAACATGGAAATGAAGTTGTCCTGGGCCAGCACCTATGCAGAAGAAAGAGCAGGCACTTTGTATAATGCTGTATTCGAAACACAAAGAGCTGTTAAGTGCAGATATCCTAAAAAATTATTTTGCTGTGACTCCTGCTATTACCCAAACACAAGCAATCTCCCAGGAGAACAGAACTTTGCAGAACACATGGCAAACCTGTCAATCTGACCAGTACAATTTAACAGGCACACACACTGTCCTGATATGGAACCCTCTTACTCCCAAGTCAGGCACCAGCACTGGTAGGACTAATTAGTCTAAGCCATGCGGTTTAAAATTCTAACTTTTCTCTAATATTCTTAAAAGTATACGAATGCCAAATCTGAACAAAAATTTCTGGCAAGACATTTGAAAAGTAGACTAGAAACTTATTAAAAAATAAAACCAACTAGAATTTTTTGCGTTTTAGCATCTGCTATAAAGACCGAACCCACTAGGTCTGATATCAAAGTGAATACAGAAAACAGATATGACAGGAATGACAGGATTTTTATGTCTCTGAGCTTATTCAACTTCCCAACTCGTGCTAAGGCACCTATTTCTAACTACATTCATGGCTTTTTTAAAGTTCTCATAAGATTTTGCATAGCACTCTGATACAATCTTCAAAACCAGGGTTGTAACAGAAATTATTAACAATTTTAAACGTTCACCAGGGATTCAAAAGACAAAAAAAAATTTGCACACCAGTCCAATAATCAAATGTCTTTCAGTTACCTTTTTTACTTAGGTCAATAGCAGCTTCTAGAAGAACTTCTAATTCCCCCTTCGGCAATACAGGAACAACCCATCGAGGCCTATATTCAAAAACAAACAAACCCAATTTCAATTGTGCTTCTGAAAAATCAAGAATTCTTGCCCCATTGTAATGCTTTTAAATATAGGCTCAATACATAGATTTTTAAATGCCCTGACAAGTATTACACTAACCAACCCAAAGAAAACCATATTCTGCTTCAAGCTTCTTTCTCTTTACAACTTTAACCCAACAAAAAAAGCATTTCAAGAAGTCCAGTGAAACAAAGATATAAAAATTCTGATTCCACTATCAAGATGTTTACACAACTCATCAACACCTCTTTTAAAAAGTGTGAAAATACCTGTTGATCATGTCATCCAACTTTGCCAGGTCTGTGTGTGGAAATGCAGGCTCCTCATCTTCAAGCTGGGGTGGAGCATCAGCTTGGCCCTGCTCATCAGGCGGGGTAGCTGGAGAGTTCTCATTTGAAGAATCAGGTGAAGAAGTCTAAAATGAAGATGGAAAACACTTCAAGTACTACCTACACTTGTGTTCCACTTGTTTTGGCAGTTTTCGGTCATAATGTATTCCAAAGAAATATCTCAAGTACGTATCAATATAAAATAGTTTTATTTCAGATTTATCAACAAAAATAGAGCATAAAATGTGCTATATTTTTCTATCTTGGCAGTTAAAAATCAAGCTACTTTCCCAGCAAGGAAAGTGGGGTTTTCTTGGTAACGGCTTCTATTTTCAGCAGATCATTTTTCCAGAAGGTGAAATAAATACACTGAAGCTTCAGTTTTTATAAATCTTGTCCAGAAAAGTTGATTACTTTAAGTAGAGAGATGAAGTCTTCAACAAAAGCACAGAAGAAACAATAATGAAAAACATTTTCTAAAAGACTTTGCTACACATAAGTGACTCACTACTATAACCGTCTACTAATCAACCTTGAAGAAAAGTTAAATCCTCTTTGATGGGCCATGCAAAATACAACACGTTATGCAGATGTCTCATATTATTCATACACAGAAGTAGTATGAACTGACAATAAGAGCAAGACTTAGGAAGACAAAAGCTCAAGAACATTTTTCACCTGCTGCGCCACATCTGTTTGGCAGAAAGTGTTATTTACTTCACAGCAGCCTGTGGGGTTCTTGGTTTTGGATTTGGGACCAAAACAGCACTGGGAACACATCAGTGTTTTGTCTCTTGGTGAACAGTGCTATCACAGATTCAAGGCCTGTTTTTCTCTTCGATAACTCCTGTCAGAACTCAGACATAGGCAGGAGATACCATGAGGTGGAAGCAGGAAGGGCCACCTGGGATGTTGTCAGAGTATGAAGAGATGCCAGGCAATGAGGCAAGCCAAGGCTCACTTGGAATTAAACCTGGTTAAGGAGGTCTCAGGTAACAACAAGGGCTTCTTCAAATACATTATAACCAAAATAAATACATGGGAAAATGTGGTCCTGTCGCTGCCTCAGCCAGGAGACTAAGCAGAAGGTCTAGAGGAAGGACTTTTCCTTTGGCCAAGAAGACTGGGTGGAGACCATGTAATAAACTTCATATCCACAGGTCCATGGGCCCTGATGGGATGGATGCACCCACAAGTGCTGAGAAAACTGCTGGAATCATAGTGAGGCAGGAGAGGTGCCTGAGGGCTGGAAGAAAGCAAATGTCACCCCAGCCTTCAATAAGAGCAAGATGGAGGACATAGGGAACTACTGGCCAGTCAGCCTCACTTCAACCCCTGGAGAGGCAACAGAATAGTTCACTCTGGAGGCCACCTCTACCCACATGGAAGACAAAAAGGACATCAGGAGAGGTCAGCACGGATTCACTAAAGGTAAATCATGTCTGATCAGCCTGATTGCTTTCTATGATGAAACAACTGCCTGGATGGGGATGTTGTCTGCCTCGACTTCAGCAAGGCTCTGACACTGTCTCTCACAGCCTCTGCATTCACAAGCTCAAGAAGCGAGGACAGGGTGAGTGGACAGTGATGTGGACTGAGAAGTGCCTGAATGGCAGATCCCAGAGGTTGCTACTTGGTGGCACAGGGTCCAGTTGGAGGCCTGGCACCAGTGGTGGCCCCCAAGGTTCAATACTTGGCCCAGGATTGTTTTACTTATTCATCAATGACCTGGCTGAGGGCAGATGCCTCCTCAGAGAGTTCTCTGGTGACACAAGGCTGGGAGGAGGAGCCAATACCCCAGAGACCCCTGCAGCCCTGGGTAAGGACCTCAACAGGATGGAGAGATGGACAGAGAACCTCCTGGAACCCAGCAAGGGCAAATGCAGGGTCCTACACTGTGGAAGAACAACCCCAGGCACCAGGACAGGCTGGGACTGACCTGCTGGGAAGCAGCTCTGGGGAGAAGGACCTGGGGGTCCTGGTGTACAATGGGCTGTCCCTGAGCCAGCACCGTGTCTCTGTGGCCAAGAGGGTCAATAGGATCCTGGGGTGCATTAGGAAGAGCACTGCCAGCAGGTCAGGGAGGGGATGCTGCCACTCTGCTCAGCCCTGTGAGGATCACCTGGAGTGCTGTGTCCAATTTGGGGCTCATAAGTACAGGAGAGAGGTGGAGCTCCTGGAGCAGGTCAAGCAGAGAACAGCAAAGGTGATGAAGGAACTAGAGCACCTCACAGAGGAAAGGCTGAGGGAGCTGGGCCTATTTAACCTGGAGATGGTTTAGAGGGGATCTCATCAATATCTGCAGAAAGGTGTCAGAGGATGGCCCAGGCTCTGCCTCATGATGCCCAAGAATAGGACAAGAGTCAATGGGCAAAAACTGAAACAGAGTTCCACCTGAACACAAGGAAGAAACCTAACAGTGAGGCTGAGTAAGCACTGGAATGGATTGCCCTGAGAGGTTCTGGAGTCTCCTTCTCTGGAGATATATTGTCTGGTCACAATCCTCAGTAAGGTGGTCTAGGGAACCCTGCTTGAGCAGGCAACCTGGATTAGATGACCACCAGTTGTCCCTTTGAATCTTACCCATCCTTTGATTCTCACTTTGCCCCCAGCAGTCAGCAGGGCAAGAGGCTGGGAGGGGACACAGCCGGGAGAGCTGACCTGAAATGACCCAAAGACGCTCCATGCCACAGAGCATCACATTTGACAATAAAACAAAGGGGGTTTTTTCCCAAGGCAGCTGTTGCTTGGGGACCAGTTGGGCATCATCAGCTGGTAGTGAGTGATGGCACTTGCATCACTTGTTTCCCCCTATCCCTTTCATTTATTAAACTGCATTTATCTCAGCCCAAACAGTTTCTCACTTTTTCCTTCCAATTCTCTTCCCCATCCCACTGAGGCAGAGGGAGTCAGACAGTGGAGACTTCCTTGGCAGTTCAGGGCCAGCCCACCACACATATCGAAGTACAATCCACTCTCAGGAAGGAGCAATCACTAAACCTTATGGTATTAAAAAAATGCCATCTTCACACTGAGTTAAATAACAAAGCATAGTTCTTCTCTTAAATGGTTTTGGTTTTACATGATACTGCATCTTCTCTGGTATTTTTTTCCCCAACAAAAAAGAATCATCACACTGTGATGTAATATATGAAAGCTTTTGCTTTTCTTTTGAAAGCAAGGAACATGAGAAGCTGTTCAGGAAGTCAAGTACAACGAACAGAGACCAGGATGCAGCTGCTCTGGAAGGGCTGATACCTGAGTAAGTTGCCTTATCCACAAAGTGCTTTTGCAAAACTGAGCAGAAACCAAACTCACAGATGTAGTGTGGTTTTACCAATCTGTGGCAGGTTCTACAATGTGGTTCTGAGAAAGCTTCTGGTATTAATCCAAGAAGACTTCTTATCCAAAACAGGTATGCTTGAAAGAACTATGCCACTGCCTGGAAAGGGAGCATTTTTGCAGTGCCATACTCCCTAACCATATTTACTTTGCCAATACCACTGCCTTCATCCCTCAAAATATTGTTGTACTTCCAGACACGCACACAAAAATGTCCTAAGTTAACTAGAGATCTCCAGAAATATACAAATTCAAATAATTCAGGAACACTATTTCTAAAGAACAAAGTCCTTTATTTTTAGATGAATTGATTGTTAATACCATACCTGATTCTGCTGGAGGGGAGGCTGGGACTGTCCATCAGGAGCCTGGCCCTGGCTATCATTCCCTCCTACCGGAGAGCCACGAGTCGTGGCTGTCATACTCGACACAGGGCAGATCTTTGCAATTTTGTCTGCTTATGTAGTTGATGTGAGAGAAGAAATTATAGTCCACTTAGTAAAGTTGAAGTACCAGCATATGCTTGCCTTAAAAAGCTCCAACTCAAGAACATGCCATCTTGCAGAGACCATTGCATAATCTGGAGAAGAAAAAAAAAGACAACATCCTGTATTAACATATGCAGGAAACTCAATCCACACCTGGAAAAGAGCATTACAGAAACAAATACATTGCTATAGAGTCTTTTATTTTAGACTTATTAGTTCTTATTCAATACAACTGACAAAGCCACATTTGAAATATTTAACATTATTTTAATGTTCTAAGTAAAAATTACACTTACAATCACCTTTATACCATTGAGAAACTGATACACCCTCCAAATGTGTGTCTGTTTACCCTGTGTTCAGAGTAAATGTGTGCAGCTCTTTGCTCTGATTCTTTTGTTCCTGGATTCCTACAGTAGATTCTCCATCTGAATTCATGGTGCTGCTCAAGGTCTATGTAGAAATGACTTGGTTAAGAGCCTAAAAAGCCAAATCTGTAATCTTTGCAATACTCTCCTCCTGACACTGTCTAACTGCAGATGTCAGAGGGAGTTAAGAGACTGATCCTACCTCAGCTGAGAGTAATGGAGACCATGCAGCCAAACTCCTCTTAGCACATCAGTATTCACCCAGGGAATTTGACTTGTATTCCCTTAACCCAGCATG
Source organism: Camarhynchus parvulus (assembly GCF_901933205.1). NCBI lineage: Eukaryota > Metazoa > Chordata > Aves > Passeriformes > Thraupidae > Camarhynchus > Camarhynchus parvulus. The sequence goes on from NC_044571.1 coordinate 7,915,725, forward strand.
TGCCTATGAAAGCCTGAGTCCACTGGTTTTTCAGCCCCACTACAAAGCCCATCACATCCCCACCAAGCAGTTTAGCAGGTTATATGAAGAAAATTGTGACATCAGATTTGTTGACCTTGTAATGCTATGCCAACAGTTCCATATTCACTGTGCTTCAACTTCACTGTGTTATATACAGACAAAAAGAGCTGCATGAAGTTATAACAGCAATTCTACTCGATACCCCAGGCATTGTATAACCATGGAAGCTGAAATGTAATTTCCCAGAGCAACTCAGACCTCCAAGCACCACATAAAACAAAAACAGTTCCCAGGAAGTTAAAAAGCCAAGTAAGGTGATACAAAGAGTTGTATGAGCTTCCAGGAAGATGCATTTGGCAGTGCTGAGTTCCTGATCCAATCACCAAAACCTCAAGTTAACAACTGGAGTGAAATTTCTGTTATAACACCATGCATACATATTCCTAAGTGTTTTATTATGATGTCTCATCTCAAGTTAAGTTTCAATGCTGTTATCTTTCTCCAAAACACTTTAAAACCTTTTCTTATATTGTGTGAATTTGCAAGGCATGACATATACAATAAAAACTGACTGAATACACTCCAACTCCTCTGTCTAGTCTCTAGTATTAACAGCACCAACAAACTTAGAGATCTCTAATAATGTCATTAGAATAATGTTCACTTTTCAGTAAAATTGTACTGTTTCAAAACACTCAACTGTTATCCATCTCTAGCTTTCATAATTCATATTCATAAGGCTTAGTAAGCCTACTAAGTCCAGAACAAATGCATTACCAACTCAAAGCTTTCTTCAGGAAGAAACTGATTTTTGAAATGCAATTTTTGAAATGAATGTATTTGGTATTTAATTCGCGCTTTTTAAATAATGCCCTCCTGAGTATTTAATTGTTTTCTACTGGTGTTTATAAAGATCACTAAGTAGATAGTACCAGCAAGAGTAAGTTTCCGGACACACATATATATATATATACAAACACACACACACACTGCAGTCTACTGCAATTCAATGCAGTCAGTTCTGCACTACCTGATGGAGGTTTGGAGGTACTCACATAAAACCAGTGAAATCAAACTGCTGCCAACTCACACTGCACTCTTCCGCAGCCCTAAGCCAGCCACCACCACAATCAACCTTTAATCACCACCATTCTTCCTTAACAGGGCTGGGTCACAGAACAGCCACATAAAAACCTTGTGCTGGCACAAGGAGCGAGGTAGCAAAGAAGCAGGAAAATAGTAAAACAGCTCATTTCAGCAGCAATCCTGGTCCAGGCCGGCTTAAACTGCAGGCAGAAGTGTCCACCAGCAGCTGCAGTTCCAAAATAGTTGGTGCCAAGGGCAAGCTGCTTGATTTCATCTCTTCCCTATTCTAATGCTTTGGGCTGAATTATCATGAAGTGAGCTGGTTCGGACTCCTAAAGGAAACAACAACAAAAGCCCACCAAATGTACAAAGACTGATTATTTTTCAGTTTCTTTAATTATGTGAAGGCCAGACAGTACTCACCCTAATGCCAGCCAGGGAACCAGGACAAACTGCAGCCCTCCTGCCAGACTGACTGACATTAGTGTGAACTTACCCTCACATTTTGCCTCTGTGCTTAGCTGAAGGATGTGGGCAAAGCATTCTTGTAAATTCCATTCTGCTCAAGACAAGTAGCACAACTTAAGAAGATACAAGAAAGCTACTACTGAAATAACCAATTTACTTGAAATCTTACAAATTCATAGAATGAAATAAAATCTAAGAAAAATATTATGAATTTTGTAGATGCCAGTAAATACAAAGCATTTACATAAAGGACTCATCTATTTTTTTCTTCCTCTTATTTAGGGATTGTTTGCTTTAGAGTCTAATGATGATTCTCCACGCATATTACTTAAATTACATTCCCAGGAAAGCGTATTTCAGGGCTTACACAGAGTTTCACTTGTCTTAGTCATGTGCATTAGACAAGGCCAACTTCCTAAGTGAGTCCATCACTTCTCCCTCCAAGTTTATGTGATGTCCTCAAGACACACAATAGTAACTTCAAGTTATGCTGCAGTTAACTAAAAACATTCCACCTCCAATAAATCATCTGAGTGCTTCTTGTAGTCTGAGGCATGTTCTCAATTGCAGGGATATCCTTGTTCAGGTATTTTCCTTTTAATTACAGAATATACAAACATACTTTCGTAAATGCAATTATAATCCAATGCATGCAATTTAAACAGTATTAGAAGGCAGTGGTTCACCAGTCCTGTTTTCAGCCACTCATTCACCATTTCTGTTTCAGAGAAAACATCAAACTGCAGGCCCACAGAGAACACATCACTGCTTTAACCTCCCTAGAACTAATTAACCATGAAACTTTGAATTCCCATCACTTTTTAAATTCAGGCTATTCAATTCAATTTTTTAGAGTTACAACGCATCAAGGCACAGTTTGGCTCAGCTCAAGAATTGCCTTTATACCTATTTACAATGAATTTGATAATTTATAAACAAATGTAAACTGATGCAGTGGCATATATGTATATACAAGTGTACAGACAGCCCAATAGAACAATTCAGCTGAATTCTATTGAATACCCTGTTAGTTTTTATATACATCTCATTTCTACTACTTCTGATTTTGGATTCAGCATACTATCCTAGAATCAACAGAATACACCGAGTTGGAAGGGCCCCACAAGGATCATCCAGTCCAGCTCCTGGCCCTGCACAGAACCTTCCCCAGCAGTCACACCATGTGCCTGAGAGCATTGTCCAAACACTTCTTGAGCTCTGCCAGGCTGGTGCTGTGACCACTGCCATGGGGAGCCTTTACCAGTGCCTGGCCACCTGTTGGGGAAGAACCTTTTCCTGACAGCCAACCTAAACTTCTCCTGACACAACTTCAGGCCATTCCCTCGGGGTCCAGTCACTGTCCCCACAGAGCAGAGATCAGTGCCTGTCCCTCCTGCTCCCCTCACAAGGAAGCTGTAACTGCAGTGAGGTCTCCCCTCAGCCTCCTCCAGGCTGAACAGACCAAGTGCCCTCAGCTGCTCCTCATACAGCTTCCCCTCAAGACCCCTCACCATCCTCATGGCCCTCCTTTGGATATTCTCTAAGAACTTCATGTCTTTCTTACATCATTGCGCACCCCAGAGCAGAGCAGTTGACAATCCCTCCCTTGCCCAGCTGGTGATGCTGTGCCTGATGCCCCTCAGGACACAGATGTCCCTCCTGGCTGTCAGGGCACTGCTAACCCACCTTCAACTCTCCATTGACCAGGACCCCAGGTCCCTTTCTGCAGCACTGCCTGCCAGTACCTCATTGCCCAGTCTGTCCATACATCCAGGGTTGCCCTATAGCAACAGGTACAAGTCACATTAAAAAAAAGTACCACCTTTACCCAAAGCTCTGAATGGATGTTTTAACACAGGGCCAAGATGGAGACAGAACCCTGCTAAGTGACAAACTCACTCCTCCACTGCTAATCAAGCAGTTTATGAGGCTATGAAGACTGAGTCAAATGAATCCCACTGACTCTTGCTTTTGATGTCAACTGAGAAAATTCCTATTTGACATGTTTTTCCCATCTCCTTTTGTCACCCTTATCCACCACTAAATGAAAGCCAGTTTTTGCTCCACCTGACTCCTTGGAATTTCAGCAGCCCCAGAAAAAGACTACTATAGATTTTTTGACTCCCCATGGTCCCCATTGAGAAGGCACCACCCAGGAGCTCCAGGAGAGCCCCTGCTGCCCACACAGAAGACACCAGGCACAACATTGTCCTCCAGGAGGGGCCTCTGCTTCCAGGCTCAACCAGCCAGTACAGCTGCACACCTGAACCTCACCTCAGCTTCCACAGGCTGCAGTCTCATACCTACATGGCAGAATAGGTTAATTTTGTTCTGGGGAGAAATCAATCTTTTCAAAAGCCAGGGGAAAAAAAATCAGATGTGGGTTCCTGGATAAGTGCTAGGTAAGAAGCAAACATGTACACAATACTCTGTTACAGGACAACACAAAGGATGGCATCTTAGCATGCAATGATATAGGAACAAATATATGTTTCTAATACAGCTGACTTCTAGAATGGCCTTCATTTGAGTTTCTCAAAGTCTCCTCTTCAAAAGTTACTGAAATATCCCACTACATACAGTCCTTTTCCCTGAATTAGCTACTTAAAATACAGAGTCTCAGAAAAAAGCAAATGCAAGGTACCAGATAACAGAGGCAGACCTCAAAATACATTTTATTATTCATAAGCCTTACCTAAGCCCTATCTAGGGGGACAGAACTATTTTTCCTTTAACTAAAGTATTCTGGTTATACACAAGTGAGGACATATGTCACAAAATCTACTTTGCCATGTGGTAACAATGAATGCCAGAGTAAGAGCTGCTTAACATGTAACAACAGAGCTTTCTAACAACCATACAGCAATTTATTCACAGAATGATGTTCCCATGAAATGGGAGCTCACAGATGTGCTTCATTACAAGTTGATGTGTACTGCAAAAAGGCTTAACAGCAGCAATACAAATTTGGGGTTGAAAGGTATCACTGATTTGTTTCATACAGGATTCTAGGAACTGCCTTCTTAAAACCTTAATAAGTACTGACTCATCACAAGGATTATGATGTGATTCTAGTTTAAAAATTCTAGACTTCTACCCTATGCCTTTATTTCAACCAGAATGACTTTTCAACCAGAAACACCTCCCCCAAATCTGTAACACTGACCTAATTCAGTAGTTACAACACATAGACACCCCCACACATTTTCCATTTTCTTTCCTCCCTGTGCCTTGTATCTTTCAGGAAGGAGGAAATTATTTACATAATCAGAATAGAGAACTGGAGGTCACAGCATTTCACTCATTAACACTGACATGCAGTGAAAGTGAAATGCATTCAATGATTAATACAAAACCTGTCATTAAGCTACTATTCAGAAGAGCAAGAAGCATCTAACTTTCAACATTTAAAAAAATACCTGATAAGCAGCAGTCAGAAAATGTTATCTCAAATAGCAAATATTACAGAAAAAAACCCTTTAAGCTCCTTCTCCTCCTAAAGAAGTGAGTGTATATGAGACACAGTCAACTGCATCAGGTTCCAACATTAGTTCAAAGCAATAAATGTCTTAATGGTACAGTACAGGACAGAATTTGAGTAACTGTGATGGTTACAAACTAAACTATTCTCACTGAAAAACAGGTTACTTCAAGTAACCTTTTTTGGTGATTGTTCCACATAATACACCTGAAATTAAATCATTTGGCAGCATAAGTTTCTGAAACATTGAGAACATCCATGTAAACATGCAATTCTATTTGCCCTCAAATTCAGGTAACAAAATAAAAGGAAATTGTCCTGCAACGTACTTCAGTTCTTTCAGGATTCTTTACTTTTAAATTTCAAAACTTGGTGTTGGGGCTAAGCTCAGCTAAGATACATCTACTTAACAGTATCCAACTTCACCTTGTTCAAGATGCTCCTACATGCAGCACTCACATGATTTTAAGCAAGCAGTAAGAGCAAAGAAAGTGAACTGTCAAACTTGAAGCCCAAGAAATTCTAATCAAAACAAACTGTGTTCAACCCAGGGCTGACAACAGGATTTGGTTCTGCACATCAAGGCAACAAAGCCAATCTACTCAAAATGTATTAACTTGTTTCACAGCATCACAGAACGGTTTGGGTTGGAATGGACTGCAGTGATCATCCAGTTCCAAACCCCTGCCATGGACAGGACACCCTCCACTAGACCAGGTTGTTCCTTTGATCCAATCTGGCCTTTCAAGGATGGGGCACCCACAACTTCTCTAGGCAACCTGCACTAGTGCTTCACTACAGGAAATAGTTTCTTCCTAGCATCCATTCTAAACCTACTCTCAGTATAAAGCCATTCTCCCTGTCCTATCACTACATGCCTGTCCCGTAAGCCCCCTCTCCACACTAGGAGGGGCTCTATGGTCTCCCCAGAGCCTTCTCCAGGCTGAACACTCCCAAGCATGTCAGTGTGACTTCAGAGGAGAGGTGCTTCCACGTGGAGTAACTTCCCAAAAGACTTAAATAAAAAAAGGAAACCCTTTACATCAAAGGACTGTCTTGCTTCAAAGCAGTAGTTGCTGAAGGCCAGGTGTTGAAAGGGCACTGGAGAGCAGCAGCAAGTGTCTTTCTCCAAAAGACATTCACCTGCCAATAATTCCTGGGACATGTAACAGTCAGAGAGTGCACCCCTGGTTACTTACAGCACATGATGCTTTTGCACAAATAATGTATTGGAAGGACAGACCTTCAGATCACACACTTCATTCTGGCTACCAGATGGAAAAAACAGTTTCAGCTCCTGTTCTGAAGAAGTGTTTAGCTCATGTGACAGTAAACAGAGACAAATCCAAATATACAGCACTCAGTCAATGCCTTAGACAAAACCCCACCAAATGTTAAGACAATTAACTGATTCCCCTCAGGGAGCTGTGACCCTGCTGTCATATTTGCCATAGCTGCACGTCCCAGGCTACTGTCACAGACAAAGGGCTGAGCAAGAGTGGGCCTCATCCTGTACAACCACTCCTTCACTCAGGAGCTTTCACTGGGAGTCACACTGGTTCAGCTGGTATCAAAATACATCCTCAAGGATATTCAGTGTATCTCAGGGACAGAAGGAAGAGGGACATAAATGTTCAGCTCCTAAAATTCTATTATTTAAACTACTGCCCTAAATATTTCCCAGCAATAAAGAAACTACATTCTGGTAAGTAGCTAAATAATATGGGGTTTTTTGACGGGAGATGAAAATTGTAGTTGTGACAGTAAAATAACCCAGACTTTTTAAGAACAGAATCCAGTAAATATAAAAAGTGCTGGAAAATGCACACACTGGAACGTAAGAAAAGCAAACTTACTAAGTGACTTCTATCTAGTAAATGCAAAAATCTATCTTAAAATGCTTAAATTGTTTGAACCATGACTTTCACTTACTATAAAGCCCTTTTCTTGAATTCCCAATGAACATGCAAAGAAGTGGGTAAGACTTCCTTTTACCTTAGTATTAACAGAATGAGCTACAATAGGAAATACATTCAAAACTAAAACAACAAAAATATCAAAGAACTTCAGAATGTAATTTGTTCTAGTCAGACCCAATTCACACTGTTATGTTATATTTTTTCCAATTATGCTACAATTTATTTAGGCACGAAGCTGTCCTTCTGCAACCCAAAAAACATGTTCTTGGCAATAGAGCCAATCAGGACTGAGCTGATGCTTCAGGTCCAACTGCAAACCCAGTCCTTTTCAGGCAGCCATAGAACAGTTCAGGCAAGGACAAGGAATACATTAGCAGTTGGTAATCTATCATCTATGGAGTAATTGTTATTGTATCGTTACATCTGTCACTACTTCAAGAAAATAGCATGTCCAAAGTTTGCACTGAAGACTGATTAAATGCTCTTGGTCCCTTACTTCTGATTATTAAAGCCACAGTTTGGTCCTGGATTCATCCAATTCAAAAATGGATGTGACAGCTACACCTCTGCAAGCCATGGAGCAAAATTCATCATCAAAGTTCAATCACACTTGAGCACAAAACAGTCTCAGTGTTCTGAGAATGCATCTGGCATCCTCCCTTTTCACTTGCACAAAGAACACTTTTACTGAATATGTTACTCTTTATCGTTTGTACTTTAGGAGTTATGTTTAGAGATGGTTTCTCTGTATGTACATTATTCTTAATTGAAAGTGTACTATATATAGGTGGTAGTGGTATCAGCTGCTTTTCTTAGCTCTGTGTGCTAATTCAAGCAGTCAGGTGTTTTCTTGCAGCACAAGCTAAAAGACCTGCAGAACACACATTTTAGATGTATTGGTTCTGTTCTTGAACTCCACAGCTTAAAAGCTCCTAGCTCGAAATAATGCCTTATTGTACTTATAATTTGGGGCTTCAGGACCAAGGAGGAGATGCCATGTCACATGGAGGAAATGCTGTACCTCTTCTCAAAAGCTGAAGGAAAAGGTAGGTTCTTCTGCTCTTCCTGATTTTGTCTATGTGCCTGATTGGCAGTTCTGATTTTTTTTGAAAGGAAAGTGCCAGTTAAAAGTACAGTTTGTGTAGTTCTTTTCTGCTGATTTCTCAGTTCTTTTTCTTCTTTGATAAGCCCAAAAGTCAAAGAGAATAGAAACAGAAATCTTAAAAGGACATCTTTATTCCCTAACTGCAAGGGAGTAGACAAATAGTTGCAAACCCCAGAACAGCCAGGCTACCTTGGCAACAGATGGTCTCTCATGCTCTGTAATGGGCTCAGATATTTGATTCATCCCACTGCACTCTCGTCTCACTGGGGCAGCAAACTGGTGTGGAGGGAGAACTTCTTGGCTACTTATTTTTTCCTAGATGTAAAAGGCTGTAATTCACAAGTTTCTTATCAGTTCTGTGACCAAAATGAGATGTTTCTATTAAAAAAACAGATTTATTTAAGATTTATTCTTGCTACAAACATACAATTGTGGTGTTCACAGGCAGCTGCTTTTGTAAATAACTGCTTTTTGTCATGTTCACCAATATATACAAAGTTTTCTGTATGTGATTTTTTTAGGTAAATGACCTGACACTTGGCTGTGTTAGTGCACATTTTATTGTGCCAGGCTTACCAGATAACTCACATTACTCTGTGATGTGCTCTCATTGTTTGTCACCCCATTCCTTTGGGCGCCATGTGCAATATTTATTAGTAATTTTATAGTTTTATCTATGTAATTGGTAATATATTAACACCATGAAATTGTGAATTGCTAGGTGAAGGGTTTGGCTAGGAATGTGTTCCTGTTTGTTAAAATCATGTTAATAATTCTGGTTTCACTCAGTAAAGGTTTATTTTTTAAAAACTCTATTTTTTCCTGTAAATTTAATCAGACAAGCGTGTTATAGTGCAGTACAGAAATTCAGGTAGTCTCTAAAATCTTTTGATTCTCCTCTACTCTGCTCTGGTGAGACCCCACTTGGGAGTGCTGTGTACAGTTCTGGTGTCCCCACAAGGACATGGAACTGTTGGAGCAAGTCCAGAGGAGGCCACAAAGCTGGTAAAAGCAGTGGAGCATCTCCCTAACAAAGGCTGAGAAAGCTGGGCTGGTCAGCCTGGAGAAGAGAAGGTTGAGTGGAGACCTCACAGCAACTTTCCAGTATCTGGAGGGGGTCTACAGGGAAACTGGAGAGCAACTCTTCATCAGGAATAGCAGTGACAGGAAAAGGAGTAATGGGCACAAACTGAAAGAAGGGAAATTTAGGTTAAATATTAGGAAGAAATGTTTCAGTTTGAGGATGGTGAGACACTGGAACACGCTGCCCATGGAGGCTGTGGATGCCCAACCCTGGCAATGCTTAAGGCTCCTTTCTCTTTTCATCATGAAATGCTTGGACCTTTAACTTGCTAAAAACATTGGGGTTTGTATGAAATATTGTGAGAGTACTGGTGAAGCCACTGATAGTACTTCAGCTCTGCAATTTATGCAGGAAGATTTTGCTGTTATTTTACATTGCATTAGAAGCCAGAATGTCTCTCTAAGCCAGGTCCTACTGTTAACTAGAGAACATGGGTCCTATAAATTCCAAAAGACATCCACAGAATGTCTCACTTCTTTTCATGAGTGGGGCACAAACCCTTCATTAAGAACTTTTGTACCCTACCTCTAGCAGAGGATAAACAGAAGATAAACCTCTGAAACTTCCTTGGATGTTGTTTCCTTCTTTTGCTGCAGGGCTCACAAAGAAAGCTCAGATTTTTTTTAAAACACAATTTTGTAGGCAGGACTGATGAAGCTAAGATCATGAGGTATCTACTTCCTCCTTCTATCATAGGAATATTTAAGAATAGAATTCTTTTGTTCATCTACATGGGACCTCCAATGATTATCTAGTCCAACTGCCTCAGGATTACAGATAATACTAACTGCAGACAAAAATCTAAAAAAGTTAATTAAAAAAGCTTAAATCAAAACACTCCCTTTGAGGTACTAGAGCCATTTAATACTGTTCACAACTCCAATTCTTCCTATGGAACAGAGTAAAAACCAAAATAACTCTTCAACATTCCATGCTTGGAAGACTGTGCAAACCATACCGAGGTCCAAATCCTCACTCATGTTCAGTGCCATCCCTGGCCTTGGTTTCTTCCTGAGACACATAAACACATTGTGGATTCTGTAATTTCTGATGAGATTCATGCATTTTATGAGGCCACTGGTAAGTACCGAACAGCTTCTGCTACCTTCATTCTTTCTCAAGTATCTGAAGGGAAGGATAATGGCATTGCAGATTTGTCCCACTTGCAGCTTTAAAACATGGCCTTATTTATAGTGTATATACTGCACTTAAGGCTTTGCAAAACTCAGGGCTATAAATATTTGAAATGTTGGCTGAAGTCACTCGGCCAGTAAATTAGGGATATTACAACATTATTGTTACATGTTACTTGTGCACTGTTTCTTAAACCCTGCTTATGCCCAGCTCCTGATGTGTCACTGTGGTGTGCAGCACCCCATGCCAACACTGCAACCGGACTGTAAAGATTCTGGTACAAAAGTGGAGTTTAAAACTGGCCTGCAAAAATCAGGCTCAGCCCCTCTGGCTTGCTTCATGTTCCCTATGGAAAACTTCATCGCTTTTCTAAACTATGTTAAACACAGTTCTAAAGAAAATCAATTAACTAGTAGTAGTCTTTACATCTAATATTCTGTGACATTATCAACACATTATGGAAATTTTCACACAATGTATAAAACCAACACAAATTACTGCTTGTTTAATTGTAAATAATTAGAGCATGATACAACACCTAACAGAGGTATTAAGCTGGAAGCAGATTACATTCTTGAATCATAACAACTTTGTGAAATATCTATGTATTTTTAAATGCTTTAAATTCAAATATCTAAGCATTCCTGTTACTGTATTAATGTTAATTTCACTTTTTTTTTAAACTCTGCTTTTCATGTAATGTTTAATCAGCACAAAGTAAGCACAGGAACCCAAACTCTACCATCATCATTGTCAAGTGTAATTCAAATACCTCTAATACAGAAGAAAGTGACACCAGTATTAAAATTTGTGTTTCAATAAGCTTCTTCACAACTATTTAACAAACTTAGCCAAACTTCCAACTAGTTTCAACGTACCAACTGCCTACTCAGCCTGGCAGTTTTTGTACTGCTCCATGCCAGATAACTGCAAGTAAACATTTTGACATTTTCTGCTGCCTTACAACCATTTCAGTCAGAAGGTACTTAGCCTGAAAAATCAAGCTTGCACAAGCTCCCAAGAGGTGTTACAAGATGATAGCTCATGTGTTTTAATATTGTCTGCCTTAAACGTGCTCCATTCCAACCAAACTCATATAAGCCCATCTTCCCAGGCAGACTGAATGCTCCAGAAATCCCTGAAATGCTCCAGAATGCTCCCTGAATGCTCCAGAAATCCCCAAAAACTATCCACCTGCTCCAGAGAACTTGCGTAACAACTCCCCTTAAAAATCTTGGCCTCTCTATAGGGAAGTGAGAAGTGGCAACAGAACAGCAGTTTTGTCTTCTGTGTTCATGTTCCTTCTGCCAACACAAAAGGCTGTAGTTTGATATAAATGCAAAAAGATACATAGCAGAGGAGGTTGGAAAGGAACAAGAAGCCCGCAGAAAGTACACTAAGAACAAAGCAGGGCTGGAAATAAGAGAATTATTTCCACTATGTTCACTCCCTCCCCCACAGAGCCAAGAAGTGACACCACTGTCCCAGAAATACAGCATTCCTGTATCCATAAAGCCTATTAAAAAGCATGTCATAACCCTCTTTACTGAGAAATGCAGGAGAAAACAATCAACTAAGGGACAAAACAATCATCCTAAGGGCTGAGGATGGGTTTAAGAATTCTGTTGCAGCTATCTGAAAACCAGAAAGTCATTCAAAAAAACCACAACCCACCACACACAAAATAAAAAAATCCACAACACACACTGCTGCTGCTCTCCCTGCACTGAAATAATCCCATAAACTGCCAATCCCATAAACCCCCTTGCTAATGAGCCCTCATTCCATCACAAAACAGCCTACAAAGATCCCACTTCTGAGCTGAGCCTACCAACAGGCCAGGAGAGACAAGAAGAGCACTGGACCTGCTCTTCTCAGGGACAGTGCTTAAACCAGCACCATGTGAGAGTGACAGAATTCCAATAAGGTGGTTTTGCTACCACAGTGTGTGCGTGGATCTATTCTGCTTCTACCATTGGAATCTCAGTGTGCAACAGCAATCTCATCCCCCAGTGCAAGTATTATATCCTGATCAGTTTTAGAAAATAAGTCTCACTGTATTTCTGCATGTGGACAAGCCTTCAGCCAGTGTAAAGTCTCTCAAGTCTGTTTGAAATCAGGGAAATCTCCACTGTGACAAGAATGGAAAAAGGGTGGTCCTGCTGGCTTCCATCCTAACCACTTTTTCAGCACTATGGAATTAGCCCTTGCATCACCACATCACCAGCCAGATCAAGAAGTCAAGCTGGCTGAAAGGTAACTGGAGGATAGGAATAAAATAATTTTAGTTTTCAGCTGCATCATAAGCCATATGAACACTAACAATGGCAGGAGAAACAGGAAGAACACAACCATGAATAGAACCAACTCTTTCAGCATCACTGCAAATCTCATGAAATTACACCCTAGAAGAGAAGGGAAAGGGAAGGAAACAGAATACAGTCAACTAGAATTAGCACATATGTAACTAATATATAATCCAGGTTCATGTACATTATAGCACAAATGAGCCTTTACAACACAGAAAAGTCATAAAGAGCAAAATTCTTCCCAAGCACAATGGATCTCACAGGAAAATGCACACAGAGAAAGCAGTTTAGCAGATGATAAATGCCAGGAATGTCAGTCCACCAACAGCACAAGTTCAGTCATGAAAGAAATATTAAGCAGCCACAGCAAATAATGCCAAGCGCAAGAAGTCTGAGAAGGTGAAGGCAACAAACTGTCCTGGAAATTATGATAAAGCCAGTGGAATACTCAGCAGATCACAATGAGTCAGGAAAATTATTTGGCAGTAATACTTTGAATATTCTCACTACAAGCAGATAACTTCATGACAAAGCCACAGCAGGCAACACAGAAGTTGTAAAACTCAGAAGGTGGCAAGATTTTACTTCTGATGACAACAAAAACAAAAAAGCCAGAGCTATGATACTGTAAGCAAAACTCTACAATTCAAACATTAGATGGAAACTCAGGTAAAAAACAAAATGCAACTAGAGATAGAGCATGAGTAGCTGAGCACAACAGCTACATCCACTGTGACAGTCAACATCTTAGGACTTTTTCACAAGTTTTCATTTAACAAAATTGCATGAGAGACAGACACAACATGTTCTCTGTATTTGTCAAAGGCTGAATTTGTCATTTTTCTCCTACCTAATTGGAATTTTCAGAGTAATCTGGTTTCCACTGTAATTTCATTTCCATTGAACTAAGTCCCCTGGGTAAACAGTAATCAACTAAGGCACCAGGAAGAAAAATTGTCTGTACCTTATTTGTCACAGAAGTTTAATGATGTTTTATAAGGAAAGAAACGGAACTTCAGAAATAAAAGGGAGATCTCTGGCTTATAAGGCAGCTCTACAGAAATCCCCAAAGTTAAATCTATGTCTTGTTCAAAAACATTGTTGGAGAACACACAGGCCTTTTTCAGATTCACCTTTTCATCCTCCTCTCATTCTTCTTGGTATTAAGAGAAAACTGAGAAAGAGTGAGGAGGCACAACAGAAACTTAAGCCAAAACTGTGTAACACCTGAATATCTAACAAAAATCCTCCGAAAAGCTATGAAAGGAGGTAGGTTTGAAGTTCACAGCCTCTGAGTCTCAGTTCTTCACCAATAACACAAAGACAACGCAAGCTTTTTGATTAATGATTGGGTAATGTACAGGAGGAGAATGGAAAGAACCTAAAGAACCCATCAAGCTTATCAAGCTTCCTTATTAACAGAGGAATAATTCTACTCAGTATTTAGACTGATGTCACACATGCATTTACAGAAAGAATTCCACAGATAAAATACTGAATGACAATCCAATTCCATCTGACTGAATGAGTCAAGGATCCAACGGGAGGAAGAGCTCCTAATTAAGGGGTGTGAGGGAAACATCAGTTTAATGACAAGCTTCATTCTCCTATTTCCCCATTTTCCATGTTTATATAAACTTAGAGGAACCTGAAGTTCAAGACCAAGTGCAAGCTCCTACATATGGGTCAGAGCAATCCCAAACACAAGTACAGGCCAGGTAAAGGATGGAATGAGAGCAGCTTTGAGGAGGAGGAGGACTTGGGGGTGCTGGGGGACAGGAAGCACAACACAACCCAGGCAATGTGCACTTCCAGCCCAGAAAGCCAAACATGTCCTGGGCTGCATCCAAAGCTGAGTGGGCAGCAGGGCAAAGGAGGGGATTCTGTTCCCTGCTCTGCTCTGGTGACATCCCATCCCCAGTGCTGTGTCCAGCCCTGGGGTGCCCAGCACAAGAAAGACATGGACCTGCTGGAGCAGGTCCAGAGCAGATCAGGAAAAGGACCAGAGGGCCAGAACAACTCTGCCATAAAGACAGGCTGAGAGAGCTGGGGTTGCTCAGCCTAGAGAAGAGAAGGCTCTGGGGACACATTAAAGCACTTTCCAGCACATAAAGGGGACTTCCAAAAAAGCTGGAGAGGGACTTCTGACAAGGGGATGTAGAGACAGGACAAGGGGGAGTGGCTTTAAGCTGGAAGAGGGTGGGTTTAGACAAGGGGCCAGGAACAAAATCTTTACTGTGAAGGTGGTGAAGCACTACAACAGGTTGCCCAGAGTTGTGGAGGTCACATTGCTGGAAGTGTTCATGGCCAGGTTGGACCACAGGATCCATTTGCTATCCCCCTAAATGGTTCTTAAATGATCATAAAATGCTTATGATAAAATGCCATGATTCATAACTTTTTCCCAAGGCTCTTTGCATCATTTGTTTTTCACTACACACAATTTTAAAGTAACTTCACTAAGCCATCTGACAATTACCTAAAAAATGAATAATGGACACATTTTAAAAAATAAGCTTTTAGTTCTGTTGAGAAATCCACTCTGAAATACAAACCCCATGTCCTGATGAAATAATATGAAGAAAACAAACTTTTCACTTCCATTTATCAAGAATCTGTGCAAGAACAAGGCCCCTCAAACGTCAACCTTATATTTACAAATGCAGCAAGGCAAAGAAAAAACTCAACTGATCACATGCACCCTGTGACAAGTTGTAGTCCGTAATGCAGGCACTTTCTTATTCACAGCTAGAAAGTGTCTCCATAGTACACCCCTAGCATCACCAATTCTGGGGAAACAGAACATCAGCTATTCAGTAGAGACAAGACAACTCTCCTTGAAAGCAGATTACTAACACCTGACCAAAAAGGCAAGTAGGAGCAAACTACAAAGATTTTAACAATATTTTCTTATTAAGAGAAAATCATCACAAAACCCATGAAAATAGCTTAAGAGAAAACAAACACTTCGGCAGCCTATGTGAGAAGCAAAGATTTTTTTACACCTATAGAAATGTATTCCTCAAGTAACTTCTTCACAATTCCTATCAAAGGAAAAATCATTGCAACTGAACTGTTTAAAAGTCAACATGGTTGTTCAGGCTTCTCCTCCCCCCACTTCATTTCTGGAAGAAGTTCTAAGACAAGAACTTTAACTGATAAAACACAAGAGAAACTGATTATGTCAAATATATGGAATAAAGAATTCTAGTGGGCAACTGCAATTTAGAACTTAAGTCATATACAGTGATAAACTCACATTTAAAGCAAATTTTGCTGTTAGACTAACTGAAAGTAGAACTACAGGGTTAGTCTTCATTTTAAGTGTGAACTACTACTTATTTATTGTATTTTCACACCCACAAAGAGCTGCAGTGACACATCAACACTGCCAAATCCTCCAAGTGTATTTCAGGTGTAGCACAGTGTAAGCACATACTTGAGAGCACGAAGCAGGAGGGAATTTGATCCTCTGCTTTAAACTGTTGAGTTACTCACTGCTGGCCTACATGAGCCCATAACCTGCACAACACCTCAGCCCTCAGGGTGATACTTGTACCTGGGCAAATGTGACACAAACAGTGCATCGAGTACCAGTACAATTTCATGTTCAGACAAAGATGATCTTCTCAAGGACCATCTAAGGATCAACCAACACAGTGCAGTGGAACCTTCAAATTAAACTCTTTTATTGGCTCTCACCTGCCAACAATAAAACTAAACTAACCAGTGTCCTCCTCCAGCTGCCTCCAGGCAACATACCCCGAGTTCTACTGGTCCCAAATATTCATACCATTATCAGGAAAGTGACAGAAAATAAAAGGAACATTCATGACAGGATAAATTATCAAACCCTCTTTCATCTAGTCAAAAATCTCAGAATGGTGCAGGTAAGTGGAAAATTCCAGCCATACACCTGCTCACCAGAGGCTGGGACTGATTGGGGTTTTTTCATTACACATTAGCTTACAGCAAGGCTTCACTACCACTGAACTCACTGACATCTCACTGAACATCACTCAACTGATGGCTGCTGCATCCATTAAAAAAAAAAAACAACAAAAAAACAACCTCAGTTTTGCAATCCTATACATGGAAGGAAAGAAAAAAAAAAAAAAAAGGCTTCCCAAATGGCACAAAGGGAATTCACGTTTTCAGCTGCATCTTCACCAGACATGTGACAAACTGTCAACCACAGGAACCTGGCTGAACTGCTACAAGAACACACACTGTAAGAATTTTCAGTCTATGTTCCTGCCTAATTACCAAAACTATCACAAAGACATCCTGACACAGCAAGAGAACTGCAAAGCACTTCAGAAATCTGACATTACCACATCACCTACGAAAAAACTCAGTACAACATCCTAGAAGAAGTCCCATTGCATGAATGTCTGCACATGTGTTTCTATATACACACACAGAGCACTATAAGTATTCAAGGGATAGCACCTGGGATTTTAAGGTCCCACTGTGGTTAATAAAACACTGTCTGAAAGACAGGTCAACACACATGGAGAGCTGTGCAAAACTGGAACCTGAAACTGTACAACTAGCCACTTGAGTTATACCTTCAACCTCCAGAGGATTTATGTCACAATTTAAGATTTTAAAAAAAAATCCTCACAGCTAAAGGACTCAGGAAAACACATTAAAAGAAAACATCAGAAATTATTGAACAATTAATATTCTATTTCTAAATCAGAAATTCACAAAGTCTAAAATGCAGTTTAAAATATAGCTTAATGTTTTGGTTTATCAAAATTTCAGCATTACATCAACATATTTACTTATGAATTAAGTTAAACAGATACATCTTTCTCATTTAACTTTCAAATTTATGAACTTGTCCTGTTGAAATGTACTAAAAAACACACTGAAGTACTTTATTGCTAAAACAACAGAAAAACATAAACAACTCAAGGGTAATTTACCAAGATGCCAGTACATTTTGAAAATGTTCATTCCTATCTTATATTTAAAATGAGACTTTTTTTCACCCCACTGTCAAATTTATTTCTGGACAAGAAAACTGAAGGTCCACCCAGAGCCAACACAGGCCTGTCCCCACTATCCCACAGCACAGCGGCAGCAAGGACACCATCCTCCAACCAAAACAGCCTCTCTGGTAACAGAGAGATCAGAACTGACACACATCACTACTGATGTTTCCTACTGAACACACTTCTAAACAATCTTATTTTCATGTTGCTACAGCTAAGACAAACCAAACCTTTTCCTCTTCCCACACCCAGTCCCGCTGAAGCTTGCGAAAAGGTTAAGCAGCAGTTACATTACTTAAGGACTGAACCCTATGGAATTAGGAACATGCATTTTTCTGTCATTCCATGTGCCATTCGACTGTTACAAAGAACTACTACTTGTCTTAAAGGCTCTTCTAGGGACAATTTTCTATTACTTGAGTTTTGGCTTTTTTACACGAAAGCTTAATGAAAAGACAGCCCTGAAATTCCCTCCACATACTTTTCATTACTTAGAAGCAGTCACTTGTACACTTCTGTTAAAAAAAGAAGTATTTTGCAATTTGTAACAGAGAGGATATGAAGAAACTCATGCAACAAGGATGTCTTGCCTTCCACACAGTCTTGAATCCCAGCTTAAAAACGGAATTTGGAAAAAAAGCACATCTCTAAGGAATGATGCAATGTGGAATTCCCCTCTTCTGAGTAAATCCACAGCTGAATGCTAACAACCAAACAGTAGGATTTGCTGAAATGTCCATGCAAAGATCTAAATGCAAGAAAATCACATTTTTCTGTTAGCGGTTACATGTGTATCAAAAACTAAGTCACCAAACAGGGTTACATAGTGGTTTTGTAAGCAGATCAAGGATGCTACAAATACAAGCTTCCCACAGTAACATTTCTGATAGTTACCCATTACTTCCAAAGCATCTTTAATCTGACTTCATGAAAATGGTTGATAATACCAGCATTCAAAATACACCTAGATCTTAAATCTACATCCCATGTACACCTTTCAGAGCTGTACTGACACAAAGTCAACCAAAAGCAAGTAATCATTCTCATAGTCAAGAGTAACTAATTCTTAAAGAAAATCCTTTATCAACAATGTTCTCTTAAAAAGCAAGCTTGGGAACATACCTATATTCCAGTGGTTTTCATTTCAAGCATTATAATTTGTATTTGAAAATGTGTCAACAACTCACAACCAAAAAGCCTTAATAACAAGCAGACTGAATTCAACTCTCTAATAAAATGAGTAACTAATGGCTTCTTATAAAACAAAGCAAATACAGAAAATGCAGAAGAAACCAGTTGTGCTGTTAAGCTCCCTCAAGAAAAAACAAAACCAAAAACCAAAAGAGAAGGAAAAAGTTTTAATACCAAGTCACAACTGGCTAGTTTAAGACCTTACTTACTTTCCTCCTACCCTCTAGAGTGAGGACAGTTATTAACAGCTCTCCTCTAATGTCACCAACACCCCATTTTAAATTACTTTACCAACCCAGATCTAGAGAACATGCTCAATGAACCAATGGGCTCAGGTGGGCTCTGTAATGTATCAGAAAGGCAGCAGTTGACATTTTGAGGGTGCAAGGTAGTGACAGAACAGTTTTCTGCCCTATCTACTGAAGACTCTAAACAAAATATATAAATCCCCAAGTACAGAAGACACCTCTGTTAACCATATTCTCAAGTCATGTTTTAGCCTTAAGCATAAGAGAACTAGCCAATACAACATAACTGTTCTAAAAAGGGAACTCATAATGAATTGCAGCCTTCATAATAAGAGTGTGAGAACTTTCAGATGCTCCTACATTAGTAAGAGAACAAAAAACTAGATTTAATACATGGAAAAAAGTAATTGTGTTTTTCTAATACAGAATCTGAAGTAGCTCCAACTTCCCAGATAGAAAAATTCAAGTCTCACTGCATGCAAGTATGGGCTAACAGAAAACCTTCTTGGCCTCTGCTCTGCAATATCAGAACAACGCTCAGTTATGTTAAAAATAAAGGCAATGCTGTGTATTTACAGATCACAGATAACAAGTGTGATAGGAGACAAACCTACAGGAACAGCACACAATGCTGCCAGCCTTGCAAAAGACAAGGACTGCAATGAAAGACAGACACTACCAAGCTGTAGTGTCCCAAAACATACCCAAAGTTTTCCCAAAACATACCCTGAAGTCCTGCTTTAAACTTGGAATTCTGATTTAAAACAGGGGTGATTATGGACAATAAAACTGGGTGCAGCTACACAGAGGTTGAAGAGAAGACACATTCACGTAAGGAAAACTTAGGATACCTGCACAAGAGAATCCACATCCAGACTACTGCTAATGCTCACACCGGGCAAAAAAGCTTCACATTTACAACTTTTCAAATTAACACAAAATCCAGCAGTTTCTTACATCTTCACTCTGGTCTCTGCAAGTGCTGGATAAGCAAGGCTCTTGTGATTACAAGAGAAAGAATTAAACTTAGTACTACAGTTTCAAGGGTTTTGCAGGGTTTGGATTGTCCTTAAAAAAATAAAATCCTGCTCTAAGTTAAAAACAGTAAGGAACACCTTTGATTCATTCATTTATGAATGAATTCATTCACAAATGAGGCTATCTTGATCTGGATGTTTGCAAAATATACCTATTTTTGATCTCTTAGACTAGATAAAACAATATTTCTTTTTAAAAAAGCGAGTAAATACAAACACACACATATAAATTTATATACATATATACAGATATATCTCTACACTCAGAGTACTGCTTAACACCAAAGTACTTTCCATTCAAATATCTGAAATAAGTTCTGAACTTGTCTAAACCACAGCAGGAAGGGCAGAAATACTTTCCATGGAATTTAATATATTTTCAATACACACCTGACAGAAACAGGACTTCAAAGCCATTTAAAAATAAATTGTTCAAACTAATAAATAAATGAATTCCTATCCATTTTTACCCAAGGGTGTATTCATACTGGAAGGTCCTAAACTAATTTTAATTTCAAATATAAGATGTCTTGGAACAAAAGTATTACAGGTACCTTTATTTTCTCAGAAGTCTCTTTAATTTTGCAAAATAGACACTAATAACTATTTTAGTTTATTTTGAGTCTCTCATCTACGAATTTCAGCATATTAATAAAATGCAAAAACCTAAAAGTGTGCCTTTAGAACACAGAGCAATTGCACTGGTCTGAGCACAAAGGCACCACAATGTGGGGATAAAATGTTTATGTAAGGGTGACAGTGTTCCACAAAGATGGAAAACAGTTTTGCTACCACTATCTTTATTGATTACCACCTCCAGATGTAGTCTTCCTGTCAATTCCATGGGCAGAGAAACTGCCACAAAGGCAAATTCTGCAAGACATGAAGCAGCAGCCAGGCAAGATTAAGACAGAAGCTTCCCAAAAGAAACACCCTGAAGAAAACTACACAAAAGGAAAGTACAAGACCCTCTGGAGAGGGAAAAGTTACTATGATACAATCTTACATTTCTTTCTGGTTTACTCCCTCCCCATAAACATGCTGATAATTTGAGTTTCTTCCACTGCAGCTTTATGATTATGTTTTTGGGTTTTGTACACAGCTATCATTAAGTATCACTGTTGTCTGGTGTATTGCAACAGAATAATCAATACATGTATTCTATATGCCTCCCTGAAATTCTTGGTATCACTACTGTAGTTTGTTGGTTCAAAGAATAAACATTACTTCAACTCCAAGAATCAAAAGCATTGTTTGAGAAAACAAAACAAAACAAAAAAGCCCAAACAAACAAACCAACTCCCTCATGTATGACTTGGGTTTTGCTGAAATAAATATGCAACTTGATCAGCAACACTTTTGGTGGGGAGGCCTGACAATTTCTCAAGTAAAATATGAAAAAAGAAAATTCCCAAGTACAATATGAATAATAAAGTTAGCTGCCTACAGTTTTCAGCCACCCCTAACGCTTTCTTACTAGGGACACTGTTTCTATTCCATAATCAATAAAGGTCAATCCCCCAAACACCCATCAATAGCCCCTTCCTAAATATAACAATTTTACCAGCCATTTGTCAGGCCTCTGAGAAGCTGCCAAAAAACCCAGGTTACGTGATCTGTCACAGCAAGTGTTGCCACAAGTATACTGAAGAATGCATAACAGTATCTCAATTCAACAACTTTTTAAAAAATACAGGCCTCAGTTCTGCAAGTAGGTCAGCAAAAGCAGGCCTGGTGCTGGCTTTGAGCCTGCGACTTCAGAGGGTCTTCGGGCTGATACAAACGTCCAGTGATATGAACACAGCTGCAAAACTGCGAATATAAACCGAGTTGTACAGATAACATGAAAACAGCTGAGACAGACACAATATGTCTGCAGCAAGCCTGGGAGTCCTTTGAACATTTAATTAGAACAATTCTTTTCTGAAAGGTTCTTTTTTTCCTGTACAGCTGCGAGCTACTGCAAATCTTCAAAATACCTAACTGGACTTCTGAAGGAGCAAGCTGAAAATTAAATATGGCATCTTAAAAACTACCCCAACATTTCTGGATACCTCTACAAGAAAAAAAAAAATCACCCAAGAACAAAATAAGTAATTTTCAAAAGCTATTCCCACTGTATACAAACAAAGCTGCACAAAGTGGGACAGCACATGTTAAGACAGTGGTAACTAACACACAAAAACCCCAACAACCCATCCAACTGGCGAAATCCCGTTTTCTCGAGGACAATAACACTGAGTATCTGCTGCCAAATTACACGCAATACCTCTGCCGTACACGTCGGGCAAGGGAAGAGGGCTGTCCTGCCTAAAATAAATTGTTACAGACAAGCCCTAAAACACAACTCCGAGCAGAAGCGGCGAGGTGAACTGCAGGAATTAGATGAAAAAGCCACGAACGTTTTTCGTACATGGAAGCCGGGGCGCTGGAAGCCGAGGCCAGAGGAGTGGCCTACGCGTTAACAGTGTTTACAGCGGGCGTGAACGAGCTGCTGCTGCTTGATTTCATTGAGACCGTCGGGAAAGCGCCTCGGCAGGGCCTGATTTCCAGGCGTCGCCCGGGCCTACGCGGCCCCAATCACTCCACCTCAGTAATGGCGTTCGGGGCGAAGGGAAGCGAGAGCCAGGGGAGGCGATGCCGGTGCAGCGCTGCGGGGACGCACCGGGCCCTCCTCACCGGGGGGCTCCGGCCACAGGGGCCCCGGAGAGGCGGCCAGAGCCCCCCGAGGGCGCCGGGCGCTCCCCCCCGCCGGCAGCCGGGGATGAGGAGCCGTCAGCCATTTTCCCTCGCCCTCCAAAACACGGCGGTGCGGGGCCGACACGCCGGTGCTCCGAGGGAGGCGCTGCCACCGCCTCACGCCCCGCGGGTCCCGGGGAGCTCCGTCCTCGCCCCCAGCCGCGCCCCGGCCCGCGGAGCCCCATCCCCGGGGAGCACAAACAGCTGCCCGGCCCCGCCCGGGCACCGCTCCGCACTCACCCCCGCACCGCTTCCCCTCGTCCCGCGGCGGCTGCTGCGGCGGCCCGGAGCCCTCCTGGGCGCTGCCTCATGCCCGGCGGCCGGCGGGGCACGGTCTCATGCCAGGCCGCGGCTCTGAGGGGGCGGCTCCGCTTCCCCCGGCTCCCACTCGGCTGCGCTGCGGCGGGAAGCGGGAGGGCAAATCCGGCGCCGCTGCCCGCGCTCGGGGTGCCGGCCCTGAGCGCTTCTCTCTCTCTGGGGCGTTTTTCCTGCGTCACCAGCTGCTGCCCGGCGGCGGCGGCGGCGGCCCTGCCTGGGCTCGGGCTGGGGCTGGGCCGGGGCCTGCGCGCTCCCGCTCCGCCCCGTCCGGGCACCGGGCGCACGCGGGGGTGGGCGGACGCGCGCCCGGGGCTCGGCCGGGCGGGGGTGGCGGGGCCGGGCCGGGCGGCGGGAGCTCCGCGCTCAGGGGCTCAGCGGTGCGGGGGGAGGCAGCGCGGAGGGAGGCGGCAGTGGCGGCGGCTCCTCGCGCTCCCGGCGGCGGCGGCGGCGCAGCCGCGTCTGGCGGGGCCCCGTGGGCAAGATGGCGGCGCCGGCAGCGCCTTCCGCACCCGGCCCAGCGCGGCGGCGGTTCGGCCACCCGAGCGCGGCGGTGACGCGCTGCCCGTGTGCCCGCCCGGGGCCGCCGCTCCCGGCCGGCCCCCGCTTCCCCGGTGCGTCGGTGTGCGGGGCGGTGGCGGCGGTGAGGGAAGGACGAGGGCTGTGGGACACACACAAACACGCACGCACGGCCAGCGGCGCGCGGGCGCGCGCGGGGCCTGCTTGGCGTCGGTTGGGCGCGCGCGCGCTCTCCATTGTGGCCCGCGCCGCGCCGCCGGGCGCGCGCCGGGGCCCGGATGGTGACGTCAGGGTGGTGACGATAGTGACGTCAGCAGGGCCGCCTCCCGCCGCGCTGGGGCCGGGACGGGAGCGCCGGCGGCGGCGGCGGCTCCGGCCCTCAGGGCCCGCAGAGCAGAACTCGCACCGCGCTCCGGAACGCTGGCGCTTTTCGAAAGCTGAACGGAGCTTTTGTTCCTCTTGCGGGCTCCCCGGGGCAGCGGGCACAGCTCCGAGCTTGGCAGAGCTCAGGGTGCCTTGGGACAAGGCGCTCAGGGCTCATGGGTGACTGTCAGGGTGTTCTGCGCTGGGCCTGCGGTTGGAGTCGATGATCTCCATGGGTCCTTCCAGCTCTGAATATTCTGTGATTCTTTGGTTCTTCCTCTCTTTGATACGTCTGCGTTTACATGGCCACAGTAGGAGATCGGTAGAACCCCACTCCAAACCTGCTCTATATAGCGACCGGGAGGACTTCAAGCCTGGATTTAAAACCTGGGAAAACGGGAAAGGATGCCTTGGGGCAGGACAGAAGTGTGGCAGATAGGGCGAACTCGGACTTCAGGAATACCTGAAGTGCTGCTTACAGTTTTGTTAGTCTGTATTCCAAGAAAAAAGTCTCATTTTAACAACACCATTCAAGAGTTTTGGAGTAGGAAGTGAAAGATGTGGTATTGAGCTGAAAACACAGGAGGAATTTAGGCTCCCCATGTTGGAGTTTGCTCGAGAGGCTCAGGCCAACAATCCTAACTCTAGTGCAAAATGTTTTATCTTTTGGACCACGCAGTGACAAAAGACTAAAAAACTAAAATACCAATTGCTCATTGCAGGAGATGAAACAACGTTGGGTGGGTGTTTTTCAGCAAAAAGCTGGAGCTCAAAATCAAGTGGTGATAAGTTCTGATGTTTCCTAATTTAGCAGAATTATTAGGTTTTTTGCTGATCATTAGATGGTATGATTTGGGATGGAAATCTGAAGTATGTTGCTGTGTTAGCCACTCAGTAAACAAAACAAGGGATGCAGCTGCTTCATCACTGTACAAATGCAACAGTTTGTTTACTGAACGAATAGCTGCATGTGCACTTTCTTCAGCAATAAAAACAAGCCATAACCATAGTGAAAGTTTGCAAGTGTCTGTGTTTCATGTTTGGGTTAGAAATACACGTAATCATATCAAAACAGCCATTTTATCTGTGGGATTTTCATGCTTCTGGGCATGTTATTGTGGCCTCCTTTTTTGTCCCTTATCAACTACTTTCAGCTTTTCCTTGTATTTCCCATTAATCTACTTTTTTTTTTTCCAGGGAAAGCATTTAAAATAGCTGCACCTATAATCCTTGTACCTTCCCTTGCCACCACAGTATTCTCCCTCAAGCCCTTCACTGTTCATGATAACTTACAGAGGCATTGTGGCACCTCAGACAATTGTAGCTGCCTATATTTTGACACTTTAAAAATAAACTATGTTTGTTGATGGTAATTTCTTTTATTGTTTAATAGTCCCTTGTTTTAAAGACAGGCCAAATACTGTGTTCCTTCTGAATATCATGGCTTTTTTTGGCAGAGCCAAAGAGTGACACATCAGTGGATTTTTATAATGTGGGCAATTGTCCACCAAGAAATTGACTGTCAGTTCACATAAAAGTCAACAACAACAACAAAAAGATACAAACAGTAGTTGTGGGAACAATGGTGGTACAACTTGTGGCAAGAATTCCCTCTTGTGAAAAAGCATTCCTTCAGCCAAGAGCAAGAGTGGAAGCTTTGATTATTTTAATTGAAGCCTTAGGCTTGGAAGAGATGAAGAACTGATTCCTCTTCAGCTCCCCAGGACCTTTGCTGGTACTTTTCAGGTTTTAGATTCTACTTTATGTACAATTTGCAGAAGCACAGCAATACTGGAGGGATTTTGCATGGGGAAAAAACCAAAACTATTGTTGTTTACATCTGCCCTCCTGCCTGGTGTAAAGGTGTATTCTGGAGTGCCTTGACAGAGCAGCAGCTTGAAGCTGTGCTAATCAAAGGTCACAATAGGCTGAAGCACACAGCTATTTATGGCACCAAATAAAAGATGGTATTGGGTCTGCAATCACCCTGTGTGGTTCCTGAACCAGCAATCTGCACACGGACTTCTGGCTGGGGAATTCTTCCTGCCCAGACAGGAATCTATGCCTTCCCCTCTTTGCTCAGGCTTCTGAGGGCTTTGCTGTGGCTCACCTTGGGCTACACTCTTCTGCCTCAATAGGTTCACACACCCCAACACTGCAAATAAATGTTACCAGTTTGTCTTTGTGCAGCAGCTGTGGAAACAAAAGAATACAAGCGAGATAAATTGCTGATTAAAGAATACCCATGAGATGAAGACAGAAGTCAGTAGGAATTCACAAATCTGACTAAGTGCTCCAAATTCTATGACAGAATTCTGGTTAATTCCCCGCTGTACACAACTGTTGGTATGATTAGAAATTGTTGATATGATTAGAAATGCTTTTATGACATCTTTAATTCAGTGTAAAAATGTGGGGAAGGGAAGCATTTCCCTGAAGGCTTCCCTGCTCCAGCACTGCAGCTAGCCCATCAAACAAAAAGTGAAACCAGTTGTCAACTAACTGAAAATGAAAACCAAAACATTCTGGTGAGGGAATTACTCAGAATTTAGAAAATCTCTGTTAATGGGTGTGTTTATCCCCAGTTCTTAAACTCTGGTTGATGCTGCACTGCTCCATGAGTAGACAAAAACAAAATTTACAATGCTGCTGATGCAGAGTAAAGCTGTGGAGTTTTGCAGTGGGGTAGCAAAAGGAGGAATAACAGATGGGAGAAAGCAGAATTTTTCCACAGACCCACAAAAGATCTTTTTTTTCTGGTTCAGCCCCTTGGATGCTGCATCAGACACTGTTCAGCAACACTCAGAAGACAACAGGTTGTATGACAGTACTTTACATATAAATTAACATTCAAAATTAGGGAAAAAATCCCATGATAATGATGAATCTAAAAGTTGTAAAAACTTTCCTGGAGTGATGCTCTATCTCTTTTCTGTTGCAAATAAAGGTCAAGTAGTAGTTTCTCCTGAGGTATCTGCTTTAATTACCATTCCTCACATCAGTGTAAGACTTCTCTTCATAGTGGTCACTCACTTTCCATCTTTCAACTTCTGTTTTCTGGTTGTAAGAGATATTAACAGTGATGTTGGAATGGGCATAATGTCAGTCTTTAAAGACTCATAGAAGCAGTTAAATCCAGTTTGTGCTCCATACTTACAGGTGTAAAAGAATAGTTGCTTAGGCAGAAATCATAGAAATTTTATAAGAAAAAGATTCTGTAGATTTTATAAGGAAAAAATTCTGTGGTCTCTGATGTTGAGGAAAGGATGTTATCTGATGAAGAACAGTTCTTGTGATAAGAGAAACATGGTGTGGCATTTTCATGTTATTCATTTAGTGGTGCACTTATGGGTTAAATGAACAGCATGAAAAGAAATTCTCAGTGTGCCTACCAAATGCTCAGATGTTGTAGAGACCATTTGTCAAAAAGTCTGTTTATAGGCCTAAAAGAATATCTCCCCTATCTTTTGGAGAGGGAGCAATTCAAAATATTTTCCCTGTCTAGTTCATTGCTAGCTGAACTGTCCTCAGACAAACCATGTGGTGTCCATGTGAAAAGCATCCATCTCGTAGGACTTGGACAGAGTTCAAAAAATGGATTTGACAGCCATATGGTCCTCTTCATCCACATGAACCTTGAAGAAGTTTGACTTCCTTCCAGCCTTAAGAGTAGAGTGAGGGAAGAAGGGAAACTGTTCTTAAAACTTGTCAATGTTTTTCCTAAGTGTGCTAGATGAGGACATTGTTAAAAAAAAACCAGCAAGAAATTCTGTAGATTTGTGAACTACTGCAATTTCCTCAGCTTTTTTGAATGCCTCTGCACACAGAGTGTTTGTCATGGCACTGCTGGGGATTTGAGGGAGCCTGTTGCTCACAAACGCCATCCACCACATGTCATGGCCATCTTCTCCTCCTCAGCAGGGTTTGTAAACACCAGTGTTGCCATGGGTGCAGCAGAAGGGAAGCAGCTTCTTTTCCTAGGGCTGAGCATCCTCCACCCTTCCAGCCCTGATCTCCCTTCAACCCCAAATGACATCCCTCATGTGCTGGAGTGCCTGGTTTGTGTTGGATATGCTGGGCTAGGCAGGAGCTTAATTAGCTAATAGCAAGCAGGAGGAATAATAACCGAGTTGTACTTCCCTTTCTCACAGTGGGCATTTCTTTGGCATTTCTTCCTCCTCTTCCTAAAATTTTGTAGGAATTAGTATGTCTTTGAAAAGCCCTTTTTCCTCATTCAGGGTTTACTGAAATTGGCTGAAACAATCAAGGGGAACCAACAGGCAGAGGCAGAGCCAGACAATGGGCTCATGTGAAACCAGTGTCATTAAGAAACCATCAGAAGTTCCAAAACTTCAAAACAGGTAGCCTGAAAGGAGAAGGGTTGCCACTACACATTTGGAATGGAAAAAAGAAAGAAAAAAAAAGTGTGATCAGAAACCATAGGAAAAAATTATTTAAGAGTAAACCACAGATTTTGAAACAGACATGCAAACATGATTTGAACAAAAGCACAGATCCATTTCAGATCTTGTATCAATGGTTTTATCTGAGCTTTATAAAAATAGCTTCTGAGAAAGGCTTAAATCTAAAAATATTTACAGGAATAAAGTTTGCAATTTTGTAAAGCTAGGTTTTTTTCCTTTCATGTGACTAAAGATTTTCTTTCTTCAGTCTAAAGAGTGATTTCATACAGTAGCATGCAGACTAGTAGGATTTTGGAACTTTAGTTATGTGCTTTCACTCCACTCTTTCCTTCTTTACTTTGTCCAGAAGTTTTTCTCAACTATTTTATTGCCAGTTACCTACAAAAATAATTCCCATTGTCCAAAACAATCATTATTTCTCTTTTGATGAAGTGGTACAGTAAGCAAATGCCAGCTTACATGGATGATTTGCAAGGACTGAATTTTGATAGCTGCTACTGCTGTTCCATCATGTGTCTGTGACAGGTCACTTCAGAACATAATGCAGATTAACTGTGTGCCATGCTGTATTTTATGTAGCCCTGCAGCCTTTCTGAGAGATTACATTAAAATATGTTGGATAAATGTGAAGTAACTCATACCAGGATTTCTGCAGCAGCAGTGATATTTTGGCTGGAAGGTTCACAGTAGCAATAATGTTTGAGCAATAGCTGTGTCTTTGTAGCCAGGATGGTATAAGGCATTAAGCAAGCCAGAACTTGTATGGAGGGTAATATCTTTTATTAGATCTGAAAACAGGCTTGTATGCATCAAAGCTTGGCTGTTTTTACTAGACATATCCGTTGGTCGACTGAAACAATATTTAAGTAGATCTTTTATCATCCAGAGGCAATCTGCTTTTTTTCAGCACACTAGTTCTTTTCCATTTATTTTTTTCTACACCATTATTTTGGGAAGGTAAGTATAATTCAGAATCTAAATATGTGGAAATAACATCAACAGAAAAAAGCTAAAATTTATGCTGTAAACAGAGGATTATTTCTGTGATTTGACTTTTGTGAATATCAAGCAAAATGCTCTTTAGAATTGACTTCTGTAGTTTGCACTGCTCTCAGTTACAAATTGAGACCAAATGGACAAAACTGATATCTACAAGTTAATTTTCTTTTTGAATTCTAAACTACTACAGTTCCAGAGTTCTTCTGTTTTTAAACTTATTGCTGGTTATTTCCTAGGTTAAAATGAGAATCAAATTTCATATCATAACATCCCTTTAATTATCTGCTTTTTCCTTGTGTTTGTACTTTTAGATGTACATATAGGAAGACATGGTTAGACATACTTCTGTTTTTTTAAATCTATAACAGAAAATCTTAACCTATTTAATAGAAATATAAACCAAAACAAAAATGGACAAAATAATGTATTTTAACTTCTCAGA
This sequence comes from Camarhynchus parvulus, assembly GCF_901933205.1. Taxonomy (NCBI): domain Eukaryota; kingdom Metazoa; phylum Chordata; class Aves; order Passeriformes; family Thraupidae; genus Camarhynchus; species Camarhynchus parvulus. The sequence goes on from NC_044571.1 coordinate 7,945,612, forward strand.
GACAAGGTAATTATTCCTTTACTTTCTGAAATAACAGGAAAAAATCTAAAGTCACCCATGTTTTGTGCTCTTTTTTTTCCCCTCTGAATAAGATGGACCAAATGGCCAACAGCTCTTAAGGATTTTGTGACTACACATCAATACAAAAGACTAATTCCTTATTCTTCTCAGGTGGAGAATCCAACTGAAGTCCACAGATTAATGCCTCTAATAGCATTAATTTCACCAAGTAATAGTAGACTTTGAAGTTTTCCTTGAACCCTAATTCGAGGAAAGTTATGAGTATCAAAACCATATGGCAGAAAGACTGCGGCCGACTGCACAGCTCCAGCCTCTACTTAGTGGGCTAAATCCATCATAAGTCTGTCTCTATTTCAAAGGAGAGCGAGGCTCCCAACATGGTAACTAATACTCATTTCAGCTGTATCCATCTCGCTGGGTTGTAGCCACCTACAAATGGGGCAGCAGTCAGAGGTGGCTCCCTGGCATCTCTGGGCAGACCATGGGGAAAGGCAGCACTCCCTGAGCACAGCTTGTCCCATTCCACCTTTGCCCTCCACAGCTGCTTTCCCTTCCCCAGGAGCTGCAGAGAAAAAGTGAATGGCTAAGTAACTTTCATCTTGGCATAGTTATGAAATGAAATTTGGGTTCTCAGCAAGTGGGGTGTCTGTCCAGAAGTGAGTTTTGCAGCTGCAATCAAGATGAGCAATGGGTCACATATCCAGGAAGAACCCTGTGTTTGTGGGGCCAGGTTTTGGTGCTGAGAGGTACAGGGGTGGCTTCTGTGAGGAGCTGCTGGAAGCTTCCCCTGTGTCCTGTGGAGTCAAAACCAGCTCTGAGCCAGACCAGCTGGCCAGGGCTGAGCCCATCAGCAATGGTGGGAGCACCTCTGGCATAACTTAGTTCAGAGAGAGGAAAAAACCCTGCAGCTCAACAGCAGCCAAAGCGAGGAATGAGGAGATGTGAGAGCAACAGCCCTGCAGACACCAAGGTCAGGGCAGAGGGAGGGGCAGGAGCTGCTCCAGGGGCTGGAGCCCAGATTCCCCCACAGCCCATGGAGGGCACAGGGATGCAGAGATCCACCTGCAGCCCATGGAGGGCACAGGGATGCAGAGATCATCTGCAGCCCATGGAGGGCACAGGGATGCAGAGATCACCTGCAGCCCATGGAGGGCATGGGGATGCAGAGATCACCTGCATGGAGGATCCCATGGAGGGCACAGGGATGCAGAGATCACCTGCAGCCCATGGAGGTCCCCTTGCTGGAACAGGTGGATACCCAGAGGAGGCTGAGACCCCTGCACTGGAGCAGGCTCCTGGCAGGAGCTGTGTCCCCATGGAGAGAGGAGTCCAGGCTGGAGCAGGTTTGCTGGCAGGACTTGGAACATGGGGGACCCACGCTGGAGCAGGCTGTTCCCAAAGGACTGCACCCTGAGGGAGGATCTCACACTGCAGCAATTCATGAAGAACTGCAGCCCATGGGAAGAACCCATGCTGGAGCAGGTGAGAGTTTGAGAAGTCCTCCCTCTGAGAAGGAAGAAGTGGTAGAGAAAATGTGCAGTGAACTGGCTGCAGTCCCCATTTCCCATCCCTCTGCACTGCCTAGGGGAGGAGGTAGAGAAGATCAGGAGTGAAGCTGAGCCCAGGAAGAAGGGAGGGCTGGGGGTGAAAGTGCTTTTTAAGCTTTGGGTTTATTTCTCATTACCCTACTCTGTTTTGATTGATGATAAATTAAAGTAATTTCCTGAAATTGAGCCTGTTTTGCCCATGACGGTGACTGGTGAGTGACCTCTCCCTGTCCTCATCTCACACATGAACCTTCTGGTGTATTTGCTCTGCTCTGCCCAGCTGAGGAGGGGAGTGACAGAGGGGCTTTGGTGGGCACCTGGCACCAGGCAGGGTGAGCCCACCACAGTTCCCCTCATAGCACACAGACAGCAAGTGGGGCACAAACTGCCTGGGCCACAGGAACAGAAATGTGCTGCCCACAGCACCAGAGGTGCTCAGGGAGCAGATGGAATGACTGCTGCCTGTCCTGGCTTCATGACAACCACTTATCTGTTTCACCAGACACAGATGAGGTGCCAGGGCAGCCAGTGAGAGAGAAAGATGGGGTGAGAAAAGAGCTCTGATAATGAAAGTCTGACCACAAACAATTCTTTCCAGGAATGGTTTCTTTAACTTACCCTAAACAATGGGCTACACTGTCCAAGAATTACCTACTTAGTACTTGAAAACCCTCATTCTAATAGCAAACAGCTGTTGGACTGAACCACATTTATGCCCTCTGCTTAGTGTTTGTGGTCACTTGTGTGATTCCAGCTTTGGTCAGCTGTTCTTCTGGCTGATCTTCTGTCTGTCCTGCACAGGAAGATCCTCACTGCTCAACTTCACTGTTGTTCATTTCCCTCTTGAAAGGCTTAATTCATTTTATCAGGGAGTAGAGACTACGAGACAACCATTGCTTCATGTGTAAACTGAAAATTCTTTGTCCAGCTTTTCTTGGGACCCTTACTTAAATTTATTCTTCAAAGAATTGCTTAAAAAAATTTCACATGGACTCTGGAAATGCAGGGTTTATCACACTGCACACATTTTTCAGGTGTAGAATCTTGGAGTTGCCCTATGAATGCTAAATTTAGATGCTGATGGTGCTTGCAAGAACAAATAAATTACAGATTGGCTCTGTCTCATACATGTGAAGAATTCATCAAGATCATACCTGGGTTTTTTCAATTTCTACTTTGGCTGATCAGTTTTTGCATACCTTTAACAGTATGCAAAGGTCATCCTTCAAAGTTATACAGAGGCCCTCAATGGCAAAATTTAGTATCAAGTATTTTAAGTCATGCCAGTATATCTTACTATCTGGGATAAGTACCTGATTAATTCAAAACCCTCTGGAAAGGAGTTTTCTCAATCTCTATTTCTTTATTTTCTGGAAGGAATATTGTTTCCTAACTATTTAATCTCTTAGTGAAAGACCAAAAAGGGAGATGAGAAATTGAATATTGCTTTTGTGACACTACTGAAGTTAACTTGGAGCACATTCACAGATTCATGTTGTCTTCATATTATACAGGGACAGCAAGCTCTGTTATTCTTGCTAAATCCCTGATTTCTTTATCTGATGAAAGAAAAATACAAGCTAAAAGTTGTAGCTTGTATAAAATCTGAAGCTTAATAAATATTACAATTACTGCATTACTGTTTCCCACATAGCTGTAATAGACCAGCATATTTTCCTCTCTTCTGACGCATCTCTTAAGGAAGCTTCTCTCACTAAAAGCTACTGGGGAGTAAAGGCAAGAAAAATTACTTGCCATTAAGTACATTACTCAGCTTCTATGAATGCAAAATTTTTAAGCCAACTGTCTTGTACATACAAAAAAGAGTATTTTTCTTGCCTAAGTAAACACCACATATTCACTTAGGAAACAACTCCATATTAGTGTGGAAATATCACTTAAAACTCATAGCAAATGAAGGTGCACAATCAGCCTTGCAGCTTGTCACAAAGCACTCACTGCCTGATCAGCTCACCCAAGATGTGAAAAATTTCAAAGACAGGAAGCAACTTCTCCTCCCAGATTCTCACTGCACTAATTAGCTTTGACTTGCTATTCCTTCCGTGGATGCAGAGAACTTCGACTTCACAGAGATCCCTAGCATTGCAAGATGAACTCATCTGTAAATTCTGTTCCTTTGTACAGCAGAAATGGGTTATGTATTCCACACAGGAAAATTACACTAGAAAGATCTATCCTATGGTAATCAAAATATGACCTATCAGTGTCAATTTTATTAGAAGTATTAAATAAGTATATAGAAGTGTTTAATGCAGTGGTACAACCACACAGCAGTTCACATAGGAATAAATGTGAAAAAAACCCACACAGTCCTCAGCCCCTCCCTGTCATGCTTGTGTATGCAGTGTATTGTTAAATGATGGACAAATTATGCATGCTTAATTAAAAACTAAGAAATGACTGTAAAGTATGGTATGGCTTTTCTTGCACCTTAACAAGGCATAGATATATTGATGGTGGAACATCAGCTAAAGGTAGTGTGGGTTATTTTGCTGCAGCTATGAGGCTTACAGGGAGAGGAAATAATTTTCTAACATGCCAACTGTCATAGTTGAAGAATTCAGAAAATATCTCAGACACACAAAGGCATTGTTCTGAAATAAAAGAAATAGATTTCAAAAATCTGGGGGTTGGGCTGGATGATCTTTAAAGATCCTTTCCAACCCAAACTATTCTGTGATTCTTTGAGTCTGTAAGATAAATATGAATGGAGGATGATGGCTCAGGGCTTAGATGGGTATGAACCAATTTGATTGCTTGGGTTAGTTATAGTGCTTAATAGTGCAGGTGATGGGTCCCTGTGAAGGTGAATGGGGCTCCTCACTGCAAGAGAGAGGAGGATGCATGAGATATGGAGAAATTTCAGGCTTGCTCTCTCCTGGGGCAAAAAAATAGAGAGACTTGTAGTCTATAACCTTAGAGCATGAAGAGGTAAGCAGTGGACAAGAGAGTTTATAAAATGTCAAAAATATATCTCTGAAAATCCTCTTATATCTGGGGATTGTGCAGAGTTATAAACGAGTCCATAGTTACCAGACTCACCCTCAGAAGGTTTCCCCCGAGGGTCCAGACTGAAGGATTAGGATGAAATGACCCTTTTGAGAAACAACCACTGACTGCCAAGTAGGTGTTTCTTCCCGTAGGGGCATTTTGAGTGAATTCTCCCTGAGTCACAATGGTTATTTACTTGACTTTCTCTCAGTCATGCACTGGAGGAAACATGTCACATTCCTGGACACTCAGGGATAGGATCCAAGATCGTTCTGCTGTAGTTGGTATTTCCTCTGCAGTGGTGATGGGCAGGAGCTGCTGAGTTCCACATTGTTTGGCTGGGTGCAGTCTGGATGTGACTGGTTCACTTAAGACTGTGACTTTTCTTCTGCTCACACCCTTGGTGGAAATGAAGAATGGTTTGAAGGCAAGGATGGACAGCTCTGTCCCTCTTACCAAGTAAAAGCTTCTCCTCTAAGGAATGTTAGGACTTTATGATTTTCTGCATAGATTAGAAGGCAAGGTATGCAACAGTCAGAGGTCCTCACACTGAGTGTCTCTTTAAAATAAAACTTATTACTTTAAAGAGCTATTTCTGCTTGAGAGTGAAAGTAAAACACAGGTATTTGCTTAAAACCACCAGCTTCACTCCTGCTGTATTTTTGTCAGTGGTAAAACTTACAAGAACATTATATAACATGAAAAAGTTCACCTCCCCAATAAGAAATGAGATAATGCAGGAGAAAAGTTCATAAGTAACTAATGCCAAGGGTAAATATCTCTAATGCAGTCAGCAATAAGGTTTGTTTCATTTTTATTTATCCCGGAAAATTTATTCCAAGATCATAAAAGGAAATGTACCAGGTTTTGCCTTTTTATTAACAAAGCATTAAAAAAGCATAATGTGATGGACTTGCAGATGACAAAATTGCGTTTCTTAAAATGTAAAAGCTCAAAATGTTGGGTATTAGGGAGGAACTGAAGAAAAAAACAAACAAAAAACCCACAGCATACCTCTATGTACTGGAGCAGGACTCTGAGAACCTTGGTTTGAAAGTGGATGAACATTTGAAAGATCTAAGAAGTCTTAGCAGATGGGATCTGGCTGAAAAAAAAGGAAAATATAAATGTTTAATATTTTATGCTGTGTTAGGAGTGCATTCCAGTTTAAGCAAAAATTCAAATGGTCTTCAACAAACGTGCAGCAAACAGATAATGAAATCAAACTCAAATAATAGTTATAATTTTTTAAAAAATCATTCTCTGGATTCATTAATTGCCTCTAGGAAGGCTGTTGTATACATGAAGGTATTTCTCATCCTTAAAGGCCAGTTTAAGATGTTATATTGGGAAAAGCTGCTAAACAAAGTACTAGAAAAGAAAGGCCTCATTGCTTTCTTCTCTGTTGACAAGGAGGAAGAACATTGTCTAAGATCTAGAAAATTGGGTTTCTGAGAGTCTGACTGCTAAGATCATTCAGCCCCCAAAGCCCATGGGAAGATTATTCAGCCATGAGTTCACTGTGCCATGTTTTCATTTCTTATCTGTGAGGAGCTCCACTCATGAGCATTTGCAAAAACTGGAATGTACTACAGGGATGCCAGAGTGACTCTGGAGTCTGCAAGAGTTCTGCCACTGGGTTTTCCTGTCCGTGGTGTCAGGCTCAGGCTGTCTTAGGTAGCGGAGAGCTGGTGGCATAAGGAATATATCATGTGGATAATGTTGGTGCTATTAATCCTCTTTTTATTATAACCTAAACCACATATTATTATCTGAATGATTCCTAATTTGTTGATCTAACATGATTTAAAGGGATGATAAAAATAGTGTCTTGCTTTACAGGCATTCATTTATGGAAATAAACTTTACCTAGTGCACAAAAATTAGGGTGGATAATTCCAGGCTTACATTTCATGCATTCCAGTTCTTAAAATTGATGTCTTTTAAAATACAATATTAAGATGCTGTGATTCTATAACATGTTGCATTTGAAGGTTTTACTGAATCATTGCAGTAAATGTGGATTTAGGCAACTAAGTCTCCTGAGATAAAATTAGGCACTGAGGAACAAACTCTGCCTACAAAAACAAAATCAGATTTATTTAAAAGTATAACTGTGTTTGTGTTAAAGGTATAGAATGGTAGTTTTCTGATGCTTTATTGAATATTTCTATTCTGTTTGGAGGCTGGACATTTCAGAGGTTTTTGTAGGAAGCTCAGCACTGCAATGATGGCTGAGATAAGTCCCTGGCTCTTGAGGAGTCCAACTGCTTTGATCTGTCAGATGTGACTTCCTGGGTACAGTCTGGAGGACAAAGGTTTGGGTTCTGCATCAGGACCATGCTGTCTTTCAAACCTCCCAGCCATGTCCAGGACACACCTGAGAGCACCACTGACACAAAACCAGGAGAAGATTGCTATAAACTTGTTCTAGAGGGGTTACTTTTCATCCACTGACACATAAATGAGTGAATATTTTAAATTGTTATAGGTGAGCATTAAACACATTATTGGCCTTTGCTGAATAGTTTTATGAGTGACATTTTATACTCTCCGTTATGAGCAATACAAATATGATTTTTTTTCCTTATGATAAAGGTCTTTTCTTCAAAAATAACCATCTTTAGCATATGTTAGAAATGGGGTGACAAGTTAGGATAAGAACCAACAATTCTCAGTTTCTCATGTGGTGAAAAACCCCTAACAGGCATCTTTGCTTTTAGCCTACTTTTGTCTGCCTACAAAGAACTTTGCTTGTCAAGAATTGTAGGTACCTACTCCTCAAGTGGAAAGAATAGCTGGCCTCCAGCCTCCCACAGGGAGAGCTGAAAATTAAAAAGATCTTTTAGAGAACCTAAGAATGGCTTTAGCCCCTTCAGCAGCTGAGTAAGGTTTTATAATAGAAGTGCAAACGCACGTGTTGCAACTCCCAGTGAAAAGCTGTCATGGTGCCACATTATTTGCAATCTAAACCTCAGCTTCTCCAGGCATTCTCCTGCACTTTATAAGTGACTCTGATGTACAGATAATTTCTGGCATAGCTCTTGATAATTCTTGACAAATATTTGAAAATTATAATCTGTTATGAATGTGAGTTAAATGGCTGTGCTGGGAGCTTTCCCCTCAGTGCACAGCAGAATGGGCAGGGGCTGCCTCAATGAGCTACAGAATTGTTAGCAGTGACCATCACACTCTGTAGGCAGCTGTGCACCTGGCTGCCTCAGCTGGGGAGAGTTCCTGGTGTGCTTGGATGCTGCTGGAGGTGGGGACCTTTGTAAATGCACGTGGCAACAGCTCCTGCCAGTGCCACACATGGCAACAGCTCCTGCCAGTGCCAAAGCCCTCAGCGTGAGCAGCAACAGCTTCTGAGCTTCTTTGCTGCCCAGAAGAAAGAGTCACCACTCAGGACACCTAGGTTTGTACTTCCAAGGCAGCATCAGCCTCGGGATGTGAGTGCAGGTCATGGAGCTGGGAGTCTCTCCCAGAGTGCTGTGAAAGCCACTATCCGAAAACCACACTCGTCTTTCCAAGGAAATCTCATCACCCAATCCTTCCTGCATATTCTCCTCTTCCTCCAGTCCTGCTGGCTTCTCTTTGCACTTGCTCTTCTCTTCTCTTTGCACTTGCACTTCCTCTCCTCTCCTCTCCTCTCCTCTCTCTTCTCTGACCTTCAGTGGCACAATTACCTCTCCCATACCATTCATCATCATTTTATCTCCCATTCTACCCCTTGCCCTTTGCCTTTCACCCTTCTGCCTCTGCGCCGTGTGGTTCACTGGGAGATGCCTTTTCTCTCTCTGGGTTCCCTTTCTTCACTCCAGCTGCCCTGGAGCTTTAGTTTCTGATGTTCTTCTGTCCCAGCCGTGCCAAGAGAGGGGCAGTGCTGGAAAGGTGTGCCTGTTGGAGAGGACAAGGGACAGTTTGCTTTCAGAATGCTGGGTTTTCTGGACTGAGGCATTTAAAGCATCTGTATTGTACAAGTCAGGAGTACATCTAACCCCACTGCATACTCCTACCTTATCTTCTGTCCTGACAGTTTGACCTGGGCAAAATTTCCCTTTATCCACATTGTGCCATCCCATATGTTCCCTGCCTGGTCCCTCTGCAGCCTCTCCCTGGGCATGTGCACATGCAGCCACAAGTTGAGGGAGCATAACCCGATTTCCTGCTTGTCCACCCCAGGGAGAAGAGAGGAGAAACTGTGACCAGAGGGACTGCACAGAGGATTCAGTCAATTCCCAACCTCACAGGCCTTGCCACTCCTCCCCTGTTCCAGGAACTCTCCAGCTGGCTTTGTGTTTACTTCTGCCTTCCCTGTGACATCTTCTTACAGTCTCTGTTCCTCTTTTGCACGCTGGAGAGAATGTTATCTGCAGTTCTCTTTTTTCCTCTTCTGGTGGACTGGGCATGCCTGGGCTCCTTCAGAGCTCTTATCCTGCCACACCAATGAAAGACCATGCATTCATTGCTTCCCCTTGTTCATGTCATCCTTAACAACAACAACAACAAAATCCTTTCCATCCCAGCCTGGTTTCTCTGTGCAGTTCTCAGCTGACTTATTAGTAGGCCTGTGTTTGTCATTTGTGAGATTGACTGCACACAAACTGTAGGTGTAAATTTAATAAAAATACATCTGTAAACATTACACCACTCAGCACCATGGTTTTTAGAAAATGTAAAGTAAAGTTGGTTGTCCATATTGAGTTTTGGATGGTAGCTAGCAGGGCTTTATTTCAAGGTTAAGTTCCTTGATCCTTTTCCAGGTGAGACACCAAAGAAAAACACCCATGAAATTTCTGAAATTTCCTTTCTCTTCTGCAAGGAAGAGAAGGGGCATCTCATACTGGTGTGGTGCCCTACTGCAACACTCTAACAGGATTTTTCGGAGCTAGATGAAAGCATGATAAATTGATGACAGGAAGGCTCAGTCAGTTGCAGGGGGGGGAAAAAAGACCCACAAAGTTTGCCCTCCTGGCTACATTCATGGGCTGGATGACATTCCTGCTGCATGACAAATGTGCAGGCATCATCTTCCCAAGCTGGAAGGAGATACAGCAAGAATGTGGGAGAAACCAGAGGAAGCCAAGAGCATGATGGAAGGATTTAGGAAATTAACTCCTTCTTTAGGAAAGGAACTAGGCTGGTGATAGATATCCCTAAGGGGAGTGGTGGTGAGGGAACCAAAGATGCAAAACGTGTCAGGCATGCTGAGGGGAGGCAGGACAGCAAGACATGGGATGCAGGGCCCCTAAAAGACCTGTGTAAGCTGGTCTCTAAAGGCTTACATGGCTTTTTACAAGCCTTTAACATGGACACTGCTGAATCCTCATTGCTCAAGTGTCCATGCTCTTGGTTTTGTCCTCTTTCTGTCTTTTCTGAGCTGTCTTTGATGCTTTGGTGTTAGAGGCGAAAAGCAGCCCAGTTTATGGCTTCCACCTTGCAGTATTGCTGCCCAACATCTTTACTCCTCCACCAGTGCTGACAGCTTGTCCTGCCAATGGCCAGAGGTGCCATTTCTGGCACAATAATGGTGAACAACTGTAGTGCTGTGACAAAAAAATGAGGTTTCTGGAGCCTTTGTTCCATGCACTCTCGAGAATGTCTGCATGGCCTCCTGACCTGCCTGCATGAGCTTGGCAGAGCCCAGGTGAGTTGTGGGGTTAAAGACCACACAGAATAAAATAAAACATCCCAGCTCGCAAAAGCAGAGCCTAAGGAGGAGTGTACAGCAGATTTAAAAAGTGCTGGAGAAGCTTCAGCTACATTTGAGCCTATTCTACTTCCACAGCATAAAATGGATAATTGGGAAGGCAGCTCACAGTGGGTATGGAGTCATCATTAAAGCAAGGCTTGCAAGTTCAGCTTGTGTACATCTTAAACAAGGGAGGGCAGCAGCTTTTTTGGTAGCTGAGTTCAGCTGTCTCACACATCCTTGTCTCACCCCTCCTCCCACTCCTGTATCCTGAGACAGGCAGAGCTGTGCGCCTCCAGAGGAAGCTGGGAAAGGAGGGAAGTTCATCATTAGGCTTTCTGGATTCCTTATTGTCAGATCCTCCAGAATCTCTCTTGAGCAGCAGTCCCTCCCAAGCAGCCTTTCTCCAAAATGCCTTGGGAAGGATTGAGACATGGAAACAAAGCTATGGGCATGGAAACACCCCAGGTAATGCCATCTGCACTAAAGGATCCTTCAGGATGAGTTTGGCAATTTCAGAATCATGGCTGTCCTTGACAAAGCAAGCCTGGAAAAGTTTTATCAGTTTTGTCTATGTCTCCCCTGAGAGGCTCAGCTCACTGTGGCAAGGCCAGTGTGTGATGTTGCCTGTCTGTGGCTCTGAAAGAGTCCAGCATGCACATGCAAATGGCTTCTACTTTCAATCTGATGGAAATTCTGGAAAATGTCTACCCAAGTGATAGACAACTGAAAATTAAGTTATAATGGACAGTTTCAAGCAATCATCCTGTAAATGTCTATACTACTTGGCTTGTATCTACAAATAACATTTACATTGTAAGCTAACTGAATCAAAGTTCCTGCTGGAAAAAGGTTGGAAACAGGCAAGAAGCCCCTGAGGTCTGCACCAAGCTGGACTAGTGGAACAACATAAGATTTCCTTAAGCTTATTGGCAATTGACCCTAAAATAAAAAGCTACAATCAATAGATTTTAACAGTTTACAAACCACAATAGAAAAATAAGCAAACCTTTGAGCTATGTGCTCAATTTCCTTGTTTACCACAAGGCTGTATCTTGAACAGCCACATTTCAGCTCTATTTTTAGGCAACATTCATGGAGGGGAACCACAAGATCCAGAGCTCCTATGAGCTGTGCGTTTCCCAGGGAGACCTCAGGAAGCAGCTGATGTCTTGTTTGCTCTTCCAAAGAGGGTGGCTCTGAGCTCCCTCTTTCCTGCCACTGCCTTCTGAGAAAGCCAAAGGAGGGCATTTCTTCCTCACACCCCTTGGGATGTGTCAGGGGCATCCTCATGGATGGACAGTGCTGCCAACATTGACTCTGTGCCACATAATCCCAAAAAACAACCTGCCAAGAGCTGCTGGAGGAAGCAGAAATTGGATGCTGCAAACTAAGCCCAAAGTTTAATCATTCCTGAGGTAATGTACATAAGGAGAAAATGAAACTCCTCTCTAGAAGAGTGATATATTTGCTTATTGTCTGAGGAACTAACTACTGTGAAAAGGAAAACAGAGTCTGTAAAGTGTTTTAGCTGGTTTTTGTGCAGCTCAGATGGTAAAGCCTTGCTGTTACTAACTATAGACATAATGATGAAACCATCCCTTGGTGCAAGACTGAATTTAAAATGGAAGAGTTGATATGATTCTACCATAAAATTCAGTCATTCTGAAAATGAAAGCAAAACCCATGAAGGATTTACATGAACCCTTAAAGGGACATTAGCTTCAAGAAAAATCCACTTCACTTTGTCAGCAAGTACTGCAGGAGCAGGAGGATTTATTGCAGAGGAAGCACACAGTTTATTTAAACTTCCCCTTCAGCAGCTGTAGAGGGGTTTGGAACATCCCCACATCCCCTCAGGGGCTCCTGGATGAAGGTGATGGGCTTGGTTCAGGACCACAGGGGAGGTTCAGTTCTCATCACCCTGTTAAGAGAAATTATCTGGGAATAGCTGCTGGGATGTTTATATTGCATAGCTATCAAATAGATCAATTTAGCAAACACTGCTTTCCCCTTTCCCCCTAAATGTGCTCATGGATCCTGTGCAGCACTTACAGACGAAAGGCAGAGCAGCTGTTTCCCTCATAATTTTCCATTTTCAGTCACATTTGACAAAACTGTGGCTTTTCTCTCCTCTTGGAAAGACTAATGCCTGATGTCTGCTCAAATTTACTGAGTAAATAAAACATCAGGTGGTGCCCCTGTGTACATTTAAGAGTGTAAAAAGTGGCAAAATAGGTTTGTTTGGGCTGCTCTAGACTAAGAGCAATCATTCCCATGGCACCCACCTCTGTGCTGCCTAAAGGCAGCCCAAGGGCCTCTCTCTGAAAAAGCAACACATTTACCTTTGGACAGCTGAATCTCCCACCTTGTACCTTTTATTCCATTTGCCCCCTTCAAAGATAGACCAAAGATGATTATTTGCCAATAAGATTAGATTGTAATTTTAACCTGTTAAATAAGATCTGTAGAAATACAATATAATCGTTATAATTATGAAATGTAATTTAGTATAATTCTTATCAATATGTGAAAATGGAGCTGGAATAATTTCTAGTATGAGCAGCAGCAGAGAACCCATGTCTCAATGCTGAGTCTTTATAATGAAGATAAATTGCATTTAGATACTTTCATGGATGCTTCAGCCTAGTAAAGGCAATTTGTTGGTTTTTTCTCTTCGAAATAATACATTTCTGTTTGTATCTCTTACCTCTAAACTGAGTAAATATAATGTGGATGTCCATGAAACCTCAGGAATTACATAACAGTCAAAATTCAATGACTACAGATTTGCATTTGTTAAGTTCTTCTTGCATTGAGGTTTATCATTTAATGTGAAATTCTGGTGATCCCAAAATAACTCACAGCTTTTTAGGGGCTTTAATAGGGCATCAAAGCAGACACATCCTAGTGAGAGGAAGAAAAACCACCCCACAGTAAAATAAAACAACCACTGTGCTACTAGAAAAATGCTACCAACTACAATTAAACTTAGTATGACATGTGTAGATGCAATTTTTGCAAAAATATGGGCAGGCCCTACCTATGTTCACATATTTGGTTATAACACTTTTATAACTGGCATAGACCCACAGATGTATTTTCCCTTTCCTGGTGATGCTGTAGCTTGTCTGGTTTTGCACCTGACAAGCTGAAAGCATCTACATTCTAACCTTGTCCAGAAAGAAGATTGGACCAATTTATCTCAATCTTTTCTAAATTTGAGTAGTTAAATTGACACTTTTGTGTGTGTGCAGCTGATGGTGTTGATCTACACTTCTCTTCCAATTAATCTCTGTGGCAGTTGCAGCAAATCCTGCCTACCAACCAGTCCCTGAGTGTGCTTGGGAGGAGTTCAAAGACTGCAACTAGAAAAGGACTGGGCTGCAAAGAGCCAAAGCAGAAGTGAAACTGAAGTCCCAGAGTGTTTTGCCTATTGCTCAGACCTCCTTTGCAGTGCCACCCCGTGCCCCAGATTAGGAGGTTTGTCACCAGGGACTGTCTGAAGCCTGTTTGATAGATCCCATTTTCCAACGCTGTTGAAATACATTGCCCTTTCCAGAAGTGCAGGGCAGAAATAACTATTTGTCCTTATAGGACTCAAGCTCCAACAACCCCCTTTACACTTAGTCATTCTCACCTTTCTCCTTAGGATTCAATTTGACCAACATTTCAGCATATGGGTTCTGATGCTCCCATCTCTCTTAAGGGGTTCCTCTCACCACCAGCACCTTGTCCCTGTCCCTGGGCTCCCTGATTCACCATGCTATTGTAAATATTTGTGCTGTTCCTCCAGGTTAAAAAAAAAAGGAAAGAAATAAAAAAGTGGCCTTTAACCATATTTACTTTTCCATGCGAATATTGAAGCGATTTTGCCAGAGGGAGGAGGAGGCAGGATGGCTGAGAATGATGGCTGGGAGCAAGGGGAGAGGAGGACACCACCTTTCAGTGGCTGTGCTGATTTGGAGCATTTGTCAAGCTGCACACCCTTCAGTTCAGCCTTTTATTTCACAGGATGATGTCTCCTAAGGAATTCTTCACTGATATCTGTTATGTTGACTAAGTAAATCTAGGGCTGCCTCACCCTGGGATCTGTGCCTGTCTGGGGCTGATCTCACTGCCTGGGGTGCCACACAGGAGTCCTGGCTACTGGGGCTCAACCTTCAATTCGTGTCAGATATTCAGGGATACCAAGTGGGCACAAAGACTTTGCTGTGGCCTATCTGAAAGACAGGAGTAAACCCAAAGCTTGTTTGTGCTTACCTGGGCCTGTAATTAAACCACCAGGACACTCGAGTCTTAATCCAATTGAAAGTTCTTTGATTACAGCATTTAAAATTGTGCCTTCATTACAAACTCAGCAGGCCCAATTATTTTGCAATTATGAACATTAATAAGTGGTATAGGAAAATCAGGACAGCCTGGAGGATTGGATGATGGCAACTGCTCCTGAGAAGGATGTGGATGTGTTGCTCAGGAGTGATCAGAAGCTGCTGCCAGGCAACGAGGGACCTGAGAGGAACCTCCTGGGATGAGGGCAGGATCTAGATCGTTCCACAGGGAGATGAGGCTTGCAAGGGCCTCCCACCACTGCAGAGAGCAGCCCCAGGGAAGCAGAGCAGGGAGAGGTGCTCTTGTCCTCAGGGCTGCCAGACGACCAAGCACTTGGCAAATGACTTTGGTTAAAGCTCTTTCAAGCTTTTATCACATATATAGCTGTGAGATAAATTGGGGCATCTCATTTAGCAAGAAAAAGGACCCAGCCCTGGCCTTGTGTTGGTCTCTTTGGATCAGGGAAGAGAAGTTGTGGTGGTCATGAAAATGATCATGACAAAAGCTTTTCTAACTCAGCATGGTCTTTGTTCCTACTTGCCTTTTTGTTGAAGCCTTATTTGAGAATCCTATGATTTAGGCTAGACTTAACTAAGCTCAGGCTCTTGAAAGTAGTTTTCTCACGAGCTGCTGGGCTGGTCCATTGTTGGAGAAACAAGAAACAGGAGATGAAAAGAGATCACAGACTGGTGACCACTTCAAATTACAGAAAATAATCAAACTAATCTCTTTTTATAATGCCAAGAACTAAAAGATGATAATAAAGAGACAGTTGTTTGAAAATATTATGGATTAATCATAAATTACTGTTAAGGGCACTAAGAAAACCACAATCCATTGTGGTTGAAGACAGTTCTGGTGATCACTGCTTCTTCACTGCTCACCTGCTGGCTCTACTGTGTTGCCATTCTGGTGGCAGGTGAACTTTGAGGTGGCAGCCTAGGCAAGGTTTGAAGGCATCTGTCTCCTGTCAGTGCAGTGTCTCCTCTCTGAAGCAGAAGAGGCAGTAGATGAGCAGGTAACAATCTCAGGGTTTTGAACTCTACCTTTTATCTCTGCCTTAGAGAAGAAGGCTACCCCTGTGTCCTGGGGTGACTTTATGATGCTTGCATCCCCATTTGTCTGTTTAGCCCAGAAATAAGTTAACATTAACAAGAGGGACTTCTCTCCCTGTGTGAATTGAAGAAAGGCTAGTATAGAGGTGGTAAACTGACTGAAAATTTTAGGGTTTGTCTCTTGACATTGTCAGTGGGAAATAAAAGGTTGTAGGGGGAAGAAAAGTGTTCTGAAGGTTTTGTTCTGTTTCTTATTACCCTTTCTTTTAGTTACTGTTAATAAACTTTTCTTTATACCCTTTCAAAATTTGGAGCCTGCTTTACCTTCCTCCTAATCCTATCTCTCAGCAGGAAATGAGTAAGTACATTCTAGTGAGTGCACTGGTGTTTGGCCAGCACTGAACCCACCACACCATCCTTGATGGAAGCACATCCAGCACATTAACAAGCAGCATTTCAAATTAAATACTCCCATGTTTTAGGAGCTGGGAAGCACAAGTTCAAGGTAAATATAAAGTGACTGGAGTTGAACATGTTACTTCTCATCACCCAAGGTAAGGTAACTTGTTCTGAGCAAGCTTCAGCTGGGAGGTACTGAGCCTTGACAGAAAACTCCCTGAAGGTTCAGCCAGGGCAGTGCCTGCCCTTTCCCATCCTGGTGGCCTTATTGTTGTCTTCCTGCCCTCCCCACCAGCACTCCTTAGCTACTGATGTGAGCCAGACCAGGGACACAAAAGGAGAGAATGAAAATCCTTTCTTCTGAAGGGTGAGTTAACTGGCTCCCAAGAGAACTCCCAGTGCCAGCGAGGAGGAGGAGGAGGGGGAGGAAGGGTGGGAACAGGTGCTGGGCACAGCAGAGGGGGAGGTTTCAGCTGCACAGAGTGGTTAGACAGGCTTTTGCTGTGTGTCAAACCACACCTGGAGTTACAGCAGCACAGAGCCAGGTGCTGTGAGCGTGTGGGACGCGTGACATGGATTTCTGCCATTGCTCCACTTTACTGTCACACTGTTGGCGCAATGGCCTTCCCAGCCAAGGCTGGCATTCCCTGCAGCCTTAAAGGAAGTGTTCAATTACCAGGTGAGCCCCATTAGCTGCAGGGGTGGCCCTGGAGAGCTGAGAGCTCTGTGTGCTGCACAGACAGCACCTGGGTTCTTGGCAAACACAGCCAGGGATGGGATGTCAGATGAGAATTACAGAAATATGAGGCACACGCTGAGCACAATGTCTGTGCAATGCTGTGTCTGAAAAGGCTGATGTGGAGGGACATTTTGGGACAAAACTGGTCTCTATGAACTTTAGACCTCTGCAATATAGACAGCTGCAATGACATGGCTGGCAAGGCTCCCTTTGGAGTCAACTGAGGAGGAGCAAGCCCTTTTAGGATGCAGTTCATCCCATCCTGCTGTAGATACACACAGCTAAAGGTGATAAATACTTCTCTGATATCTTTAAAAGGCTAAGTTCTCCATTGGCAACTATTTTTAAATGAGAGGGTCATGCCCTGTGAGGGCCTGCTTTTCTCCACCTGACACTGCAGAGATCTTTTTGTGGCTTCAGGAGTGCACACTTGGCCAGAAGAATCCCACCATTTTTCTCCCAGGAGCTGAAGGATGAGGAAATGTGAGTAACATATTTCTCCATGTTAGCAGAATCATAAACAATTCTCCTCGCAAAGCAATAACTAAAAATTGCATCAGACTCCAAGGGAAAGGTAGTGATGAAAGAAGGAACTGCATTCCATTCTCTGAAAACCAAAAAAAGCTTTAGAAAGCAGAAGAAAATTGCCACAAATTCAGCTTCATTCTGGACTGGGGCAGATATTTCCATGCAGTGTGATGCTGACCACCCAGGTGCATCTTTGCAGCTAAGCCTCGACACCTGTACTGAACTCTGGTTTGGTTTCTCTTGCCATTAGCATTTTCAGATGTATTCTTTTGTTTAACAAAATGTTATTTGGCCCCTCTAAAGCCAAAGGTAGATGCTGCTAGAATTTTTTTCTGAACATCAATCTACCTTTGGAGGTGTGTGAGCTCTCAAAGCAATAATTGCTCAGAAACAGACTGTACTGTTCAGTGGGGATGCCCAGGCTGCTGGTACAGAGTTCTGCCAGCTGTGAGGAACTGCCACCTCCATCTCCTGGGGGTATCAAGAGGCAGAGCTGCCTCCCTGCTGCCAGAAGAAACCCCTTGTGCAGACACAGTCACACTGGCAGCACTGGCAGCACTCCTTCCCTCCAGGGGCTGCATCTCTGTGGCAGCGAGGAACAGAGGCTGGTCCTTTTACCTGCAGCAGGGACATTTTGACAACAGAGTGCACAGGCTGGACTTTCGTGCAGCAGAAGTGTGCTTGTGCTTGATGTCTGTGCATTTTATTTCTTTAAGTAAAAGGTTTGCACTGTTTGTCACTGTCATATTTTCTGGAAAAATCCCTTCAGCAGGATTTCTTCACCTGGGAAGCTGAGAAGCCTCAGAGAAAAAGAAAAACAATATTATGTCATTTGCTTCTCCTGTGTTTTGCTGCTTTGGAATGTGGTTGGAGATTGTTTAGCCACAGGTGGTTGTTTGATTGGTTTCATGTGAATTGTTTTTACTTAATGACCAATCATGGTCCAGCTGTGTTGGGACTCTGGAGAGAGTCACGGGTTTTTCATTTGTATCTTGTTAAGCCTTTTGTATCGTTTATTCTTTAGTATAGTTTTAGTATAGCATTCTTTTATATAATATAGTAACATAATATAATAAATTAGCCTTCTAAGAACATGGAGTCAGGTTCATCATTTCCCTCCTGCCATGGGGGACCCTGAAAATACCACACACTGCTGATTTTGACTCCCTCATTCTGGGGCTGCTGGTGATGGGCTCTTTAGCATATTAATGGGAATAAACACTGCTCAGCCAGTCACACTTCATCACAGATTGCTAAACTTCCCTTACATTATCTTACTAAATAATATGCATCTATTCAAATTACATTTCTTCTTAATATGTATGACATGCTCATGGAAGTCTAAAATAGATGTTTAACAATAAGTTCTTCTCCCTCCTTAAGTTTTGGCTTCATTTGCTGTTTTATTTAAATGAAGGGTCACAACTGGCCATTGAATAACAACATTTACTTGGTTTTGTAAAAACCATGCCCTCCTGTAACATCTTTGAAAGGAGGCAGGCATACACTGACAGGTCCTTTCTCTTTAAGAAGAATGCATATCCCTTTGCCTCTGCTTCTACTTGGGATGACAAAACTTAAAAAATAATGCTATCAATTTAAACCAGGCTGCTAATACCTGATCCTGCAAGGGTTAAATGGTGTCACTGCAGTTTCACTTCCTCTCAGACAGAGAGAACTACACTGAATGAAATAATTTGTTTATATTCCTTTCCTGTTCCAGACACAGTTAGCAAGCACATTAATATGACTACTGCATCAAACACTTGCATTCCCTTCACACAAAGCAATTTAAAATTAATTTTTTCAGCAGGTTTTCTTTTCTTAACCTCTTCTCTAAATGAAAGTGATCCTCAGAAAATTTTGCATATAGGTAAATAATTGCCCTGGATAAAAGCCTTTGGCCTCTAGAAGGATTTTCAAGTGTTTTGAGTGATAAACTCCATGTTTAGGGACCAGTAATCCAGAAGATTGTTGTGATTCTGTAAGTGGCAGATACAATAGATGTGCAAGTTCAGGCATGCATTTCAAGAGAATACATCCTGGCTGCTATTAATGCAAAGTAAAAGGCTTTCTAAAGGAAGTTTTATGAAATCTATGAGCCTGTTGGATCATAGATAAATGACTGCTAAAAGAAAAGCTCATTGACAGCAGCATGTGAGACCAGGCTATAGATAAATTCAGTATGAAGCACCTAAATGGGGACAAGGTGGGGACAAGAGGGAAAATCCAAGATGTACAAGACTAATTCAAAACTCTGGTGTGTGATGCTCAGCCTTCTTGCTCAGGCTGTACTCTTTACTCAGTTGCACAAGAAATGGTGACAAGATTAATGTCAAGCTACCAGAACTTTCTTAGGTTACTACAAGGAATGGAAGCAGGACAGAAGAGTCTGGCGAAAGGTATGGGAAGGGAAAAGAAATGTGAGGAGCAGAAAGAAGGATTTCTTCTACTAGACTTTTTCTCCTCTGTAGTCTTCTTTGGGCAGCCTAGTCTTGCTCCAGGGACAGCTGTACAAGCCGTAATTCAACACAAATCCTTTTGCCTGACACTTTTATATTCCCTGCTACCTTATTTCCTCTAGTCAAAACAAGCAGGAAACATTTCTGCAAGGACCACGTGTATTAAATGGTGCAGATGATGATCCTGTGGAGAAAATGGCCTTGTTTTTTGACTCCACCACTCTTCCCCTTTGCCATGGTAGGTCATTCCCATGTCCCCTTTCAATGCTGCTCCTCTCCCACATGTTTTCCTCTGCCTGCCTTGAAATTAAATCAGAGAGCACCCTGGCCCAGGACAGCAGGCTGCCACTCAGTGTTTTCTAGCAGGAATTTCAGTGGAAGGTGGGAATTAATTGTGTGGCAGGACCAGAAAAGGCTTTTCAGGTAAAACAGAGGCATTGCACCAAAATTTCTTGCAATGAAGAAACACTTGAGCATTCTTAATTTCAAGGAAACTGCTGGTAGTTTTCATGGGTTGTTTACCAAAGATTTATTATGCATGTGTATTTAAATAAAGGCCATGATATTTGCTTAGCAGCAGGAAGGGCATTAGAGTGTGACAATGATGCCCTGCATCCATTCCCTGGGATCTGGCCAAAGCAACCTTCCCATGCAATGTAAGAAAAAAAAAGTCCCCTGAGCTGACTCAAACATGTCAACCCAAAACTTTCCTCTGTAGTTTTCTATAATGCTGTTACTCACCCTCATTTTCTTAATTAATTTGCAACAATCTGCCTTTCATGTGAATGATCTTGGCCTCTGAGGCGGGTAGGAATAGAGAGTCCTATTAGAGTTCTAGAGTCTCCTAATGGAGGTGGGAGGGGGGGAGGGGGGGAGGGGGGAGGGAGGGAGGGAGGGAGGAAGGAAGGAAGGAAGGAAGGAAGGAAGGAAGGAAGGAAGGAAGGAAGGAAGGAAGGAAGGAAGGAAGGAAGGAAGGAAGGAAGGAAGGAAGGAAGGAAGGAAGGAAGGAAGGAAGGAAGGAAGGAAGGAAGGAAGGAAGGAAGGAAGGAAGGTTGTTTTGCTTAATGCAAATATTAAAGTCCCCTTCACATGATGATTCAATAGGTGATAGAAACTCTGGGAGCTTAGAGGAACCCTGCAGAGGAGAAAACAGAGACACAGAAGACTGATGATTTACACTTAGCATTTGAAAGACATATAAACAAATCCTAGTTAAGTCCCCCTGATAAGTGAATCACTGCCACCAGTTTTAAAATGTCAAATGATCCTGATGTTCAAAATGATTGCTGAGATGGCAGTTCTTTTCTAAACCTCTCTTTTCAGTTGCTCCATATCTCACCTTTGGAAGTGAAATTTTTCCATTAGCCTTGATTTGGAAATGAAAAATTGTGCACTTTGAAAACTCAATTTCAAACAATGCTACCCAGCATAAAGTAGACTGTGTTCTTCTGAAAAATGTGTGGCTACCTGATATTTTCTAGCAAAGCTGCTGGCTTTATAATATTCAGTCTTACGATTCTGACAGGTTGGGAAAAATGTGCAAGGAGAAATACTTCACAGATATTAGGGCTCAGGAAAAATTGCTCTCTATTTGGAAAAAGTTGATTTTCATTTTTTATGTTCAGAAAAAAAGGAATTACTGGTGACACAGGTACTCTTAAAGAGTTTTGAAACCATTCTTTCAGCTACAAATCACTATCTGATTTTATTAAAGGGATTATTGGGACACATCTTACAGCTCCTGTATAGGTACAACAATACAGGTCTTGTATCCTGCATGAGCAGAATTCCCATGAAGCCTGCAGCTCACCTGTGCAGCTCACCTGACCCACCACCTGGTCACCTGTGCTAGGGCTGTGGCACTGGAGCCAGGGGAAGGCAAACGCTCTGGGTGTGGTGGAGACAGGAGCACAGCCCGAGCAGAATTAATTGTAGGCCTTGTGGTGACCAAGGCTCCAGAGAATGTGCTCTCCATGGCCTGGATAAGAGAGCTCCAAATGGAATTTTAAAGAGTCAGGATTTTTTTAAAGTGCCGTGAATATTTGGATGAAGGAGAGGAAGCGCTCTGGTTCCATGCCTCTGCAGTGGAAGGGCTGCTGGCAGATGGTGACTCCACAGACTGCAAACACAGCTCCAGGTCAGCAGCTGCACTGGGGCTACCAGGAGAGCAGAAGGTTTGTAACAGAGCAGGAACCCTGGAGCAGGGATTGTCTCTCTGTGCCCTGCAGGCTCACTGAGCTGGGGAAGGTGAGCGTGAGCAGTCACTCCCTGCTCTGCTGAACCCCATCAAAGTATTTCCAACCAATGGCTGGATAAAAACAAGGTGGGGCTGAGAGAGACTGTAAAGGCTGATAGGGGTCCACTTTTAAAAATCAAGAATCATTGCTCTCACAGCAGAGGGGTGTCTTTAAATTATATTTTATAAAAATCCCTTTTATAAATGGTTAAGGACAAGTGAACAACCAGTTCCGACCTAGGCAGCAACCTCCCTCTGGCACAGATCCATTTCATTTCTGCAAAGTGCTTAAGTACATGCTTAACTTTAACCACCTGAACTGTCCCACTGGAGCCACGGAGATGACTCATGAACTAAAGTTAGGCCCCTGCTTGTGTATCCTGCTGACTGTGGGCTTCTGCAGCATCTACTGCCAGATGTTTGGGAGAGGAAATGAAAGAAACTCTGTAGTGGACAGTTAAGGGAGTAATTAACTAACAGAGGAAACTTTGTATGGCTTCCAAATATCCGAAAAGTGATCTAACGTGACAGTTGATATTTTGGTAGTCCAGACATAGGTTTAAACAATTTTTAGTCCTATTGACGTCTTGATCTTTTATGTTTAGTCTCCTGGATTCTTCTCTAATGCTCCAGTCTGTCCACATTGGGCTTTATCAACTTTGTGGTTCTATCCTAATTTAAATATGCATTAAATATGCATTAATATTCTTCATTAAATACAAAATTGCAGGGTAAGAAAAAAGAAAAATGCTATGCTCAATGGATGTAATGCTTCACTCTAGAAAGGCTAGAGTAGAAGATGGTGAGGTTTCCAGCATACCTCTACTTTTGCAACCCATACACTGGTTTTCTTTTCTTTTTTCCTTTCCAGCATACTCATCTTTCACTTGGACTGTCTTCCAAAAGCTCTTTATGAGAACATGGCACAATCTCTGCACAAATAGCACAGCGCTGGGATAGAGTTAACAGGAGACTTCAGCCTGAGAATCTCACAACAATTTCCTATGCCACAAGCAGCACCCATCACAATGAGGTCTTTCACTGGGATTATACAACCCTGCACAATGCCCCACAGGGGCAGCTCCCACAGCCAGAGCCCAGTGTTAAAGGCAACCCTTCCCAGAAATCCCCCACAGCAGGATCCCTCTGGTGGATTCCCCCTAGGACACATCAGGCAACTATCACTTGCAGGAGCCTGTGCATTTTGTGAAATGCTGTTTTTTCTAGCTCTGGGTTACGTGGAGTTTCAGACAAAAGCGTTGCAGACTTGTGACAGGCTGTCACAATCTGGGAGAGAGAGGGTGAGAGATTTATTAGGGGAATCTCCTTTGCCTCAAACACAGCATTCTTTGAGGGCTGACCCTTCACTTCTTCCTGGTGCCACTTCTGAGGTCTCTAATTCCCCAAGTGACAGCAACAGAATAAAACTCACCATGTGTGTGTCACCATCTTTGTCAGCAGTGTGGACTTAGCCCATTGCTTCCTGAAATTGTCCTGGACTGTCCATACACAAATGACCATCTCAGAGCCTGCCTGAGCTGTTTCCACTGGCCATGCTGGCTGAGCTGCTGTTCCATTTGCTGGCAGAGCTCAACCCCAGCTGGGTCTCACACTTCCTTTAAAAGCAGGCTGCTCCAGCACAGCCTGACAGGATAGAAGGGCACTGAGCAGCAAGCCTTGTCTTGCTAATGCATGGAGGGGTGGCTTTATTCTGGAATCAATTCCTCTGGAATGAAAGCATGCAGGACATGCCTTTCTGTGATCACCAGCTTAGTTTTGAAAAGTAGAGGAGAAATAGCACACAAGAGGCCACACTCAGAAAGGAACTGACTGCTTCAAATTCCTTCGGTGTGAGTCCTGCCTTTCCTTAGAGCCCACGGGAGCTCTGCCAGTGATTGCTGCCTTTGTGTTAGCATCCAGCAAAGCCTGATCCACACATAACTCTGAAGATGGCACAGCACTGATTTCTAGTCTGAAAGAGCACACAGAGGTATTTTGAATATGTTCCTTATTCTTAACTTTCATCCTCTGTGACAGCTACTTTTAGTTATGTCATAGCTTGTACAGCAAACCTCTCTTCCTTGCTAACACTGGAAGGGAAACAAAGGCTTGTTGTTTCTCTGAAGTACCAGACCTACTCTTAACTTCCATCCAGAAAAGCCCTTCCAATGCTAATTCTGTCCAGAAAAAGATCATACATGGCATCATACATGGGTGAAACACTGACTGATATTTTAAAAAGTTTCTCCGCTGCTCTTCTAGCAGAGGAGCCAGGAAGGGCTAAAGTTCTAAATAACTAAATAACTAAACTGAATAACTAAAGTTCTTCAGCCCCACTAGGTACTCATAATGCCTAAAATGTCATTAGGGTGTATGTTTAAAAAAAATTAGATATTTTAGATTAAATCTGATAATTTTAAAATTATCAGATTTCAGTCTACTCACATGCCTATATAACATGCACAGCCACCATCAGTGCTGTTCCATACTGAGTCTAGAATATAATTCAGGACAAAAATCAAGCACTCAGCTGAGCAAGGGCATTTAATGATGTCCTAGGCTGTTTTCTCTGGTGGGGAAGGAGGGTTTCTGCAGTATGTGATTCCTCTCTTTCCTGTCTTTTGAGCAGGGTTTGAGCAAGGAGCCGTCCATCTGGGGCATTCTCGCCTCCCCCTGGGCAGCTGCTGTCAGGGCTGGCAGCTCTTGCACAGCAGCCTCTCCATCTGGGAAAGCAGAGTCCCCACTCTTGGTGCCAAGCTGTCAGTCTGCTTGGAGTTTTGCAGTCTGGGCTCACACTCCTGGGGAGGTGGGTCAATAACACTAAGAACTTTATTGAAAACTAGACCTAGGCTCATCAGTACACACCAATATAAATTTTTTTCGGGGCACATGACCATTCAAAATGTATCATCCTGCATTTGGCACTGCCTTAGGTTCCAGGCTGTGGAAGTTCCAGTCTGGGAGGTGGGTCCAGGGCAGCTGCTGCCCCAGTACCAGGTCCTGTTGCCAGCTGGATCCTTGGCACCGAGGCCCCAAGGCACCTCCCTGGCCTTGGACATGCCATGCCAGGGGAGTAGGTGGCATCATTTTGGGAACCTCCCCCTTATCTCACTTCCACAGGTTGTGACAGGAAGTTTAATTAACTTTTGCCACTGTGGTTTGACCAACAAACCAAAGTGTTTCCAGTGGTGGCCCCTCACCTTTAAGGAGGATTGGAAGAGTGATGTAGAGAGTTTGGGCTGTAGTCAGCTCCTTCTGTCCTTTCAAAAAGAGGATTCTGGATTTGGATGGCAAATATTTGACTTGCAAGCAGGTTTAACCACAATATCTTCCCAACTCCAGTTCTTTGCTGTAGGCATCAGATATGTGACTTTGCTACTATTTTCAGGCTCACTCTGTTTTGGTTATTTAATATTACCACATACATTTCTGGGTGAATTGTTTAATATTTATTTCTGAGAAGAAAGTTTGTTTTTATAAATGCATAGATGCATATAGCAAACTAAACTGGTAAATTAAAACTAGCATCATCTCATCCAAGTAAAGAGACCACACTACAAGGCAGCAGTATTGCAAAAGTGCTTTGTAATACCCATTCCATTCTTGTAAACAATGCATCTCTTTAAATGTGGACTGCAAAAATCACACACAATACTTTGGTTCAGGAATCCGCTGGCTGATTTTCTGAATCACTGTTTTTAATATAGGGGATGTGGGCGTCTAAAAAGCCTTCTATATATAAATCTGAAGAGCCATCTCATTCTGTTTCTGCAACTTATTTTTACCAGTTTCTCCTGATTCATTTTTTAGTGAATGCTGAGCATTTTAAGAGTAGAGACTGAGCAAAAATGCTCTACATAGATCATTACAGTTTGCAGCTCCATGACTTCCCAAGAGGTTATTATAGCTCAAGCAGTGAGAAACAGCTCTCACTGCGTAAGAAATTATTCCATTGTAGTATTATTCAAGCAATTAGAAATCCTACTGTGTACAAAATACCGTATCCCTAGGTAGCAATTTTGGGTGTTGTACCATGCCTACTTAAGTGTGTAGCTACAGCAAAAGAAGTACTATGTTAACAATACAACCATTTCTAAATCAAAAGACGAACAAATTCATAAAAACAGCAATATACTGTCATTGCAATGCACCGTTTCATTTGCTTTAGACATCAAAATTCCCAGTTCCAGAGTCTTCTGGATTCTTGATTTCTCTGCCATTTATAAATTCCTTATCTGGCCAAGGAGAGTGAGCAATATTTTATAGCATGGAGAAGATGTTCATAGGAAACAAGAGGTAACTTCCCTTTCCTTCCACAGCACTCCTGACTCTTAACTGCTCCAAAACACCCAAAACCTGGTCTTGCATTTTTCTGAGCTAGTACAACATACTGCCATAAGACTAAGCAGAACATTTTTAAGAATTTCTGAAGACCTGTAGTCAGCCTTTTTCTTTGGAAAATTAGATTGTGTCAGCATATTAACTTGGAGCATCATGTTAAACCCAGCTTT
The DNA here is from genome assembly GCF_901933205.1 of Camarhynchus parvulus. Classification (NCBI taxonomy): domain Eukaryota; kingdom Metazoa; phylum Chordata; class Aves; order Passeriformes; family Thraupidae; genus Camarhynchus; species Camarhynchus parvulus. Next base: position 7,972,146 of record NC_044571.1, read on the forward strand.
GCAAATTATATAGATGTGGGCTAAGAGGGCCAGAGCTTACCAATTACCCAGCTCTTAGGGTAGATTTCTTTTATAGACAGAAGCAGAAAAAGACTAATTTATTTAAGTCAGCTAGGATACTTTTACTGCTATTGGCTTCATTTGATGAGCTCCCAGGTACATTACAGTGATATTGATGAAAAAAAGTGGCACAACATGCCAGTGAGGTATGGAGGTGCAAAAACATGATTAATATCTACTTGAAATTCACAGAGTCAGTGCCAGATGTGACCACAGGAGGAAGAGCTCCCATCTTGGATGACCCTGGCATGTGGCCGCTTAAAGAGGAAATGTTTTGTGTAAAGAAGCAGGGGATGTGTGCTGGTCCAGAGCTTGGGAACCCCCCCCAGCTCCTGGCAGAGAGCCCACCACCAAACTGTGAGCTCAGGACCTCCCACCCCATGGCTGTAACTCCCTGCATCCCTGGGGAGGCAGGAGGCACAATGTGAGTTAAGTCTTGGTGCTCCTTCTCCACAGCTGTGACTTCAGGTATTGCTGAAGGACTTCCCACCCCTGCCTGGAGTGGCCAGGCACTCACAGGAGCACCTGTGGCAGGTGGGTCACTGCAGGGCTGCAGGATCCAGGGCTGAGGGCACCCTCCAGCAGGCTCTGCCCCAGGCATCCCAAGGTTTTGGGAGTCTGTTCAAGCTGTTGGCTGACACTGGGCCTCCTCGCTATTCAACCATCCAAAAAAGCCCCAGGGTTGGGGGGAAGGAAAGAGTGACTGTGAGAGAGGCGGGAAAGCACAAACACCTCTGTATGTAATGTCTGCATTTCATAAGACTTTCTGTTTCCATGGCAATGAGCAGGGTATAAATACCCAGCCTGATCTCCCTTGTGGCAGTGCATTCTGCTGCTCCCATGCTGCAGGGCCAGTCTGTGTGCAGACATTTTGATGGACATCTGCAAACCCTCTCTGGTAAAACTGTCAATGATTTTGTTCAATCTCAAGCCTATAGTTCACTGAGCAAAAGTGTTCTTTCCACTTCATTCACCTCAACTTACTTTCTGGCTCCTATAAACAAGCAAATAAATTCTTTCAAAACATAAAAATGGAGTATTGCATCCTTATTAATTTCTATTCAGGACAAGTAATCTATAGGAAGAACAAACATTTTAGTTGCTTTAGTTATATTTGGAGACAGACTCACCATAAGCAGTTCCAATAACAATTTAGTGTGATGAAAACTGCTAATGCTGTTGAATTTTGAGTTGTAATGGAGTTATAACAGATCCAGGTTAGCCAGTCACAGAGAAGCATAGCCTTAAGCTGAGTGCAATAATTAAAAAATAAGTGCCTATGTTTCGTAACACAGAAACCCTTCAATTGATTTTTCCAGGATGGGTGCAGTCTTGCATGAGATGCAGACAGAAATGGGTGGATTTTGTCACAAAAATCAAGCATGATCCTATGTACAGAATTTAAACATCTTATTTTAAAAGCTTCACTGCCCCTCAATTCATTTACAGGTATGGTAATGGCAGTGACCAGATTTGCCAAGACATCTCCTTTCCATTGACCCCCTGCTTTTGGAGTGTACAACTGAAAGGAGGAAAATTAAATGGCAGAAGAACAGAATATATGTTCCTGTATATCACATGTCTTCATTTGGAAAGGAGGTTTGCTTTTATGCTGAGGAAACTCAGTCAAACTCAAATTCAAGCTAAGGCAAGAGTGCTGGTATTTTCCACATAAATTAGTTGGGTAAATTACATATGGGAATCCCACATGGGTTAACCCAACCTGTTGTGTGGAGAACAAAATAAAAATGTCAAGCTGCCTGATTTTATCTTATGACAGTTAACAGAGGATAAAGCCAAAATGGAAATGAGAGAAATGTGCCTTGAAAGAAATCCATACTAGGATTAATTTCTTCCTGTATTCTTCTTGGTAACAAGCATGTAATATGGAAACAAATGGGGCTGGGAGCAGGAGGAGAGTCATGGAAAAGCCAGGGATGAAAGAACCCTTCCTGCTACCAACACTGTGTCACTTCTGACAAGTTGAAATTTTCCAGAGCAGCACTTATCCCCCCTTTAGGTTCTGAATAATACAAAGAGGCCAGTAGAGCCCAAATGTGAGGGAGAAGCAAAAAAGAGTGAACGTCCCCCTTAGCATACCTAGGATGGGTTTGCAGTTGAAACCATGAAGAGTAATTATTTTATAATCCCAATTCCTCACCCTCTTAAAATGAGCCTATGCCTCTTCCTCCAGTGAAAGCACACTTTCCTCCATCTCTTCACTTTTTATTTCTAAGCCAAACAATTAAAAATAACAAGAGCAAGAGAGAGCACTAAAGGAGTTTGGAAAAGGAAAATCTGTGTTGGCAGCGAGAGCTAGTCAAGATGTACATTAATCACATTGTGTAATCGAGACAGTTCTAATAGAATTGTACTGTAATCCCATGTTAAACTGAATCAGAGCTCATACAACTCTTCACACTAAATAATGTCACGATCCTGCGGTACTTTTAAATTGAAAACTCTTCCAAGAACTGAGAAATTGGTTTGACCTTTCCTTGGACACAGGTGAAGTGATTCATGTAACGACTGGAGGGGGAAGGGGACGTGGCATGAGTCACTTCTGTTTGTTATATGACAAGCACTTTCTCCTAACTGTTTACTTCACCAACTTTCATTTCCATCTGCTGCCCTTTGACCATGACAGAACATGTCATCCCCAAGATGTGGCTTACACTTGCTTCTTAGTGCTGAAATAGATCACAGAGGCTATTCAGTGGACCCAACCAACTTGAACAGAACAGGAAATTCTTGCTTGCACTGAAAAAAACACTTCTCAGCCACTGGCATGATTCTGATCTGGGACCTGTCACTGTGGCTGAAGCCAATGGAGGTGCAAAAAATGCATGAAAATGGTTTCCTGATTATCATTAACCACTTCTAATAAAAAATATCCCAAAATAACAAATATCATCACTTCTAATAACAAATATCCCAGTTAGACTTGTAGTCTATCTAGCTCAATAACTCTTTATCCAATGGGGGCCAAACCCAGATGCCTAGAAGAGTTTAGAAGCAGAGGGCAAGTATTTTTCCTCATTTCCCTGTTTCTAGAAGTCAAGGACTTGCCTGTACAAAGATTCCTGAGACAGATTTCCCGTGCCATGAGGATTCTTTTTTCCACAAGGACAAATTTCTGCCTGCAAGGATTAGAATGCCCTGTATGCACTTTCCCATGCTGTCCTGAGGATCAGACACAGTTCTTGCCAAAGGTGAATGCTGCTCTGTAACTCCAACTCTTCAACAAGTGCTCCCAAGTGACTCATGGGGACTTCCCCAAGCCATTTGCTTGATGACAGAGAGGGCTAATGAAGGAAAAAACCCCAAAACTCAACTCTTAAAAAAAATTTAGTCAAATATTACAATTTTAAAAGTGTACATTTGGTGAATGATAAATTGAAAATACTAGGAATAGGCTGAAGGGTTATTTTTCAACATTTCCCTTCCATGTGAGCAGAATGATAATTGTGTCCTTGATGTGTCAATATCAGTTACACACTGAGAGAATTCTTTTAAGATGGTTTTTTAAACTCTTAAATCAGAACACATGCACCAAGGTGAACATGCTGTGGAGGCAGGAACATTGTCACTTCCCTAAGAGTGACAGCATCACCGCTGTCTATCAGTGACACACTGTAAAAAGGTACAATCTTCCATAAAAGCCTTTCCAGTAATTTTGGGAAGCTGCAGGCGGGATATCCTCTGATGTCACATACTCTGATGTGCCAACGCCAAGACCATAAGCCCCAGGATGTCCCAGATATGGCTCTGTGTTAGCCTGGAAGCTGGACAAAGTTACCATCTGCAGGCTTTGCACATCTATCAGAAAAGGAGCACAGAGCCCTGGAGTGTGTTACAGACAGGTTCATAAACAAAGAGACAGAGATGCAAGCCTTTCCTTTTCTCCATTTGTTTTCAGGGCTGTGGATGAGTTGGGTACGCCTTGCCAATGTTCTTTACAGTGAATAAAGGCATTTTTTCTTCTGCTATTATCACCAAGAGGTGATATCCATGTGACTGTTCTGCATTCAGCTGGCACCTCTGACAGTCTGGCCTGCACTCTGTCCATCAGCACTTGACAGTGGCCTGTAACCTCAGATTAAAGGGATGCCTCTGAGTGCCTGTGCATGCTGCTGCCCATGGATAGCTGCTCCATGCCTGCAGGAAGGCTGTGGTAGCCAAGGAGAGAATTCCTACAGGTAGATAAGCATAATCAGGCGCTGCATGCTCTGACATGCAGCAGAGCATCTGCAGCAAACTGGGACTGTACTGATGGGGATTAATAAGAAAAACGTTCTGCCTAATACCAGAGGAGATTTTAAATTGGACGGAGAGGAAAAAAGAGAGAGAAATATTTTTGCGAGATACTAAAACCTTAAAAAAATAGCAATGATTCTTTTGCAATTGGATCCATAAAAATATACTCCATAATCCATGGAAATCTGCTACAGTTCTCTGCTTACTATGGCATTACATCCCTTGGTATTAACTGGAAAGGCAGCAGTGTATATGTGCATGTGAGTGAGTGTGACAGCACTCAGGAGGATGAGAACGAAGCTTTTTTCTTTTTGACGGCCTTTTAATGAATGAAAAATGAAAAATTCAAAGCTTTGCCACGTGATACTCATCTCCACATTTGGCATCTGGGATTAATTCTGCAGGCTTGCTATGTGTGGATGCCCCTGCACATCTCCAACATAGGGACCAGGAGTGCAGCATCCAGCCCATGGTGCTGCTGTGTCCTTGCTTCCTGGGGATATTGTCTCATCACAGCCAGGAAGAAAAACAAAACAAAAATCCAAGCAGGCATCTGCAGAATTGGCTTAGAGACTTAACATTCAGGAGAGTTTACAGCAACACCTGACTACCAAACTATTGCATTTGCTAAATATTTCAGCAGACAATGCAAATAATTGAAGCTAAAACCATTTCTTTGTGAGAAAAGAATATGGAGAGACAGGCCAGGATCTTGTTTGGCTTATGCTGGGCATATTAAATGAATCTTAGCTGGTGTTGATAAGTCTGTCAATCCACAAGAGGGGGAAAAATGCCTTAAAGGAAATAAGCAGAGCAGGAAGAAGGAAATCTGTATTCAGGACAGTGCTCTGGGTACTGGATTGCAGCAGTGATGGAGAGAGTGGAGGTGAAAGGGAGAAGCACATAGTATTCCATATGCTGTCCTGATTATCAGGCAAGTTGGCTGAGGCCCTGAGTTATCTGACTGGGAATAGGTGTGTAAATAGCAAGTAAATGCTATCTCTGATCCTTTTAAGACTTTTAATAGCTGTTTTAGATTCAAATGCTGAGAAACATACAAGGAAGGTGTCAAGGGTATGCCTGGAAAAGAGTGGAGAGCAGCCACCTCTGTAGTTTCCAGGGATGCTGTCTTCAACACAGGGACAATCCTTACCCAAAGGAGTGCAGGGCACTGGCAGGGTGGTGTGCTAACACCACTTCTTTTGCTCTAGCTGAATAAGGGAGCATTTGAAAAAGCATTCAAGTGCAGTTCTGGTTGAGAAGCCAAATGTCTGAGTTAAATCCATGTAGTGCCAGACTTAATATCCCCTGCTGAGAGGCAGGGCCATGTTTGCATGACTATACAGGCTCCTGCACTGGAGCTGGACAGGAACACTTATTTCAGAGTTACTAAATGCTGTACAAAGGTAAATATTTAGACATCTATGCATACAAATGCACACTCGATAGGTTTACAAATGTGCTTATGTAGTTAGGCACCTGCTCTTAATCAGTGTGAACCTTACGTAACTAAATCCTTCTGGAAATCCCACCAAGTGTGGTGTTTTGTCTTGCCCTTTCCATTCTATAGGATCCAGCCCACTGACTGCCACTGAGGCTTTTTTACCTATGTGGCTCAGTTCCCCCTGAAGATGGAATGGAGGCTTCTGCATCGTATAAATACCTTTTAATTTCTATTCTTTTCAGCCATCTGAAAAAGAGATCAAATAGAAGATAAGGCACAGTGTTGAAGATTGCATGCAAGATGTTTTCCGTTACCATCTGTATGGCTAATTACCTTGTCAAGTGAGCAGTTTGCCTTATCTCTCTCTTTGAGTGACCACATTCACACCTCCCTCGGGAGGGGACATTGCTGATAACAGACTATTGAATATCGGGGCATGACTGATAAGAACTGTAACATCCCATTGTGAGATGCTCCGCCCACAGGGAGGAGCCAAGCATGGCTCCTTCTGAGATTCTGGAACACCAGCACGGCTTTCTCCACGGAATTCCCCAGAGGAACAGCAGCTGCCTCTTCCTCCACTGGATCTTCAGAAGAAAGAATACATCCTTCTCTACAGATCCTCCTTGCTCCAACAGAACCACCCCTGACACTGCAGGAGGGCTGCAGCCACATTTCCAATTGGGCTGCCACCAACACCCTGCCCAACAAGGTGTCAGGTTGGGTTCTGACTCTGTCAGTGTTGTTCTAGTGGACTGCATTGTTTATTTTATTCTTTGTTTTCTTCCCTATTAAAGAACTGTTATTTCCTGCTCCCATATTTTTTGCCTGAGAGCCCCTTAATTTAAAATTATAGCAATTCGGAGGGGTGGGGAGGGTTTACATTCTCCATTTCAGGGGAGGCTCCTGCCTTCCTTAGCAGACTCCTGTCCTTCCAAACCAAGACACAAAGCATCTCTAACAGGGCAGCACTTGTCTGGCTGCCCACATCAGCCTATGGCCACAACTCCCTTCCTCATCCATTGCTTCAGGACTTTACACTGTGAGGATGGACAGAAGATATCCAAGGCAAGGAAGGATCCAGAAAGGTGGTGGCATTCCCAGGGTGACAAGGAGCACAGCTCCTGCATCAGTCCTGGCCATGGGCTGCTGTCACAGGCTCCAAACCACTCGGAAGGGCTGGACATGTCCTGCACAGCCCTGGCACAAAGCAAGCTCATGCAGTTTGCCAGTGATGCTGACCCATCAGGTCCTACAGGGAGCAGTATTATCTGGAGGAATGGGGGGCAATAATGTTTGACCTGACAGGGACGTTCACAAGTCATTCTGGAGGCTCCCAGATTCACAATAATGAGGTTTCTGGTGCAGCTGCCCACATTTCCCTTTGAATTTTCTCCTTCTTCTTGAGTTAACTTAGGTAACCTTGGACTTCCACATATGCAATAAGCCCTAGACTCAGTCAGTGGACTGGCTGTCAGCCACAGTCAGGTGACATCCTGGCCCACTTTGTATGTGAACAGCATCTCGCAGCTGAATAAATGGCTGATTCTGAGCAATCTCTGTAGAAATCTGTGGGGACTGTTCTACCTGTGACTGATAGGCTCGCTGTGCCTTCCTCACCACCTGAGGGATTTGCACTTGACCAGACTTATAAGTGTATTTATGAATTCCAAACTTTGTTATTGCAATTCCCTATTCCTGCATATACAATTGCCAAGTTTAAAGAGGCAATTGATTTAGAACATCACATCTTCTCAAAAGCACAGCCTGCAACCAACAATACCTCATCCTCTATATCCTAGTCTCAATTCTGCTGCTACCCTGAATACTGAAAAAGAAACTGAAAAATCCTGTGTTCCTTTCCTGGGCTCTTCAGGGGAGTGCATAATGTCCCCAAGGACTGGCTGCACTGTGTGTCATTTGGATCTCCCACAACATCTCCAGTGGTCAACTGTAAAGTTTGTGGCAGAGCAAACTTTTAGAAGAGAACAGGAACAAGCCACGCTTGATTTGAAGAGAAATTCAAGACAATTCCTTTAGTTCTAATCCAGCTAGTTATCATTTAGGAGGGATACCTAGACTCCTGTGATGAGTGCTAAAGAGCCACATATTTTAAAAAGGTGAGAGGAAAATGTACATATACAAAACCTACAGGTATGGACACACATTTCCAAGCATTCTTTAAAAAGCTGCTCTATCTACCTCACACCACAATACAACCTTATCCTCTGGACATATCACACAAAGGTTTGAACTACCTCAGAAGCAAAAAGGGAGGATTGCTGCAAGGTCAGGAGCACTGAGTACTTACTGCAAACACCACTGATAATTAAACCACTTTTTTTTTTTTTGGTCAAAATTTGTCCATTTAATAATACCTTGCCTTTCTGCAATCAGTTGGATTCCAGCTGTATATGCCTCATTCTGAAGAGCAAAACTGTCAGCATAATGGGCACATTTCATCTCTGGGGTGAGATGTGGCAAATGTCAAAGGAGCATCAAAATCCTTCCTGAACTGCAGAGTTCACCTCATGCTCACATACAGAGAAGTCCCAGGGCTCAGTGGCGTGGCAAGGGGCCAGTGGTCACAAGTGTCTTCCATGGAGAAAAAGTCATACCTGAGAGGATACAACCAATGTAAACTCTGAAATTACCCTTCCAGACTTGCTCTTGCAGAAGGGAAGTTTCTCCTGCCGTACATTATCTGAATCCCAGAAACTCAGTTGCACCCTTAAGGGTCCATTGATTGTTTTAAAAGGCTCCATGAAAGGTAATTATCAAAAGATTCATTATGGGGAAAAAATCCTTAGGGATCTGAAAACTGAAAAAACAAAGGATAGAAGTCACAGGTTTAGTCTTCTGCCTTCTTCATCCTTCCTGGAAGCCTCTACTGGCAAGGTCTGGAAATACGTTTGATTATCTCCAAAAATGACAGGAGATGAAGGCACTCAGCACCTTGCACAATCAGGTACTTAATGTCCTTACCCTCCCTGGGGCTCTGCTGCTGACAGCAAATGAACTGATAGCTCCTGCTGCTCCCACCAGCCTGGCTCTCTGTGTCATCCACCTACACACTCACACATTCATTCTCTCCCTCATGATTTATTCATTCAATTTATTTATTTATGTAGGTCATTTTCAGTAGTAGTTTTACAAATAATGGCAAGAAGTGAAAAAAGAGCAAGACAGAAACAAAGTTAAGGAGAGAGTTGGTGGCACGCAGGGATTGGCAGGGGGGAGCTCTGCTGCGCTGAAAACAAGGTGTATGCCAGAGGAGTGTTCCTGATTTCCTCCTCAGGCAGAGCCTGAGCAAATTCCAAGGGACATCAGCTTCACCAGCTTTGCTTGACTCTGACTCCCACAGCCAACCCACCTGGGGCTCATGCCCTGCTCCCTGGCCTTGCAGGGTCTTTCTGACTGCACTTGGGGCCTTTTGGAGCTCTCTGAAGGCATTTCTCCGTGTAGAGACAACTGTTTCATTTTTCCAGGCATTTAGTCATTAACTGTCTTTTAAAGCTTTGGTCACAGGGGTCTTTGCAGTAAAGAACAATATATTGCCTAACCTATGTGCCTAAATTAGATTACTTCTCTTTATTTCCTTTTTATCTACTCTCTAAAGAAACTCCCTTTTCTACACTGAACCCACAGGAACTCCCGGGAAATCACCTTCCTAAGGACATAATCAGACATGGTAAGCTGATTTTAAGGCTTTCTGTCACTGAAAGAAGCAGTCTTGGTCCTTCACCTTGCGTGCTTTTTCCTGTCTTGCTCCTCTCCCTTCCCCTAATCCTACCTGTTTCCCACCCATGCTTCCTTACTTTTGACACTTACCTGACCCCTGGCTGAGCCGATTCAGCTCATTGAACTGACAGAAAATAAATCCAGAGAAGTAAAAAAAAAAAAAAAAAAAAAAAGGACAGTAGTTTTCTGATGGGTTAATGAGCTGCATCAGCTCAATGAATATGAAAGTCAGCCCAAGGGTGAGTCAGGATCATGTAGGAGGGAGTGTGAAGAGCAAGGAAGATTGACCCTTTTCACAGTGGAAAGTGATCAAAAGAGCTCAGTTTGTCTCCACTAATGGTATCCTTAGGTGGGAATATAAAGTAGATGCCTGGAAACAGACAGAATTTATCCTTGCTGTTCTAGCTCTGCAGAGCTAGAATGAATTTATATTTCATTTTCTTTCCTTTCTATGCTCAGCTGGCATGTTCTACCACAATTCATAGCCTGAGAGTGTTACAGAGACCCCCTTCAAGCACAGCATCTCTACACTGCTAAGAAAATCTGTCCCTCAGATGTTTCACAAATACAAGAAGCACTGGAAAACATTAGATATCAACTATGACCTGCCCTGTTATGGAGTCTAGTGGAGAACCACATGAGGGGAGCTAAGAGCAGCACAGTTGTCAGACTGTGAAAGTCAAATTGTGACAATGAAATGAAACCTTGGCTGCCCCATTTTTTGATACCTTCATGTCACAGACATGTTTTCTGAAAAATCCTTTCCTTAGGATTTTTTCTCCTGAGAAGCTGAGAGGCCTCAGAAACAAAATGTAAACAATGATTATCTGCTGCTGTGGAATGCAACAGGTGGAGCTGTGATTGGTCTCATGTGGTTGTTTCTAATTAATGGCAAATCACAATCAGCCGGCTCAGACTCTCTGTCCAAGACAAAAGCTTTTGTTATCATTCTTTCTTTTTCTAATCTTAGCTAGCCTTCTGATGAAATCCTTTCTTCTATTCTTTTAGTATAGTTTTAATGTAATATATATCATAAAATAATAAATCAAGCCTTCTGAAACATGGAGTCAGATCCTCGTCTCTTCCCTCATCCTCAGACCCCTGTGAACACTGTCACACCTTCACACCAAGACTGGGCACTTTCTTCATGGTACACTGTGCCAAGCATAAGGTACATAACATGTTCTGCTCAGCAACAATGTCAGTTCAGTGAAACTGAAGGTTCTGTGATACACTGAAGGTCAAAGAAAATAATTTCATATTCCATAAATCTGTAAAGCATTGATTACACAATGGGGAAAAAAAATACACCAAAGCAAGACTTTTTACTTAATGAGCACAACCAATTCCCATTGTTCTTCCAAAACAAAGAGGACTTCTCCCAATGTCCTTCACTTTGGATTAGTAATCCTTATCTAACAGGAGGAGAGCTCCTTTTCTTTTGATCTGTGGACATGAGCACCAAACCAGCAATTACAGCAAATGCAGGTGTCCTCTCTGGTTTTGGAAAAGTAATTTTTGAATGCACATGTGGCATCTCAGCATTTTCCTAGCAATGTTCTGGAAATGCTTTTGTCACTTCTGCTTCCCCCATGGTGTAAGAAATGATGTGCTCTGCCCCAGACTTTCCTGCTCAGGCTGTGATGGAAGCACAAAGCAGAATGTGCATCAAAGGGTTAAATACCACGTGGAGACCTTCAAGGCCCTGAAAATGTAATCTCTATTCTGATTGCAAAATCTGCAGAAGATATTTTATTTCAACAAGGCTCTCAGCCTCTCTTCATGGGTTAAGGAGAAATATTTTCATTTCCTATCTGCATTATCACTTTTTACATTCAGAACACATGCACACAAATCCAGTCTGAACTACAGACATTAAAGTGGTGGGTGCCTGCCCTGGCAGTAGTCTCTAAGTCTTTTTTTTAGGAGTCTGTTTGTAAGACTCCTTGAATCAGAGTCCTCCAGTGGTCTAACCAGTATCCTAGCTTGCTTTCAACCCCATCAGTCATGACAAGTTATGGATTGTATTTCTCCTGCCTCAATTTAAAACTAGTCTGGCTTCCCACAGTTCTTTCATTTCTCTAACTTTCTCCCTTTTTCCTATGACTAACATTTGTTTTTCTGAGTTAAAATTTGTGACAGGTTTCTACCCATGGCCCAGGACTAGTGTAAATAGTGACTCTGTTCTGTAGCAAGTTGGTTTCCTGTTGCAACATCACCCACACTAAGGAAACCACATCTGTTCAGAGACTGACCCATTTTAAGAACAGTTATTTTTAGGCTGTAGAAGATTATCAGTCATTGAGACAAAGGGCTCAGGTGAGTCCTTAAAAAATTAGGAGAGTAGGGAAAGCCTTCTGATATACTGAGATACTGGAGGCAGATGGGAGAAATACCATTTGCAGGTGGCTCTGCTTAGGGAATTAAATTAATTATTATTTCAAGATAGTTAGACATTTTTTGTGTTTGAAAATGAAACAGTGCTCTGACAGGAAGGACTAAACAGACTAATGGGTGAAATTGTTGTGGGCTACAAGACAGGCTTTTCTACTTCAGTGTGGGCAGGGAGGATGACATCCGCCATCTTCAGTGCTCTTTGCCACTTCTCCTGCATGTTCTGAATACTGTGATTTATGGCTCTTATCACAGGAGAGATTAATGTCCTGGCCAGGTTGATCCCTGCCTGCTGCTCTGTGCTGTGCACACAGATGGACACCTCCAGTGCCTGTGTGTGTGCACAGGGGCTCCTGTCACCTCTGCCCCTCTGGGCGCAGCTCAGAGCATGGCAAGAGTCCGAGTCCTCCCAGGTAAAACACCCAGAGCTGATAAACACCTGCCCTGTCCTTCACTTGTCCCTTCTCACCCCTCTCCAAGATGTGGGGATACATTTTGCTAGCACAGTGAAGCCTGGACACAATTTCCTCCTGCAATGTAATGTTACAAAGAAGGAGGTGATGTGATACAAACCTAAGGTGGGAACCTCTTCAACAGGGAAACTTTGGGGTGAAATGAAGGGACAGCTTGATAAGAGCTCAGACTCAGCACTCCCTGAGGAAACCTTCATTGTTTTCCTGTCACATTTTAGACTGATAAATAACTCTTGTGCATAGAGATTTGTTGCTCTTTTCTGACTGGATTAACTGCAATTAAGATAGACCTTCTTTGCATGGAGAAAAGGCTCTGCCCAGCTATTCTGGCAGCAGACATTTTGCACTACAGAACTTCATGGTCTCTTTTTACCTAATAGAAACAGATTAACCTACACTGCAGAAAGACACTGTTTGTACAGTATTAAAGGATCTACCCAGGGAAAGGTGCAGAATAATCAGCTTTTAAGTACATATTTCACTGATTTTCAGCAGCTCTCCCATGTACACAAACCCATCCCTAGAAATGTTAGGGTTTTTAGCTACATTCTGGCAAGTCAAAGGAACAGGAATTGATTTTCATTTTCATTCCTTGTTTTATTCCAGAAAATGTTCAGTTTTTATCTCCTGATGTACTGGTATTTTATGTACTGTACCTCTGAGTAGGGCTCTACAAGATGCTAAAGAGAAGGAGGGTTTTTTATGTCTGTCTTTGTAAGAAAACATATTATACATTTATGAAAAAAAAATCATCAAAAAGACTGCTCTGTATTTCTGTCTGCTCCAAAGCAGCCTTAACACAAACCACTGATAAGTCTAGTTCATATGCTTGTGCAGGGAACAGGTTTCCAAAGTCCTGTTTCAGAGAGCCCTGATTAGATAACACATAACAGAGAGAAACCACGGGCTAGAGGACTTTGTTTTCATTTGCAGCTCATTAGAGGCAGCCCGGAGCTAACCTGGCTGGGAGATATTGGATCAGGATAAAACCAGGCACAGACAAAATAGCACTGTTTACACTTGATACAGCTGTACCCTGAGTTCCCACAAAACCAAAAAATAATAAGCCACCAAAGGAAGAGGCACTGTCTTCAAAAGCCTCAAAATCCATGGACTCAATTGCTGCAGTCCAGTACTGGTGGGGGTTCTTGCACTGTAAAGCTGGCCAGGAAAAGCACCCTTAGCCTATGGAGGTGACTTTACCCTCCTACAGTTTCAGATAGGAAATCAGACCAAACTCTCTTCCTGCTGCAGAGGATGAGACAGGCAAGTGGTGGAGGCAGGTCCTAACCAGTTCCTCCTAGACTAGTCTTAGGGCTCTCTTAAGCCAAATTAAGAAGGCTATCTTAGAGGGGAGGAGAAAGAAGAGTGTCCCTGTATATCTAATATAATTTCTAAATTCATTTAGTTAAAACAGTATGTGTTATGTGAGCAAGGCTTATTGTCAGAAAGCTAATTCTTTATAAAATGAGAAATACAGTGGTGCCACCTCTTACAAAGGAGACATGGGCTGGAACTACAGCTGAATTGCATGATGCCTTCTAAAAATACCAGAATGTAAGGATTAGGTACAAGTGAGTTAATAAGGTGTTGCATTCTGAAGGCTGCTTAAAATTAGCTGTGAATGTGCTTTCGCTTGTCCTAAATGCAATGCAGAAAGACAGATTTTTTTTTCTTCTCTTTCAGCCTTCCTTTGAGCTGTCATACTCTGGGAAGTCTGGGTCTGTAGGCACCAGAGAGAGAGATTTTGCTCTGTTGTTGCTCTTCTTTCCAATCTTGCTCTCAGGCCTGAAGGAATCAGTTCCAGTAAGTGACATTCTGAGGTGAAGCACAGTCATTTCCCCACACAATTTGTTTTGTTTGCACTACGGCACCATTGGGCAGTGCTGTGCCTTCTGGTGAAAGCACTTTTCACAAAAAATGCCCACTTTCAGGATCAAATCATTTCCTATAAACCACCCAAACAAAAGATAGAAGGGGGATAGAAGGGGCTACAGCTCTCCTGGCTGAACCCCAACTGAAAATAAAACATTGCCAGGATTTACTGAGATTCTACTGTGTCTTCTGCATTCTACAGCTGTGCAGAAAGGTTACAATTTTTAGCATTTTGCACAGTGCTGCAACTAGCCACAGGCTATTAATTACTTCTGCAATCAGTAGGGCAGGGAATCTTCCACATTTAACTGTGTAGCAGCATGAACTGTGGGCTACATGCAGTTCTCAGGATGTGGTCTGTGCTCCACAAAAATCTCTGAACAATCTCTCAGCCAGGTGCTGCCTGGCCCCACGCACAGGATTTCCTGTCCCTCTGCCACAACAGGCTGTATTTGGTTAGGTGTGAGAAGTTGGTGCTTCCAGGTGAAATACAATCCTTTAAGAGAGGCAATTCCACCCTCAACCTACAATTTCTGATCTTCCAAAACTGGCACTGGCCAAAATTGCCTGCATGGAAGCCCCTACAGCATCTGAGAGCAACCTGCACCTCTTGCCCATTAGCAAAATACCTTAAAATGTACTAGAGAACCAGTATTCCTCCAATGCTACAGATATGGGTTTGCCTTTTTACAGTACTCTTCAATTTTAAGAGACAGTGAATAGTTGCTGGAGTTCACTACGTCAACCAAGTTTGCAGTCACAGAGTCAAACATGTAATCAGTTCTTCAGTCTGGAGCCAAACCTGTTCTGGCATTCCCCATTGTCAGAGCTGGCATCTTGGAGCTTTGTGACGCAGGCAGTGCTTAGATAAGATTCTAACTGCTACAGAAAATGCTGGTTTATCCCTTCTGGGGGAAAAAATATCCCAATCTAGAAGCTGTGCAAGAAGGAAGTTTCTTGGATAGCGTCTTAATGCAGAAACTTCCTTCACATCCAAAGTCTGAGTGGAGGATGGCAGCTCAGACACAATTCTGTGTGTCCTTACTTCTAAGAGAGAGGGTCAGCATTTAAACCTCATCTGAGCACAGCTGAGATCTACAAAGAATTTGCAATTAAGCATGTTCTGGTACCCACCTTTGTCTTTAGAGGAGCATGAGAGTTTGCACTGTCTGAATGTATTAGGCAGCAGCAGTTAAACACAATCGAGCTGTCTACTTCTAAGGTCAGGACAGAATTCTTCACAGCAGCAGGCCTGCTCCCACTGGGATGACTAATCACATCCACTTCCCTGACATTCTCTCCATCTCTTTTAGGTGTTTGCACAGATAAATTCTTTCTGCCCCAAAGTGCTTTCATGTTGAAATAAGGGCTCACTTTGTATTTTTTCAGCACACGTGTCTTTTTCAAATACTGAGTAACACCCAGGGATGGTTAGATGGGGAAAAATCACAGGGTTTGGAAGGTATTGTCAAATTGTCCAAGTCCATGACTGAACAGTGCAATTTATCACTTTACCCCTTGTGCCAGATTGCCAGATCAGGGGTCTTTCTCCTTTGTTAGCTTTTCAAAGATGTGGGGTTCAGAAAGGATGTCACTGTTTTGCTCCCATTTCAGAATTACTTGTGAACAAAGCACTTTTTTATGCACAGAAAAAAATGCATCTTCTATGGTTAAAATAGTAAATTGAGTTGTAATTAACTTAATGGCAATAATAATGAAAATATAGTCTTTTGAGGATAGCAAGGTCTTTAGCTGGCTTTAGTTCCAGTCTGACAGAAATAAATCAATTTAATATTTACACTGGGTATCAACATTGTTAGTAAAGAAGCCCCAAAAGAAGCTCAGAGTAATACAGCTATGTTCAGTATTTAAAAAATCATCCATTTTGCCTTATAATAAGAAAGAGGGCTTTTGTAAATTCAAGTAAAATCAAAGATTCTATTTTATGACTTGGAGAATGTTGCTTTTCTTAAGTTGTTCACAACACATAATTAGAACTGGGGTGTACTTTACTACGCACCACACAAGAGATTCTCTGTCTCACTAACCAGAGTGACTGATGGAGAGCTCTCAATCTGTTACTATAGGTCTCCTATCATTCAAAAAAATAGTTGCCAAACTTAATCCCACAGACAAAGCAGATAAAAAAAAGAGACGTAAAATTATAATTTTAAAGCTTATAAATTGGAGGCTTTTTCTTTTTTTAGTTGGTTCCCTTTGTGACCCTTTTAATAAACAGAAAAAAAGAAGAGCACCTGCAATAACCAGCTACAAACCCTCTTCCTTTAACACACACACACAATTTTGCAAAGTATGCTTTATTTTTGGTGCAGTAAGCCCTGCACAAATCACAAAACAGTGATTTGTGGCTTGAAGTACTGGACTGTCAACAAATTAATTAATTTTAAAAGTACTTTTAATTAAAAAAATAATAGCTAATAAAGATACAGGACATAAAATCATTCATGATTAAAAGGTCATTGACATTTTTCTACTGGATTTTCAGCATGGTTATACAAAAAGTGCAAGTGTTATAATAGAAAAATCTAATCTTTTTTCAGAATTGGTATGTGTTTGATTTAATAGTGACACATGAAATCTCATTAGAATTTAAATATATATCTTCACTTTTATTGAATTGTAAGCTCTGTAAGTTTATAATATGTAGCACTGCAATTACTGATACAGTATGTGGGAGCTCTCCCACACTATATCTGATTCTCTCATGTCTTCTGAAAAGAATGAAAGATATGAAACTCTTATTACTCATAATTTATATGGGCATTTGGATATAACATTGCTGAACATCCCAATGCTGTATGAATTAAATGATTAACGAGAAATCTTTGCACTACATTTGCATAGTATTATTTTTTATTATTTAAAAAATTACTTAAATGTCAAGTCCAGGAGGTGCCTGTGTCATTAAACATTTCTCTGATTTAAAAGCCTGACAGAGAAATGGAATGCCCACGCTCTGAGCCACACAAACACAGCACAGCTCAGAGCCTGCCTTGTGAGCACCATACACTGAACATTTGCCCCAGGGCTCCAAGAACAGTAAATGTTTAACTTCCCTGGAAACAGAAAGTCACCTGCTGTCCTTCCCATTAGCTCTGTAACCCTGTCAGCTCCACAGTTAATAGCAACAGGTTCTGATCAACCAACAAATCCCTATCTGAATTCAGGCTTCTGGGTTCCTCAGTAGGGCTTTTTAAATACAGAGGGGTGCAGTGACTAGAATCATGGAATCACACAATAAGCTGAGTTGGAAGAGACCCACCAGGATCATCAAGTGCAACTCCTGGCCCAGCATAGGACAACCCAGGAGTCACACCATGTGCCTGAGAGCATTGTCCAAACATTTCTCAAATTTCTCAAGGTCTGGTGCTGTGACCACTGCCCTGGGGAGTCTGTTCCAGTGCTGAACCACCCTCTGGGGGAAGAACCTTTTCCTAATACCCGGCCTTAACCTCCCCTGACACAACTTCAGGCCATTCCCTTGAGTCCTGTCACTGGTCATGAAAGAGAAGAGATCTGTACCTGCATCTCCTCTTCCTCCCATGAGGAAGCTGTAACTGCAGTGAGGTCTCCCCTCAGTCTCCTCCAGGCTGAACAGACCAAGTGCCCTCAGCTGCTCCTCACACGGCTTCCCCTCCAGACCCTTCTCCATCCTCATGTCACACAGTGGGGCACACACAGCAGGAGCTGGCCAGGCTGACCCAGAGACTGGCTGCAATGCTGGGCCATCACCCCCATCCCCTGTGTCCCCACCACATCCTCCTGCCAGGCAATCCCCTCCTTCCCCTGTGGCTCTCAGGCCCTGTCTGTGCCCCATGACAAGATGAGCCAGGCAGAGCTGCTCATCAAGATGGCTGCTGTACTGTGAGGGTGTGAGGCCCTGCCACAGGGTGACCAGAGAAACTGTGGATGCCCCATCCCTGGAAGCATTCAAAACCAGGTTGGATGGAGTTCTGAGCAACGTGCTCTAGTGAAAGGTGTGCCTGCCCATGGCAGGGAATTGGAACAAGATGATCTTTAAGGTCCCTTCCAACCCAAGCCATTTTATGATGGGTTGAGCATTGTGCCTAAATTCACAACTTCAGCTTGAAGGAACTGGAAGTACATTCCAGAAATCTGCTGGGGTGGAGAAATGCACATTCATTGTGTGTATGGGCCAGCCAAGCCTGCACATCAGGTCACTGGGCAGGACCCAGTGCCACTCTGAGTGTCTGTGTGACACTGGTCACTCAGCAGGACCCAGTGCCACTCTGAGTGTCTGTGTGACACCGGTCACTGGGCAGGACCCAGTGCCACTCTGAGTGTCTGTGTGACACTGGTCACTGGGCAGGACCCAGTGCCACTCTGAGTGTCTGTGTGACACCGGTCACTGGGCAGGACCCAGTGCCACTCTGAGTGTCTGTGTAGTCACTGGGCAACCCATACTTGAGTGTTGTGTGACACTGGTCACTGGGCAGGACCCAGTGCCACTCTGAGTGTCTGTGTGACACTGGTCACTGGGCAGGACCCAGTGCCACTCTGAGTGTGTGTGTGACACTGGTCACTCAGCAGGACCCAGGGCCACTCTGAGTGTGTGTGTGAGGGATTGTTTGTCTGCAGGAAAGCCTGAGGTCAGAGTCAATGCTTGTATGAGACTTACCAGGCCTGTTCTCTTCCCATTGCTATGAGAAAATTTGTCACCAGGTTTAAATGGCAGAAGTTGGAACCTGCTGAATGAAGAGAACAAACACAAATGAAAATACAGTAGCTTTTGCAAGGAGACCTCTCTACCCCAGAAGTCTTGCTACTCTTTCCAGCAACCCCACTGGCCCAGCTTTCTCCCTCATGTAATTTTGCTTTTTCCACCCCAACAGATTTCTGGAACCTACTTCCAGTTCCTTCAAGCTGAAGTTTTGAATTTAGGCACAATGCTCATCCTTCCTTGAAGTACTTGTGTCAAAAAATGGTAGCACTGCCAACCTCAGAAAGGCAACAAGAAGCAGGAAACTGAAATATTTCTTTTTCACTACTATTATGTAGTCCAGACAATTGTTTCTGAACTCCTACCACTCATCTCCATCAGTTAAAACAACTGATCTTGCCAAGTCTCCCAACAGCACAATTGCTGTGGGCACTAAACTGTAAGCCTTGACCTCCCAAAATTTCTCTGTAGCTGTTCCTCCTTTCTTTGAAAACAGCATCAAGAGCTTCTCTCCTATGCAACCATGTGAGAGGAGAGCTCAGCACAATCTGTGCTACAGCACTGATAAACTTCTCTCCAAGAGGAATGGAGCAAGGCAGACACACTGAAGACATCCAGCCCCCCAACCAATGCTGAAAACTTCACCAAGATCAGAGCTTTTCAGAGGAAGAATTCAGTGGCAAAGTTAAATTGCATCAGAATTTCCCACCTGCTTTTTCATTAACAAAGTCTGAGCTTGTGCCACTGAAATCAATGGGAACTTTATTACAGACTAAATCAGAAGAGAAGAGATAAGAAGAAGGGGGGGAAACAATTAAAATCCTGTATTTCTAAGTTATAGTTCTTATAAAGGGCCTAATCAGATTCCTGTGCATGTATTTTCTTCATTAGTGCAGCTGGTTGGCCACAAAACATCTACATTGCATTTATTCATGCATCCAGAGTGAAAAAAAGATTTTCATACATTTGGAAAAAAAATCTTTGAAATGGGCAGACAAGAACTTAAAATATATTAAGCCAATAACTTATATCACAACATAATCCAGAAAGTATTTATCATTCTATCCTTTATCAATCCTTTAGAGATTAATTTATATAAACAGAACAAAAAATTCTTTCATCTGTATTGAAAAATAACCCCTCTCAACTAATAAAAAAAAAAAAAACCTAAAAAACCTGATAAAAAAATCTCACAATCAAAAAAAAAAAAAACCCAACAAAGGTTAGGTATAAATACATTTTAGTGATTTTAGGAGTAAAAAATTCCCAGTCAACAATCATCATCCACTCCCAGCTCAAAGGTTCATCTTACTGTGACTGAGGCAGCCCACAAACCTTGCATGGCTCACAGCTGCAGCAATACTGCCCTTCCTACCTGGATGGGTCATTGATATTGTTATTATTATTAAACTGATTACACACTTCTCATGCTGAAAAATGTTTCCTTTAATATTTAACTTTCCTGGAAAGATATGTGTAAAAGGAGAGGTTTTTTAAAAGTCTGCACTTCATACAAAACAAATAGGACCTCTCCTTCTTTTTATTAAACTTGGAGGAGTTTGGGTATTTATTATGTTTATTTCAGGGGTTTCTCTGTAATCATAAGGCAAGAATTTATGATTCAAGTGACTTGACTTGACTGAATCATGACACAAACCACCCAGGATTTATAGTTTCCTTACACAGTCCCCTTTGGTAACCAGTACACAACACATCAATCTTCAGTGGTTTACAGACCTCCCCTCTCCCTCCCTTCAGCTCTGCCAGTTGATCTGTAAGGCAGAAATATGAAAAAGTTCCCAATGCTTTGTGTTTATCCCCGAATCCCACTGGATGTTCTGCTGCTCATGGCGCCCTTTTCTCTCTTTAACAATGATCCCAAAGGATGATGAGTGCTTCTTATCGGGATACCCCTCACGAATGGGTCATCAGGAAGGGACTGGCCAGCCGGGCGTCCAGCAGAGCCCACTGGTCCTTGGCAGCCCCAAGAGCTGCACCAAAGGCACTTTTGAGGCACCAAGTCTATAATCTGGTTCTCCTTCACCCTGGATTTCAGTAACATCAGCAGATATGGGGGCAAGGAGGGGATCCTGCCCCTCTGCTCAGCCCTGTGAGGATCGCCTGGAGTGCAGTGTCCAGCTCTGGGCTCCTCGGGACAGGACAGACATGGAGCTCCTGGAGCTGATCCAGGGGAGGGTGACAAAGATGATGGAGGGACTGGAGCATCTCACTGAGGACAGGCTGAGGGAGCTGGGCCTGTCCAGCCCCGAGGTCCCTCATCCCTGTCAGTGTCTGCAGGAGGGTCAGGGCATGGACCAGGCTCTGCTCCGTGGGGCGATGGGACACGAGGAACAGGCAGATTGATGCCCAAAAGTTCCACCTGAACACGAGGAAGAATTTCTGTCCTGTACAGAGATCGAGCACTGGGACAGACTGCCCAGAGAGGGTGCGGAGTCCCCCTCACTGGAGATATTCCAGAACGGTCCGGACACAATCCTGTGCCATGTGCTCTGGGATGGCCCCGCTTGACCAGGGAGGTGGGACCAGATGGCGCACTGTGGTCCCTTCCAGCCTGACCCATCCCGAGATCCAGCGGTTCGGTGGCACACGGACAGCGCCATCCCCACATCCCGGGTGTGTCCTCGTGTCCCGCCCGTGTCCCTGTGTCCCTCTGTCCCGCCTGCGTCCCCCCGTCCCGCTGCCCCCGCCCCGCCCGCGCTTCCCGGAAAGGTTCCCCGTTCGCTTCCGGTTCCGTGCCCCATCATGGCGGCGGCCCCTGCGCCCGGCGGGCTCTGAGCGCTGCGGAGCCGCCCCGCTCCCGCCGCCCCTTCCCCGCTCCGTCCGTGCGGGGCGAGCCGGGCGCGGTGCCGGCGCCGCCGGGAGCCGTTCCCGGGCTGCCGCGCGGCTCCTGCCCGGGGCCGAGGCGCCGCCGCCGCCGCCATGGCGCCGGTGCAGCTGGAGAGCGCCCAGCTGGTGCCGGCCGGCCCCGCGTCAGCCCCGGCCCCGCCGGCCCCCGGTGCCGTGACAGCCGCCGCCAGCCCCGGCTACCGCCTCAGCACCCTCATCGAGTTCCTCCTGCACCGCACCTACGCCGAGCTCACCGTGCTGGCCGACCTGTGAGTGCCGCGGATCCCTCCGTGCCCGGCTGGCCGTGCCGCCTCGCAGCATCCCGGGAGGATGCGGAGGCCTGGCCAGGGATCTGTCCCGGAGCTCATCCGGGGCTGGAGTGGGGGGAGGTGGCCGCGATTTCCCATTCATAACATGGTTTGGTTTTGAACGGACCATAAAGATCACCCAGTTCCAGCCCCCTGCCATGGGCAGGGACACCTTCCCCTAGCCCAGGTTGCTCAGAGTCTCATCCAACCTGAACGTGCCAGGGATGGGGCATTCACAGCTTCTCTGGGCAGCCTGTGCCAGAGCCTGGCCAGCCGAACAGGGAAGAATTTTCTCCTGATATCTAACCTAAAGATGCCTTTGCATGCAGGTTGGTCTCTGCATCAGGCTGTGTCCAGGGGCACAGTGAAAGCTGCTGAGTGATCTGTCATAAACAGAGAAAATGACTCTGAGAGCTGAGAGCAGCTGCAGATTGGCTGCTTAAATGCTTAAGTTTGCCCCCAAGTTACTGCCAAAAAAACCCCAACTGGAGTGCTGGTACTGATATCAAAAATGTGAAACGGGAATGCCTGAAACTGAGATATTTTCAGATGCTGCAACTCCTTGACTTACCTCTGTAGTTTTTAATATACTATTTGATTATTTTTGGGAAATAAGTTGTTTACATTTACTTAATGATTTGCTATGCTGATGTTGTTGCGTTTGAAGTGGCAAAACAAAGGGATGTTTTTGGGCCGAGAAAAGCTTCACTTAAAACATTTGGAGTCTGAATAAACCTCTTTCCCCTCTTACTTTGTGGGGAAGCTGTGTGTTTCAAGAAGTGACATACAGAACAAATGGGAAAAGAGAGGTATAACTCTTGTACAAGTACCATGTCTGGTAAGGGTGCAAACAGAAGTTTGCCTGGTGTGAGTTAAAGAATGTTCAAACTCTGGAAAGGACAAGGAATTTTAGAGTTTTAGTTTGCTTTGAAAAAACTTCCAAAATATCAGTCAAGAAGTCCTTCCTGTATGTTTATGGCACATGTAGAGTAATTGATCTCAGCAGCCTTCATCAAACTTTTCACTTAATTTGAGTAGTTCCAGTTTTTTAGTGACAGGTGACTCATGGTGCTATATTTTATATACTTTGTAGTTGTGTAGGAGTTCCTGTAACTGAAGGTGTCTAACAAAATTTCTGGTTGTTTGGAATGCAATAGAATGATATATAATATGTCTTCTTTTTTCCCCCTCTCTTTCATATAGATTACCAAGAAAGACTGATATGGAAAGGTGAGTTATGATAAGAGAATCTGTAATACATGTTAAAACATAGAACTTCTTTGGGATGTTAATATACTGTTGCTTAAATAAAATCTTTTTCATGTAATTTTAGATTTTATGCAAGAAAATAAGCTTTGTCTGTCTTGCTGTCCCTGCATAGTTTCAAGATTTTTTTTTTTCAGCGTCCTGTCAATGTTAGGTTTTGTTAGTGTTTGAGTTTATAGATTTTTGGGGTTTTTTATTGCTGTTATAATAGGTGAACTGTTAAAGGTGTTTTTCTCTTCATGAATCTTGAAGCAATGAATTGACAGAAAAGCTGATGGAAAGGGAACTGGAGAATTAAATAGATTCTAGTTAGGGTAATAAAAAATGTTTTGTTCAGAAGAAACAGTTCAGCAATGACAACAAGGTAAAAACCTCTTTTCTGCATTTTTCCATGTTACCTTGTCTTTCTTATCATGAACAGTTTTCTGGTCCTGTTCTATGTGGTTTTGAAGTGTGAAAATTATTAGAGAGCAAATGTAAGGGACCAGAACAGCATCCTGCTGAGATGGAAAAAATCCATTTACTTTTCTGTTTCTCATAATAAATGTTATTAAACTTAGCAGAATATTGTACCCTTTATTTGACATGTTAATTGACCTAAATTTCTTTAGAGAGATATAGGAGCTATGATATTGCTAAGAATCTTAATGACGAATTCTGTGTACCAGGGTGATCATTAATTGTTATCTCAAACCTTCCAAAACTCTCATAACATGTGGAATTAATCCCATTTTCATGAAATCATGACCTGGAATGATTACTTGTACCCATTTTCCTTCTGCATAGTATTTTATTATGAGAAACAGTGTGGGTTTTGATTTGGTTTAGTTTGGGCTTTTAATTATCATAGTATTTACTGAAGAAATGACTTCTGACCTGGGTCCAGAGCTCCCTTGTACTCATGGACAGGCTTTTCCCATCTAGATATTTAGCATTTCTAGGTAAAGTTGGATTCTACTTTGTTGGGCTCGGGGATGTGGGCCAACAACTTAAATCCTAATGGATTAGAGAAAAGAAAATAAGACAGCATTCAATATACAAAAAATGTCCTACAACTGAAATTGTCTTGAAATTAAATGTTCACATCCTTGTTAGTTTTGACTTAAAACTTTTCTTGGTGAAATGGATTTCCAGCTCTTGGAGGAGCTCATCTGTAGGAATGTGGCTTAATTATCCATATTTTCTCTAGCTTTGAGACTCTGATGGATTCTGTAGTTGGGCTTCAAGCTCTGTTTCTTGGAGTTAGAGCCTGGTCACATGGCACATATACTTTGGTGAAGATGTGGTGGTGTTATCTTGTAATAAAGTTCACATAAAATGTAAATTTTGTACTACAATGCTTATTTGAAAGATGCTGGGATAAGAAGAGAAAAACTGATGAGAAATTATGCATCGTGGTATAATATAGTGCTTTTTTTCAGGGTCATTTATTAGTTATCAATTGTAGGAATAAATAACTCTTACATGAAAGTGATTGGATTAAAAAACATTAGTACTGTGGTGGAAAATTAATAGTGCTGAGTTGTGGGGGAAGTCCAGGGGCTTTCTTCTTGGTAATGGAGACTGAGTTTTGCACAGTATTGTTATCTTTCTCTGGATGACCTACTTCAGTCTTTGACCGCATCACTGTGTGTGTGTTTGTTTTCCTCACATCTAACTAGTTTTTCACTGGTTTAGTTTGTAGCTGTTGTACCTTGGCCTTTTGCATTTCTGAAAAGCCTCTGGTTCCATCTTCCCTACAATACCCCTTTAGATACTTGAAGATGTCAGTAGGATCTTGCCACAGCCTTTTCTTCTTAAGCAGGAGCAAATTCAGCTTCCCCAGTCCATCCTTGTATTCCACATGTTTCCTGTGAATGTGAATCCATCTTCTGATCTCCCTTGATCACAAAGCAGTTCATCCTGTAGAAGGCAATTTCTTGATCGGGGTGGGTTGCCCTTGGCAAATTTCTGATTATTGTTTCCAGGTTAATTTCATGCTTGGTGTTTATCAGGGCATAGCTTAGAGACAGATTTATCCTATGAAATTTTTTCTGAACTGAACTTAGGCCAAGTGACCTATAGGTCCCAGGATCCTCCTTTGCCCTCTTGAAGAAGGACATGGTGTTTGCCTTTTTGCTGTCATCAAGACCTTTGATCACTGTGGGTTTGAAAATGATAGAGAGCATCTTTACAGTGGCATGGATCAGCTCCTTCAGAATCCTTGGATGCAACCCATCTATCCAATGGACTTTTTTATGTCAAGCTTGCTTAAGTGGTCTTTAACTTGATTTAATTCTACTGTAGCTAATGCTTTACTCCTCAGACTCAGTCATTAGTCTGAAGGATCTTAAATCTGAGATCCAAATTTAGCAGTGAAGACCAAGGGTAAAAAATGCACTGATCAACATGGTTGTTATAAAGATTTTTAATTTTTGTTCTTTGTTCTTCTTTCCTGAAGTTTCATCTTCCTTGAATGTTTATTTTTGTGTAGCCCAGCATGAGGTCATGTACCTATAATGAAAGGCAATGTAGCAAATTTGAAGGCCTTTATGTTTTATTAGAGAAGTAGATTCCCAATGCAATTGTCATTCAGGGATGATGGAGGTGGTTCTGGAAGCAGGGTTCTGTCAAATCAAAGTAACAAGTCTTCTCTAACTTCATTTAAGTGGTATTAATGGAACAGTTACCAGAATACTCTGTCTAGATTTGTCAATCATTTTCATTATTAAATTTTTGTGCTTTTTGGGAGCTGTTTTTTTTTAAATTTCTTTTCAGTCACAGAACATCAATTTGAATTTTTTCTGCTATCACGCTGCCTTCACCATAGATGTTTGACATAACTACTGGATTTTAGCAACTTCTATGTGGAGTTCATCTGAGAGATTAGATTGCTGGCTTTCTAAAGTCTTAGTGTAGTCATCTTTCAAATCTCATAAAGTTTTCTTGAATCTTTCAAAATTCTCAACATGCTGTTTTCATAGTGTGGTTACTGTTAGAGCACTGTGTATGTATAGCAGCTTGACCACCACTTGAAATCTTAATATCAGGCTGAATGCCATTCCAAAACATGTGCTCTAGAACACAGAGACATTACTGGCTTAATGCCCAAGTTCTTGGATGAGGTTCACAGTATGTAATGGAAGAAACAGGACCAGATGGTATTAGTTGTGCTTCTGACCTTACATGTTCATCTGCTACAAGCAGATAATGCTTGCACAGAAGAGTTAACCTCATTACAACCAGCCCTCTCAGCAGAATCAGGCTCTTTTTGTGTTATGAGTTTGTGTTTTACAGATTGGGATCAGAAGGAGAGGCAGCTTCTGTTTGGTAGAGGCCAATATCTTATGCACTAATTAATGTTCTTTTTGTCCAAGCGCTTCTGTTACTTCAGAAAACCGTATCAGGAAAACAGCTTAGGTTTGGGGTTTTTTTCCAAATTAAGTAGAAAATCATGGTGAAACTAGTAAATTGAACACATAGAAGGGGAGGAAAACCTCTATAAAGTGTTGAAGAAGTGGTATTTCAGAGTGTATGGTATTACAGATCTACACAGTAGCTCTGTGTCTCATCTGATGCATCTCCAGTGTAGATCTGTAATAAAGCATGAAAATCTGCCTGTGTCCCTATTGCATTCTCTTTTACAAAAATAGCTCTGAAGACATGCAGACATACACTTCTTCATTTGACTGTCTTGTTCAAAAATGGTGGGAGGAATATTGAGAGTCAGTAAGTTCTTACCTTAATTTCTTTGCAAGGCAGGAATGGAAAGCAAAGGTAAAGGATGGGTTTTTGTGGTCTTCTCCACCTCCACCCTATTTCCATATTGTAGCCTACTGTGTAAAGATATTGTAAAAATGCTGGAATGATATTTTGTTTAATATTTATTTATCTATTTGTAGTGAATATAAGTGTATTGTTACTGTCAGGTCCTGTAATCCTTGGATATGTTGCCTAGTTTAAACTTAATCTTAAGCCTTAGGGAAATCCTATAAAAGCTGTAAGGATAATTTAGTTGAGCTCACTATGGAATTGTTTCTCTTACAGTCAGTAATTAATTCCTATTAATATGCTTTTTGTTTCACCAGACAGTCATGATTTGTTAGAATCCATGTATGTTGTTAGATATTCAAAACAGAGACTTTTTTCCCCCTATGCTCTTAATCAAACAAGCCACTGCATATTACTGATGCCTGCATTAACACAATTAAAAGTTATCATTACAGCTCTTTTTTAAAAATTGTCACACAGTTAAATTACAGCTTTATTATATATCTGAACATTGGCTTAATGTGCCATTTATTTTTTTCCAGAAAAATAGAGATAGTGCAGTTTGCAAGTCGCACTCGTCAGCTGTTTGTTCGTTTGTTAGCCTTGGTCAAGTGGGCTAATAATGCTGGGAAGGTGGAAAAGTGTGCGGTAAGTTAGACACAGTCTGGCATGAAACAGGCTCTGAGGGATATTGCTGCACCCTGACTTCTTACTACAGAAATTTGAAAAAATATTCCTGTTTAGAAATTGTATACTTTTTTTATTTAGCAGTTGTTAGTGTTCCCAAAAACTCATCAGTGACATAAAATGAAAGACTTGTCTGCACATAGTGTCAGAAACGATTTGGGTTAAGATAACAGGACAGGGAAGATGGTGATCTGAGTGTGTTAGTTCTTATTATCACTTTCATCCTGATCTTGGTTAAATAAGAATAAAGTCCAGAATGTTGCAGAAAAACAAGCC
Source organism: Camarhynchus parvulus (assembly GCF_901933205.1). Taxonomy (NCBI): domain Eukaryota; kingdom Metazoa; phylum Chordata; class Aves; order Passeriformes; family Thraupidae; genus Camarhynchus; species Camarhynchus parvulus. The sequence continues at coordinate 8,000,226 of NC_044571.1, forward strand.
CCTACTGATTACAAACAAGTATGGTTGCATTCCAGTACCAATCAGCAGATAAAGAGCTGTGAGCTGTACAGATCCCCCACAGCAGCAGGAAAGGCATGTGGATTTTAAGTGTCCTTGCATGTGAATGGAAGCAGTGGCCAGATTATTGGTTCTTTCTTTGTTTTGTAAATGCAATTGCTTGAATTGGAAGTGCCGGATAAACTGAATATAAAGGGCCATTGATTTGTGCATTTTTTTTAATTTGCCTTTTTTCTTTTTAAACTCCTTGTCCTCTACAGATGATATCAAGTTTCTTAGATCAGCAAGCCATCCTGTTTGTGGACACTGCTGATCGTCTGGCATCGCTGGCTCGAGATGCTTTGGTTCATGCCCGGCTGCCCAGCTTTGCCATCCCATATGCAATTGATGTTCTGACAACTGGATCCTACCCTCGGCTGCCCACCTGCATTAGGGTGAGTAACTGCCCTGTCTGGGGGGTGTGGGAATCCCCTGCATGGTATCAAATGCACAGTAATCAAACTAATTGTCCATGTGCAGATGGAGCTGTAGCTCAAGACAGGCCTAGTGCCAAGTCTCTGCAGTGTCAGTTTCTCATGCAGAACACTTCCTGTTTGAACAAGTTATGCTTTCCCAGTAAAGCGTTCCCTCCATTTATTTAGTTCCGCCAAATTTTGTGATTTTATTCAGTGGTCAGTCTTGGGTAAAATGTAATCAGCTAGAAAACAAATCTGCATGTAAGATACAAGCTTCACTAGGCAATGGCCTGTAGTATTTCTATTTTCAGACTTCTGGTTTGGCTGGTTTTCACAATTGCTGCTATGAATCTGTTATACGTGTTTGAGGTACATAGACTTGCTTGTGTTTATTGTAACAGGATAAAATAATCCCTCCTGACCCAATAACAAAGAGTGAGAAGCAAACCACACTTCATCAGCTAAACCAGATCCTTCGCCATCGACTTGTGACTACAGATCTCCCTCCACAGCTGGCAAATCTTACAGTAGGTAAGAACTGCAATTATTTTTTGAAGGATACATTATTGCAGGCTGATATAAAACTGCTGTTTTAACGCTAAAGCAAAGCTAAATGATAGCTTAGTTGAGACCATTAAGGATGCTTCATCTATTAATACTGGGATCCTGTCTCTGTATGTAATCAAAACGTGTTTTTTTCCCCCTGTTTGAAAAATGGGAGCACTAATAAAATTGCTGAAATATTATTTGTTTTCAGGGAGAAATCCTGTGCAGGTAATGCCAAAAGTTTTAGACATTGTCTTGCTCTTTCAGTAAATGTTTTGTGAAAGTCTTTGGGCTACTTCATCTTAATTTAATTTTATAATTAGTTAAACTGTTAGGTCTTTCCGCAGAAACTCTTTGAACTTGAGTTTAAACAAGTCACTCAGTGTTGCTTTTTTAAGCTGTTTTGATACTCATGTTCAGGCACAGAATTTATTCATATTTATGCACGCCTTTTGTTCAGTGGCTCACCACAGTGCAGAGCTCTCAAACTGTTTTGAGATCTGTTTTCATTCAGCCCAAACATTAAGACAACCTTTTGTATGGGAAGAATGGCAATAAACTAGACTAGTTTATTGCAGATTCACAGAGAACAGGGTGGGAATGGACCTAGTCCATGCTTTTAACCAAGACAAGGTTAGACATTTGTAAATCATTCCCCACAGACCCAGATCAAAGGTGTTCCTGAAGAACCTTAGTGCTAGTTTTCTTTAGTCCCTGTGTGAGTGCTTGCAGTATCAGTATTAGACGTATTTTTGTCTGATGGAAGTATATATGAATAATATGTCTGAGCTCTTAAGAGTTTTCAGTTAGCTAAACATCTCAATGGCTATTATTTTCTGGTTTAGAGTGTGGTTTGTTTTAAGAGCATGTCTGGGGTGCCCTTGAAAATGAAATTTCCTGAGTTAAATGGTTAAATGTTTTGCAGGAATATTGCTAAATGTCTTTAATTGTAAAGGTATATAACGTAGTTTGTTAAATGATTGGGAAGGTTGACCTGCATGTCAGAGTAAAGACCTGTACTTACTTGTTTGCTCTGCCTCTCATTCTTTTTATGACCTTGCTTGCATAGTTTTAAAGTCCTTGCTCCCAATTTGTGAAACAGATAGCAGTGTTCACAGGTGTGAGGATGCACATGTCAATTAGATAAATAATGTGCATAAACTTTTCTTGTTGTGTATATAAATTCTGCAAAAGATTATCTTCCTCACATGAAAATGGATTTAAAATATTCTAATATTAAATGAATGCTTTGCAGTGAGATGTGTTTTCAGGGCTGGATTTCAGCCTGGGCTGAGATCCATGTTCTGAATGTCATTTGAGTATTGCTGAAAGCATTCATTGTTGATAGTAGCAAAGAATAGGAATATTTCAGCCAGATGTTTTGTTTGTCAGGCTGGTAGTCAGCTCAGTGTTACTCTGTATTACAGAAGCACAAGTGTTAACAAGTTATCAGATTTAACAAGTTAACTTCAGGACAGTTTGTACATCTCTCTATGCTGCTTATTGACATTGGGTCTGTTGCAGACTGTAAAATGTTCACAGTTGCACAGAAACATAAGCAACAGAGCAGAAATTATAGGGAAGTAATCCATTATGAGTGCCAGGAGCTACCACACTGTTATTTTTTAGGCATCTTAGGAGGCTGAGTGAAATAAAACATTCTTGTCTTCCTTAGCCAATGGCCGTGTGAAGTTCCGAGTTGAGGGTGAATTTGAGGCCACCTTGACAGTGATGGGTGATGACCCTGACATCCCCTGGCGCCTTCTCAAGCTGGAAATTTTGGTTGAAGACAAGGAAACTGGTGGTAAAGGAAAAAAAAAATCAAACCTTTACACTTTGTTTTTAACATGATATTAATATCTGACACTGTGTAAGTCTTGTTTATGCTGGGTTTTCTGCATATCACCACTTAAGAGAATGAAGTTATATGTACTTGTCCTGTTTTGACCTTGCTTTATAGGCTTTTAATACCTTAACAAAGCTATACAGTGACAGTGTAGTAAAATGACTGACCTTTCCAGAGTAAACCAAGAATTTTCTTGTTTTGTTGTAATACCTGATATGGAAATTTCTTGGTACAGTTGTATATTTTTTATTTTTAATTTATCAATTTTCTGAATTATTTTACATACCTATTTTCCTGATGGTTAATGTGACTTAATTTTCATTTGCTAAAGATGGTCGAGCCTTGGTTCACAGCATGCAGATCAACTTCATCCATCAGCTGGTCCAGTCCAGGCTGTTTGCTGATGAGAAGCCCCTCCAGGACATGTACAACTGCCTACGTATCCTTCTGAAAGGGGCTTCTGAATCAGGGGTCTGGTGCAGCCTTGCTGCAAGTCAGGAAAGATGGATTCCCTGCTAAGCTTGGGGGAAATGTCTGAACATGAAGTTATGGTGGCCTTGAAGTAAAGGATGGCCTTGGAAGCAGTAATTCTCAGGTGCAGGTCAAATTTAGTTCTACACACTAAATCAGCAAAGGTGAAGGTGAGGTATTCAAGGCAGCAGGTTGTGTGGTAAGTCAGTGCAGCAGCAGCAGGTAATTTTGGAGATGAAATACAGAGCTGACTTGGAAGTTCTGGGAGCTGGCAGTTCTTGCTACCAAGAACAGCAGTCAAGTGCAGTTGATGAGGGTGTGTTAACTCTATTGTATCTGTGTGAATAATGAGAGGAGATACAGGATGTGCAGTGATTTTCCACTTGGAAAGAGCAGATTGCTTGACAATGTGAAATGGATTTCAGTGAAAGTCTGTCTGCAAAAAGAGTCATGTTTTTTTAGGGTGACCATGGGAGATGGGGTTAGTGGTAACTATAGGGTGAGTAGAATTTCTTTGTTAGTAATCATTTCAGTAAAAGATTATGACAACCAGGAATCTGTAAAATTGGGCTGTGACTCTCTTGTCTATCAACCTGTGCTAGGTTAGAGTTTAGAAAAACACAAAAATAAACCCCTTTGAGAAATACTTGGTGCTGTTTATATGTCTTTATCTCTGGATTAGTACATTAGTGTGTTTTCAGACAGCATCTTATGTGACTTGGATGATAAAAGGGTTAATGCAGTATAGAGAAACAGATTTGTGTAGTACACAGGCTTCCTGGACATTTTATATTTCCTTAGCTCCATGCATTAGACTCCTTCTGCCTGGCTCTTCAGCTGGAAGTCCTGCATTCCCAAACACTAATGCTGATCCGAGAGCGCTGGGGTGACCTTGTGCAAGTGGAGCGGTACCATGCAGGGAAATGTCTCTCACTCTCTGTTTGGAAGTAAGTTCATTTCAAAAGGACTGTTAACAAACAATAAATGAAATAACAGGAGGGATTGTATTTACCAAGCTTGAGCCATAATTTTCAGAATTGTACTTTCTTTTTGATGTGAGACTCCTAAATTCTTGTAATGAAGTACTTACCTGTGTTACATGATTTGGAAATTAATGTACAGAAGAGCAGTGGATGCAGTTATAAATGAGTTGGTATTTACACAGATATCTAAAAATTTATTAGATCTCTGTCAGACTTCTACTGCTTGACTTGCAGTAGATAAAATTTTAAAAAGCAATCTGAGTACATTTCTGATTGTGTTAATTTTGCAGTCATTTGCAGTTTCTAAAATTCTTCATGTAGTTACAGTTTACCAACAGTTCTGCTTTAAAATGTCATCTGAAACAAATGCCTTTTTCAGTTCAGCTGGCATAATGTTGTTTTTAACCAAAGCACACAGAAGGTTTAGCTACTGAAAAATATATTTTCTGTACTTCCAGTTGCATGGTTTAATTATTCTATTTATTTTAAGTCAACAGGTACTTGGCAGGAAAACAGGGACTGCCTCTGTCCATAAGGTCACTATAAAAATTGATGAAACTGATGTCTCAAAACCCTTACAAATATCCCATGAGCCTCCACTGCCAGCCTGTGATTCCAAACTGATGGAAAGAGCTATGAAGGTAAAGGTTTGCTTTCCAGGAGGCATCTAATATTGTGAATCAAAAACTCAAGTGCTTTACACTGTCAGTTTGTTCAACTTTGATTCCATTTAAGGAGCTGTTTCTAAGATTTCTAGTAAGCAGTTACTGTAGGTTGTGTAATGTTTGTGTGAGGACCTCAAATTGTTACAAATTATTGGCCTTGACTTAATCTTAAAATTGCACCTACTTCACAGTGCATTGTACCACTTGTGAGAGGGAATGCTGAGGCTGGGGGGAAACAGCAGCAACATATCAGTTGTTATTAGGGTTTGGCTTGAAATGCTTTATGGAGACACAGTTCTTCCCTTTCCTGTCTTGGAGCTCCTCTGAAAATCAGCTTCCCCTTATCACTGGAGTTGGCTACCTAGCAGTGCTATTCACTTTAGAAAATCTTACATTATGATTTGGAAATCTTGTGCTGAAGAGCTCATGTGGTTTTTTGTTACAAGTGTTTGGTGAAACTTAGTTTTACATTATCACTACCCAGATTATATCATGTGGCTTATCTGAATGTTCAAATTCCTGTATTTTAAAGGTGGGATTGTTGCAATGATCCAAAATGAGTAACTGCAGTCAACTTCCTACTTGCATCATGCTTCACTGGGGATAATTCTAGATGTCGGTTAAAGATAGTTAAGAAAAACTGCATTCTGGGTATTATAATAAATCCTCTGTAAGTCCCTCAGCAAATGTGGCTGAGATATATCAGGATGTCTGTCTGTCATTATTTCTTTCAGTGTTTGGGTTTAGGAGAGTTAGTAAACTGGAGTGGATGATGTAGTCTTCACACTTCCAGTACAGTTTTTCCACAGGGAAGAGCTCCCCAGCTCAGATCTTTCATCTGTCTCTACCTGCTGATGGTATCCTCCCCCTCCTGTACATACTTTGTGTTTCAGCCTCTTGGCCCATCATGTTACCAGTGCTGACAGACAAGTCTGTATGGGGAATGTCAAGAACTACCAAGGTTTCAGCTACAGAGGAATGTGGGAAACCTAGTGAAGCATGGTAGCCTTCTACTCTCCTTCTAGAGTAGGAATTCTACTGTTAGTATAGTAAATATATACTACATTTACTAATTTAGCTACTAAATATAGAGTTGATTTAGGGAAGGTGCTGTATTTATGTGTAAATCTAAGAACATACTCTTTATTTTCAGCATCTGCTGAAGATCCCCTGCAGCTGACACAATCTTAGCTCACTGAATCAAGTCTGCAGGCTGTAAATTGAGATACGAGGCCACTGTAAATTTGAGATGTATCAAAGTTAATGTTGTCCCCCTTTATGAGGACTTGCTAAGAAAAATTATCAGCTGTGGTAAATACAGTGCTGTTGAAGTGTTTGAGTAATGATCTCAGCTGTAATGACGTAGATGGCACACTGGGTTTCTGTTTGTTTAAGATACTGTATAAAACAGTGGCACAAACAAACATGTTTATCTGGGCAGGTTCTGCATTAACCTACTGAAAATTGGATGGAGCTGTAGAACATGTAGTCACTTAGTGGGGAAGATTTAACCCATTGCAGCTGCTGAGGTGGAATGCTGTAGTGGATAAAGACATGATTTTTAAGGCCTTGGCTTGGAAAGCTTGTCTTTAGGGGAAGGTCATTCTGGTATGGAAAAGCTTGCACCAGATATAGTATAATTCTCTTCTGCATTTATCTCCTAGGCTAGAATAAAATTTGAGTTTAATTCAGCTTGAACAACTTTCAAAGCAACGTGAGGTTACCTAAAAAAAAGGTTTTGCTGTAATCTGGAGCTTTGCTTATGCAAAATATGTGAATAATGTGACTGGAATGTGAACAAATGTGATTGCAAATGCTTTAATTTAGATTGTACAAGTAAGCTACAGTGAATATAAGTGGTGCCATGCCAGTGGTGGTCAACACTGGCAGTGCAACAGAATGTAGATGCAAGCCCCTAGATACTTCTGTGTTCAGTAGGATTGGACATACTCAGTGTCTGTCACTGCACTGTTACCCTGTTAAACTTGTTGGATTTCATGTTACAGCTGCATGTGTGTTTGTGTAGAGGCAACCATAGCCTAATGAAGTGTTGCTTTGGGGTGTTTTGTGGTTGGAGTCTTTTTTCTTTAGCTTAAGCTAGTTACCAATGGCTGAGAAAAAAAGCTAAGCTGAAAGTGGACCAACCTTGAACCAGAACAAGTAGGTCTGCACAGGGAGTGGCAACAGCATAATTTGTGAACTGTCTTTTACACCTTCTTCTAATCTTAGCTCAAAACTCCTCCCACTGCCTGCTGCACAGACAGAACCGCAGGGTACCTTATTGTATTTTATAGTGCTCCAGATATTCGAGTTAATAGTTAATGTGGCTTACCACAGTACTAAGCAAATTATTTCTGAAGTGATTGTTTCATTAAGTACCTTTGTTCCTGTGTGCTAAAGCAGAAACTCTACACATCAAATACGAGCTTACTCAAGTATTTTTCTTTTTTACAGATTGACCACCTGTCAATAGAAAAACTCCTAATAGACAGTGTCCATGCAAGATCTCATCAAAAACTCCAGGAGCTGAAAGCCATTCTTAAGAGCTACAATGTTAATGACAATTGTATGTGTTTTCTTATGAAGTTTTTCTAGTTCATTTCCAGTTGTGTCTAGGGATGGTTTCCTTTTCTCTTGATGTTTCTTGTTTTCATTAATTTAAATTTTAAAAAATCAAGGGAAATGTGTTCAAAATTAACAAAACTTAGCTTTGAATTATTCTGCATTGGTAATTGTAAAATAGCCATACATCTAAATGCAGTATAATAAATGAAGCTGGTAGAATATTGTAGTCTGGCTTGAAGGGTTAGAATTTGCCTTCTGTAAAAGTTATTTGTGTTCAGAATTGAAAGCAAATCTTTCGCTGTTTTGAACTAGTTTTGGATGAGACTTTCCTTAAACTGCTGTTGAAACTTCTGGGATTTAGATTGATAATTGTGAAGCAGTGAGTTAAAAGATATTCAAGGATTAGTAATCTTCAAATTTGGTCTGCCTTTCCTCATTGGTTTGTCACTGTTTTCATAGGGAAATTCTTATACTCAGATTCCTCTCTATGTCAACACTATAATAATGTGCAAGTAAAGTTTGTTTCTCTAAAAACATACAGGGTTTTTGATTATAATTGGCTAAGTTTTAATATAAGCTTGAATTTTGAGTGAAATTATTAACACCTTTGTTTTTAGCGTTCATTGAGACGGCTCTCCCAACTCTTGTAATTCCAATTTTGGAACCATGTGGTAGATCAGAGTGCCTGCATGTATTTGTTGATCTCCACTCTGGAATGTTCCAGCTGATGCTGTATGGTGTTGGTAAGTAGGCACAAAACCAGGAGGTATTTCATATCTTGCAAGAATCCTGCACTAATTTTGTGGGAGCAGTTCTGTCAGATCTGCAAAGTTTTGTGAGCAAATGAACCTCACACTTGGGTCAAAATCTAGGTATTGGAATTTGAGGAATAGAAAAGAGGATCTTAGTGCTTAAGTGTCACAGTTCAGTTAAGATTACTTTAAGAGGACAACAGAGTAATTATTGTTGGGGGTCAATGCAGTTCATATTCTTTATGACTCATGATTCCTGGCTTGTGCTGTTAATGGATGGGGTCATTGCATGTGGACCTGAGTGAGAATTGTATGATGTGACCTTATACACCTTGAGTTACTTCTGTTCAAGTCTTAGCTTCAGGTTTCACATTGCTTAAGAAAAGAAAGGAAGTTCTTTTAGTTTATTTGGTTAATAATATCCTGCCGTGGTCTTATAAGCATTCTGGATCATCTGTTGGCCCAAGGGACAACAACTACAAGTTGCACCAGAAGTTTCATCTCAATATGAGAAAGCAATTCTTTACAGAGAAATCAGACAACCCCCTGAGAGTTTTGGTGGAGTCTATATCACTGGGAGATGTTCAAGGTGCAATTAGATCATCTCATGTCTGTTCCCCTTCCCACAAAGGTTTGGACCAGAAGGTCCCCTTTGAAGCCCAAACCTGGGCTGTTATATGATTATGAGATCAGTTAGATGAGACACTTTCAGTGAAAGTTTGAAGTTTTGTTTGAAGGACTGATGCTAAGACCATTCTCCCACCTGATGTTCTTGCAGATCAGCTGACGCTTGATGACATAGAGAAGTCTGTTAATGATGATATGAAGCGAATCATTCCTTGGCTTCAGCAGCTCAAGTGAGTGACTTGTACAATTCACTTTGTTTGCATGGAATGAATCACCACGTTTGTATTCTGGATGAGGACATTTGCATGGCTTTGTGTTGTGCCACACTAGGGGTTATACTTTCTCACTATTGTAAGCAACCTTGAGTATTTGTCATCTCTTCTAAGCAGTGAAGGAAAGTCTGGTTTTATTTGGAATTGATTCAATGGCCCTGCTTTAATTTTCCCCCTTACAGGTAGCCTCATGCATTGCTATATGCACACTTTGCTTGAAGTTTTTTCACTTTGAAGTAGCAGACCACTTGCTTCCTGAGAATCTCTTTTTCTGTTCATGTTCATCTTCTATGTCCTTTATTCCACTCTTTTTCTACAGCTGAACTCTGCTTGTTTCTCAACAAGAACGATCTCACAATACCTAGGAAAAACCAGGAAGTGGCTAGGATGATTTAAATAATACCTGTTTGTCTTCTTGCACTTCAACCCTTGCTGGTTTAAGTCTCTAATCTTCCTTCCTTAAAGCCATGAAATATAAGCACAAGATACATTTGGCTCCCATAAGAGGTTGTAGCAAATAATACAAACACAGTTTGCATCTGCATGAGAACTGAGTTCCACCTGCTCTGTCGTTTTGGAAATTCCCAGTGCTCTGAGTTAATTGCAGGGTGAAATCTCTATTTGAGGAATTCTGCTTCTAAAAGAAGCTTGATGATGCATGAAGCACTGGCACCCTGGAGAAACTAATCAACCTCCCTTTGTTATAAATAATGTAGTTGAGATAATGGCTTGGGTAGTGCTGCAGTTTCTGAGGAAGCTCAGCAGTCCACAGAATGTCTTTTAGGACAGCTGTATCTGACATGTATCTGTGACAATAAATGTGGTGTGTTGTGATGGAGAGGTGCTGAGCACCCCCAGTTTCCACTGCTGTTGTCAGTGGAAGTTTACTGAATACCAAGCCATGCATTTCTGAGCCTCTTTCAAGCCTAGCTGGTCTCCCTGGCCTTTCCACTATAGGCAAAATCTGTTAGAGTAGGACAAAGTTTAGTTCCAAACATGAGAATAAATTTGGTGACTTCATCTCCAAACTTATTCAGGTGAATGAGTTTGTTTATAACAGCTCAGACTGACATCCAGCTTCAGTGACTTTCTTTTACTGTATTGCTTAGCAGCATATGGGAGCAAAGATTTTCCTTTCTATACCAAAATGTAATTGAAGATTCTAGATTGTCAAATAACTTCAATCTGCATTTTTTAATGTTTTCCTTCTATGTTTTATAATGTTTGTAATTTCATATTGTAGTATGTGAAAATGTATTCAGCAAATTATTTCAGGGCTTTTCTTCTTGAACTAACAGCTGTCTGTTAAGCTGAAGACAAGATGTAAAGATAGTGATAAGAAAATATAAAGTAATGAAATTTTCTGTGTGATTTTTCTTTATTTAACTTGTGCTGCAGTGATAGATGTTGGCTTAGAATATGACTGACTCCTAATTTGACACTAATGCTCTAATACACTGCAGTGTATTAGAATCATAAAACCATCTCAGGGTACTAATACCTTTATTTCCATGCAAGGTTCTGGCTTGGACAGCAGCGCTGCAAACAGTCTATAAAACATCTGCCTACAGTGAGCAGTGAAACTCTTCAGCTAGCTAATTATGCCAGCCACCCAGTGGGAAACCTTTCCAAACACAAACTGTTCATCAAACTCACTCGCCTTCCCCAGTACTACATTGTAAGTAACTGAAAAGTGCTTCTGCCTTTTGCTCCCTGTCATGGATATCCCAGGCAGTCTGTTGTACTGTTAACTCTTAACATTAGCAACCAAGTGGTTGATGTAATGCTTAATTCCCTCCTCTCCCTCCCTTCTCCTGTGTGTTTGTTAAGCACTCAGGCTCACACAGAAGAAGGCAAATACAGATTTATTACTCAGCAACCTTCCCATTCTGTGTTTCCTGAAAGGTTTGGTCTTTCTTCTCTTCTTGGTTACCTTTCCTAGCCATAGTATTAATACATTGAAAAAACTAATGTCTGTTCTTTGAAAAGGAAATTATAGGGGCTGAATTAGACTTACTCTTAGCTTGAGAATCTTCTTGATTTGTTTTGTTTAAATACAGGTTGTAGAAATGTTTGATGTTCCTGGCAACCCCACAGAACTAGAGTACAAGTACCATTTTCTGTCTGTGAGCTATGCTGAAGGAGATGACAGCCCTGTCACTGCACTTTTACTACAGCAGTTCAAGCCAAACATTGAAGAGTTGGTACTGGACACAAAAAGTGGCAAACAAATGAAAAGTGGTGTCAAGCGCAAGGTACGTGTTCCAAAAGCCACTGGGGTGGTTACAGAGCATGAAAGCTCAACACAGGTTCTGAGCATCAATTCCAGCTTTAGTAGCCATGTTTCCAGTGTTTATATGACTGACATCTTACTTTGGACTGCTTCCCTAGGGAGATGCTGGGAAAGTGTTTTCTGACAGTTGTCCTTCAGTTCATGCCAGGCCTGCTCTGCTGCTCTTGGAGCCAAGGCAGAGCTCTGTGCAGAGGAGTGTGTATATATTGTAGAGTGCTGCTATCTCAGTGATACACTTTGGGCCATGTGTGGATTTTGAAGGACTTGCAGGGGCTGATAAGAGTTATTTCTTGGGGCCAGGCTGACATGGCTCAGTGATCTACAAGTACTGTTTTAAGGACAGGCTTTAACTGAATTGTTTCAGTCCTGAAGTGGATCCTTCCAGGAGCTTGTGCTCAGGGTATGATTCATTTAATGCTTAGAGGAATGAGGTTATTCTGTGACATCTCTTCAAAGTGTTTACTCCAAATATGAAAGTACATTGGTCTTTATTTTAATTCTAGTTATCTGGAGATCCATGTTCCATAGAACCCAAGAAACCAAAACGGTCGGGAGAAATGTGTGCCTTCAATAAAGTGCTAGCTCATATTGTAGCCATGTGTGATACAAATATGCCCTTTATAGGGCTTCGGATAGAGGTAGGTATTAAATTTTTTTTTCCTTCTTCCCCTCCCCTGCTCCTGATTCTGGTGTCTAGATGTGACTATTGTGGTCATGTGCTCACCCTGGAGTTCCCCTGCCAGCTGAGCCCGGGTGACTCAGTCTTCTGCACTGTGTTGCTTTAGTCTGACTTGTTAGAACTGCTTGTCTTAGTACTGCAAAAAGCTTGAAAAGTTGAGGGAAAAGGGAAAATGAGGATGAAAGATGCACTTGTGGTAAGGGTTGGGAAACAACTTTATACCAGATTTGCACAGTCTGTTTTTTGGCTTTCCAGTGCTTGAGGATGTGAAACATCTGTCACCCTCAGGGGGAAATAAAAAAGTCCTTGAAAATGTTGCAAGATTTTTGCTTGCCTTTTTGCTTGGAATAATATTTTTCTCGTTCACTCCTAGTTATCCAATATGGACATTCCTCACCAGGGAGTACAAGTAGAAGGAGATGGCTTCAGCCATGCAATACGTTTATTAAAGTAAGAGGGTATTCTCTGTGTTTCCTTTTATTACTGTACATACACTTGAGAGAAAAAAAAAGGCTTGTTTGGAGATAACAGTAAGAATATCAGGACAGGGACAGGATTTTTTGTTTGGGCTTTTTTTTCCTTTTATTTTTTTGGAGGGGTGTTAAAACTGTGTGTCTGGTACTTGCATGTGAAGCAGTGCTAGAGAAAGAGGAAAATTAGAGTAGACTAAGCCAACTACAATTTTTTCACTTCATTAGCCTAAACTGAGGGGCTCTGAAAACAGTTTGACAGTCCTCCATCCTTAAATCCAGGCAGTGCTAAGGAAGAAGTGGTGACGATTCATGATTCATGCAATTTTAGATCAGATCAGAGGCCTACATACTCCATATGGTATTTGACAATTATGTGAAACTGCAGAGGAAAATGCCAGGAATCCCAGAAAAGACAATTGCCTGGTAAAGAGGTTGTAGAGGAAATATCTGAGAATCATACAGTAGTTTAATAGGTTATTTAGGCCCAAGTGCAGGACTTTGCATTTGTTTTCATGGAACTTCATAAGATTCCTGTTAACTTGTTCCTCCAGCCATCTGTGATCTCTCTGAAGGGCATCCCTGACCTCCAGCATGTTAAGTGCTCCCTTCAGTTTGTCATCATCTGCAAATTACTATTCTTCTGTATCATGTAGGCTACTGAAATAGTTAAATTGAAATTCTTAATGGCAGGCCAATAGTATCTGCCTCTGTGTTAACCCTGAGGAATCCAGCCACAACCAGCCACTAACTGGATCTGCAACAAATAAAGTTTAAAGCAGAAAACCACAAACCCCAAAGACACCTCCTAGAGTAAAACCTTCATAATTCCTTTTCTGACATAAAGGCAGCAGTGTCCAAGTGCATCAGGCCCTACCTTTTTAACTTTGCATATGAGCAGAGAACTTGTGAACTGAAGTTAAGGGTAGAACATGAGATTTCTGGCTAGATCCTCAAGGAATTTGAAAAAGAGTTTGGCATGTTTTTACTTAAGCTTTATTTAGTCTGTCCCCTGAGCTCAATTCACACATTGGGATACGAATAAATTAGTGAGTACTAAGGGAACTGCCAGGGTGTTCATTGCATGTAGAGCAAGCTTGTTCTACAAGGCAAATGAATTCAGATTGCCACAGAACTTCGTTATTTTCATCTTTTTTGGCTTATTTCTCTGTATAAGAGCTTTATATTGGTGAGCTCAGTTCACCAGGAAATAAGATAATTCAGCAGATCCTTTAAAAGTCTGTAATTTGCAGATGTTGAATCCATATAAAAAGTGGTCTTAGCTCAGAGTGTTTTTATGACACACTTATTACAGTCCTTGAAGAGGAACAGGTTATCTCACTGGGCAGTTCAGCTGCCTCTGCTGTTGATTTGTTCATTCTTTCATGTCCAGACTTGGGAGTCCTTCAGGAAATATTAGAAGGTAGTGTTGTTACTTGTGGAACTGCACTGTGTCTGATGGAGATTTTGTTTTTGTCATGTATAGAATTCCTCCCTGTAAAGGTGTAAACGAGGAAACGCAGAAGGCTCTGGACCGATCTCTTCTTGATTGCACTTTCCGACTGCAAGGTAGAAATAATCGCACGTGGGTGGCCGAGCTGGTGTTTGCAAACTGCCCTCTGAACAGCACTTCATCCAGGGAACAAGGCAAGTTTCACTGAGGAACACTGGTAAATTTTGTTTCTTTGTAGTTTATGTTGTCTGGTCCAGTAGTTTTAGTGTCTTGGTGTAACTGGACAGCTGTCTGCTCCTAAGATTTCTAATAAACCGCAGTGTACCTTAATCAAAATTCTGACTGCTGAGTTGATGCATTTTTGTTATTTCAATGTGCTTCCTGGTCACTTGCCACTTTACAGTCTATAAACCACAGCTCAGGAACCACTGGGTTGCTCAGTATTTCCCATCTCCTCACACTGCAGGACCAACCCGCCATGTTTACCTGACGTATGAAAACCAGTTGTCTGAACCAGTTGGAGGTCGCAAGGTGGTCGAGATGTTCCTCAATGACTGGAGCAGTATTGCTCGGCTGTACGAGTGTGTCCTGGAGTTTGCACGGTCCTTACCAGGTGCAGAAATCACCTCCTTTTTGTCAAAGTGGTGGGCTCACAGATGACTGAGATTTTCTCAGTCTAACTCTCTTCCCTCCTCTCTTCACAGACATCCCCAACCACTTAAATGTTTTCTCAGAAGTTCGGATCTACAACTATCGAAAACTTATCCTTTGTTATGGAACTACCAAGGGGAGCTCAGTGAGTAACTCCTAAATAGACTTCAAATGTATGGTTGAAAATAGAATGGGTAGGCTTAGACTTCTCAGAATTTTGCTGCACAATTTTTCTTTGTAGTGAAATGAATATAGATTAACGTAGAAAAGACAGAGGGTGCCGCATTGCTGATTTGGTGGGTTGCTAGAAGTTCAGTATTTTTGAGAATTTCTGTTAGGTGCTTTGTATTGTGGGAAGGACAGTTGTGTGCTTCTGACTGATGAAAGCTGGTGTGGCAGCCTTTTTCTGAAAAACTTTGTGTAAGTGTTGTTACTGCTCACTGCTGTACTGGGATTTATGGATGGATATGTGTAAGCTGAATGCCAAATTCTGCCTTAAAAGAGAGGACTCTAACAAAGTTTTAAATATAGTGCTGTGCTTTTAATGAGGTGTTCATTGATTATTTTGTAGTAGTGCTGTTCTCTTGTTCAGAACTCTAGCTTCCTCTCTAGTACCTGAATTTATAACTTATTAATTACTTAAATAACTGAGTACTTGCTCACATCTTTGCATTAAATGCAAGGTAGAGGAGGAAGTAAGTGCACGTTTATTTCAGATTAAGAATATAGTTTCGTGTGCAACTGATGTGAAGTAGCTTGATACACTTGAAATTTGCTTCCTGGGACCTTTGTGTGTTCATTTGCTAAGCTGAATTTTTTAAGAGTATTTTTATATGCATTTTCGTGGGAAGTGTGTGTATATATATATATATATATGTATACATACATACATATGTATGTTATATGCATGTAAGTAGCCAGAGCAGCAGTGTGGACATTGCATTTGACTTCCTTACATATTATCCAATACTCATTTTTGTGTAATGTAACATAAGAAAACCAGTCCACCTCCAGCAACTCACTAAGCAGTTTTCCACACCACAAATCTCTCAAGTTTAATTTTCTCTCTCTCACTTTGGCAGAAAATATTCTTTTGTTTTTTGGTTGAGTTGCTGATATAAGCACCCAGTTCTGCAGTTGCCAACAATACAGGCAGCTAAATGAGTGTTAAACCTGAGAGTGCTGTTTTTTTTTCACAGCCTCAGCAGCTTTTGAAGAAGGTGAATTATGAATCTGTTGAGGTTTGATAGAAAATGGGGGGAAAAATTAAATCTGACCAACTTTCTTGCTATAATTTCTTACTATAACCTCATTATTACTAACTACTTGTTCTAGCTTCCAAGACCATTTTATGTTTGTGACATTGCAGATCAGCATTCAGTGGAACTCCATCCTGCAGAAGTTCCATATTTCACTGGGAACAGTTGGCCCAAACTCAGGTTGCAGTAACTGTCACAACACAATTCTGCACCAGCTCCAGGAGATGTTTAATAAGACGCCAAACGTGGTGCAGTTGTTACAGGTAATGTTCTAAAATCTTGTATCAAGAGAATTGCAATACGCTAGCTGAGTTCTGATTAAACTGTTCTCTTCAAGGGTGTTATGATTGTTTATGAATCTCATTACCAGAAAGCAATTTTCCCTGCTATGCCTCATTTTCCCTGACCTTTCCTTTTGGATGAGCTACCTGACCTCTCACTCTCCACTCTCTCCCAGGTTTTGTTTGACACTCAGGCTCCGCTAAACGCCATCAACAAGCTCCCGACCGTGCCCATGCTGGGGCTGACACAGCGCACCAACACTGCCTACCAGTGCTTCTCCATCCTGCCCCAGTCCCCCACGCACATCAGGCTGGCCTTCAGGAACATGTACTGCATCGACATCTACTGCCGCAGCCGCGGCGTGGTGGCCATCCGCGACGGCGCCTACAGCCTCTTCGACAACAGCAAAATCGTCGAGGGCTTCTACCCCGCCCCTGGGCTAAAGGTGAACTCCCCTCTGTGTTCTGGCAGCTTGTAAATAAATGAGCTTCTCACTTGGAAGTGTGAATCTGAGGTGAAGAGCTTGGTGAAGGTTTTCTTTGTGAAGACGTGTGGTACTTCCAGAATTCTGAGCGTAGAAGGAAGTTTTTGATTTATTGGTAGATCTGTTAATTTCCTTTAAAAAAATAACATCAAATGCTAGGCTTTTTTTCTTCTTATCTGTGTATTCAGGCATCCTTTTGGTTGAAACTTGTGTCTAGGCTAGGTGTGTGCTCCAGGATTAGCAGCAACTGCTCCTCACAGACTGTTCTGTGTGGCAGTACAGTGCTCATAAATTGCAGGTGGGACAATACTCCATGTCAGATGATTCTAGACAGAAACTTCTATTTTAAAACGGTTCCCATCAGCATGTGGCAGGAGCCTGTGGCTTTGCTTCTAAATGCAGTGCTGGTTCACTCTTCCTTAACAGGAATCTCTGCACACTGACAGAATACCTGTACCAGGTATTATACCTGTACCAGTGCTAGGTATTCTGAAATACTGTAAAATGGCACCCTTTGAGGAACAGGTCAATTTGCCATTTTTTTTTTCTGACAGTTGCAACTGAATATTGATTTTCTCATATTGCATTTAACTGATCCTGAACATCTGCCCCTTTAAAAAATGCCAAATGAAAAGCTAATGGAAAGAAGGAGATTGTAGATACCAGTGTAAAGTAGTAGAAGAGAATGGAAATGGGAAGGTAGAGGAGGAATTAATTCAAAAAGGTTGGCAGGTTCCTCTGGGTACAAGAGAATGCTGTGGAGCAGGTGACTTAGATGTTCTTAACTAAACAGAGCAGTTGTAGGTGTGATACAACAGCCCTGTAGGTTCTTGGTGCTCAGGAGTTGTTCTGGAACAGGTATTTCTAAGTGTAGACTTTTCCTGATCTTTAAGGAGAGAATAAAAATGTTGATATTTCAATTTACTGGAAATATTTCTTGTTATAGAGCCAGGTGTCTGTTTATTAATTGATATATTTGCAGACTAATTACACTGTAATTAATAAAAGCCCACTAGTATTTAGTTCCAGAGATTTGCCTGTCTCCTGTGTGTTGTAGCTGATAAAGGCAGTTTTAAAGCTTAGCAAATACTGCCTTCATTTGTATAGTAAAATTTAAATGGGCAAACTGCTAACAAAAGTGCTTTTTCCACAGACATTCCTGAACATGTTTGTTGACAGCAACCAGGATGCACGGAGACGATCTGTAAATGAAGATGATAACCCACCCTCTCCTATCGGAGGAGACATGATGGATTCTTTGATATCACAGCTCCAACCCCAGCAGCCACCACAGCAGCCACAACAACAGGTACCCTTCAGGCAAAATAAATGTTTATTGTCTTCCACAATAGTAGATTTCTAAGAACTTCATGTTCTAAAGGGATTAGCAGTAACAAAATGGAAAGGGAGACTATAAACCCACTCTGCTGTAGAATTCCCCTTCGGGCAAAATGTATTAATTTATTTTGCATTTCTCATTCCAGTGTAAACAGCCCATAGCATATGAACAGCAGCTTTGGAGGGTCACATGAGACTTGCTGCCTAGGAGCAAAGGACTGAGGGAGGGAAAACAACTGTTTAAGATAAAAGATGGGAGGGAGAGTCAGGAGGCTTTGCTGTTGCAGGGTAACAGATAAAAGGAGAGGGGTACAGAGGTATTAATGTCTTTAAAAGAAACTGAAAAGAGCAGTGAGCATTAAACAAGATAGTCTAGAAAATCAAACAACTGTGTGGATGAACCTGTAAGACCAAGGCCTCATTAGTATTCTCCTGCATATATTTAATTTTTGTTTTGGTAAAAAATGATCAAAAGTTTTAATTGTCCTGTGTTGACAATTTCAGCCATTTGCAAAACAGGCAGGAGCCTCTGGAGCATATCCTCTCACCTCCCCACCCACCTCCTACCACAACACAGTGACACCCTCCCCGTCCATGATGCACACACAGTCACCAGGTAGGATGGCTGGGAGCTGGTCCTGTCCTAGAAAAATAGGTCTTTTTGCTTGTGTGTTTTTTCTATTATTTGAGCTGTGTTTAGCCCCAGATTAGCCAAGAGAATGAACCTTACATGGTGGGGAAAAAAAGCAGGGTCCGGCCATGCATGTTTTTGAAAGTACATTTTGAAGCTAAAAAGCCCATTAAGTAAAACTACCATCTTTAGCTGTGTAATATTTGGGGTGTTTCATCATTACTGTTTATAACTTGCAGAGACATAAACCTGTTAATTTTCAATATCTGCTTTTCATCACTAGAGCTCTGCTTTCTGCTCCCAGCTGTTGTAGAACAACAGCTGAAATATTTAAATTTGAGGAAGGGCTGGGCAGGGGAGAAATGCCATTCTTCAAGCCAGATATCATGGGAAGTTTCCTTTGTGTGGTAAATCAACCTGAAAAATATAACAGTCATGCATGTATAAAATAAAGTCATTGAGTGCAAAAAGAAATTCTCTTGAATCTTGTTTGCTGTCTCCCTAAAAAGGAGGGAGCAGTTGATAGAAAAAAAATAGAGCAGAAAGATGGATATGTGTATGTCAAGTGATGTGATGTCTTTGATCAGGAAATTTGCATGCTGCAAGCTCACCTAGCGGGGCTTTAAGAGCACCATCACCAGCATCCTTTGGTCCAACTCCTTCACCTTCCTCTCTTGGAATCACAATGGGACAAACAGCTAACTTTGCCAGCCCACATGGTGAGTTCTTTACTGGCAGGTTTATATGTAGTGACAGGGAGGGCTGATTTGCTTCTTAAAATTAAGTCTTCCAGAGCAGACCTAAGTTAATGGAGAAAAATTCATGGTTTGTAATTGGCTCAAGTAGCTGTTTTCATATATGTGAGTGTTAATTGTTAACAGTAGTCAAAAGTAGCTGCATGGCATGTTGAGGTGTTCCTAACATGTTAAAAATTGACTCTCAGTCACTCCTTTCTGCTTACTAATGTAGGGAAATTCAATGTGGTCTTGTAGCAGAACAGTGGCTGCAGCTTTTAATGAACATTTTCTTTTGTTAGATTAGTTAGTGGATTTTCACTGCTTACATTTCCTGGAAAAATAACTGGAACAGGTTAGAAATTCACATACTTGCAATTTGAAAATGCTGTCAAAGCCTGGCTGGTTTGGCATATCTGTGAGCAACCTGCCTTTTGGTTGTTTCCTTTATTAATTTGGTTGGTTTTTTTGGAAAGCTGCCAAAACAATTCTTTGTGTAATCACAGTGCATTGGAAACTGTTCTATAGGATCACAACAAATGAACAGTTCAGATGGTAATTTCCACACATCAGTTTGACTGTTGAGATGAACTACAGGGTAGGTTTAAGGTTCTGATCAGTCTGTAGAGCAGAGATACCTTTGCAGCAATAACTGTAACATTCTGAATAAATAAGGAACTGTCTGGTTGAGGCTTCCTTTGCTAAGGAGCAATAGAAGTCCAAATCTGTAGGCAAGAGCTCCTTTTGGTTTAGAACCTATTACTTGTTGAACATGACAATTTTTCCTTAGCATTCTACTATTTAAAAAATACAGCCTGGAAACCCTTGAAATCTGTGTCTTGACTTTTACTCTCTGCCCCCACTTGTGTGTTTTGTATGATTATAAAAAGTAGTCTGAAAGCTTGCAGGCACTTGAATGCTTTACAGATTTTGGTAAGCCTCTTTTAGATTTTTCTATTAGAAAGCCTTTTACTTTTTAAAGAAATAATAATGGTCTTGTAACATCTGTAGGTACCATAGACCCAAGCTCACCCTACACCATGATGTCACCCAGTCAGCGTGCAGGGAACTGGCCGGGATCTCCCCAGGTCTCTGGTCCATCACCAGCAGCACGGATGCCTGGAATGTCACCAGCCAATCCTTCCCTTCATTCACCTGTCCCTGATGCCTCTCATTCCCCACGAGCTGGAACAAGTAGGCTTCTTTATCACTGTTACAACTGTGAAACACTCATGTTTAATATTTCTAGTTGTGTTCTTTTTGGTAGTTCTTGTGTTGGTGTAACAGTCCTTACTGTCCTTGTGCAGTAAAATGTCTAAGGAAATGAAGCCTTGATTCTGTCCTACTTCAAATCTTCAATAACAAATTGGAAAAGTGAGCTAAAGCATACAGCATAAATGTCAGCAGGATTGATGATAGCTTTTCTTGCAGTGCAGAAATCAGTCTGAAACTATTGAATTCCATGACTAAGAGAAAAGTCTTCAGAGTGAGAGCAATGATAGGCACATTTGCCAACCCAAATACTAACTTTTCACATCATAGATTTGTAATGCTGCTCTTGCACGACTGATTTAGCCATCTTTACATCCCATTGAGTTTGTTGTGCAAACCTGCTGTCTGCTGGCATGCTGCAGAAAGAGGAAAAGGGAGGAGGATTTTAATGTTACTGAAACTCTTTGCATGGGTTCAGGGTCAAAACTAATTCCTTGTCTGTCTGATGCCTATCACTAGGCAGGCAAATTCTTAAATAAGAAGCATTGAGCTTTGGTCCAGAGGACTTATGAATAGAGATCATTGAAGTGAACATATATCTAATGTTTTAGCTTCAATCCTCCCTTACTGCAAGTCCTTTTGTCCCCACAGGTTCCCAAGTCATGCCAACAAGCATGCCTCCACCTCGGAAACTACCTCAGCGCTCTTGGGCTGCATCCATTCCTACAATCCTCACCCACAGTGCCTTGAATATTCTGCTCTTGCCCTCTCCTACCCCTGGGCTTGTGCCAGGACTAGCTGGCAGCTATCTGTGCTCCCCTCTTGAGCGATTCCTTGGGTCAGTGATTATGAGGAGGCATCTTCAGAGGATCATTCAACAGGAAACGGTAGGGTTTCAGTTTGAATGGACCTGTGGGTATGTGACTGCTCTGTGTCTTTTAAATCAGGCATTTACTGCAATGCTTCAAATAAAATAACTGCTGTTAGACTTGTGCTATTCTTCTGATTTTTACCATCTAAAATGTCAAAATTTAGAGAAATCTTTTAGTTCCACTTCTTTTCCACACAAATTAGATTTGGTCAGGTGAAATTTGGTAATTGTTAAAATAGCAAGTCTATGACCAAGTTTCAGATCTAAGTCTGTGACCAAGTATGTGATCTGAGTTTCAGATGCTGTGGGTTCTTTGGGTTTAGCATGTCCATTGGGAGTTTACTAGAACAGCCACAGGGTTACTGTGGGTAGCACTCCTTGGCAGGATTTCCAGAGAAGTGAGTTACTAGTTAATGTTAACTACTCGTTCAGGAATGTTATCTTAGAGTTTGGGACAGACAAATGTGCCTCTTCACTTCTATGGCATGGGTTCAGTGACAGAGAAAGAAGACAAGTCTGGCATAAGCTTAATTAATTCTCAAGGCAATTTTACCTGTATTAAAATATCATGTGTTTGTGTGAGTTCATTCCATTTAATTAATGACTAATTGACTGTGAATCTCCTTTTTATTCAGCTACAGTTAATAAACTCCAATGAACCAGGTGTCATAATGTTTAAGACAGAGGCACTGAAATGCAGGGTTGCTCTCAATCCCAAAACCAACCAGACCTTGCAGCTGAAAGTAACACCTGAAAATACAGGACAGTGGAAATCAGAGGAGTTACAAGTTTTGGAGAAGTTTTTTGAAACAAGGGTATGTACTGAAATCAAGCTGAAATCATGTTGATGTTTACATGCTTTGCTTTTAATCTCTGGTGTTGTTTTGAGTGGTCCTGCTGACTTTCACTGGCATGTGTAAGAGCTGCGAAATATCAAACTGGCAGCTGTGCATGCTGGTTGCATATTAAATGAGATATTTATTATCTAAATAGGCACTACTAAATAGTGTCTTTCTTTAGGTTGCAGGACCACCTTTTAAAGCAAACACCCTGATAGCCTTCACCAAGTTACTAGGGGCTCCCACACACATCCTCAGGGACTGTGTACACATCATGAAACTGGAGCTGGTAAGTCATCTGTTCTATTTATTTAGTTCACCCAACTTTGGTTGTTATATTTTTGAAAAAAAGCTGATCTGTTTTTATCTAAAACCACACAATTACTCTAAATGTATACATAAGTTATTTAATGTTATTGGAGAAGTTTTAATTTGCTACTAGCTTTCCTGGAAATGCTCAAAATTTCCTTTTAAAGGAAATTTAAATTTCCTTTAAACTGATGATTCTAAGGAGCTGCAGACATGTTACAACAGGCACATGCATAGACTGACCAGAATCTTTCTGATTGTGTTACTGTGGTCAGTTCTTTCAGAGTTACTCTGATTTCTCTAAACCTGGCAATGTCTTCAGGTTTAGCTAAAGAGGCACATTCTGCTTTGTGGTGCTTCCCTGCTTCATAGCTGTGTATGTCACTGACATGAGAACTTTGCTGTTCTTTCTCTGTGCTGCTCTCTCTGAGCAGTTCCCTGACCAGGCAAGTCAGCTGAAATGGAACGTGCAGTTTTGTTTAACAATCCCTCCCAGCGCTCCACCAATTGCGCCTCCGGGAACACCTGCTGTTGTGCTGAAATCCAAAATGTTGTTTTTCGTAAGTAGAGCTGTCTGTTTTAAAATTCTAACCTTGCATGTCTCTGAGATCATCACAAGTTTGTAGCAAAGCATAAGCCCACTGTATCTGACAGCTGTAATAGCTAAAAGTGTTGTGCTGTTTGGAATTCTCAATTTGCTTAGATATCTTTTGTAATGAGTTCGGTTCATATTCCTACTCTCCTTCCTACTAAAGCACAGCAACTCCTCGTGTTTTGTGTTCTTGGAGAGATGTTGACAGTATATAAAGTTCAGCTCCCTCTGGGCTGCATCTTCAAGTGCTCCCCTTGTGGGTGTTTAGTTGTTCTTTGAGGCACAAACCACCTAGATGGGTAAAGTGCACATCAGGGTGCCGGGAGAGGAGAGAGGGATGAGATGTTCAGAACAAATCTACATTAGTGTTGTGCCCGAGGCAATGCTCACTGTGGGGTGCTTTTGAGAAGACAATAGTCTCCACCTGACTGATAATTTCTCTGTTGCAGAATTGATGTCTGAAAACAGGGGAGTGGGAGTACATGCTGTCTGTAGGCCTGGAGTGTTTATCTGTATCAGAAGTTGCACTGAAGTATATGGTCATTCAATTTAACACACTTTTTGGGTTGTTTCCCCACAGCTTCAGCTAACACAGAAAACAACAGTCCCACAGGAAGCTGTTAGTATTATTGTCCCAATTATTTATGATATGGCTTCGGGTACAACGCAACAGGCTGACATTCCCAGGCAGCAGAACTCTTCTGTTGCTGCTCCAATGATGGTTAGCAATATTCTAAAGAGGTTTGCTGAACTGAATTCACCACGACCAGGTACTGTACATGTCCAGTAGATATATTCTCTTCACCCAGACATCTGTGACAAATCTCCAGTGTAAAACTAAACCTCTCTTAAGTCTGAATTCTTCTTGGTTTCTATCTTACTTCTTTAGTGATTACAAACTCCTGATGTGACAGGCAATACATAATTAATAGGAAGTACTGGCAACACAGCAGAAGGTTGCACTGATGATTCAGGCTGGGTTTTGCTGTTCTGCCCAAGTGATAGAATGCACCCACCTCTTGTTAGCCCAACTCTTGCTGCTCAGTAAGAGTCACACTTCTTGACAAACGGGCCTAGAATGAGTCACAAGAAATATGCCATGGCCAAGTGTCAGTTTTCATGGTTAATTATGAAGTTACTCAGCTTAACAGTAGCATGTAAAGGGATGTTAAAATAGTTACCAGAATTTGTCCACGTGCTGTGAATGATTTAAAACTAATTGCAGTGGTTGTATACTCCTTTGTCAGTGTGTCCACTAGCAGAGGTGCATACAGTTCTGTCCACCAGACGTGTTGTGAAGTGTTTGAACTAGGTTGTTCTGAGTGTTCATTGGTCTGTAGGTAGTGCACTGTGAGCAGCATTGTGCTTTGCTTTCCCTCTTGTTTGTCATACCTTTTATTTTTCTTTTGTTATCTAAAACATGGAAGAACAGTGGCAGGTTCTTTGGGCAGCATGTTGTCTGTAAGCAGTGGTTTGGGGTCCTAGTACACAGATGGCTCATAAGAGCAGTAACGTTCAGTTCTGATAAGAACATGCTTTTTCCAGTAACCCAGTGAATAGATTGAAGTTGTGAATCCAGAGGTTGACTCCTACTTCTCTTTTGTATTATTATTCATCTCGTTGTTATGCAGTAATTTTAACTATGCTTGATGGATTATTTCAATTGGTAGAACATGAGCAATGTTTACCTTAAATTGGTGTGGATATGCATTCATTTCTGAAACTTGTGATGGGATTTAAATTAATATGCACTTTCTGTTTAACATGTAGTAATAGTGTAGGTAAATAGGAGAGAAAATAACCTTGAGGGCATGTGGAGTTCCCTGTAGGAGTTCTGTATGTGGAAAAGAGCTGTTGTTTGTGTAGCACTTTTATTTCAAAACATATTAACTAAACTTCAGGTGTTGCTTTTGGAAGGTGCTTCCCAAAGAGTTCCCCTGGTGTGGGGAAGGGTAGGTTCTTGCTTTGCTGTTTGTTAGTGCCCTGAGTTGTGCTTTAAAGGAAACCCTCCACAAAATACCACAGGCAGAGCAAGTAACTGTCAAAGCTGCTCTGGAGATGCGTGGTGAGATGTTTTCTGATGGTCACTAGATAGATCAAAGTGGACAATTTTTGTTTGTTGTGCAAGTTTTGAAGCAGTTTTGGAGTCCAGTACAGGGAGCAAAATATAGATGGGGGAAAAAAAGCATAGGAAAAGCATTGGAGCCACAAGCAGAACCTTGTCCAGGCAAAGGAAAATGTAGCTGGCTGAGCAGAGGAAATTTCTAGTAGTCCTTCCTCTAACTTCCAACAGAAAGAATGAGTCTATATGACTTTACTTATTTCCACCATCACCCAGCAAAAGTAGGATCTTCCCTGAGAACACTTGAAATGCAATTTCCTCTGTTCTTATTGTCAAAACATACATTATTATAGCTGATCAAAGAGAACAAGAATACCTTCTTTTCTTGACCATTGAAAGTTGATAGGAGAGCCAACAGATGAAAGTAGATAGCTGGGAGACTTAAAACAGCAGGACATGGTAGATCCCAGATGTGTGTCCTTTGTCGTCTGATGCTCCTCTCTCTTCTGCTGCTCCTGTGCTGTACCCAGGATTTTCCTGACTTTCCTACCTGTTAGCTCTCTGCTGCACTAATTGCAATCTGCTTGGTTAAGGGAATTTTTCACTATTTGAGTCAGGAAGGAGCAGGGCCTCCCATTGTGCACAGCTGATGTTACTGGCACTGTCATTGTAACCTGGAATCAGTGTTGCCTTGTTCTGGCTGTATCTTTTTTACCTTTCTCTCTTTGTGAGAAAGTATTTTGTATTCAGCTTAATTTTCCTCTTAATAAAATGGTAGTGCCTGAAAAGTAAGTTCTTTTGAAAGAGTTTTCTTTTCAGATCTGTGGGCAAACACATTCTGCTGTGTTTAACAGTAAAGTGTTGACTCATTGTGAGTACACATTGTCTAAGACCACTTTACCTATGCCTCCGTGGGAGAAAATACTTTACTTTGGGGAAATACTTGTACAAACTGAGAGGAAATCAATGCCCTGCAATAATAAGCTTAAACTTGAGCTGTAAGTCCAAGACCTACAGTATGTAGTGGACATCAATCTGGTAAGGAAAATAAAGTCCCTATGGATGCTGGAGGTGACCCTTAGAGAGGAGATCAAGGGACTCATGATGATTCTTAAAGCACTTCACAACTAAACATTTTTCAGTGATGCAGTGGATGGTATTTAGCCCAGATTTGTAGCTTTGATATGATAATGACTTGCCCAAAATAATCTTGGGAATCCCTAGTCTGGCAGTTAAGATTAATGCATCCCAACAGGCTGTGCTCTTATCTCTCTGCTCATACTGTTGCTCCTTCAGCAGCAAAATTCAATGTCTTCTAATTGATATTTCTTGAAATATGCAGGAAAAATTCAGCCCACGGTGACCAGGGTACAACAGTGGCTACTAATTGTATTCTCTTAGCAGGAAATAGTAGATGAAAATCACAGCTGCCTGTTGCTTCATCTTTTGTTGTTCTTCTTTAACCCTTTCGCTTCTGTTGGTTTTAACTTCTTTAAGCTATTCAGAACATGTGTGTTTTTGTCAACAAGTGCTATTTAAAACTTGGGGTAGCTGTGGCTGGTTTTTCCTCTCAGTATTGAATCTCAGCTGTTGGAAACAGAAGTCCACCTGCTCTGTATTTTATTTTGCAGTTTGGATGTCAAGGGTAGAGCCAGAGCAATTTGGTTGAAAGAAACAGATTCCTGGCTGTTGCCCAGTCTTGGAATTAGAAATGTTTCCAAGACTAAGCTTAGGACAGAAAACATCTTCCAGCTGTTTCAGACTTGAATCTTTCAAAATGTTTCGTTTCTGCTTGTAATCAATAGAAATAAAACTTGAAAAAGTTGGGTTATTGTTTTTTTGTAAGATGAGGTGCTCCTAATTAATAACATACGGAAAAAATCGGACCACAGTCCATGTGCAATCAATTCTAGCATAGATTCAATCTGACATTCAAAAGCAATTAAAAGTTAAGAGCTACTTGCAATTCCACCAGCAACAAGAGCAGTCCTGCTGGGAAAGCTGGAGCTCCTTCCGCTGGTAGCTCCCACAAATGCTGGAGGTTGCTGGGGTTTGGGAGTGGCAGCCTCTGCACCCTGGGCTCTGCCCTGGGGGCTCAGTGAGGAAGGGCTGTGGGTGTGGGGCTAACCTGTGTCTTTTCCCTGCTCCAGAGTGAGGAAGGGCTGTCCGGGGCGCGGTGCTAACCTGTCTCTTTTCCCTGTTCCAGGTGAATGCACAATATTTGCAGCCGTTCGTGATTTGATGGTTAATCTTACGCTGCCCCCTGTGGGGCGTCCCTAGACACTTTTAAAAGAAGGCTGAAAGTGAGACAAAACAGCAAAAAAAAAAAAAAATTAAAAAAATAAAATAAAGCCTTCAGTTAAAAGAGGACGTTTTAATTTTACCTTTTTTTCTAAGAGCTAACTATAAACTGGCAAACTTTCAGGGATGCACTTTCATCACATGAGTATCACCACGACTTTTGTATAGTGCTGTTGTATAGTGTGTTTTAATGGGAGACACTTCAGACTAGGTAATAGATTGAAGTATCAGCTTGCTGGTAATAGATTTAATATTCTGTTTTATACTATAAAGATTATGAAAATGCCAAACTTGTTTGTTTTTTGGTTTTTCTTATGTTTTGGTGTAATAGTCTTTTTTTAAGGCAGGTCTGTCATTTTTGAATACTGTAAAACTGTGACAAACTTTATATTGAAGCTGTATTTTAATATGACTGCTTTGAATCCTTAAGCAATTTATTTGGGCTTGTTGTAAACATGTCCCCAAAAAGCAATATTTAATAAACTGGATTAAAAAATCTTAAACTGGATGTTGTATCATCTTAAACTTTATTCCTCTCCCCTGTAGCCACTGATCAGATCTCTTATGTTCACACTTCCTGCACTGTCTCTGTATGTGATCTTGGTTATACATACACACACATGCTGCTAACTTAAAAACCCAAACAAATCTTTATTTATTTATCCTCTGGGTTCCATTTGTTCCAAATCAGAGCAGAACAGAGTTTGTTCATTTTCCTGGTTGTAAAAATAACCAGTAACTATTTCAAATGGCGCTTCATTTCTTATAGCAGGAACTACATCTCTTCTGTCCCAAAAGCAAGCCTTAGTGGAAGAAAGAACCTTTTGTCATCTGCTATGTATTCTGTAATAACAGGCTCTTGTCTTATTGTAGAGGCAGGTAAGGTAGAAGCTAGACCTGCTACCACAAAATTGGAGAGGCTGATCCAAAAAAGAAACAACCTCACACATAACTTCCTGAATTGGATATTTGTAGTTAATTTTGTCAGTCATGACTGAAGGCTCTTGTAATTGAAAAAAATATCTATCCTTAGGAGTTACTCTATCATTTAACCATTGTCTTCCTGGATCAGTATTCTCAAATTTTTATGGAGGTAGTTTTGTGACTTTCTACAACAGTGACTTTCAGCTGTGCTGCCTCCCTTGCCTTTGCAGAGCTCTGGCAGCTCCCTGCTTAGCTGAAGCATGCTTTAAACTAATTTTAAATATCTTTAGGTGAATGTATTCCAGCCTGCCTTGCTATCTTCAAGGCTGCCCATTTTCCCTATGACTGTCACTGTGCTTCTTTCTCTGAACCTCTTGCTGCTAGAAATCACCTTTTGGTTGGTGCCTACCTCAGATTTCAGCCTTGGACCTGTGGTGTGAGAGTGAGCTCTGTGTCCCTGCTGCTCTCACCTGTGTGGATCTAACAGATGGTTATACAGCTTCTGCTTCTGAACAACAAAACCCATCCCCTGGAGTGAAAACCTGCAGTTTTTAAATGCTGCTGGTCAGTTGGAAAGAGCCCATATTTTTGCCTTTTTACAGCTAAACTAATGTTTTAAAATTGAGCAGTACCTGCTGCCCGTTGTGGGGAGGGGCAGGGAATGTTGAGTGTGGTGGCAGCAGAGCTTCAGCACTTGGAAATAAAAGGGAGGGGAGAGGCCTCCCCACAGGGCAGAGGAAACAAAACATTTAACTGCTGACAGATGGTTATGGACTGACACTCCAAATCTCACATGATGGGAAGGTTGAATTTTGTTTTATATTATACACAGCACTCATAACATACACCACACTTAAAACATTTCTCCTAAAAATTAAATTCTTAAGGTAAGCCCTACTAGTAAAAGAAAGCATTTCCCGCTCACCAGAGACACTTGTTCCTTTCAAAGCAATGACTGTCTTTACAATTGCACTTTTAAGTTTTGTTTTCCATGTGTATTTACAACTTCAGTTTTAAATTTCATTTTCCACGTGTTCAGTCCCTTTTTCTGGCAGCCAGATCATGTGACCACCTGCTGCATTGGGACTATTTATAGATTTCTTCCTTATGGTGGATTTCTTTGTCCATTTATTTCACTGAAAGTGCTGCAGTGACTCCACATCCTTCAGTATTTCTAGAGATTTCTAAGTTCCTGATCAACCCACCTGTGGGACAAGGATGAGTTACTGAATGATTGAATTATAGAGAGGAAAAATAGTTGTTCTGAGCTGAGCCACAGCTCTGGCTTAGAAATGTTAGCCAGTGTCAGATGGAAACACATTTTACGTGTCCGGAAAGCCATTCCCAATAGCAGCCATAGATTTTGTGGCTTTCCAGATAACAAATACTGGTCCTGTCAAAGGTTTCCTCGAGATAGAAAATAGAGAAGAGACTTTTTTGAGCCCTGCAAATACTGCAAGACAAAGAGTGGAGTCAAGGTGAGGTGATGGGGGGTTTTGGTTTGAAACTAAGTTTTAATTCTTTGTTATCTTTCCACGTTTGAGTGTTCCACCGGTTGCCTTTGAGTCTGCAGATGTTTTTTTTTAACTGAGTTTACAAAGGCTGCAGGGAAACAAGTTCTAATGATAAACTGCTGAGACAAAATAAAGCTCCATAACACCAGAAGCTGTTTTTCTTTACGAGCTGCAGTTTGTCTTTAGGCATGTGCTCAGTTTCATCTGTCAGTTGGAAGTTACTGTGGTTCACAGGCATTTTAAAGCAAAATCTTCTGTATGAAAAATAGACTACTAGGAGAATATTTGGGCCATTTTAATCAGATCTTTGATTAGTCTGTCAAAGGTGACACAAAGGTGTCAAAGTTGTGCTACACTGGCCATCTCAGCTCAAGTGGTTATAGTTGTTCCCCTGGCCCAAATTTTCCATCTACCGCAGAATTTCAGAGGTTTTTAAGGTAAGAATGTATTTCAATAAATTAACGTGTAATTGAAATGTATTAACCATATGTAGCATCGAGGTTGTAATTACCGAGCTGTGACTCTGTGTAACCCCATAATAGCGATGTAATTGAGACTTTCACATTTAGATTAAATCATGCTGACTTCAAATACACGACGCTTTTCCGGAGGTGCTCCAGCAGCCACCGGGGGTTTGCTGCTCAGCGGGTGGATCGTTATTTAGGGGAATGTTTTTAAGGCTGAACTTTGGCTCCAGGAGCAGGTGCAGAGCTGCCCCCTCACTATGTGCCGCTCTCCCGCGTACTCCCAGCTCCTCACGTTCCTTCAGAGCAGGAATTAATTCTTTGGGAAATGACCCTGGTGGAGGCTCTGGCAGGAAGCGTGCGGCCTCTGCTCCGGGAGATAAGGGATGCTGAGAGGGAAGGGCTGGGTGAGGCTGTGCAGGGAAGCACGGATGCGGCAGCTTCAGCCTGGGCAGCCTCAATCCCTGCTGTGAAAAACGCCAATCACTTGGTTTTAAAATTTTAGAAGTTTAATAGTAATAAAATTGTTATAAAAATAGTAATACAATTAGAGTAAATAATAATTTGGACAAATTGAGTTAGGACAATATGAGACAATAGAGACAAAGAGGTACAGACGTCCAGGTACCTTTTTCTGGGCAGCACGAGCCCAAAAAAGGACACATGTTAACAGAGGATTAACCCTTAAAAACAATATCCTGTTGCATATTCATACATCTCATACATGATGCATAAATTCCATTCAAATACAGGATTCTGTCTGGTCATCGTCAACTTTTTCCTCTGAATCCTAACAGTTCCTTCAAGGCGGGAAGAAGTTCATTTCTTCTGATAAGAGGCAATAAATTCTTTTTCCCTGAAAGATTTCAGTGTCCTGTGGCTGCTGTCTCACTGCAAGTCCTTTCTTTAAAAAAAGTATCCTACATAGCATAGCTTCTATTTTAACATTTTGTTATAACTTAAAACTATATTTAACACACTACTTAAGAGAATTAATAGAGCATTACTTTCAAACACAACACATATAATATTCATTTTAACATGTGCGAAAAGCCAATATTAGATAAAATACGCATTTTTCACACTGCCCTAGAACAGGAGCTCGGAGGGGCCTCCGGAGCGCGGGAGGCACAGCCCCTGGAGCCGGGCTGCCGGAGAGCTCGGCTCACAGCCAGTGCTGCGGGAAACGTGTCCCTGCTGGGCGGGACCGGGCTCCCACAGCAGGGAAAGCGTCGTGCTCAGCCTTGCCACGGGCCGGTTTTGCTCCTCCTGCCATGCCCCAGCTCTACACGGGGCTGTGGAAGGGCTGCACTGAGGCTGTCAGAGCGCCGGGAGCGTCACCCGCGCCTGCACGGGCAGCGGCTGAAGGGGGAGCTCGTCAGAAATTACAAAAATGGGGGTGTGAAAGCTCCAGGGTGGGAAGGGGGTTGCTGACATCCCTGCCTGTGTTAGGGCAGGCAGCTCCCCGAGTTCAGGGCGTTCAGGCAAGAAGGGGTCCCCTGCCTCTCCTGAGCCCCACACGGGGATGTGCCTCCCTCATGGATGTCGTGCCTCTCTCATGGATGTCCAACCCCCCTCAGGAGCACGGCAGCTGATCAGAAACAGACGAGAAGTCCTACCCACCCTCGGGAACCCTGCCCGTGGCCCTGAAGAGCTCAAATCTCCACATTGACATGAGCTGGTGTGTGTGGACAGGGAGCCCCATCTCTCACCTTCTGCGCCCCGGGACCCCCCGGCCTGCCCAGGGCGCTGCTGGTGCTGCGGCCCTGCCTCACTGCACAACGCTCCTTCCTGCACATTTATTTCTGGGGCTTCCTCCGTGATGAGTACGCTGCTGAAAGCAGCTGGCAAGCTGGCAAAGCAGCATTTAAAAGAGACAGAGAAAAGCACTCCTGTCCTTAGGAGCTGATTTCGCAGCAGAAGGAGGGGGTGGCTGGGGAGCTGCAGGCCAGGCTGGGCCTTGCTGTGCCTTCAGCACAGATCTCTGTGATGTCGATCCCAAAAAGCAGGGACAGATCCAGCCTGGCACAGGGCTGGGAGCTGTGGTGCTGCCTCTGGGGCTGCTCTGCACGTGAGCTCCCACCTTACTGCTCAAGGTTACAGAGAAAGGAGAGGATAGGATAGGACAGGATAGAATTGGATAGAATTGGATAGGATAGGAAGGGACTATTTCAGTTAGACAGGACCAGCAAGGATCTTTTAGTCCAACTGCCTGACCAATTCAGGGCTGACCAAAATTTAAATCATGTTGTTAACGGCATAATCCAAATGCCTCCAAATGCCTGGCAGGCTCAGGGCATTGACCACCTCTGCAGGAAGCCTGTCCCAGCATTTGACCATCCTCTTAGTAAAGAAATGCTTCCTGTTGTCCAGTCTAAATGTCTCCTGACAGTGTGGGTTTGAGCCATTCCCATGCATCCTGTCCCTGGATCCCAGGGAGAAGATCTCAATGCCTCCCTCTCCATTTCCCCTCCTCAGGAAGCTGCAGGGAGCAATGAGGTCGCCTCTCAGCCTCCTCTTCTCCAGAGGAGACACGCCCAGAGCCCTCAACCTTCCAGCCTTTACACCAGCTTTGTTGCCCTCCTCTGGACACATTCAAGGTTTTCAACATCCTTGTTAGACAGACAGGCCCAACACAGAGTACAATGGGAAAATCACTGCTGGCACCTCACTGTGCCATGGCTGGAGCACCCCGGGATGGGCTCTGCACTCCTGGCTGCTGGAGCAGCACTGACTCCCCCCAGTCCCTTTCTGCAGGGCTGCCTCCAGCCACCCCTCTCCCCCTTGTACCTACGAGGCCTCTGCTTGAGTTGCAGGAACTTGTCATGGTTTCCACATCCAGCTGGGAAACCACATGGTTCACCATGCATGTGCCCCCACAGAAGCTACTCCACAAGCTGACACTGGGATTATCCCACTGGTGCTGTGGAATAACACTCTGACTTGCTGATCTGTGTAAACATCAGCTAGTAGGACAGATACATCTTGTTTACTTACATCTGTGCTCTGTCCTCCCATCAAAAGGAGGACAAGGACAAGGCAAAGAAAAGAGGTGTTTGTGTACGTGTGCCATCAATGATCTTGAAGAAAAAAAAGGAAAAATGGATGTATGCTTTAATTCCTTGGACAGCCTGTAAAGCTGACTGATACCTAGGGATTTAGCTATGTGAAAATAGCTATTTTGACAACAGTACTGTGTGAGAATTGAAGTGTAACTCCAAATACTACTGAGACATCCTCTCCCCACACTGAAGCAGCTGCTTAAGCCTAGCTCAGTCTTTCTTGGCTGTCACCTCAGTGCCCAGAGGAGAGCTGCCAGCTCCAAGCTGAGACTTAACCCGTGTTTGAACCCAGCTCTACCCTCTCCACCTGCTTTGCACTCAGAGTTCAAGTTTTCCAGTTCAGCTCTCGATTAAGGTGTCAGGACACCACACCAGAAGCTGCTCAGTGGCTCTCCCAGCAGCTGCTGCTGTGGAGAAGCAGCCTTTGTGTTCTCCACCATCACAGAGCTCCAGCAGCCAGCCAGGAGTCGGCTGGGAACCCAAACTCAGACCTTGGCTTTTGCCAGGCGACGCTTGGCCCCTGCAGTGGTCCCACTGTTTTCAGCTTGGCAGGAGTCTCCAAAGGGTGGTCTCTGGGTGTGCTTTCCTCTGCAAGTTAAAGGGGGCCAGGTAGGGGAGTCAGGCTTGCTGCAGAAGCTGCAGGACAGCAAGATCCCTGGCTCTGTGTGGGACTGCTCCAGTGAGATCCCTGCAAGCTGAATTGGCTCAGAGTGGGTGTGGAAGCGTTTGGGTGTGAGTCAGTCAGGGATGTTTGTCCCAAGGGCCTACAATGGGTCCTGTCCCTCTCACTTTGCAGTGTAGGCACAGTCCCACCCTTTCACAAAGCTCCAAGATGAATGTACAGGCCTAATATGCACATTCAGGGTAGCTCTGGATGCTTGGAAACAATAAATTCCTTATGATTTCTATGGGCTGGAATTTACCTTGGCAGCAAGTGTTGAGCTGGGTAGTGCCTTTCCTTTCATGGTATCTCACAGACAGGGACCAGGGCAATCTTCAGAAATAAATTAATTCTTTTCTATGCGCTAGGTGCCCAGGTCCATCCACAGTTGGTCATAGTCAACTCCAATTCATTTTAGATTTGAAAACACACTTGATAGCTGTGGAATAAGGTTTGTAAATTGCTTTTCTTGACACACTTTTGCATTTGTTTTTCTGCTTTGTTTTGTTGCAGATGGGTGCCTTAAAAAAACCCAGAGTTTGCCTACACACCTCCTGCCTCTTGCTCGCTGCACAGCTTGGCACAGCGTGGTACCATCCATGTGCAGCTCTTACCCAAGAGTCAGCTGCTCAAACAGGGAAAGGTTTCTGAAGATTTTCAGGGATAATGTTGAAGGAATCAACCTTTTATTCAAACACATTGTTGTTTGCAGCACGCAAATAGCACATCCTGGGCATCCTGGAAGAGGATTATTCCAGGTTGTTTAATTTAATTTCAAACTCCAGTGGCATTCATGGTGGGTAGTGACTGTGGACAGAGCTTACTGAGTCCCGAGGTGACCCATCAGCCATGCGGGTTTTGTTGTGCAGATTTACTTGGCTTGAGGGCAGATGAAAATTTTTGGGTCAGTTTGGTGGAGCACAGTAGCTCTCCTCCATCCTTTGAACTTTTAGGACTACAGACATCAGCAGAAAGTCACAGAGGTGACCCTGACCAGAGGATTTCCCAAGAGCCCTCTTTGCTTTCACAGCACACAGCACTGCACAGCCCCACAGTGTGCAGGGTGTTTGTGGGCAGCAGTGCCAGAGCTGAGCTCAGCACAGTCATGGCCCCGCAGGGGCACTGCTGCAGCTCTTCCCTTCTCCCCGGGGGACTGGAGACCTCAGTGAGCTGCAGTGTTCATCAGAAATGAGTTTCTTCTTCCTCATGGCCAAAGGGATTTGGGAGGGAGACACGAGATTCACTGTGCGCAGTGCAGAATGTGCCATGGCTCATACAGCTGTAAAAAGAAAATAAAACAAGAGGTTCTGCTTTGCATTCCATAAGAAATGTAAGACTGGCAGTGCCCTCCTGTGTCTCCAAACCCAGATCCATTACAGGCAAATGTGCTGCAAAATGCTGTTTATAAACTTGGCAGGCTGTGTCTTAATTACAGGCTTTTGCCTAAACTCCCAAGGCCTCCCTGAATCCCCAGGGAGAGAGGCTCATGGAGATCCTCACTGCTCTGAGCTTTGTGGTGCACTACAGAGATGAAGTCAGCCAGAGAAAGCTGTGAGCATGAGGTGATCTTTGTAAGAGTCCAAGAAAAAAACCTGTCCTTTTCCCATCTTGTTTCAGTCCCTTTGGGCAGAGTTAGGAGCAGAGTCAGGCAGCTGCTCTTAAGTTGTGATTTTAGAAGCATCTTGCTTCTTTCTTTGGCACAAAGAACAACAACAAAATCCACACAGCCTCAGCTCTTTCAAAGACTGATATTAAAGTTGAGGAGTGGAGGGAGCAGAGGGAGGAGATCAGCGGGGACTGGCCCAGAGATGCCCAGTGTCCTGCAGAGGGCTGGAGAGAGGGACAGCCCCTGGCTGCTTCCCCATGTCCTCTCTCCCAGCCCTGGTGCTGGCAACTCAGCAGGAGCCAGAATATCCCTCCTGCATTATTGCTCTTCAGTGGTTTCCATACCTTCATTTTTAACTAAAGAGATCAAAGTCTTACTGTGATTCTCTTCACTTTTCCAAATTTTCCTCCTTACCTGAATTGCATGGGCATTCAAATAAATAAATAAAAGTATTTTTATTTTTTACTCCTCCATCCCATCCCAAGTCTTTGCCAGGGTGTCCCAGGTTGCCAATGCAGGCTCAGCCCAGTTCAGGGAGTGGCAGAGGGCAGCTTACAGCTGATGAAATGAAGATCACCTGTGCTGTGCAGGAACAAGTCAGCCCTGGAGAATTCATTCACGTGTCCTCCTGAGTGAGGGATGTCCTGAGCAACAATGTCCTATGTAGGAATACTTAATTCCATCAGAATAGTCTTGTCCATTTGTGCTACTCCAATGCTGGCAATAGCTGCAAATTAGAAAGGACTTTTTGAAGGATTGGAGTGCAGAGGCTACAATGCTTCAAAAAACAGAAACATGGCCAAAGCCAAATTTTAACAGAGACCAGAGAAGAAGAGCTTAAGGAGAAAAAAAAATGGAGTTGAGAATGCATATGTGTTTATTTTGCAGCTCAGATTAAGCTGCATGTTACAGGGAAATTCATAAAGGAATTTGTCAGTATTTAAAGATTTCCGCTTTTTAGATTATTTTCCCCTCTGCCAAATAGTTAATTTAGGCTACAGTAACCAATTACTCCCACACAGTGCTGGAAATGATGGCAAGTAGGACTTGTTTCACCACTTCCAACTATCTGAATATTTCAGCAGCTGTGGAATTTTTAAAGAATCAGGTCTGTGGTGTGGAAGTGGCTGAACACAGTGTGGAAAGTAGAAATAAAGGTGATTCCTGTGCTGAGGATTTCCTGGGGACCTCTGGGTTAACAGAAAAAAAAATCAAACAAAGAAACAAAACAAAAAAGAATAAAAAATAAAACCAAACCAAACAAAAAAAAGGGGGGGGAAGGGAGCAGAGGAGGAAGCAAACTGCAGACTGGTTGTTTGTGCTGTTCCAGTCTGGACAGTCTGTCCCAGACAGGAAGCTGGTCTCATGACAGGATCATGACTGCAGTTGTGACATGTCAGGGGCTGCTTTCCAGAGGGATGTTCCTGGGATGGAGTGGTTTGTCTGGCAGCTATCCCCTCACCAGGAGCACAGGAGACTCCAGCTCTGCCCTGGGATGGCCGGGGAGGCAGAGCTGGAGGGAGCACTGCCCTGAAATCACTTTCTAAAATTTCAGGCTTCTCACTGCTGGTTTGGGTCCTGGGGAAGTGAGGAGTCAGCCCCTCTGACTCCCTGTGTCTCCCCTTTAGTGCTGACTCTTCCATTCCCTTGGATAAAACATGGCACTTAGGGACAAAGGTGAAATTAAAGTGACCCTTGGTTGGCACTGAGGCTGTTACACTCCAACAGCACTATTTGTGTCCTGCCTATTTTCCTAATTCACTTGTGCTTATTTTTGATGGATTATTTTGTTTTTCTCCAGAAGTAATACACATCAAAGACAGCTTCTGGTCAGCATCACCTGTGGGATGATAGTGGTATAGGCACAGTTTTCCTGCAGATTTTTTTCCTGGACATCTTTTTTTAGGTGGATGTATTCCTGTTCATCTTCTGAGTTCATAAATCCTCATTTTTACAAAATATTGAGCATACTTTTTTTTTCAGTCTTCTTTAAAATATGGAAATAGCTTAACAATATTTTCACTTTTTATTAAAAGTACTGTTTTTAATGGGAGAGAGGAGGCTTCTCCCAAGGTTTCATTTGTAAAGACCCATATAACACCATGTGTGTGCATGCAAACATGCAGGAAGGAGATCAAAACCATTTCATATATAGAGAAAGCTTATCTTAGTTTGTGCTTTTTCCAGTTAAGCCTCCTCACCCCATCTGCTTCTCTGCATGACTGACAACTGATTGCACTTCCTATTTCTAGCCTGTTTTCCTGTCAGGTTATCCAGAGCTGCTGCCATTTGGGTGCCACCAGGTTTCTCTGGGGAACATGACCCCATTCAGCCATGGAGCAGAGCCTCCCTGCTCTCAAGGAATCCACCACAGCTTGGACACAGCTCCCTGGAGATTTCCAGTGGGAAGAGCAGCACATTCACCGTGTGGCAGTGGTGGTTCAGCTCATCTGTCCCAAAGGAGTCAGAGGTGCTCTGAAGTTGGCAGCTCTGCTATGGGTAGCACCGGCAGCAGGATGTGGCTGCCTCTTGGCTCTGCAGCCTGCAGAAAAGTTGGGATGGGCTCATGTAAAATAATTGGTACAGCTGTTTTTATGTATTTTTCCTTTTTTTTTTTCCTACAGCAGAGTCTAAAAGTGACAGAAATAATTAAGAACTGTTTTTTTCTTTCCAAGCTGGTGCTGTACCAGTCAAGATTTTGATTGATCACCTGCTGTAGGGTGTGGCTGGAGCTCCCATTTAGCTCTCCAGTGTTCCAAATGCTCTGACTGCAGCAGACTTTTTTTAATATCAATTGCTTGGGTACTTGGACCATGCCATTGAAAAGAAGTATTTAAATGCAGGTGTTGATCAGGTGAGTAGATTGGCAGCACTGAAGTAATTCAAGTCTGTGACTTTACAGTGCTGGCCATCAGCTACCGCTTAAAATATTGTGAATTTATTTACCTTAGCACTGCTTCTGTCTCCCTGGCTAATGAAAAGCATATGCTGACTAGATTAAGGACATGTAAATTTGTCATCACAAATTCATGCACTGGAGCATAATTAAGTGGAATTTGACTGCTTTTGTGATTTTGTGCAACCATCAATTTTGTTTCCCTTATGAAACATTTAAAACATTTTATGATGCGTACTCATGCCAAGAACTTAGCTATGTATTTTTGTTTATGTTGGGTGGCATCAACAACAACAATAAATTTGACTGCCAGAGTCCTTCAGTGTGAATCCATCCTTCAACAACAGAGGAATTTCTTTAAACTCTGAAAGCACATGAGCAAGGCAAGTCTCTATTTAAGGATGGGATTAGGTCTAGGTGCTGTCCTCAGCCACTGTAAAGTACAGGTGCAGTACA
This sequence comes from Camarhynchus parvulus, assembly GCF_901933205.1. Taxonomy (NCBI): domain Eukaryota; kingdom Metazoa; phylum Chordata; class Aves; order Passeriformes; family Thraupidae; genus Camarhynchus; species Camarhynchus parvulus. Next base: position 8,039,469 of record NC_044571.1, read on the forward strand.
TGCCTTTTTGACCTGTTCTAGAAAATAATTCATGACAGTTGTTACAGAGATCCAGGAGAATCTCTACACTTCCAGAGCACTGGAATTCCCATGCATTCCTGGTTTTAGACAGCCCCATCTCCTGCCTGCCACACACAGACACCATCTGTAGCAGCTGCTTTTCCAGCAGTTCAGGTAGGAGAGGGCACTGGAGCAAACTCTTTGGATGTTTGGCTTTGTGCCATCCATCAGTTTCTGCTCTGTTTATTTGAGAGGAGCGTGGCCACCTGGCCTTTCTGTCCCTGTCCCTGTCCTGGGCAGGCAGGACACATTGCACAAGCCTGGGCAGAATCACCAGGGTGGTGATTTCACACCATGAGCTGTAGGAGCCCTTTAACATTCAGTTCCTCCACAGCAATGCTCTGCACTAGTGGCACAACAGGACAGGAAATAAACTTCTGGGCTCCCCATTTTTTTCAAGTTTCCTTTGTTCTGACAGATTTGAATCTGATAGTTCCACTTTCTGTCTTCCTTGATCTTGCTCCATTTATGTCCTGCAATACTTGTGTGGAAATGTTCTCCCTGCTTCTACAAAGATGAAAATTCCTAAGAATATGGTTCAGGGCCTGCAGAGGAGAAAATAAAAAATGCAGGAGACTCCCAAACCCTCACTTGAGAAAAAAAAAAATTAGAGAACATTTGTGACTTTTAGCTCAAAGCATCCATTTCACCATAGCCAAAAATTGTGTCAGTATAGGATACAGACTGTCATTGTTTTGGAGGGTTTTTGTTTTGTTTTGAGGGATGCTTATTTCCTTACCTAGACTCTGGCAGGGTGCTTCTTAGATCCATGAAGAATGACCTATAAATCTCAGCAATCACTTGCCAGGTTGCTCAACATTTGCATTTCAATGTCATTTCTTCATTTCCACTTCCTTTTTTTAGACATAACATTTACACATTTCAGATCTGCTTTAGGCTTCTCTTGCCTGTGTGGTGCTACAGCTGCAAGAACTCTGAAAGTTGCCATTCCTGCCACAGAGAAGTCTGGAAAGTTGATGCAGGCACAAAGGCTGATTTTACCTCCCTCTGCCAGGTTTAGACTTTGGGGCATTATCTAGAAAAAGCATACTGACCCTTTAAGGAACCCTTTATTTTATGGCTTATTTTCTCTTTTTAACCTAAGTGTCAAAAGCAACACTCAGTCTTCAATTCTGACTCAGGATTCTCTCCTTATTCAGAGATTTCAACACTTCTTGATAACAGCTTAGGTGCACCCCAAGCTGAAGAGTGGACAACATAACACCAAAATCTGAAGACCCAGTCAAACACACATCACCCTTGGTGCCAGAGGCCAAGCTCCCAAATTAAAACTCCCTTTGGTGATCAGATCACTACTCCTGCAGCATCCTAAATCCCCAACAGCACTCTGTGGAGCCTGTCCCAGCCTGGTGAAAGCTGCTTGCTGCCAGATACTGCAAAACAACCCTCCTGTCCTTCTCACTTTGGGTACACAGGATCTCAATACCAGCTGTTATTTATTTTCCTTGCATCCCCTTCCTGCCTTGGCTTCTCCCTGTTGTCTTCCTTCCTTCACTTGACAGTTTCACTGCTTTCATCATAGTTCTGTGCACAAAACCTATGATCTCTGCCATATCACATAAATATTTTTACAATTTATATTCTTGGGGTGATTTAAATTTAAAGAGAACAATCAAGAGCAGGTCTGGTACTGTTGAAGGCACTTTAATTCTAATTAACTTAAGTATGAAAAGGCTATTCCTGTAATTGCCTGTTTGATTAGCAGTTATGGACCAATATTGTTGTATAATAAAATGTGTCTGGCTTTCCTAACTGAAACTGAAGTACAGGGCCTCTGGAGTGGTTCAAAATGCAGCCTGTGCTGCACAAAGCATTTGGTATTTAAGACACAGCACACATGACAGTGCTCAAAAGCACCTTTAGTACCAGCTGGAGGCCTACAGCCATGAGAAGGAACAAATGTGGTACTAACAGGAGAAGTGGGAATTGCAATTCGCCCTTCAAAGTAGTCTAAGACCAGCTTTAAAAAGTAAAATTGGAGCCTACAGCAGCAGCTGGGAGAGAGCTGACATGCAGAGACCATATCAATGGCAGGTCCTGCATTTAAACAAATTCTGCACTGCCAACTTCACACTGACTAAAATACAACTGTTAAATACTTACCATTAATTACACAGTCCCTTAAACAACCAGCTCCTGTAAAACTCTGTACCAGTATCTGAAGTGGACTGCTAATCTGATCAAACCTCTGAATCTACTGTTAGAGATGACAGAATTGTTATTTAGATACTGCACTGGGAATATTTAGATACTGTATTAGCAATAAATCTAATCATCATCATTGACATAATCATGTGTCCTACTTCTCACACCTGGCTGAGAGCCTTCCCTTGCCTACTTTGTCATGGTGTATTACAGCATGTCAGTAATTACATTCCTGTCAGAGGAACTGCCAGTGCAACTCTTCCTTTCCATCTATTGGTATCAATCATCCAGATTAACTTTAAATGCCATTAAAAGTGATTGTAACATATACTCAACTGGATTTCTTGGACTCAGGTAAACCTGCAATTTGCTCATTTCAACCTGAATCACTGTTCAGGATCTCCAAGACATGAACAATTTCAACACCCCCAATTCAGACATTCCCAGTAAATGAGACTAATTCAGTGAGAACATCTTTTCTGGAAGTGGAACAATTATCTCCTAATGGCAGGGAAAGTTCAGCACATTAGAGGGCAAGATGATAAAAAAAGTAGTTTCCATTCAAGCTCCCGTAAGTCTGGAAGAGCTCCTTTTACCACAAGAGCAAATGAGTTTCTAAGGAAGAAGTAGTTCTAAAAAAGACTCAAGCCAGAGATGAACCACTTGTTTTAACTACACTCACTATCTGGTTTAGGAAAACTCACAAAAGATTATTTTTCTTTTGAAGGACAGTTCGAACTAAACTGCTGCAGCCTTAGGGCCACTGTCACACTTCAGATGCTGTCACACTGCCCTGGTCAGCTGAACAAATCCTAAACAGAAGCATCCACATCTACAAAGCCACAAGGAATAAATGCATTCCAGAACAACTGTTCTTTGTTTTATTGAATGGTTGAAGCAGGACTATAATCCAGGTATACTTAAATCAAGTATTGGTCCACTCTTATCATCAAAAAGAACTTATTTTTTTTAATAATAGTAACATCAACACAAATGGAAGGAACATGAAGCATCATAACAGGAACTCTCAACTGTGACATTAGACCATGACCAGACTGGTGCTGCTTCAGGATTTACAGACTGCACAGCACAGAGGAGCCACACCAGTGTTAGCCACCTCCCAACCACTGAAGTTCTGGGGAAAGGATCCTTCTGTGTACAGCTCACCTCTGAGCCATCAGCATGAGATCAAAATGCCATTTATGCTACTAGAGTCCTAGGCTGACAGAAGTACTTCTATATTTAGTATTTTACTGAAGAATATTTACTATCCTCTCTGAAGTTACATATAACCATTATAAATATTTACATCGAGCATTTACAGCTGGTTCATAATATACAACACAACAATTTAGCTATAATTTTTGATCTTCCAGTGCAAAAGTTTCAAACAATATGTTGCTATCATAATTTCAGTTTATCTGGTTTGCACAGGCTGAGGCAGTACAGGGCATTTCAAAAACTCCTGTTACAAGATTTAAAAAAATGGAATGATGTCACTTTAATAACTATTACTCTGGGAAGTGTTGTTTTGGTTTTTTTAAACAAGCAGATTTCAATTTCTAAATCCTATCTGGTGCTACTACTAACATTTAAAATAGTCTCGAAAGGGGGAAAAATACTTAGAAATAAATACACCTTTAAAAAACTTCCACAATTAACCATATCAGAACATGTTTTCCACACAGGCTAAAGGAGACCTTGGTCTTCATCATCTTCCTGCGCTGAAATACGGTGCAGTTCAATCCATTCTTATCTTCTGATTTGTCATCCTATAAATAATGCTGTCATAGCCAGGATCCATGTTCCACAGGTTGTAGGAGATAACTATCACAGCTAAAGCAAGACCTATCATCATCCACAGAACAATGTTGAAGATTACAGAGTAGTCGTAGTTATATGGATAGGCAAGGTTATATGGATTTTCATTTTTACTCTGCAATAAAGAAAACATTTATTAATTTAAAGTGAGCTTGCACACCAAACATCTTGATTCCATCCAAAGTCTGAGCAAGCTAAATAACAGAGATGCACTTTTGTCTAGACAAATCTGATGCAAGGGCACAGAATGCAAAAAGTGATGATGTGAGTGGCATCAGTGGAATCCAAAAGAAGAACGTGACAGGAAAATGAAATCCAAAGTCCTGAACCTGGGGCAGAACACCCCAAGTGACAGCACAGGCTGGGCACTGAGCAGCTGGGCAGCTGCAGAGAGGGACTGGAGCTCTGGAGGACAAGGGGAATAGGAGCCAGCAGTGTCTCTGGAATGACACAGGACCAAGGAAAAGATGTTTTCCCACAGCTGGGAGACAGGACTTGCCTGCACTGGGGAAACCACACAGAAAGGCAAATTCTAACAAGGCATAAGGGAAAAGTTTTCACCAAGAAAGTGGTTAATGCTTTGGAGCAAGAGAGGCTGTGGGACTTCCAGGGATGGACTTTCCAAGAACTTGGCTGGACAAGAACCTGAGCAACTTGATCTAGCTCCTAAATTAGTCCTGCTTTGAGCAGTAGGTTGGACTGGATGACCTCTAGAGGCCTCCTCAAGTGGAGTTACTGAATGACAAAGTGAAGATCAAGACAAATAAGTAAGCTGCACCCACACCTAAGTCATAGTAATAGTATTTTAGTCCTTAAAAAAAGTTACACTCAGGTAACTAAGTGTACTTTACACACTGATACACTTTGGATCACTTAATAAATGAGATGTACAAAAATGTGGCTCTACTACCTGTGAAGCCTGGAGAATTGAGCGAGTCTTCCTTGAGAGGGGAGAGTTAAACTCCTTTACAGCCACCACTTCTACTACTGCATTCCCACCATAGAGATTAAACATCTCATCTGCAAACTGGAAAAGAGAAGGTGATTTAATTGAAAGCCTAGACTGTAGCCAGGAATTAAGCAGAGTTTTGTTAGCAAGATGTAGGAAAATAAAAGATATCAGCTTCAGGAATAATTATGGAAAGCTATAAAAGTTTACACTATTTTAGAATTTCACCAAGTGTCAACCTTCCCCTGGTTTACAAGGCCTTTTCAAACCCCCAGTCACTGTTCAGGAGACTGTGGCTTATGCCTGCTTTCTGGCCTGAAAATTACTCTGTTATCCCTTTTACAAAAGGCCCATCCCCAAATCAAATCATTTCCTAATTGTGTGTCTGTCAGTTCCAACAAAATATTCAGGTTCTCAAACTCCCACTGGGAAACTACGAACCTGAATATTTTAATTAAATGCTAATATATCTAATATTTAAATATATTTGCTTAAGGTCAAAGAGGCCAAAGAGCAATGCTTAGACAAAACAAGTACTTGGCTTAACAAATTGATGGTTTTGAATTTTTTCATCACACTTTAGAAACTCTCAAAAGTGACTGATGTTAATAAAAATTTAACTAATGATTATGTAAGACCTTTTGAAGAATTTCTTTCTTGAGCACACTGATAGATGAACAACAATTATTTTAAAGTCTTAGAAATCTACATTTACATAGCTTTATGGGCAAGGGTAAACTAACCACTGCATCTTGGAATAAAGATATTTCCAGATTTCCAAGAGCCTCTTTTTGTGAGACATTCTGGTGCTTTCAAATGCAAGATGTTTGTTTAAGAAAAACAAACATATCAAGTCCTGTTGATACAAGGTTTCAATACACCCCTACTCCTTAATTCAAAGTATCTAAACACATTGTAGAATCACACCAACACTTTACAGAGAGGCAAATTGTAACATTCAATTTTATAACTAAACAACAGCATTTTAAAAACTAAACAACAAAAACAAGCATGAGGCAAGCCAACACTAATGAAATTACTTCATTGTAGTTAAAATAAAAATTATTTTCTTAGTATTACCATGAGTTTTATTTATAAGGCAGACAATATACCTTTTGCAAAGAGTCTACAAGAATTTGAGAAGCATCCTTGAACTGCTGAGAGTCTTCCCCATATCGTTTGCCAATCTCTTCCAAACCAGAGAGCTCCAGGGAATAAAGGTCTGGAGAGTGATCTTTGGCTAAGTGCTTGTGTCGAGACAGCTTGGGCACAACATTGAGGGCAGAAAGAAATTAATTCACACACAGGTTACTTTAAAAACACATTGCACAAAGTCAATTTATTTGGACTAATCCTGTCTCACTTTTTACAGTCATATTCCATAATCAGGAAATGGAATTCTTGCCAACTTAACTAGAAGATGTCCATAATTGTTTCTTTTTTTAACTCTACAGAAGAAAGCAGATGATTATTATATAGCATCTGTTCCTAACATGAAGTTCCATCCACGTAATAGAGAGCTGTACTAAAAAGAAACAGAATACTTATTGACATCAGAATCTTTGTTCTGTAATTGCCATGAAAATAAAACTCAGAGAACACAAAATCACGTAACTACAAGACTTAGATACTATAATTTCCTTGTTTGAAGCTGGCCCTTGCAAAGCTCAGTAGGTTGCAACTTCTACCTTGTGTTGTCCACATACAAAAGTAGTTTATTTGGGAAGTATCTTCCAATATTCAGAAAATCCAACTAATACAATCCAAATTATCTCAAAGGACAGTAGTGACATTCTTGCATTTCTGCAGGTGAGAAGATGCAGCACTGATATTTGCCTGCACAAGACAACAGCCTCTGCAAACAAGGAATTTAATCCCATCTTCCCAACTACTTAAACTGCAGCATTTCTAGCCTGCAAAACAAAACCAAGTTGTTCTACCTCATTTTCTCACAAGCACCATTTCTCTCCACTAGCCCTTTACCTAATGTGAATTTTTGAGTTTTTCCACAATTCTTTCTTTCACTTCAGTAGTTAAGAGCTGCAGCCTAAAGGACACACAGAAAAAACTAAACCAAAATGAAACAAAAAGACGCACACACCACTGACCTGCTAAAACAAACCCTAAACCACAGTGACAAGACAGCAGCTTCTTAGTAAAAAGATCCTCCGAATTAAAAGCTACCCCTCCATTGGAGCATTTCTACCACCATCACTATTCATGGCACAAAAGTCACTCCAATCTTTTCAGATAAAGTGATATTTTGAAGTAAAATGGTGGACAGGGCAAAAAACATTTTCTTAACTATCATTATACTTCTCAAGTTAGACACCGAAGAAAGCCCCAGCAAATTCTTCATTGAGTATTTCAGAATTGCTCCTGTTCTGACCAAACACAACACAAAAGTACAGATGATTAAGGTTCCCATTCACAATTGCAGTGATGGGGCTGATACAAACAAAATGCATTATTGAAACTGATGGAACCAGCTGATGACACAACAGAATTATGTATCACTGGCTGCCACATATCCTGGCTATGGCTTCTCTACTTTAAAGATCTCTGAAGTTTGTGACACAAGACAGGTGAAAATGTTTCAAAACACCTTACCAGGCTTGCAATATCATGTAGGACTTGAAGTTCTGACAGAAAAAGCAAGTCAACCTGAGGGGAGAGGCAGAGACAAGTATTTCCTTTGATGAAACCCAAGTTAGAGAAGTCTTGTTTTGCTGCAAGTATTTTATAACACTTGTCTGCTACAACACCAGAACATGCTAGAAGGAAATAATGCTTTTAATAAAGTTACTAAGAAAAAGATGTTTGAATTTAGTTAATTCAGTTAGAAAAAATGAGGAGTGGGCTTTTAGGCAAAGAAAGAGGGTAGAAAAAGCGGGAAAGGAGAAAAGCACAAGCTAACTAAGACTATTATTTAAAAAAAGCCCCATAGAAGTTCCCACTGCTGAACGTGCTTTACCTCGTTGTTCCTGCTGAGGGAGTTGAGAGGGAGGGAGCTGAGGATGGAGCTGTCCTGGAAGAGGCGGCTGCGCAGCTGGCGCAGGGTGACAGAGAGATCCTCGAACACGGCGTTGGCCTTGCCCACCATGTACACCCTCTGCAGGAACAGCCACGGTTACTGCCAGCACAGCCTCCTGCTCTGCTCCTCCAGACACACACCAACAAACAACCAGGCTTGCAACCTCCACCCACAACTTCAAGGGATCAATTGGGTTTGCTCCAGCCACACAAGTGGAAAGAGGATTCCTTATGTGGGACATGTGGAACCAGGAGTGAAGCAATACTCACTTCCTCACTGGGGGCCAGCTGCAGCACCACGGGTGTCTCTTCAGAAAACAAAGTGTGGATGGCATTTGCAACACTGTCCAGACTGAAAGGAACAGCCTGGAAGACAAAGTCAGATTTTCGGGTTAAACAGGGGCTACTGATCTTAACTAAGAAAGAAAAGTAAAGGAATGCACATTTCCAAAGTGATAATAAGTAATAACAACCTATGTGCAAAACAAAACATCACCTGTATATCTATGAATATTTTATTTAAGTGGCAGACACAATATACTCTGAAGAACTCCAAGGGACCATGACTGAATTAAGAGGATTATTTAGGCTTAGAGTATAGCCTTGTTTATCAGTAAAACAAGACCAATAAATATAGAAGCAATGCAAAAGGGAAACAATCTCACTGCAAATGGAAAGTTATGAACCACAAAAAACTGATGGGTGAAAATATACCAGCAGAAAGACCAACTGCTGAAACAAAAAAAGACACATATTAAAAAACCTACTAAAAATAGAAGAAATGCTAGCACAGTATAGTGTCATTACTGGCAAGCTAATAGAACTGTTAGTTTTTAAACACCTACTTGTGGGTTTTGTTAAAAAAAGACACAGAATGGCACATATCCATTCAGTCCTTAATGTGTTCTATGACAGAAGAGGCAACAGCATAGATTTAAACCCAGGAAATTTTAACACAAGAACAAAGTTTTTTACTCCAAGGGTGGTCAAATACTGGCAGAGGTAGCCCAGAGGTCATGGAGTCTCCATTTGTGGAGATGCTGATATCCTGACTGAACATAGTGCTGTCAGCCTGCTCTGGCTGATCCTGCTTGATCAGGGCATTGGATGAGAATCTCCAGAGCTTCCTTCCAACCTAAAGGATTCTCTGTTGCTGTAAGAAGCCTGAGAAACCTTAGCAAAAATAGACAGTGATAGGTAAATGTAATGTGTGTTGGTTTCTTCTTGATTCAGTATAATGGAATGTGTTTCTAAGTGCTGTATTTCACAGTCAAGTACTTGAGGAAAACTCAGAAGACAACTTACAGGGCAATACAGTACATAAAAAAATCAACTCCATCTAAAATGTTATCACACACTCAGCTGAAGCAAAAAGCTTAACAATTCTGATTTAAAAATCTTAAGTTACCGTGGGAAGAAGTGGATTAGTACAAACATGAAAATTAGCTGTCTTTCAAGCAGAACATGTTGAACTGGAAGCCCTGGGTGGTCTCAAGGGCCTTGTACCTTGTACAGAATCCCGACTCGGTTATTGATCCATCAGTTATGGGGATATGCAAACTTCAAGAGAAGCAGGAAATAAGTGACCATCAGGGACTACAGCAGAGAACCATGTACTTGTCATTAGAGCACAGGAGTCCCAGCAATCAGGTGACAGTTCCAAAAGTGGATACTCACATTCTCAATGGGGTAAGAAAACCCTTTCACAGGCAACTTGTCCACGCCCTTCACTGTCACCAGCACGGTGGCTTGGGGCCGGTGAAACAGATCACCCACGCCCAGCCCAGGCCAGGGGAGGTCCTAGCACAAAATAACAAAAAAAGTTAAATTTCCCAGGCAAAGGAAAGAGTTCTTCCCCCTATTAAAGCAAAACAACTTATTATCCTGTTAATGCCTCTGTGCAGGACAGCCTATTGGAAATATCATGGGGAAGTAAGTTAATACTACACTGCTTTCATTTTGAGTAAAGCCTCGAGTCAACCATGAAGGAATTGTTAGTTTAAAAGCTGCCAGTAACTTCATAGCAAAGTCTACACTAAGAAAACATTATATATAATGGATACATGAGGAGTTATTTCCCATAATTAAATTATAAATACTTTAGTCTGTATTTAGTAAGTGAAGGCTGAACTTAAAAATTCCACTAATATTTTTATATTTTCAGTACAAGAAAGAAACAGGGTGGAAAGGAAGGGGAAGAAAGGGACATGTCAATCACAACAGGCAACTAAACTTAAATGTACAAATTTGCACAGAAATATAAAGAGATTTCTTAGTAGCTTACTACAATTACAAATCAGTAAGAGCACAGTGGAGGCTACTGACTGGTTTATTCAGGCACAAAATACAAATTCATCTGTCTGGAATAAAGGCAAACAGATTTCCCCATTTGTATAAATGACATAACTGCCCTTTTTTTGAAAGCCAAGTTAATTGCATTTTAGAATTAAATGTCACTGACATTATGATCTGTATCACCTCACAGAAACAAAGGAAAAACCCTTTAAAGCATCATCAGGGACAAAAATGGGGTTTGGTTTTGCTTTCCTTTAACAAGGGAAGAATACTGAATGACTCTTTCTGAGAATTCCCAATGTAATGCACTGCCAGTTTATGTTCCTGGATTACAGCTTTGATGTGAGCTGCAGAAGAAGTGTCTGGGCCCTGCAGTACTCCCCTCACCAGGGCTGGAAGCTGCCCACACAGTGACCTCTGCATTAGGGACAGCTTTGAGGAACTCTCAGTTGCAGGGCTGAACTGAATAATCGAACATTTCCTTCCCTGCCTGCTTCTAGGATTTGAAGTAATAGTTAACAGAACTATTTCTAAAGGATGCTACAGACCCATCACAACAAATGAATCCCAAGCTGTGGCAAAGGCACTGAGTGATTACTGGAACACTTTCTTCCATCATACCCATGACATATCCCTGGATGACCAGGATGCCAAATGGACAGAACAGGCAAAACTCCATTGTTTTTCTGGGTGTCTTTATATGCAACACACACAATACCATTCAATAAATTGGTTTTTCCTGATAAAATAATCAACATTTACTCCTTAGTCATACTACTCATACAAGTTTGTTACTAGTTTGATGACAAAAATAGCAGAATTAATTGACAGGAAGGTATTTTCAAATTCCAAAATAGAGGTTAAGCAGCCTTGCATTCAAACCAGCCTTATCACACCTCTTCCCTAGCTGATGTATGGAAGAAATGAGTGCTGGCTGCCCTCACCAGCACTGTGAGAATGCCTCAGGTTGCAGATTTTAGTATCTGGCTGCACACAGACAGTGCCAAAGATATCTGTCTATTACACTTTCATCTACTGCTTCAACAGCCACTCATCCCTGCTGAACACCAGCAAAAAAATCCAGTAGGCAAGATGGAATCAATCCAAGTGCTCCTGTCCATGTGCCCCACTATAAACACTGCTAAAGTTGTATTTGAATGCTTAATGTGGAGAAACACTACCACAAATCATGTTTCCAAGGTTTTGGATTATTTCCTAAGTAACCAACATACTTATTCTAACTCTGCTCAGCAGACAGCTTGCTGACCTGACAAGATGCCTGCCTTGCCAAGCCATTCTCAGTCTTCAGATTACTCAGGAGCAGAGCCCTACAGAGAGCTTGTGTGCAAGAAGTGACAGTGGTCCCACGGATTCCCAGTTTGTGACCATGGATGGGGGGATACAGCACACAGCTAGGTGTCAGAGGAACTGAGGAGCAGCCTCTGCAGGATTCCTTTTACAGCTGGTGACTCAAGTTAGCCAGCTAGCACAGCTTCTGGCTGCTCACATGACCCACACAGCTCTGTCCTGGAAACCACCTCTGTCAAGTCATGCATTCCCCAAGACAAACAGGGCAATATTTTACATATTCCAGCACATGACAGGAAGATTTGCATCTTGAGTGAGCAGGTCTGTAGCTTAGAGACATTTCACAATCAAGACCTGGAACGTACTTCTTCAACAGAAAAGCCCATGGTGAGGGCAGCAACGTCCGGGATCCGCTCGCCCGGGATCGGCCAACTTCCATCCCGGAATGCAACCGACTGAGGGGATCGTAGGATGCTGAACTCACCCCCACACACACCTGAAAACAGACACAAAGAGCTGTCAGAGCTCCTGCAGTAACAGGGAAAAAAACATAATTGAGCTTTCACTGTTTCTTCCTCCATCCCATGCCTATAGGTTTATGGAAAGCCAGGAATGAGAACTGATCATTTCAATGCTCTGGAATACAAAATGAAGTTTCTATCCAGTAATGACTGAGAACAAAGAGATCCATATTAACAAAAGCAGGACAAATATTCCAACAACAGCACAGCTACAAGCAGTCTCACAGTTCAGACCTGGTAAAGTGAACTCTCCATGGAGCCAGGCAGACTCCAAAATCCTGTTAAGCTCACAAAGCACCAACACAGCTCTGTGTGCTTCCAGGAGTCCTTGGCACAACTCCTCTGTTCATGCAGGCAGCAGCCAGAGCCACTGAGCCAGGAAGTCCACTGGAATTTGTCAGGGCTGGCTTAAACCAGGTAGTGCCAGGACAACCTGGCTCCTGCAGAACAGCTCTGGTGTCCCTGCTCTGCCTCCTCCACCTCATGACACCAGGAGATGTTTGTCTTCCTTGGATGCAGCTGGACCTGAGCTGATTGTGTGGAGCCACAATCTGCCACATTGGATTTTCACTGCTCTGGGATCCCCCTTCAATCTCTTCCCCATTACCTGGAACAGCAAAGTTGACTAAAAGCATATTTCTAAACTGTTTGATGATGACAGTAATTTACTGCATAATAAAGTCAGAAAGGACTCTACAGAAATAAGAGAAGGGCTTGTTTCAACCTGGCTTTCTATCTTAAAGCCACTTAGGCACAGCTGCAATACTGTGTACACCAACATTTATCTAAATAAATTTTGAAACTCGTCTGATGTATATAAGCAGTAACATGCACAATGCAAAATTTCTAGCATATGCTCCCCAATGAGCAATCTGAGTAGGTTGCCACCAGAAAAGTAACAGAGTAGTAACTGTTTGCAGGCCTGTATGCTCAAGTTCTAATCATACAATGAGTCTGACTGCATACCTCAAAATTACAAGAATAAGGTAACTGTCTAAAGAAAATACAAGTATTTATTCAAATGTTCACTGAAAATTGGTTACCAATCCAAGCAGTGATATACAACAGTTTTCCAGGGCATCAACAACTCTAAAGACTATTTACAAAAACAGTGCAATAGTAAACTGATGTGCTGTGCAGCTAAAAACTTCCCTAATATTAATTTAACCAATGTGACCTTGAAGATGCTGTTCCAAAGCCTGGCCCACGATCATGCACACACATGTTGACAGTAAATCTGAGCTGTGTTACGATAAACACACCAAAGGACAAAGTTCTGAGCTGCAGGCTGGGGAAGGGGGGAAAAGGAAGGAAGAGGCCAAGCCAAGTGACATTCATGGAGTATATTCAAGAATTTACTTAAATTGATGTGCTCCTTGGGTGGTCTGCTACCAATTTTAATGGTGGATCAACCCACATTTTGAAGGCAGAAATGTTTCCAGACCAATTTCTTTGAGTGAGAATTTACAAAATGCCTACAAATCCATAGGATTCCACAGGGCTGTTAGACAGTCACATTATTTAGGGCAAACTGGCTTACCTAGGGCAGAATTGCTCTGGTGGATGGAATCAGAGCATTAACCCTTCACAACTGGAAGGGAAATTCAAGGTTGTTGCTCAAGATTACAACGATTAAAACTAAATTTGAAGTTGGGAACATCAGCAGATTCCCTCTAATTGCCTATGGAATAGTAAACCTAATTCCTACCCTGCCAAAGCTGTACCTCAGGCTCTCCAAAGCCTTTGTGAAGGTAAGGGTTGAACATTGGGTGGGAAATATTTACAGGGCCTGGAAGTGCCATCACGAGCCTGACTCACAGCGGGTAACACAGAGGCTGCAGTGACCACGGAAACAGCTCAGCAAAACGTGAAAATTCATACAAAGTAACAAAATTATATGTGTCTATCACAGAATCAGGAGAGCTGGAAGAGATCTCTAAGACTATCAAGTCCAACCATGAACCCAGCAGTGCCACTGTGACCCCTAAACCACCAACCCAGATCACCCAGTGCCAGGTCCAGACGCCCCTTAAACACCTCCAGGGGTGGTGACCCCATCACCTCCCTGGGCAACCTATTCCAGTGGCTCAGCCTGGCAGGGAAAAAATGTTTCTAGTCTCTGATCTGAATCACTCTGTCTCCGCTTACAGAATTGGATTTTAATATAATTTGTGCACAGTATAAATTAATTTAACAAAGTAACATACTACACATAATTATACATATGCATTATAAAAATACACAATATACTATCTAAATTTATGTAATAATTTTGAGATATAATTACAAAAATAATTTTATATAACGAATTTACACAATAAAATTATAGAAACTTATAATTTAATATAAACCAGCCCTTGGATTGAAAGGGACAGGATAAAAGGGTTCGAGCACCGTCTCTGGAGATGGGTGGGGGCAGGGAGCTGCAGCACAGTGACAGCTCCCGATGCCAGCCCTGAGTCCTGAACCTGGCACCCACAGACACAGAGAGCCCCCCTCACCCTCTCCCCTCACCTTACCCCCTCCCCAGCACCGCGGCCCGGCCCTTTCCCGCAATCTCCCCTGCAGCGGCCGGGCGGCCCCGCCCGCTCTCCCCGGCGCTCCCCCGTGCCGGGCCGGCCCCGCTCACCCACCGGCCACACAGGCCGCGGCCACCAGCGCTGCCAACCCCAGGGCCCGGCCGGCCCCGCCGCGCCGCCCCATGTCCGCCATCAGCCCCCACTGCCGGGCCGCGCCGCGGACAGACACCCGAGGGCCCCGCCCGCCGCCTGACGGACAGCCGCCAAAGCCAATCGGCGAGCAGTATTCCGGATAGATGGGCGGTACTTCGCAGAGCTGACCAATCGCCGACGCAGCACCGTCCCTGTCACGGATCTGAGCAGTCAGCTGTCCGCCGGGGGCGGAGTCTTCGTTTGAGTGGCGTTCCCACTTGACCAATCAGATCGCGAGGGATCCTGCACCATTTTCCTCCCTGCGCTGTAATCCCAGAGGGAGCAGCGAGGAGGCGGAGCCAACTGGCAGACGATTCAGCCAATCGGAGCGCCAAGGGTAGGAGGCTTGCTCCGTCCACGTCTGTCAGGCTGACATCGACGGGGCGGGGCAAAGCTGTGATTGACAGCCGAATGCACCATTCAGAGGGCAAGGCGCCTGCTCCACCCTCTCGGCAGCCGTGTGGGGAGGGCAGGCTTGGGTGTGGGGTCGGGAGGGGTTTCTTCGGGGCCTGTGGTTGACCTCGTCCTTCCCCTTGTCTATGCCTCTATCTAATTTAGAAAATATATTGTATATTTTTATAATGCATATGTATAATTATGTGTAGTATGTTACTTTATTAAACCTTCAGGGGATTCTTCCTTATATTTTGTTGAGAACATCTGCAGTAACAAATTCAGTGACTGGCCCAGCCGTGCTCATCTCACTTCAGCTGTCAGTGCCAGTGATAGGAACAGGCAGGTTGTGCGCTTTGGTCAGTGTATGTTTAATATTCCTGTCATATGCCATGACCATCACAATCAGGGGAGGTGGTCCTGCTCCTCAGCCCTGTGAGGATCACCTGGAGTGCTGTGTCCGTTCTGGGCTCCTTGGGACAGGAGACACATGGAGCTGGAGTGGGTCTAGTGGAGGGTGACAAAGATGATGGAGGGACTGGAACATCTCACTGAGGACAGGCTGCGGGAGCTGGGCCTGTCCAGCCCCGAGAAGAGAGAGCAGAGAGGGGCCCTCACCGCTGTCAGTGTCTGCAGGGAGGGTCAGGGCATGGACCAGGCTGCTCCGTGGTTCCAGCAATGGGACAGGAGGAATGGGCAGGAACTGATGGCCGGGAAGTTCCACCTGAACATGAGGAAGAATTCCTTCACTGTGCAGTGACGGAGCACTGGAACTGATTGTCCAGAGAAGGCATGGAGTCTCCCTCACTGGATCTATTCCAGACACATCTGGACACAGTCCTGTGCCATGTGCTGTGGGATGACCCTGCCTGAGCAGGGAGGTTGCACCAGATGACCCACGGTGATCCCTTCTGGCCTGATCCATTCTGTGAAGTTGTGAGTATTCTGTGAGTATTTCTCAGGGTCTTTGTACATTTTTAGGCTCCAAGACCTCGATGAAGCTCTCTGCAAGTAAAGGCAGACAAAACCAGGCTTTGAGGGTGAATTACCATGTAGGATGGGAGGTTAAGGCCTCCCAGTGCATTGGAAGGAAAACTGTGTTATGAGCACTTCAAATTAATACTCACTCATTCCTTACTCTGTATCGTGCATCACAAAACCAGCACCACATAACATCTTTTGTAAAATAAATGCAAAGAAATGCTTGAGATTATCTGATTCAAAATAGTTGTTTTCCGGTGGCCTTTTTTGTCCTAGATTCCTTGGGAAACAATGTGTGTGAGTTCACAGTAAAGCCAGCAGTGCTAGGGAGTGTCTTATCTGCTTTGCTGGGAGACAGCACCTGTGTCACATCCATGTCGTAAGTCTGTATTTATGTGCAGAACATGCCAAGGATTACTACCCATAAACTATTTGGCCAGAGCTATTCTGCTGTGTATTTAGAAATTCAAGCCAACTATAGAAACACTTCGAAAATGTGCCTGAGCAACATTTCTGTACTGGGAAAAAAAAAGGTTGTCTAGAAGAATGAGTGAGTGGGCACAGGAATGCAGGTAGTAAAATGAAAGTGTGTTTACAGCAAACAGTATTTAAGAGAGTAAAATTATATCCTTGCCACTGCCACATGATAGTATGTGACAATGGGCAAATCACTTAAACTCAACTTTTCATAGGTGGCAATAACAATCCCCCCTTGTCTGTGAGTTGTTTTGCATAAATTAGGAGGAGCTCCTGCTCCTCCTGCTGCCAGGTGGAAGCTACACTTTGAATATGAAAATCATGCCAGATGCATAGGGTACTCTAAAACTCAGCAGCCAAGCGAGTTATGAGCACTTCAAATTAATACCCACTCGTTTCTTACTCTGTACTGCGTGTCACAAAACCTGCACTACATAATAGCTTTTCTGAAATAAATGCAAAAAAAAAAAAGATTTGTGAGATTACCTGAATATTGTGGCAAAGATATGATCAAAATAAGTTGTTTCCTGATGGGCTTTTCTGCTTTCAGAACAGGATTAGAAAAACACATGGCAGAGAAAGCCTGGATCAGTGAACAACAAAGATATTGAATGATTGCTTTTCTGTGAGCCCAGCTGGTTTGTGCAGTGAGCAAGGCATGATGATTTTGAAAAGATAGTATTCTGTATTGTAAACTGATAATGCTAGCACAACATGTAAGCCCATGGGTCCTGGATTAAAGTTATGTGGGTTACCTTATTTTTGGCATTTGCTGTCCCTTGGGCACTTTGCAAGCGTACTGTGCCGTTTACTGTGTATATTTTATCATAATTTCACAAAGTTTTGCCTGTTTAGGAAAGCATGGTTCCTGCACCTTGTAGTCTGAAGTACAGATGAAGTGCAGGTATGCTTTGTCCTCCCCCTTACCCTGCCTTCCCTTCAGATTGTGTCTACATTCAAAATGTGCATAGAAATAAGGCAAGGAGAGTGACTCAAAGCAGTAAATTTCTGAAACTGCTGGAGGACATTGGGTGGATGTGGTTGTATCTTAGATGGGAAGGTAGTGGGAACCACCAAACAGGAAAAGGATCATAAGAAGGAAGAAGTTTCTTCATCTAAATTAAGGATTTCTTACAAATGTGATGTGGAAAAGAAGGTGCCAGAGTGAATAAGACTGTTTTGAAAAAGTTATTTCTCTTATAACTGTTACTCTCTCTGTGTTTCATAGCTGTGCATGTTAGCAATCATTTCATTTTTTTAAATTAATCTCTTGACACTGTTTTCCATAAAGCATTCACTCTGAAAGTCATACCATAACAAAAGAGTATCATGTTATTTTTTTCACATTTGCAGAAGGAATTGTATTTTTGAGACCTTAGCATTTGCATTCTCATTTTCTTTTTCTGAACTCATGGTGCTAGGAATACTATAATGTAATTCTAGAAATAGAAGAGAAATCAGAGTTCTGTATTTGAAGAGTCTTATATTCCTTCTCTGCTTCTCAAATTGCTGTTCTTCTTGAAATCACAATGCAAACATGGTTTCTGAAGAATTCTCTATCTTATGTTTTCCTGTTCTCATCTTGGTTTCTTCTTTTGGAAAATAATAAATAGAAGCAATAAATTTTATTGTGAAATAGTCAAGTCTCACAAACTCTGTACTGGTTTCTAGTGCCCACTGGGTATATCTGTATGTCAGTGAAGCCCAATATAAGAGAATAATACCATCACTTTGTAGGCTGGCAGAGTTCTAGCTATTTTCTCTAGGCTTAATTTAGATCCCAGCTGTGCTTCGAAGAGAGTGAGTTTTGTAATCCTGTAAGCAATACTTGTGACAAAATCTACATGCGGTAAAATTCTTCTATTAAACTGATTTCATTTTGAGCTTCTGCTCAGGGCAAGTGAAAAACTGAGACAACATGCACATTAGGTCAGAAATAATTTTTATAAAGCCATATAGTGCTAGCAGCAGTCACAAAATCAATGTGCCAGCTGTAGGCAAAATACCAGCGTTCCCTGGCTGTTTTAGGAGTGTGCTGTGCAGAAATGTCTTCAGCAGGAATTGCTCACGAGGCACTTGGATGCTGCCTTTGCCTCCAGCCCTGTCTGTACCAACAGTGTTATGGGTGAAATGATGGTAGAGGAGGGAATATGAGCAAAAGGCTGAGTCAGAGAGCCCACCATTGGTCTCAACAGGACTGCTCTGTGATCCCTGGATTTCATTGTGTTACTACTAAATCCAGGCTGGTTGCTAGCAAAGTAATTGTCTCAACCATAATTTCCAGAATGATGCTTTAACTGGAAAATATTTTTCTGGCTGCTGTGATGACCAAGGCAGTTGTATCCTACTGGAAAGAATGAAATCCCAGTGCCAGGTGCCACTTGGAGTTACCAGCTCCAGAAGCAGACAGGGTTAGCAATGCCCCTTTTGGTAGTAGGATTTACAGTATCAATGGAAATTTATACACAGAAGTTAAGCAAAGGATTCTAAAATAAAATTGAGCAGACAAAACTCTTTTTTCTGTTATGTTTTCTGACCTTGACACATTGGTTGAATATGAATAAACAGTACAGTTAGTTGGGTAACCCCTGTCCTGGTGTGGTGGGGGAATGGGACAAGGGGGCTGTGTTGGGCAGTTAGTTTGGGGGCTGCTAACATCCTGGGAGGTGAGAAATGAGACAATTGAGCCCAACTTCGTGATTTATACTGGGTGGAATTTATACAGGTCTCATGTGAAAAGTTGTTGGTTCTTGCTTCTGAATTGCCTTGTGATCTCTTCATTCCTGTCCCCATTTGCACACTCCATCTATGTAAGCAGAAACAGTTGTTTTTGCAAATGTGGATACCAAGGCTAAATAAATCAAAGACAGCTCAAATAATTTCTAAAGGACTCAAAAACAATCCTCAAAAACCATTTAAAACCCACACCAATCCTGTGGTTACTGAGCCAAATCTTAGAGCTGATGTCCCAAGGACTCAAAAAATAAGCAAAATGTGAGCTCTGCCCTCTCTAAAAGGCAGATGTCTTCTTTTTTTTTTTTCGTTTTTTGAAAGGAGAAGTGCCTTTCTCTTTTACTTCTGTCAGTCAATAGCTGTCTTAAAGAGGATTGCCAGTTTTCTCTCTGTAGAGCTGAGTTACAGTTAAAGCCTCCAAATATGCACAGGAAGCCCATTTTAGGGTTCTTTTTGCTAGGTTCTGTATGCACATCATATAAAGAAAACTATGTCATTTTTTGTGTGTCAGTACAAATGTCACGAGGTCAAAATTGTGACCTTGTGATGCAGCTCCAGTAGACTTCTGGCATTTTCTAACAGTTCTCAGCATGGCCTTGTCTGTGACTTTGCCTGCACCTGCGGGCTCACTGGAGGTGAGAGTGTCCCTGTTTTGTCATAGGCAGTCCCAGTCCTGCAGAGTTTGCAGTGGCTGGACCAGAGTATTGAGGAGATGACTGATTCACCTGAGGTCCTACAGCAGGTCAGTGGGAAGACAAGGAGAACCTTTCCTCTGTGCCCTGTACTTCAGCCTGTACTGCCCTCTCAGCCACTCTCTGCCTTCAGTGATCACAGCCAATTTTTAGAATTTATTTTACATATTGTTCTAGAACACAACGCTGCAGTCTGCTGAGACTGTAATGTTGATGTAACAGTTCTGAGGGAGATGGTCATCTGTAATTCACTTAATTTTAGTGGTTTCAAAGTCACGTTAAACAATATTTTTTTGTTAAGTCTACTTAATCAAAACACAATGTATTTTAATGTCATTGAAGATAGGGGATGAGCGTGGTTTTAGGGGTAATTGATATAATTCAAGGTACGCAGCTTCTCTATGTTGACATTGTAGCGCTAATGAGGAATGAAATGTGTGAGAAAGAACTCCTGAAACTGCGCAGAGAAGTCCGCATGTGTGTGATGCGTACCAATGGCAGTCGATCCGTGTGGTTCCTCTCCCTTCACCTTTCCCCGGTGATTTTGGAGGGGCTGGCCCGGCCGCCCGGGCAGGTGGGAACGCGCATCCCAAACCTGGGCGCTTTGGCACCATCGCGTGGTCTGAGCTGCGGCTGCAGCCTCGCTGCGCCTGTGTCGTGTCCGGGGACCGGAACTTAAAGGAAACTCCAGCTTTTGGGAGCATTCGTCTACTGTCCCCTCCATAGATGCCCGTCGTATCCCACTAGCCACCCTGTCAGTTTCTCTGGGTTTGGATTGAAGGCAGACTCAGGTCTGAACACGAACTACCGTCTGAAGTGCCTTTATTATTTCTTATCAGTAAAACAGTCTCACTACTGTGAGTTTGGCAGCTTTTCATTAGAAGGCACAAAATGGCCAACTATTGCTTGTTACAAGGTCTTTTAAGACTAAACTATCCAATTAAGAACTGACACCTAGATGATTTTCCCTTTTAACCCAATAACTGATCCCAAAGAGCTGCAATGAGGTCTTTTCTGCCCAATTACAAAATGCCACCCAAACCCATGGAGAAGAAGGAAGGAGAAGCATGAAGAAGAAACCCAGGACCACACCCTGTGCCCTCCATCTTGCTTCCATCCACAACATACTAAAAATCCCAAAACCTAAATTTCTCACCAAGTGACACACCTGCACTGCTCTCTATCATCTATTTCACACTTTTGTGGATTCCAGTCTATCTTGAAGTGTGGGAAGCTTTCTCCATGAATGAGGGTCAAAGTCAGTGCTCCCCTGGGGGTCAGGGCACCCCAGAGCAGACAGAGAAACATTCCTGGTGCCCTGGGTTTCCACACCATCCTTTCTGGGAAACAGTGGCTAAGAGCATGCATGGAGTGGGTGATAGAAATTGAGCCAGAAGATAAAGGGCTAATGTGTATGTCTCAAACACTGATAGCCAGATGGCTGTGGAGCCAAGGGTTGTTGGTAATAGCAGACAAGAACTCAGTGAAAAAGAATAGGATGTGGCTAGAGAAGGGGCCCTGCAGATGTAGGGCAGCACTTTTCTGGACAAAACTCCTTGTTATGGCTCCTGGAGATAAGCCCAACACAGTGCAAGCACAGCAATGAAGTTGTGGACTGTAGGGGAGATCGAGACCACTGAAGACCCCAAAGCCTCTGACTCATTTCCAGAAAGGTCTGTAGGAATGGGCAGCAATAATTAATTTTCATGGAAAGCTATAAACTTCTCTCCAGGGCAGAGAAAACTTGCCTATGAATAGGTATCCCCCAAAGCCCAGTGCACTTGCTCTGCACCTGCATCCCAGGACCCTGGACACCACAGCTAGATCAACACTGGAGCAAGGACTGGTGATCTCTTGTCCTCTCTTTTCTTTCTCTCTCTCCCTCTTTAATTCATCTCTCTTTCTCTCTTCCCTTTCACCTTATCCCTTAATCCAAAACCCATTGCTTATACTAGGAGGTCTGGGACTAACACACCAATTTCCATGCCAAGTGTGTGGTTTGCTAAAAAGACTTGGTAACCTTTTGCAAGAACCTCTGACTTACATCATTCCATTCGACCACAAGCATCTACAAATCTTGGGTGCTCCCTTCCTGTTAAGGGAGGAACATCAAAACAAGGAACCACTAATTTTTGGTCGGAACTGGGATGAAACTGGAATTTGCTGTTTCCTTCCACATCAACATAGAATTTAGATCATTCTAGCCCACTTTTTTGAGCTTACATGGTTTTGTAAGAGGTAAGAAGGCAATTCCTACAATTTACTAGCTTATTATGAGGGAACTTGCCTTCAGTAGTGCCAGGCTACATCTTACAGACAATCTGCAAAACCTCATAAGCTGCACTGTGAGGAGATTAGCACACTTTAGCTGACAACACTTGAGGTATCTCTGTTCCTAATTCTTCTTAAAGACTGGAGCTGGTACTTTAGTCATCCAAAAGTTAAAAGAAGGGCAGGAGCAGTATCTCCTTTCTGGATGCAAGAGCAATACCAAGAATATGATCCCTTCTCTGGCACAACTGCTTAATATTAACATCAAAACCCAGCTTGAGCCTGTAGGTGTAGGCCTGCCAGCCACTTGTCATACAGTGAGTGGGGGAGTGACTCTCCAGCAGGTCGGAAACTCAGCAATAACTACCTGTGTCTGTACTCAAACACAGCTGTGACAGCAGGGCAGGGCTTTGGCTTCATTTCACTGAAGGGTAGAGCTAATTTACTCTTTCTCCATAGCTATTAGGTTTAGGAGTTGGCTTCTGAAATTTGCCTTCATCACTTCTCCAACTGAGAAGGACAAAGGTGGTCTTTTACACTTTTGGTTAATGAGCCCTCTCTGCTATGACCTTTTGTGTTTTGCAGCCCCACAAACCTAATATCCTGTTGTGACTACTCAGCCTTTCTGGAAATGCACTTCTTCTTCCAGTTTGAGAAGATTTAGGATGTGGTGAGAAAGAGTGAGAGTTAAATTTTACATTCTTCCCCCTATGGTTGAAGAGATTTAATTGAAGTTCACCCAGGGGAGAAGTCACTGCCAGCAGATAAACACCTTAGCTTGCTGTTTCTACTAAAACGGTTAACAATGGAGTAGTTAAGACTTAAAATATAATTTGTTGCCATTAAGCTTTTATGTTATCTTCATCCTGAGCTCAATAGAAGCTCCTGTTGAAGGGTCCAGGTGCTTTAGATATGTTCTGTATTTTGAAGGTAATCGTTGCAACCATTAGTGTGAAGATTGCTGAGCTAAGCTGAGAGCGTCTTGCTTTTGAGAGGGATGGTGGCGTCTGTATTCTCCCACGACTTTGGTTATCCCCCAAACCTCTGTATTGCATGGGCTGTGGGTCTCCTCTCAGCTTACTGAAAAAAGCTGAGGCTGGAAGAGTCACTGCTTGGTGATGACAGCTCTGTGAGCCAGGTCATGGTGTGGCTGTAGGAGCTTTGATGTAGCGAGGCAGGAGCTGCTGGCTGGAGGTGGATCTGCCTCAGCACTGGTGCAGATTCATACCTGAATTAAGTGATGATGCATCCATGGCTTTGAGCCAGATTTTCTTCTCTATGCCCTTCAAATTAGACTTCCAAATGAGACAGCCAAATACAAAAATACTGACCATTGTCCTGTTAATCACACTTTCTGTAGTGGCAGTGCCAGTTCCACTCACACACAGTTGTGCTGTCTCCTGGGTCTCATTTGTTACTGATACTTGCTGTGGGAGGACATCACGTGCTTGAGAGCTGAAGGGATGGCATTATAATAGTTACCATCTGTAAAGGCCAATGAGGGAACTTCAGCGAGATAGGAGGATGTTTTTGGCAATATACCACATGAGAAAATGACCCTTTTCCCATTGCATCTTTCCTTGTGGAATTGAAACCACACTGTAGCTGCATACACCTTTGGAAGGATGCAGCATTTCAGTTGCAAGCTACAGAACGGCTTTTTCTTTGTCTCATTTAACAATTTCTCTAAGTATGTTTTTGGTGCTTGCTTTGGGTACCTTCCCTAGTGGTCTCTCAAACTGATTATAGACTTGCTCAGCTGATTTCCATCTCAGGGTTTTCTGTCTGTCATTGGCTTATTGGAGAGCTGTTGTCAGATTTAAAACAACCATTGTAAGGGTCCCCTGTGTTAAAAAAAAAAATCTGTTAATAAAGTGAAAGAAAGAAACTGCTCAAAGGGGCTCTGAGCTGTGGGTGAGGAAACAGCCTGAGCAGTGGAAAATGCAGGGCTTTGTCTGAGCAGTTGTGTAAAAGGGCTCTCCAAACCAGCATGGACTTGGGATAAGACAGATAACCTCAGTGGGGTTGAATGGAGTTTACCTTTCAGTGGCTTGAAATGAAATACAAAGGTGATGCATGAAATGTATTGTTCTCATAAGCTCTATGAAATGTCAAACAAAAATGTCTTTCATATAATGGCACCACAGAAGTTGAGAATCATGCAGGAAGGAATAGAGCATTGAAGTAAACAATTTGGTTTCTGAAACTATTGGAATGGAAAAGAAAATGTTGTAACCTGGAATACTGAGGGAAGGGATTATAAAAGAAAACAACCAGAAAAGCCGTACAACCTACTTGGTGTGTGGGTAAAAGATGCTTTATGTTGACATCTCTGATTAAATTTTCCTTTTTCTATTTCTTAAAAAACCAAACAAATCCAAACAAAATTAAAAACTACAGTAAGACCTAGGAAAACAAGAACCTTGCTGATAGAAACTTACTTTTTTGGGGACCTTACTCCTATTTTTATGTATACTTACCCTGGATCTGAGACTCAGTTGAACATTTGCAAAATTCAGTGTCTTTTTTTTTTCTTGAATCTCTGTACCATCCTTACTTGGAGCACATTAAAAATATTCACCTCTTTATAAACCATTTGAAATATAAATGAAACCTAAAGAAATGCTCCATCCAGTAGAAATAGGGTAGAAATGTCATCAGACCCTTGCAGTATTTCCCTGAAGCATCTCAGCTTCTCGCTCCTGCTCACCCCAGCCAGTCAGCCTTGCCTAAGAATCAGAAAAAGCACTTTCTCTTGACATTGAACAAGGAACTTTGTTCAATTAAAGGTTGCCTCCAAAACTACACTGTCTCTTTCTCTGGAAGGCTTCTGCCAAGAACATTCTTGAGTCAATAAACACAACATTCCAGCATAGTGATGCTGCAGTGGCACTGCATGGCACTCTTCTGAATCTGGCTCTTAGAAAGGGACATTGTAGTGGGAATAAATCGTGGTACTTGTCCCAAACACAAGAGCTCATAAAATTCTTGCTAAGATGTCTTAGGTTAATGCTCTGGAACACTGCAGTGATTTTTAAAAGCTGTTGTGGTGTTAGTTAATCTGCAAATTACTTGTTCTGAGATGGCATTTTTGTAAAACTTATGTAATAAAAATTAAATAATGATAATGTTTTTTAAAGGAGAGGTATTAAAAGTGGCTTATTCTGCAGACCAAAGCAATAATATGTTGGGCAGCATCAAAGCATTAAACAAGATGGTTTGCATCATTAACACTAAATGAAATGGCTTAACAAGTCAATAAATGATGAGAATAAACCCAAGTTATCACACAATACAGTGTGTTTTAAAGTGCCAGAAACAAATTTTCTGAAGCAAATAATTTTCCAATAAAACTAGATGGAATTTAAAGGAACATGTTTTTCTAATTGTTGAAAGCATGATCAGTTAAATACTATTTTGCATATTCAGTGTACTGTGTGTATGGTCTTCATAACATCCTAGTGAAGCAGAAAGGAAGAGGGAGCAGTGCTTTATTTTGTAAATCAGGCAAATAAAGAAATTACATCAGGAAGACCAGAAAAAAAATTGCCTCTTTCTGAAGTCCATATGGTGGTTAAATCTTTAAGTGCTGTTTTTCCTTTATTTTCTGTGTCTGCAGAAGGCCATTACATTCTGCATTTCATAAAGAAAGCTATGAACAGAACAGTGCTTGTTAAAGTGGGGGGCATTTTGGAACCTATAGTGTTCCACTGTGGAAATTTTAGGTTTTGCAGTTTTGCCTGGGGTAAGGGTGGGAGATATTTGCTGTTGGCTGGTTGTGACCTGTGGCTAATTTTGTGCTGTGGGATTCTTTTAATTTTTAGGCAAGGAAAGTGGTAATGGGGCTAGAAGGTGTCTTTGACCCTCAGCAAGGAAAAGCCCATCCCTGGGCTGACAGGAGGCTGGTCAGATTAACATTCTTCTCATTTCTGCTTCTTATCTGCATGCATAGCTACAGTCCTGGGAGCTAAATATTTTTCACATCCAAAATTTATTACTCTTGGTCTGGAAGATAATTTTCCCTGTGCTGCTAAAGAGTACAGGATGGCACAGATGAACCTGAGAGATTTTATCAGACTCATTACTGCAGAACCTGCACACGGCGTTCTCAGACACTGAGAATATATCTCACTGTACTAATTCTGTCCTTTTGACATTCTAGTGCTTTTAAAACAAGCCCCTCACATATGTGAAGCTCAACCAAATTCAGCCATGGCAGTGCCAGGCCCTCTCCAGTGATTTCAGTAGGTTATATTTAGGATTTGACTGCTATATAGCGTTCTCTCTTCCAAACTCTGATCAAGGAAAACCCTTGTACAATTATGAGCATCTATTAAAGTCCATGGTGTAACCGCAACATCTTCTTCAGAAGCAAGAGGGTGGAGAATATTTTTTTTTTTAACCAATGTAATTTTCTGAGGGGAAAAAATAATTATTTTGGCCTAGTCCTAGAAGAGAAAAATGAGAATAGATTTGGTATGGTGATTTCTTGGATCAAGTTAGAAATAACTTCATGCAAAGAAGTACCTGAAAAGACTCTTGGGAATTTTGTGGATTGTACTTGCCTGGGGTTAATTTTTTGTTTTGTATTTAACTTTACATTAAGTACCCACTTAATGTTTTGCTGAACCGGTGCTCCCATCAGATATTTCTCTCACAGCACATTACATTGAAAGGAATTTTGGGATAAACCCCTCATAATTCCCAAAACTCCTCCAAGCCCTGTTCTTACATGATTTGACTGATTTTGGTTGTTCATCACTTCCTTTTCACAGCAAGCCCCACCCTCCTTTACCGCTGGCCAGACAATGCTCCAGAGTCCTTTCCCCTGACAGAAACAGGACTTGGAAAATAATGAGGGAAAATTCTGCTCTCCCTCTAGCTGCTGTGGAGTGGGGAATGAGCTGTTCCAGTTCTCTACTGGGAGATGACTTTATCAGAAATCCAGTACCAATGGGGAGACTTTGGAGTTATTTCTCTTGCTGCAGTGGAAATCCCTGTGGTGGGGGTGACTTTCTTGTCAGAGGAGTCCCAATAGAAATTGCCTGTTTCTTATGGATGGGTTCAGACCATAAATGTTTTTTCTTCCTAAATAAATGTTTCTTCTTTCTCTGAACTGTCATCATCATGGCAAGCACTTTTTCCCTCTTCACTTGCAAGGTGAGGCTGCAGTCTTTCTCTGAGGGGCCAAAGAGCAGCAGAGATGGATCTGGACAAGGCTGGGGGCTTGTCTGTGCTAGATGCTCCTTGCAGCAGAGTGTAGTGATGATTCTGTAAGGTTACAGATGCAAGCAGCAAAGTCTCAAATTAGTAGAGAGGGCTAGAAGCAAAATTAAAGCTAAGATGAAAAATAAAGATTTAGAAAAGAGTGTCACACATGAAATTTGGCCATTGATTGTGTTTTAATATTTTTAATTGATGTTTTCTCAAAGATACATCAGACACTACCAACCCCTGCAGCTATGGCATTTTTTTTCTCATTACAGGGGGAGCTTTGAGTCAGGCCCTAAAGGTTTGAACCTGCTCTTGCTTGTCTTTTAAAAAATGATGGATCAGTTGTCAAGATGAAGAACAAAACAACTGGGACTTCTGGAGATCCCTTTGCATCCTGAGTTAATCTTGCAGAGGTGCTCAGCTCCTGCTGGTGCCTGCCCATTGTGGTCGATGCTTTCATTGCAGTGTCTGCGCTCTCTTCATATTTTGGTGATTTGTTGAGTGCAGTTGAGCTTGATTTTGTAAATGCTTTTAGGATCTTGGAGCATTGTTGGACAGCCTTCAACAGCATGTATGTGACAGCATGAGCATCTGGAGGGTTTGTGTACAGATAAAGCATCTGCGGTGTTGGGAAATCACTGCAGTGTTTTTGCCAAGCTGAAGTTGAAATGTCCATGTCTAATTGAATGGCAGCTTTTGAATCACAGACTGAAACTTTCTGTGCTACAAACACACACATGGATCTTATGGCAGAAAGATTAGTTTCCAAATCAACACAGGGAAATTATGCAGCTAACTCCCTAACACAATTAGAGAATACTAAAGGCAAGTGAAAACAAAAGTCATTTTTAAAGCTAACAAAATAATCACAGGTTGAGGTTTTCCATAGCTGTATAAAATGAAGCCAAGGATCATTTCAGTGCCAGGTAAAAGTTCCAGTCCATAAAGAGCAGCTGTGTTGTGCTACTTTGCACAAAACAAATAAGCTAGTTAAGTTTTACAGGACATGGTTATACCAGACTCAACATGCCTAACAGAGAAGCTCTACTAAAGAAAAAAAATATATTTTCTTTCCTAAAAGAACTTATGTGTTTCCATGCTTTCAGGAAGATGATTTAAGGGTGGATGTCTTCTTGGTTATGCTGTGAGTTCAATGATCTGAGAGACAATCTAAGACTGGAGAGACTGCAACTGCCTGTCAGCTGATGGATGAAGGTGATGTAATTAAATTCAGGTCATCATAATGTGGAAAGAGTTTCATTGAGATAAATAGTGTCTGCATACCTCAGCCTTGTGGACTGTTGATTATACATCCCCTAAAGTTCTAATCCAAGCCCTTGTTCTAGCTGAAGCTCTGTGGAGTGACTGAAAAGGCAGTCATACTTTAAAATTAAACACCCTTGGTGAATTAGCAATGTTTTGCCCATAAATCATCCATATGAGCTTTCTGCAAAGTTCCTGGCCCTTTCCAGGACCACAAAATATTGAAGTTTGAGCCTGTTTGGTAGAAATGGGGAAGAGTTGCTGGAACTGCACTTAAAATCTGAGTTTGCTCTAACTTCAGCATTTGCAGTACTGCTGCATTTAGGATGGAAAAAGGGGGAAACTCCATGATCTGTTTGGCTCTTGTGAGTGCTGAACAACAGTCAGGGCTCATTCTCAAGCTCCTCATTCCTTTTGGGCTGGTCAGTCTGGCAGTGGGGAGCTCTCAACACGCCAAGGGAAATTAAATTGGAGATGGAGAAACTCTGCTCTCTTGGCACTTAACTGGCTCCAGACCCTGTCCAGTTCTCACAAGGTCAAGCACTCTGTGATGAGAGAGGCTGGGCAAGGGCCAGCATCATCCGAGAATCAGCCCAGGCTTACTAGCATCCCATCCCATCCCTTCTCCTGGGCCTAACATGTCTTGGAACAGGGAAAGCCTGGCCTCCTCCTCAGAATGCTCATGTCACTTCTTCCATGTCCTGGGTTGGCTGAGTCCCTCCCAAGTGAGCAGGCAGGTCAGCTTTGCTCACTGTGAGCCATTTTCTCTGGGTTTCTCACAGAGAGACTGTGTTTCAGCTGAATTCAAAGCAGCTGGATAGTCAGGAAAAAACATTTCTTCTTGTCCCTTGTGTCTGTCTAGATCTGGCAGTCAGTGTTTTAGCACATTATTATCTTTTAATTCCCATAGTTATTGGGCATTGTCCAATTCATAAAATGTAGACTTATTTGGATCTGGGGTAAATATGGTGAAAATGTGAAGAAAGACAGATGAGGGGAAAGGTTTTCGTTTTTCCTGAACTGTAGGTGGTTGTTTCAGGTTTGGAATAAGGGTTTCAGTTGATTCTTTTGTTAACCAAGTGTTGTGGGGGAAAAAATGAGTTGTGTTGGGCAGTTTCACAGAATTTATTTTATTGCAATTGATGTAAACTTTTAAAGTTATCGAGAAATAAACAAGTTATCGAGGTATATCAATACTTTTAAAGGTATTGAGAAATAAACAAGATTTAAACTAGGAGATAATACCACTTCCCTCTGTCAAAGCTCTCTTCCCTGCCCCATCTCCAGTCCCCTCACTGCACACCCCACTTCAGCTCCCTGATGAGACAATGGACATCATTGGACATCACAGGAGAAGGTGGTCACTGTGTGTTTTTTCCTTTTCTTTCACTGCTCCTTGTTCCTACTCAAATAGGGAAGAACCTTCCATTGAGGTTCCTCAATGGGCCACAGTCCCCACAGCGCTGTGCCTGCTCCTGAGACTCCTCACCCCTGCTCCAGCCTTTCCTTTTCCTCTGCCCCTGCTTTGCTGTGGATCAGTCTCCTCTTGTTTCTCCATTTTCTGGTGTCTCTCTTGCCCCTGCTTGTTCCATGCCAGCTCTGGCATCTCTCTTTCTCTGGCATCTCATCTCTTCTCATTTAGTGACTAACACCTTTCTTAAATATGTTTTTGCAGAGGCCCATATGCTCCTCTCTCTGGTGTGCTCTTGGGGCATCAGTGGGTCCCTGCTGGCTGTTGCAAATCCAGCTGGAAATGTCCCTGTCCAGCACAGGGCAACCCCTCCTCCCCACCCTGCAGCCTCTTCTCCTGCCAAAACCTTACAGTTATGCCCAATATAGTGAATTGTTCCAATTATTTCTGTATTTAATGTGTATTACACAGGTCTCTGTGAGCACATTAATTCTCTTGTCTTCAAGTGCATCTGGCTGTGGTGCTCAGCACCTTTCAGAGTTGAGCCATGAGTGAAAATTACAATTGTAGCAATTCTAATAATTTATCTTGCATGTACACATACTTAACATACTTTATTTTCTGGCAAAGAAACCTGGGAAGTATCCATAAATAAGAGCAAATAAATTAGGATATGTTAAGCAGTTTAACACAAATGTGAGTATTTTTGAGGTTTGGGGAAGTATGGCTAATTTTCAACATTAATTTTTCGCAGTCCTTTAACTTCTGCATCTGTTCAGGAATTTCAAAGGCAATGAGCATCCCTGACTTTTCTAATTTAAACAACAATAAGAAATGTATCATATGAGTATATGTTATTACACACATATGAAAGACCAGTTTATAAGGTGGAACTCTGGGTTATTTGATCAAATCAGATTTGAATCTCTCTGTTGAACACAAGCCAAATTGCTAGGTCCATATGTAAACAAATACCTAAACTATTTCTGGGGGATGAGGTACCTGGATGCCAGACATACATTTAGCAAACCTTGTGACCTGCTCTCCTCTCCAGTTGCTGAAAGTCTGTTTGTAAGTTCCAGTGATCATCTCTGGTGTCCTCTTTTCTCCCAGCCACTTTATGTTTGCAGTCTGGGGCATGGCTGTACATGACAAGGGAAAACAAGTTTTTGAGACCTTAATGGAGGCAAAAAGTCATAAGCTATGTGTGTGCCCCACGTGCTCTTTATTTTACAGCTCTATATTTCAAAGCTTTTATCTTTTATTGTTCCAAGGTGGGCATAAAAAGTTAGACCTGCAGAAGGGCATAAGCCACCACAAGACACTTTAGGTGATTAAGTCTGATATTTAGAGCCTCAGCCAGAAACTTACTGAAAAGAGGCAGTGTTACCAGTGCATCACTCCTGCACATGGCACTGGTGTTCACCTCACTGTCCCTGTCTGTGTGGGCTGCCAGGGGACAGCAGGCACCCCAGGCAGTCACCAAACCACTGCTCCCTTCCCTGGACATCACCCTTGGAAGAACCAGCTTGATAATTCCATAACTCTTGAGTTACCTGGCACTAGCTCACAGCATTATCTGTGCCAGTGAAAAGTGGAGTTCAGCACCTGCCAGAATTCCTGAATGTTATCACCTGAGCAGTCTAAATCCTCAAATCATTTACCTTAGAAATAGAATAGAATAGAATAGAATAGAATAGAATAGAATAGAATAGAATAGAATAGAATAGAATATATGCGAATACCCGGGGGGATTAAATTCCTATAGATAAAACTCCTGTCTCTGCTAGTTGAAGAGGGGTTGGATTACCTTTAAAGGTACTTTCCAACCCAAACCATTCTATGAGTCTGTGATTTCATATCTGCTGTGGTGGAGGCAGTTGCATGCAAAGCTAGCACAGCTCTATTGTCCCAAAATAGCCCTATCCATGCTGTTATTTATTTTAGGAACACATATGGCCTCTCTTTCTTTAGCATCTCATCATCTCACAGTCCCTGTGAGACTTCTTTGCTATTGTCTCCCATTTTGCACATGGGATATTGAGACACAAAGATGGGGTGACTTAAAATAGTGTGAGGCACTTAGCATTCCCAAGGAGGAGTTCTGCAGATAATACAAGTACGGCTCTTGTGCCTGTGGTAGGATAAGGAATGGATCCTGACCTTCCCAAATCTGAACTTGCTGCTTAATTGCTTGACCACACTTTTCTGGGACAAGCCATTCTTTCATTTTAAACAAACATTATGGCTAGCTAGCAGACACCTTCTGAGAGATTTTCATCTGTAGGAACAAAATCAGCTTTAACAGATTTATCGCAGGAAAAGCATCCTAGTTGCCCTGGTTAATTCCACTGTAGAGAGTAACAGACCCTTCCTGATGAGGAATAAATGGGGAAATCATTCCTCCCCACTCCACATACATTTGCAGATGAATCCATAGAAACATTTAAACTCCAGATGAAAATCCTTGATCCCATCTTGGGCCTCCCATCAGTGGAGTGTCAGCTCCAAAAATGGTGTTCTGCCTTAGGCAATCTGACTTGGGGAGCTATAGACCTAATGAAGCACAGGACCAGCCAGAATTTCTGACCTCTGCTTCCCCTTCCTTCGAGGTCCAAGGGGCCCCTGAGCTCTTGCAGAGCTCTCTGCCCCATGTCCCATTCCTTTCCTAGCAGGACAGCTGCAGAGCACTCCATGGAGCAGGACCCCTGTGCCTGCACTTTCCTGTTAGCTTTCCATGAGAAAAGTGCAGCTCTGGTGGGCAAGCGCTGGCCAGGGGCCTGGTGCTCTAATTCCCTCCCTCTGTGCACCAGGGATCTGGCCTGCAGCCACATTCTCACAGTCCCCAGGCAAGGGAGGGCTACTGGCCTGGGAGAAAACGCTGGCCACAGACCTGGCTTTCATAGATGGCTTTTCTATGGGAGAAAATCACTTGCAGCCAGGTCAGTCTTATTCTGAATTAAAAATAAGACCTAGAAAGCACAGACTTATTTATTTACAAATAGTCTCAAATAGAATCCTCTGGATATGTGTAGCACTCCCATCTCTGTATCAGAAAGCACTTTGTAAAGCATTGAATTAATTAAGCCTAAGAAACACTCCAGGGATACAGAAGTATTATTACCCATATTTTAAAGATGAGGAAATGGAGACAGTAAGAGGATAAGGGACTGGTGTGTGAATGCAGGCTGAGTCATTTGTAAACTCAGAAATTAAACTTAAACTCAAGTTTTTATATCCTTTCCCTCTTGCAACTAGAATTGGCTGGAAAATGGCAAATTTCACCAATGACTACATATACCACTTTCTATTATAAATAAATTAAATTAGAACACTTTATAGACGAGAATATACCTAAAATTTTCTGTTACAATCTCCACAAAGATCATTCAGTTCTTTGATATCCATAAATCTGAAGTGCATGTTCTTGTCTAGGCAGTGAGAAGAGAGTTAAGCTACAACTTCCCCTGGTTCTAAATAATAACACCATGTTTCTCATAATAAAAGCAAACCAGATAAAAGTTTATGTAGGTCCAGGAAATTCAATTAACACCTGTCTGGGGTGAATATAAGAACAATGGATGCTTATTTCCTCTTATACCTTCAATTTCTAACTTGCTTCCCAAGAGGTACCTTCTCCTAATGACTTTCCTTGCTCATGTTTCAAGAATTACACTAAGCTCTTTTTGGCTTGCTTATCATTGCTCATAGTAAAAATCCCCAGGGGCATATTAATTAAAGATAGAAAATAGAAGTAAGTTTCCAGTTATCCCAGTTGGGAGGTTCTGGAAAAGTGTCCCAGGAAGAGTGGTGGTGGCAAACAATTTTGTTTAATATTAGACTATGCTTGGTAATTTTATGGAAGAGATTTTGTGATGTAGTTTCTATGATAAAGAACCTCAAATTCAATGACCCATGAGATCTTTTTTTCTCCAATGATGTTAACAGAAAATGTTGTTGATAAAGCAGGACTTGGGATAGGAGTTAACTCCTTTTCAGGGTTTTTTCAGGTGTTTTGAGGTGTGGTGGTGAGCAACTGCTCTCATCTGTAAAGACAAATACATCTGAACCAAGGTCAGGTCCTGAATTCTGGCTCTGAGTTTCCTGGCACTGCCTTGGCTAAGTGTGGAGGGCAGATATGGAATCTCCCCTCCCTCCCTGAGCCCTGCCTGAGTCCTGGCTTCCATGAGCAATGGGGCAGGGACTCATTCATGGTGGTCTCCAAGAGGTCCGTGGGAGCAGCTGTGGGATCACAGTGTGATGGTTTGGAGCATGAGGAACAAGAAAATACCATTTTTGCACAGTCTCTGTTCTGTACTGCTTCTACACTTGAAGAGTTCTCAGTTTTTTGAAACCCACAGAGAGCACCAGTCAGATTAACACTCAGGGCATGAGCAATGTATGTGGTGGTGAAGTTATGTTCAGTATCCAAAAGCAAAACTTAATATTAAAGAGAACAGTGTAAGGACCAATGATGTTTGAATTTTCAAATCCCCCTTTTTTAGAATTTTTAGATCCCCCTTTTCATTTTGTTAATTAATTGAAGTCCTTCTGCTAATGTGTATATAGAAATAAACCAATTATCAAAATAAAGATTAGGAGATTATTACCTGTTTTAACATAAGTGCTGAAAGTACTGATTTCAGCTAAAAACACTGCTACTCTCCTCACCTTCATTACCTTTGTTCATTTGACTTAGCCTAATGTTAGAATGAAGTTGGTCCATGCATGTGACATCATTCTATAATCAGATTTTTACTGCTTTAAAATTAATTTCAGTTAAATGTTAGAAAAAAAAAGCTTTTTAGTGTCATCTTTAACTGTGGAAGTATTTCATTCGTGTTGAACTCGATATCTCAATTAGAAGAGAAAATGTTGCCAAATGAGTTGGATTGTGGGCTAGACCCAACCTGTAAAATATGGATTTGAATCCAGATTTTTAAATGCTAGAAAGAGTCCCATTCCTGTCTTCATACAAAATCTATTAATTTTTGGCTCTTAGAGGAAGAAAAAAAATGCTGCTTCTTGTGAAAGCTATCAGAGTCTGACCCAAGTGGTCAGGCTTCAGAATTTGATCCAACATGTTAGAAAAATAGGTTCTGTGCAAATGCAATGCCAGGTTTAAACGTACCAAAGGTTTGAAAGTTTTTGTGTAATGTTTGGGGTTTGAATCTAACCCTATGGGTCCATTAGTAAATGGCTTAACTTTACAGTTTCAGGACCATCTGTGTTGTGGTGAAGGGTAGCTAAAGGCAAAAAATGACCTGTATTAATCTAAAGTTCAAAGCCTGAAATGCACAAGTAGGGGAGAGGAAAGATGTCATTTTCTCCATGGTAACATGGATGTGTATGCACCTTTTCATCTGTGAAACAGAGAATGGCTTTAAATGCTTTGGAGAATCCTCCCTACTTTGGGAATGTCAGCGCTTTCTTTTGGGAACAGTGGGCACAGATCTGTTGATTGAACCATCTTCCACCATTTCTCATTGTTAACCCTTCATAGCTTCCATTCATGTTGGGGGTGTAGAAGCATTTCCCTCTGAGTCATTGGACACTTTTTTCCCAGCTGGCAGCTTACGTTAGCTGAATGCTCCAAAAGTAAATATGATTTCTCTGGCTAGCTGACCTTTCCCTGAGCGAGATCACAGGAGGGACCATGCTGGTACTCTGCATGCTGAACCTCAGTGAAATATCCTTTTATCAAATGATGAGGACAGGATCATCAACAATTCATTTTATTTTGCAAATAATTCGGTCTCTTCTGTGCCACTTTCTCTGAAACTAAACCAATTGTTGATGTTCAACTTGGCAATTTGCAGATGGAAAGGAATAAAGACTTATTTGTAAATTTGGATGCAAAGTTTATGTTATGTATATACTGTGTAGTGAAACAAACATCACAGTTCCTTGTGTACTCTGTTTTCTTTTGTTCTGTAAGGTCTTGAGCCCCTGTACTGCATTCTAAAGAAACCCACTAGTTTGTAAGCACAATGTGTTTATTTACACTGGGTAAGCCTGTTGGTGCTTTTGCAGTTACATTTTGTGTTTCTGTAAACCAATGCATCTGTAAATATAGCAGCTCACCTACATCAGGCAGACTGGCAAGAGCAAGATCTTTCATTCAGGCTATCTGATGTCTTTTTTGCTCAAATAACCCTGCAGTCTACTGGAATGCAAGCTTGGCTGGCATTCCTACTCATTCCCAGCAGAGGAGATGCTATCACAAGCCTTGTTTCCGGCAGCATTAGTTGGCAGTGCTGCCTTGTAATCTCCTCCCTGCAGCTCAGGCTCCCTTTCATTCAGCCCCACCAGGCTCCTTCTTGAAAATCCCAGTTGTGCTGCTCTTGATTCCTTATTTTCAGTGAGCTGGAGTGAAGCTGCTGGCCAGGGGAAGCCTGTGCTGCTGGAGTCAGGGTCCAGAGACCAAACATCCCAGCAGTGCCATCGAGGAATGACAAGGGGCTTGGCATGGATGCTGCCTTGGATTATTCCTCATTTATGCCAAATCTGTTCCAAGAGATGGCTGGCTCTCCCACCACTCTCTGAGAGCCAGCCACTTGGAGAGTGGTTTCAATAAAACCACATCATCCCTTTTGAAGGGAATATTCCAGTTCATTGGCTTTTTGGTTTGAGAATTCAGCTGGTACTTCTGGATCCTCTGCCTTCAAAGAGCTATGTGAGATAGGATGGTGCATCACATATAGAGGCAAAAAAGGGGGCATTCATATTCTTCAGCTGTAAGTCTTTTAATAAACCACCATCACGTGTTTTCATATTACTTTGACGGTTTTGTCCTATTTTCTGCTTCTTATGCGTGTAGCTACGTGCCAAAGACCCAGAAAAAACACTTCATTTATATCAAATCTGATCCTCCCATGTGCTGAGTTCCTATTAGTTCACAGGCATTTTTTCAATATCACCAAAAGAGATTAATGTAGGAATATTAATCTGAGCAACTACCAAGGTAATATCCAAGGTCCTAATAATGAAGACACTACAGGTGAAGCAGGTAGTAATTTTTTCACTTAAACTCACCTGATG
This sequence comes from Camarhynchus parvulus, assembly GCF_901933205.1. NCBI lineage: Eukaryota > Metazoa > Chordata > Aves > Passeriformes > Thraupidae > Camarhynchus > Camarhynchus parvulus. The sequence continues at coordinate 8,076,809 of NC_044571.1, forward strand.
CTTCCCATTATAACCTTTTTTTTCAGACCTTTTGCCAAACTTTAATTGTTGAAGTTGTGATTTTCCATTCCACTTAACCTAAGTTGATTCTAATTTTTGAGGGTTTTTTTGGGTTTTTTGGGGGTTTTTTTGTGAGAGGGAGACAGGGATGATGAGGTTTCAGATAAGACAGCCTTTTCTCAAAATAAGGCTGGCTGATTTTGAGAAAAAAACTTCATTTTTTTCTATGTCAAATAAGAACTTCAGCAGGAACATGGTATTCAGTTGAGAAGGTGCTTCCTGTGGCAAGCTGGACTTTTTATTTTGCTGTAACAAAGAGTCAAATTAGGCCAACTTAAGGGCATGTAAATATTTTGTATTTTGGATCTGAGGTGCTCTGGATTGTAAAAGGATGTGCAAAGTTGAATTTTTCATGTAAAATATTCAGTGAGTTCGCTTTGCTTTTTCTATGGCTTGGGGAAAATAAAATGCTTTTTCTGCTTTCTGGAAACTTGGGCCTCCAGTGTCCAGAAGATAAAATAGATAAGAAATACAGAAGAATTTAGAATATGGAGATGTCAAAATTTTAACTTATATAAAGATCTATACTTTAAATCAGTGTTTCAATATATACCTCACCAAATTAGTGGTGGATCTGAAAAAATAATCCCAAAGATGGTATTGTGATGAATTACAGTTTATCAAATACCTGGGAAGGAAATGTCCAAGAGATCCAGCACCGACTGATCAACTAGAAAGATGACTGCAGCTGAGTGTTTTAAGGGCTAACTGGACAGAAAGGAAAAGGGAAGAGCAGAGGTAATTTAAAAAGTCTTTACGCTTTAGCTGCTTCCTTTTCAAATAGGAATAAAACCCCAGGCTGCATCAGGCTTGCCTTTGTCCCATCTGTGCCACACTAAAGAGGATTTTGTGGCACTCCTCTTGGGCACTGTAGCCAAAAAGAGGTTTATTTCTGAATATATGCTGTTTCACTGCTTCTTCTACTGCTTTTTATCTGTTGGCAATCACATTTCCAAAATAAAGCTCAGTGTTTTTAGCTGCCATGGGTGGGACTGGTTCTTCACCATGAGAGAAGCTCCTGCAGAGGCCAGGAGCTGCTTCTTCAGCTGCTGCCCAACATCTTCCATGTGTAACATGCCGGGGTTTGTGCACTGCCATTCATCCAGCTGAACTCTGCCTAATGGCTCAGCCTGTGCCTGGACATCTCTGGCAGAGCTGAAAACCCCTCTTTGTAAATGTGCTGTGTGAGTTTACTTGGCATACCACAGGAGCACACAGAGACACCCACAGTGGTTTCCAGTGGGGCTGGTTGGACCAGGTGGAGCTTTGCAGGAGTGCAGCTCTGCTGCCCTTTCTCCCACAGGACACTGGTGCCTGGATTAGTAGGAAAAGGAGCTTTAAAAGGCTCAGGAGCTCCTGCAGAGCTGGGGAGTGCAAGGGGTACCTCTGCCTGTCAAAAAGCGTGGGTCTCTCCTGGCAGCCTGATCCGTGGGGGAAGAAGGGAAGTGCTGCCCACTGAAGTCCTGTGCAGGGAGAGGCACTTTTTGTTCCTGCCGAGCATTCCAGGAGAGCCCAGAGGATAGAAGCCATTGAGGCAGGGGGAGTTGGGTGTCCATGGGGAGCTGGGCAGGCTGTCAGTGCATCCACTGGCCACCTTCAGCACGCCCTCCTCCCCCTCGGCTGGCAGGTGGGTGTTTGCCAATCCCTCCTGGAATCTGGAAGGATGCTGGGCTGGGTTTCACAGGGATTGGGAGCAGCCTAAGTGGGATTTCAGCACAAACCCACTCATCAGACATTGCAGTGGGGTGGGCTGGATGATAATCTCCTATTAAGCTCCTGCACCCTCTCACTGTGTTGTCTGAGGCAACTTGTAGACAAGATCCCCTTTTCACATGGAGTTTACTCTCTTTTCTTGTGGGAAAGAATTGACTTTCTGGCAATCAAATGCAGTCTGACATTTTCACTTCCTCTTTTACTGATTTATTTGCAAGAAGAGATCATTCTGCCTTCCAGAGCTGAAGGATACAGCATCAGACAAAGTTTGAGTTGCACTCTCCCTGCTTTTCATCCTAAGAGTTAAAAGCGAGCTATAGGCATTTTAAATAAAACAGATGCTGCTGTAAGGTTGAAAACAGAAGCTGATTTAGAGTGTTGCTTCCTCAGATAATGAACTGCTCCTGTGTAGATGTCTGTCTCTGATACCTGAAGCTGCGACTCTCAGAAACCACTCGCACTGGAAACTTGGAGAGGTAAAAATAATGCTTCTCCTGGATTCCATAATCACAAATTGTGTTTTCAGTGCATTGTGGATTTTTGTTTTCAGTGTTTTAAAATTTGATTTGTTCATAATATTTTGTATCTCTTAAGCTATTACCCCTCCTTTAATTGCCCACGCACTGCTCTCCGGAAAACAGGAGAATGTAAAAGTCAGCGCTGTGCTATGTAGGGAAGTGTTAACTGAGTGTTAATGAGCTGCCACATCGGCTCCCAGCCATCTCTGGAAGCCAGCACAGTAAAACAGAATTTAAAGGCTATCAAGTCCATTTCAGGCTGCAGGTTCTGAGCGTGTTTTGCAGGGAAGTGGATGTCCTTGTTATCTGGACGCCAGTTAAACGCTGCCAGCCCAATGTGTGCCCGAGAGAAGCTGCTTTTCTGTGTCTGGAGCGATTCTGCTCCTGAGCACACCTCAGCCAGGCACTGCTCCTCATCTGCACCACATCTGCAAACTGGAGAATAGCAAAAGCTTTTGGTTCAAGAGGAGGCAGCGGGAAGTGCAGAGACCACTGGGTGCTTGATGTGGAGCAGCTACAGAGCACAAGGAGAGGATGGCTGGCATGTGGTGGTGGCTAACAGCCTTCAAACACATCTCAAAAGCTCTTTTGTCTCAGTGTGAGGAAACGTCTCTTCGACTAAAAGCGAGCCGTGGAAATTGTGGAAACGATGATAGTGGAATTACAAAGAAGCCCCATTTACAAGCAGTGTCCCCTGCACATTATGCTGCTGATGGCCCGTTCACAACTCGGCAACCATGTCTATATTCTTGTGAATGTCTTTTCACTTTTTTATTAAGGGGGGAGATGTGATGGTAGTAACTTCACCAGACAGTAGAAAAGTAATGTAGTGAAAGGCAGTAACAGAAAGGAAGGACAAACAAGTCGCTGTTCCTGGCATCAGGAGTTAGGTAGTCATTGAGCAGGATGGCAATAATTGCCCTTGAATCTCTTCTCAATTCCTGCTCTTCCTCTTTCTTTACAGGTTGCAGGTTTTAGGTTGTCCTTGCAGTGAAAAGGATAGAAGCACAATCTCACACAGAAGCACAGTGCTCATTTAAGATGTTGATAAACATGCTTGAAGGACCTACAGAGGGTGAAATTGTCCCTCTTACACTGCATGAGTTAAAAAAAGATGAAGTTCTTCCTCTCTCTTGGGGAAGAACTCATCATCCTTGAGGAAGACTAACCAAAATACAGAGACGTGGTGAAACTGATGTATAGAGCTCTCAAATCTCAGTTTTGTTGTGGGCATCACTCCTAACAGCATCCTGGCATTCAGTGAGCTGTGGGTCACGTATTCAGTCTGCCACCACCCACAATATCCATTCAGGTACGGGAAGGTCGCGTGAAGGTGTCTGAGTAAGCTGAGTAAGCATCTCTGCCAGCTTCTGTTCAGAAATGGTCCTGCCTGGCTGAGAGCTGAGGGTTCACTTGGACTCAGCTGCATGGAAATACAACTATTGGTTCTCTCTGTTACAATACATGTTAGCTACACATCATACGCCTCAGGTCTTTAGCATCCTGGGGTTTGGTGTCCTGTGCTCTGTTGAACAGGACTCTTCAAGTGCCTGGGGAAGCTGGAGGAATTTGTGTTTGGAAGTTGGAAGGATCAAGAGTTGAGCTGTATCATGTATGAGTTGACTTCTGCAATCCACTCTGAGTAAGCAGACGTGGGAAGTCTGCCTAGGCTCCATGACTCTCTGAGCAGCCTTCCTGGCTCAGTGCCTAATTTAGTTGGCAAATTTTATTTAAGAGGCAACTTGCCTCTTAGCATGCTTTTGCTGCTACACTGCTAGCAGGAATACTACCACAAAATTTTACCTCTCTTCTGTAAAATAGTTGAGCACAAATGTATCTGACATTGAATATTTAAACTTTGGTGCTTATTCAGACCTCGTTATTAAGATTTTTATGTTGGGGTTTTTTTTTTCACTTTCTTGCTGTATATCTATCAAGAAAATAATTTAGATTCAAACACTTCCAAGTAAAGGGAGCTTTGAAAAAAGGGTTGCAAAATCTGAGATGTAAAATCCTAGATAAATACAATTACTGAAATTCATCTTTTCCTTTGGGAATGGATATGGTGCTTTACCAGTCTGGGTTGAGAAAACAACACCCTTTATGAAATCTTTCCAGAAAATGAAGGATTAATCTTCCTTTCCCCTTTTAAGGAAAAAAAATAATTCCAGCCTGAAGAACCAGTCATTAATTCTGTGTCAATCAGAGATTTCCTACAGAAAACAATGATTGAAGATTGCTTGTACACACACTGAAGAAATTGGTATCATCTGGAGGACAGTAAATTAAAAATATTTATCTGCCTTTTGGCCCTTTGGGCTATGATTTTTCCTTACCATCAAACTATAATTCTCAAATGATTTAAGAATATAAAGCAGTTAAGAGTATGATTCAGGAATATATTTAAGTATGCACTTTACTGAAAACAGCTGGATATGATTTCAAGGAATGGTTTTATACCTGTCCATGGACACAGTACTGAATTAGGGCCTCAGGCTCATTTACATAGGACATTCAACTTAATTAGTCCAAATTCACTTAAATTAGAAATTGAAAAATGGATTAAGCTCTATACAAAGCTGAATTAAGACTACTTTAATTTTGAAAGGTCTTTACAGGGTTAAATGCACTTTAACTAATCTGCTTTAAATTAAGCCCTTAGTTAATTTGGATTAATTTTCCTGAGTATCTTTGCGAATACCAGCTCAGAGTTAGGATCCAGTCCTGCAAATACTCACAGAAATACCTCATCTTTTAGGAATTATTGCAATAGTAGAAGTTAAGAATGTGCATAATGTTAGGTATGCAGCAAGGTCAACACAAGCCTAGAGGGCTTGTCTGGAATCAGCAAAGAATATATAGTCAGATTATTTGTTTCTTAACTGCTTGAACACATGTACAAATGCTTGGGCTCACAGCCTGTTTGGTATCATCTCCAATCTCACTGTAAATGGGCCTGGAAAGCCATACTGGAATATTTGCTGCATGCTAATTTTGTATTGCCTTCTGATGCTCTGATGTTTGTGATAACAGAACATTTCATTTCCACATCCTTGCTAGTGATGAGTTTAAGTAATTTTAGAAAGAAACAGCCAACCTTTTGACCATGTTCTTGGTGTGATTGATGTATTCTTGGCCTGTTTGCTGTGTTGGATGGAAAGGATGATGTCTGCTTCCATTCAAGTCAAATACAAAGTATTTCTATTGAAAATGTCGCAATAGAAGGATTCCCATGAATACTTTTGGGTCCAGGGCTCATCAGTAAGGAGCTGATGACAAAGAATTTGTTGCTAAGTAGTTTTGCTTTGAACATTAACATCATGTTTTCATATTTAGGCTTAAAAGGATTATAAGTTCTACAGTCAGGTGTGCTAGGCAAAAAATTCTTTCCTCTTTCCAATGGGTGACAGAGGAGTCCAGTAAATTGATGTTTTTCTAGAGCAGTGGGAAGCTTCTCTTCCCTTTTCCTCCTGAAGGAACAGTAGGGAGTGTGAGGACTCATCCTCTGCACCCATCTGAAGACCCCCTTGCCTTGAAAGGGAAGAATGTGTACCTGCTCTTGGAAGTCCATCTCCCTGACTTTCAGATTTGGGCTTGCCAATGTTGTCCCTATGTTCCTCACATATGCTGGGAAAGTGGGAAGCTCACAGTAATCTTTAGGAATTAATTTTTCCTGTTCTTCAGGTGGCAGAACTGCTGCAATGACCTCAAGGCAAGAGAGTTTTCCATCCCATGCTTTTGGCTGCTCCTGATCTTTGTGGCAAAGCACATTCAAGGATATGATATTCTGAACAGGAATAATTCCATACCTGTGCTTGGGCACAGCACTGAAACAGGGCCTCAGGCTCATTGACTTGGGACATTCAACTTAATTATTCCAAATTCACTTAAACTAGAAATTGAGAAATGGATTAGGCTTTGTACAAAGCTGGGAAAGATGGGAAAGCACGTCATGCTCCTGGCTGAGCTTGAGGGCACCCTCGAGGGTGACTCCTCCCAGGGAGGAGCGTGGAACACACCCAGCCTTGCAGCCTGGGGGCTTCCTGCAGCTCCTGGCAGTGCTGCTCTCTCAGTTTGCAGGCAGTGTTACAGGTTTTAGGTTGTCCTTGCAGTGAAAAGGGTAGAAGCACCATTAAAAGCTAGATGGAATGCCAGAGCACAGTTGCATAGGAACGATTTTCACAGCTATGGGACTGCAGCACGTATATATATAACACTCATTCCAGTGAAATTGTAGCTGGCTTTCTATCAGAAATTGTATCAGTGAAGCTCTCTGGGGTATTTAAAGCCCTGTTCTGGCTGACAAATGCAGTGCAAGGCTGGCTCCCCAGCCCCTGATGCCCTTGATGTTCATCTCCTGTGCAGGAGGGGCTGGCTCTGGATCCTGCCATCTCTTTTGGCTGTTTGGGCAGCTCTTTGCTTTTCTGCCTGCAGTTTTAGTGAATTTGGCACAGTATGGACAATGCAGAGGTCATATGCAGAGAAACCCACCCAAGGCAGCCGGGATCAAAGGGAAAAGGAGAGAAGGAAAAGTTACCACCATCTGTTTGAGGGAAAAGAGAGGAGGATCCGTGGTACCTCGCTGCCTAGCAAGAGATGAGATTTGGCTCTGGTTGGTGGTTGTGTGACTGCCAATGCCTCACCAACTGTAACAGGAAGGATCTTTCCTTTGCTTTTGCAATGAAGAAACCTGCTCCTGATCCTGTGACGTTCAGTAATTTCTCTCTGGGATGAGGAGAGCAGAAAGCAGTTGCAGTGGCTGCTATGGCCTAACTCTTGAATATCAGCATCACCAGCATGTCCTTCTGTAACTGCTCACAGAAGCCAACAACCCTAATGATTACTTCTAATACCTAACAGATCACAGACCTACCCAAATATGCACAGGGTCCATAATGATTTTATAGGAACATATTGCCAGCAAAAGTATTATGAGATGTTTCAATTGATACTATCATGACAGAAAACATATATTTGCACATGTAGCTCTGCTGCAGACTGATAAACAGCACATGTTTCCAAGTGAAGGTTTTCAGGGTAGGCAACAAAATCTGAAGCTCTTCTTTGAGAGTCTGTATTGATAAGCCACTTAATGCTGAAAAAATATGGAGTGATATCCCACTTACAAGTGATAGTAAGGAGATTATAACGTTTCTGAATTTCTAGAGCCTACCAAATTCCCACCCCACAACCTTGTAGGCCATATGTATTTAACTTGGCTTACTTAAATGGATTCACAGAAGCCTACAATTTGCTACATTACTTCCTTTATAAAACCTGAAATGCTCACACACACTTTTTTTTTCTCTTTGCTCTCTAAGTGAGAAACTGTTTTACTCTTGTGGATTTTGAAGGCTTTTTATGAAATTGATGATATAGGAGAAAAGATTATTTTTATAAAGCCAGGGTCCCTTGTGTTGCTCTGGTTTTGATTAGTGTGTGAGCTTTGAGACAGACTTCATGGTGAGTGACTTGTTTAAATGCTACTTAGTTTTTAATATTTCATTTGTTGCCTTTAGAGAAAGTGAGATGTCCATAGGAACTACAATTAACATTCTTTACTGTGTTCCCAAAGGTTTACTTCTGTAAGAGAGATTATTGATTGTGACTCTTTGAAGGAGAATTGGCCAAAAATAATCCTTCTTGACAGGATTTCTTCTTGGGATAGGACATGAGAGGGGGCAGTTTAACAAAAATAACAAACACAGTCACAAGTGAAACAGAATTTGTTTCAATCTCATGAAGGAATTCTGTGGATTTTGCTAGTTCTAATAATACATCACCTTGCTGTGCAAAGTCTGCCTCTCACCACAGGGTGGTAGGGGAAAAGCTGCTTTTTTCATACCAGGAGCCTTTTACATCAGTAAATACACAATATTATGTTCCTTAAGAATTAGTGTTTTGTTAGGTTGACAGAGGAAAGAGGGGAATTAAAGTTCCCTGTCTAAGATCAAGGTCTACTTTGATGAATCACAAATTGTGGTAGATTGGCAGAATTGGTCTGTGAAGCAGAGGCACAATGTTCAGAGCATTCAATTCATTTTCATATGTCATTATGTGCACTGGAGATTGTCTTGAGGGATCTGTTCAAGGTAGACAGAGTTCTTCCTTCAAAAGTACACAATAAAATAGTGGCAAGTAGCAGAAGGTTGTGGTTTTTTCTTCAATAGACTCAGAGGACTGGCAGAATGGTGAGCAAAGTCAAATCCCTTGAGACAAAAGGAGACACAGCTTTCTGATTTCTTAACATGATGCACATTTCTGAAACAGCAAAATGAGGAGAGACTGTGGAATCAAAACTCCCACCTCTGGGTCCAAGAGATCCAGCTGGACCTGAGATAAGTTAGCACCATTATAATGACTTCTTTAGAGTTACAAATACTGCCTCAGATACTAATCTTTCTCCCCCTACCCTTTTCAATTATCTGCAATAAATAGCACAAGGAAAGTGCTGCAAATCTTAGGCTATTTTAAGCTTTTTGTGACACCCACGGGGAGGAAGAGAGGAGGAAATCCAGGCAAATGTGGAGGTGTAGTTTCCTCAAGTTGAGTTTCTGTAGCTTCCGTGAGAATCAAACACTGCTTTAATAGAAGGGCAACCCAAAATATCAGTTCTGTGCCCTGGATAGGGCTCAGGCTCTGCATTGGATTCCAGGATCCTACCTAGAGGTCAGCTTGGGCACCAGGGGAGTTGTGCTGCAGGAACCACTGTTGTCTCAGAGCAAATCACAAAAGATGCCAATAACAGTGGCGAGCCATTGATTACAGGCTCTGAGCTTCACAATTTTCAAAGATTGCCCTCCCAGTGCAAAAGCCTCTGAGTGAAAAAGCTGTGCTGTGTGGGTTCTTCGTGCTGTCCTTCCCATGCAAGGATGGGTTGGTTTCTAGGAATTTGCTGAACATGATGAAGAAATCCATAATTCAGAGAGCTTGAGAGATAAAATGTGGAGCATCTTCTTCATAAACCCTTATTTATTAGGGGGACTGTACGCTATTAGTCTATTGCTGTCCTACCTATTGCAGGCTCTGCTAAAGCAGGTTTTGTGATTAAAAACTATTTTTCTGAGCACATCTGTTTTAGGTAAGAAACTGTCCAGTGAACATCACTGGGTAGTTATGATAGAAATTACTCACTCCCACATATTCAGTAAGTGCAGTGATTTCCAAACCCAGGCTTGCAGAGTTTTTTTTAAAGTAGATATTTGCCTCCTGTTTGCATTGAGTTTGGTGACTGTTTACTCCCCTCTGGCATATGAGCACAACAGAGGGAAGCAGATGCTGTGCATGTATCTGAGGCCTTTTTGTCCCAGGTACACCAAAGAGAAACAAATCATTACTGTTCAAAAGGACAGATCACTTCCAGCAAAGGCTTCAGCATCCCATCATGTCTCTGCTCTTGTCCAGAAGTACTTGCTTCACCTGCCCTCACATAACCCATTTCTAAGTTGTTTCAGGAAATCCTGGACCTTATTTCTTTCTGATTCTTCACTATTACCTTCACTCATTCCCTCAGTAACTCCCAGTGCTTTTCATCCAATCCCTGTTGTTTATTTTGGATAAATAACATCCAGCTATTCTGCTCACAGACCTCTGTTCCATTTAACCTCTTCTTTCTCCATTATAACTTCTCTCCTTTATGCTTTAAATTGCTCCCTGAATCCTGTGGAAAAGTCTATTGCAGGGAGGAAAATGAATACTTTGTTCACCAAATCTGGGTTGTGGTGGGCAGGATGTAGGGGTTTAAAACTAGCAGCAGAAACTTCCTCCCAGCCTCATGCTAAGAGGTCAGGACAGAATTAGAGTAAATTACTTAGGGAGGTAGGTGTTAGAAAAATAGAATAATAATTAAGAAAAAAAGAAAAAGACAGAAATTTTGAGTCCTGGTCCAAGTATAGAACTCTTATGGTCTTCTCTTCAGCCCCATTTTCTGTAAACCCATAATTCATCCAGAAATACTTTTCAACTTCTCACCTGCTGTGAATTCTTTTTTTGCACTTCCCCCCAATACTTTGTGGCCCGTTCAGTGTATCTTTTGTGGCATTGACTGTATCTATATAGTCATATGGATTTATTATTATAAATCCTTGCGTGAGACTAACGCTTGCAATACAAAGCTTTTATATCTCTGAGCAGCAGATCTTTGATTGATCAAGAAAATAGCAAGATATGTTACAGAAAGAAGAAAATCTGTCATTTGGTGGAGATATTTCTAGGTTTTTTTATAAAATATTTGAGTCTTTCCATCACTGGCAATAAAATTCTAATCTACTTGTCTGTTAAAAAAAGCATTTAAAAAAGACCAAATTAACAAGATCCTTTTTTAACTTCCACTGACAGAACCCTTTACATACATTTTCCTTGAAATTTATTGCTTCAACATTTCTCGTACTCTGAAGTCTTCACCTAAAGCTACTTAAGAGTATTTATAATTAAAATAATACTAGAATGATGCTGAAATATTGAAGAAGAAAGCAGTGACTATTTTATATGCATATATACAATTTTGAAATTGTTATGTGTACAGACTAACATGGTATTGTATGACTATAGCATAATGATGCATTGTGTTATTAAATGTACTATATTTTGCTGTGTTATTTTATTACATTTACAGAACATATGTGTAACAGTGATCATACCTGTTTGATCCTTGAATTTTGTTCCTGTCATCACTTATGCTTGGTATAAATGTAATCCTTACTCCACGGAAAATAAGAATTTTTGGTCACTTTTATTCAGATGTTTAAAATCTATTTCCACTTGGACTCAGGATGAAAACTGAACTGAAATTAATTTTTCAGTGGGACAGAGTGCCCTAAAAATTCCAACTTGAAGTCTCTAATTTCAAAAAGTCCTCTTAAAAAGTTTGGATATTCCTGGTCAGAAGTGATTGGCTTGCCCTTGTAGAAGGAAGAGGACCTGTTGCCTCTTAGTTCTCTGTGACATTAGTCGCAGCCTGCCTGGCAAGCTGTGGGACCCCATGGGACATGTGTTGAGAAGCTGAAGTTTTCTGTTCATCCCTTGGCTCTGGGCAGGACAGCCTGGACCTCTTGCAATGCCTTGGATTGTGATGCAGTGAAAAACCAACATCACATCTCACATTGCCATGGGGAAGGTGTAGCCTGGCCAGCCTGTGACCCTGTGATGTGTGGTGGCCTGGCTGCGTCAGGGAAGAATTCTTTGTTAAAAATGACTGGTTTTGTTTTGCTTTGTTATGTTGCATTGGTTATTTTTAACCCAAGCCAGCTCTTCAGTCTGCTCCACATAACCCCATGAGCAGCTGTTCTGGCGCAGTCAGGGCACAGCCTGGCGTGGGAGAGGGAGCAGCACAGTGAGGGAGCTGCCTGCACTGGCACCAGCATGAGGGGAATGCTCATCAGACTCTGGCAATGGTTCCCTTTCTTCCAGCAGGTTGTTTGTAGAATAGGTAGGGGGATGAAGGGAGGTTAACTTGCATTTGAACAAAGGCTGGAGTGCTAAAAGTTGACAATAAAGAAATAAATGACAACTTCTGTCTCATGCTTAATCCCATCCCACATGTTTAATGGACTTTGGAGCTAAGAGAGGATGTGGTGGTGGTCTTTGATCACATTTTTACATTCTTGACATCTTGCAAGATACATTCCCTGTCACCAAATAAGAGGGTGGCACACCCACAGTATCAGTGGCCTTCTCAGTCCCACGGTAGGTGTGATGAGCTCAGTGTTCCCTTGGAGTCAGTGTAGAGAACAAAGTGCGTGAGAGCAGCACAAACCATCTGCAGAGATATTTCTCTCAACTTGCTTTCCTTTGGCTTCTCAGTGTTGGCCAACAGCTGTGGAGTTGAGATGACTTTTGGAGCAGAGGGATCTGGAGAAAGGGGCTGTGCTCCTATCCTTGACTGTGTTCTTCCCAAAGGGTGGGAAGCACAGAAAGAGAAAAGCCTCCCAGAGAAGCAGCAACAAGGAATTGCCTTAGAAAAGCCATGTCTGAAGTCTGGAAGTTTAGTAACTATTTGCTTTGGTGCCTTGAGGCCAGTGATGTTTAAAATGTGAAAATGTTTTTCTTACCCTGAGGCCAAAGGAGTTTGTGTTTTGATTTAAACATTCATTCTGATTTGTATTTAAGCTACCACAAAGTAAACTATCACACAAGCAGGGCTCTCAAAAACACTCATTGTGCATCCACCCTCTGGCTTCTATTTTATCCCAAGTGATGAGGGATTGGAATTTAATAAGAGATAAGCTGTGGAGCTGGCCCAGAGGGTTGGCACAGCCAGCTGGGCTTCGGTGTCTGTAAAGGACTTTCACCCAGCAGGTTTCTCCGAGATTTGGGGATTCTGCATCACTGGCAGCAGTGAAGAAGCAGCACAGATGAGCTCCCCAGGGAGCCTCCCCAGACCCTCACAGCCAAGGCAGGCTGCTATTGAGAGAAACCTTTGGGAAAAAGAAATCTTCTCCAGCCAAATGGATCCCATCAAATAGGAGCATGTTTGGCCATTCCACTGGGTCCTCCTTCAAACCTGACTTGTGAGAAGATCCATTCCTCATGCACAGCCCATCTGCCTTTCTGAGGAGCTCCAGAGCAATAAATATGGGCTGCAGCCTTTGAGCTGCTCTGGGGTTTATTGACCTTAAAGAAATCCCTTTGACTTCAGTTGTGATGTCAGATGAGTGCTGTAATTTCAAACCCCTCTGTGAAAGTAGCTCTGCATTCCTGAGACAGTAGCCTTGTCTAATAGTAACAGTAGTACCTGGGTGTCAAAACTGAAGTGTTTTATAGGTCACCTATCACCTGCAAGTGTGAGACTGAGTCTCCTCCTCTATTACAGCATGCCCATTTGGAAAATGGGTAATGTTTAGTTACCTCAGGAATGGTTTTGCAGGACTGATAAAATGTCTGCAAAATCTTTAAACAGAAAGATTGCTCTTTAAAAAAAAATTTATTAAGCTGTTTATCTATTATTCCAGTTCTTTATACACTGAAAAAAAAAAGGAAAATGAAAAAACCCTTATCACTTCTCTACCATAGTCCTCAAAGCTTCAATGTAAAAGCAGGTCTTACATTAGCAAGAGGAAGTAGAAAGCAAGGAAAAGAATTGTACAGTGGTGAAGACTTTCACCATCACCAGACTGAGATTAAGAACTATACTGGGTAGTATTGGTGTTGCATCCCTTTTAAATCCATGCCACTGAGAAATTACAGCTGGTCTCATGCCAATTCAAAATAGGTGCAGATGAACCCTTAAAATTTTTGTTTTAAATTTATAGCAATGCATTTTTCAATCTAAATGATTGCTGGCTTCTTGAATTGGATGTGAGAGTGGCTGTACTGGATAGAAAAGCTAATATTGAGCTTCTTAGACCACTGATGAAGATTTGTTTGGGAACCACCATAAGACAAGGTGCTTTTACAGTCCAGGCATGTGCAGGTGTGGGATGTAGCCCCAGCCACACAGAGCATTCAGGCTGAGCACTCAAAGCACCTGGGTAAATGAGAAGTTATTTTGAGCATTACACCAGCGGTAGGCATGTTGCTGTCTGTCTGTCTGCTGGATTTGGAGGCTGCCAAGAAAGCCAGGAGAGAACAAAATACTGCTCTTTGGTGTCAGCTCACTAGGAAGAAGAAAATGGAAAGGCACAGATTACACTACCTTACTTCACCAGTGCCAGTTTTCAGTCTTTATAGAAATGCTTTATGCACTGTCTTTTTGCAGATTCCTCTGGCTGCCTGTGCCCATGGCCATACTCTTCTTTCATGGTGTATTGTTCTGCTTCCCTTCTATTTTTTTCCTTGCTGTCCTGCAGCAATTCTAATGTGTGCTGTCCCATGATTTGGAGGTTACATCTGCTGCCCATGAACTGTTGGGATCACAGGATCTGTACTATACTAAAAGATGAATTTGGAAGGTAACTGACCAACAGATTGATAGTTAAACAGTGTTCAAAAGCTCTACAGACCATTTTAGGCCAATGTTAAAATAGTACCAATGGCTGTGGCTTTCCTTAGCCCCAGTCACTTATTTTAGTGCAGTTCAGAGGTACACCCAGGCTTCTGCTGCTGATAACCCAGAGGTTCTGAATGTAAAGACATCACTGCAGCCTCAAATACCAGCACATATTTATAGCATCTGTCTCAGCAGAGTTTCCTTTCTTCCCTACAATTATTTGAAGGCTGTAAGCCAACTCCAGCACCCACAGAGAACTAATTTAAATCAAGATTTAAATCACCAAGTAGGAAATCTTGGTTTTAATAATACATTTGATCTCTTTTTGCAGTAGTAAGTTATGCTAGATTTTTTTTGAAATAAAAGTTAGCTTTCATGGGTTGGTAACCACTAGAACACCTAAAGGGGGCCTAGAAGAAAGCTGGAGAGTGGCTTTTTGCAAGGATATGTAGGGATAGGACAAGGAGAAATGGCTTTAAACTGAAAGAGGGCAGATTTAGATCAGATAATAGGAAGAATGAGGAGTTATTTCACTCTGAAAGTGGAGAGGCACTGGAACAGGGTGAAGCCGAGGATGGCCCATCCCTGGAAGTATTCAAGGCCAGGTTGGATCAAAGCAGTGACCTGGTCTGGTGGAAGGTGTCCCTGTCCATGGTGGGGGTGTTGGAACTGGATGATCTGTCCCTTCCAACCCAAACCATTCTGAGATTCTGTGATTAGTAACAAAAGATAGCACAGTGAGGTCTTTTTTTCTTGTTAACCAAAAGTATTTCTCTATGAATATTTATTATGTTGACAAATTAATGATCACTTTATCATATTCTTAATTTTGTCATATTTTTAATTGGAAAATGAAGCATGGTTTATTTTTTCTAGATTTTCCCCCCTTGTTTTTATGAATCTATAATTGAATGAAAACTAGAATTCAATAAAAAATCCCCAAATACCTTAATATTCCCTTTGTTACCTAAATAAAATATATTAAGTGATATAAGAAAATAAAAACCTACATTCTTTTTTAGCTTAAAAGGAACTAACTGGTTTGTTACTATGAATAATTAAGTTATCAGTCACTGAAATAAGTCAGAGCAAAGAAATTGCAGAGCTTATTGTACTCATTTTTATTCATAGATTGGACAGGGGAAAAAAGTCTTTTTTTAAAAAATTCTCTATGGATTCACAACAAGAAATGAACTTGTTAAATAGAACTAATGGAATAAAATTAAATTAGTGAATATTTTGTATGTTCTAGGAGGTTACTGCTTCCAAATCTGCTTCCAAATTTTCTACTTCAGCAAATTTTTGTCATAGGGAACCCATCCAATTCACCTGACTAGAACCCACCTAGTACACCTGACTAGAACTTCAGCAGCAATTTAAGAAATTATATTATTTTAGACCTTGCTATAAATTGTTTTAATTTTGCATTTCATTTAAGTAAGATTTATTTTAAATTTTTATTTCATGTAAAGTTGTTTAGTTTTTAAATGACTGTGGTTCATTTTGTTCACTTTGTCAACTACCAGGGTGTGGAAACCCAGAGCACTGGGAATATTTCTCTGTCTGCTCTGGGGTGCCCTGACCCCCAGGGGAGCACTGACTTTGACCCTCATTCATGGAGAAAGCTTCCCAGACTTCAAGATAGACTGGAATCCACAAAAGTGTGAAATAGATGATAGAGAGTAGTGCAGGTGTGTCACGTGGTGAGAAATTTAGGTTTTGGGATTTTTAGTATGTTGTGGATGGAAGCAAGATGGAGGGCACAGGGTGTTGTCCTGGGTTTCTTCTTCATGCTTCTTCTTCCTCCTTCTCCATGGGTTTGGGTGTCATTTTGTAATTGGGCAGAAAAGTCCCCATTGCAGCTCTTTGGGATCAGTTATTGGGTTAAAAGGGAAAATAATCCAGGTGTCCTTTCTTAATTGGATAGTTTAGTCTTAAAAGACCTTGGAACAAGAGATTGTTGGCCATTTTGTGCCTTCTAATGAAAAGCTGCCAAACTCACATTAGTGAGACTGTTCTACTGATAAGAAATAATAAACACCTGAGTCTGAACATGAACTATTGTCTCAAGTGCCTTCAGTCCAGACCCAGAGAAACCACAACTGGTACTGCCACACCAGGGGGTGTAGAAAAGGCAGTGGCTTGGGTTCTGCACAGCCCCACTAATTCAACTTGTGCAGGTTGTGAACTGGCACAAATTTTGTGCTCTGAAAACCAGAAAACTGCATGAAAATGACCTGGAAACCTCATTCTCCAGGTGGAGGAGGGTGTTTTGAGCTCCTGGCCTGGCCAGAAATTCCCCAGGCTGAGAAATATCCATGTCTGGCAGGAGCAGCATCAGGCATCATCCCTTGTCACAGACACATTTTATGAAAAATCCTTTTGTTAGGCTTTTTTCTCCTGAGAAGCCAAGAGGCCTCAGAAACAAAATGTAAACAATGGTTATCTGCTGCTGTGGAATGCAACAGGTGCATCTTTGATTGGTCTCATGTTGTTGTTTTTAATTAGTGGCCAATCACAGTCCAGCTGTCTCAGACTGTCTGGTCAGTCACAAGATTTTATTATCATTCCATTCCTTTCCTATTCCTTTCAAGCCTTCTGATTAAATCCTTTCTTCTATTCTTTTAGTATAGTTTTAATATATCTATTCTATTCTTTTAGTATACTTTTAATATAATATATATCATAAAATAATAAACCAGCCTTCTGAAACGTGGAGTCAGATCCTTGTCTCTTCCCTGTTCCTGGGACCCCTGTGAACACCACCACAATCCCTGCTCAAGGTTTGTGCTTTCCTCTATAGAAGGAAGGCGGTAGAGGTGACAGCAGCAATAACAGCTGAGGCATAGGGCATTCCCAGGGAATTAATGCAAGCTTGGCTTAGTGGTGTCCAAGTTTGCTTTGGACCATCAACTCTTCCCAGCTCCTGGTTAATCCCCAGGAATGCCCTGTGACTCAGTTCTCATCGTGGGGAGTGTGAAGCAACAATATTCTACACCTGCTCTATGTAGTGAAGACAAGAATGGAAGGTAATAAATTTCACTTGATTATGAAAATCTGCCATATTTTCATCCAGAAACCTTTTGTTCTCCCTCTTAGAATGTGCTGAAAAAGAATTCCTCATCCATAAAGTGATGCCAGAAGATACAGACGAAATGTCTCATCCCTTCACTCCAAGGTCTTTTCATTTTAATTTTTCCACCCCCAGCAGCCCATTTGCAGGTTGTTTTACACCTGGGTGGATTTTAGAATATGGCCAGTGCTTCACCTTAACTAAAAGGAAGTCATTTGGCAGGTAGCTGAGTGTTATGTTCTAGACAGGGGTTGCTGAGCAAGAGTCCCACTTACAACATCTGCTTTGCTGCTGGACAGGCACAGAAAGTGAGAGCAGAAAACTGCTCTGACATAAAAGGAAGATGAGGAGTGATGAGCCCCTCTGAACAAGTGTCTTTGCTGCAGGAATATATATCATCTGAATATATAATCAAGACTGGGTTGTTTGTAGAGAAACTCATATATAGGTAAAATAACACATTGTCTCCTGGTTTGGGGTAACACTGGGGTATTTTGGCTCTTCACCTGTCATTTATTTAGCACAATTTTGAGCTGTACATTGCAGGTGTTAGACACAACACACCCTGGTCTCCACTGTAAAATGCAGTCCCTCTTGCCTGAGGTAAGTTGAATTCAAAATTTTATGTGTGAGTATTCTAATTTTGGCATGCACAGATTCCACATATAGCTTATCATGCTATGAAATTCCATAATGTTGCTATGGAAGAACTGTGATTTGTTCAAGCCATGCACATTGCAAAAATCAATTTTTTCCCTCATACTTTATAGGGAGACAGGTTTTAGATGGAGCTGTACCCAGCCTTGTATGGATGAGTCCCAGTAAGTTCTGTGAGTTTGCTCAGGGATTGTTTTGTCTTGGGCATGGTGTGTGCAGGCATCCCCCTCACCCTGAGCCAAACACCTCCAAAGAGCAAGAGCAGCAGAGCTGACTCTCTCCCAGACTGACTGGTTTGGTCTGAATGCATGTCAAAGAGCTCGGGGGAGGCTGGAAATGCACAGATGGGTGCTGGAAAAAGTGCTCTCAACCACCTCCAAAGCCCAGTGCTGGGGTAGAAGACTGAGTGGTACAAAGACCTGCTGCTAAGTAAGAGCAAAAGGCAGACACCATGTCTGCCTCCTTTTGAAAAGGAGTTGAAATATTTGTTCTTTCTTGTTTCCAGCACACTGGGAATGCTTGCCTGGTGTTCTCTCTGGGCCAGTTGCTCTCCTGTCTGAGCAGACAAGCCTCAGATCAATTTTCTATTTTTTAAATTTTTTTTTTTACTCAGTTTGTGGGCTGATCTAGGAGAACAGCATGGCTCTCTGTCTTTTTTGGCAGAGGTTCCAAGCCAGGCTCTGACATCCTGGGTCTGGCTCACTGTTGGGTGCTGTGTGTTGCAGACAGATCCTAAACCAAAGGATCCCTGTCCAGTGCTGCTTCTGCAGAGGGGCTGCAGGCCAGCAGGGAATGAGGGAATGCTGTTTCTCAGGAGCTGCCTGCACATTATTACCAGCACCATGGTTCAGTCTCCCTCCTCTAGCAGCCCTAAGCACTGTTGTGGGTTTCAAAATCCTCAGATGAATTCTCTGATACTTGAGAAGCTGGGGAAGGAGAAAAGTGAAGCTGGGAGCTGGGGAAGAAGAGTAAAGCCAGAGAAGTGACATATGCGGGAATGAAGTTGAATTCTCGTGAAAGAGACATTGGACATACATCTTCAGAGAATTTTTCTCAGATAGCAGCAGCTTTGATGGAAGTCCAAGATCCCTGAACTGAGGTAGACACACTATTTTTGAAGAGGCCATGCGTGACACGTCTCTGTTACCATGTTTTTACACAGAATGTTCATACAAAGCAGAGTCTGAGAAAACTGGAAATTTAGTACTGGTCTGTGGTCAAAATTTTCTGCAAGCACAAGGATATGTTATTTATCACCCTGTTGAGAGTCCAGTAGTACCTGTCTACATTTTTTGATATCACACTTTCTCAGTTGGCCCAGACACAGAGGAAATTATGTTGTTGTGAAGGAAAAGTTTTCACTTTAAAAACCAAGCCAGCACCAATATTTCCTCAGCAGTTTCCACATGCTCAACATTAGTGTCACCTTGTGTTTTGTGAAACTTGCTGTTTTGCTATCAACATGAGCAATGATCATCTGAAGAACTTTTTGTTTGCCTTTGGATCTCATATAAATTAAACAGCAAAACCCACATCAAGAGAGAAATGGTTTCTTCTTCTGTATTTTACTATGCTTTTTTGTGATTGTCTAAGAAATAACAACTTCTCTTTACCTTTCTCTTTTCAGGTTTGAACCTCTCCCTCTGTTGCTGTCATCTTGTGGGTTTCTCTGGGTCTGGGTTGAAGGCACTTGAGACAGTAGTTCATGTTCAGACTCAGGTGTTTGTTATTTCTTATCAGTAAAACAGTCTCACTACTGTGAGTTGGCAGCTTTTCATTAGAAGGCACAAAATGGTCAACAATCTCTTGTTCCAAGGTCTTTTAAGACTAAACTATCCAATTAAGAAAGGACACCTGGATTATTTTCCCTTTTAACCCAATAACTGATCCCAAAGTGCTGCAATGGGGACTTTTCTGCCCAGTTACAAAATGCCCCAAACCCATGAAGAAGAAGGAAGAAGAAGCATGAAGAAGAAACCCAGGACAACACCCTGTGCCCTCCATCTTGCTTCCATCCACAACATACTAAAAATCCCAAAACCTAAATTTCTCACCAAGTGATACTCCTACACTACTCTCTATAATCTATTTCACACTTTTGTGGATTCCAGTCTATCTTGAAGTCTAGGAAACTTTCTCCATGGATGAGGGTCAAAGTCAGTGCTGCCCTGGGGGTCAGGGCACCCCAGAGCAGACAGGGAAATATTCCCAGTGCCCTGGGTTTCCATATCATCTCTCACATGTAAATGCACCAGGGTCTTACAAACCTCTGTTGTTTTGGAAAGGAAGAACATTCTGTGTGTGCTACTCTGATAAAGCCATGTGAACTGCTTACTCCGCATTTGCCACAGGAGAATCCTTGGGGGCAAGTGTGGAGCTGTGAGACAGGCCAGGGCTTGACCTGTAAATAGGGAAGGAGCTGGAACACTCAATGGCCAACAAACATTTTTTTATTTGTCCTTCTCTCTTGCAAGACAGCACAGATGCCTCTGATTTGAGGGATCCAGGATGCAAAGGAAGAAGCAGCTGGATTCCAATGGGCATTTGAGAGGTTCCTTCTCTGGCTCCCTGACCAGGCCATGGCAGTCCAGGTGCATTCCCCCTTTTTTCAAGGCCACCATTTCTTCTTGAGTTGCAGGTGGAAGTAAAACTGTGTTGTTTTTCCAGGGCTGTTGCTCTGGGTAGGAGCATCTTCCTGCTCCAGACCCTCTGTCCATGAGGGCCCTGTGCTGGCATTTGCTCTGTGGAATAACTGTGAAACCCACAGCATTTCCAGTCCACCTTTTCTGCAGTTTTCCTGCAATAATATGGCTTCAGTAGTTAAAAATGTGTGATGTATGTGTTTTGAGGAGGCAATTCCAGGACAAATCACAGAAGAAAGGCCCTGACTGTTAGCAGTTCTTGGAGTTCAACACTTTTCACCTCTGTTCCCTTGTATAAAAACAAAGCTTTAGATTTTCTTTCATATCAGAACATAAGAGTACTTTCATTATTTTTAATAAATTATTTAAAATTTCTCTGTAGTCAGCATTTTGAATACCTTAATAAAATATAATTCTTCCTCTGTAAGTCTCAAATCAAAAGCTGTTCCTTCCCCCTTTATTCCTGAGCTCTACATTTAAGATAAAAATGAACATATTGAATTTGAGGAATTGGGGAGCTGAGTTTTACTACAAGGCTTAGACTAACGTATACATGATTTTAATATCTGGAAATGTGTGGTTTTCTTTTATCGGTTATGTAATGATCTGCTATTAGCTATTTTATTTCTGTGCTAGACTGGGATACATTTATGAAATTCCTTAAGGTGAACTGAAAAAAAGAAAATGCAATGGACTGAAATGTTATGGTTATGTGCCACAAACAGCAAATTAGTACACAGAATTTGAGAGTTTTAAAACTCCCATGCTATTTAGGGACACATTGAGGGGATATTGCTGTTGGGTTAAAAATGTGTGCTTATTGCCCCAACTTTGCTGTCAGGCTCACAACACCCTCCAAACACGTGCTCTCAGATCCTCAGATTTTCAGCAGAAACTCTTTCATGTGAAAGGGAAAAAAAAAAAAAAGTCAAGGAGACAGATTTTGGTTTCTGTTTATTTTTTTAAAGCTACAAAAAGATGGTTCTATAGAAGCCATATGAGTTTTATTCCTACAGCATCGTCTGGGCTATAGACAAAGGGCTGTGTTGCTTAGCAACCCCCTAAAGCTCATCAACACAGCCTTGGTATTAATATTTATCCCCCCCTTCCTTAAAAAAAAAAGCCTTACTCTGGAATTTGAAATGGGATCTGTCCTCCCTCTCTTTTGTGCAATTAAAGCAATACTGCTCACTTTTTCCAATTAATGCTACTAGCTAAACAAAACAATTTCTGCCAGGAGGGCCAAATTCAGTTCTTGGGTGACTGACTGGAATGAAAGTTACATCAGGGATGAATTTCTAGTCAGTGTTTTGTAGTTTCACTGAAATCCCCAATTTACATCTTCCCACCTATTTTTTTCTGAGTCCTCTCTTTCCATGCCTGCACTGAGGGGCTCCCTCTTGGCTGCATCCTCCTCACTGCCTCCAGCAGCTCTGGTATCCTCAGTGGGGCACTGCAGGGCTGGAAGGGTTTTCCTGAAGCCTCTGGGCACACCCAGACACCAGGACAGGTGCTGAACAAATATCAGGGTGAAAAAAAATCCAGTAAACACAGCAGAAAGCTCAACTGCCCACACTGGGACTAACTAGGACCTGGCTGCTCCTTGGCAAAATGATTCTCTGCACCAGCCTTGTGCACAACATGAGTCCCTTTACAGCCCATTTTTGAGAATTTCAGTGGAATGTAATTAGCACACAGACTGGAGAAAAATGTCTCTGGAGGGAGCAAAGCAAATTATTCAATATTGCCCCCAAATAGGGAAATATTTGGAATAGGTTCTGGCTTTCAGTTTGTGTTAAATGGCCATGAGATCTGGGGATATTCACTTTTCTGCCCTTCAGCCTTTCCAGAGAAGCACCACCAGAAATACAGATCTGAGTCTACAGTCCAGGCAGTGCACAGTCATCATATAAACTTGTCATTGTATCAAAACACCGTGGGTACATTGGGATTTGGTGTGAAAATAGAAACAGGATGAAGTCAGCTGGAGCTACAATTTACTATGCTGAGAGTGCTGAGAAAAGGGCACTTAAATGCCTAAAAAAAGGCTTGGTGCTTAAAGTTTTGGTCACGTTTGCTGTCCCCAAAATCCTGGCCACAAAATGTGGCACAGATTCTTTCTGGAGTGAGCTGGGATGTGTGAGGCTACTGGGAAAGACACTGGAGCATGAGGAAAGAACTGTGATTCTGGAAGCAATTTCTTTTCAAAATCATTTTCCTTTGGGGGTGAAGAGGAAATTATTTTAATGTTAGGAGCAGATGTGTATGGAAAACTAATTGCAAATGTGATAAAGAAGGAGAAATGCAGGGTCCTTCAGACAGAAGCAGCAACTCTGTAAACAGCAATATTGACTTCAGGCTCCAGCAGTGTCTTAATACTATATATTTATTTTTTTTTCATACTTCTACCTCTTCTGTCATGCCAAACAATAATAAGAACGGTTTACTAATGTCAGGGAGACAGGAGACCACAAAGACTTCTGATTGTTAGGCTGCTCCGGAATGGAGAGAACATCTTGCAGATGCTTCACTGCCAGTTCCAGCCTGCCCTTCCAGGCTGTGAACATGGACCATACCTCAGGCCCACACTTGCCCTGGAAGGTCACACCAAGACCTGTCATGTGGACTTTTCTGGGCCTGTAAACTCAGTGCAGGGCTCTTTAGAACAATGTTAATTCCACTTGGCCAGATCCTCAGCTGGAGCCAGCTAATACAGCCATTGCTTTCATCATCACTCTTTGTGACATCCAGGAATGATCAGTTCTTTATATCTTAAAAAAAAAAATCTTTCCTAGAAGTCCTGAAATCTGAAAGCTTCTTACTTCTGATTGGATTAGCCTTCATTCAAAAGATAGATAAAACTGGACCTCCTTTTGATTCCACTCATTTTTCACTGGTTTTGCCCTTGTGAATCCCCTTTAGGATTACTCCTTACTTACACTGATATAGGAACAAGAAGATACAGAGCCACTAAGGAGGTCCTGGCATTGAGAGCTAACTAAATGTGTGTGCCAGTCCAGGTGCAGGTACATCTCGGCACAGGGGGTACAAATACAGGAGAGGAGAGGAGGGGAGTGGGGCAGATGTGACCAAACTGAGTGGGAGCTGTGCAAGGGGCTCAGCCACTTTTAGAGAGCAGTAGAATTATCTCCTCTTTTTCCAGCTGTTGGTGATTCAGCCTCACCTTTGCTCTCACATCACTCAGCTCTAAGCAGACACCATCTTTTGGATCCAGTAGTGGCAGTGAGCAAGTACTCTTTAGCACCTTGCTGGAAGACTTTAAACCCCTTCTTGACAGCTTTGGCAGGAAAACAGCTTTTGTAAACTTCCCCTGTTTTACTTTGGGCAATGAAACTCAGCCCAGTTGTGCCTGACCTTTCCTGCTGTGGGTTAGAAAGTGCACACAAGAGCTGCTCCTTCAGCACAGCTGGAGAGACCTCTCTGCAGTGGGGAGGTGGGTGATGCCTCCCAGACTTTACTGCAACAGAAGAGCCTGGCTGTTTGTTGTTGTAGATGCTTTGTTAGTGCTGCCTTTATGCCAAATCAGCTACAGCATCTTGAGAAGATCCAGAACAGCATTTCCAAGGGTAACTGGTGTAATTGGCTTTGTCCTGCTGAGTTTAGCTCTTTAAATGGCACTTTAGGAGAGCAGCTGTTTCTCATTTACTTCCTCCTCTCCTTTTTTTTTTTTTTTTTTCTGACAGGAGTTAGTGCTGCTGCTCATCCTGATCTCCTGAGCAGATTCTCATCTTCTCTGTGACAGGAGCTCCTTTTGGGCACTGGACATTTACTTTTGAATTAATTCAATTTGAAACAATGCTGGTGAAAAGCAGCAGTGTTATAACAGCTGTGTGAACCTGCCTTTAATGCAAGACTGGATCTAGCCTGAGCAGGGAAAGAGCAAATTTCCTTACCTTTTGTTGGTGTCTCTCAAAACCACCTGAGGCAGCACAGAACTTGTTCATTCTTCTTTAAGTCCAACTGGAACACTGTACTTTCCACTGGACCAGTAAAGTCCATGTTTCCATGCTGCCAGATTGATTGGAGTCAGTAGCCACCAGTCAGGACAACTGGGCTTGAGCCAGCAACCAAGGCAGAGATCCTATCTGACCACCACATGCTGCTCATTTCACCTCATCTGGCTGCCAAAGGGCTGAAAGGTTCTGTGTTTGCAAACCTTTCCCTCTTATGGTGATCTCCCTTCCTCAGCTCTCACGCATCCAGCAGGTTTTGAGTTAGGCAAAATCCTCAGCTTTGGTTTCCTTTGGTTTTGAGCTTCTAAAATCACTTGTGCAAAGTAGAAGTGGTTATTTTTTTGTCCCAAAGAAACAATACTTACCATGTGTAAAATGCTTTTCACCTTTCTAACAAACTCCGTTAACTAATTAATCCTTGCAATATCCCTGGAAGGAAAGCAAACATTATCTCGCTTTTACACACAGGGAAACTAAGGCAGAAAGGTGAATTGCTCAAGGCTGGTGAAAGATTTAGTGCTGCAGTCAGTTTTATAAACACAGGGGCTTTCTGGCTCCTGGTCCTGCAAGCAGGCAATTAGACCAAGTCTCCAGTGGATAAAAAGGGCTACAAGGCACAACGTCCCCCTTGCAGCAGTGGTGTTGCTCTGGGGTCTGCAGAGGCTGAGGCTCACAGCTTGGGAGAGGTGAGGGAAGGGCAAGCACTGTCCTGGTTTGAGCCCCATCCCTTTCTAACTGTGCCCCACCACTGTCCCAAAGTTAAAACAAGCTGCATAACATGCACAGCAAATGGAGCTGCAGAATGCTGCAGAAGTTCAGAGGAGTTTTGGGACAGCTGTGGCAAACCAGTGTGATTTGGATGCAGTGTGGAAAACATCTCCTGCATCTCCTGCAAATAAGCTTCCATGCAATGGAGATGTGATTTGCTATGCCTGTCATCAGGGGGAATAAACAAGAATATTCATCTGCCTATTTTTTATGGGTGTTCCACCTCAGGAAAGGCTGTGAGCAACTTTCCTGATAAGTATTTTATGCTCATTCTGCTTAAAACAGTTCCACTTGTTCCAGGGTTACACTGGGTGAGGGACCAGCCTTATCACAGCACTAGACAAGTTCTGGAATCAGTGACAATGTTCTGAACTGAGAATTTGATCCAACTTCAGAACTGCTCAAGCTTTCTGCTGCTGTATCTGAGCACGGGGTTGGCCAAAAATATCTGTCTCTGGACCAGCTGAGAGAGGAAAATTAGAACATCTGTGCAGCAAGGAAACTTTGCTGTGTTGTCAGCCAGCACTGTCAAAGGCACTGCTCTAGGGAAGCTTGTACCTTCCCAGAGCTTCAGTCTTGCTATTAATATTGAGCATTCCTGCTCTTTCTGAGACAAGAATTGGTGGAGAAATCAACACTACCCCTCCAAACTCACCAAAATGTTTTCATAGCTAGTGGGTCTGTGCTTTAAAACAAAATAAAAACAGCTCCAAAAATATGGCAAGTGAGTGCCAATAATTTTTATTTCTGCACTGATGCAAATTCTTCCAAGCATTTTGTGAGAGAAGGACAAGAGAGGACAATCCATCAGTGCAGAGTACATCAACATATTAAAAAAATGCAAGTAGTGGGGAAAGCTTTTAATTTGAGTGATATCAGTGCCCACAAGCATGACAATAATTAAAGGTCTGCCAGCATGGCTATTATACATTCTGGTTTAGTGCATTTAATATCTCAGCTGCTTCAAATCACATCAGCCTGATGGCTGGCAAGCATGTTTCCACTCTGGATGCAAATCAAACTCTCACACACCATTCTGAAGCCTCACTTTAAAGGTAGGACTTTTTTGCATCAGGACAGGCTGTCCTTGGTCCTTGCAGTTCTGTAATGCTGGTACACTTCCACTGCCTGAGAAAATGGAGAATAAATTATTCTCCTTACAGTTAGACTGAAGTGTTGTCATATATGCCCTACTTCAGGGCAATTTTTCCAGCTCTCAGAACTTTCTTTCTCCCCTGGCAGGTGTGTGTGCTGTGATCTGTCAGGGATGCTCCCTCCTTTTGGGGTGTAAGGAGGATAACTCCTCTGCAGCCCTGGGCTGGTGCCTGGCAGGGCACTTTGTGCTCCACTGCCCTCAGCTTGCCATGGCTGGGCTGACAGCCAGGCTGCAGCCAGCTCTGATGGGGCAGGAGGGCAGCCAAGGGGTCTCACTGATCTCCTGCAGCCAGCTCTGATGGGGCAGGAGGGGTTTCATTGATCTCCTGGTGCTTCTGTGCTGTATTATTCCTGCAGAGCCCCAGGAGCTCCTCTGGGAGCAGCACTGGCACAGCACCAGGGTGGATGAGAGCAGATGATCACTTTTGCAAACAGTCATTTCCAATACTCCCAAAAACAAGCCAACAACTTATTTTATTTTCATTTAGAGGGGAGATAAAAATTAAAACACAACAAAGAGAGAGTCTAACAAGGGATGTGACTTGCATCACCATGAATGCTCCACTGCCATGTGCCCCACTCCCTTTCCCTCTGCCTGCCTTCCCTTTCAGCCCATAACCTCAGGAGGGCAGGAGCTGTCTCTCAGTGGGTGTTTATGCAGATCTGAGCACAACGGGGCCTTGATCCTCCCTGGCTCCTTCTGATGCTGCTGCAGCACGGCTGAGGAGGAGGTTTTAGACAGAGATGGCTGCAAGCTTCAGCTTGTAAGAGATTGAAAGTGCCCCGGAGGTCAGGGGGGAGGTGACACATCCTGAGACCCTGGGAACATTAAGGAGTGGAACAATTAACTGGCTGGAGGTTGGCAGGGAGAGTGCTGGATCTGAAGCCACCAAGCAAAAGTGTGACCTTGTTAGGATTAAAAAATGGAGAGCTCAAGGGGTACAGAAGGGAGAGTTGGAGGTCAAATGAAGGATACAGACAGACAGATACAAAGGTTAAAAAATCCAATGGCAGTTTTCTTTGCCAGTTTCACATCTGCTGTTGTACTGACTTGGTCTCTTGGAAATCACATTGGAGCAGATTTTTCCCTTAACAGACATGGTAAATGGTGGTGCATGTACTTCTAGACCATTGTAAATGCCAGGTAAAGTATAAAAGCATTTCAAGGAAATGTGATTTGCAGTGGACCAGGAGAGAGAATGCACTGCAGACTCGTATCACAGAAGCTGAGGTGCAAAACCCCTCTCTTTCAAGGGTCAAATATTTCTTAAGCTGTGCTGATTTGACCACTCAGGGCAGTTTTGTTTTGAGGATGCTGTCCTGTGTGGATTCACTCTGCTTGGAGGAGGTGTGAATTCATACTGCAGCCTCTCCCTTCAGTGGGGACTGTCCCTTTGCATACACATTTTGGAGGCTGATCAGTCTTAAAGCCTTCTATACCCTACCAGATTGTTCACAAGCTACTAGGAATAGGTGTCCACCTTAGCAATTTAGTGTTCTGGAGTGGTTCTTGGTATAAATGCTCTTTCTGTCCTTACTTTGAATCTTGCTGTTGCACTCAAGCATCCATCTGATCACAGCTGTGACCAGCTCAGGCCACTTCCCACCTGCTGGAACCAAAACTGGGATCATCAAGGGCCATCCAGGGTGCTGCACTCACAGAGCAGACAGAGCTGCCAGCTGCTGGTGCTCTGGATTTGTGTGAGGGTGTCCTGGTTCAGGGCAAATTTGGGAGAGAACCCCCAAAGGGGCTCTTTTAGTAAAGCAGATTCAATCAGCCCCTCCCTGCAACCAGTTTGGGAGAAACTACCTCCTTGGAGAAAAGTGGAAAAAAACTGTTTATTAAACAATGAAACCTAAACAATATTAAACAATGAGACCACTTGCTGCTCCAAAAGAGATGAAAAACTGAGAAAACCCCATCCCCGGGTTGCAGTTCAGCTCACTCAGTCTCTTACCAGTCCCTCCCGTGCTGGAAATGCCTCAGGCCAGGCCCGGCCTGGTGGGCCTCAGGTGGAGCTGCCGGTGCTCTGCTGGGTGTTCAGGCCAGAGCAGGTTTGAACAGGTCCAAAGAAAAGGGGAAAAAAACCCCACAGTCCAGGGAACTTCTTTGCCTCAGCTAGCTAAACTAACTAAAAGCAAAGGAGAGCTCTGTCCCGCTGTCTGTCCATCCGCGAACAACACAGTCCAGGAGCAGTAATGCGGAGGAGCGAGTGCAGTGTCTGAAAACAAACTGCAGCTTCTCCTCTCCCCCCTTCACTCTCTGGAACAAGTCTGAAAGGTGCAAAACTTATTATTCAGCATAAACAGAACGAGACAATTGGGGATAAAAGCATCATAGAGTCAACCCAGGACAGAGGGGCTGCAGCCCAGGCTGCTGGTGCTCTGCGTTTGTGTGAGGGGCTGCAGCCCAGGCTGCCCAGGCTTCATGGCTGGGAGAGGTGTGCTGTGAACCTGTGGGTTTAGAACTGTGATGGAAGCAAAGTGAACCAGGCTTAATTCCAGTTGGTCATGCCAATATGTTCACAGAGCATTTGGAATCAGGCAAGCTTTGTCTCCAGAAGACACAAACCCACACCAGCCCTGACAAAGTGCTGTTGGCTGGATTTAGCCATCAGGTATCATGAGTAGCTTGAAACAGCATCAGTTTTAGGGACTATGTTGTTAATTTTGATAAGAGTTTTGTTTTATGCTGATCCATGTAATGATTACTCTAAATATTGCTGCCTCCTGCCAGTGCAGAGTGTGTGACACAGCCCTGGCTCCCTGCAGGACACCCAGCCAAACACAGCCTGAGAGGAGGCACATTTTACAGAGATCTCTAGTCTGGAAGGATACCAGACCAAACACTCATTTGTGTTGTGCCCCTCACCCACAGGATCCTGTCTCAGGTTCTGAGTTGTTGGAATGGCTCCCCAGGTATTAAAAAGTCTTTTTTCCCAGCCCCGCACTCGAAGAAGAAGTCGGGATTCCTCAGCTCTGGTTTTCAAGGTTGTTTATTTGCTTTTATCTAATACATTCTTTTTCTGACCTGCTGAGATCTGTCCAGCAGGTTGGGTTGTGGCACACTGTCTGCCCTCGGGGCAGTGTTATCTTTTTATACTAAAACCTATGTGTATTTTATTTACAATAATTTTCCAATACCTATCACCTATGTTAGACAGTCTGTCTCTACCTTAAACCAATCCAGAAGTGTCATCATCACAGCAGAAGATAGAGGACAAGAAGAAGAAAGACAGAACATGCCCAGATTCCTCCATCTTGTTTCTTGAACCCCCATTCTAAAAACCCCAAAATTCTACATTTTCACCCTGTGATAAATTCACTATCATTCTACTCAAACTCTTGTGGCTTGTAACTCCTCACACAAAGTTGGTAATTGTTTCCATGGGTTAAAATCAAGGGCACAGGTGTTTTTGACTCCATGCCAAGGTCTCTGAGCCCCCCGCCAGGGTCTCGAGTCCTCCAGGGCAGCCAGAGGAATGTCCTGGGTTCTGACAATCCTGCTACCCCAGCTTGGGCAGTATTTGCAGTTACCACTGTTCTCCAGTGTCCTGGCCCAGGACAGGGTTTATTCCTACTTCTTCAGGATTATTCCTGCTCCTTTCCATCCCTTCCAGGACAGGGTTTATTCCTACTTCTTCAGGATTATTCCTGCTCCTTTCCATCCTTTCCATCCACTGTGCTGGGAGCTGCCAGCTCTGGAGGTGCCCTGATCCTGCTTTCCACATGTTCCACTCCTTTCCCACATTGTCCAGCTCTGATGGAAGCTCCTTTCCCCCTGCACCACCCATGGGCTGTGGGATCACACCAGGTTGCCAGTTAATATCTGCAGAGAGACAGGTGGGAAACTTTATTTGGGAAAATGCCTCCAGAGCCAGCATCTGGATCAGAGCACCTGGAAGAAGCTGTCTAGGGAAAACCCCTCAAGCACAGGGGATGCTGGACACCAAGCTGGCCTGGCACCAGCAGGATGATGCTGACACTCTCCATCAGTGCTTCTCACAACCTCAGCCACATCACTTGGGTGCTCTGGGCCACCAGAGGAGTCAGAGACCTCCAAAATCCCCCTCCATGCAGAGTTTGTCCCAGCAGGCTTGGGAAGGGTGCTAAGGATCCTGGCTCAGGCTGTGTGTGGGAGGCAGCAGGTGAGGGAGGGGCTGGGAAGGAGCTGGAGTGGAAAGACAGATGGCCTGGGAAGGGATTCATCCCAAAAGGAGGGATGCATCACAGCAGCCTGGGAGGGGGCCACAGCAGCAAGAGCAATAATGCAGGGGTTTTGCCACAGAATAAAAAGAAGGAGTTAGATTGATGTGCAGATATCACTGCTGGCAGATATGGTTCCCAGGGAGTTCCCAGAAGTACTATTAATAAATGACAATTTTTATGATATACTTTGCACTTCTGAGCCATTCTGATTCTCACTGCTTGCTTCATTTTTGAAGAAACACCACCCCTAGAGTGCCACTTGGGCACCCATCTTTCTGATACACAAATTCACCCTTGTCTCCTTGTATCTGCAGGTTACCAGGTCATTTTCTGGATAACTTCCAGATCTGTCAACATTTGTTCCTTGCATTTGCTTACACCCAGACACAGGCTGCTAGAGTATATACCAGGGTTTGGAACAGCTGAAATGGGCAGAATCTGCTGGTTCCTGGGTGGTATGGAGATTTTTATACTCCCTTCAGGCATAAAAAAAAAAAAAAAAAAAAACAGGCCAGGCTAAACCAGCCCCACCCTTGTCTGGTCTATGTCTCCCCATTGAACATCAAAGCTCCCCAATGGTTTCCCATTCTGCCGGATAAAAACAGTGACAGATCCACATGGACATCTTTGAAACAGAACATTTTTCCTTCACAGTTCATTTTTACTCTTGGGGTTGCTGATACCCAAATTTGATGCTTAGGGAACAGCAGGATGTGAAAGGATCAGTGTAGCCAGAGGTTCTTCTCCTGGGAAACGTCAGAGGAGCTGCCAAAAAAAGTAAACCCAAACCCTAGTAACTCTTACCTGAATGCTGGCATTAAAGTCACATGAGGACACCACATTTGTGAGCGATATGCCTGTGATCACAGAGTAACTTCCATTATTTCAGATGTAATGGTGAAACCAAAGGGCAACACAGCAGGTGAACAGGAAATTGATCAGCTCTTCTGGACATAGGCCCCTGTATCCCAGAATCTATGTGCATGGTCCAGATACTGCAGTGATAAATGCTTTGGAGATGTTTATAAGTTAGATGAGACTCACGCTGTTCAGGGCAGAGTGGTTGAATTCTGGAGCTCTGTGCCTTTAGAGTTTATGATTTGTGCTGAGTTTACTGACCAGCACTTTCCTTTCCTTTCCTTTCCTTTCCTTTCCTTTCCTTTCCTTTCCTTTCCTTTCCTTTCCTTTCCTTTCCTTTCCTTTCCTTTCCTTTCCTTTCCTTTCCTTTCCTTTCCTTTCCTTTCCTTTCCTTTCCTTTCCTTTCCTTTCCTTTCCTTTCCTTTCCTTTCCTTTCCTTTCCTTTCCTTTCCTTTCCTTTCCTTTCCTTTCCTTTCCTTTCCTTTTCCTCTTTCCTTTCCTTTCCTTTCCTTTCCTTTTCCTTTCCTTTCCTTTCCTTTTCCTTTCCTTTCCTTTCTTTCCTTTCCTTTTCCTTTTCCTTTCCTTTCCTTTCCTTTCCTTTCCTTTTCCTTTCCTTTCCTTTCCTTTCCTTTCCTTTTCCTTCTTTTCCTTTCCTTTCCTTTTCCTTTCCTTTCCTTTCCTTTCCTTTCCTTTCCCCCCTTTCCCTTTCCCTTTCCTTTTCCCTTTCCCTTTCCCTTTCCCTTCCCTCCCAGAATTTTGCTCCAACAATTTGCATTAAAAGCAAGTAGTCTTAAAAGTTTAACAGATCAAAATTTGTTTCATTTCTTAAATCCTTTTATTTATTTCTCTAGGTCACTAAGTAAAAATTCAGATCATCTAGAGTCACTTCCACATCAGACTGGCATATTCAAATATTTAATGCCCAAGTTAAAGTACTCAAGCACTGTCTTTACATCGGGCTCCTCAAGCCTGGTCCTGCATAATCTACATCTCCATTTCATAGCAATGCTTGAGAAAATCCCCCCAGCATTTTTGTTCCCTTTATTGGTTATCTTATGGGTTAGATGAATGGCACCCTGTCAGTTATTTTGCCAAATTGAACCATCAGTTCAGAACTCCAAAACAGGCATGTGAAAAATGTCCAGTAGAGTGTTTTCTATCTAAGATTAGCTTCTACCCTATCATCCAGGGTTAATTTAGGACCGTTAATTATGTGTGAGTTGGCCATAAGTTTTCAGGCATGTATTATTTTATTACCTGATCACATAATTAAAATGTCACTTATCAAGGGACAAATTCTAATGAAGTTAAAAGCACCCTGATGACATATTATTATTTGACCTGTTATATAAGAGGATTATTTCTTGCCTGTTACTGATTGAGTTTCTTTGACAGCATGAAAATCACTGGTTTTCAATTAGCTTTTTCCTCAGAGAGGGGCCTGTACTACATCCTTCTTATTCCTTCCAAGACCCCCTTTCACTGAGGTACACTGTTTTTATCCTCTGAGCTCATCACCTTGTCCAGCTGCTAAAGAAGGCTAAAAGTTGTTTATCTGTGATAAAATGTGTGCAAAGAGGGTCAGGAGAAGGAGGCCATAATTGCAATGGTATCTGCTGAAGGTCACTCAAATTGAGCTCACTTCAGCTGGAAGTGGAGGAATTTACTTAAAATACAAGAGAAAAGTGTAAATTTCAACAAAGCAACAGCTATGAGGGTGACAAAATAACCTATAACATTATTCTAAAATATGTAAATAACTCTGGAAAGAGGTGAATCTTGAGTGGGGCAAGATGTTAGTGAAGGTTAACAAAGAGGAACTAGAAAAACACTGGTTTACTAGAATTTGCCTCCTGCTGGTGCCACTGAAGGGGCAGATGAGTGGGCCTGGCTAGGAAGGGTTTTGTTGCTGCTCAGGTGGTCACAGGCTGGATGGATCACTGCCATTCCAGGTTCTGAAGCCTGAGAAGCAGTTTTATCCAGGTACATGCGCAAAGTGTTCATTGGGAGTTACTGAAACAAGAACCCAATAACATTTTCCAGGGTTTCACCAGTACTGGTGACACTGACCCAGGGTAGGCTTGGAGGAGAAATTAGGAAGAAATTTTTGACTGTGAGGGTGGTGAGGCACTGGCACAGGCTGCCCAGAGAAGCTGTGGATGCCCTATCCCTGGAAGAGTTCAGGTTGGATGGGGCTCTGTGCAACCTGGGATAGTGGAAAGCATCCCTTCCCTTGTCAGAGGGCTGGAACTGGGTGATCTTTAAGCTGGAAGGAAGGAAGGAAGGAAGGAAGGAAGGAAGGAAGGAAGGAAGGAAGGAAGGAAGGAAGGAAGGAAGGAAGGAAGGAAGGAAGGAAGGAAGGAAGGAAGGAAGGAAGGAAGGAAGGAAGAAGGAAGGAAGGAAGGAAGGAAGGAAGGAAGGAAGGAAGGAAGGAAGGAAGGGAAGGAAGGGAAGGAAGGGAAGGAAGGGAAGGAAGAAGGAGAAGGAGGAGAGAAGGGAGAGAAAAAAAGAAGAAAAAAAAGAAGAAAAAAAAGAAAAAAAGAGAGAAAGAGAGAGAGGAGAAGAAGAGAAGGAAGGAAGGAAGGAAGGAAGGAAGGAAGGAAGGAAGGAAGGAAGGAAGGAAGGAAGGAAGGAAGGAAGGAAGGAAGCTGCAGTGGACAGACAGTGGAGCAGATTATCTCATTCCTTCTCCATCCCAGGTGATGATCTGGAGAGCAGGCGGGCTGTGCTGTGTAGTCTCCAAACCACAAAGCTGCGCATTAAATCAGTGTGGCCAATTTAGAATGGAACAATACAGCAGCCCTAAGAGAGATAACACCTGAAATGCTGCTGCTGCTTCCTTCAGTCTCATGGAAGTGGTGGGTTGTTTCTCAGGCCACCCTCCTACCCCAGACTGGATGCACAATCTCTCTGAAAGGTGCAGGGATAACCCTGGTACTTGCCCCAACACCAGTGGTTCCAGAGTTTTGTTTCTTTAGTCGATGGAGCCTGGCAGTGGCAAAAGTCATTTGCAGTGCAGTTAAGTGTGTGTCTCTGTGTCCACCTGGCTTACTGACAACAGCATAAATTCAGAAATTATCTGTGTTTTCTCTGGACCAGAGTTCAGCCTGGGGTGAGCACTGCCTTGGTCTGAACTGCGCTGTGTCTTGCAGGAAAAGCTCTGACCACAAGACACCCAGCCCCTGCATGATTCAACCCTCCCAGTTCCCTGGGAAAGGAGTGTCAGGCTGTTTGCCTCCCATTCTTTCCATCCCCTGCTCTGAGTCCTTCGAGCCTCAGTGGAGTGGCACCCTTGAGGCAAGCCCTGCAGTGGTTTCTCACTGCCAGGTTAAATGTTAAATGGATGGTGCGAAGGAGCAGTGAGGAGCAGGAATGCACTGAGCTCTGGGAACTCCAGGGCTCCAGGCTGCATTCAGCTTGAATCAGAACATTGTTCCATACTTGGAGTGCCAGGACACTCAGGGTAGCCCCTTTTCTGCTGCTGCCAGCAGCTTCCCTGCAGCCTTCAAGACCTGCTGGCTCTCAGCCACAGGTATGAAATCCCTTTGTGTGTCTGCCTGCACACAAAGGTTTGGTGGGGCTGCATCTGGCCACAAGCCAGGCTTCCCCTCTGCTTACCAGCCCCACTCTGACCTCACCTAGCTTCTACATCTCCTCTGCTCACATAATATGGCAAAATTTGGATGCTGTTATCCACAGTACTGCAAAGTTTGATAAAGACCTCACCCTGTGTTCCAGTGCCTTTCAGAGCCCTGAGACCTGTATTGCACAAAAAGGAGCAAGGGCAGGGAACCACCTACAGCCACTTATTACACGTTATCGATTTCTTTCCATTGTGAAAAACACTCCCTTTTTCAAAAAGCCACCTTCCACCCCCTCCCCTGCAGCTATTGATTCCACAGACCAAAACAATAATGTGCACCTTGCTGCAGTGAACTTATGAATGTCTAATTTTGAACATGAAAATGTCACAGTCCTGCACTCGTGGGCAGGGCTTTGAACTGAAATGTATATCCTGTCTCTTCATCTGTGGTTTCCTGCAGGGGAACATTTACTCCCTCCAAAATTCACCATTAATTTAAGCATTGTTAATGATACCCAGCCTCTCACTGGCAGAGAGAGGAGGATGCAATTGTCCATTTTGGTTCCCAGGAGGTCCTTGAATGGCTGTGACAAGCACCAATAATAGGACTTAGATAAAAGGAGAAGTTGCTAACTTTGTCCCAGTGTATCATAGTTATAATTTCCTTGAAAGATGAAAGGATTGTTAAACTGCCTGGGAATACAAAGCAACTCTCCTCAGATTGAACTGAATCATCTTTGCCCATTTCAGCTGTATTGTTCCTTTTCTTATCTGTGTATTGTGGAGTCCTAATGTTTCTTGCAAGTAGCTTGCTCTGAAACCCATCCCCTAAGTGACACTGGTGCAGGTTTGTAGGAGATGTAGGTGCACTGAGAATCTGATCCCTGTAAATATTTAGATGCAGAAAGATGTAGAGATGCCCAGAGACAGTTTTCTCAAATGCTTAAGGTTTCAAATCCTCCTGGACTATCCTTTCCCATATAAGAATATCAAACTGCCAGTAAGATTCTGACCACAGTTCCACTCAGAGCAGGTTGTACCATTTTATAAGGAACTTCTATAATATTATATTCTCACTGCACATTATTGGATAAGTCTGGACTTTGACTTATTTAAAATCCTAAGATTCCTATAAGAAAACCAACTCATCCATATTACAATACTTTACAATATGACACTATATTTCTTTTAGATTGCCATGAAGATGGATTCTGCTGAATATAAAAACATATGTTTATGGGTAGGGAGAAATATCCCCATAACAACTTCAACAATTCTTATTTTATAATGACTAGGAGCTTTTATTAGACAAATAAGAGACATTTTGGATTCACTGCTACTTTCTATTTTAAGCTTCAGACAAAGGCTTGGCAGCTTTCAACCACTCAGGATGTAGCACTAGAGGATGCTGACAAGGGAAATTGCCAGTGTAGGAAATTATTTGTCCCCAGGGAGGGGAAGTCAAGGGAAAAAAGTTTACATTTTGGGTCTTTGCAATGGTAGAGCAAGGGAAGACTTGCACTAGGGTAAAGAAATTGAATGAGTCCTTAAAAAAAACTGGCTATGGGATCTTTGGGTGCTGAAAAAATCTGTAGCCTGTGCACACCAGAATTAAGAACATAAGAAACTGTCAGGCAAGAGCTTGGAAAAAGCAGGAGAAAATAGAATAAGAAAGTAACAATGCAGGAGAATAGTTTGGTTTAACTGTGGAGGAATTAAAATGTGGGAGGTATTTCTGGGATAAGAAGCAATTGAAGTCAGAGAAATTCACTATGATGTGAGTTTGAAGCCTGTAATAGTTTTTGTGTTCCCATGAAAGACACCTGATCAGAGCAAACTGCTGTAGCCTGTCTTACTTCATGGATAATTTCTTTGTATTTAATTGCTTGTTTCACTCCTTGAAGACACTTTCTTTCCCTGGTATTTGTATGGGGTTGTCACTGTGTTAAAAAGTTGTACAGATTTCCAAAAGGAGGCTGTGTGTGCACATGCACGCTGTTTATGGGTAGGCACACTTATCTAAATTAATTGTGTTATTATGCAGACTTAATTCAAAATACATTAGAGGAAGACATTATTCAACAACTAATAGATGTTATACCATCACCATATTCTAATTGGCTGATTAGCAATTTTATTGTATTCAATTTGCAGCGTGGCAATTCCATGTCAGGTGGAAGAGCTATCAAAATGAGAAACTGCATTAAAATTAAAAACCAAGAGTCCAAGTTTCAGTCTGAATGAGCTTCCTGGTGGAATGAGGAAGTGTGGTTATCCATGAGACTGCCCTGGATACTCAGTAAAAATAGGCTATGGAAATCCTTGGATAAAGGTGGAGATATTAGGTGTTTCTACTATTTCATACACAAAACTAGTAAATATATCACTGGGGTTTTAGAGTTTTTTCTTTTAATCTTCTCATGAGAATAACACTAAAGAGTCATGACCCTGCACACTTCTTTTAGGAGGAGCTTTTGTCCTGCATTTGAAAACTTTTTGATTTGTCTACTGCCTTCTGAAACACAGGAATGGAAGCAATAGTTTATTGTCCTTTGCCTCTCGTTTTTCACCTACAAAACAGACCCCTCTTAACTCACTGTCAAAAAACTGTATGTTGAGGAAACTATGAGGATTTTTCATGTATCCTGCTCAATCCTTCAGAGAGCCTGGGCACAGCAAAGGCTCCTGCCTGGGAGCCAGCTGTAATTCTGAAGGGAATGGGTAACACTACTTTTCACACCCAGATGAGAGGGAATCCTCTTCCCTCCTGAACCCCTTCAGGGCCCCTGGTGGTGCTGTGGCTCCTCGGTGCGGCTGCCCCAAGGGGCTCTCCTGTCCCCAGGTCCTCACAGTTTGCTCCCACACTGTTTGCACTGAGGCAGCTCGTGTCACTGAGTTGGTCCCATTAGAAATAGCCCCCATCTAAGAATGGAGCAAGAAGATGGATTTGCAGGAGGTGCAGATACTGCTGCCATCCTCAGCCCCTCTCTCTCTCTCTCTGGTGGAGTGTTGGCTCTTGGTTTCTTTTCTGCTTTTGTTAAGGTTGGGATTGAAGTGCTTGAGACAATATTTTGTGTTCAGACTCAGGTGTTCATTATTTATTTTCTATATCACCGTCTTAAAAGGTGTGAGTTCTGCAGTATTTCACTAACAAGGTATAGAATTGTTCACTATTTTTCTCTACAGGGTTTTTTAAGTCTAAACTATCTAATTAAGAAATTATACTTAAATTCTTTTTACTTTTAACTTAATAACTAACCACTTGTGTCCCACAATGCAGACTTTTCTGTTTAACTTAAAATACTACTTAAACTCATGAAGAGGAAGGTGGAGAAGAAGGACTAGCTTCTGCCTTAAAACTTCTATCTTGCTTTATATATAGTACTATATTTTAAAACTTTAAACTCTAAGTTTTCTACCATATGATATTACACACTTCTAATTAAACTACACACTTATAATCTCAGTTCTATTATTTAGTTTTGGAAGCCTTCTCAATGGCCTCAGGTTAAATGTAATGTTCTCTTGGGGGTCAGAGTTTGTCAGCACAGAAAGTCTAAAATTCTCAGCATTTAGGACTCCAAGAGTGGAGCATCTTATTCCCTTAGCACAGGCACTGGCAGCTTGCTGTGGCACAGCCAGCCCCAGGGTGCTGACAAAACCCAAAAATTAACAGCAATTTAAATTGCTCAAGCAATAATAATAAAGTACTGGAGCTGTAAACTCAAGTGTGACTTAGCTGCCAGTTCAGCTGGACCAGTGACTGATGCACTAAGGAGAGAGCCCCTTCTCTATTGGAATTAAATACCCTTCTCCCAGCATGAGAGTGCCCCTTCTCCCAGCCGTGAGCTCCTGCCACCCCTGGGGTGGGACAGGGTGCCTTGCTGACCTGGTGGAAGAAGATCTTTTTGATCTTTTTCTCCTTCTGCTTCCAGCTCCATCAGTCCCAGGTCCCATTCCCTGTGGGTTGCAGGGGCTGCAGCAAAGGTGAGGAGGCACTGGGAAATCACAGCTGGACTGGAGGAAGGCAGGGCCATCCCTTTGGGAGGCAGCGTGAGTTTAGCTCAGTTTAATGCAGCTGGCAGGGCTGTGTCTTGAGAGAGCTTTAGAAAGGACAACCAGCCCACTCATTGAGTTCTGAGTGATGGTGACTGCCAGCCAAAGGCCATGGCAGACAGATGGGACAAGGACTGCCTCAGTCCTGGCCATTAAACTCACCAGGGGGGATAAGACAGATCCCCACAAATACACATGAGCACCCACAAGGTTGGAGGGGTTGCTTGTGTCGCTGAATTTTTTTTTTACTGTATATTTTTGCAAATGGATACGCTTTGGGGATTTTATCTCATAAAGGCAGTGGAGAAACATCCCACCTGACATGGCTGTGACGTCTAGGGATGGAAAGCTTTTGGAACCCTGCCTGGCTGAGTCCTGCTGAGCTGGGCCCCCTGCAGCAGGCTGAAGGCAGTGTGAAATGCTGCCCAGTGCAAAGGACACTGCTTCACAGCCCCTCAGCAAACTGCTGTGGAGGGAGCAGTGCTGTGAAGCGTTGGGTGTTCTGTGCCTGGGAAAGCCTCAGGTAAAGAGGGAGGTGACATGTCTGAACACACACACACACTTTTGTTACAATCCTATTTCTGCAAAAATGATGAACAGACTAAAGCAGAAGCTTCAACAAACTGAGCACAAATTCTGTTAGCCAAAGTATGCTGAAGATCTTGTGATATCTTTTTAAATCTTGTTTGGAACGAAAATATTCTGTTGAGTTGGGTTTTTTCCCCTCCCAACAGAAAACATGGTCTATTGTTACTTGAATAGCATATATTTCTGTAATAGCCTTTTAATGCAGAGATGTTTTTCTTTAGGGCCTTGAATATATGCAAATGGAAATGAAGAAAAGAGCTGAAGTAGAAAGGAAGCACAGTAGTCTGGAAAAAAACAGAGGGGCAAGTGACTGCAAAGATCAATGGGCAGAGCAAGCTTATTAGGCTTTTGGGGGAGGAAGGGAGGATTATTAAATACCTCATGTCTCATCCTATGTGAATGTAGGTGCCTTATTGCAGAGGCTCTGCAGAAGTCAGAATGTGTGAAGGAAGCAGCCTCCACTGAGATAAGTGATACAAATCAGAACGTTTCCATTCCCTCAGCTGTGATGCCATTCCAAAAGCACTGTTTAAATATGAATGGCATCCTGTTTATGTGTGTATTAGCAATATGCATGCCCATAAAGACCTGCAGAAATGCAAATATTGCTCTGCACACAAGTGTCTCCCGCTGAGGCTGCCTGGAAAAGTAGCATCGGGACACAAATTGGTAACAATAAGTGCAGCTGAAGCCAATAATGAGGTAAAATACATATGCAAGCGTGAGGAGTGTAAAACCTTGGCTCTGAATCATGTGCCTCTTAGAGCTTGGTGATACCAATTCCCCAGTGCCTCGGCCCCCCTGTCCTCAGTTGCAGGTGTGACCAGCAGATCCCTCCTTCTGCT
Organism: Camarhynchus parvulus; assembly: GCF_901933205.1. Taxonomy (NCBI): domain Eukaryota; kingdom Metazoa; phylum Chordata; class Aves; order Passeriformes; family Thraupidae; genus Camarhynchus; species Camarhynchus parvulus. The sequence goes on from NC_044571.1 coordinate 8,117,434, forward strand.
TCCAACCCCTTGGATGAGTGTCCATTTCACATGGCAGAGGCTGCCAGAGCAGATGGGCTAGAAAGAGTTCCTGTTGCACAGGTTTAAGCAAATATAGCAATTATGCTGAAATTTGCTTGAAATGAAGATGCTGCTGAAACCCAGGAAAGGGTGCCCAAACAGAAAGGTTGAAGTGGATATTGAGTGGATAGGTCCTGGCTGATCAATGAATGCATTAGTGCAGCCCAGTTCACAGCAATATGCTGTTTGAAAGCCCAGGCTTTCAAGGAAGAGGTCAAGGAGAGACAATTCCCAGTATGGAAGTTTACATGTTTATGTGTTTGGTTATTTCTGCCATGTGGGAGGGTCATGGAAGGTCCCTGTATGTAGGGTGGTTTTTTTTCCAGCTCATCAGCTGTTTTAGTCTAGCGTCCTTAGCTGTGCTGGAAATTCTGACTAGATAGATTTTGTTCCAGCCAAGAGCTCACCAAAGCATTATTTGTGAAGACTCATTCAGAGAAAACCTTAAGATTTGCCTCTAGTTGTTTTTCATCAGCATTTGCACCAGTGATACCACTGTGTCTGCCAGAGCGTTGGTGGAGAGCACCAGCCTTGCCAAGGTTCATGTGAAAGCGTCTGCTGGCAAGTTCACAGGGGAATTTTTTTCCTGTCCCCCAATCTCCTTTTACTGGTTTTGCCATAGAAAGGGTAGAAATTGATCCTCAGAGAACATGCACGGTAGGGCGTTTCTTCATATCACATATCTCTGACTTCTCACCACCCCCTCCCAAGCTGCAGCAGATGACTCTTCCTGTGCCTTCATGCCAAGCTCCTACCAAAGTTCACAGAGCCTTCAGAAAGCAGGCTGGAAACAGGTCATTAGACCACTTTGATAACAGTGAGAAGTGTCGTGCTTTTTGGCTTAGCTGAGAATAGTTAACGGAGAGAATCTTCTGAGTGACATTTCTCTGGAGAACTCCCTGAAATCAATTATCTTCTAAGCATGGGTAATCTCAGCCAGGGAGCTGAACCTCTGAGGAGCCAGGAGCTTTTCATACAAAGAGAAAAATTAAACCATTTGCAGTAAAAATTCCAACACTTACAAGGAAAACTAGTTACAGAGGATACAGGTGCATCACTTTGTAATTAGTCTGTGTCTGTGTCAGTTTGTATTTGGTCTCTGTACAGCAGACCATCCTCTCACCTGCAGTGAGGAATCTTTGGGGTTTTGCAGTGACAGGAATCTTTTTGCTGCAACTTTTGTTGTTTACCTCTGAAATTTTAATGAAATGGAAGTTTGGGGGAGGGGGGAAGGCTTGGGTTTTTTCCCTTAAGCATTATCTTACTACCTTGATTCAGAAAACTTGCAAATTGTGAGTATCTCCTGAAGACAGAATTAATAATCATATGATCTGTCATGGGGAATTGACTGTCACTTTGACAAATGAGATATTAAGCTCTGCCAGGCTGGAGAGCCGAGAGGGTTTGGGGTTTTAGCAGGTGCTGAGCGCTACTTTTGCTTTCTTCCCCAATGTTTCTCAACCCAGCCTCCAAAACGTCCAACCCATGCAGCTGACTGGGAGTTTTGCTCAAGAACAGCAGGATCTGAAATGCTGCAGGCCAACACTACCTAAAATTCAGAGGCATGACCAGCTCTAAAAGGGACCAGATATTACAGCTAAGATGCTGCACTGTAAAGAGAGACAGACAGGGCTACCTTACCTTTACCCTGGAAAATATTTTCTTTATTCCCATACATGTATGTTTAATAACCCTGCTGTATCCTATATCTTATACATTATGCAGTAGTTTGTCTTTATGGTGTTTCTCCTTGTGTGGAAAGAGTCAGCCCCTAGCAATTTACAGTAAACATGAATGCCCATGGAGGAAGTCCCTGAGAGGGGCTTGAAGGATGCAATAATGCAGGGAGCATTTACTCTCTCTGTTACCTCAGACTGTGCTTAGGTGCTCTCCTCCTTGCCTAAATATACTGATATATTTGTTGCAAAGCAGTAACAGTAATGTGCAGGATTGTGGGGTGCCTGAGACCACGGAGGTGCCTGGGATGGGGTGAGAGGGCAGGGTCCAACACATTTTACCAAGCACTGGTGAGCCCTAAGCAGAGCAGAACGTGCCACTGTTCTGAGTCAGATCCTTTCCCAGATCCTGAGTCAGATCCTTTCACCTCTCTTGGTTTGGAAAGACAGGTGCCTGCTAAGGAAGGCAGGAGCCTTCCTTGAAATGGAGAATGTAACTCCCCCCCACTCTGAATTGCTATAAATTTTAAATTTAGGGTCTCTCAGGCAAAAAAAATATGGGAGCAGGAAATAACAGTTCTTTAATAGGGAAGAAAATAAAAGGATAAAATAAACAATGCAGTACACTAAAACAGCACTGACAGAGTCAGAACCCAGCCTGACACCCTGTGGGTCAGGGTGTTGGTAGCAGTCCCATTGGACATGTGGCTGCAGCCCTCCTGGAGTGTCAGGTGTGGTTCTGTTGGAGCAGGGATCCTGGAGAAGGGTGAAGCTTTCCTCTGAAGATCCAGTGGAAGAAGAGGCAGCTGCTGTTCCTCTGGGAAATCCAGTGGAGAAGCCGTGCTGGTGTTCCAGAATCTCCAGATTATATCCGGGTAGGAATGCTTGGCTCCTCCCTCTGGGCTCACATCTCCCAGTGGGATGCTGTAGTTCTTATCAGCCATGCAGTGACATTCAATAGCTGTTATCAGCAGATGTCCCCCCTGAGGGAGGGGTGATTGTGGAAGAGATAAGGAAAACTGCCCACTGAACAGAAGACAGCTGCCATACAGATGGCAAAGAGAATACATCCTGCCTTGCAGTCTGGGACACCCAGGCTGGCTCCTCTCATCCTTCCACTGTCTTTGGCCCATGGAGCCAGTTTCAGTGCTGGCCAAACTCTGTATCCCTAAGGATGCTCCCCTGCTCTGAACACCTGCATCACCAGCTCTCCCTGCTCTCTCACATGCTGAGCCATCACATTTGGTGGCAGCAACAACAGCATTTTCTGTCCCCAAGCTTTGAACATCTGCCAAAGACCAGAGCTGCAGCACCCTGCCAGTGTGTGAAACTGGGAAGCTGGAGGTGTTCAAGGTTCACAGCCTGGGAAAGCATCTGTACTCACCCAAAGCTGAGCCCACTGGTGGGGCAGAAGATGAGCTACTGGATCATTGCTGTGGGGCCAGGAGCCTGCACTTGTCTGGTCAGACATCCAGCCTCGAGCAGGTCGCTGCTCTTTGGGATGCACTGAGCCTGCTTGGCCAGGTGCTGCTGAATCAGGAGACAGTCACCTCCCAAACTGCTGCTAAAGCCTCTCAAACTCACTGCTGTCCTGCCAAAACCTCATTGCCCAGCAGCCTGGCTGCACTTTTGGCCAGGAGCACAGCAGGTAAGAGCTGCAGTGAGTCTGTCTCTAAACATGTACAGGACTCAAGCAAAGCATCCACTAATAGCAAAACTCTGCTCTGAGGTTTACCTTCCCCCTTTTTTTTTTAATTTCCCTATGTCAATGATTTTCTACCATTTTGGGATGTATTTTTCCAATTAAAGTGAGCTTATATTCTTTGGGGCACTGAGCAAGAAAGATTTCAGTGTCCCCTAGGAAAATAGAGCTTTTACAGACTTTCTCTCAATTTTTGATCACAGATGGGATTGGGCTTCTTTACTAACCAACAGGTATGTGTGGTGGGACACCACAGCTCTCTAGGTAGTGCTGCTGTGGGTGTAAGGTGTGGCAGGATTGTTGCTGGCAGTGCCTTGTGTTCTGCTTTGCCCTGGAATTCTCTGAAAGAAAGTAAACTCTCTTGCTCCTCTCTTTCACTGCAATTTTTTATCCCAAGTTGAGATAAGGCTCAAAGTCTGAAAGCTGAAATGATTTAATTACAGCTGTATAGGCAGCAAATGAGAGTGTGCTCTCAGTCACAACCCCTGCAGTTCAGATAATAAGAGAAATTCCATTACACCCTCCTTTTCTGTCTCAGGAAAGTCTGAATAAAATCTTTCACTCTATTTGAATGGCTGTAATTAAATCAGTGCAGTGCTCAGGATTTTAGCTACACCCCAAGCTGAGGGGCAGTCTCTGCAGAGACCATTCCTCCCTCTGAAAGCTGCTGTCATCAGACTAAGGAATCCTTCTGAAAACCAAAATTATCAGTATACAATATACTCTGGTATATTGCTCTTCATGAAGCACCCACATGAAATACTGAATCTTATTGGCCCCTTGAAAATGGGTATTATACATAGGCTGAAATCAAACCACAACTTCAGACAAAATGTCATGACTTTAAATGGTCAATCCAGCTGTCAAACATCTGCTAAATATGCAATGATTATGGAAAAAAAGTTTAAAAAAGTGTTTGTTTACATTTGTCTGAATACCTCTACTTTCTCCATTGCCTGTGTCACGTTTACAAGAAATTCCAACTCAACTGTTCATTTATCCCCTCAAATTTTAGGCTCACAGCTGTTTTCTGGTGGCCACAAACTTCTGTTGATGGGTCTTTATTCAGCTTTCAGCTTTCCAGTGGGGTAAGAGTCAAGGAGGTGGGATCAGTCATGCTGGATGGGGCTCTGAGGACCTGCCAGAGTGAATGGCATCCCTGCCTTTAGGAGGAACTGGATGGTCTTTAAGGTCCCTCCCAACCCAGGCCATTCTGTGATTAATTCTGTGATTCTGTAATTCTGTGATTCCACAATTCTGTGATTCTGTGACACTGTGATTCCATGAATCTATAACACCACAATTCTGTGATTCTGTGATTCTATGATTCCACAGTTCTGTGATTCTGTGATACCACAATTCTGTGATTCTATGGATACCACAATTCTGTGATTCTGTGATACCACAATTCTGTGATTCTGTGACTCTGTGATTCTGTGAATCCATTAGACCACAACTCTATGATTCTGTGGCTCTGTGATTCTGTGATTCCACTGCTATGATTCTCTGGTTCTGTGACCTGTGAATGTGCTCTGAGGACCTGACAGAGTGAATGACATCCCTGCTTTTAGGAGGAACTGGGTGGTCTTTAAGGTCCCTCCTAACCCAGGCCGTTCTGTGATTCTGTGATTCTATGATTCCACAATTCTGTGATTCTGTGACTGATTCTATGATGCCACAATTCTGTGATTCTGTGACTCTGATTCTATGATGCCACAATTCTGTGATTCTGTGGCTCTGTGATTCTGTGATTCCACAGTTCTATAATTCTGTGGCTCTGTGATTCTGTGAATCTATAATACCACAATTCTGTGATTCTGTGACTCTCTGATTCCACTGCTGTGATTCCCTGATTCTGTGACCTGTGCATTTATGGTCTCTCAAGTACCAGCCTGCACACCTGCCATGGTGATCCAGCACCCTCAGGGCACACAGGGAGCTCCTCAGGACTGGGCTTTGCCTTGTTTGCATGTTTGTTTCACCCTAAATGTGGAGAAAATGGGAAGAGTCATGGGTTGGTGAGGGCTGTTGCAGCTGCTGGTTCTGCCCTGCAATGGACACTCTGCCTGCTCCTAACATGATTATCCCAACACAGAATATTGGTACTGGGACTGGAACCCAGCCATGATAACTTTATTTTTTTTCATTAAACTAAACAAATTAGTCTCAAAATACACATTGTGAGCCAAAAGGGGCATTACCATTTTTTTGCCAATTTTCTTATTGCTACTGTAAAAGTATGAGGAGATGCATTATAGAGATATAGTTTAAAACCATGCCAGCAGAAGAATTGAGATCTTGTCCAAAATTAACAAATCCAAGTGTTATTTCTCCCAGAGGTTAGATGATGTAATTTTTAATTTTTTCCATCATATTTAGGTAGCGTTTTCCATAAACTCTGCAGCTAAAGGAAACTTTTGAATCATTTTAGCCATTATTAAATTCAATTTTAAAGACAATTATCCAAGCATGGCTAGCACATATAGCAGGGTGAGGTTTACGCACTTTTATTGGACAGGTAGGTGGTGGTGTTTATTTTTCCTGGATTACAAGGAGTCTGGGTTTCAAGACATGTCCACAAACACCATTGTTCCTGGGGACAGTCAGCTGTGCATATCCATGGATTTAGCATCCTCAGAGGCTGATGAAACCTGCAAAGAAAGGCTCCATCAAGATTGGGGACCAAGCCAGGTGGCACCAAAACTACCTAAAGAAAGGAGCAAAGGAAAATGGGAATAAACACCTTGGTAAAGCTGTTCTCACATGTGAGGAAACAGATGATGATGCATGATGCCACCTGTGCTGTTCACAGCTCTGTTTTCATTTAAAGTTTTCAGTTAGGTAGATGGAGCAGTTTCTCCACTTCTCCAAAAAAGAAAAAAAAGGTTAATCTCAAACTTTATTGCATCTCCAGCCTCAAAATGCTGCCTTGTGTCAGCATGTGAATGACCAGACCATTACTTCTTGTCACAGTGCCAGAAGGGCAGGAGGATGTTAAATTGAAATTTGGTTTGTGATTGCCACGATGTTTTCCCCTCTGCTCACCCTGTGTTGACAATGGGTGTTTATGTCAGATGAAAAGAGTCTGCAGATACATCAGCATCTCACTTGTCTCTGTCCATCCAAATGTGTTGGCAAGTCAATTTATGAAAGCTAAATTGTGAGCAGGACACAAGAGATGGGAAAGTCTTTATTGGACGAAACAGGCAGTGCAGGGTAGGGCTCTGCCTGAGAACTTATCTGATGCCAGGCTGACAGTACTCCTGCCCGCCGGAAATTGCAAGGCTTTGAAAGGGGTGTGTAGTGAAACAGGTGAAAAAGGCAGCACAAAAGGCATCCTGTCTGCTCCAGAGTTACCACAGGTAGCTGCAGCACACTGTGTGACAGCTCTGGAGCAAAGCCACCCGGAGCTGGAGGTGTGCCAGCCCCAGGACAGATCAGAGAGCAAATCTGATCACAGTGCCGTGTCTGCTGTGGGTGGGTGTGACTAATCACAAAACAGGTGTACAGGGTGGCACCAGCACAATTAGTTTCCAAAACTCTCAGTGGTCACAGGGTGTACATACACAATTTTATCCAATTAACAAAAATTAGTTTTGTGCATTGCGTGCCAGGGGTGTTTCTATGGCTCTAGGGGTGAAGACTGGAATGATCACTCTGGTTCAGCAGACTATTAGGGTTTAAAGCCCTGATTTAACAAGGCACTTCAACACAAGCATAAATTTAAACATTTGAGGAGTCCTGCTGTTGGCAGTGGAACTACTTAGGTGCTTTAAGCTGAATAACTGCTTAAATGTTTTTCTGAATATGCCAATGTTGAGTAAAGCAGCACAGATCTGGAGCCTTTACACATCATGTCAGGCAGAGCAAACACCATTAATGAACACCAAGTCCCTGTCAAAGGGGTACCCTGCTCCTCCAGGGCACGGGAAATTTTGAAGTCATGCTGCTGTGTGGGAGCAAAGTCAGATCTGACTGTAATTCACGGCACACTTACTTTTGCTTGCTGCAGAGACTGCATCCCATCTCCTCTTTGGTAGCAGCTTTTTAGTAGAAACAAAACCCAAAAAAGCCACTCATAATCTAAGATCAAATTCTTGCAATTCTTGTGCAGCTTCATTCAGATTAGAGGCCACTGTGTGTTTGATCCCACTTAAGAGTTGGACTCACAATCCTGTCCCTTCCATCTCAAAATATTCTTTGATTCTTAGGCTTCTGTGATTCTTAGAACGCGTCCAAGATGTATTGATCTGCTGAGGAACCTCAGAGGCTGCAAAATCCAATGACAATTCATTTTTTGTTTCAACAGATTGAGTAAGAAGCCAGGGAGGGGCAGGGGTGGAACATTTCCATGGCTGATATTGCATCCATGAATCCAGCCCTTTGTTCAGCTGGGGGCTGCATGCTGACAAATGTGCTGTTTCCTGAGAGCCATAACATCTTTGTCCTGTGTCCAGGTGCGGGAAGCAGGATCAGACTGGGGCTGCCTGTTTCTAAAAAGGTTTGAAGGGTTTTTTTTAATCATTTTGAGATTAAGAAAGCAACGCAAAATCTCAAGACATGCATAAGATCAAAAGAACTCCAGAAAATGTTAGAGCCTCTTTTCATCCCCCAGCTAGCCATTCCTTCTCCCCCACTGAAGCCTGCTTCAATCAGCTATTATCTGTCCGTTTTCACAGACATTGCCTTGTTTATTCTTTCTGAAATCTTTATGGGCATTAGGCCTTCTGCAAGCCACAGATGAGGTAGTTGTGTGTGTATGGAGATGTGGTGTCAGCCTTCTCCTTGGCTGGACACGAGGCCGGTTCCGTGGCACTCGGATCGTCAGGAATGGTGATACCCTGAATGCTGAGCTCTCATATATTGTCACTTCACATCATTTCACCCTTGGATTGCCTCAAGACACGAGATAACACCCAGTCAGCCTCTCAGTTTCATGCAGCAGCTCCCAGTTTCAAAATCAATAGGAGGTAAGGAGAGGGTAGCTGCGTCCCATGGAATTTGACAGCTTGGCATTGAAGCACAGCACACACCTCTTAGCAAAAAAATGTGGTACTTGGCTTGAAATAAACATCTTTTTTTGTTCTTTTTAATGTAGTGGTAGAGCTCAAAAATGGAAGAAAAAAGACCTAGTGGTTTTTTTTTAGAGAACAAAAGATTCTTTGAGGGTATTTTAAACAAGAATGGAGGAGCTTAGAAACAAAATACTGGATCACAAGTCTTAGACATGAGCTTAGACACTGCTCACAAAACTATTGAGGAAAAGCTGTTCTTGTCTCTCCACCTTGGTCTGATCATCCTCACTGCAGAAAGCCACTTGCCTGACTGTCCTCCTGATTCAAACCTCATGAGCACTGCCCACAGCAGTCTAGCAGGGTACACAGTTGATGTTTGAGATCTCCAGCACTTGGACCAACAAGTGTCTTCATTACTGACTTATAAAGTCCTTTTTAAAATTTTTTTCTCCTGTTATAATGGATGTTCAGGTGTTTCTTTCTGCTGAGTGCCATAGCTCTGCCAGGACATGAGAGCACAACCCTCTGGACCACTTGGTGCCAGAAGGTGCACCTGGCAGGGACTGACCAGATCCTGGTTATAATTTTTATTCCTAAATAAGCAGACAAAACTTGTCATATACCAAGTGTGCCATGCCCTGGAATTGAACTTTATCTGTTGAACCATCATGGACCAAAGACTACTCCACAAAAAATAACAAAATGGCTTGGATATATCAAAATTTCAGCATTCCCTCTTTTTTTCTTTTTTTTTTTTTAATTAGGTCACAACTATTTCTCAAATTCAACTTGAAATGGAAAAAAATATTTCCTTTGATCTGCAATTTTGTTCCTCTTTAAATACACTTTTTTTCAATTTTTTTAACAGAAAAACAACAGGCCTACAGAGAAGCAGCTGATATGTTTTTACAGCTGTAGCTATTAAAGGACACATTCACAGCCCAAGTAGGACCCAGCCCACAGTGAAGCCAACACAAAGCCACTGAATTAAATGGGCCTTAGACAAGCATGGAGCTCTCTGGAGATAGCACATAACTGGATGTCAGAAATAATGTTTAACCAAGGTGAATCATTGCAAAAGATAAAATCACACTGCTGCTTTGCCATCTTGCTGCTGGCCAGCCTTAGAGGATCAGACTCTGTCGTCAGAAGGCACTGGGCTGTACCTCCACTGCTCATCCAGGTGTATTGGGCACTGCTTATTCACCTGGGAAGGGAAGGGACAGATGGGAACAGTTTGTTATCTTGCTGAGCAAGATTCTTCACATCTCACCTTCAGTGTCTGTGGTGAGTCTCAGCAGCCTTTGGGAGCACATGGGGTACCACTGTTCTGGTCTAAGGAGGATGAATGTTGGAGCAAAGGGGCCATGGTCTCAATCAGACCCAGCCTGTGCAGTGCTCCAACTCCTGTCCCAGCTCCAACTCCTGCCCCAGCTCTGCTGGCAAGGGGCCATCTCCAGAGAAGAGCTGAACTTGCAGCATCCCTGGAAATCACAGAACCACAGAATGGGTCAGCTGGGAGGGATCATCATGGGTCAGCTGGTCCCACCTCCCTGCCCAGGCAGGGCCAGAGCACATGGCACAGGATTGTGTCTAGATGTGTCTGGAATATCTCCAGTGAGGGAGACTCCATGCCTTCTCTGGGTGTCTGTCCCAGTGCTTGGTCACTGCACAGTGAAGGAATTCTTTCTCATGTTCAGGTGGAACTTCCTGGCCATCAGTTCCCGCCCATTCCTCCTGTCCCATTGCTGGAACCACGGAGCAGAGCCTGGCCCATGCCCTGACCCTCCCTGCAGACACAGACAGGGATCAGGGCCCCTCTCAGATATCTCAGGGTTGAACAGGCCCAGCTCCCTCAGCCTGTGTTCAGTGAGATGCTCCAGTCCCTCCATCATCTTTGTCACGCTCCACTGGATCTGCTCCAGGAGCTCCGTGTCACTCCTGTCCTGAGGAGCCCAAACTGGACACAGCACTCCAGGTGATCCTCAGAGGGTTGAGCAGAGTGGCAGCATCCCCTCCCTGACCTGCTGGCAGTGCTCTTCCTAATGCACCCCAGGATCCCATTGACCCTCTTGGCCACAGAGACACGGTGCTGGCTCAGGGACAGCCCATTGTACACCAGGACCCCCAGGTCCTTCTCCCCAGAGCTGCTTCCCAGCAGGTCAGTCCCAGCCTGTCCTGGTGCCTGGGGTTGTTCTTCCCCAGGGCAGGACCCTGCATTTGCCCTTGCTGGGTTCCAGGAGGTTCTCTGTCCATCTGTCCATGCTGTTGAGGTCCTTACCCAGGGCTGCAGGGGTCTCTGGGGTATTGGCTCCTCCTTCCAGACTTGTGTCACCAGAGGACTCTCTGAGGAGGCATCTGCCCTCACCAAGTCCAGGTAGATGACAGCAGTTTCTCTTCCCTCAGCCACCATTACCCCATCACAGAAAGCCACCAAATTAGTCAGACATTATCATGCTCCTAGTGAAGCCGCAGCTGTCACCAATCCCCTCCTTACCTTCCATGTGCCTTAGCATTGTTTCCAGGAGGATCTGCTCCATGATCTTTCCAGCCACGGGAGTGACTCTGACTGCTCTGCATCACTTATTTTCCCTTCAGGATGGTTGCCAAGACGCCTTACTCCCACACAGCCGTTTTCATTTCACTGGTTTGTGCACATCCGTTTCTGAGGTGCACTAAGAGTTAAATGTTGGAATTTCAGGCCAGGACAGCTGCAGTGGGGGAGGATGCTCTGCTATGCAGGCACTTGCCATTAGATGTCTCCAGCCCCCTGGCCTTGGAAACAGAGGGAGCCAAGCGTGACAGTCGGTGGTAGCAGAAGGTGGAATTGGAAAGCTGCTCATTCGTCCTCCTAGTTAGCAAGCAAGGGCTGGTGTGAAGTGTCCATTTGCTTGGGAAGGAGCTCTTGGACTGCAAACTAAACTTCTAAATCAAGGTTCTCTTTGACCTCTGGTGGACTTTGTGAATGAAGCAGTCCAGTGCCCCGGTGGAAACAGAGGGTGGTGGAACACATTCTGAGGTCAGAATGCTCTGCAGGTTATGAACAGCCACCTACAGAATTTGCTTCTCAATGGTTGAGAAGGCTGCAGTTATTTTTCTCCATTTAGTTTACTTATTTAAACAACAGAATAGATTTTCCTTTTGTAATTAACAGGGATTTTTCAAAATAATAAATCTTCCACTTTCAAAAATACTTACCAAGCCAAGCAAAGCTAAGCAAAGCCAAGCTTTATCTTAGTTTGGGCTGGAATAGGATTTCAATATGGATCAGTTTGCTATTTCCATTTTCTATATGAGTAAAACAGCCCAGAGCAAAGTGAAATGACTTAAAATGGACACTGTGCAAATTAATGGCAGAGCTGGAATTTGACTAAATACTCCATCTGGTTAGTCTCTTTCTAATATTTCCAGGCAGCTGATCACAGAAGAAAATGACAAATCTCTTCTTTGTGGTGGGCTCACTGAAAGTAATTAAGAATGGCAACAGGTGTTAAGATGAATTAGATCTCAAAGGTAGCGACACAGATAGGAAAAACTGCAAAGCAGTGATTACATTAATTGTGATCAGTTAGAGAAAACTCCTCTGAGCAGAAAGGTTTTGGTGAATTTGCTCATGAACTTGCCTCAGGTGCTCAGCAAAACCTCGAGGGTCCAAAGCAAACTGGAAGAGTCAAAACAGCAGAACTAGCCCAGCAGCAGACACTGGAAGGGCTCCGCCACCTCAAAGCACAAGTGTGTTTCCCCAAGAATGCCTGAAATGAGAGGTCTGGGAGTGGGACTAAGGCCATGGCAAAGGTCTGCTCCTTCCAGAAGGCTCTCCTGCTGCTCTGGCTGTGCCCAGGCAAAGGGAATTCTCACTCCTGGGCATTCATACTGTGATGGGTCTGTTCCGTTTGCCTGGGCACCCCAGCCCAGCACAGAAGAGCCACAGGCACCAGGAACCCCCCTAAGGGCAGGTCCCTCACAGGCAGGCTCAGGCCAGTCCTGCTGTGTTTGACTTTAAATCACCAGCCATGAACAGCTGAAAGGCCACATAAATAAAGAAGATCTTCAAAATTTTCTGATCGTTCCTGAACTTCTTGTAAAAAAAGTCAACAAAGATGAACGAAGCAAATGCTAAATGTTTGAGATTTATGGTCTGCATGATGACCTTCCTTTGAAAGAGTGTCAGTGTCATTCCCCTCGCTGGCTGAGTGCACACACACTGCCTCTGCAGCAATCCCCAGCCATTTCTTTCTGGCTTCACTTTTTCTCCACCCTGATTTATAAGGATGCGTCCTGTCCTCCTGTCTCAGGGAACACTTTGGACTTTTCAGTAAACATACACAATGCAGTTCCTTTTTTCCCAAGAGCCAAAAGGAAAAGGCTCCTCCAGACAAGATAAACAACCCACCCACCCATTCCCTCAAGCAAACACATCAGGGAAAAGATGACCAGCTTTGTGCTGTGCCCTGGAGGTTTCCAGCCTGATGTGTCCTGCAGTGGAGAGCTCTATCAGGGAGGGCTGTCTCTTGAGTGCCCTGCCATGGGCCATCCCAGGCTGGGTCTGGCATTCTCAGACCCAGCAGTATGTGATGCCTGGCTCCTCCCTTACCCCCTCACCAGAGAGATGGATGCTTTCCACCAGGGCAGTATAATGCCCAAGGAGCCAGGCATTACAGACTGCTCTCCATGGCCTGTAGGAGCTGATCCAGTTCCTGTTGCACTGGCATCAAGTGATTTCTCTGGCTGATGGCTGAAATGTCTTTTAGACTAATAGCATGGCATGGTTTTGATTTTCAAAAAAAAAAAAACCATCCATTGACCTAGGGACCTTGAAACTTGTCAAATTTGTCTTACAACCTGACCCCAAGACCATTAAAGTCAGTTTAAAGTCCCCCTTTGATTCCATCAAACTTTAGATTGGCCCTTGGCAAATGTTTCAATTAACCTTTGCCAGGTTCCATGTTTGTAATGAAATCTAAATTCATGTTAGTTTTGTGCAGCTCCCATTTCTATAACAAATGTTCTCCACTGCCTTGTTTCCAATGAAGAGATGTCCTCAGGCCCTACAGACCAAGTGCAGCCTTAGATAAGAGATAAACCAGTGGCCACGTGGGACCTGTGTTTAGAAGGATGCCAGAGCAATGTCAGAAACCAGGTGGCTATTTATCAGAAGATCCCAAAACCACTTTTCACCTCAATCTGCTTATCCCTTTACCTCTGTAGAGGAACAGTCCTGTTATTGGAGAGAGCAGCACTGGCCAGTGACTGGGTTACCTGAGGAGGGGGGAAAGAATTGCATGGAAGTAAGAAATGCCTCTAAGGCCAAAATCCAAGCAATGAAACACTCATCCAGGCTCAGACAGAGAAACAAGAGAGCACAGGAGAACCAGGTGCCACCAGCCAAGGGGTAGAAGACAACTCTCTACATGGCAGCTCCTGAGCTGCAGAAAATGTGAGGTCATTCACACCAGCACAGACCTCTCTCATCTTCCACGAGGATGCAGAGATCTCAAATTATCCCACATTTGCCACCTTGCAAATCATCAGGGACAGTTGCCATGGATGAGCAGACACCTGATAACTTGTTGCCCAGCAGTGAGTTCCTCATGTGTTCAAACTCGTGATCTCCCTTGAGACTGAAAGGTGCTCTGCAATGTTTTGGAGTGTGCCAGGCTTTCTGTCTAGCACTCAAATGCTGTTTACCTCTCTTTGATGCCCCTTTAGTGCTATTTATTTCTAAGAATACCTTCAAAATTGCAGTTCCTGCTATTTTTTCATTAACTGGAATTTCTTGTTATTCACCTGCTGAGTGGAGTGATTATTTCAGAACACCCTCAGTGCTTGCCCCTCTCCTCACTGCAGCTTAAGGACTATCTTTTTGGAGGCTACTTTTTTCCTGGGATGGCTGTGTTTGGTGGTACCTCTGAGTGGGAATAAATTACTTCCAGATGGGCTGTGAAAACTGGTCCTTCAAAACACCAATATTAATCAGGCTCCAGCACTTGTCTTTTGTATTGCGGCTGCTTTCTCCCTCATCCCACCAGAACCAAGAGAGCTTAAATTAGCTTTCAAGGACACAAGTCCTACATCATTTTCACTTCCATTCAATTTTGTTTGCTTTCTGAACAGTGTTGGCTCAATAGCACCCTGGTATTCCCATCCAGTGCTTACTTAAGATCAGTCTGCAGAGCACATCTTCTGATGATAACTTGGATTTTCCATTTGTCGTCCACAAAGGGCCACAATATGAAAGCGGTAACAAGCTTTGGTGTCTTCTAGAATAAAACCTTGCTCAGGCAGAAGCCACAGGATGTGCCAGAGCAGAAAGGCAGGCTGGATAGCACAGAGCATATGGGAGACCTGGAGAAATGGATTTGGAGCACATCTAGCTTCCACAGCAACCAGAAGCAGTGTCAGGTCCTTGGGGTGTGCTCTGCCAAGGAACCCCCTGATGATGATGATGAAGCTCAGGTCTCACTATCACAGCAGAGTTTCCTGAGGGCTGGAACAGTGTGGCACTTCAGCTGCCATCATCACCCTTCTGCTTTTGGGTGCCATTTCAGCCCTGTGTGCCATGTTCAGTGAGAGTTTCCACAGAAGTAATTGTACATGCTAATAATAGTTCATGCTAATAGTAAATGCTTCATGTTCTGCAGAAGGATGACTGAACACACTGAAATCCCTTGCTGAGGTGCAGTTTGGGTGCCTTTCTTTACCTGGCAGTCAACTGGTAAACTAGCACAGATATCAGCTGAACAAAAATTCCTTTCACTCGGTGTTTAAGGCCCCACTTCTTGAGGAGTGTGACAAATGTGGACTAAAAAGCCATCTTAGCTAGTAACACACTGCAAAAGATGGATTTGAGAAAAATATGGTATTCTTTACCAACCCCAAGGTAATTGTGTTGTGTTAGAAACTCCTTTCAAGGAAAAAATTGGCTTGATATAAGGCAAATCCTTATGTCTGACTCAGGGTGGTTAAAATAACAACAAAACCCCTATAAAGCAAGAACTGAACTAGAAGGACAAACAGGAGCAAAGGGCAAAAGCAAATGCAAAACATACAGAGCCTTGGAAAGTACAAGAAAGCAGAAAAAGCCTATAAATACTTATGTCAATAAAACAAGCCACTGGTCCTCATTTAATTAGCAATTTTTATTAACAGTGGTTTGTTGACTTGTGCAGTGTTTACCTAGGGCCCACATAAAAAGCATTGCAATCAGGAGACAGTGGCATTTTAATCCCCCTATTCCCAGAGTGGAAATGAAAGTGCTAAAGTGGTCATTTGTGTCCATCAATAGATCAGGGGCAGAGAGATCACCAATCTTTGTATTTTCCTCAGGAGTCAGGACACAGGGGGGTGTAGCCATGGGCCCAGCTGAGCTGCAGCTTGCAGAGAGGTAAAACAACTTTGGCAGATGTCATTTCATCTGTTGCACATGGATTCATGAGACCACAGCCAGCAAAACAACTGCTGGTTCCCAGATCCAGATCTCTTCCTGCCAGTGGTGCAGCAGGATACAAGCCTGAGGTCACATATTTTATTTCCAATCTTTGAACTCAAACCCCCTTGATTGTAAAGTCATGTCTATATTTAAAATGTAGAATTCCATTCCAGCAAAGCAAATCTGCTGGAGGTTTTGTGCTGGGGGTAAGGGGCCAGGACCCAGCTCACCTGGTTTGTTTACCACTGTGCTGAGTTGTAGAGTGATCTCTCTCTCTCTCTCTCTGTTGGCAAAACAGGAAACATGATGGTCCATGATCATTTATTTCAGCAGGTCCTTTCTAGAATTCAGAAAACATTGCTCTCTGCCCTGTTTCTGCTTCCCTTAATCTGAGGTCAGGCAGGGGCTGAGCCACATCCAGAACTGTCTTTAAAAGTCAAACAGAAGTGTTAGATGAGGCTGCTAAGGGTGACCCCGAGGGATCAGAGCACTGCTGGGGCTTGCTGCTCCCTCTCCACTCTTGCTAAGGGTGCTGTGCCTGCCCACAAAGGTCTGTGCTGCCAGGGGCTCCCTGGTGACGGGGAGCTTGTGACACTGGCCATGGGTGCAGGGCTGCATCCTCTCTGTCCAGGTGAGCTGAGGAGGAGGTCAAGCAAAGCCACGTGTCAGGATGGTGTGGGAAGGGAGCAGGATGTTGTTGGCAGTGCTGGCCCGCACCCAGCAGTGGCTCATCCCTGCTGCTGCTGCATCCTCAGCTGTGTGGAGTGGAGGAATTAGTGCAGGGAAGGCAGGGGTGGCAGGAATGCAGCCCGGCTGGGCTACCTGCAACCCCTCATTAGTCAGACACTTCCAACCAAGCCAGACACTGGTGACTAAGTGGGTGTGGACTGAAATGCTCTTCCTGGTGGATGGGCTGGGCTCCAAGGGCTGCCGTGTGTCTGGGACAGCAGCCAGTCCCTGCTTGCTGTGGGACAGCCCACTGGCAGCTCTGCTGGCACCTCACAGGGGATTCTTGTGCCCGCCACATGCCAGGGCAGGCCCCTCACAGGTGGCACCTCACAGGGGATTCTTGTGCCCGCCACATGCCAGGGCAGGCCCCTCACAGGTGGCACCTCACAGGGGATTCTTGTGCCTGCCACATCCCAGGGCAGGCCCCTCACAGGGGATTCTTGTGCCCACCACATCCCAGGGCAGGCCCCTCACAGGTGACACCTCACAGGGGGTTCTTGTGCCATGCCGGGGGCCCCCCCCGAGGGGTGCCCACCACATCCACAGACCTCACAGGGTTCTTGCCAATCCCACTCTTCTCACCTCAGCATGCCGAGGTCAGGCTGTCCAGCCAGATCCAGCAAGGTTCCCTTGACACCTGCCTGGCCACCTGTGGCTCCTGCCTGTGCCCCAGGCTCACAGGTGGCACAGCCCTGGGATCTGTGGCTCTGGGTGTGCCTTCAGCCAGCCCAGAGCCAGCATCCATCCTTCACAGGGGCACCCCATGCCTGATGCTGACATCTTTCCACCACCTCAAATAACACAGCTCTCACACCTCAGCCCACTGCACTGGGCAAAGAAAACACAACTTTTTTTTTCCGTCTTACGGTTTCCTCAAGAAATGAAGGAGACTGAGCTGTCCCTGGCTGCAGAAGCCAGAGTCAGAATTTCTGGCTTGCTGCTGGGGCTGGGCTGGGTGTGAGGCATACCTGGTGGCTGATGGCATTAATGACCTCTACCTCCAGGAGCAGGGAGAGGAGGGATAACTCAGAAGTGGCTTTAATTGGTGGCCATAAATATAATGGGAGACTTGCAATCGCATAATTATCTGTCTAACCCATCCATCCATTGTACACTCACTTCATTGATTACTCACACACACACATACACACACACATAACCTGTAACTGCAATATGTATATATATATTTGTAAAATGCTTGACAAATCATCCACGGACTGGAAGATTTATCCCACTTGTCACACTTGTTCAGGCTGCTGTTTCCATTACAGCTATTCTTTTCCAGTGTGCCTAACTTTCTTCAACGTGGCACTTTTATGCTGGCATTTAAACATTGTGTTTCAGCAGAGTCCAAAAGGAAAAAATAGGAAGAGACCTCATTTGACCACTTTTGCATTCACTAAAAATGAAAAATTACTTTTCCCACGTTTTTGGGGTAATAACAAACTCCTGTGCTCTGTCTGACTGACAATGAGACAATTTACCTGGGAGGCATTGTGGTTCTCTCAGCAAAAGAAAGCAAGAAACTTCTGTAGCCCTCCTTGGTCCTAGCTGCCTCAGGGGAAAGGAAAGGGAAAAAATAGCAAATAAGACTATTTCCTTCCAAGGGAAGGAAAGAAAATGTATCCAAAAGAAAGAAACCTTTATGTCTGGTTTATTAGCACTATTTGTAAATATTCTCCAAGCTTAAAGCCTTTTCCTTCCTTCTTTTCAATAAGAAATGTGGGGAGGGGTTTTGTCTCACTCCATGAGAAGACTTGAGCTGTTTGATTGTGGGTGGGGATGCCATTGCCCTGCTAACCCCTGCTGCAATGCAGCATTGCCAGGCAAACAGGAGAGGGGTGTGAGGGCAGGGTGACACTAAGCTGAAAGTCTGAGGCAGCACAGTTTCTAAAGGTTCATCTGTATATAAAAGGAAATAAACACTGATTTGGGTGATGTGTTTATTTCCTGTTACCAGCACTGATAGAAAGATGTGGCAGTAGGGGTGCAAAGAGTGCCTCTACCCCAGTGTGTGAGCTGGGCTGCTCTCTGTGCTGCCTTGTGCAGGGGCTCAGAGAGAGGCTCAGCCTGCTCTGGAGAGCTTTAGGTCCAAAAGTTGTGCACGGGAAAAAACTACAGGTGTGCCCATGGCCAAGATAACATTGTCTTAGAGCCTGAACTCTCACGTTTCCCTCTTCTGTAGCCTGTATGCCAGGACAATAGCTGCAAGGCAGGAGATGTTGAGCCAAAGTTTGCTGAGGCTGAGCAAATATTTCTAACTTTGGGATCGCTGTCTGTGTGTCCTGTGCTTTGCAATCCTTCCTGTGCAGTTGTGGCCAGTTGCTGATGGAGACAAGACGATGGGTTAGAACAGAACAGAATAGAATTGAATTGGATATATTTCCATTGGAAGGGACCTGCAATTGTCAGAATTCAGGACATCTCTCTGGCTGTCCTGGAGTGCCAGAATCCCTGCCAGGGGGCTCAGAGACCCTGGCACAGAGCCCAAGGTGCCTGTGGTTTTGATTATGACCCGTGGAGCAAATGACCAACCTTACATGAAGATCTGCAAGCCACAAAAGTATAAGTGAAATAATAATTAGTTTGTCACGGAGTGAGAAATAGATTTTTGAGGTTTTTAGAATGGGGGTTCAAGGAGCAAGATAGAAGAATCTGGGCATGTCCAGCCTTTCTCCTTCTTCTTGGCCTCCATCTTCTGCTGTGATGTTCGCACTTACAGATTGGTTTAGAGTAGAAGCTCACTGTCTAACACAGGTGATAGGTATTGGAAATTGTAAACATTGTACACATAGTTTTTAGTATAAAGACATAACACCGCCCTGGGGGCAGGCAGAGTGCCTTTGTCTGTCTCACTGAGCAGGCCTCAGCTGGACAGGAGAAAAAAATTTATAGATAAGAAACAACAAACAACCTTAAAACCAAGAACTGAAGAGTTCTGATTCCTTCTTCGACCACCAAACTGAAAAAAGACTTTCTAATGTATCTCAAAGTCACTCTGACCAGCTAAAGTCCCAAGATGCAATGATGGTCTGGCCCAACTGCCTGACCAATTCAGGGGGGGTCTCTGATAGGACCTGACATAGCAGATCTTATTTTCTGACATGATATCTGTCAAATCTGGTCCCTCTCTGTTTAGGTATATTACAGTATACAAGGTGCCTGCCCAGTCCTTTTTAAACTGCGTTGGAAAGGTGTGAAATTCCCCAAACTCCTCTGGGAAAAACAAGGTGATGTTACTGCTGCTGCCCCATGTACCAGACAGTGCTTCCAGGACCGAGCTGGTGGTTGGGGTCAGGATGTTGGATCAGGAGCCTCTTCACACGAGGCTGCAGATGCTGGAAGCCAGGCTGAGGAAGAGGAGATCTGGGGGCTGTGAAGGCAGCAAGGTATCAGTGAAGAAGGTGTGTGAGAGCTGAGGGTGGATAGATAGTGAATTTGGGCTTTGCTGTTGATTGCAAGATGTTGAAGGATTGCCCTGATAAGAAAGATGTTTCTGGTGAACAGAAACAGATTGGATTTTTTTATTTTTTTAAATAATTGGGCTTTCCTGAATTGAGCACATATATCAATCTTTCTGTGGTGTAGATTAGTCTTAGCTGGTGATTTAGACCTGCTGAAGATCCTGTGCTGAAACAGCACAGCCGAGGAGCAGTGATCACACAGCTCAGTGTGGCTGGATGGGATGGAGCAGCTGTGTGGTCCTGGGGCTGGGATGGGCTGGAATAGCAGGGAGGAGGGCCAGCACTGGTCCCAGCAGGGCTTCTGCCCCTCCTGTGACACTGCAGTGTGAGCCCCCACGGTTAGAGGTGTCTGCCCAAAAAGCTGGCACTGTCTCTGGCATAAGAGCAGCATCATAAGGGAGGGTGTCACAGAGCTACCAAACTGTGCCCCTCTTCTGAAACGGTGTCCCCTCCCCAGCTGAGCTGCGGGCGATCAATCAGCCCAGCCACACGCCCTGGCGGCTCCTGCGGGCTCCACACGCTGGGGATGGGGCAGGGAGAGCCGGGGGTACCTATGGGCGAGAGCCGGGGGTACCTCGGGGTGAGAGCCGGGGGTACCTGCGGATGAGAGCCGGGGGTACCTGTGAGTGAGAGCCGGGGGTACCTGTGAGTGAGAGCCGGGGGTACCTGCGGGTGAGAGCCGGGGGTACCTGTGAGTGAGAGCCGGGGGTACCTGCGGGTGAGAGCCGGGGGTACCTCTGGGTGAGAGCCGGGGGTACCTCGGGGTGAGAGCCGGGGGTGCCTCTGGGTGAGAGCCGGGGGTACCTGTGGGTGAGAGCCGGGGGTACCTGCGGGTGAGAGCCGGGGGTACCTCGGGGTGAGAGCCGGGGGTACCTGTGAGTGAGAGCCGGGGGTACCTCTGGGTGAGAGCCGGGGGTACCTGCGGTGAGAGCCGGGGGTACCTGTGAGTGAGAGCCGGGGGTACCTGTGGGTGAGAGCGGGGGTCTCGGGAGGGGGCTGGTGAGAGCCGGGGGTATGTGAGTGAGAGCCGGGGGACTGACGGGGGTAGGATGAGAGCCGGGGGTACCTCGGGGTGAGAGCCGGGGGTACCTCTGGGTGAGAGCCGGGCGTGCAGGAGCCCGATGGCAGCAGCCCCCCTCCCTGGCTGTGGGGTTTGGCAGTGCCCAGCAGCTTGCCTGGCATGCCCCGGTGCTGGCCACGGAGATAATCCCAGGGCAGGAGCCGTGCTTGAACTGCCTGTGAACCGTAAATCCCGCTCGGAAAGCCGAGGGCAGTTCCCGCTGGCGCGGCCCCGGCACCGCCGCCCAGAGCAGCCGGCTCATTTAAATTGCTTTATAAATGGGCCAAAGAACTCTGGCTCCAGCCTTCATCTGAGTAATAAATACACAATAAAGCAGCCTCGGTGGCTGAGGGAGGCCAAACAATCAACACTTCCAAAACGGGGAGGATGCTCTTGCTGAAAAGAGGTCTTCTTTTGTAATGTTTTAGCCCTTTTCTGCCCCTTTTAAGGATTTCTCCCGGAGGAGATGGAGTAGAGGCTATGTTTAGCCAGCTGTATGCCCAGATGGTCACAACACTTACAAACAACATCCCCTAGGAATAATTGTATTAAGTCTTCTTTGGATTTTATACTCTTGAGGTTTTTTTGGTTTTTTGGGTTTGGGTTAAAAAAAAAAAAAAGAAAATTCTCTACAATTAATGGTTTGGCACTTCTGCATTTGATTACTGTATTAAGAAACCAGCCAGTGCCTGACAGGTTTTTGTAACCACCCCCAAACAAGAGACATCACACAGAACTATGACTTCTTAATGAAAAGCTGGAAAGTGTATAATTGAGGCTGAGGTAGGATGTGCTGACATGCCAGAAAGGACATTTGAACCCTGCTATACCAGTATGCCCACATGGATTTAACTCCATACCCACCAGCCAGGTGAGGAGCTCCTCTCACAGGGACAAGAAGAGCCACGGAAGAGTTTCCATCCTCCTGTTAAGCAGAGCACAAGGGAATGAATGTGTGCTCTATTTGGCTTGCAAATTTTGCTTCACCTACTGCATTTCTACTCACTTCTTTCTTCGGGGAGAGAGAAAGGAAAGCAACCAGAGAAAAGAAAGCAACCAAAGAAAAGAAAGCAACAAACAAGAGAGATCAATGAAGCACGGCAGAGCACTCTGCTGCACACACACTTTGTACCCACCTTGGGAGAAGGCAGGGAAGGGTGGGGGGAATGAGGGGATTAATGAAGGCAAAGCCACATTGTTCAGTTAAGGAATGTGCTGGGGGATGAGAGTGGTGGTGGGAACTAGCTAAAAACTTTCCAGAGAGACCATTTGGAAGGGTAGGTAGGTTTTAAAAGATAGCATGCACTTTCCTGGTGCATCCCAGTGCTTGGCAGGAAAAAGCACTGCCCTCCTGTTAGCAAACTCCTGTCTGATGACACCCATTTCACAGGCAGGGACACTGAGGCACAGAGAGGTTATTGCAAGGAGAAATTAACTTCCACTAGGGAAAGATAGATAACACCTGTAATTGCAGAGATCTGACCATAATAGCCAGGAGGGCCTTGCCCAAAAACTTGCTTTTCTATTTATTATTGCAGTGTTGGAAAAGCCTTGAGTAGAGACACAAAAAGGATCTGCAAAACATCCACCCCACACCAGGATCACCAGTTCTTCTCTGCAACCCATCACAAACTGTCATCAGTGACCTGCAGCCACAAGTGTTATGTTCAGTAAAAAGCAGCTGAAAAGGGCATGGCTGGTGGTCTGAGTCCTTGTGATAGCAGGGAATGTATAAAATTGCTAAAACAGATGTGAACACTGCCTATTGCTCCAGTGAGATCTTGGTCACCAAAGATGTCCTGCACGTAGTGCATGAGAAATTAGATCTGTGCTTCCCTGAAGCCATAGCAGCCTACAAAACATCACACCACGGGCAAAACCAGCTGTTCCTGGCCCAGGAGACCCCAGCAAAAAACAGCTGTCTGGTGTCAGAGGAACGGGAGCCTTGCTCCCTGCCTCATGTTTGGTGGCTGAACTCTGAGAAGCGGCTGCTGCAGGAGTGCCCAGGCTGGGTGTGAGTGTGCCTCAGTCCTGAGGCTGCTCTGGCAGCTGGGAACAGCAAGTCAGTCCCTGCCACGGCCCTTGCTCAGATGCTGTGGGGCAGTTTGGCAGATGTGATTCCTGCACAGCCACTCCATTCCTCCAGACCCTGCTGCAATGGCTTTGCTGCCCCTCTCTGTTCCTGCACCACTGCAGCAAACCTCATAACCGAGGCTACTGGCATTATCCTCCCACCACACACAGGATTCCTGCCTCTAAAACAGAGCAGGGATGAGATTAGCATCTTCTCCCTCTCTTGCTGTGCCAGCTTTTGACAGACAGAGGGATGGGGGAGTAGAAAATGGGGTAAAGATAGAGCTGTGTGTTTTGATAGGAGTTGTCATTACCCTGATAGCAGTGGGGTTATGTGGGGACACAGTGGCTCTGACTTGCTGCAAGCCACTGGCTGGAGGAAAGGGTGGCAGAGGAGCTCAGCATGAGGTGAAGGGGCTTTTCCTTAGCACAGACCATGGAGTGCATGGGGATAACAAACCTCTGCCTCTGCTGGCACCATAAACATGTAATGCACAAACCCCTGGAGATTCAGGGCACGTGTTTCATCCAGCTGAATCCCACAGCCCGCAGGACCAGGCACAAACTTCAATCCTGTTTAATGTGTCACTCAGGACTGAAGCAGGTCACTTTTACCTGTCTTTTAGAAGACACATGTTTTCATTGTATATGTTCCAAGTAGAGGCTAAAGACCCAGAAGCTATGGCCATGGAGTTTTGGCGTTCCCTCTCATCAGTTTGGTTAATTGCTCGTTTCATTTACTAGCTGGGTTTTTAACTTTCCTATGGATCACTTGGCTCTTGAAATTCTGTAAGTACTGAAAGTCAGCAAATTTTGAGAAGTGTTCTCTGGAGGAAAGTCCTGGAACTCTTACAACAGGCATAATTTTCATTTGTGCAGGTTTAGTGCTCTCACAGAATAAATAAGCATTAACTATCCCACAACTGCGCCAAAATGCAGTCAGTCTGTAGCCTGCTGTGTGCTGCACTAGGAGCCTGAGCATTTTACCTTGCAGGCTAAATGCCTCTGTGAACAGAAATTGGGATCATTACTCAGGAGATACTTTCCAGATGAAACCTCACTCAAAAATAGCTATGCCTGAATTTAATACCTGTAATACCAAGACACTGGTATTTGCATTTAAACACTGACTTCAGTGTGAGGGAACTCATGTGGGAGAAAGGTGTATTTTTAACTAACCCTTCTAGCCACTGGGTGCCACTAGTGACTTGTTGGGTTGAGGGAAGAGCAGCTATCCTGAAACTTTAGGGGAACAGCCCGCACGTAAATCCTCACTACACATTAATACATAGGAAGCTGACCTTCAACTGATTCAATTTACTAAAAAAGCATCCACCCTGTGTGTCTCTGATTTTCCTCTGTTCTAATTCCCAGCGGCTGTATTTCAGTGCCAGGGTATCATTCAGGGTGCTGGGTCAGAGGCTGTGTAGCCAGCTCCTGGAAAGCCTGATGAAGCAAGCAAAGCACTCAAGTTTATGCTTACATTTATGACAACTGAGCAGTGCCTTTGCAATCAGTGAAACTGCTCACGTGCTTACACACAAGCACATATTTGCTTGGATTAGTGCATGAAGTGACTGGAACTGAAGGCATGGCCAGCAAAGGAGCCCAGTGAGCTACTGCTCTTGCTGCTGGTTATCCTCCCCAAATTCATCCTTTGCAATGCAGATGCAATTCGGGACCGTCACATACGACACATGTAATGACTGCTATTAGTTCTTAGCAGGGGACAGGATCAGACCCCTGGGTTTAATGGCCTGCTTTTCATCTCTGCAATCCCCATCCTATCTCTCATTCTGCTTTTCACTTCGAAATTATTTTGCCTGCCTCCCCCTCCTCTATTCTTATTGTTCTGATGTTCCCTGCCACGATTTCTCCAAAGGCAGGATGGCCAGGCAGCTCATCTGCAGCAGTCCATTTCCACAAATTGGCACATACAGGTGGAAATATGTACATGGGTTTATTCCACACCTGAAAATATACAGGATAAAATAAACCCCTGGTATCTACTTGATTGTAGTGAGCTCTCTCTTGTACGTACAGAGAGACCTCCACTGTTTTATTATCTGATTTAAACCAGAGTGATTCAAATTCTGTGTAGGGACAAGCCTTAACGAGCCAGTAATTTGCACCTGTACACGAACCCCCTACAAACCAGGCTGACATAGAAACTGGGCCCTCAAATATGAAATCCAACAGAGGAACAGGTTTCTGGGGCCAATGAGCTACTGTGTGTCAGCTACCTCAGAGCAACAGCCTGGTTGCAAATGCCCTAAGCAGTGGTACCTGCAGTGAGCACACCCTGGTCTGTGCCAGTCCTGCTTCTCACATCTCCAGTGTGAGAGCAGGCACACCAGCACATTGCCCTGGCTGATGTGTTGCAGATCACAATAAGAATGCCCACAGACCCCAGTTCACCACCTTCTTTCTTTCCTCCAGTTCCAGGGCTATCCAAAGTCCAGAGATGGCTCTGCTTGCCCTGCCTGTGGTGGCCCTGCCCTCGCTGCTGCTGCTCCCACGCTCCCCTCTCTGTGTCACTCACGCCTCTCTCCCCACTTAGAGCTGTCTTCCGCTTCCTGCAGCCAAGAACCGTCTCTATTTGAGACTCCATTTCAAACCCATGATTACCAGGAGCCTTCCTCTCATCTCATCTCTCTCCAGCTCTTTCCCACTCTTCTTTTCTTCATCTGCATTTTATTTTGGTCTGCGGGCACGTGCTCTGGGGCAGGGAAGCCCCACGCTCACTGCACTGCAGGAATGATGTGACAGTGTGATCCTCACTGTGCAGAAGTGATCTGGAAAAAAGGCACCTTGTCATCTGAGAGCAGAATGGCCAATGTTGTGATGAATTTTTAACTATTATCACTGATTCTGTGGTTGGGAATGCTCCCATCCCTTCCTCCTGCCACTGAGGCAGCCTTCTGGATCGAGAGTGTGGGAGAAGAGGAGCAGAAGTGTCACACAGCTGCCTCAGGTCCCAGCTGATCCACCCTGCTCTGGGCCACCTCCTAGCACGGGCTGGGGACAGGCTCAGAGCAGCTGGGTGTGTCAGGCTGCAGAGGAGCACACTGACTCCTGGAAGCTGTGGGTGCAGACAGGCTGCACAGCAGAGTGGAAAGGTTCCAGCCAGAGCTTCATTTTCCATTACTGGGTACAGAGGGCCAGGACACAGATGGGTAATGTGCATTGCTGAGGCAAAGTTCATGGACTGTTCAACTGCTCATACTCACTGGGACTCTCTTTTTAATTAATAAAGATTTTTCTCCTTCAGACATTTTAAAAATTACTCAGACGGTTCCTTCGAGCCGCAGGTTTCACACGAGAGAAGGGTTGCAAGAAATCACCATTTAATTAAATAAACATCTCTTTGAACAATGACCCTTCCCCAAAGCAGGAACCTCCTTGCCATCATTAGAGCCCCACATAAACTGTAGCAGTTAGCAGTCTGCTTCGGGATTACAGTGTTCCTAGCAAGAGAAATTGCTCCTGAGATCATTTAACCTCCCTGGGGAGATGACAGGAAGGAATTAATCTTCCGCTGCTAATCCGCCCTGTGCTGCTGGATCAAAAATTGGCATCGATGGGGGTGCCTGCGCAGGGGAGCCTGCGGTGGCATTTACCATCCCTCCCACCTCCTCCTCCTCCAGCGCTGCTGAGGAAACAGGGGGCAGCTATTTCAGGAAGTCTACGTAACATACTATTAAACCATTTGTGCTGGCTGTGAAGGAGATTTGGTTTCTGGTGCTCCCGTCCAGTCCTAGCTGTGTCAGCAAGGTGAACGCTGCAGAAGGGCTTTCACTTCAGTCCCAGGAATCAGGCTGCTCATGGGGCTTGTCACCACTTGCCATCTATTTTATTTTATGTCAATTTGGTTTATATTATCATTGTTATTATATTTGTTAGTGATTTATATGGATTATTCACCAGTGCCCAGGTACACCAGGTTTTATCCCCCAGAGCACTTGTAGGAAATAGAATGTACTGGCATGACTCTTTGCCTTTGTGTAAAAAGCAGTTCTGCCTGGAATGGAAACCTCCATTCTTATTTGTTTTTTCTTTTCCTGGTGAGTAAAACAGACCCAAGAAACAATTCAATATGTTTGTGAGCAATCTGCAATCAGAGAAGGTGTTCAGGTTCACAGAGTTGAGGTGGGGCCAGTCCTGGAACAGGGACAATTCCTTGGGATACAGCACCCAGCCACACAGCGAGAATAGCAAGTAGTGAACGCCCTTAGCAACTGGCTTGTGGAAAAAAATTAATTTGCTAAAGAGCATCGGCACTAAGTCGCCTTGAAGAGTTGTAAATCACAAGGCTGTACAAAGGGAAACCTGCTCCTGCACAGTCTGTGGGCAGAGACAGACTATTACCATGGATTCAACTATTCCTAACTAATAAGAACTTAATAGGAGTTCAGAAAATGCTAGGCTCATCCAAATCAAAGACCAAGCTCCTGCTGATGTTGGCAGAGGCAGGATGGGACCCAATGGGCAGATTTTTCACCGTAGAGGACAACAGCATGTTTCCTTCTCCACAGCATTCAGGTTTTCAGCCCAGGACCAGCTGCCCCTGACAGACCTTGCGCTCCCACAGCTCCCACCTCAGCAGGACCAAGGGGATCCAGCAGGATGCCCAGCTCAGGCCCTGGCAAAGAAGGTGCTGTGGATAGAAAAGCCAAGCCCAGAGCAAGACAAAGCTGCAGGGAGGGCTCTCAGGAAGGCTCTCAGCAGCTGGGTGGTGTAGGAGCAAAGTCAGACCATTCTGTGGCTAAAACCAACCCTGACACAGGATCTTTTCTCCCCAACTGATCCAAGCACTTGCAAAAGACAGGTTTGCTTTTCATTAGCAGCACACCACCAAATGGGATTTGCAACAAGGAGGTGTGAGGGATAACAGCCCATCCCTCATACCCAACAGAGCCTGCAGGCTTCTTTGGCTGCTTTCAAGTTTCCTGTGCATTAATCCCCACAATAACACACGATTACCAGAAAAACCTTAGGAAATAGGGGGCAGGGGGATATGGACACTTTTCAGAGAGAAAGGTATAAAAGGAAGCAAAAAACAATCACAGTGGAAAAACATAGGTTGTTTGCTCTTCCATTTTTCTGTCAAATGGTGATTAGAAGAGAAAATGTTCTTTCTGTACCAGTCAGGGAAGGAAGAAACATGTTCCATTTCTCTCAAAAAAAAAAATCCAGTGAAATAAGAGTGATGCCATTTCTCTAACTCAGAGAAGCAAAGCAGTCTCCAGGAGTCTGTGAAGGTTTGTGAAGGTGCCCTTGCAGTTATTGTGTTAAACAGTGAAGAAAGCTTGTTTCCCTAACATGTAGGGTGGCACAGATGACTCCAGCAAGCTGCTTGTCAGTTTTTGGGTATCCCCAGCTACCCAAACCTGCCTCCAGCATCTCTCACCTGCAGTTTTGGAAAGTTTTCTGAAGGTTTGGAGAGTTTCTCTGTAGCTGCTCCCCCATCTCTCTGAAGATCACAAAATCACTAGGATGGAAGAGACCTTCAAGATCATTGAGCCAAATCCATGCCCTAACACCTCAACTAAACCATGGCACTGAGTGCCACACCCAATCTTTATTTAAACACATCCAGGGGTGGTGACTCCACCACCTCCCTGGGCTGACCATTCCAGAACTTTATCATTCTTTCTGTAAAAAACTTTTTTCCTGATATCCAACCTATATTTCCCTTGGCACAGCTTGAGACTGTGCCCTCTGGTTCTGTCAGTGCTGCCTGGAGAAAAAGCCCAACCCCACTTGAGCACAGCCACCTTTCAGGGAGTTTAGAGAGTGATAAGGTCACCTCTGAGCCTCCTTTTCTCCAGGCTGAACACCCCCAGCTCCCTCAGGGGTTCCTCACAGGGTTTGTGTTCCCAGCCCCTCTCCAGCCTCGTTGCCCCCTCTGGATGTGCTCGAACATCCCAAGGTCCTTCCCAAACTGAGGGGCCAGAGCTGGACACAGCACTCAAGGTGTGCCCTCAGCAGTGCCCAGTGCAGGGGCAGAGCGACCTCCCTGCTCCTGCTGGCCACACCATTCTGATCCAGGCCAGGAGCCCTTGGCCTTCTTGCCCACCAGGGCACACTGCTGGCCCATGTTCAGCCAGCTGTCACCAGCATCCCCAGGTCCCTTTGTGCCTGGGCACTGGCCAGCCACACCATCCCCAGCCTGTAACACTGCAGGGGGTGATTGTGGCCAAAATGCAGGACTTGGACTTATTAAACCTCATCTTACTGGACTCTGCCCATCCATCCAACCATGCCAAGTCCCTTTGCAGAGCCCTCCTACCCTCCAACAGATGGACATACGCTCCCAGCTTAGTGACATCTGTAAATTTACTGATGAAAGGCTCAATGCCCTCATCCATGTCATCAATAAAAACACTGAACAGAACTGGCCCCAGCACAGACCCCTGGGATGCCATTAACCCTCAGCAGTGCTTGTCCTGGTGTGTCTTGCTCTGGCTCTACCCTCCAGATGTTGGTTCTGGAGGAAACCATGGTTCCCTCTGAATAAATCTTTTGACTTCTCTGCTCCACAATAGGAAGCTACAGGTAGGAACTGGGATATATAGAAATGCATTTGTGGAGAACACAAATTTTTATGTTCTTTATTTCTGGTCTGGGATCATGGGTTATTGTATTCTTGTACAAATGATAGCTCAGGTGACACAAACACAAGTTTCAGCTCACTTAACAAGTGTATTTCTAGTTCATCTCTTTCCCTCAGCATTTCTGCATTGTGATGCCTCTTTTTTTGTACAATGAGCACTTCTGTTTAAGCCAAAAATAATGTTTGGATGTGTTTAGGATAAAATTATTCTGCATTTTGTTTCGAGGAGAGCACATTTACCTCTGCCAAGGCAAGTCCAAGCAGCCTGTTAATCCAGGAGCTGGGGTAACAAGGTCTACAGAACTGGAGCATGTCACTGAATTTGTGGCATGGGCACAGACTGGAGCTGCCTGATCCGTGTGCAGCCACGAATGGGGCAGAACTCACAAATGGCCACATCACCCCTGCGGGGTCTGGCACCACAGTTCAGCAAGTCCCAGTGCCCAGCCATGGCCTGTGTTCATTTTGAGGGTGCTGATGACAAGCACCAAGCACAGTAAGGTCCATCTAATACCATGTCACACAAGGAGTCAGGCTGGTGGGTGTAAAAGTCCTTTATTCCACCTGGCCCTTTGACAGACAATTCATGTTCCCCATCTAACACAACATGGATAAAAACAAACAAGCAAACCAGTACAAAACATAAGCAGCTGCAGCAGAACATATATTTCATTTTTACATTAAAAACTACTTACAGTGATAGATGAAAGCACGGTACAATCCAGAAACCAGCTGCCTAGATTATGCATTATATCAATATTTATTTTAATTCTAAAGAACCATAGTCTAGGGACTTTTACTAAAATAGACACTGCAAACGGTATCCTGATGGATTATTCTTCATTCCAAAGTAACTTTACTTGGACATCTCTGAATTCTGTTTGTCACTTGTTCTTCTCTCAGTTTTTCAGCATGCTGAAAAAAGAAATGATAGAATAAAAATAGAGCTAACAGTGTAACTGAGGTGAGAATAATCTTTCCCTGGCAATTGGTCTCCAACTGTAATTACTGCCTTTCTCCTGCTCTAACAATAGGTCTGAAATGGTGTTTTGGGGATACAGGGCTTTCCTTCACAGAGCCATGGCTGTGTGATTCCCTGTGTTGAGTGGCTGTGCTTCTTCCCTGCCCCTCTTAAACCTTTCCCAGCACCAAACTGCCTCAGCAAACACCACACACGTGCAGCAGGCTGGGATGGGCAGAAGGAATTCAGCTTCTGCAGAATGAGGCTCTGCCAGCTCTGCCAATGGCACAAACTCTGCTGGGAGCAGAGGGAGCCACAAACTCCGCTGGGCAGGGGGAGCAGCCAGAGCCCCCTGGGCACCGGAGCTTGGGCTGCCTCTGCAGTGACCTGGGGGAGCAGCTCCTTGAGGCCACTTCTTTTACAGCATACAGGGACTCAACATTCAGAGCCCTCAAAGACCATAAATAAGGACATTTTGCTGTATCACTAATCTACAAAGTTTTTCTGCTGCTCTTCCCTTGCAAAGCCAGAGGTGAAGTAGCGCAGGAAACACAGTTCAGGAGTTATCAAAAAGGAACACGGACAATTTTCACTCCTTGAAAATGTGTTTGTGTTTTTGTGTCATCTCCAATGCATAATTGCTCTTTTTGGTGGGCAGCATGACTAAAATGTAGCATTCATGTCTATTAGAAATTGGAAACAGTGAGCTGTTTCTTTGGTGCAGCCCTGTTCATTTGCAAGCAATTGGTTTGTGGAATGCAGGAGGAATCAAACAAGAGGAAACAATTTCTTTTCTTCCAGTTTCAACTTTGTTTCTGGAAGCACTTTAACCCCAGAACTGTCTCTGAGCGTTTTCTCAACCTGCTAAAAGTGGTGCTATGATTACTGCTTGCATGCTGTCCATGTGATTTCTCTTACTTATCATACACACAAGCATCCTCTTCTGCTCATTTCCATAGGCACCTATTTCAGTTTAATCAATCTCTTAAGTGAAAGATGGTGGTTGCACACTTCATTTCCCATATAACTGTATTAGCCAGGTTAATGATGATATTTAAAACCCAGTACTTTGTTGAGGATATTCAAATAAAGGACCATTCCTTTGTTATTGCTGTTACTGCAATGATCCAAAATCACAGAATCATAAAATCACAGAATGGGTCAGGCTGGAAGGGACCCCCATGGGTCATCTGGTCCCACCTCCCTGCTCAAGCTCTGGGAGCACATGGCACAGGATTGTGTCTAGATGTGTCTGGAATAGATCCAGTGAGGGAGACTCCATGCCTTCTCTGGACAATCAGTTCCAGTGCTTGGTCACTGCACAGTGAAGGAATTCTCCCTCATGTTCAGGTGGAACTTCCTGGCCATCAGTTCCTGTCCCATTGCTGGAACCACGGAGCAGCCTGGTCCATGCCCTGATCCTCCCTGCAGACTCTGACAGGGGTGAGGGCCCCTCTCTGCCCTCTCAGGGCTGGACAGGCCCAGCTCCCTCAGCCTGTCCTCAGTGAGATGTTCCAGTCCCTCCACCATCTTTGTCACCCTCCACTGGATCTGCTCCAGGAGCTCCATGTCTCTCCTGTCCTGAGGAGCCCAGAGCTGGACACAGCACTCCAGGGCTGAGAAGAGGGGCAGGATCACCTTCCTCAACCTGCTGGCAGTGCTCTTCCTAATGGACCCAAATCCTTCAGCTGAAATCCTTTTGGGATGCAGTTTCAGAGGGAAGCAGCCACTACTGTTTGCTTTAGGCAGTCTGTGCTCCCCTCCCATCTGCAGGATGGCTCCTGTGCACAGAGCAGTGCCAACGTCCTGCTCCTTGCTGAGCTCTGCACCCTTACACTGCCTCTCCACGGGGAGCTAGGGCAGGGCCAGGATGCCATCTCCTTCCCCAGCACCAGAGGAGCAGGACCTGCCAAGAGAGAGGCTGCATTTTGCATTTCCAGGAGATCCCGAGTGCCTCTGGTGTAGGGTCTGGCTCTGAGGCAGATCCCTGTGGTGGGACACAATTTTGTCTTGGGCAGCTTGCAGCAGGCCCAGAGCAAGCTCAGCCCCAATACCAAAGCTTTTATCTTCTCCAGACTGCTGGCTCCAGGAATGAGCATTTCTAAAAGTCTTGAGTTGAAAAGTTGTCCAATCTCCCAGGAAATCTAAGAAAATCAATCCCACCTCAGAGACAAGTTTACTAAAATGTTATGATGCTTTTATTATTGACATTAAACCACAGCCAAATTTTACTGGGAGGTGCTCAGTGGTGACAAGGCTTTTTCTGCCCTTGCATTATTTAAAGGTTAAAAGTAGAAGGGTATATCACTTAAGATATAGGACAATATATAAATGTATGTAAAGATAATGATCCTTCAAATAGTGAACCCTGAAAAGGGCTGCATGGGTGTAGCCTAAGGAATGACATAAACATCAACCAATTATTTTTACATTTTCTCTTTCTTGGTGTAAGCTTCAGCAGCTGGGTCCCATATGAATATGTCATGACAGATGACAGTGATATGAGCAGATGAACCCCAAGGCAAGCCACTATCCTGTCAAGGAGAGGGCAGAGCTGGCTCCCCTCAATATGCATAGGCTGTGTCACTGACAGCAATTTGCTGTTGTGGTCAGGCATCTGGAGTCTGTACCCTTCCCCAAGAAGCAGGTTTTGAAATATTTTTAGGCATGAATACCATTAAAGTTTGTCTTCAGTAAGAATCACTGAAAAAGGAGAGCCCAGTCTTCCACAACCTGGTGAAATTCCACCCTTTTTTATCTGGCATTTTAAACCATGCTTAACTAAGCCTTGCCAGCTGCCTTACCGGCCTTACCTAGCAACATTAAGCTGAAAAGATAGGAAAAGAGGTTACTGGGATGATTTGTAATAAATGTTTACATTTTATAATTGGTTTAGACCTGTGGTTTTTTTCTGGCTGTTTCCATGTGGTTCAAAACACTGAAAATGGAGGCAATTGTGCAGTTTCTCGTTTTAAAGGTGAAATTTCCAGCATCAGAAGGGTGCAAAAGAGTGGCCAATCCATTACCTTCATTAGGAGCTGTATAAACAAAGCAGCCACCCTGTGATGCTGACAACACACAGCCTGTTCCTCAAAAGGTTGGATCAGTTCCTCTTCTGGCTTGCACCACAAAAAAAAAGCACAGTGACTACCACAGACTGTGTTTGACAGTGCAAAGCAAGGGCTGAGTCTTGCTCCCTGGTGTTTCTGTAATGTGAGGAATTCAAGAGCCACATTTAAATATTAAATCCTTCCTTTTCCATACCCCATTTTTAGTCACTTTCTCCATTTCAAATACCTTCTCTGCTCTCAAGCAGTGACCAAAAGCTTTCCATGGTATTTTGAAGGGATGCCAGTGATTCCTTATGGCAGAGAGGATTCATATTAGGGGAAGCTGGTTTGCATACCGCTAAAATAAACTGTGCTCAATCGAGTAAAAGGGGGGATGTTAGTGCTAAGGTCACAGTTAAAGCCAGTCTGGAATTTGCAGCCAAAAGAGGAATCAAATCCCTCTGTATCAAAGTTCCCTGGCTGAGTTTAATCTCCAGATTTTAGAGACTAGATCTTGCATAAGGCACAGAGGGCTTAACATTATTTTCTGGCATATCAACTAATTTCTAAATTTTGTTCATTTTCTTTCTCATTTACTTATAAATAATTGTAAATACCAGACTTTACAGATGGAAGATCTGATGGCACCTCAAGGTTTCTACTGTTTTGTACCTGGGGAATTTCAGGCACCACAAATCATTCCTCCTGCGTTGGCTGGCAGGTCCGAATCATGCTGAGTTTAGCCAAAAGGAATGGCTGGGTTTGCCAGTAATGGGAGTTTAAAAGCCTTCCACCTCTTGCATTGCTCACCTGATAATAGAAGCTACGGAGGTGGATTTTCAAGGTGGCAGGGGAGTGAGATGTGTGGCACACACGTGCTGTGCACATGATGTGACGAGCGAGTGACAGTGCTGGGTGTGAGTGCTTAAGCCCGGCTAAGCCCCGGTGCTCCAGTGCCTCTGCAGTAGAGGAGGAATGGACTAAGCCTGGCTCTGGGCCCTGAGCTTCTGCGCCAGATCAGCAGCACTTGCTGCTGTCCTTGCAGAAATCCTGCCCACGTCACCTTCTGCTCTCCTGCTCTCAGCCCGTGGCAAAGGAGCTGCAGCTTTGCGCTGGTGTGTGCCAGCCCTGACTGCCCACAGGGCTGAGGCAAGAGCCAGGGCTTCCCCTGAGGGCTGATGGGCTTTTACCCCATGGGGTTAAGGGCTGCTGGGCTTTTACCCCTCCAGGAGCCCAGCCCTGGTCCTGCTGCCTCAGTCTCTCCCTGGAACAGTGTTTATCTGCACCACGGGAACCTCAGCAGGGCAGAGGGGAGCAGGCAGCTGCAGCAATGGGATTGTGTGGGGCAGCATGGAAGGGGAGGGAGAGCTGACATGAAAGCTGCTCAGGGTAGAGGGGCTGCCCAGGCTTTGTCAGCTCCTCTGTTTCTCCCTGCTTGGGTCCAGATTGACTACAGAGCCAGTTTTCTCACCTCTCCCTCCCCCTTGGAGCTTGTCAGTCCTGCAAACCGACAGAGAACATTACAGACAAGCCCCCACCTACACTTCAATATCTTTACCACCTCTTCTCATGCTGCCCTCCTTACTGTCCCACACATACCCCCTTTCTCTTTCTCTTCTCCCTCACTGCCTTTATTTTTTTTCTCTGTGCCCATAATATATCAACTCTCCTGTGATTCTGTATAAACAAGCAGTGAAAGAGCTGACCAAAGAGTCAGGAAACAGAAGAAAATAGTTAATCTGGGCTCTAGCAGAATATAGAATTAATCCAGGACATAGTCTGGAAAATGAGAGAGAGAAGGGGAGTCCAGTAAAGAGTTCATACAGAAAGCAAGGTGGTATGTGAAGATTTAGGGCTTGGCAAGACACTAGGGGAGGAACAGAGATGAAAATACATGAGCTACCCATGCCATCTGTCAATGTTTGCACAGAAATCCCACCAAACCAAAAATATTGTTTAAAATCCATTAAAGTTGCTGGTGGCACATCCCACCAACAGAAACATTAGAAAGCCATGAAGTCTCCAGCCAAGGCTTCACTTGGGGTTTGAAGCCCTTAACCGCAGTTTCACCTTCGGCGTGTCACCCCACAGACTTGTAGAACCCACAGGCTTCCTCCCTCCCTTCCCACTTGAAACCTTTAACCTGAGCCCTGCACACAAACCTCTCCTGCCAAGAAAACAAAATTCAGCACCGTACTTCCTCAGCACACACCAAACTCACACCAGCACAGGGAGTAGGGGGGAACTTCTCCAAACCGTCAACTCTCCTACCATGGATTCCCACTTACAAACAAACAAAAAACGTTTGTGCCATCTCACATAGCTCCCTCCCACCAGCTGCTGAGACCATACACCCTGAATTCCTGCTGCTTCTCAGGGCACCACACAATTTCTCCTCCTGCAAACCACACTGCACAGTTTGAGTTTACAGTTATGCAGCTCGTGTGGGGACGGAGGGAGGAGGTGGGTGGGTTGTGGGTGGTGGATGGGGCTGATGTAATGTGGAGAAGGTGAAATCATGCTCACAGATAGCTGAGGGCTACAATAATCAAATTCATTGATTATTCCTATGGATTTGGAAGTGCCTGGTGTAGGTAAGACACTCTTTTTTTTTTTTTAAATCTCTTATCAGTAAATTCTGAGAGAGGATGAAAGCGATGGTAAGGAGTAACCACTAAAACATAACAAAACAATAAGCTGTCTTTCTTCCAAAATTGTTGTTTTGTTGATACATTGAGATCACAACTGTTGGCTTCATTCTCCCACAGTGAATGAGAATGCACTTCTGTGTTGGCCAGGACATGGCCCTATAATCTCATGAAGATCTGGGCTGCTGCAGCATTGGGTAGGAGGAGCAGATGGCCTGAGAGTGCAGTCATTGGTTCAAACACAGAACTCAAGTGCATTTAGCAAATGTAGTAAAGTAAATTATTCTAAAATGAATAATCTCACAGTGCAGAAACAGTAGAAAATATCTTGAAGTGCACCCTCTGCTCACAGTTTTCACCATCTTCCAGCATTACTGCACATGCATGTTTTAGCATTTTTATCCATTCTTGGCTGACCAGAATTAAGCTGGAATTTTTCTAAATAGCTGCTGATTGCAAAAGCACCCACTTTTCTACACAAGCTGTAACTGAGTGCCCAGAAATGAAGGCCTTTGTAATCAGTGGCTTTTTCTGAAAGTGCCTCCCATGAGGTACCTCTGCAGTGCACTGGGCTTTGTCTTTAGAGTTCTTACAACACAGGGAGGGAGCAGGAGCACCATTTTTCTGCTGGTGTTAGTATCTGCAATGAGTGCTGTAGTTGGTTTTAAACTAAACAAGGGTAAGTTTGGAATGGAGCATTCTGTGACTGGGGAGATCTGGATCCTCTTTGCAGTGCTATAAAGAAGCAAATAGGATATATCACCTTTTAGCAGGGTACAGTCTTAAATGGTTGGCAGCTGGAGTGGCAAAGAGCAGAGCTTTTTCAGACAGAGAGAGCAAAAGCCCCTGTTTAAACCCAGCAGTCCTGTGCTTTGCAGGATGGGCTGGCCAGGTGCTCTCTGTCCTCTGGCAGCCAGATCCATGCTTCCAGCCAGGCACCGCCTTCAGAGGATGCTTCTCAGCAAATCACAAGACTCTGGGAGAATCTTTGCTCATCAAATGCTTGGCTTTTTCTGCCAGGGATTCCCCAAAAGATACCAGTTGTAATTATACTGGGTCACCAGTTCAACTTAGCTCATTTAACAGAAACTGTACGTTTAAAAAAACTTTTAACATAATCATGGACATGAACTTAGTAGAGCACAGATTAGAAATTACCCTGCATGAGATCTGGTTTGATGCCCTCTGGGAAGCAAGGTAAACCTTTCCAGCAATCCAGAAACTGGGACAGATTTCTGGGAGACTTTGGATCAAGCCAAAAAATTCTACATCTGCTCAATGCTACTCACAAGGTGCCAAATATTGTGTTGGTATTACAAGGGCTGGATCATTATGCACAGCACAGGAAGGGTCCAATGTTTTGTAGCTAGTATTTTACCAGGCACCAGTGGCCAGACATGATGGCAACAGAGAAGTAGAACACAGAAGAGCAGTTGCACCAGATTACTGGCATGGTTGTTGGTGCAGAGACCTCCGACTGATTAAAATAAAATAAAATAAAATAAAATAAAATAAAATAAAATAAAATAAAATAAAATAAAATAAAAAAAATAAAATTACATAGTACAGCATAAAACCACACTACTCAAAATAAAGTAATGAAATCCCTCGCGTGTTGTGAGGGTTTCCCATCCGGCAGGAAATAATTTCTCCAACAGGAGGAGCTCTTTGCTTTGGTGAGACGGTGTCAAAGGCGTGGCCACAGTTTTACTCCAAACCCCCTCCTCCTCCTTCCCCTCCCGCCCCCGTTCTATACGAGAGCGGCAGCTTAATTGATTTGATGACAAAATAAACAGCAGCCGAGGGCTGCCCGCGGGAGACGGCACAGGAAGGTGCTGGATGCCCGCCGCACGACTTTTCCCGGCCGCCGCTCTGCGGGCCCGGCGGGGAGTGGGATGAGCGCTCCCTGCGCACCGCGGTGCCCGCGCCCGCCGCTCCGCGGGGCTCAGCGCGCTCCCGGCGCTCCGCGGGGCTTTCCCCGCCGTTACCCCCCGGAGGAGGAGCGGGGCAGTGCCGTGCAGAGGGGACGGCAGACGCCCCATCAACTCCTGCCCTGGGGGCTTCTGAGCGGAGCGAAGGGTCAGCGCCTGGGCTCTCTCCCGGCGCCACGCGGGGGATGTTTTGTTGTGCTTGGATCCCCTCGCTGCGCCGAACCTTCGAGAGGGGAAACGGCCCTCACTGATTATTCTGGGGAGGGGATGTCCGACCTGAGTTTGTAGGGTAGCTCTTGCCTCCAGGACGGACGCTGCCGGCGCCTTAAACGTCCCAAACGCAGCGCGGGGAGAAGCCGCCTCCTACCCGCGGGTCGCCCCGCTAAGCCATCCCTCTGACCGCGAGCAGTGCAGGGGTTCGCCGCTGGCCTGGCATCTCCCACCCGTGCAAAAAAACTCCCCGCAGCCGCCCCAAGCGATAGTGGCTGGCTTTGCAGAGCAGATTAATCTGCTTTCCGTAAAGGCACTTCGCTATAATTCTGGGAACCAGCGGGCCGAGAGCCCGCGTAAAGGTTGCCACGGAGGGAAACCGCCGTGGGGGCTGAGCTTGCCCGCAGGGCATGTTTGTGACGGGGAAAAGTGGTTCCCGAGCAGCCGCAGCAGCAGCAGCAGGAAAAGCTGCCGAAATAGCTGCGCTGAGCGGCGCTCAGGCACCGCCGTGCCCTCCCGAGGGGACTGCCCGCCACCCTCGTCTCCCGGGGGCTGCGCTCGCCCTGCCGGGAATATCCCCGCGCTGACCCTCGGGTCCCCGTCCCTGCCGCTGGAGAATCACCGAGCCTGTCCCTCCGCACCCTCCGGGGTCCCTTGGGCAGCCGCGGAGCGCCCGGAGCCCGGCGGGATCCCCCGCACTGCCCACGCGTGTGCGGGGCCCCAGGCGCGGAGGGCCGGGCAGTGGGCAAGGGCTCCTCCACCCGCTCCCGCCCTCAGGGATTAGCGCAGCCACGAGCAGCACCAGCGTGGAGTTTCCAGCGCCTTGTCCGCTCCGCAGTTTCAGCTTGTTTTTCTTCCTAATTATTTTTTAAAGACACGATGACTTCTCTGTGTGGGTTGTGCTTTTTGTTGTTGTTGTTGTTGTTGTTGGCTGGTTGATTGCTGGGGTTTTTTCCCCTCTGGTTTTATCTGCTCTGCGCTGCGATGGGGATTTTTAGCTGTAGAACCCAAAACCGGGAACCGTGACTAATTTAGGGGTGTATTTCTTCAGTGCATTCATATTAAGACAGTAAAACTTAAAAGATGGAGTGGAGGGGCTGTGAAGGGGAGAGAGAGGCGGGAACGCGGTGCCGTGGTTCTGGTGAAGTTCCAGACATCGCCGGTCGGTGTGCGGGGCTGGGGGCGCGGGGGGCGGGCGGGCAGCGGTAACGAGCACATTGCCGTATGATTTAGAGCGATGATGAGGTTTATCATTTGAACACTGATGAATTCAGGGAACATGAGAGCTGCAATTGACATTCCTAAAAACAATTAAATCGGCGGGGAGTACTGCTGGAAAATCGATACGGCCCAAGGTAATACGGTTTGACTATAAACAGATTCCTCCCGTAGTAATAAACCACGAAGTGAGTGTGAAGTACCGCGATTCCCTGGCTGAAAGGAGCTCTTCTCCCTTCAAAACACATCCCCCCCTCGCCCTCGGCAATGCTCCCCGGCTCCCGCCGTGCGTCCTGGGGAGCCGGGGCGACGGTACCAAATACCTTTGTGAAATTCTCCAGCAGCAAACGTTCAAAACCCCGAGGGGAGGTCGGGAGAGGTATTTAAATAGCTTCCCGAATACGTAGCGAGCGTCTTTGGTCTTGGACGAAAATAAACTGGGAGTTAAGCTTTAAATATCCAGGCTTGATTTAAGAGCGCGATGCGCTTGGCTGAGTGCGCTCTCGGGATGGCCCCCCGGGAGGAGGCCAAGGAAAGGAAGGGGAAAGGGAACTGTGAGGGAAGGGAAGGAAAAGAGGAAGAATGGGGAAGGGAAGGGAAAGGAGGCCTCCGGGCCCCGCTCGGGCTGTGCCGCCCCTGCTGCTCGCCGCTGAGCACGGAGGCGACGTTTCCTGCGTCCCCTCGGTCGGATCTAGGGGGGTGTGGGGGACCTGGCCGGCGCCACGGCCCCGCACCGCGTAGAGGTTTCCAACAGAGGGCGACGGAAGCTCGGCTGGGCTCCGAGTCCGAGCGGGGACCGGGATCGACAGGGGAGCCTGGGGACACCTCGGCTCCCGGGGACCCCCCCACGCCGCTGGGGGCTCCCACTGGAGAGAGGCTGCGGGGAATAAGAGGGGAAAGCGGCGCCAGGCAAACCCCGGGGGCGTTCACGGAGCTGGCTTTCATTTCGGCTTTGGCTGGCGAGCGGGGCCGCCGAGCCCCGCTGTGCCCGCGGCTTGGCACGGGCAGGCAGCGCCGGCTGCCAGCGCCGCGCCGCCCTCCGCGGGCTGCGATCGCGGGCTCGCAGAGCAGCGGCTGCACGCCGGGGGTGGCCAAGTGTGGCCCGGGAGCCGGGCGGGGACC
This sequence comes from Camarhynchus parvulus, assembly GCF_901933205.1. NCBI lineage: Eukaryota > Metazoa > Chordata > Aves > Passeriformes > Thraupidae > Camarhynchus > Camarhynchus parvulus. The sequence goes on from NC_044571.1 coordinate 8,158,398, forward strand.
AAGCCCCGCTGGGGACGGCTGGCAGGGCCCGGGGACCGCGGCCGTGCGCCGGGCGGGGGCGGAAAGCGGCCGCATCCCCCGGGACCGCCGCGCTCCGCCGGCTGCGAGGGAAACAGGATCCCGCTGCCGTGCGCTGCACGGGAGCCTGTTCCTGGCAGCCGCCGGCTTCCCGGTGCCTCCAAGGAAGAGGATACAAGTTGAATATTGTTTGTGCGGCCGGGACAAAATATCCAGGGCTGACGGGGACGGGGGGAAGGGGGAGGGATTGTGTTCGTCCGCCCATGATGAATAATCCGGGCCGGCCTCCCGGCTGTGGCGGCCAAATCGCTCTTGGATCTGCCAAGAGATCAGCCGCTACCTCTGCCCGCGCCTCGGGCGCCGTTGGCCTTTCCCCGGCTGGCTCGGGCAGCACGCACATCGCAGCCGCCGAGCGCACGGCGCTGCCTCGGCCGGGGCCGCCCGCCCGGGGGCCGGGCCGCAGCCCCAGCATCAGCCCGGGACGGAGAATGGGGGACGGGCGTATCAAGCGTAGCAGCGAAGTTTGGGGAGGAGTGGGGGTTTCACCGGTCTGGGGATGCCCGCAGCAGATGGAGGCTGGCTCGGGGCGGGGGGCACTGCGGGGAGCGGAGCCCCGGGCTGCGCGGTGCGGGACCTGCTGACCCTTCCTCCCCCCGCCCGCCCGGCCGTCTGATGGGAACAAACACAAGCTGTTCCGGACCGGGGCCGCGCAGCTGGCCCGGCGGTAGCGGCGGAGCGCTGCCAAAGAGGCCGCAGGGAAGGTCCTCGGGTTTCCCGCAAGCGCACACACGCGGCCGCCCGGGCGCGGCGCTGGGACCGCTCCCAGCGGCCGTAAGCGGCGGGAGCCGTGTGTGTGTGCCCCGGGGGGTCGGCGGGGGGTCGGGCGTGTGCGGGTGGTGACGCGCCCGGAGAGCAGCCGGGGACGGCGGGCGGCTCCGTGTGTGCGGAATTGTGAGGCGGCGAGTGCCTGCGAGACGATGTGCGTGGGGAGCGGGAGCGCGCTGCGGGGGAGGCGGCGCGCGTGGGAAACCCTGCGCTGGTGCGTGTGCGGATCAGCGTGAGTGTGTGTGGCTGTGTGACAGCCCGGGTGTGAGAAAGGGAACGTGAGAGGTCCTCGGCGTACGTCCCAGCTGAGAGATGCAGCGAATGTGTGAGAGCTGCCGTGCTTCCCCCGCAGGATGCAGTGCCTGTGCGGGAGGGCCATCGAGTATGCGTGGGAATAAATGCGCGTGTGACACGGAACGTGAGTGTGACACGGAACGTGTGCGTGACACGGAACGTGTGCGTGACACGGCACGATCCAGAAGCGGCACTGTGTGTGCCACACGGAGCGTGTGCGTGACACGGTGTACGAGAGGCGGCGTGCCCGTGTGACTCAGCGTGCGACCGTGCGAGTGCACGCGTGGGCGAGAGCTGCCGAGCCGCTCGGGGGGCGGACGCGCTGCGGGGCCGAGAGAGCCGGGCAGAAGCTGCTCCGTTGCCGCGCTGGCGCCCTGCCCGGGCGGCCCCCGCTGCCGGGAGTGCCCGCGGAGTCTTATTTGCCACCGGCCGTCCCGTCCCTTGGCCGGACGGAGCCCCCGCGCCCATCCGCCCCCGCGCAGCCAGCGCGGCCGGCGCCCGCCGGAGGAGGGAGCAAGAGCCGCGGCTGGGCGGGCAGCGGGCCATGGAGGAGGGACCCCACGCCCCTCCCCTCCCGCTCAGCGCCGAGGGCCGTTCTGCCCGTCCCCACCTTGTTTATGTGCGGCAGGAACTGGGATTTTCCATCTGCCTGCTCCGCTGGTCGTGACCTCCGCGCAGAGCTCGCAGGCAGCGGCTTTGGGGCGCGGGCCCGGCCCGCAGGGGCGGCGGGAGCCGCTGCCGCCTTCCCGGGGGAGGACGCTCATCCTCGCACGGGCTCCCGGTGTGAAAAGGGGACGATGGCAACGGCGGGGGAAGGGATGGAACCGGCGGTGGGAGGCCCTGGAGACCTGCCCTTGCCGGGGAGCCCTGCCAGTCCTGTCCTGCCTCTGCACGTCCAACCACTTCGGCACAAGTTCGCCTTTTCCCGCCCCGGCCCGATCCCTCCTGCCAGGGACAACATAGGCCCTTAGAGGGGTTTCGGGGGGAGGGAATCCCCAGCTTACTTCCACCACAGGGAGCAGGCAACCCCGCTGTGGCTGTTGAAGCGCTGACGAGAGCAAGGCCCTCAGTTCAGCGCGTAAATCTGCTCCGCTGGATCCCAGAAACACAAGCAACTGCCTGGGAAAGATGCCGCACCACTACGGGCGCCTGTTCCCACTCGCGGTGGTGTGACTCCCGCCCGAAAGGGCTGGGGGGAGGGTGGGACTCGGACACCGGTCCTGCTCGCTCTGGCAGGGAGGGGAGAGGGAAAGCCGAGTGGCCGCGTAGCCCCGGCCGTGGCCGGGTCTCGGATCCGCTCGTCCTCGCCCGCTCCCGGGCACGGCTGGCGGGCGCTCCCCGCCGCTGGGATCACCCCGGAGGGGCAGGGGGGGCCGGCGGGCTCCGCAGGGCGGCTGCACGGAAGCAGCGCTGCGAGGGAGCAATGACTCCTCTCCTCCTGCGCTACAGAGCAGGGGCTGCCTCTGTCTGAGCAGCCAGCAGTGATAAGCGCTGATTTACAGGTAGGGGTGAAACGTGCTCTGAAAATCTCGTGACACTTTCCTCCGGTGGATTCAAATAATATATAAAGACCGTGAGGTGGCGATCTCCCGGGTAGCTCCTAGGATGCGTGGCGTTGTTGTTAACACATGTTTCAATTTTGGATTGAGACTGTCAATTACCCGCTGAGCTGTGAGTCTTAGCCTCAGGCGGGCTGGGAAGAGGGGACGGGTGTATTTATTAACCTCTCAAGCCTGGCGAAGATGCGCTTCCAGCCTCTCACTCGGCCTTTCTCGCACCTTCCCTCCCACCCTGCAGGTGCCACCGGGGCTGCCCCGGCGGCCTCCGCTGCCTGTGGCCGCCGTACTTTGCCTCCTCCGGCCCCTGCTGAGGCTCTCAGTCCTCACATGGGCACAGCGCCGCGATGAGCCCCACAGCTGAGGGGGAGGAGGCGGTTCGCCCTGGCTGTCTCGGCCGAAACGACCCCGGACGGAGCGGGGAAATGCACGGACAGCCTTTCCCCTTGCTTCCCAAATACATTCCCAAATACATTATCTTGCTCGGTCGGAAAACAGGCCAGCTCTCCTCAGCATAGTCGATTGGGTTTAGGGTTTTTTCCCGGAGCGGAAGAGACCCCCATCTCCCCGGGCGCATAAGCAAACAGCTCCGAGAGCCCGCTCCAGAGGCTGAAGCGGAAGGGCTGACAATTAACATTTCCTCTGCTAGCAGAGATCTGCAGGCAGATCGCTCGGGAAGCGCATCGCCCCCTCCCGCGGCGTGCCCTCGCCGCATCGCGCGGTGCCTGCTAAGCACTATGCGCTGTTTGCAGAGGAGATTTCCTTCGGGAATAGCCCGCCCGCTGCCCCGGACCCTGCCCCGCAGCGCCCCGGGCACGCTCCGCTGGAGCAGCCCGGGGAGCCCCCCAGCACCGCGGTTCGCCCTTTGGCGTTCCCCGCTCCCCTGCAACCACCTGAAAACAAGCCACCCTAACTCGCTCAGCGCAGCGCCTCTGCCGCTTGCTTTTCCTTTCCCTTTCCCTTTTTCCTCCCCGCCCTGACCTCCCAAAGTTCGCTGGTCGGGGCCGAGTCGAGCCCGGGGACCCCCGCCCGGCCCGTACGCCTCTCTGTGCTGGGAGCCGCGAGTGCGCCTCTCCGCACCAAGCCTCCGTGACGAGAAAGGCATCGTAGGCAGCCTATAAATAATTTCCATTATGTTCAGCTGACAGCGCGAGGCGATTAATTTTAATAGCTGTATATTTGCCTGTTTCTCCTAATGCTCTGTAATGAGATGAGAAGCCATCCAACCCCAGATGGCTCCAGCCGCCTCGTTATTTATTTATTTTGTGTGTGCGTGTGTGCAAAAGAGGGGCGAAGGGGAGGGGGGGTGGCGGTTCCTGCGGGACCGGCAGCCCCCCCCGGAGCTGCCCCTGTCCTCGCCGCTCCCGGTGTCGCCCCCGGGACCGCCCGCGGGCCGTAGGAGCCATCATGACACTGCACATTCGGCCGCCGGGGCTCTGCCACTCGTGCCGTGGCGGGCCGGACCGGGGCCACCACCGGCTGGGGGTTTCGGGAATATTTATTTTATTTATTTATTCTCTCCGGTCGCGCAGAGAGTGGCTGCGGGAGCGCCGGGGGCCGATCGGCGCGGGAGTAAATGCAGCGGATCGATGTCGTTTGGGGTGAGGGGCGGGCGAAGGGGACCACGGATCAAAGCCCATCCTATTAACCTAAATTTCGGCTCTGCGTGGCCTGCGGTCCGGGGGCCGGCGGGAGGGGAGCGCTTTGTGGGAGCCGGGAAAGCGACCACGCCGCCCGCCGCCGGCACCAGCCAGCGACGTGGTGGTGGCGGTGGTGGTGGTGTGTGTGTGTGGCGGTGTGACAAAGCCTCGCCGCGCTGAGCAAGCTGTCCCTCAGCCCAGGCGGCGGGCGGGGGAAGGGAGGGCGAAGGGAGGTTTCGACATGTAGGAACGGCGGAGCGAGTCCCAGATTTGGGGACTCCAAAGCGGGGGAGGGCGAGACGGGGGCATTCCCTGGTAGGACGAGGCTGCTTAACCAGGTGGAACACTACCGAGGCGAGCACCTGTGTCTTTTTCTAAAAGGCGTGTACCGATAATTACGAGAGTTAATTGCATTGCTTTGAAGGTCATTTGAAGTTACGGGGCTGTGTTGGTTTTTTTTTTTCAGGCTAGCAGACAATGCCCGTGCACTGTTTTAAATGTAAATCAGAGGGTATCCGCATAAACCTGTATTGTAGGATCGAGGCGTAATGGATTCACTCCGGCTGTGCCTGAGCTCGCCACAATACAGCTGAGCAGCCGAGCTGCGAGCGCGCCGGGGTTTCTCTGCGGAAACGCAGTTGCCGAAGAACATGAAAAGCATTAAATCGTGACGGGAAGGGGGCGGCGGGGATGCATTTAGGGTGGGTGGGGGTGAATCTCGGGACCGAAAGATGCGTAGCAGCGGCGCAGCCACCCGTCGCTAGCAGCCAGGAAGTTTCTCACCCCGGAGAGACACGGGGCTGGCGTGTCACGCACCGTGGCACCGGCGGGGAGGGCCCTGGCATCGCTCCTCCCGCGGGCGTGGAGAGGCATCGTCTCTTGTTGCCTGGCATGCCCCACCTGGGGCACGGCCGTTCCCAAAGGCTGCTCGCTCATGCGGAGGGCCGGGGGGAGAAGGGCTGAGGAAGAAGGGCTGGTCCCCCCAGGCCCGGAGGACTTTATTCCCAACCCCCCCCTTCCCCTGTGTAGGGCAAGTTCCGGCCCGGCCCGATCCAGAGGAATGTGGCATAAGGGAGACTGGCCCTTAGCCCATCCCCACTGCCTCTGAGCCTTCATTAATCGCAGCGCCCGGGGCCGCGGCGCACCGCCGAGCTGGCCTGCCGTGAGATTAGCCCGACGCCCCGGGGTACGGCTCTTCCCGGCGGCGCTGACAGCCAGCCCGGCCCCCGCTGGCCCCGCTCCGGCACCTGCGAGCAGCTCCGCCGGAGGCGAGGACGTGCGCAGGAGTCCGCAGAGCGCCTTTCTTCTCTCCCCCTTTCCCCACTAATAACAGGGCACCGCTCGCAAGGCGGTCGCGCCGCACGGAACAAGCGTTCATTGATTTCCACCGCGGGGCTGCGGGGGGAACGCGGGGCGCCGTGCCGCGCTCCCGGCCCCGCAACAGCGGCGGCGAGGGGGGCACCGACCGGGCAGGGACCCCCTCCACCGCATCCCAGATGGGAGGGAGTGTGCACATCCGCGGGGCCGCCCGTAAGGGAAGGCGTTCCTCTCCCTAAGGATGTGCCGGTGGTTCGGGGCTGCCTCCCGGACGAGCGGAGGGGCCCCAAGGCGAGCGGCGGCCGCGGAAGATGCGGTCTGCCCCTTGCCGCGATGCCGGGCCACCCTCATGCAGATCGCGCCGTGTCACCTCCCTGATGGCAACCACCACCCGCCTCTCCAGAAAAGTCGTCAGCCCGGTACCGCCGCTTCCCCCGTTGTCCACGGCAACCGGCGTATCTGATTGAACCTCGTTGTAGGCAGTGACACCCGCGTAATGGATCATCCTGTCAGTGCTTTTTTATCACAGGCATTTATTTTGGTCACGGCTGGTGATAACTTTGGTGTTTATCCCTTGTGTCGTTACGGGCCCTGCCGCGATCTCTCTCCCGCCCTCCCTCCCCGGCGGGCGGGCTGGGCGGACAGGCTGCTCTGGGACCGCGGCTCCCCCCGCCCGTCCGGGAACTGCTGCGAGGGGTGCCCCGATCCCCCTGGGCTACCGATACCCCCCACTACCGCCCTGGGCTTCCGTGGCCTCGGCCGGGGACGGATCGATCTGTTTGGTTTGGTTTGGTTAAGCGCCCTCCCCCGATCGCCCTGGCCTCTCCGGGGCCGGGTTATCTTGGGTCACGCTGGCGCGGAGCGCCGGGTGCGGTAAGAGGCTCCGGCGGAGCCCTGGTGCAGGAGGGAGCCGGGGGAAAAAAGTGCCGTTCGCAGGTCTCCATCAATCCAGACACTTCAAAAGTAAATAAAGCAGGGCAGGGAAGGGCCTCCAGGGAAGGGAGAGAAGAGGCCTCTGACAGGCGATTGTCCAGGGCGGAGCCAGGGCTATTTCCAGCCCGGGAATAACAACATTTGGGCTGCGGTGGCTCCGACCCGCGTGTCCAGGAAAGACCGGATCGGGGTGTTTGTTTTGCTTTTAATTATTATTTTGACGGCGGGCTGACGCAGCGCAGCAAACAATAACCCCAAGCCGTCCGAGAGGGGCACCGGGGAGCAGCGCCGCCCCAGCCGGGAGGGAAGGAGCCCAGCGAGGGGGCGGGCGCGGGGCCAGGTTTGCCGCCTCCCGCGGAGGTCGGGGCCGGAGCCACGGGGCCGGGAGGAGCCCGCTGGGGCTGGGGCGGCCGGCCGGGGACGGCCCCGCAGGGAGGCGGCGCGGGGGGCAGGGGGGGCGGTGAGAAGCAGGACCGGGGCCCCCGGCGCGCTCGCGAGCGGAGGTGTGGGGGGAGGCCGCCGCTGTTATCTGGGTCACTGGGGTTAGAGGGAGCAGCTGATAGAAACAGAGGAGCTGAGCTCCCGCTGCTGCAGAGATAGAGCCGCGATATGGGCCAAGCAGGCACCGAGCTGGAGGAAGGGCGAGAGGGAGGGAAAGAGGGAGGAGGAGGCGGCGGCTCGTTCCGGCTCCCGAGCCGAGCCCAGGTGCGCTGTGGTTTCCCTGCGCTCAGCGCTGTGCTCGGCGGCCCCCCTTCCCTCGCTCCCCATCCCCCGTCCTCCTCCCCGTCTCCCTCCAACGTTTAACCCTTTCCCACCTCCGCGGGGCGGGAGGCTGAGGCGTGCGCTGGCCCGGCCGCGTCCCCTGCGGTTCCCCACTCCCTCCGTGGCAGAGACTGATCACGGTGGGGGAGAAGCGGGGGGGCCCGGGGGGTTTGGCCTTGTGCTGCCGAGCACCGCCCTCGGGCAGCTCCCGGGACCCGGCTTTGTACACACACACACACATACACACACTCACGCACACACACGCCCAGCTGCGCTGAGCCGAGCCAGCCCCGGACCAGCCCCCGCCTGCCGCCGCCGCTGCCCGTGCGGCCGATCTCGGTTACAGCCAGCCACCCAGCGGGGTTGGCTGCTGCAGCCGCCGCCTTCCTCCTCCTCCCCGGTCCCCGCCGCCCTTTTCCTTCCTGCTCGGGCTGAGCTGCCCCGGAGCTCCCCCGGCTCGCCGGCGGCGGCCAGTCCCCGCTCCCGGGCCGCGGCCGGCGGGGAGGCGGATGCGGAGCGCCCGGGTAGGGGAAGGGCTCTCCGAGCGCCCCCATCTCGCGCCCAGCCCTTTAATCAATTTCACCCTATTAATTATTAATTTTACGCCAGTCAAGCTTGCCCAGGAGGAGCGAGGAGGGGGAGGGGAGGCTGATGTCAGTCGGAGGCGGCGGCGGGGCCGTGTGCCAGGCTCCGCGCTCAGCCCCGGCCCAGCAAGTTTCGGCTCCGCTGGCTCGGGCAGCTCCGCTCGCCGAGAAGCGGGGGAGGCGGCGATCCCCATTCCGGTGAATGATGCGGTCCCCCCCTCGCACACACATGCACACACGCTCTCCCTCTCTCTTTTCCGCTCCCTCCCCTTCTCTCCCCGCCCGCCCCCCGTGTAGACACATCCATACAAGGGCCCATTGCATCGTAGCGATGATGGATCGTGCCTAGCGGGGGTGATTTGGTGTTGATCGCATATTATCACGGGCAGGTTGGACTGGTTGCTGATGGACGGCTTTCTAGCAAGCCGCTCCTTCCGACGCTCGGGGAAGCAGCTCGATCGAAAAAGCAGCTTGCTTTTAACTCCTTCTCTCACCAGCACGCGTAGGGCAAAGCTGAGCATCTGTCACAACAGCTCTCCGGATAGCACTTTTCCCTCCTCCCGCTCCGTTTTCGCCGCGGCAGCCCCGCCGCCGGCTGGTTCTCCCCGGCACCGGACGGGCACCGGGCAGGTCGGGGGGGGCTGGCGAGGAGGGATACCCCGGCTCTCCCGCGGGTGAGCTGCCTGCGGGGCGGAGCAGTGCCCTGGCGGAGAGAGATGTACCTGGGGGTCCCCACAGCCGCCCGGGGAGAGCCCCCAGCCCCAGCCCGGAGAGAGCTGCTCTGTCTCCCTGTCCTCCTCCTCGCCTGTTTTTTATGTAAGTTCCCGCAGATACAAAGGCAGTTTCGTAATGCCTCCCGTCTGCGAGGAGCGGGGACCTTGGCTAACCTTTCGATAAACTGATTGCAAGTGCCTGGTGGCGGCCCGCACTGGCAGCACAAGGCACGGGGACAGGGTCAGCGTTTCGGTGACAAGCACCGAGGTAGCCATGGATCCCTGCGAAAGGCCTGCTCGCAGCCTGCCTCCTCAGAAACGCTTCGTGCGAGCGCTTATTCTCTGGCGAGAGAGGAGGGCGGTGGAGGGGAGGCTTAACCCTTTCGCTCCGCGCCGCCAGCCGCGTCCCAGCCGCCCGCCCGCTCCGAGCCGTGCCGTGCCGAGCCGTGCCGGTCAGCCCGGGGCACCTCCGCCAGGACCAGGAGGGGCAATGCCCCGGGATAAACCGCCTCTTCTCCTCGTGATGGTGCAGGACAGGGAGCCACGAATTGTATTTTTATTTGTTTATTATTTATTTTAATGTAATGTTTATTTAGTTTATTTTTTCCCTTTTTTTTCTTTTTATTTTAACGCAGGACTCGAAAGCGATGGTGCAGCGAGCTGCCTCCTTATCTCGCTCTTCGCTGCTAGTTTAACTCCTTCCGCCAGGCCCAGCACAGGTTCCTCGGGCCGGGGATTGTTTTCTGTTTGGAAACTGGAGAAAGGGGGAGGCTATCGGCAGGAAAGCAATAGCTCGCTCTCTCTGGAGAGCTGCTCTCCAACAGGCAGCGCCTTGAAATCTATTTAAAGAGAGGGAAAGGCGGGGGGAAGAACAAAGGGGGAGGAGGAGGAGGCCGAACCAGAGCCAGCCAGAGAGGGAGAAAGCGATGGATCAGCCGGTTTGCAGCGTACATCAAGCTATCACATCTGTATATGCTCCGATCGATGAAAAGGATGGATAATATTTGTCAGCTGCAGACCTTTTTCTTCTCACTTCCCAAAGAAAGGACGGGGGTTGGGGGAAGAGAAGTAATAGGGAGTTTCAAGGCCAGAGGCACTTCCTGGTACAACCAAATAGAAAAAAAAGGCTAGGGATTATTATTAATTATTTTTATTATTCTTCAGCCATCAAAAGGACGATCAGGGGACCGTGCAGCCCTCTCTGCCCGCTTCTTCACGCTCTTACTCCTTCCCCCCCACCCCGCTTTCTTTCTTTCTTTTTTTTTTTTTTTTTTTTTTTAACTCTGGTTCCTTGCAGGGCTCCAAAGATTTAACCCTTTGCTTGAGGCTTGAGGTGGGTGAGGCACAAAAGCAGACCGTGAAAGCCTTGGACTGAAAAAAAAAAAAAAAAAGAAAAAAATATAAAATGCACCCCGACACAAGCTCAGCGAGAAGTCAGTAAAACGCACCGTTACACACACAGCGACGTGGTTTGGCTTTAGGGAAGACAAGGGGGGGGGACGAAGAGCGAGAGAGATGTAGCCTCGCTCTCCACCGCTCCCCGGTTCTGCCAGCCCCTCGCCTGGTGCCTGCAGTTGCACTCTGAGTAAATAGTTCCCACACATGGTCCACATTTTGCACAGCAGCAGCGTGTTTCCTCTCGGTCTCTCGTTGCTGCTCTCCGAGCAAAGGAAATAAAAGAGAAGGAGAGAGCTTTAGAGGAAGTTAAAAATCAGACGAGCTGAGAAAAGGCTCTGTGTCACACACATCCTGAACGAAAGCGAAAGCCCAGCATTTCGGCCCGGTGAGCGCCAAGCTCTCACCTCCTCAGTAATGTCACTAGCATACGTGTTGGACACACCGCGGTTAATCGCTTACACCCGGCCAGACGGGCTCTGGGCCGCTCACAATAGCCGGGCTGCCTGCGGAGCCCTCCGGAGGAGCCGCTGCCCGCTCACCTCCTGCTCGCTTCCCGGAGCGCTGCAGGCTGGCAGCTGCACGCAGGGAGCGCCCCGGGTGAGCCGGGCTCCTTCCCCGCCACCGGGGGATTCTTCTGCCCTGGAAATGGGGGTGCCCGGCAGCTCAGCCGTGTGTGCAGAAATGGCGATGCCCTGCACTCCTGGAGGGGCACATCCCTGGAGGGGCGGTGGGACCTGGAGGGTTTGGGATGGGGTTGCTGGGTGTGCTGGGTGAGCTCCTAGGCAGGTCACCACTGTGAGAGACGACCCCACCGTTCCCTGCACTGGGGTCCACCCCGGGCCTCCGAGGCGCTGCTCTCCCCTTGCTTGGGGAGCTGGTGCAGGGTGCAGAGCGGAGTGTGCTGCTGGGAAACCATTATCCGGCGTTCTCCTTTTCTTCTCCCACCAGGCCCTGGCTCTGTCCCCGCCCGCCCCTGAGCCGGGATCAGCCAGATGATCCTCCGGCCGTCGGCTGAGTGGCAGCCGCTTCGTGGGTAGCATTAGGGCTCGGCCACTCCGCGCTCCCGTGACCCCGCCGTGTCTCTCTGCCTCCATCGCAGCCTCTCCGAAGCCCAGTACCCCATCAGCTCTCGCTGTGTGATATTTAAAAGAAAGGTTGCATTCTCCCCAATAGAAGCCCACTCGTTTCCTTGTTGCCAGGAACAAAGCGTACATTCAGAGGGGTGGCTGTTGACGGCTCCCTCTGTATAGCACTGGAAAGCGGGTGGCCTTTGGTTACTGGCAAGGAAAATTCTAATCAGGGTGCTTGTAAGCGGGGCTTTATAGAAGCTTAGTTACAAAAGGCTTACACCAGAGTAATGCAATAACTATAATAACAGCCAGGGAGCCCTAAAGAGGGTGGAATGTGCTTGTGTCTGGATGATTTTCCCCGCTCGCACAGAGAGGGACTGTTTACCGCGAGTGCCATTAAGTATCGCTGGAAACTCACCAACCGCAGACTTATTTCAATATACTTTATTGTTGTATCTGCTCTAAAAGCGACTTGCTTTGGACGACTTCTAGATCGTCCTAGAGGAGAAGAGAGGCCGCCCTCGGGTGTTGGAGGAGGCTCTGAGCACAGGGGTAGTGCCAAGGGGGAGGGAGCTGCGAGCTGGGGCCCGGCCGGGTCGGGCAGTTGCCGCCGCCGAACAAAGTGGCGAGCAGAAAAGGCCCCCTGAGCCCAGCGGCACAAAGCTGTCGGGTCCTGCCCCCGGAGGTGTGTACGCTGCCACGACTCCTCCGCGGGGCCTCCTCGGCTGTCTCGGCCGATAAGAGCGTGAGGACCCCGAGGGACACGGGGGGAAGGAGGGGCGGAACTCAGCATCGCCCTCCCGCCGCTCAGTTCGGCGCCCCGGGGCGCCCCTGGCAGCGGTGCCCCCGCTGTTCCGGCTCAGCCGCTCCGGCTTGACGAGGCTAATGGGATCAGCCGCTGCCCTCCGCCACCGCTGCCGCGTGTTGATTTTTCCAACCTCTCCGCCCAGCCCCGATGCCCGCCGTCCCCTAGCCAGACCCAGCTACTGCTTGGCCGCCGGCGAGGGGCCGCGGCTCCGGAGGGCAGGAAATGGCTTGGCCGGGGAGCCGGGGCGGTCACCCCGCCCGGCCGCGATCCCGGCGTACGGCGGCGGCCGGCGGGGGCTGCGCCGGGAGGCGCCCCGGAGACCGCGGTGGCCCCGGGAGGGACGCGTGAAGCGGGCAGAGCTCCACACCCCACACCCCCCCCCCCCCCATTACCAGCCTCCCCCGGCACCCCCGAGCAGACTTTGCTGCGCTTTATTTTAACGAAAAAACAGAGCGCGGCGAGCAAACTGCTGCTCGGCGCAGGGCAAGAGAAATGGGTTTTTAATAGGCAAGGTCGGCGTGCTTGGCAGCCGGCCACCGCGGCCGGGGAAATAAACAAACAGAGGAGCTGCAACTTCAGGTCGGAGCAGAAGTTGCGCTCCCGGCGAGATGAGCCCGCGGGGCGAGCGAGCAGCCCCGGAGGGAGCGGCCCCGGAGAGCACCTCCGGCCCCTGACCCCTCACCTCGCCCCGCGGCCCCAGGACCGGAGCGGGGCCGGGGCAGGCAAGCCCCGTGCGGTGGCAGGCGCAGTGGCGCCGGGCTGGCAGCGGGCTGAGGGCAGATGGCCACCCTTGTTTATCGCGTTCCGGCGGTGCTGCACGCCGAACCGCTGCTGTGCGGCACGGCCGGCCCCGGGGAGGCAGGAAGGGAGAGCTGGAGGGAGCGGGAGCGGAGCCTCCCGATCGCGAAGCGGCAACACGGCGTCTGCCGGAGGGTTTGCAGCCGTGCCCGGGGGCTCCCGCTCCCTCCAGCGCCGGGGCTCGGCCGTGGCGGCCCCGCCGGCCGCACCGCGGGGGCGCCGCGCTCCCGCTCTGGCGGCGCGTTCCGGGCTCGGCGCCGAGCGAGCACTCCCGGCAGCCGCGCATCAGCCTCTCCGCTGCCTCCCGCCGCCGCCTCGCTCACTGCCGGCTCTGCAGGCGGCAGGGCAGAGCTGACCCCGCGGCTTCTCCAGTGGCACTGGCCCCCGAGTGGCCTTCAGGTTTTCCCCGGGCAAGGAATGGGGGCGGGGGTCCGCTCCTCCGATCGCTCTTCCCGAGCCTTTCTGCAGCGTCGGCCGCCTCAGGCCCACACGGGGGGAGGCGGCTCCCGCCTGAGCAAGGGTTGCAGCCACTCTGCTCGCGGAGGGCTCGGAGGGGACATCACTCTTGCATCCAGTTGCTAACAGGGCCAGAAAAGCCTCAAGGCTCCCGAGGTGAGGAAGGGACTCTGCCTGCAGGCAGCAGAGGAGGACGAAAGGAGCTGTGTCAGGAGAGCCGGGAGCGAAGTCCAAGCCTGGGGAAGCTGGACGAGAGCTCGAGAAGAGGCCGGCAACACTCGCCCCGGCGGTCACAGACCTCTCTTTCCCGGCTTGGCGGTGGCAGGAGACGACCTCTCGCCGCTGCCATGGTTCCCAGCGCAGCACGGCCCGAGCTGGGGCCTCGGCGCGCCGGGAGGAAGAACGGAGCGAGCCGCGCCCCTCGAGCTCCCACGGAGCCGCGGCCTGAGCTCCCAGGGGTGCTACAAGGCCACGACCATCTCTCAGCCACTCACGACAAAGGGAGAATCCCCCCGGTCCCGCCACTCCTGGCAGCTGGAGACACCGGGGGCTGCCACCGGGACGGGCGCCGGGCAGGGCTCCTCACCGCCCGGGCAGCTGCCCGGTTTTTGGCAGATCGCTCTGCAGACGGCTCCCAAGGCCTCCTGCAAGGGCTGAGATGGGTCACGGGGAATAGCTGAATAGTGAGATAGGCCGGGCTAAAGCACGGCAGGGAGAGCGGGGACCGGCCACAGTGGAGGAAAGGGAGAGGTGCAAAGGGCCGGGGTGAGGGGGTGACAGGCAGAGCCAGCAGCCGGCAAAATGCTGAGCTGGCAGCGGGCCGAGGAGCTGGGGAGCGCTGCAGTCCCGACAGCCAGGGGAAGGGGACATGAAGGAGCAGCGTGAATGGGGTAAAGACTCTTTCTTACAGACCTGATGTGACCTATCGTTTAAAAAATCTGGTTTCCCCTTCTAGTGCCAGGGTGTACCTGCAGGGTAGTCTCTGCCTTTCTGTCTCTCGTCCCATTATTCCACTACAGTCGAATCCTTCTGTTGTGACCTACAGCAGCGCTCTGATTTATTTTTAATGCGTTCCGATTCCTGTTCCGTTGTCAAGAGATGCATTGAGATTCATTTTCCATCCCCTGTTTTTCATACTTCTGTTCTGCTGGAGGGACCCGCCAATAGAGTTTAATTCGATTTGATATGATTTAATGAACACCTTTATCTTTTGTTTTTAGCAGAAGGATAAATAATACAACTGCATTCAGCTTTTGCTAAATCAGACATGTTTCCCACCAAAATCCTATCTGGTGACACACACTCACTGTAACATTTCATTAACAACCTCCCTGATTTATTGATTTTTAATATTTGTATTAAATGTTGTGTAAAATTGAACTCAGGCGTTAGAAGAGATTGTGCACGTCACAAGACATGACTCCTACTTAATTGTTATTTTTTTTTCGGCCCTGGAACAACAGTTGGAAAGAGGCCAGCAGGAGGGAAAAAAATTAAAAATAAATTATAAAGGGCAGTGCCCGGGAGAGTGTGGGGGAGCTGGAGAGAAAGTGCAGCCCTGAGGGAGGGAGGGAGGGCAGCAGGGCCTGGCCGACGCTCAGCCGAACCCCCCAGCCCCCCCAGGCCCCTCGGGGGCCGCCCCCTCCCGCCCCAGCGCCCTGGGCCGGAGCGGCCACCCGGCTTCCCACTGCTTTCCCGGCTCTCCCAGCTCGCTCGTTCCGTGTCGCCTCCCTCCCTCCTGCTCCATATGGTTTCTCCCCTCCTCCTCCTCCTCCTCTTCTCCCCCCTCCATGCTGTCTCCGTGACGCTCCCCACTCCACGCTACTTCTCCGTTTCCCGGGGGAGTTTCCCCGCCGCGGCGCGCAGAGGCCCCGCAGAGCGGCCCGGCCCGGCCGCAGTGTCTGAGGGGCTCAGCCGGGCCAGCGTGCGGCGCGGAGGGGCGAGCGAACAGCAGGGGAACCTGGGGGTCAGGAGAGGGCCGTGAGGAGGGATGGCAGCCAAAACTCCCGGCCAAAATGTTTCCCGGGTGTGCGGTAGAGGAGCTTGAAGAAGTTCATCTCCCCTACACTCTCCTTCTTGTTTTCTTTTTCTCTCCTCTCCTTCCCCCCAACCCCCCGGCCGCCACCAGGAATACGAGGCATTCAGAGATCAACATAATTCACCTGCATCAAAAAAAACCTCGCGAGCTATAAACTAGCGGCTGATCCTCCGCTTAGACTAGTGTTTAGCCGTTCATGCATCATGAGTGTCAAATAAATGCCTGATTGAGGCCCTCAGCGGAGGAATTAGCTTTCCTTGTGCTGGAAATGCATAATAGAGAAAGTGCTGAGGCATCCTCCCCGGAGTTAGCTCGGGCTCCGCTCCCTGCTCTCCTCGTTTCGGGAGTTTTCCCTCCCTCATTCCGGGTCCGTCCCCCTCCCCACCCTCCAGCCCCCCCTTATCGCTCTCCCTTATCAGCACGCCCAGCTGGCTAGAGGCAAGGGAAGCCCTCCGCTGTGTCCCCGACCGAGGGGGCCGACTGAGGGCGAAAGGAGCAGCCGAGCATCGCTGCTGCCGCCCGGGGCCCGGCGCTGCCCCGCGGGGAGCGCAGCCTCGCCCGCCCGAGGGCGGAGACGTGGGCGGAGGGAGCGGGGAGCGGCGGGGGGACCCTTCAGCGAGCTCCTTGTCGCTTGGCCGCTCTTCCGCGCCGGGGGCCTCATCCTGCCCGCGGCTACGACCCGGCCCCGACGTTTGGTAGCGAAGGGGGCGGGGGGGAAGGCTGGCGAAGCGCTCTGCTCCGCCGCCCTCCGCAGCTCCGCGCCGGGCTCGCTGCCCCAGCCGGTCCCGAGTCCCCCCGGGCAGGGCAGGGCAGGGCAGGGCAGGCGGCCGAGGCACACAGGGGTTAACCGCGCCGCGGCCGGGAGGAGCACTTAAAGAGCACGGGCTTGCAGATGCTTTTCAGGCCTCGATGTCTACCGTTTTAAATTAAAAAAATGCACCCGGCCCGACCATGCACCAGTGACCTGCAATTTCCCCTTCTTTTCAAACTGAAATATGGCCAAACTATCTTCAGGTTAACTTAGGGGCTGGGGACGGGGGTGGGGGAGGTGGGAATGGGGGGGAGAGAGGAGGAAATCGCTCTGGGTTGAGATCTCTGTGTCAAGTTTCATCCCCTCCTGACATGTCTGGCTCCGTGCCAAAGTCCTGAAAATGGAAAATTGGGGAAGGGCGGGCTGTGAGGGGTGGGTGGAGGAGCAGGGGGGGTTGGGGAGCGGGCCAGAGCTCTCGGCGGAGCGGCAGTAGCGAGAGGCTCTGGCCAAGAGGGATGCATGAACGAGCCCGTGTGAGCGGAGCGCGGCGGCATCTTCCGCCATCCATTCCGCCGCCCAGGCGCGTGGAAAGCCGCCGGCCGCTGCCATTGTTACCGGCGGGCGATGCGGGGACCGGAGCCGCCGCTCCGGCGAGAGATAAATAGCCCCTGACAGCGCCTCTCCGCACCCACAGCTCGGCGGATCGGATTCGGTGGACGGCCGCAGGTCTGTGTCGCTCCCTTTCGCGGGAGTTCCTTTAAATCACGGCTCCACTCCCCCCTCACCTCTCCCGGGGGATGTTCCCGACCGTCCCCCACGCAGCAGCCCTGCCGCCCTCCCCTGCTCGCTCCCCCTCCCGCAAGCGGCGGCGGCCGCGGCTCGGAGCTCCGCCGGGGGAGGGGGAAAACTCCCCGGGGGAATACTTTCGGCACGCTGCGACTCTGCCAGGAGGGGTCTTGGCGTCGGATCTTTTGTCTTGGGGACTTCGGCTTCGTGCCCCGGAGTGGCTGGCGGCTCTCCCGGGAAGAGACTCTGGGCAAAGCGCCGGGGAGTCCCGGGCTGCCGCCGCGGGCAGCCGTGCCCCGGGCCCCCGCTGCCTGCGCCCGGCCGGCACTTCTGCGGGCTCGCCCGCCTCCCGGCTCCCCTTTCCCGCCGCAGGAACCGAGCGGCTGGGGCTGGGACCTGCCCCCCGGAGCCCCGTCCCCTGCCCCGCGACGCCCGCGGGTGGTGACCGTGACCGTGTCCCCACGCGGGGGCTTGGGGGGGCGTGTGTCCCTCGCCATCCCGGAAAGAGGAGCAGGGGACAGCTCCGGCAGCCAGGGCGCTACTTTCCAGCTGCTGCCCTCCCCTGCGCCCGGCGGCCGGGAGCGAGCGCTCCGGAGCCCCTGGCACCGCTGGGCTGCCTTCCCCGGGGACACCGGGCAGTGCCACATCACACGCGGGCGCCTGCGAGCGGTTCGGCGTGAGGCGAGCCCGCACTTTATTATTTTCCATCATCACTTTCCTCCCCCGCGCCCCAGCCGGAGACGAGCCCGTGTGCGTGTGTGCAAGACGAGGTTATCGCCAGCTCGAGTCATTATTTCCAGGCCGACTGCCGCGGGAGTCTCTCCCAGGTGGAGCCGGTGTGGGCGGCCGGTGCCCGGGGAGACAAAGGCCGGAGCTCCCGGTGCCACCGGAGCCCCGCTGCGCCGACAAGTGCGGCCCGGCCGGTCCCGGTGCGGGGGGGACTCTGCCGGGACCGCGGGGTGCTGCCGCCGCCCCGGGGAGCGCGGACTGGGTTTTCCGAGTTACATTTGTTACATTTCCGAGTTATATTTTCAGTTCTACGGAACCTACTTTTAGGCGATTGTTTTCCCTTTCCACTTGTTTGTCTCCTGCTAGCCTCGTAAACTGCCTCATGATTTATTACCTAGGCTAAGTGCTTAATTTGTGAATATGAAACAGATTAAAAGGAGATCGGCGTATTTTAGCAGTCAGGCCAGAGCAAAGCCCGGCAGCTGTTTCGAGTTTGTAGGCATCTCCAGCCTCGTGTAAGCAGCCCGGTCTGCGAGCGATCAAGGGGTATCCCCGGGCTCTCTCCGAGAGGCCCCACCGCCGCTGGCTCCCCGTGCGCGCTGCTGGAGCCCAGACCGCCACGGGATGGCCGCTGTGGGCTTTTCCGGGGGGGACAAACATACGAGTGATGCCGTCCGTCAAAGAGAAACCCGTGGCTCCGGGATTCGGGAGCGGCTGCGCCCCCGCCACAGGCGGGCTCTGCCGGCGGAGGGCCCAGCAGGCACGCAGGGGGTTAACGACGGCTCTGCCCTCTCCTTCAAAGGACTCACTCGAGATAGAGTAAATACGGTCGGGGCGGGGGGGATGTGTGTGTGTGTGTGTGTGTGTGCCGCTCGGGCCACATGATGCAAAAGTAAGACAAGCACACTCCGGAGAACAAAGGCTTCCTACCCCCTTCCTCCCCCTCCCCCCCCAAATCTGTCTTAATTCTGCAAGTAAACTTGAGCAGCTATAAAACAAAGGCGAACGATGAAAGTTATAGCCAAGGGACAATCAAAATAAATACCTTTGATGCAGTCCAAGCACGCACTTGGCATTTTCTGGAGCTCCCTGCTACCCCCAGGCAGCCGGGATATGGAAGGCTCTTCCTAGGACAGGGGTGACTCGCACGGCGAGGTTTTGGCTCGGTCTGGTGCAGGCCACGTTCCTCAGCCCAGAAAACTGCCCTGGGCGAGGCAGGCAGGGCAGGAGGGAGCCGTGCCGTCGGGGCTGGGGCAGGGGATGGCAGCAGCGGGACAGGGCTCCTCCGGGTGTCCCCCCGGGCTAAGCCAGCCGGGAGGACTGCGGGGCCGAGAGAGCTCCCGGTGAGAGGCGCCCGGCTCCCCGAGGAGGATGTGGGTCCGGGAGCGGTGTCTGAGCTGTGCCCCTGCCCCACGGGAGCCGGGCCAGGGCGGTCTGTCCCCCGGCTCGGTGATGGCCCCAGCCCCAGGTCATGCAAGTGACACCTCCTGCTCCCGACCGCCTTGTGCTTGCAGAGCTGGCCAGCTGCCTTCAGGCTCGTCACCAGCACCCTGGAGCGATTCCCATCCCACGGACCTCTGCCTTCTCCCTCTGCTCCCCTCCACCCCCCGGCCTCTGGAGGAAGTTTTAACCCATCAGGGATGGCAGAGGAAGTGGAGGGGCACAGCAGCAAGGCAGCTGCCTGTACAGCCCCACAAGCAGAGGTGCTGCTGCCGAGCCCAAAAGTCAGAGAGAGACAGAAATCTGTAACCTGCCCTGTACCTCTGAGCCCCGCTTAAGGAGCAGGAGCAAGAGCACCGTGCCACTCCTGCTGGAGCACAGCACAGAGGACTGGCTAGGATTAAATGATTCATGTGCCCTTGCTGCACCTGAGCAGTCGCTCTGGTCCTCCAGAAGTGGCTGGTGTTGGCACAGTGGAAGGTGCAGGAAATGGGGACAGACTCTGGGCAGATCACGGGGAAGACGTGTGGTGTGGCACATGCCTGGACAGGCTGAGCCCTGGTCTGCCTGGGAGCAGGAGAGGAGCAAAAGATGATGCATATGGCATTCAGAGAGATCCCTCTGTGTGTGTGTGTGTGTGTGTGTGTGTGTGGAGATGTCAGAGTAACTCTTGTCTGGGGAAAACTGAATATAAATTCTGGTTGGGAAGCAGTCCTGTAGGTACATGTGAATGAGGGCTTGGGGATACCCTCTCCCATGGCAAGGAAGCACCTGAAAAAACAGTGCAAGAATGAGACTACAGCACATAGGTGTGTGTCAGTACAACTCCTTCAGGCTGGCTTGAGACAAGGTCCTTCTTCGGTATCTGGGACAAGGTTTGTGGCAAACCAACACTAAAACTCATTTCCCAGGGGTCTGAAAGGGTTTGGATGTAGTTGATTGGTCCCTGCCTTGTGAGGGGAGAGATATTGCCCAGGTGTTATATACCACCACTCTTTCTAGCCCTGAGCCTTGCTCTTCTCTGTCTGAAGGCAGGACTGAAACTTCTGAGCAACCTGAAGAGCAGTGGGCAAAAACAGCCCCAGGGTCTCTGCATCTCCCTGTAGGTTCTGCATGGAGCTGCTCTCTGACTAGGAACATCCAGCATTTTAGAAAGGAGAGAAAACACAGGCTTGTGTCTTGATGGTAACATACACCCCTTTTCAAGCAGTATGCTTGAATCGAGAAGCTGGAAAACCAGACAGTAGCAATGAAAAAGGAAAACAATCCTTTCCAACTTGTTGGCTTAGCCTTTGCAGTCATCCCTACCTCAGGGAGGGCTGTGGTCACAGTGTTAAGCCTTGGTTATGCAGCTTGGAAATTCACCACGCTGAAAGTCACCTGGTCCCTTGAGCGCTCTTGTGAAGCACTCCAAGGTCCCATAGAAAATGGTTTGTGTGTACTTGAAACTATGTGGATTTGCTTCCAACATTATGCCACTTTCAGCCTGATCCTGTCTGGCTTTCACTGAATTAATGCCTGGATGGATCTAAGTCCCAGCATCTCAGACCAAGGTGGTTCCAACAGTGTTCCCACTGCTGTCCCCTTGCAGCTCCAAAGGCAATTTAGAATCCCCTTGGAAGTGCTGTTACATGGTGATGGCAAAGCCTTAGAAGCAAAGCAGTGGAGAACATTGCTAAAGCAGAATGGGAAGCCCCAGTGGCTTGGAGCAGTGGGCTGGTACACCAAAAGGTGTGAAAGCTTCTTCAGTTTGGAACACAGGTGCACCCCAGGCCCCTCTTCCATCCTCAGCCCTTTGCTGCCTGCTGTAATTCTGCAAGAAGTAGCAGGCTGCAGGCACCAGTCCTCACCAGCCTGCAGGCCTTCTTGCAGCCAGGCTTACACCTTTGATGTTCTCCCAGTTACAGTTTGTCAAGTCTTGTCTCTCTTGTTCACTGTTTTGACATCTCACCACCCTCAGAACACTTGTGAGAAGGAGAAAAACTATTTCAAAAGTCCTGCCATCGAAAGTTCTCAAAGACCACTATATGACCACCTAAATGATGCCTTCATATTCTTAGAAACTCTGTTTATGCTGCCTGTCTTGTTTCTTTGGGGTAGACTCTGCTTTGCGTCATCTAATCTACTGTTCCTATTATCAAACTATAACACAGTCAGGAGAGGTTTTGGACTAGGGTAAGGCTCAGGACACACAGAGATAAATAGGGAGATCAACATATGCTAAGTTTGAGTAGTATTTTATCTTTCCAGGTTCACAAATATTGTGTTACGTGCCAGAAACTTTTGGGTGCTGCACACTCTGTAGACACAGAGGACAGATTGCTCCTGCTTGCCCCAAAATGGAATCAAAACTGTAAAGTCTGTAGAGGCAGATGACCACGAGTGCTGTGCTGGTGGTACAGGGAGGCAGGTGAGCTCCTGGGCTTAGTCATGGGCTCCTTTGCCATGTCTCAGCAAGGCCACCACTCCCAAAGTCTGTGTCCTGTGGTTAGAAGGGAACAGTGTGTGTTTGTGTGTGTGTGCTCATGTGAATGTAATTGTGTTTCCACATAATGTGGATTATCTTTCTTTTGGCAGCAAATCTGTTCAGGGGTTTAGATAAAAAAGATAAATCCTGCAGCCGTTCCCTCCCTGGGAAAGGGCATGTCTTCCATCACTTTCTCTGCTCCCTCTTCTGAGCGATCCCCAAACACACTTTTTCCTAGCTCAGCATCTGACATCACCCTGACAGCCTGCTCACTCTCAGCACGACACTCCCACATCAGGAATGGGGGGAAATGCATGGAATAAGGCACAGCAGGTGAGGTGTTGCTTGGATGAGCAGGAAGAGAGAGGAACTGGGGCGCAGGGGGTAGGAGGATCCCCCAGCAGCATTGCCCCTTATGGTGCTGATGTGAGGGTGACACTCCCACAGCTTCCCAGGAAGCTCTCCTGGCTGGGAGATCAGGTGTGCCATGGGTGCAGGACACCTAATGGTTCCCCTTCTTTGGAGCCCTGGTAGAGCTGCTTGGCTTAGTGTGAACACAACCTTGTCAGGAAAGAGAGCTCCATTGATTTAAATGCAAAATTACCCTCCTGCAGTTCTAATTTCCCAGGCGAGGGCCATACAGGCTCTGAAAACATGAAAGTTGTTGATGTATTGGTTCAATTAATTTTTAAAATAAGTTTGAATGCCATTTGTTTCAAATTTGATAGGAAAGCGCCGTAGATTTTTGCAAGCAAAGAGTGAGGTGAGCGTGGATGGGCTGTGTATTTTGCATGGCCTTGAAAACAGGGCTTAAACGATGCATTCATTCAGTGGCAGACCTCTGCACAGGGATAAGTGAGGCCCGTGGTGAAAGAAAAAGACCTGAACATCTGTATTTGCTAAGTGGCACCGGCAGCAGCCAGCCAGCGCACAGAGAAGGGCAGACAAACGGGTGTGGGGCCCAGCTGAGACTGCTGGGTCCCTGGTGCTTTTAGAAGGAAATAATAGCTGGTGGGGGAACCCTTTCTGGTGGCCTTGGCTCCCGTGACCCCCCTCTGATGTATGATATTTAAACAAGAGAATGTCAACATTGGTTTTGACACAGACAGCCTCGTTCTGCTCTCCATGAAAACCACTGGCAAACCCCTAGGAGAGCTGGAGGGGAGCAGACCCCAAAAGAGGCACTCAGACCCAAACACTGTTGGCTGCAGCCTGGCAAGAAGCAAGTGCAGGTTGTCATGAGTGTCTGGGTGATGTGTGCAGGTAAAATAGACAGAAGAGAAGCAATCCCATCCTGCAGTGTGCAGTGCCTCAAAGCTGCAGCTCCGATGCTTTGAATGATTTTTTTGATTGCTTTTTAAAATTATAAATTGCATTTTTGTACAGCGAGCGGGGATAGTGTGCTGCTTACTAGAATTAAGTGCAATTCAAGGGTGTTTTGTTAAAACAAAGGTGACTTCTCTGTGCTCTCCTTTTCACAGTTGGGTCTAATGGAGAGGTTGATCTGAACCCGATGGCTCTCTAGCAGTGGTTCTGGAAAGGAGTAATGCCCATTGTATGAGAGGATATCCATAAAGTGGGCCATCAGATGTGTCTTCTGATATATGTGTCCTCTGAGGTAGGAAAGTGTAAGTCAGAGGAAGAGAGGGCAACTGTGTCTGACTCATAGTAAAACGAGGGCACGTGGAAAGTACAAACGAAGGGAGGGCTGCTGCTGGTAGGATTTGAAGGCTGTGCTATGTGTCATGGGAAATATAATTTAAGCTCATGGATAATTTATGATTAAAGGGGCAGATGTGGTGCAACTGCATGGTGTAAAATGTGTGATGGGGCATAAGCATAAAAGAAACTTAACCCTTGATCCTGTGCTGTCCCTGTCTTGGTGTTGGTTTATGCAGGCTGGGCCTTGACATGTGTTGCAGTAGCAGCCTCTAGGTTCTGTAATGTAATGTGAACTTCATCACAGATCACCTCAGCATAAAAAGTGTAATTACACTGGCTTTATGCTCTGCCACCCCATTCCCAGAGGTAGTGGCAGAATAAGTGGCATTCAAGTCCCTTGAGCAGCTCTGTGCAAAAGGAGAATCATTCCTGCCTGGGGACCAGATTCCCTGGGCAAGTCACAGCTGCTTTCCCACTGGGAGGTGACCCTGGTGCAGGCCCACTAAGCTCACCCATCTCCAGCATGTGCCACAACCTCTGCTAGGGCACAGAGCTCAGTAAGGACAGCCTGGCAAACCAAGTGATGCCAGTCTGATTGCCCTTGGTAGGAAAAGCACCTTTGGGCTGATGTGTGACCATGACCAGCCTGAATCTCCAACCAGAACCATGAAAAAAGACCTATAATTTGGGAGGAAAATAAATAAAGGAGTGTTGCTCAGGTGTGACTCCTGCTAGGTAGCACAGAGATAGTGTATGAAGCTGAGGCTCAGCCATTCCCTAGAATGTGTCTATCCTAGGTGATTTTCTGCTTTTGAAGATACAAATAATATGAAAAGAGATTGCTGGGCCAGAATATTTCATCCTTGCTGTACAAAGCCCAGCACAATGCAATCCCAGCTACTGCTGAGGCTTTTGGGAGCCTGTCTCACCCAAATAATCCAGGGCATTTTGGCTTCAACTCAGGCCACCTCTCATGCAGAACAGAGTCTGGGCTTGCAGCACCCGATGCAATGTCACTCACAGTCTTACCATGCTCAATGTCCATCTTTTGGAGCAGATGTTCATGAGAAGGAAAGATAAATCCTGCAGCCATTCCCTCCCTGGGAAAGGGCACGTCTTCCATCACTTTCTCTGCTCCTTCTTCTGAGTGATCCCCAAACACACTTTTTCCTAGCTTTAACCTGGCAATGGGCTGAGGTGTGAAAGCAGACCCTTTGACATGGTTGAAAAGGCCTCTATGGAATGTCTCTGTGAGCTACCTGGGGAGGGGTGTCCCAAAACTGAGCCCCATCACTGGAGCACTGAAAAGACTGAACTACCCTGAATCTTGCAGCAACTTGATGAGGGCTTTGGTACCACAGGAGAGGAGCAGGGAAAAGAGGGAATGGTGTAGTGAAGCTCTGCCCATGCTTCTCTGTCTCTGTACATCCAGGGCTGGTGCCATTGTGAGAATATGCAACAGTTGCTTCTTACAGACAAAAGAAAAAAATATGAAGCCCTGCTGAAGGCTAGGGCTGATGGAGCACTGAAAAAGCCCCAGCCAGAAAAACTAATCTAGCTCTGCACTTTGGTCAAGCTATGCTCAGCACTGTGATTTTGATGAACAACACTAGTCTGCATGAAGACAGGTGACTTTTTAAATGGGGTTTTAATAAAGTCAGTATTGCTAAAGCTATCTATAAAAGTAATCTGCATAGGGTTTTAAACAAGTAAACTTAATTATGCCATTGGTGCTTCCAACATGAATGGGGCTGTGCTGCAATACTGCGTCCGGCTCTGTTGTGGTGTTTGCATGTTAAAAGTGCATTGGCAAATTAATATGGGATCAGAAGAGAGCTGGAAGAATGATTCAAGGTCTGGGAATCGCATCTGATTGCAAAAGACTAAAGAAATCCCATCTATTAATTTATCCAGGAGGAGGCTATGACTTGGTTTGATCATAGTCTTTAAGTGCCCTAAGTGTCTCTATGGGGAGATTTCTGATAGTCAAGATCTCTTTAATGTGGCAGACAAAGGCATAATGAGATCCTATGTTGGAAAATGAAGCTCTATGAATTCTGAGCAGAAATAGGTACTTTTTAGGAAAAAAAACAGTGAGGGGACACAACCACTGGAACAACTGAGGCAAGCAGTGGTTTTTCCTGTTACTTAAAAGTCTTCAAAGCAAGATTGGATGCCAAGTTAAAAGCTCAGGCAGAATTTATGGGTCTGATACAAGAATGTCTGGCTGAAATTCACTGGCCCATGATATGTGGCAGGTCAGACCAGCTGATCATAACAGTCCGTTCTTGGTTTAAAAAATCTATGAATTAGGTATTTCCAGTCCCCTGAGTCCTGATATTACTGGAGGTCTCAAAGGAATGCATTATAAGCTGTCATCATTTAATTGTAAGCAAGCAGGGGCATTGCCTTTTTCTTTTTTTTATTAATAAACTTATTTTCCAAGAGCTTGTTAGGCACTGGAGTTAAGCAGCTGTTAACAAACATGACAACATTTTAGAAACACTTCAAATAATTCTCCTTCTCCCGTTTGCTCAGCTTTGTTTTGCAGCAGCACAATTTCATTCATGCCACATCTACCAGTGCTTCTCTAGATGAAATAGCAAATTCCAGCAAAATGAAAAATGCAACCTCCATACTTTAGGGTGGGCTCCTTACACCCTGTCCTCTTTCATGTGCATCCCTTAGTCCCACAGATACATTGCAGGTTTTCTCTCAGCACCGTGTATGAGCAGAGCAGGGAAGAAGTCCATCTGTTTTGTGGTGCAGGCCCCTCAGATAGGAGGATTCAGGTAGGAATCCATTGTCTGTCACGGGAGTGCTTGGCCTCCAGAGCTCCTGGTTTGTCTGAGTAAATGGCAGAGAATGAGAAGAAGGTATTAAGGAGAGACCTGGTATTCCTGAAATTATGCAAGCTATTAACCTCCTTGAGGTTTCATAAAATGGCCTCCAGCAAATGGTCAGAATGTTTTTCTTACGGAGGAGTAGTTTTCAAGACAGCATAAACTTTCTTAATATCCTTTCAAAGGAAAAAAAAAAAGAAAAAAAGAGAAGAGAGAAAATAAGATAACAGAAAATCCCAGCCACGGCTCCTGGGAGTCCTGAAAATCATATCCACGGTTGCATAGACTTTCTAAACCTCTGATACATTCAGTGTCTCGTTAGCCTCAGTTATCAAAACTGGAACGAGGTGGTGAGGAGCGCAGCAGAAGATGGAGTTTAGAGTCGCTCGCGGACTGCTCTCCCGTCGTCGGGAGCCCTCAGCCGCCTCCCTCCGCCCGCGCCCCCGAGCCCCGGGGCGTTCGATAAGCGGGCAGCGAGTCAGAGGGACGAGGCTCCTCCGCCGCCCGGCTCCCGGGGCCGCCGCCGCCGCTGCTGGGCTCCCGGGGCCGCGGGCGGGGAGGTCGGCGGGGAGCGGAGCAGCGGGGGGAAAGGTGAACCCGGAGCCGAGCGGGGCACAAACCCATTAGTCGCACATAACTTGGGAAGACGCTTGGCCTCGCCATGACAACCGGCGGCCCGGGCTGCTGCCACGTCCCGCCGCCTCCCCCGGGAGCCCCTTTCCGTGCTCTTTCCCGGCGCTTGGGGAATGCGGGGCTGGAGAGACGAGCCCGGTGCGGGTAACAAAAGGGAATGAAAGGAGCTCTGTAGCTCACTTTACACGTCCGAGAGGCATTTTCATGCCCCGTAATGAGAAGGGATCATTCCGAGGAAGTTCAGATCAAAGGGGAGAGCGTCCGGGGCATTTGCATAATTGCCGGATTTCGGAGCACGGGCTGCAACCTGGGCACCTCACCGGGGGCTGCACCTCGCTCACCCGGGAGCTCCGGGCACAGGGGAGGTTGCAGACCGCGCTCCCGTGGGGACAGAAGAGAGGCCTGCCCCGGGAACGAGATACGGAGTGCTGGGGCACGGCTGCGGTGCCCGACGGCAGGAAACCCTCGGGGGCTCCGGAGGGTGCGGGTAACAAGCGGTGCTCGGGCAAGCGGTGCCCGGGGGCTGCCGCCGTTGTGGAGGTGATGCCGCTGGGGATCGGCTCCCGGCTCCCACCCGGCGACATCTGCGGCGCCGAGCCAGCACGCTGCCTCCCCGGTGGCTGCCGGGTGGCTCCCGGCCCGGCGGCTCGCACCGCCACCAGCGAGCGGGGATAAAGGGATTAAACGGCACGCTCGTTCCGCCGGGCGGGGGGGGCTTGGCCGGCTCCAGGCTCCCGTTCCCCCCGAACGCCTCCCCCGGCCCCGCGGCGCTGCCCCCGGCCGGCCCCGGCAGCGGGGAGGCACCGGGCGCGCCCGCGGCCGCTCATTGTTCCCGTAACCAAGCGGGGCCGCCGCCGGCGCCCGCGGTGCTCGGGGCGACGGGGTTCGCCGCTGCTGCTACCGGGAAGGGGATGCCCGGGGACACCCTTTTCAGCCATTTTAAACCAGCAAAGCTGGCGTCTCGCCGCGGGTGCCCCGTTCCCCCCACCTCTCCCGGGAGCCCGTTCTACGATCCTGACGGAGATGCGGGGGTTCCCCCCGCCCTGAAGTCAGCACCACCCGCATACGCTCCGCACCTGCGGGCCCCGGGCGAAACTCCACCCTGCGGGGACACAGCGCTCTTCCTGAGACCTGTCCTGGGGATGTGGCCGGTCCTGGCCCCTGCTCCCGCCCCGGGCAGCCAACTCCGGTTCTAGCCCTAAACCGGGATGCAGCCGGACGCTTTCCAGCTCTGGCTTGGTCTGCTGCCAGCCCCAGGACGGGCTGCAACCTCCCCACGGGAATCGCGGCTTCTCCCCGCACTGCCGGGCCGGGGCGGGCTGGCCGGGCGCCAGGGAGGTGAGGCTAGCCTCGGAGCTGGCTGGCGGATGGCATGTTATTGTGAGAAGCGAAAAGCGAGCGGGGAAGGCAAATAGGAGCACGGCACCGTATAGGCTCGCCACGTGACCGAAATGTGTTTATCTCGCCCCGGAGAAGCCGGGCTGCTTGCGGAGGCCAACCCTGCCTTCATGGCACAGGCACAACTCCCGTGGCCGCGGACGGTTCTGGGCCCTGCGAGAGACCACTTCTGTTTGCTTTTGCTGTCGCTTCGGCTCTTATCATTTGCCTTGTCATTCATCATCAACCTCTCCCAGGCTCCCTCCCCCTTGCTCCCCCCCACCGCCTCCCCCAGGGTCAGTCGGGAAAAAACTGAGAATCCATCTGAGGAGTGAGACGCGGGAAGAAGGGTTGGATGGTGATGTGGCGGAGTGAAGGGCGTGTGTATGTGTGTGTAAAAGCAGCTGCATGCAGAACAAAGGTGCTGGGGGGTGGCTTTTGGTGCAGGAGCAGAATCTCGTAAATGGGAGATTTCCGTTCACAAGACTCCGCTTGCACAGTTTCTGTCCTGCCCTTGAACTGACAAGTGTGTATCTGCATTGCAACCAGAAAGTAAATCACACCGAGCCTGGCTCGGAGAGGGCGCGCACGACGCCTCAGTCTGTTGCTAAGTGCGAAAAAGTGGAAGATCTCAGCTCCCCAGCGCAGCCCGGCTTCTCCGACACAGTATTTACTTTGGGCGCCCGGCGAAACGCGCTCAGTGTTTATTACGGAGAGTGCCGGGGCAAGCTCGCATTTGCGTGATTAGGAGCAAGCGGAGGAGCGGCCGTGGCGCGGAATATCAAAGCGAGACCGCCTTGGCAGGGCTCCCAGGCAGGGCTTTACTGGCACCCGCGGGAATCCGCGGGGCAGGGCGAGCGCGGCCCGGGCGGCGGCGGCTGCCGCTCCCCGCTCGCCGCCGCCGGGGCACGGGGGAGCCGGCGGCGTCGCGGGAGGCCGGGAGCGAACGTGGTTCGTGCCCCGGGCTCCGCGCTAACGAGGCGCATTGGCCGGGCCGGGCTGGGCTCTGCCCGCCGCCCCGGCGCTTCCCGGCCCCAGGCGCGGCCAGCCGGCCGGTAATCTCATTAGCGCCGTCGCGTTTGGGGAGTAAAGAGCCCGGCGTCCCCGCCCGGCCTCGGGAGAGCAGACAAAGGTCTGCGAAGCAAGGCCCTGCGGCCGTGCCACGCCGGCCGGCCCTGTTAATGTTCAATCGGCAACCGGAGAGCGCTGCCTCTCCGTGCCGGGGGGGCGCCGACCCCCGCCCGCCGCTGCCGGGCAGCCCGCGACGAGGCCGGTCCAACGCCGCCTTGCCCCGCCGGGATATTTTCTCCCTGGAAGTTATGCTAAAATAACATTTGTGTGCACGTTAATGATTTATTTATGCGGCTAATAACGCTCACATTCTCGCTGATATTTGTCTAGGCGAAGGACCAGCTGCGAAATGCCCCGCAGCTGTAGCCAGAGCTAGAACGGAGTGCCTTGGAACCAGAAATCAATGCTCCTGAAATGAACAAGTGGACAACTTATTAGGCTCAGTCACTCCACACGCCGTCCCCTGATAACGAATAGATGAAGTAGACGCCGGAGAAGGGACATGCAGGGGAGGGCTGCACATGCCGGAGTGGCTGGGTGACAGCGCGGGGCACAGCCAGCCGCACGGACATCCCCGGGCACGACAGGGGCCGTGACACGGCCCTCGCGGGCTGCCTAGGGTTAGATGGCGATAAGTACAGCGAACGCCCGGGAGAACGGCTTCGGGGGTCACTGATAAAGGTGTCCGGTTTCCCTGCTGCTCCAGAGAGCACAACCGACAGGTTCAGCGAGATCACGTAGTCGTGGCTTCTCTGCCTGGAAACAGTCACGCTAATTTTGCATTTTTACCATCCACAGGGAGGAAAAATACCTGTCGTCCCGCAATGCAAATCCTTACGCAAATAGATCTGCGGGTGCACAGGGAGCTGCTGGCAGCCTGACCTGCCAGCCGACAGTCGCTGGCCCCGAGTTTAGAGGTGCCGGCCAGCAGCGGCACGCCCCGAAAGCACATGGGATCTTGAAGACTCCCTGTTAGTCCCTCGCAACTTGCTGCTGCCTCAGAAAAGTCCGAGAAAAAGTCTGTGGTTAATCTCCGAGGCCTTCATACATCCCTGGCGAGCAGCGCCCCAGCGCTAAGTGCAATTAACATAATAGACACTAAAATAGGAGAGCGGCGCTGAATTTAATTTGCAGGCTTAAGGGAAAAAAAAAAGAAAAAAGAAGAAAAAAAAAAACTTAGCACTTAGAGCGGTCTGGTGATGAACGCAAGAAGTGATGGGGAAGGCGGCAGAGTAGCCCTCCTGCCTCGGAGCGGGACCGCGGCCAGTTCCTTGGACCCCCTCCGGGAGCACCTTGGAGCGCGCAGGTTTCTAGGCAGGTAAACTCCTCCAAAGGAGCTGCCTCCCGCTGCATCGCTCCAGCGCCGCTCGCCCCCTCGGCCAGCGCTCCCGTGGCCACCAGGTCACCCGCAGCGCGACCAGGTCGCCGGCGCTGGCAGGCACCTCCCAGAGCCTCCCCGCTGCCCGCCCCGACACCCACGCACCCAGATCCGGCTCACTTTCCTGCCCCCGCTGGCCCTGGGGACAGGGAGGACATGGATAGGGGGCAGAAGCGACGGGATAACCCCCTCCCCGCTTTTCCTTCGCCCCCTCCCCCCCGCCCCCTGCAAACTGCCGCTGAAGTTCACAAAAGAGCGAGACATAAAGAGATCGAGGTTTCCGAGAAAAGGGAGAGGCGAAAATAGCGAGGTAAAGAAAAAAAAAGGGGAAAAAAAAATCGTCGCAACAGAGGGACCCACCGACCGGCTGGGAAGCTGGTGGTATCCGGCCGGGAGAGAGGGGGGGAAGGAAGGAGCAAAGAGGGCTTTAAAAAACTGGAAGGCAAAAGCTGTTGGGGAGGAAGTGTAAACCGAGAGGGAGGCTGGGGGAGGGGAGACAGCGCCATCTTTTCATGTCACAGTCACAGAGACAGCGCTGGGCTCGGCCACAGTGTCTCGGTTTCTTTTTAACAGCGGAAAACGTGCGATTAGCAGGCAGACGGGCGGAGACTAGCAGCCCTGCGCGCACACACAGCCCGCAGCTCTGTCTCCGCGCCGTGTAATCCCAGCGCTCAGCCCTTCTGCACCCCCTCATTAAAAACCCGGAGATTTCCTCCTCCTCCTCCGCTCTCCGAGGAAAACAACGCCTGCCACCGCCTGAACCCTGGCAGCGCCGCCCGCCCCGCACCGGCCGCCCGGAGGCCGCCCAGGGGCCCCGCGCTCCCCGGCGCCCTGCACGCCGAGCTGCGCGCTCCCCGGCACTCGGCCCCCGCTTCCTCTCGGGAGGCTGATTCTCGCCCCCCCATCGCAAAGGGCCGCCCCCAATGGGGCGCACAGCGGGGGCTGGGGGTGGGGTGTGAGGAAAGCTGGCTACAGTCCCTTCTACCCCCCGTTCCCCGTCCCCAGGGGCTGCCGCTCCCCCGCTGCCAGGGCGGCTGCTCGTTTCCCCCCCACGCCCTCCCTTTATCCATCCCGAGGGCGAGGGTGGGGTGCGCCGAGCCGGAGCTCCCCGCGCTGGGGCCGGCGGCGGGGAGCAGCGCCGAGATCGCCCGGGAGCCGGCGATCCCGCGGTGGAGCCGGGCACCGCCGCCCACGGCCCCATGAACAGCGCTTTATTCCGCAGCGCTCAAACCCCTCATTGTGTTTGGCAGAATCACCTGCCTCCTCCGGAGCCGAGCGATTAATTTAATGCGATACAGAGTGCGCTCCCTCCCGGCCCCTCCTCAGCGGGGAGATCTCCGCTGGGCGCTCCGCGCCGCGGAGGAGGAGCACGGCGGGGCACGGCACGGCACGGCAAAGCGGGCTGGCATCCTCCGAGCACCGGCTCTCCCGGCGGCGCCCGGGGAAACATTCCCCGCCCGGTAGCGGCGGAGCGTCAGCTCCAATCGGAGTCGCACACAAGCATCCGCCGCGCAGACCTGCTCGGTGCCCGGGGGGGCTGCGAGGCGGGCGGGGGCCGAGCCGTGCCTGGCCAGGGGATTTGATGGGTCGTTGGCTGCGCCTGGGGAAAGGCGGGCGGGCGGGGGGAGCGGTTGGCTGCGCCTAGCGATGGGGGATTTGAGAGGAAAGGGGAGGGGGGCTGAGCTCGGTGGAGGGGGTGCTGACTGCCGCGACTGCCGGGGACGGCGGCTGTTATTATTGTTATTACTGTTATTGTTATTTTTAGGGGGCGGCGGTGGTGGTGGGAGCGGGGGGGGGTGGGGCTGTCCGCGCTCGGCGGGGGGCGACGTGGTAGGGGGCCGCCGGCTGCGCCCGCGGAGGGGGCATGAGGTGAGGGCGGTGGGAGGGAGAAGCGTCTCTTCTGTTTCTAATAAAGGAAACGACTTTTATTGAACGCTAAATGCAGGGGAACGAAAGTCGTGTGGGTGCGCCTGGTGGGGGCGATTGATTTGGCAGGGGAGGGGTGGCGGCTGCCCGTGCCGGCGCGGGCTGTTTGGGGCGGGAGGGGCCGGCTGGCCTCGGCTGCTCCTGCTCGGGAGGGATCACGGGGAGGGGGCGGTGGCCGCCCCGGTGGAAGGGGACGAGGGCTGCCCCTGTTCGTAGGGGGATGATGGAGCGGGGGAGTGCGGGATGCTCGCGGTGGGGGGTCCGGCGGGAAGGGGACGTGGGCCATGGGGTGGTGCCGCCTGCCCCTCTCGGGCAGGGGGGCCTGAGGGGGAGGTGTCGGCTGCGCCTTGCCAGTTGGGATTTGATAGGGGCGGTAGGAGACACGTCTCCTGTTTCTAATAAAGGAATCGGCTTTTATTGAAGGATAAATGCAGAGAACCAAAGTCGTGTGGGCTGCAGCCGCCGAGCTTCGTTAGCTGCCGATGTGACTGTGAAGATAAAACGCTCCACAATAACTCGAGCGCGAACAGCGCCGGGGATGGGGACGCGCATTCCCCGATGGCCTTGGCCTCCCGGGCCCCTCAGCCCCGGCCCCCTCGGCCCCGGCCCGGCGGCGGAAGGTGCCCGGGGAGCCTCAGACCGTGTTAACGGCTCGGCCTTGGGACTTCGCCAAGTTTCTCTGACTTAGGGGAACTCTGGGGATGAGTAATCGCGCCAGGCTAGGGTTTGGGAGGGAGTTTTTTTTCGCTCGCTCGCTCTCTCGCTCTCTTCTTTTTTCCCCTTGTCATCAGCTGCTGACCCACTCACTTCGAGAGCACGGCACCGACGGGTTTCTGAGAACGGCGGCGGGAGCAATCGGGGGTGTGGCGAGCCTGGGGAAGCCCCCCCACAGTCTTGGCTCTCTGCCGAGCCACCCCTGCTCTGCTCCGGCCTTGAGCACGTTGGGGCAGCGCGGGGTCGCTGCTATCGCGTTTCGGTGCCCTCGATGTGTCTTTGCCGGGGGACAAGGGGACGCAGACAGCCCCACGGCACACACACTGCGCTGCCTCGCGTGGAGGTTTCCCCGGGCAGCGAGGACGCGGCGCTGCCGCTCCCTGCCCTCGGGAAGGGGTCGGGAAGCCTTTTCTACTCGACATCTCGATTTATCGCAGGTGGCGACGGCTCCAGGACGGGAGGGGGAAACTCCGGGCCCGGGGGGAGGCCCCGGGGACTGGGAAGCAGCACGGATCCCCGGCCGTGGCCGTGGCAGGCGCGCCGGGCCGGGGCGGAACAGCGCCCGCATCCTGCCCGCGGGGCCTTGCCCGTGCCGCAGAGGGCAGGGCCAGCGCCGTGTGCACCGGGCACCCTGCCCGCACACGGCCTCCGCCTGTGCCTGCCGGGCAGCGGGGCTCGGGGCGGCCCAGAGGCTCCGAATCAGAACCGACCCGACGCCGGGCACGGCCCGCCCACAGCGGATCCTGCAGCTGGGCTGGGGACGGGCTGGGGACAGGCCGGGGCGGGGGAGGGGAGGGGAGTGTCGCCGTCGGGGGTGCTACGGAGAAACGAACTGGGCAAGGCAGCCTGGCTCTCGCTTTGCCTCGGCCTGCGGGGCTTTCCCTAGCGCGGGTCTCTGCCCACTCTACGGGCAGCGAGGGGCCGGGTCCCCCGCCCGCGACGGGGATGGCGAGCGGGCACGGCCGGGGAGCGGCGGGGAGCCACTAATCTCGGCGCCTGACAGGGTTCGGTCCTCTGATTACCTGCGTGATTTGGCTTCCGAGAGGCGCTCTATGAAGCGGCTGCTGCCCTTGTTTGGGTACCGTGATGGCGGGGGGCCGCGGGGAATCGACGATGTAGAGAGATGAGGTGAGGACGGGGTTTTAAATGGCACTTCTGAACGGAAAATACTTTTATTTTCCCTTGGATTTTTGAAGCTGTTTTCGAAATGAACATTTTCCGAGATAAGAGGTGACCGATCAGAATCGCTGGGGGGAGGTTGTAAGCAGACGTTTTGCCCCAGCTTACTGTTATCTTATCTTTCACACTTGCAGGGCGAAAAAGTGGCTTATCTTTATACCCACCCCCCTCTCGCCTTAATTGCTAAAAACACTGTGAAGTGTTAAGTACAGGACTAAAGAATCTCTCCGCGTGTCTGCCATGCGAGTGAAGGGGCGGGAGGGGGGGTGTCCGATTTTAAAAATTAGGGGCTTTTCTCTGGAAAGGTACACACATGCACGCACGGAGAGCCCCTCCCTGCCTCCGCTCTGCTGCTGCTTTGATGTTGCAGGCTCTCATTTCATATGTATGCACCCCAACGAGCTACCCGCCGCTGCCGGGCTTCCAGCCGGGGCGCAAATCCCGCTCGGCACGCTGGCGAGCCCGGGGGCCGCGCCGCAGGGCGCGGGCGCGGAGGGCGGCGGAGGCCTCCGCTGTCACCTCTGGGGCGGAGTGAATAACCCCAGTGTTTATGAACCCGGGCTCGGAATTGGTATTCAGCGCCGAGCCACCGTCTCCTCGCTTTCTCTCCCCACCCCCTTCGAAACAAAACACAACACAAAAACAAAACCAGAAGGAGGACGGAGGTGATTCATCGACTGTATCCAATTATTAACATACAAGCTGTAGTCTGCACAAACACACCTTCAAACCATGGCGGTTCCCCCGGCCGCCGTATTATGTTTAAACTCGGGAGCATGGTGGCTTCTGTTCCTCCGCCAAGTCACCGCTCGCTACCGCTCCTCCCCAGGCCGCCGAGAGACTGGGACGGGCCGCGGGCCGCGCCTCCCGGGGCTCAGGGACCCCCACCGGGAAAAGGGCTCGTAGCCTCCAGCTCCCGCGCAACGCCTTCAAAGGCGAAGGCTCAACCTCGTCCGCGTCGCTTTCCGCCGGGCCGGGGTTTTGTCTGGCTCCCGCTCCCGTTCGCCCCCCAGCCCTGCACGCCGCCCTCCCGCCGAGCCCCACCGCTGCTCCCCGCTGGGATGGGGGGAGGCGAGCAGAGCGACAACCTCGCCGGCGCTATTTTTACTCCTCTCCAGACTTGTGCGGCGCACGCCCCCTCCCCTGCAGGGCCTTGCCTAGCGGCTGCATCTCTCCGCTCTCAGGAGCGGCCGGGGCCGCCCGCCTTTCACCTCCGCCCGCCCCGCCGGCCCCACCGCCGGCACGGCCCGGCCCCCGCGCCCCGGGCAGCGCCCGCAGCGGCCCGAGGGGACAGGGCGGGGGCGGGGGACACGCACACGGGCGCGCCGCAAGCAGACAAAATGGCCGTGGTATGCAAGTGGGAGAGGTGGAGGGGGCAGCTCGCAGCCAGCCTGCCCTCCTCTTGCAGCCGGGCTGCCGCCCCCCTTCCCCACACCGGGCCCGGGCCGCGCATCGAATCCTGGCGGGCTCCGCGCTGCGAGCTCTGAGCTCTGCCCGGGCCCGGCGAGAGCTTCCCCCGGCCGCGGCGCGGCAGGCCGAGCTCCCGGCTGGGGGCAGGCCGATAGTGCGAGTGTTTGTCTGTCTGTCCCTGCCGGGCTGTCCCCTCCGGGCGCCGAGCGGGGACCGCATGATCGCGGGCATCTCCGCTGTCTCGTGGAGCGGGGAAGGGGTGCGGAGCGAAGCAAACTCAACCGGAGCGATTTGTCATTCGCCTTTGTAAGAAAGATAGCGGCGCTTAGTCCGTGAACCGAGCGCGTTTCGGGCTCTTCTGGGGAGACGGAAAGAAAATGATGGATCTCCTGTCAACGGAGTAGCCCTGAACTACGAAGTAAAATTATAGTACTTCTGCTATGCAAAAGCCCTTTGATTGCTCGGGGAGTTTGCATGGCGGTGTTACAATATGCTGACGCCGTGTCAGGTCTGAAAGCGCTGCAGACCCTGTATAACGCCAATTGAGGCTTGTCTTGTTTTGTTATTCAGATTTCTACACTTCCATTAAAAACAGCCTTACAATAACCAATGATAAAGGTCTGATTTAAGACACACTCAACCAGGGCAATTCAGAGCTTAGGACAGTGATCTGTTATTTATAGGCTTTTCCTAGCACTCATCACCAGGCTGTCTGAGCACCTCGCTCGCATTAATTCATTTTACCTTTGCAGCGCCCATCTCCCCTCTGTCTCGTTTCCCGTGCCCGAAGGACTCGCGTGCTCCGGTTGCCGTTTGGCGAGCAGGGGAGCAGGCCGTGGAAGGGCCAAGGCCCCGCCTCGCCACTCCTGCGGTTTAACCCTCAACTTTCTGAGGTGCGCGGGCCGGGGGCGCGGGGAAGCTTCCAATTAGAGGCGGCGCTGGAGGTAAATGAGAGCCGGCATAAAGCCATCCCACTTGGAAGCCTCCTGCGAGAAGCCTATTCTGCCATTAACAATGGATTTGTCTTTACGAGGAGGTTAAGTACTTAGTATTATCGGAGCAGCCGTTTTCGCGAGCGCATCCTCGCCCCGCTTCTCGGCGGCCGCAACAGCAGCGACAGAGCGGAGCCCCCCTCCCCTCCCGGGGAGAGAGCAGTGTGCAGCGGCCTGACCCGCGGGTCAGCTCCCTCCGGGGCGTGTGGGAGGGGGGGAGGCCGCCCGGTAATCCGCAAGGCAAGAGCATGCTTTGAATTTTCCGGGGTTAGCTCGGCGGTGCCCGGCGGAGCCGCGCTGGGGAAGGCGGCGGGGCGCGCAGCCGGCCCGGGCAGGCCGCGGGAGGAGCGAACTGAAGCCTCAATGTCTTCTAGCCGGGAGCCGCCAGCCTCCCGCTGCAAAGCTCGGGGACCCGGGGAACAAAAAAGGCACAGAGGCGAACAAGCGTGGGTCTGTTCCTCCCCGCCACGAAGGAAGCTGCGTTCACAAAGAAAGTTTACGGTTAAAAATAAAAGCGGAGCAAGTTTACCCCGAGATAACTTTTAAGTCATTAGTGAAAAACAAAACAAAAAAAACCCCAACCACCCTTGCCCCAAGGATCCAGCCCCAGGCTGTAGGCACACAGTTGTGATCTGGACATCGCAGCCAGGGGGAAGGCAAGCGGGCGACTTTTGTGATGCAAGTGCGGGCCGCTGGCACCGCAGATCCAGACCTGCGGGGAGAGACAAAGCCCAGATCAATGAAGCCGGGAAGCTGCGGCCACCTCGCCAGGAAACGCGCTAGTTCTGCTTTCATATAGAAAGAAGCAATTTTAATGAGGTTTTCCTAGGAAAGGGAAAAAAAAAATCCAACAGAGGCCTCCCCTCCAGCTGTGTGCCTGTAACTCACGTGTGTTCAATCTAATAACTTTTAATGTCTAGCCCTAAAACATCTTTATAAAAAATAGCTTTACAGCGTAATAGGCCAGGTGTCCTTCTGCTTGTTATTGGAGATTAAAAAAACGTGTGGGAGCCTTTTCAGATGCGTGGCCCGCCGCACCAGGATCAAACCCGGCTGCTACTCGGGGCAGTGCTCCCCGTCGGTGGGACCGCTGCCCGTTCCCCATCCTCAGCGGCTTCCAGGGTTCCCCTGTGAGGAAGCTGAGCGGTGCGGCTGCCGTTTCGGGTTTCATTCAGATGGTGGATATTTCACTTCTGCTTTGAGACGGGCGAGTTTTTTTAAGAGACGCAGTGAAACTCCAAAGCCTGTGATGGCAGTTCCATGAAATGCCAACCCTCTGGCCATGACCCGGCTGCGTGTGTGTATGTGAGAGGTGTGTGTGCTTTTCTCTGGACTCTGTGTCCTTTTCCCGTGCATTGGGCGACCCTCACTTATTTGTTTTCCCCAGACGTAGTGTATCTTCTCTATTAAACACTTCTGAATTTGGGAGGGGGGGAGCTTTAGTAGGGACAACTTCGGAGAACTCTCATTTTTCCACCTTCAGAGATAAGCAGCGGCGCACAGCAGGCAGGCAGCCCGGGCCGTCCTGCTCCGGCGTTGAATTCCCATCGCCCCGCTTGCTGCTCCGGCGCCCTCGGTGAGGGACGCTTTTGCAGCTCAGAGCGTCTCTTCAGCCTTTTCGCGCAGGGTCCTGAGCGAAGCGATTAAAAATCCCCCCTGGGGCAAACTGTCCGCGTTAATCGCCTGGCGTTTGGCTGGCAGTCGCTCCCACACGGAGCGGCGGCGAGAAGGGCTCGATGCGGCGCCGGCGGCGCTGAGGTGGCAGAACTCCCGTTCCCCGGGAAGGCGCCGGGAGGTGCGGGGGAGCAGAGGGGCCGAGAGCCCGCCTGGCCCTGAGGCCGGGGCCGCCCCGGGAGCTTCCACGCCGCGGGCTCTGCGGGACCAGACCTGGGAGTATCAGCGGGGATGGGCGTTATGAACGTGAAATTTACGAGTCGAGCTCGCTGAGCCAAAAGTTGCCTTGCCAAAGTAAATAGATGCAGCCGATAACTACCAACCCGGAGATTAAAGGGCTCCACGATCCGGGCAGAAATCTTAAAGCAGCCCTAGAAATGCCAGCGAGGGAAACGGCGCTTCAGTCGTGACCCCACCCCGGGTTGCCACACTGCTCACACCGGGTAAAAAGCGCGTTAAGGGCTGCCAAAGCCGGATCAGGCGAAAACGCGCTTTAATAAGGTCCCCCTCGGCCCCCCCGCCCCCCGCAATGCAGACGTTGACAAACGAGTGGCTTTTTTTCCCATCCCGATTCAGAGCTCGGAGAAGCGGACCGGGGGGAAGCGCGGAAATCAGCGCGGCCGAGCCGCGGACCACGCGAAGTTGGGGGCGGCGGGTGGGACCCAGAGAGGGGCCCCGGCATCGGGGGGGGCGACAGCCCTCCCTCCGCGAGTGTGAGAGGCTGCGGCCGAAAGGCTCCGCTCGTGGTGTGACCCCTGCGGGGGGTTACGACGGCTGCGAGCCCTCGGCAGGTCCTGGGGGAGCGGGGATGTCTTTGCGTGACGGGGGAACCCCGGAACCGGCGGGTGGGACTGTGGGCGCGGGTTGCATCGCCGGGGGTTATTCCAGGCGCCGCTGGGATCACGGGGGAAGCGGGCTGGGGGCGCCCGGCGGAGGGGCCGGGGGTGGCGGGGGTGGCAGCGCGGCGCGACCCGACCCGCCGCGGAGGCTCGCAGCGATGTCTGGCAGCGCCGCCGCCGCCGGGGTTTTGACAGCTTGGCGGAGCGGAGTGAACGGAGCTTTATGGTAATTGCGGTTCTCCACTGGCCTTCTGGGTAGCGAGAGAGGGGAGTATCGGCGGGGCGGGGGGGGGCGGCTTTCCCCTCCTGCCTGCCGGGGAGCGCGGGAGCGCGGAGTCCCCCCCCGGGGCGCCGCAGCTTGGCAGCGACCTGTGCCAGCCGGGGGGAGCGAGCGAGGCGAGGGGCTGGCGGCGCGGCGAGGGGGGGCAAATCAATTAGTCAGGGCAAGGGGGGGGGAGCGGGCGAGCGGCCGGGCGAGCCCTGCCTGAGCAGGGAAACGCAGCCAGGGGAGGGGGAAACTTGCTGAGGGAAAAAGCGGTGGCGGCGCTGCTGCCGCTGCTGCTGCTGGCGGCGGCTCCCTCGGTGCAGCGCCTGCCCGGGGGGAGGGGAAGGGAGGGAGGGGAGGCGACGGCTGGAGGAGGAGGAGGAGGAGGAGGGAGAGAGGGAGGGGGATGCGAGGGGAGCGCAGCGTGCAGCAGACGGAGCCCGGTCTCCCAGCGGCAAGGTGAGGAAGAGCGGCTTTCCCGGCGGACTAAAGAGGGGAGGGGGGGGAGAGGAAGAAAAAGAGAGAGAGAGAGAGAGGAGAAGAGGAGGAGGAGGAGAATTAAATCCCCAGCCACACACACACAAAGCCGCGGCGGTCAGGGCACGGGAGACGGCGGCGCGGGCGAGATGTGGGGAGCGCCGCGCTCGCCAGCGCAGGAACTTCGCCCGGAGCAAGCCAGCAACATGGCGCTGCCAAACCAGAGCCGGCAGCCGGAATGAGCATCGCGGGCTGCCGCTCCCACTCCCGCTGCTGAGCCCGGTCGAGCCGAGGAGCAAAGCCCTTCCCGCGGGCACCTGCCCCGTCGGCGCAGAGGGCGGCCACGCTCCCGCTCCCCGCAGCTCCCTGGTCTTTCCGCGCCCCTTCCCCGACCCGCCCGCGCTGGGGCAAGCCGCGACACACGCACCCGCGGAGAGGGGGAGTCGGATCGTGAAACTTTTCTCGTCTCTTCTTCCCACCCCCGACGGGGCTGCCCTTCAGGGAGAGCAGCAGGGCCAGGCGACGGTGTGAGGACCCGCGTCTCGGACCGCGCACGGCACAGCGGCGCGGCAGGAAGGTCAGTGTTCCGCTCCGCGAACAGCTCCCGTGCGGAAGCGCCGCCGCCGAGTCCCGCGCTGCCGGGGAGGCTGCGGGGCTCCCCTCGGCCGGCCGCGGGCAAGGCAGAGCGGCGGCGTGGCAGAAAGTTACGGCGCGGGGCAGCGGGGCTCGGGCGGGAGCGGCTGGGCCAGGAGGGTCTAGCGGAGCGCCTCCGGGGCTGCGGTGTCGGAGGGGAAGTTTGGAGGCAGTTGCTTGTGAAGATGCCTGTTTGGGGCAGCGGAGGCGGGGGAAAGCACCCGATCGCGTTGTCGGCTCCGGTGCGCCCGTGTGGGGAGTGGTGGCGGTGTTCCCGTCGTCTCGCACTTTGTGACTGGGAAGGCGCCGGAGCAGCGGCGTTACGGGGGCTCCCGTGGGACGGAGCGAGCAAGGAGCGGCGCTGCCGGCTCGCGGAGCGGGGAGAGCTCCCGCGCCGGGCGGGCCGGGCTCCGCGCTCCCCGCCCCGAGCAACGCGCGGTCCGCCGGCGGCGGGCAGGTGAGCGGCGGGGAGAGCCCGCTGCCGGCTGCGTTCTTCCCGCCGGGAGAGCCCGCTGCCGGCTGCCTCCTCCCCGCCGGGAGAGCCTGAGGCGCTGCTCCCCCCTGTCCCTCCGCCCCGGCGGGGCGGGCGCCGCGGCGCACGTGGGACACGGCGGCCCGGGGCTTTCCCGTGCGCGGAGCTGTGCTGGCGTGAGGTCCGGAGTGACACGGAAGTTTAGTCAGCCCGAAAATGTAGTTTGGAGTTGGGAGAGCGAGCCAGAGAGAGGCTCGGGGCTTGCCGTCAATGGGGCGGCCGAAGGGGGACGGCCAGGCGGGAGGCAGCGGAGGCTGCTTTGTGAAGGCAGGGCCAAGTGGGGCGGCTCTGCGCAGCATATGAGGCATGCATTTGATGTTCGCGGAGCGAGTCCGGGGGCGAGGGCTGCGGAGCGTTCACGTTCCTCTTTCTTTCTCGACGTGTGTATGTTGGGTGGTTTGTTTGTTGTTTTGTTATTTTTTTTCTTTCCCCTTCCTCCTTCCTCCCTCCCTCTCTCATTTCCGCGACGTCTGTACGATCCCGGCTTTGGCGATCGCAGAGGGGGCGAGGGGAAGGCGAAGAGCACCTCCCCCATTTACCCCGACAAGAGAAAAAAAAAACCGCCCCGACCATAGCGAGCGGTGTAAAACTGACAAAGTGTGGGGACTGACTTTAATGGTATCGCCTCGGAGCTCCTCGCAGCATTAATTCCCACTAATGAATCTTTTCCAGAAACTCCGTTCATTGCTTTCATCTGCTCTTTAGAGCCCGCAGCTTTTGTATTCGTGTTTGCATTAAAAAGGGGGGGCAGGGGGGAGCCCAACCCGCACCATGTAGCCAAGCCCGGATTTTCCAAAGGTTTCTATTAACTTTTTTTTTTCCCCGCCCCCTCCCCGTGGCCCTTCCGCGGGGGGCGGCCGGGAAGAGCAATGCCCCGCCAGAGCCACTTGGGAACAAAGCTGGGGGCGAGAGCGGGCGGGCGGTGCGGGGTCTGGGTGCCCCGGGCAGCGCCCGCTCCCCCCGCCGGTGGCTCCGCCGCTCCGGGGTCACCGCCGCCCGCGCTCCTCCCGCGGCTCCGTGCGCGCCGCTGCCCGCCGAGACCGGCGTTCCGCTCCCTCCGGCCGCCGCTCTCGCCGACTTTCGTCCCCGAGGTGCTGAGGCTTGCCTGTCTGTCTGGAGCCCGGTGCTGTCGCCCTTGCGACACGCCGATTCATTTCCTTTCGGTTCTGCTGTTGGAGCCGCTGGGTGGGTTTTTTTTTTCTTTTTTTTTTTTTTCCCTCTTCCCGAGAGGTAGCCAGCGCAGCGCTCACCCTAATTGCTTTTAGGAGGATTAGGAGCAAATTCCTCCTCCCCCAGCGCCCCCCCCTCCCGCCGCCTCTTCCCTCCCCGCCCCCCCCGCCGGGTTGCCTTCGCGCGCCGGGGTTGCAGTTTATCCCTGGTGCAGTTCTTTGAATTGCTGTCACAAATAGGTGACTCAGAGTTAATTAGGAAGTATGCACCGGATCAATGGGCTGCACAGCTCATTAGTTATTCCCCAGCCTTTTGCAGCGTTGGACCTCCGGCTCCTCGCCCCGTATATGCCTCTTTAATACGCAACCTGGAGGACTGGCAGGGCCCAGGGAGTACTTCGGGTGAGGGGGGCCGGGTGCGAAGGGGCGTGATGAATACGGATATTGAAGCTTCCAGGGTGGGAGGTTGCATATGGACACGAGTGACCGGGACCCCTACTGCTGCCCCCAGTCCCTCCTGCCCCCGCTATCAAACCTGCCGTCGCGCACGGGCGTGGTGGGCCCTCGCCCGCCCCGAGATCGGAGGGACGAGCCCGGAATGTTACCGAAAACAAACAGACACACAAAAAAAAAAAAAAGAAAAAAAAAGTGTGTGTGTTTATTGGAGCGTACGTTGAGAGAGCAGACAAAATCTCATTTGTCAGGCATGAAGGTGGGCTGTGTGGAAGGCTATAAATATACCGGGGAGGATTGTATTGCGGTCACTTTTCTGTTCTTCGCCATTTCTAAGGTGAGTGGCGGAGGCTGAGGGACCGGGCAGGGGCTTCTCCTGGTATTGTTTGTCCGTCTGTGATAGATCGGTCTAGACAGCCGCTCAGGCTCCCTGCGAGCTCAGGAACCGGAGCCTGAAAGGGAGAGTGGGGGAGACGGAAAAGGTCACCGCGATATTTTTTCTTTTTTTTCCTCCCTCTTTTCTTCCTTTTTTTTTTTTTTTTGTGTGTGTGTGTGTGTGTGTGTGTGTTGGTGGTGATGGTTGTTAACCCTTCACGCCAGAGGGGATCGGGGCTGGCTATCCCGGCCTGGAAAGATGCGGCAGCGATCGCAGGGATGATGTCGGAGCGGGGGGGAGGGACGGGGTAGCGCGCCTCCGGGCCCCGGCGCTGCCCCGTCCATCTAATGGCTTTATACGAGATGTTTCCCACAACAGGAAAAGAGTTCACGAGGCGAGTGCCAGATGATTTCGTTCCCAGGAGTTTCCTCTCTGGAAACTCCGAGGAGGAGCGCTTGGAGCCGGAGTCAGGCAGCCCCAGGGCCGGGGCAGCCTCCGCAGCCCCTCGGGCTCAGGGGTGTCCCCGGGGCTCTCCGCCCCTCGCCGCCCTGCCGTGCCCCTCCTCTTCCCGCGCTGGAAATCCCGGGATGGAGGTTCCCGGCCCGCGGGGGGAGCGAGTTTCCGTGGCCGCCTTCAGGTTCTGTCAACTTCTCCCCCAGCAGCTCGGCGCCCTTCGCCCCACGGGGCCACATCTGTGCTTGCGGCGTGGGGCAGCCCTCGGCTCGTGTGGGTGCAGGCAGGAGCCGGCCGTACCTGCCTCGGGCTCTTTGGAAGCCCACGGGAGCGAGCACACCTCGTGGAACACGAGGGCAGGTGGAGAGCGGGGTCTGCCTTGCAGCTCGGGTGGGTCGGGGGCTGTTTGCAGCTCCTCCGTGCGTGTGTGCTTCCTTTTGTGCTTGAGACGTCCTCGGTGGATGAGATGCGATCCTGGCGTGCAAGCCTGGGCGGTACAGATTAAAAGCAGTTAAGGCTTTAGAGCGATAGATAAAAGCTGGTTTTGTTGGATTCGCCTGCAGCGCAGACCATTCCCATCCCTCTTTGTCTGAGCCCTGGTTCCGGGCGCTACAGCC
Source organism: Camarhynchus parvulus (assembly GCF_901933205.1). Taxonomy (NCBI): domain Eukaryota; kingdom Metazoa; phylum Chordata; class Aves; order Passeriformes; family Thraupidae; genus Camarhynchus; species Camarhynchus parvulus. The sequence goes on from NC_044571.1 coordinate 8,202,454, forward strand.
TTATTGGAAATGCTCCCGAGCAGTCCACGCAGCCAGGGCAGCAGGCAGCTCAGCGCTTATTTACACGTCACATCTAAATACATCTCTAATTAGATAGAAGCAGCGCCGGAAATGGCAGATTTGTTGCATATCTAATAGAGACCAGTGCAAACAGACTCAGCAGGGTTTCCCTCTCTTCTCCCCCCACAAAAAACCCCCCCACCATCAAGACCAAGCCAGTAATCTGAGAGCGAACAGAAATGACTTCTCCCATTTGAGTGCATTATGAACCACATTGGCGAATGTCTCTAATATTTAAAGCAATACTTGGGATGTGTGAGCTGAATGCCCAAATATGGACTGGGTCTTGAAACAATACTGGTGCCTTGGCTTTATTCCTGTGCTGGTGGACAATCCAGACTCCGTGTCACACACGGTATTTGCCTTTACCAGAATGTGCCAAGAGCTTCAGCTTCTCAGGCAGTTCAAAATTGTCATCCCTCTTCCCTCTTCTTCCTTCATCCCATGATAATACACTTTTTTGAAGACTGATGAGGAAGCCAAGGTCCCCTAACAGTGACTGAGCTGCAGGGGTGCCTGTACAGTCCATGCAAGCAAACTTTCTGGATCTGTGCAGCTGCGAGAGTGCACAAAGTTGTTGACATGTTTTTGTGTCTCCGTTTGTGGAGAAAATGGACACAGGTCGCCAAGGCCCAAAATAATGAGTGCTGCACATTTCAAAGTAGTTTTGGCAATGTGTGGCTGTCGTTTACAGGGTCTCTCACCTTTGACCGATGAGTGGCCTCTGCAAAGACAGGCAGAGGGCCTGCTGCAGTTCAGGTCGTAGCTAAGCAGCCACGTTGCCCTCAGATTAAATATGGCTTGGAGTAATTCAGTGCTTAGTGTGGAGGACAAGTGATCTCTGATTCCTGCATGTCTCGGCAGAGGTCTGTGCTCTTGCTGGGACCCTGCAGCACAGTTGGGTTGCACAGGTGATGTGCGATGCGCTGTCTTTCCCCCGAACGCTGCAATACATCACATTTTAGTGCGGACTTAAAGCAGCATGAAGCCAAGTTAATACTTCCTCCTTAGGCTGGTGTTGCTTTAGAAATAATTGATGGCTGGAGAGCGGGCCTGCTCCCCTCTTTCTTGGTTTTCCAGTAACCTGAACAGTGGCAGAGAGAGCCGGGCTTGCCCCTTTGGAGTACCCGAGCAGCGCTCGCTGGCTGCATCGCGTGTGCGTGCCGGAGGGAACGCGGAGGCCCGAGCTGCAGGCAGGGGGAGTTCCCCTGGCTGTGAGCAGATCCCGTTAATCCTCTGGCCTTTCAGGGAACCGGCTTACAGCAGTCGCTGCTCCGGAGCGACCTTTCCCTCCGACCTGACCTGCTCAGGTCCCCGGGCTGCGGCGGGCAGGGCGGGCTCTGCCAGGAGAGCGCATCCTTCCTCGGGTTTCTCAGGAGCTGCATGCCAGCGCTCCAGCAGAACGAGGTGGGGACGGAAAGGAGGAGGCCAAGAACTCCTTGTAAATGTGGCTTTAGGAAAGTTCTGCTGCTTTCCAGCAGGGAATTCATTTTTCCTTGTTTGCTGGACAGCAGTTCTTGGCTAAGGGGAGGTTTTTTTCCCCTCCTCTCTTCCATTGCTGGAAAAGTTAGCGAGTGAGAGCATCACTCTGTACCTGCCTGCCTGTTTTCCAAAACTGTTGTCTGAATTATTTGGGACTCTTCCTTCACTCTTTGCACCCCAAAGCTACGTCATGAGCTGGTAGATTCGGTGCCATGTGATTAGACATGCAAGGAAGTCCTCTTGGAGAAGATCCTGATAGCATGAAATATAATTTGTGATCTGAAAGACAGTTTCCAGTATAATCTCATTATGCACCACAGACTCCCGGTGTTATTTTGTAGAAGGCGGACAATGATCAATTTACATTGACCTAGGGCTGGGTGAGCTTTTAGATGGTAATTGCCATATTGATTTGCATGCAAAAAGAAGACCTGCTAAAATTAAAGACCGGAAGCTAAATTAAACTAAATTTATTGTCTAGGTGCAAACTAAAAGACTTGTTAAAGTCTAGGATAGACTTGGAAAGCTATGAAATTGAGAGAAACATGATTCTCACCCTGATAACTCTGTAAAATGAATCTACATGACGGGACAAGGGACTGCAAAGCACCCATTGTGAGTGGAGGCACACAAGCCGGGGCTGTTCCGTGTAAGCCCTGGCTCCCTAAACAATCAGAGAATAAAATATCTCCTCTGTCCAATGAAAATCTCGGTCTGAATGTTGGGATTGTCGTGCTAAGGAAAACAAAGCTTTATTTGGATAAGACAATTAAAGTGGAAAGCGCAGAATCCACAAGCCACACTGGGAACAGCTCATATAAAGAGCTAAGTGTGTTCAGTGGAGCACAGGGGAAAGGGGAGGCTCGGGGCTGTGCTCCGTGGCTGAGCCTGCATCAGGAAAGCTGTCATTGTGCTTCCTCTGCCTGCTCCTCGCAGTTCTCCCAGCCTTGGTGCTCTCCTTTCAGTGGCTGTGTTGCCCTTGGAGTAATCTCCCACATCCAGGAGCTGCAGCAGCTTAGTGCTGTGGCGGGCTCCTTCCCTGTGCACCTCTAGACAGCCCACGGTGGGTTGCAGTCGGCCAGCTCATTCTTTCTCAGAGCGTGGTTTGCTTTTCGTTTTGAGCTGGAGCAGCTCTTGGTCTTACCCCAGTACCTCACCTGGGGGCCTTGTGTGCCTTTCAGTATTTGCATATTACAAAACATTTGGGCCTGTTGTGTCGGTTATAAAAGTGAGAATTCCGCATTCACGGGAGTATTGGAGTAGCTGGCGCTTGGCACAGTTGATAGCAGAGGGAAGTACACCTGTACTTGCACAGAGAGCAGGCTGCATGCTTGGGACAGTCTGATGGGTGTCCTTGTCCCTGTGTGAACAGGTGCTGTGGGGCTGTCTGTCCCTCTCCCACCGCTGTGTTTCCTCTGTGTTCCCCTGGGGTGGGGTGGCATTGCATCTGGGAGTCTCCTGGAGGGGTGAGACAGCTTTGTGGGGCTGGTTTAGTCATGGTTTGAGTATGGCATTTGTGTAAGGTGACAGGTAGGGACAGAGAAGTGAAATCAAAGCTGGAGGGGCGTATTCTCAGCTTTCCTTGAAATTCACAGAGAACTTGTTAATGGCACAAGAAGGGATGGGCTGAGCTCTTCTTTCTAAGTGTAAATTCCCTCCCTGAGCCAAACTTTCTCCATGTGAAAGCTCCTGGCTATGGAGAGATCCTACTGGGATCTCTGATCCTCGGGCAATCCCCTTTGCTCCCACGCCCTGGTGTGCTGGGTTGTGCTTTAAGCTTCTCCGACTTGCCCACAGCAGTAGGAGGCTGAGCTGGCTGTTGAGGAAAGCCCTTCCCACAGCCTGCAGTCCCCCAGGCTCACCTTGCTCTGGCCTGCTCGTGCTCCCCCGTGCAGTGTTTTCCTTTCCTCCTGTTTCAGTAGTCGAGCACAAAGTGGATTAGCAAAGCCCCGTGCAGAATTAAGCAGCCCGGTGTGAAGTTATGCGGAGCTCTGAGGACTGGCCTGCCTTGCCCTGCAGACCTCCTGTGCTGTGCCGTGCCGTGCCAGGGCAGCCCAGGAGCAGTGGGCAGGGCTGGATGCTTTGCAGGGTGTCCAGGCCTCGCTGGGTGAGGAGAGGAATACCTCTGGCTAAAGTTGGGAGCGGCCGGGGAAGCTGGAGCAGTACTTGCGCAAGCAGGAAGTGATCTCCCAGGGTAACCGTTTTAATGGAAGTGTAACCTGGCATTGCACAAAACCCCAACCCAGGGCGGCTGCTGCCCGCTGGGGAGGATGCAGGGCTGGAGGAGACGCGTGGGAGGCTGTGCCGTGCTGTGCCGTACCGTGCCAGAGCACCCACAGCCTAGCCCTGCGTGCCGAGCTGGAGGCGGCTGTGGCACGGCCTGCCCTGAGCAGGTGGCTGAAGGTTGTCTTATTTTAGCTACAGAAGTATCTCTCTAGATCCATTACTGCGAGATCTCGTTTGCAATAAACTATATTGGCTCCCGTCTTTATACAAATTGCTGGTATGAAAGAAAACCCAGCCTATATGCATGGAGGCAGGCATGAGCTAGTGAGATCAGGTTTCCTACTGAGCTCCCAGAGGAGAAGTCAGCATTTGATTGAAGCTACACTTGGTTCTTGGTTCCCAGGGGACAGCAGCCCTGAAACACGAGAGCCCTCCCTCCTTTTTCCCCCTCTTCTCTCTCTTCTTCCTCTAAAAGCCTTTGTGCTGAAAGAGCCTCAGTAGGCACGAATCGCCTGTCTCTCACAAGACTGTGTTGCAGCCTTTGCTGACATTGTTCTGTTAGCAGTGGTTTTTACCAGGCCAGCAGATTTCTAGCTACGTATAGGCAATGAATAGTCGATGATACTGACCTGTGAATATGTACTGGTGTCTTCGGGTGGTGAATCTGATTCGGAAGTCCATTGGACACTTACCACATTAGTGTGAAGCACCATACCTGCCGGGGTAGTACTGCCCTTTGGCAGGAGTTAGGCCAAGATGCTTCCAATGAAGTCAGCTATTTTTCCTTACTGGTGCTGTCTCCAAAGCTGCATATAGGTATATAGAAAGTGTTATTTCAGCTCCTGTGGCCTCATAAAGAGTTTGTGCGGGACACAAATTTCAGAGAAAGTTGCCGTGTCTCGATTTTCCCTTAAGAGATGCACAATTTGGGTAATGCCAAGAGTCAGAATGGGCAAGGAAAGGTTTCCTCGAACAGATTTATTTTCCCCATGCTTCTGTAAAGTAAATTTCACGTCTCCTCCAACTTTGCTGCTGATGTAAAAATAAGTAAGGGCAGGGAAGGAGCTATGAGGATTTACACTCAAATTCCAGCTGTGCCCAGCAAAAGGCCCTCTGAGAGTTGGAAGCAAAGGAGTGTGCTGCACAGTGGTTGTATCATGAACGAAGCTGGAGTCGTGCTTTAGGTTATTGGCATTTTTCTTTTCCTGTTCTTGTTTTTTTTTTTCTCCTTACGGTGGAAGGGAGAAGGTGGCAGCGTGTCCCTGCCGCCCGGCTGAGCGGAGGGGCCGGGGCCGCCGCGGCTTGCGGGGTCACCGCCCCGGGCAGGGGTGGCGGAGGGGCCCCTCGGCGGGAGGTTCGCTGCCGCAGCAGGTCGGAGGCTGCCGGCGGCGGCCCAGGGCCGGGCAGGGATCGGGGGAAGCCCGGCTTTCCCGGGGAAGGGCTGCTCGGAGGCGCGCCGCGCCGCGGGGGCGAGCTCGCCGTGTGCCGCGGGGCGCTGCGCAGCTGCAGGCGCGGCTTTCCCCGCTACAGCGGGGTTCCCCCTCGCCTTTCCCAAAAGCCAGACCGAGAGCGGAGCTCAGCGTGTGATTGTGCGGGCGTTTCGTCGGGCGTGAGTGCTGACTGGAAACGCTTCTGTGCTGTGGGGGAGAGCCCCGCGGCGCTTGGCACCCACCGATATGGGGCTGGCGGAGCAGCGCCCCGCAACCCCGGCCGCGGAACCCCCCGGGCAGCGCGGCTCCGCCCGGCCAGCCTCCGGGAACAAGCACGTTTCTGGCCCCGGGGCGGGGGAGGTGGGTAGAGGGTGTTCCTTGTTTCGAGTAAACCAGCTGCAGTAGTTGATGGTAAAGCAATGAAGGCAGACACAATGCTGCTGTTGTTGGTTTGATCTCTAACTGGGGATTGTTAGTCTGGATTTAACTCTGTGGCAAGGGGGCGGGGGTTTTGGGGGAAGGCGAAGGCTGTTTACAGCCAGTGCAAATAATGTGACAGCTGTTGGAGCGCGAAAAGCCCGCGCCTCGCTGGCACTCGCACACAAAAGCTCTCGCTGCGGCCGGAGTGGCCCCGGGGCCGCCCCGCCGCTCCCGGAGGCACCGCCCGGCGCTGCGGGGCCCGGCGGGGCGCCCCGGGGCCCGGCGGCATCCCGGGCGGCGGCGGGGCGCCCAGCCGCGCTCCCCTGCCGCCCGCCGCGACGCTTCGGCAAACGCCGCTGGCCGGGGAGAAGCGTTCCGCCCCCTCCCCCCGGCCCCTCTTTCCGCCTCCGCTTGATTTACAAGCGCAGGGAGGCAGCTGGAGGAGCGGCCGGCTCCGTGCCCGGCCCCGGCGCTGGGAAATCCCTCCTGGCGGCAGGTTTGCGCCGGCCCCGGTGGCTGTGCGGGAGCGGCGGGCGCGGTGTCCCGGCAGCCCCGCGGCAGGAGAGGGCAGCCCGGCTGCGAGCTCGGCCGGGCCCGGGCACGGTACAGCACGGCACGGTGCGGGGCTGGCAGCACGTTTCCCTCACAAACACGTGTTGGCAGAGAAGTTGCCGCTTGAGATGGCAGCGTACGACCCCTGATAACCTGGGATGTGCAGGGATCCCTGGAGTAGGTCTTCAGTGAAAAACTCCTCGTGCATAAATTTCCCGAGTGGCTATTTTCTGCTCAAAGCCTCTGCATCTAAGGCCCTCGGTGTGTCTTCTGAGCGTAGGATATAAAATGCTGTCTGTTCTTGAAGTTTGCTCCAGTACCCAGAGTGATCTCCTGGCCCTTTCAGAAGAGCCTCTGGAAAGTCGAGGAAACTTGGAGAACTGGGTTCCAGCCTATATTTGTACCTGACATAATTTCGCTGCCTACGAGAACCGCTGTGTTTTATATAGTAAGTGACCTCCACGTACTATTGTCTCTTTGACGAGGCGTCTCTGGGGTGGAAGCAGGTAAGAAGGGGAGATGCTTATTTCCTCCCTCACCCCCCTTTTAGTCGTTTTGGTCGATGGGTTGTCTTTATCTATTTCTCTCCAGTCAATCTATTATGTTTTTTTTTCTCTTTTGGCCTTGACTGTCCCCTTGGTCCTTTATGGATTACACTGTGCTATTAGTGGCAAAAGTACACCAGTAGTCATTCAACAATTTTAGCATCAATTCCTATAAACTGGTGTTTTATATGACATGTGCCATTTTTCTGCAAGAATACTGCTTGCGAAACTAGTTTCGCCTTGGAGCAAAGGCGGAAAGATAAACAAGCCTGCATAGCCAAAACACTTGCATAGCCAAAACACTGGCAATTGCTGCCTCCTTCCAAATCTTTTAAAGTCACGGAGCAATATTTTAAGGATTATGCTGCTGCCTCTGAGGAGGGAATGTCGGCGGCGTAAAAAAAAAAAAAAAGAAGCTAATGCAAATTAGAGAAAAATAATTTTCTTTCAGCGATATGCAATGTATTAGTCACTTGTTATCATGCTTAGAGGCAGACCTCATTTGCGCGTCTGCCAACTCGTTCACATCTGCTCAGAGCTGTTCAGGGCATTTTAACCTTGGCGGTGTCGTGTCGTAGTCCCACGGATCAAGAACGAGTAATTAAAGCTCTAAGCAGCAGCAAAAAATTCATAGCCGCCCATCTGCATCGCAGTTGATTCGCTGCTTTGTTTCGGTGCGGAGCGCCGGGATGGGAAGGCAGGGCCGGTGGCGGCCTGCATCTACACCGGGGCACCGTCGCTACCGGCAACTTTATGTCCTTTTTGTTTCCTTTTTCTTTTTTCTTTGTATTTTTTCACGTGGTTTGGTTTCCTTTTTTTTTTTTTTTTTTTTTTGCCCCCAGTGCTTTCCACACGCTTAGGGCAGTGTTTGGCGCTGGCTGTGCCCACCCTGGACTGGCGTTTCCTATGAAGGTGGAGAAGGTGGTGGATGTGAGGTCGGGACTCGTTGCAGAGACGTTTAGTCGAGGTGCTCGTAATGCAGCTTTCGTAACTGAGGGCTCGCCAGCGCTTTCCAGAAGTGCTCGGGAAAGCGTTTCCCATTAAGGAGAAACGTTAACGCCATAAACCCGACATAAACTTTGGGGCGAGGCTGATTTTTATGCATTGTTTAGCAGAAACCAGGCTGTTTATTTGTTTGTTGTTGGGAGGAGGAGGAGGGAATTAAAAAAAAAAAAAAAAAAGGAAAACCCCCCAACTTCCCAAGCACTTTTTCTTGCATGTAGTCGCCGAAGGTCCCCGTGCCCCGGCCCTGGCCCTGGCCTGGCCGTGCAGACAAAGCCCTGCGGGAAGCGAGAGGCTTCCATCCTGTCCGCGCTAGGTAAAACGAGAGACGGAGGCACCTAAGTTTAATATTTGCCTGTTGTGCGCGGCCATTTGCTGCATGAGCAGCAGAGCCGCCGTCCCCCGGCGGGGCTGGGGATCGGAGTGGGGGGCTGGGGGAGCGCAGGGAGCCGCTCCCCATCCATCAGCCCCGCGAAGCTGTTGCTCCGTAAATGAGGGAACCACAGGCCCTGTCAGCCGCAGTTATGCAAAATGAAGTCGTCCGTGATCAATATCTCCCAACGTCCCCGACGGATGTGTGGGGGGGCCGCCCCCGCCCAGCGTGCCGCGGCGGCTCCGCGCCGGGGAGCGGTGTGCCGGGGTGGCCGGAGGGAAACCAAGGGCGTACGGCCCATTAATCACTCCACCCCCCGGGGGTGCGGCGGGGGCTGGGGGAAGGAAACGGGGGCCGTGCTCCGGTATTTCTGCTAGGATAACGTTGCGGAAGTGAGCGCAGGCCTTCGCCCAACTCTCGCAGGAGTGCTGGGACTTTTGTATTCAATGTGGGGGGGTTCGCCCCCACCCTGCCTCCTAAGTTTCCCGAGCTATTGGGGGCAGGGGAGTGCTCGCCGGAGCCCGGCTAATAGCGAGCCCGTGGCGCTGCGCTCTCCCAGCCTCCCGCGGACGAACAATGGGGGACGAGCGGGGGGAAGGGGCTGGCTCGGTGGTATTTTTCTTTTTTTCCCCTTCCTTCCCCCCCACCCCCCCTTTTTTTTTCCTTTCTACCCCCCTCCTGGAAAGCAAAAGCCATAGGGAATAAAGGCAACAATGAGGGGTTCCCGGGACGCCGATTGCACGGCGAGTTAATGGGCTGGTGGGGCGCAGGCCTGCGCTTTTCCTTCCCTGCGCCGGGAATGCGGCCTTAAATTACCTGAAATGCACATTTCTGCCTGGCTCGCGGCGCGTGGGTGTGTGTGCTTGCGTGCGTGTGCGTGTGTATGTGTGTGTGTGTGTGTGTGTGTGTGTGTGTCCTCTCTCCCACTGCTGCCGCTGCTCCGCCTGCGCAGCCCGGGCTCGGCTGCTGCTGCTGCTGCTGCTGCTGCTGCTGCTGCTGCTGCTGCTGCTGCCTGTTGTCTCTGGCAGCGGCAGCGGAAACCTCGCTCCCGTGCGCGCGCGCGGTGTGTGTGTCTGTGTGTCTGTATGAGTGTGTATGTGCGTGTCTGTCTGTGTCTCTGTGGGAGTGTGTATGTGTGTGTGTGTGTGTGTGTGTGTGTGACTAAAATGGCGCGGCCGGCCTGGGTAGGGAGATGCCGTGGCGGGTGGGCGACGCAAGGGAGCCCGGGCTCTCTCCCGTCTGCGCGGGGGCCCGGGGTTGCTGCGGCTGAGCCGGTTTGTGGCTCTCTCTTCCGCCGCCGCCTCCTCCAGTTAGCAGCCTTGTTTCCCGGCACGGCCGGAGCGGCGGCAGGAATCCCCCGGCCCCCCCGGAGCGCCCGTCCCGCCCGGCCACCGCAGAGAGCGCCTGGGGGGACAGAGGCATCGCCTGCGCCGCGGGAGGGGCGGGGGGCCCCGGGGGTAGGCGCCGTAGCGGCGGTGCGGGGCTGCCAGTGCGGCGGACGGGATCGGTGTTTCCCGCGAATCTCTGGGAAATCCTTCATGCGGCGATGCCTCAAAGTTGGGTACCAGCCGCGTCACCTCCCCACGCTGTGTGTGTATGTGAGCCTTTGCAGCCACTCTATCGCACCCCCACCATGTGGTTTAACCAGGGGGAGGGGGGGGGGTGACGTGAGTGCCCCCGCCATACGAATGTCCCGTAGCCTTCAGGTGTGGGCTTCGCGGTGTGCAGAGGCAGCCTTGGCCGCCCGAGGCAGCTTTGGCCTCGAGGAGCGTGTGCCTGGGCGTCCGGGTCTTCCCCCGGGGCTCCGCGGCAGGCAGTGCCGTGTGGGCTCTAGGGGAAGGCAGCCAGGGTTATTTGAAGGATCGCCAGCCATTTTAACTTTCCCTCATTGGCCTCCTCCCCCGCCCCCTTCCCCAGTTCCTAGGCTTATCATTAATTGAAAACTTTTTTTTCCTCCCCCCTTTTGGCTGCCGCCGGCAGCTGCGAGCGATGCAATGATTCGCCTCGCAGCATATGGGAGAGGGGAACGCGCCGCTGCCGCTCCGGCGCAGCGCCTGTCTGTGCAGGGTCCAAGGCGTGACAGGCGGCGCGGGGGGGCGCGGGGCCGCCGCTCCCTCGGGCCGCCTCTGCCGGGGGGGCCAGACCCCGCCGGAGCCCCGCCGCACCGGGGGTGTCTCCGTGGGGCAGAGGGGCGGGCGGCCCGGGGCGGCGGTGCCTGGGGAGGGGGAGGATGCTGCGCTGGCTCGGCAGCCCCGGGTGTCCCGGTCGGCTCCGCCGTGCCGTGTTTACACGGCAGCAAGTCCCGGTCGCTGTTCGACACGTGACGGTGTGGGAGCCGCGGGAAGGGGGGGACACGGGAACGATGGGGGGGTGGCTGCGGCAAGAGCCTTAAAATAGTGGCCGACCCCCTCGTGCTGCCTGCACGCTGCCTAAACCGAGATGCACTACTGTCGTGCATGACTCTATATGTATTTTAAATCGGTTTAGCGATCTCGCTGGCGCATTGTGCTTAGCTTTATGGTTAAATGAAATGCCACACGTCCCGGGTAAAGGTCAAACTTCTTCTCTAATCCGCGGATCCGTGCGGCGGCTACTTAGTCTGCAGCTTCCTCCTCTGGTTTACAAAACGTGTCGCTAGCGGTGATGTCGTGTAGAGATTGCATAAAAAAAACCCCACAGTATATTTTATTTTTTATACATATATATATAAAAAGCGCAGCCAAGCCTATTCTTTTAACACTTGTCTAATATTAGATCGCTGGCTGCTGCCAGAGCTTTATACGGCGCATTGTAAACGGTGCAGCAATACGGTGTCTCTGAAGTCTCCTTTCCAGCCGTGGCACAAGTCGTTGTTCCTATAAGTCGTAAATATATAAGTCGGGGGTACAAGATAAACGAGGTACCTAAACACATTCATAAGCATCAGCCCATATTTAAGCTTATAAATACCGCGCGAGCGCTGCCCTTTAAATCAAGCTCCAGATGAACGGGGCTGAGGGCTAATCGAAGTAGATCACTACGAGTCCCCGATTGCTTTTCACTTCTTTCTCAGGGATTTTCACAAATCTAGAAATGATCCTTCCAGCGGCCTGGAACCGGGCGACGACGGGGCGGCGGGAAGGGGGGCTCGGGGGGGGGGGGCGGGTGATGTCGGGGAGGGTTCAGAGGCCGGTAATTTATTGCATCGCTTTTAATATCCGAAAGGCTGGCTTGTTTGCCGAAGCTCCCGGCGCTCCGTCGGTGCCATCGGCTCTCGCAGAGGTTTTTTTTTTAAAACCCGCGCAGCCCTCCCCGCTACGCTGCCGCTGCGCTGCCGCTGCCGGCTCCGTGGCTTGTGCAGTGGAAACTGGCAGGCTGCCAGGCGGAGCTCGGAGGTGGAAAAGAGTAAAGGCGCCAAAAGGGAACTCGTGCGCCGCTGCAATTCTCCTCCCGACCCGCTTCCTGGCTCGCTGCAGCCGCCGGCCCCGCCGGGCTTCCTCCGGGCGCCCCCCCCTCATCCCCTCCGCCCCTCCACGCCCCTCGCTGAGACTTTCACCTCGCAAACTCGCCGGCAGGCACCCCGGGGTCACGGGGGTGGAGAGGGAGGGGGAAGAGCAGGCTGCCCTGTCCCGGGTGGCGCTGCCATCGCCTCCTCTTTCCCCCGGAGGCACGGAGAAGTGGAGTCTTCCTCTTCCTCCTTCTCCCCCTCCCCGCGGGCATCGGGTTTTTCTCGTTTCCACGCCAGCAGCGTGTTAACAAAACTTTGCTGCTGCTGGCGTCAATGGCTGCCAAAAGTCTGTTGACGTTGCGAGGGAGACCCAAACGTTTCCCTTTTTAATCAGCTGCCCGAGCGGTGCGGTGTGTGCCTGTGCCTGCCTCTGCGGCGCGGGGCCGGCGGGGCGCGGGCAGCGCGGGAGGTGGGTGGGTGTTCCCGGCACGGCTCGGCACGGCACGGCTCGGCTCGGCACGCCGGGGCCCCGCTCGGCAGCACGCCGGGAGGCAGGTTAGTGCTTGCAGGCGCTTTTCACAACTGGTTTCACACGGCGGCATCGCTGCGGAACCGCGTGTGCGTTGCGCGTCTCACTCTCTTCCACCCCCCACCCCGCGCCTCCCTCCCTCTCTTCCTCCCTTCCTCCCTCCCTCCTCCGTGCATCACCGTCTATATTTAGCCGCAAATGGCTTTATCGGCCAGACACCTCCCGGAGGAAATGCCGTGCGCGCTCCGGCTGCCGAGCCCCGCTCCGCGCCCCGCCGCGCAGCGCAGCGGGGGCGGCCGGGGGGGCTGCGGCGCCCTGGGGCGCTCTGGCGGTGGCCCGGTGGGTGACAGGGGGAGGGAGGGAGAGACGTGTCCTCGGTTTCCTCGGTGCGCTGGGGCGCTCAGCCCGCCGTCGGGGTTGCATAACGGGACCGGCTGCGCCCACCCCCGCGGAAGCTGGGTGTATAAATAGGTGCGGTGCCCCCCACGCCCCCATCACTGTCCCCCCCGTCCCCGCCGCGCAGAGCGCTTGTGGCGCTGCCCGCGTTTGGCCGAGCCTCCGTGAGCCGGTATCCCCCGACAGGCAGCTGCGGGTGGGGAGGGAGAGGAGGGGGAGGGACAGGGTGTGCGAAGAGTTAAAAGTCTGCTGCTTGTTGCAATGAAATTATGGCTGGCAGTGGCGCCGCTGCTCGTTCAGCAGACCTCCACTTTTAAACAGTTCACAAGAAGTTCATCAGGGCGGCGGTGATTATAACTGCGCACACGCGCGCACCCGGGGCGCGCAGCGACAAGGGGTGGCTTTGGGGAAGGGGCTGGCAGCCCTCGGGGGCGCGGGCTTTGACCTGCCTGGTGGCCCTGGGACATCCCACCACGTCCCTGAGACCGGGCTGGTTTTGCCCTTGCTCGGGTGGTGGTGGCTGTGGGACACGGGGCCTCCAGATTACCCGCTCTTGGCTGGGGAAGCTCTCACTCCCCCCCATGCAACTTCAGCATTTCGCTATCTGCACGTGTCAGGGGATTGATGGGCTTTAGTTCAGGCACCTCGCCTTATCTTAATGATACATTTCCAGCGAGGAAAGCAGGCGGGCGGGTGCCGGCAGCCCCTCGGAGGAGCCTGGCCCCGAAGGGAAGCGGGGCACAGAGAGCGGCACTGTGCCGTCGAGGCCCTTCCCTGCGCCGGTGTCTGTCCCTTAGAGATGAGGCAGCACATGGGGTGGCTGCTAACCTTACGTAAAACCCTAAATCACTCTCTCCATGCTGCTGCTGCCTCTATTGAAAACATTACGAGCGGCGCATCTGGAAACCAGTAAATCTGTCCAGAAAACGTCTTTCCAGTGAAATAACTCCTTTTGAATGATAGCGCGGTAACTAACCTCCGTGGATTTTTGTTTCCTCGCGGCGATTTGTGCGGACTTCATTAGGAAAAGCTAACCGTTGTGGAGAAAGGAGGGTCAACGCGCCGTTTCATTAATATACATTTGTTCCAGACGTGGAGTTTTGCACAAAAGGCCTCTCTGAGGGGAGAAAAAAGTGTTGGGGAACAAGGCTTTCCTGCCGTTTCAGTTCTTAAACCTCTCTGAACGTGTGTGAAGTATTGTGCTAAAGGCCCAATCTGGGCTTCTTCCCTATTAAATGCCAAAGTGATCATTTGCATATTTTGTAGCCTGACAAAAGGAAATGAGTTTGCTGGGGAAGCATGGATGCTTTGGGAGACGTTAGGCATTAAACTCCCAGTGGTCAATCGCCCGTTACTGGCTTGTGTGTGTGTAAAAGGAGTATCATGCCTCCTGCTTAAAGGCTTCTATTTTTGTGAGAGAGGAAGAGCTGAGGGATATCCTGTGCATTAAAGGCTCCCCCTACTTATTAACCCAGCATTTAGCAGCAGGATGCAGGCTGAAGCTCAGTCAAAAGAAACGACTCAACCTCCGAAGAGCAATTAAAATCTTGCACTGGAATAAATCATGCGCCGCGATAATCCTGTTAATAAAACGCAGCTTGTCCTGACACTTCGCTCATGCAGCAAACTAGAATTTAATGTGAGCGGAGGTGGCATTAGGCAAGGTAGAGGGGAGGAAAAGCCTTTCCCTCTCTGCCACTGGACGTGAAAATGTGGTTACCTTTCACCTGCCTCTCTGGCTGCACACAGCGCCGATCCTCTTGGACTGCTAATACTTCTCCAGTGAGCCCGCTAATGATTTCTTTCCCTGGAGTGAGCAGGCATCATTGAATTACTGAAAGCACTCGCAGCAGCAGCAGCAGCAGCAGCAACAGCAGCAGCAGCAGCAGCACAGCAGCTCCAATGCAGAAGCCACCAGGGCTCCACGCTTAATCAAATCAAGGGGTGGGGAGCTCGCCAACCCACTTACTATTTTTAACCCCTTTCTCTAAGTTAGTCATGTGCATACGCTAAAAGGGAAGGTTTTATTTAGATGCCTTCTGTAGCAGCGTCTCTTCAGTTTTAAGTCCTCGTGTAAAAGCCTTATCAGCAATCAGTGTTGCTAATACACGCGTTATGTGGTTGTTCTTGCCATGCTCTCCTGCTCCTGTGTGTTCCTAATGCAGGGCTTTTGTGAGCTCCTGTGGGTTGTTTGAATGTCTCCCCACGCTCACGGGGTGTCCCTCCTTGGTTCAGTCTATGTGAGACAAAGATTTGGGGACTGGTGTGTACTTGGCCGGCTGAGTCATTTCTTGTGGAAATGAAATGCTGTGGAGAAACTTTTATTTGTCGATAGTCTGGAATGATTCTTAATTTTCTGGATGTGCGCTGGGGAAAAGATCCATCTCCTCTGACCTATAAATGCCCTCAATTTGCTCCTTTATTGCCGGGTATCTCCCTTAGCGGTTAACGTAGGCAGCTCACTCCCCGCACCAATCCTGCATTCATTATTAATTACCCGGAGGGAGGCTGGCTGCTCCGCCGTGATGTTTGCACTTCCTCCTAGACAAATCTGCTCAACTTTTTTTTTTTACTTTTTTTCTTCTTCTTTTCTTTTTCTTAATAGAATATAAAACCTCGAAGAAAAGCGTCGATTTTTAAGAAGACGTCATGCTTTCTGCAACTCCCCTGTATGGCAACGTTCATAGCTGGATGAGCAATGAAAGGGTCCGCATGTGTGGAATTAATGAAGACAGGTAAATATTTAAGCTTCTGGCGAGTTAAAGCACACTGTAATTCTGCAGAGCGAGGTCTCGGAGTTTGCTCGCTTCCCTAATACTGGAGCAGAAAGCTGCCACCTTGAATCGAGATCAGCCCAGCTTGGAGGGAGGGCAGAGGGAGAGAGTCAAGACGTGCCTGAGAGCAGTAGAGCAGATGCTGATTTACTATGGAACAGGCAACCTGGGTCAGTGAAGGGGGGATGCACCCAAAGCAGCCTTTGAATGTGCTTTTACAATTAATTTATTGTTTTGCATTTGTGAAGGGGGATTAAACCAAATAGTGCTCGTTTTCTTGTGGTGATTCTCTGCAGCAGAGGGGCTCGTGCCTGCAATTTGGTGTTCCCTGCCTTTGGACCAACAGCTTGTCATGTGGAATAGGATCAGTAGTGTCTGTCTCCCACAAGTGAATTTCTCCTCCTCCCCACCTTTTTTCCTGCTGAATATAATTCAATTGATGATCAAAATACAGTGTTTGATGGAATGACACAAGCACTGGCAGGTGTCCCCTTCCCTTAAATCCCAGCTCTTTAAAAAGCAAAATGATGCTGGACAGAAGCTGCAGATGTGCCTCCAGTTCTCTGTGCCAGTTTTGTGTGGTTTTAGTGCTTTTCTCTCTTCTCATTCTCTGTTCTCACTGTTGTGTGAAAAGCCTCCAAAAAGCTGGTGGAAGTTTTTGGTCTTTGCAGGGAATACTATTTGCAAACATAAGCTAAAGGAAAACATTTTGCCAAGCATCTCACTTTGCTTTCTCACCCTCCCTCCCCACTTTCCTCCCAGTTGTTCAGGGATAATAACTCTATGTGCTGCTTGCAGGGAAGGTGAATCTTTTAAAAACAAATGGATTAAAATCGCATTTCTGCTTTATGGTGATGATATGCCTTTAAGCACTTCGATTGAAAGGAGTTCTTTTGGGTAATGCTGAAACTTTCCTTCTGCTGCATGTCAGTGATTTTTATCCCTGGGATTTGAAATTTGGCACTAAGGTATATTCTTTATTGGTGATTTCTGTGATAACAAGTCCCAGAGCTGCAACACTGGTATGGCACAGATGTGCAGCTCCCTCTTAAGCATGGAAGAGCTGATGTTCATATGATATTAGCGTGTGTGTTTTAATTTTATCCTCAGCAGTGTTTATGGATGGTATATGGGCAGAGTATGCTTAAAATGGGATATTCTCCCCCTGGAAAAAGGAAAGGGCAAGGAGCAAAAGAGAAGACCTTGACAAAAACTGCTTGCTTTGGAAGAGGCTGCTCTGAGATGTACTTGGTGTGTTCTTGTTGTCAAAGTCCTTTATGCTTATTTTCAAATGGTCGTTGCTTTTCAAAGTAGTCAGCATGTATGGGTAGAGAGAAGGATAAATATGTTACCTCATGGGACTTCTCTAGTGGAATCAAAATATGGAGGTGATATGATATTGCACTGATCTGAGATGCACAGGATGTTTTCAAATAGTAAGTTTCTGTTTTTCAATAGGAAAATTCCCGTTAATGATGCTGATGCACCGAAAAGCAGACTGGAGTTGAGGGAGGAAAATCACCTGAACCACAGTGTGGTAAGAAGTCACAAGCTTCATGCTGCAGATGAATTTGTGCCTGTCCTTCCCACCATGACTGACTCCTGCCCCTAGCTGTTATTACGTGGTCCATTTGGAGAAATGATTAAAACACTTTCCTGTTGCAGCTCTAGTGGGCTTGGGCACATTCAGGTTGTTTCTGTGAAACAGTGAAGTTGGGGCTTTGTTTATTTATCTTGTTAATCTCTTGATGCTTTGTGATACGTGTTGTTGTGTGACTTCAGATTCTTAGTTTTACTGTTATGAATACCAGCATTTGTGACAAAAATAGTTCATGTAAGCATTAAGAACATCAGCGTTCCAGCAAAGTTGGTGGGGTTTTCCTTTCTTTGAGTCTACATGGGGAGCAGCAGGTGGGAAGGAAATTTGATGGCAGACATTTCTTCATGCTGCATCCTCAGATGGCTTGCCCCGTGAATCATGTGGTGTGGTGAGTCCCAGAGCAGAGAGAGGTGGAGGGAGAGGTCCTGGAGGAGGATGAGAGGCACTCAATCCTTCTCTTTCTGGTCTCCATGCCACAACCCACGTCCTCTTGCTCTGGGAGGCCTGGGACTGAAGAGCCAGTTGCACAGGAGCAGTGCCTCTGAGCGTTGTCTCTGGGCCCACTCTTGGCTGCTTGAGTCCTCACACCTTCGTTCCTGCCTGTTTGAATTTGGGATTTGGAGAGATTGGTGTTGATGTTTGTGGTGTTATGCATATTACCCTGTAGGTTCCTGTTCTCCCATTTTCCAGTGTAATCAGCCTCTGTACGTTTTCACAACAAACAGCATGTTTGCATTGTTGCTGTTTCTCGTCCAAAATGCTGATCTATCTGTAGCTTGAATGGTAATAGTGTCAGTGAGATGTGAAAGTAACGTGCTTCTTGTTCTGTAAAGGTGGATGCAACTACAGCACATCGCATCGACAGCCTCGCAGCTCTGAGTATGGACAGGTCTGGGCTCATGCGAGAAGGACTCAGAGTGCCCAGTAGCATTGTCTATTCCAGCTTGTGTGGACTTGGCTCGGAAAAATCGCGGGATGCTGCGGGTTCCATAGCCAGCCTGGGATTTACTCCTGAAAGAAATCCAGAGATACAGTTTAAGTCTAATCCTCCTGAAGCGGTGGAAAGCGCAGCTGTCTCTGGAAAAGCCCCGAACGGCTTCAGCGCTATATACAAAACACCACCTGGAATACAAAAAACCTCTGTCCCGACAGGGGAGACACTGGGTTTGGACCGAGCTGCGGGTGACAGGCAGAGTCCCCTCGGTGTCAATGGTGCTAGTTACCTAAGGCTCCCCTGGGTAAACCCCTACATGGAGGGTGCAACGCCCACCATATACCCTTTCCTTGACTCACCAAATAAGTATTCGTTGAACATGTACAAGGCATTGCTACCTCAGCAGTCCACCTACAGCTTACCACAGCACCTGGCTTACTCGCCCGTGTGTACGAACGGTGAACGTTTTTTATACTTGCCTCCCTCCCACTACGTTGCCCCTCACATCCCTTCGTCGCTGGCGTCGCCCATGAGGCTCTCGACTGCTTCAGCTTCTCCAGCGATCCCACCTTTGGTGCACTGTCCGGATAAGAGCTTGTCGTGGAAGATGGGTGTGAGCCCGGGCACGCCTGTGGACACGCACGCCTACCCCCACATCCAGAGCAGCAAGCAGCCCCGGGTCCCCGCCGCCAAGCCGGCCCCTGCCAACTTGCCAGGAGATCCTGCACTCCTGCTGCCGCACTCGCCCCGGCCATCTCCCCGCCTCCCCCTGCCCGCCCAGGTCGGGGATGCCTATGCTGATTTCCACAAACATTTCCCCAGGATCACCACCTCTCCCTCCTCTGCTGTTACGCTCCCAAAGCCCTACGTGAACATCGGCAGTGAATTTCCACCTGCTCGCCTCTCCAATGGGAAGCTTCCCAAAGGCAGTGATGCTGGGGAGGCACCCCTTCCATCTGCCCCCCATGCACGGAAAGCTGGCCACGACCGGAAGGATAGCAGGTCTCCCCCACTCCTGGAAAAGCAGACCCCGACCAAAGACGTCACTGACAAACCGCTGGACTTGTCGGCAAAAGTGGTTGATGCAGAAACTGCTGGCAAGTCTGACCACAGTAAGAAAATTATGCCAACAGTGCTGGTGCATGGAAGGGCAGGAGGGGGGACACACTTGCCAGGCGGTGACATCGTTCAGAAAGAAACCATTTCTCCTGGGAACAGCTGCCCCATCTACAGGCCTGAAATTATCAGCACGGCGCCATCCTCCTGGATCGTTCCTGGTCCCAGCCCCAATGAGGAGGCTGGGAAGAATGTCCAACTGAAAAACAAGGCACTGGACTGGGTTATGCCACAGCCACGGAGCTCCTCCTGCCCCAGGATGGGTGGCACGGAAGCCGTGGTTGGCAGTGTTTCTGGGACGGTGTCGGCAGGGGGGCGGCCAGCGTCAGCGTCACCGGCTCCCAATGCCAACGTGGACTGCGCCAAGACGGCGCGGAGCTCTGCAGAGAGCACGGCCTCGGTTATCCAGCACGTCGGGCAGCCCGTCGCCACCCCTGCCGCCAAACACAGCAGTAAGGTGGCCAAGTCCTGTGCTCAGGAAGCCAACTTCAAGGCGACCGAGACTGCCCTGGCCTCCAGCCCCATCTTCCTGCCGCCCAACGAGGCGTTTCGCTCCCCTCCTCTGCCCTACCCCAGGAGCTACCTCCCATATCCAGTGCCAGAGGGGATTGCCATCAGCCCTCTCACCCTCCACGGGAAGGGACACGTCTACCCTCACCCTGTCTTGCTGCCCAACGGCAGCCTCTACCCCACCCACCTGGCTCCCAAACCCGGCCTCCCTTACAGCCTGCCAGCCGGGAGGGGGGAGTTCATGACCTACCAGGATGCTCTGGGAGTGGGGATGGTGCACCCCATGCTGTTGCAGCATTCAGCTCTGGAAATCAATAAGGAGGAGAAGACAGAACGGAGGTCACGGTCTCACGAGAGGGTCCGCTACGAGGACCCGGCTCTGCGGGGCCGATTGCCAGAGCTCCTGGAGAGCGGTGGGAAGATGCATTTTGAAATGCCCGGTGACAAGAGCGTGAAATTGCACCAGAACTCTGGCCATAGTAAAAACTCTGCAAAAAGCGACAAACACCTTTTCCCGGATCTTCTGCGAGACGAGCAGGAAGCTAAGAGCGAAGCAAACGTAACGAAAGCCAGCTTTGCTACAGAAAGCAGTAATCAGACTAATGACCCTACAAAGCACAAGGTAGAGCAGGCGTCTCAGCACAGAGATTTTATTGTAATGAGAGAGGAGTTTGGAAGAAATAATGATGTTCACGAAACCTATAATTTCAAGCAAGCCCAGAGTTCATCAGTGTTCGGCTTAAGGAAAGAAGATTTACCTGTGAGCCAGCCTAAAGAGAGAGTGGCTGTCCAGCCTTCTCCTGTTTTCTTGGAAAGCGCGCACGAGAGCGATGCTCCAGCTCTGGCTTTTGGCAAGGTGCAGGAGGACGCGAAGCCATTCTGCATGGGGACCGCGCCGCCGAGCATCGATGCCAGCCAGACCTATACCAAAGACGGAGCCGACGATGCGGAGTCTGCCGACGGCAAAACGCTGAAACCCAAGCCGTCCAAACTGGCCAAGAGGATCGCAAACTCTGCCGGTTATGTAGGTGACCGATTCAAGTGTGTGACCACCGAGCTCTACGCCGACTCCAGCCAGCTCAGCCGGGAGCAGCGGGCGTTGCAGGTGAGCCCGCGCGGTCCAGCACCCGCCGCGCTTGCTGTCGGTATTTATTTCTCTGTTGCAAGTCACAGTTGAGTTTTTAAAGTTGAGAGAAGCGACGCAGGTGGGGAGACCAGAACGTTTTTTTTGTTGGGGCGTACTGGCCATAAGTGGTTTTAAATAGCAGAGTTTATTAATGAGAGTGAGGCAATGTAAAGAATATGTGTGGCTTATAGGTATGTATGGGCTAGCCAGCTTTAAAGGGCTGTTACTAAAATCTGATACAAATGTTAATGCACGTTAATGCAATGTTTGTGCAGTTTCGAGGGGAGTTGGACAGGCATGCATGTTACCTTGGCGCTGGCTGTAATGTCTGAGGTGGCCTGTGGTGCCAGCCAGCACAGCATACCCAGAAGTTTTGATTAGTATGCCAAACGTGCCATTGGATGGTGAGGAGTTGCAGTCATGCATTAGTGGGTCTCAGGCAATGTTGGTTCCAAGTGAGCGCCTAGGGAAGAGTAGGAGTGTATTGAGGTTGATGCTGAGGGATGATAGACAGATATTGTGTAGGAATATTCTTAGGGTGTTTTACTGTTAATGAAGGGATGAGTTAAGCCAAATTGTTTTGCATTGTTAAGAAAAGAATTGGTTTATGCTTATAAAAATGGATGAAATTATCTAAATGATCCATTGAGTGCCCATTTTAATTACATAGATGGAAGGATTACAAGAGGACAGTATTTTATGTCTACCTGCTGCTTACTGTGAGGTCAGTTCTTCAAATTTTTATTACTAGACTCTTACATAAACCTTTGAGTTAAATTTCATTTCCAATACACAAAGGGAAGTTTGTGGGCCATGGTTGTCTTTTATTCATTGTACGGTTTTGTGTTGTTGTTTTCTTTTTCCTTTTAAATTTTATTTTATTGTATTTCTTTTTGTTTTTGTCTCTTTTTACCTCCAAATGGAATGTTTTTGTTTTATATATAATATACATTTATATATAATCTTTTATATATATATACTTATATATGAAAGAATTGTGTGGCTATTTGCTTATAAGATTCTAGAACACTGTTTTACAAGTCAGGTGTGTTAAAATCCTACCCTTAGCAGTTTATCTGAAACCCTGGTTTTGAGTCAATTTTTCTTTGGAAATGCTTTCATATAAGGTAAGGTGTAAATGAAGTAGTTTTTATTGCAAGACTTTTTTTTTTATATCAATTCTCTTTCTAGCGAGCAATGATGCGCTTCTCAGAGTTGGAGATGAAAGAGAGAGAAGGCCAAACAGCTACCAAAGACTCAGAGGTCTGCAGATTCAGCCAGGCAGATTGGGAAAACTTGAAAGGAAACAGTGAAAAGAAGCCAAAGTCTGTTGCTCTGGAAGATGCCATTGCTGACCAAAATGACAATGACAGATGTAAGCGAATTTAGATGGCTTTCTGAAGCGTGTATGTGTCTCTTTGCCATGGCAGCTTGCAGCAAAGCAAGCAAATCCTCGTGTTCTCGCTATGTTGCTTGTGAAAGTCACTGACCTCATCCTCTGCAGGTGCTGAGTTGCCACGGCTGGTACCCTCTGTGCTTGTTTTGGGGCTTGCAAGTTTCTGGTTGCCATTGCACCTGCTTTTCAGGAGATAGCTAACTGTCTGTCATTGCCTTAGAGAGATCCTCCTTTTAACTGATGGGATACTACACCAGCCAGTGAAAGCAAAGGTCCAAGGCTATGTTTTAAATACAGAAAGGATATGGGGGAAGACAGGAAAGCAAGAAGGAGTTCAGCTTCCTGAAGTTGCAGTAGCACTGAGATATGCCAATATTGCAGTCTTCAAAGCAAGGATGGAGGACAGAAGAGTGAAGGGAAGTGGGAAAGGATGTGATCTGCCAGGCTTGTCCATAAAAGCTGGCAGTAACAGCTCCAGATGATAAGAAGTTACTTTTCCTGGTGACTTCTGCTGCAGTGGCTGGGAGGTTTGTGAGGCACAGGTTCTTGCAGGCAGAGTCTGAATCTCCCTGTGGGGCCGTCTGTCCCCTCTAGGCTGTTACAGGGTGTCAGAGGACTATGGAAAATGCAATGTCCTGAAAGTAAGATAAAAATTAAAAAATGGTATTAGGGGATTTTTTACTGTAGGTAAGAAAGATCACTTCTTTTTTGTTTGCACTCTGGGTAAGCATGTGGCTTCTGTCAGTTTCCACCTTTTCTTTGTTTTTTTGTTTTACCTGGGTATTTAAAGAATGGATCAGTTCCTTCTGTTGCTACTTTGTTTTGAGCAACTCAGAAAAAAAGATTGGTGCTGAAAGCCTTGCAAAACAAGGGGAATTGTATTGCAGACTGCACTGTGTGTGTGTGTGCGTGGCTGTGTAACTCAGTGGTTGTGTGCTCTTTGGTAGGTGGAGATTCATGAGTAGGGCTAGTAGAAAATTTCATTCAGGCAATTTAATAACTTTGAATTATTGTTCTGGTCTTTGGTTAATGCTTTTGGCAGAGAGCATGCTGGTCAATCGTACTTGCTTGGTTACTCACCTAAATTCAAGTTACCCGGGCATTGCTATCACTGAAACGACAGCCTCCACAAAAATTGGCGTGGCAAAATACCACGGGAAAGTTTTAATTGTGGAAGTAGAGAGGGTAGCAGGGTGGGGAGAGGCAGGCTGAGCCTTTTCCTTCCCCAGGCTGTATCGAGGTAGCTGTGGGGAGGAAGGCACAGCTGCCTCTGCAGTCCCTGTGCTAAAGCTGAGAGCTGGGCAGGCTGCTGCCCTGGCTGTCCCCTTTGCAGCCTTCCTTGCTCCTCAGGGATGCTCTGGTGATGCCCTCTGTTAAATCCCACCCTGGGTGTGCAGGAAAGCTAGAAGAGCAGCAGCAGCAGTCCTGCTGGCTGGTTCTGGCTGCAGAGAGGGTTCAGCACAGGGGGGATGATGGGCTGTGGGGTTGAGAGGGGAGTGCAGGGGATGAACAGGGGGAGGGAAGGCAGGCTTGCTCGGGGACATGGGGCTGCTTGTGGGGGGCTGTGGAGAGGATGTGTGTTAGAGCATAATCTGTGTGCTGAAACCCCTCCCCCCATCCTTGCAAAAGGCTGATGATATGGTTTGTCTGTAAATTCACCATTTAGTGAGATCTCTGGCACTTGAATCTGCTGGCTAAAATTTGTTTGAGACTGTTAAATAACTGTTGGGAGCAGGGAAAGTATGTTCAGTGTTATGTTAGTTCATTCCTCTCCTCTGCTAATTAGCTCTGACTTAACAGGCTATTTCAGACTTTGGCCAAATGTCTAAACTCCTAAAAGCACGGATCTGTTCTGCTGAGGGAGCTCCTTCTTTTTGTACACCCGCCTGGGCAGCAGCAAATACTTCCCAGTACAGATTCAGGTCTCAGTAAAAGTTTTTTATCGTGGTGGTTCACCTCCTGCCCCTCGGGATAGCAGCTGATAAATCAGGAAGCTGAGTTTCACACCTCTTGAATGCCTCTACTGTGGTGGCTTGGGCTCTGTGTTGGGGCTTGAGCCACCAGCAGCCTTACTGCATCTCTCACTGAGCGACTGGCAAAGGGGAGATGAGCTCTGCCTTCCCTTCCCCTTCGCTGGGAGCCAGGGCTGCTGATCCTTTGCCTTCCCTTTGCCTCCAATTTCTGACCACGCTGTTGGTGTGTTTGGCTTTAAAGCTCCTGAATGGGAATGAGCTGATGGTTTGCAGCCTCCCGTGTTTCCTTTCTGCCTCCTGTGAGCGATCTTGCTGCTTGAAAAGTTGTTTCCCTATGTTTGGTGTTTGTCTGGCGCTAGCTTGAAAGTGAAACAGCCGTGCCTTTACCTGTGTGAGGAGGGAGTTTAGGAGTGAAACCGACGGGCTGTTCTGCCCTCACTGCCAGCACTTCACCTGCCTGATGAAGAAGGAAACTGCATCCAGAACTGTGATTGTGGCACGGAGCCAGCTCCCAGCGCTCCCCTGCTGCCGCCGCTGCCGCGCTTGGCACCGAGCTGCAGAGCCGATCGGCCCTGGCAGCTGCCTGCCCCCTTGGCTCCTCTAAACCTGCCCGTGCAACAAAAGCCTAAATAACACAGGCAGGTGATGCTTACAGAGGCATTTCATGGGATGGAAACTGCTTTTTTTTTAGCTTGTCCTAGGACTTGCTGTTTTTCCTAGCTGCATTGCACATGTATAGACTTTTTGGGAAGCACACGAAGGCACAATATCCGGTTCCTTAAACTTTTCCTCTGGCTTGGCAGTGTGTGATTTTCTGTACTGGGAGTCTCCTTAAGTTTGAGCACTGAGCCTCCTGGAGAAGGGTAAAAGAGATGGGCTTTTGTTTTATTTAGCTTTTTGTTTTGCCTTTTTTTTAAGGCCCAATTTAAGGCAGGTAGCCGTGTTAGCTAATTAATGAGCAATTAAAGCTGATCAGTAAATTAGAAGTGCTTCAGTTCTCTCCCATCTCGTCTGGGTTTTGCTGGGCATCTCAGACCGGGCATCTGAGAGCAGCCGCAAAGCTGCTTTGTTGCCAAGGTGACTTGTAAATGTTGCTGAGGCAATGCTGCTCCAGTGCATTTTCATAGCACAAACATGATAAATTATGGGATGCATATGTCATGAGTCATAGGATTGTTCAGAGATCAAGTGATTTAAGCTATTGGCACGGACACACGCATCAATACGGGCATGTGATGATCGCATGTCGGTTCATAACAAAGCTCTTCCAGAGGTTCTGAAAATCATATCCGAGTGTGAAAGAGTGAATGAATTCTACAGACTCTGAATTTCTTGACTGGGGAGCATTACTTCACCTGTTTATTTAATTTTTTAGGATGGGAGACAGTGCCTGTTTAAGCCTTAGCTGGGCAAAATTACCCCAATATATTAGAAGCCTGATCTTAAGGCAGGCATGAGGTCATAAAGAAGAAGTTAAAGCAGTTGGTATGTGTGAAGGTAAATGGTGCAATGTGCCAAAACACATTGCACAATTGATCTTAGCATTGTAGTGAGGTATCAGTGTCCCTTTGCATGGTGATGCCCTGCTTTTCTTTTTTCTTGCTGGGCTGTGTGTACACTGGAACAAATGAAAGATGGAGGCAGTAAACATGTCCTTTGCCCTGGTCAGTTATTACCTTCCTGCCACAGGACATAAGTGGAAGAAAAAAAAAAAAAGTCCGTGCACTGAGAGTGGTGGTTGCTTGTTTGTGCAGT
Organism: Camarhynchus parvulus; assembly: GCF_901933205.1. NCBI lineage: Eukaryota > Metazoa > Chordata > Aves > Passeriformes > Thraupidae > Camarhynchus > Camarhynchus parvulus. Next base: position 8,228,080 of record NC_044571.1, read on the forward strand.
GTGGTAGGCTTGGGCAGAATGCAACAAATGCAGAAAGCTCCCATGCAGAGGTAATTGGAGCGAAAAGTGAGATCAACTGGGTTCCCTCTGCCCCATGGGATACTCAGAGTTGAATTCTGAGAATATCTTAGGGAATTTCTTACTGTTGTTGTGATCTCCCTGCTGAATACTGGGTTTTAGCATTTGGATAGTCATTACTGTTCTTGGATGAATAAAGGGTGTCTTGCGTATAAGTGAGCACAATGAGAGGTTGCTCCAGGGAAGAGGAAAGGCTGTTTTTAGCTGCCATGTTATTTGAACAAAAGAATCTGCAGCTTGAACACTAAGATGTGTTTCCTTGTTTGCATCGAATGGGAGGGTCTGGTCTTGTTGACAGCAGTTGACAGCAACAGGAAGATAGAAAAATGAAAGAAAGTTTTTTGGGTAGCCTGTCTGTGCGTGTCTGTAACTGCTCCTTGTGAGATTGTAACCCGTGCACTAAGAAGGTACTGCTTCCGACAAAAACCAGCTGTGAAGAAGCATCTTCTTAATTCTCCCTTGTTTCTAGATTGGTAGGACAGTGAGAAATGGTTTGAATTGTTGGTGCTGGTTGTCACAGCTGGTGTGACACTGGCAAATACTGGAGGCTTGAGGAAGGAACACATTTAAGAGTTTAATCTCCTTACTCATAGAGGTGTGTTGCTATGAGAACTCAGCATTTATCCTGTGTTTCTGGCTACCTCACCACTGTTTGAATAATGATGATACGAGAACTCCCAAGTATTTTGTTGTTGTTTTCTTCCTTAGGCAGAGAAAAGGATGTTGTAGATACATGGCACGGGAAGGGGGGTGGTGGGAACAAAAGCAGATAAATTCTCCTCATCCTTGTTGGGCACGCACGTTATGCTTATGTTGCCATGCTTCTTGTTGACATTTGTATCTTAATTTGGGGAGACACTGCGTCTGATCCCTGTTGCTTGCAAAACAGTTTGAGGACAGAACGGAATCCGGTGGTAAAATATTAATAGGACCTGCTCTCTGTGAGGCAGCCACAGCTGTGCCAGGGGGGAAAAGGAGAAACCTCTGGGCTTGCGACGTGTGGATGCAAGCTGCGAGGAGGGCCTGGCAGCCGTGGGTGTCCCCAGCAGAGAGTGAATGAGTGAATGAGTGACCTTTGTGCTTTGGCACTGAAATCCGGCTGAGGGAGCGCACAGGCAAGGGCACGTCCCGCGGCTCCCGGGCTGCTCCCGCCTCGGAGCAGGGTGATTACACAACTGGGATTAGTGTGCGGAGATGCCGCTTCCCTAATGGCCTTACTGCAGGAGTGGGATTGCACAGCCATGGGCTGCACAGCCACGGATCTCACAGCCACGACTGCACAGCCACGGATCTCACAGCCATGGATCGCACAGCCACGGATTGCACAGCCATGGACTGCACAGCCACGGACCGCACAGCCATGGACCGCACAGCCATGGACTGCACAGCCATGGACTGCACAGCCACGGATTGCACAGCCACGGATCGCACAGCCATGGATCACACAGCCATGGACTGCACAGCCATGGATTGCACAGCCATGGACCGTGCAGCCGTGGACTGCACAGCCATGGACTGCACAGCCATGGACCGCACAGCCACGGATCGCACAGCCACGGATCGCACAGCCACGGATCGCACAGCCATGGACCGCGCAGCCATGGACCGCGCAGCCATGGACCGCACAGCCATGGATCGCACAGCCATGGACCGCACAGCCACGGATCGCACAGCCATGGATCGCACAGCTGCGCGTGCAGCGGGTGGCCCTTGAGAGGGATTTCTGGAGCTCTGTCCCCTGAGGGTCCCTCTGGGATGTCACCGGGCAGCGGAGGCTAAGGTGTCACGGAGCTGCTGGCAGCCAGGGCTTTTTGGATGAGCTGCAGTAGGTGTGTGCTGTTCTTGCCAGCACGTGGAGTCTCAGAGGAAGGCTGACAGTGACAAGCTGTTAGCGAGGGCTCTCCCCTCTTTTATTTTTCAGCACAGTCTGAGCGAGCGGCGCTCGACATCCCCGTGCCAAGTCCTCTTGCAGATAGAGAAGGAATTAATCTGCAGCAGGTTGCTTTCGGTGGTGGCAGGCTGGAATTAGCTTGCTGTTTCCTGCAAGCCGTAAAGATTAAGACCATCACCCCCTGCCCCCCCCCTACAGCCTGCTACTTCCTTTGACCCTGCAAGAGCTTCTCTGGGAATTGGTCAGGATGTGCCTGCCTTTTCTCAGGCCAGACAGTGTTAGGAGCAGGAAAGCTATCCTGGTGTAGCCCATGGCTTGTAGCTGTTGGTGCTGCTGGAGATGAGAGGGCTCTAAGACAGCAGGGGTGTGGCTGAGAGTGCCCTTACCTGATCTCTTCAGGGAAACTGACCACAGAAGTATAATGTTTCCTTATGAGAGGAAGAAAATAGCAGATTGCATTAAAAATGTAAAATGAAATCCGATAGACACATTTATTTCTATTGTGATACTTAAAACGTGGCTGGGCCAGCTGCTTTTATGCTGTGTGAAACGGGACTGCTGGTGCTTTTGGTGTGGTTATGGGGCACAGCTGTGGGGCGGTGTCCTCGTGCCAGATGTGCGAGTGCAGGGTGCTGCCAGATTAATTCTGGTCTGGGGGGACTCTGCCATTCAGAGGCACGGCCACAGTAAGCTGAGATACCTGTTCTCTGGAATACCTCAGCGCTGTTGGCTGGAAGAAGTGTGACAAAGTGCATTTTAAAGTCTTGGAAGGAGCATGTGTTGGCCAGACGGCCTTGTGGAGCATCGCATGGCTGAGCAGCGGAACAGCCCGAGCCTCCCGCTCGCCTGCAGAAAATCAGCTTTTGTTTTGATTTTTCTTGGCCCATATCTTGTGCTGTTTTACAAGCAGCCCTGCAGGCAGCTTCCCAAGCAGTGTAAAAATTATGCTGGGGTGTCTTCTGGTGCTGACAAACATTTCCAGAGCCCTTGGTGCTACTTGGAGCTATTTCCAGATTGTGGTGAGGAGAAAACTCATCAGGGAAGTTTCCCCTCGCAACCCCCCCAGCCTTCCATTGCTGACAAAAGGTATTTCGAGGATGGTCATGAAACCAGGAGGGGTTGGCAGAGCTGTAGGAAGGTGCTGTCAAGATAAGGTGGGATTGAGTTGGGCTGCTTCCAGACACTGCCAGTGGTGGGTCTTGAAGGGCACAGAAGGGGTTGCAGGGGAGCAGTTTCAGCCCTGATAAGGGGAAAGAGAAGTTGAAGGCCAGGCTGGACAGGGCAACCTGTAAAAAACTGAGTAAAAGGAAGAGCGGATCCGCAGGAGAGAAGGGCAGCAGAGCTGTCAGGAGTCCAGGTAGGAAACCAGCAAATGTGTTTGCAGGAAGGGAAGTGGGAGAAGGAGGAAGGGCAGGAAGGAGGAAGAGGAAAAGGGACAGTGAGCCATGGGGAAGTAGGATGGAACATACAGTTTGCCAAACAGTGGCAGAGGTGTGGAGTGTTGGTCGGCCAGGAGGCTAAAACACGTGAGAACCCCAGCTTGTTTGTGAGAGTTGTAAATAGGAGCTGATTGTCTGTGTTGAAGTCCGTACTGCATCTCTGCCTAACCTTGCCTTTGCTAGTTTGGTTAAACCCAAGAAAATAACGTTACTCAAGATGGTGATTAAGTGTAATTTTAAATCAGGCATCCATTTAAAATTGCATAGGCTGTCTCTGACTTAGAGCAAACAGTATTGGAGGGAAGCTGAAGCTGGTGAGGGCAAGGCAGCATGGGTGTTTTTGTGGCTAATTTGTCTGACGAGTTTCTAGTAAGCTTTTCAGAGCTCACCCTCTTGCTATTGCTGGAAATACTCCTTGAAAAAAGTGAGGTCTGTTTTAAAAGGAGGTGACAGAGATCATGTGAGGTACAGTGACTGGTTGGTTACTTGAAGTGAAGAAGCCTTTTTATAACCTTGGATTCAAGTAGTACTTTTTTGCAAAATATCACAGCTATTCTTAGTGGTATTTCTGTGTCCGTGTGTGCGTGTTCTGTATCCCATTTATATCTCCAGAAAAAGGGGATGAATGCTTTTAAGTCAGACTCTGCAATTTGATGGGAGAAGTTAGTGAAAGATTAGGAATTAAGGGAGGACTAATACTTGGTTGTCATCAGAAGGTATTTTTGAACTGGACTGTTACTTGCCACAGTTTAGGGGGGTGAGGTTGCTTTCTCAAAAGGGTTTGTGCTTTCAGTATCCAAAGATGTTTCTTTATTTAAAAAAGCATATTGTGATGTTTCTATGGATACAAGTATAGTGAATATTGTGCTTCTTAAATTAATGTAAAAACAACACAAAGTAGTGTGCATTTGGGAGTTTTGTGCTTAACTGTTGAGAAAACTGCTGCCTTAGGCTGGGCAGAGGAGACTTGTTCCCAAGTACAATTTGCATGCCTCATGAGCCGTAATTCATGATGGAGATGACATTGAAGAGATCAGAGAGCAAAGCCTATTCTCATAGTGAATTGTGTTGTATTTATTAGGTCTTGTGGTGTTTGTTTGTTTTTTATTTTTAGGTAACTTTACTAGTACAGAAAACAACCGAGGTCACTTTCTTGAAACTCCAGAGGAAAAAGATCTCTCAAATGAGAAATGTTATTTAGAGAGACATTCTGTGTATGAAAAGGCAGAAGACCAGCCAGCAGAAGATTTTGGCCAACATTCATGTCCACGTCTGGACAGGAAACGTAAACACTCTGGTGAGAGAGTGCAAAATGATGGCAGCCAAAATGAAGGCTTTGTGGATGAACTGCAGGACGAAGTTATATCAAAAGCAAAAAAGAAGAAGAGCTCCAAAGGTAAGACAGCATTTTGCTTTGGTTTCTCTCAAGGAATGTCTTGTGAAAGGAACGTCCCTTTGGCTTAATGTGTTTCCATTTTTGAACTTGCTAGTTACTAATGTGAGCACTGTCATTTCACTTTAAATTATATATATGTATATATATGTATGTATATATATGTGTATATATATATGTATATATAAAAAGACTTGGTATGTAAGGATAAAGCACTAGTCATTGGCCACTGTAGCCACAGCAGTGCAAGTTCCTGTAGTGCATGTAACCCGTAATGAGCGAAGCTTTAAAATGCATAGTGTGGTGGTAAAGCTGAGACTATATGCCCCGAAAGTGAAATGTAGCTTTTGTTTTAAGTTGAGGGGGCTTTTTGATTAATTTTTAGTTATTTTTCCATTAGATGACTGGCCTGAGAGGGAAATGACAAACAATTCCTCTAACCACTTAGAAGAGCCCAATTGTAATGAGGTGACCAACCTGAAGGTGTGCATTGAATTAACAGGGCTCCATCCCAAAAAGCAGCGTCACCTGCAGCATCTTAGGGAACTATGGGAGCAGCAGGTGTCACCAGAGAGATCCCCGTCCGGCAAGTTGGGCCGGCAAAGCAGGAAAGATTTAGCTGAGGCTGTTCAGCCAGAGGCCACTGCAAAGGTCAAAGACTTCACAGAAGAAAGGCACACCAAGAAAAGGTCAGAGGCCAAAAGCAATAGAAGTTGGTCTGAAGAGTCCCTCAAAACAAGTGACAATGAACAAGGTATGCAGAGACTACTAGGGAAACCAGCTGGCTTTAGCATTTACAGTGACGCATGCTGCCACCGATGTGAAGGAATTGTCGAGAGTTTTTTTTTTTTTTTTTTTTTTTTTAAACTATATATATATTTCTGTAGATGTCCATTTTTATAAGGGCTGACACCTCCTCTTTAAGAATTGCACTGTAGCTGATATTTGTCAGACCAGAAAACGTGTTTGTGTATGTGTGTGTAACTCTGTGTTTGTGTGTGTGTGCGTGTGTGTTTTGGCTTTAAATATTTTCGTAGACGATGCGAAGATGAAGTTTATCTTTAGAGGAGAGCTGGGGAGGGCATAAAATGCTTTTGGGTGAGAGAGGGAGCAAATGGGCTGCTAGTTGGTGTAAGGGTGTTTAACCACGTAGGGTTTGAAGGGCTGTGAGCTTCTAAAGCAGTGTCAGCACATCTACAGCTGCTCTTGATCTCAGGAACCCAACTCCTCCAGCACCCTCAGCACTGCTGGCTTCCCCTGCCTTTCCCAGGCCATATGCTCAAGAGCAGAGCTCATCCTCCTCCTGCCAAGGATGCTTTGCTGGTTTGTCCTGAGCACATCCTGTAAACCCCTTGCACCCCACTTCCCGGCCCCTCGGCAGAGGTCTTCCAGCACCTCTCTCCTAAGGGGCTGCTTCCTCAAAGCATATCAGCTTTCCTTGGCTTGTTTTTGGCTTCTTCTTTGCCTCTGACTCCACTTCCTCCTTTCCCCATCCTCCCTCCCATTTCTGTCAGTTCCCTATCCTGGGGGAAAGGCTGTGAATACAATCTGCCAAATTTTCACTGGGATGGACAGGTCACTCTCCTGTCCTCACTGTCCTCAGCCCCTGGGCACATTTTCTGCTCTGGTGCCTTTCTCCTTCCCTGCAACATTTTGCTGCTGTAGCTTGGCTGGAGAACTGATGGGGAATGGAATCACACAGTGCACAGGGAAAATCCCCTTTTCTTTCTCTTTTCCTGCTCTTACCTCTCCAAGTGCTCTGCTTGTTTTTGAGGAAAGACTGTTTCTGGGAGCAGGAGCTGCGTGTATGGCATTTGGGCTCCTTGCTCCTTCACAAACCTGGGACCTTCACCACCTGGAACACATTCACATTCCAGCTGGCCTAACTATAGTTCAGCTGAGATCCCCTAGAAAGAGAGAAGCATGAGGAGAGTAGATTCTCTTGTCCCACGCCATGGAAAGGACAGAGTCCAGATGATCTTGTGCCAGTGAAGATTTTCCTTGGTAGTGTCTCTGACACAGTCACAGGCAAAAGTACCAGCTTCCCTTCGGTCCTAAAGCTCCTCATCTGTCCTTCTCCTTGGTAGGATTATCTGAGGACAGAAACCCCCAAACTTTGATGCTTACTGATGGGGAAGGATCCCTCCAAAAGGATTTGTGCAGTAGGAGAACAAAAATTAACAAACCAAGGACAAAAAGGAGCTTTGACTCTTACTTCCTTGCTCTGTGTGCTGCCTGGGTGAGCATGGTATTGGCTCAAACACCCCTGCCCCTCACCTTAGTACTTTCAGAGAGAGAGACCTTGTAGAGATTAAACCAGGGTCACAAACAAGAAGCTGTATTGTGTAAGGATGTTCTCACTTTCCCCTGGAATCCCTCCTGTGGCAGGGACAGCCTCATGGCCTTGGGAAAGAAAAAGAGGTGGCTCCCAGTTTATGCACCATTCCCAAAGGCATTCAGATTCAGTTGCCCTATGGCTATGAAAAACCTCTTAGGTTTGGAAGCTGCTATAAAACCATAAACTTGACTAAATAGTGCCTTCCTGTTCATTGTACAAAGACAGTGGATATCATTCAGATAATTTTGCTGGTGCTTCTCCAGCCCTGTTGAAGTGTAAACTTTTGAATCTCCTCATTCTTAGTTGACTGGGATGAGGATATTTTTCCCCATTGTGTGACAGAGCATCCTCTGCATGACAGTCTCACGGAGATGGAGACTTGCAGCTTGTCTGTGTTGCTCAGGACTAGTCCTCAAACTTCTCTTAAACAAGCAGAGACTGACAATATAAGAATGTACACTGTCACTTGCAGCCTTTTTTTTTAGTTTGGGGCTGGGAGCAGCTGTTCTCTGTGCTCAAGCACTGCCTGCAGTTGTGGCAGTCTCTGCTGCTGGGCAGCTGGTTGTATCCCAAGGAGCTGGCTGTAACAGACAAGAGGGTTGCCTCTGTGCCTCTGAAGGTTCAGTCTAACATCAGCAGGATGATTTGCCACTCCTGCCTGCAAATCTCTGGGATTGTGGAGGTTTCTAACTTCTGGGTCTGTTACTCCAGTTGTGTTTATGCAGAGCAGTGTGGGCAGCAGGTCAGGAGAGGTGATTCTTTCTCTGCTCTGCTCCTGTGAGACCCCACCTGCAGTGCTGTGTCCAGTTCTTGGGCCCCCAGCATGGGAAACATGGACCTGCTGGAGCAGGTCCAGAGGAGGCCACAGAGATAATCAGGGGGCTGGATCAGCTCTGGTGTCAAGATAGGCTGAGGGGGCTGGGCTTGTTCAGCCCAGAGAAGAGAAGGCTCTAGGGAAACCTTATAGCACCTTCCAATACCTAAAAGAGGGCTCCAAGAGAGCTGGAGAGGGACTTTTGACAAGGACATACAGTGATAGGACAAGTGGTAGCAGATTTAAGAGGGAGTAGACTTAGATTAGGTTATTAGGAAGAAATTCCTGTCTGTGAGTGGTGAGGCACTGGAGCAGGCTGCACCGAGAAATTGTGGCTGCCACATCCATGGAAGTGTTTAGGGCCAGGTTGGATGGGGCTGTGAGCCACCTGATCAAGTGGAATGTGTCAGCAGAAGGGTTGGAACTGGATGATCTTTAGGGGATGATCTCCCTTCCAACCCTGAACCATTCTACGATTCTGTGATCCTGTTGCAAAGTGTTGTTACCATGCTGGGTCTCTGGGGTGCAGCAGGTCCATGAACATGGGGATGTTGCTGCCTCAGGGCACCACACTGCTTGCCCAGCCCCATGACCAAGGCAGAAGCCACAGCCTCTGCTGGGGTCCCAGCTGAGCAATAACCCTGCACTGCTGGAGCATCTCCCGATGCTTCCCCAGGGAGCCGCAGCCGCTCACTCCGTGCGAGGAGAAAACCAAAGCAGCGCAGAAACAACAGCCCCGAGGAGAGGAGCCAAGAGGATCTCGCCCACCGGGAAGCATGTGCCAGCCCCTGGGAGCTGCCTGGGGCTGCAGGCAGTGTGGCAGCCAGGGGCTTGGCAGGCAGGAGGAGGCAGCTGCTGGGGGAGCTGAACAAGGAGCGTTCAGGTGACGCGGCAGCAGCTGCTGCTCCACGTGGACCTCGCAGCAGCCGCTCCTGCGGGAAGGGAGACAGGTCCTGCTCTGAGTCAGACTTGCCACAGCCCACATCAGTCAGAGGCCTGAGTTTTATGGGGTTTTTGGTTTGGGTTTTCTTTTTTTTTTTTCCATGGATATTTAGGTATATTCCTGCTCACTCTTGTTTTTCTTCTCTCTCTTCACGTGGTCAGGAAGATGGGTTGGGATTCCAGGATCAGTCACTTGCTGCTTTTCTGCCCCTGCTATCTTGCATTTCCCAGGCTCATGCTTGGCTTTTTCTGTGTAGTGCTGGCATCTTGCAATGTTGTTGATCCTGAAGCTCCTGGGTGCACAGCATAGCTGCTCTCCATCTCTCAGCTCCGGTGCACATTTAGCCTGGTGCCTGCTGTCACCACTGTGGAGGGTCAGAGTGAAGCACAGAGTTGATGTGGAGTTTGCAGGCAGGAGAACACATTTTTTGTGGTGATTAAACTTCTGCTTTCAATGCCTCGGCATGTCTGCATGGGAAAGCCTGCAGTTCTTTGAGATAAGCTTCCTGTGTTTGTTTTTTTTTCCTCCATCCTTTCAGTATTTCTGTCCTTCTCCAGACCTGTGAGTTTTTCATTCTATTGTAGTTTTTCTGCATGCAGCTGTTTGTTCCATTTGCACTCACCAGAGCTCCTCACTGTTGCTTTCCATCTTTTCCATCTTTTTTTTTGCTTTAGTAAGTGATTAAGTAGGCAATAATTGTACTTCTGTATTGGAATTGGGCTTTTCACACGCTACTCAATTAGGGTAGTTGGGAACATGAGAATTAAACACTCCTTACTTTGTGCTGTCTACAGAGTTGGAAAGACAGCCTTGCATCCATAGGCTCAGCCTACAACTAGGTGCCTTCCTTCAGTATTGCAAAGCCTGAAAAACTTACATGATTTTTGCTGAACAATCTGCACATCATGTGTCCCATAAATTCCCTGACATCTGCTTGGCAAGCCGTGGTATGCGTCTTTTTCTAGAAAGTGGCTCAAAAGAACTGAGGGATTTCTGTTTTCATCCTTAATCTAGAAAGCCTTCTGTGAGTTGCTTTCACAGATCTATTTAAAGGAAGACTAAAGTGTGAAACTGCCCACCAAGAGGATTCTAGATTTTATTTTCTTTTTTACCAACTGGTTCCAGACCGAATCTCTTTAGGTAAGGGTGTCTCCCCTCTGAGCACCTGCTTATTTGCTCCTGCCATCTCTTCTATTGTGAAAGTAGCATCACTTCAGAGACTTCTCAGAGCAAGGGAGCCTCTTTCAAGTTCTCAAAGTTTCTTCCACACCTTCCCTTGGTGGTGTGGTATTGTTTGACTGAAGTGTCCCTTCCTTTCTAGAAACCTTTAATTTTTCTGCAGAGCAGTTGGTTCTGAGGTCACCTCAATTCTCTTCCCAAGGGAAATTCAGACTATAAAAAGTCAACTTTCCTGTCCTTGTTTTGTCGTAAGCCTGCTTGCACTCCAAAAAAAAAACCCCAAAACTAACCATGCTTTTTGCATGTGGCCCAGATTGTGGGATCCAGCTTGTTGGAGCTAACCCCCAGAGAAAACCCAGCCCTGCCAGTATCCTGCCACAGGCAGCAGAGCACTGGCCTTACTGTCCCAGCATCCCAGAAAGACTCATTTGTGAATGCAGTTTTTGGGGGAAAAAACCATCTGATTGCTTTTCCTGCAAAATCCCTGTGCTTTCTGATGGAGAGCTTGCACAGAGCTTCTGTAGGGACAGCTCCTTGAGTAGTCTTCTCTGGGCTTGTTTTTGAAGTCAAAATGCTGCTGAGAAGGTGGTCCCTGTCTTGGGACTAAGCTCGACATTCCCACCTCTCCCAAAACATCTCTTCCATGATGCAAAACCAGCACACTGCCCCATTAAAATCTGATCCATGCTTCCCCCTTTTTTCCTGTCCCCTCTTCCCTCGCCATCCCCGTGTCTGCACTGAGACACGCCAGGCTGGGCCCAGGCTGCTGGAGGAGTTGGTTCCCCTTCAGATCAGGCAGTCCTAGGTAAGGAGGCGAGTTTTTCCCTGCAGCTGTTCCACTCTGCCCGTGGTGGCCGGGCTGTGGCACTGCCAAGCTGGCCTGGCACGCATCCCCACGGCCCTGGCGCTGCCCAGCACCTGCGTGGGGCATTTCATTGAGGGATTTTTATGATTGCCCGATAACTGTTAGAGCAGCGTCAACGGGCGAGATGCTATTTACAGTTTGGATGTGGAACGCTTAAAATATTAACGATTTGAAAATGTAATTGTAGATCTCTTAAGCAGTGGAGGAGCTTGTGTTAAGTGCTAGCAATGCGTTTTCCTTTTAACGCACCATGCGATGTGTAATGCCTTTCCCTTCCCATTTAGGCTTGCCCGTGTTCCCGGTGTCTCCGCACATGAAGAGCCTTTCATCCACCAATGCAAACAGCAAAAGGCAGGCTCAGCCAAGCTGTACTCCAGCCTCGAGGTTGGCTGCCAAACAGCAGAAAATTAAAGAAAGCCGGAAGACAGATGGGCTGTACACAGACGAAGAGGAGGATTTCCAACATGCATCTCTGATGCCGAAATACAGCGAGTGTGAGAAGCCATCAGGGAAACGTCAGTGTAAAACAAAACACTTGGCACTGCAGGAGAGGAGAAGGAGGTCATCTCTGACAGGGGATGACACCACAGATATCGAAAATGCTGAAGATAAGGTATCTTTATTTAGATTTAATTGTCCACCAGCCTCTGAGAAGGCAGAGCCAGCTTGCTTAAAACTAACGCACTGTCGTGCATGCAGGGTAGCGGGGATTGCGCTCGGATTTGTCTGTGGATGCTTTGCACATTTTGTGTTTGCTTTTCTTAACCTTAGTTGAAGGCACTGTTACAAGGGTGAAGCATTTCGTGTTTAAAAGCTGTAGCGGGTCTTCCTTTAAAAATTAAATACCAGTAGAAAAGTCTTAATTCCTCGCTGACAAAACACAGTCCCATCTCAGTACTGTGCAAACAAAGATAAAAAACCCCCTGCCATCACGGTTTTGACAGGTCACGGTAACGAGGAAAGTCAGGAAGCGACCGGAGCCGAGTTCAGACTGCGACTCCTCGCCGGCCAAACCGTTTGAGCAGAAGCTGTACGAGCGGCTGCCGCAGGCGCCCGCGCTGCTCCCGCAGCCCCCACAGCTGCCCCTGGCCAGCCCCGGCCCGGAGAGCACCCCCAGCCGGCCCATGCCGCCCGAGGCACGGCGCCTCATCGTCAACAAGAACGCGGGGGAGACGCTGCTGCAGCGCGCGGCACGCCTGGGCTATGAGGTAAGGCTCCCCCGGCGCCCCGTGGGATGGGCTTTTCTTTTGGATTCCAAAAGTTAGTGGATTTCGGTTGGGTTGCTGAAAGTTGTAGCCCCCGTTCCCCTGCTGCTTTCCCTTTCCTGGTGTGGGGGTTTGGAGGCAGGTTGCTGTGGGAATGGCTCCCCACCACTGCTGGGTCAGCTGGCAGGGATGCAGGGTGAGCAGCATCCCACGGGAATGAGCAAAGGGTAAAGTTTTATTGGTAACCCTCACTTCCCTTTAGATATAAACCATCTGCAAACAGAACGAATGTCTTTTTTTTTTTTCTTTTCTTTTTTCCTCCCAAGTAATCTTTATGGTGATCTTTAATGAGCTGTATGTTTTCTGCTTTTGTTGTTTGTGAAGAGCGTGTAGTTTAGGAGAAGGGTTTTATTTTTGTTCTTCTCTCCAAGGAGTATCTGGTATGTGACACAGGATGTAGCGCTTAGAGTGTCCTCTTGCATGATCAGACACATCATAGGAGCACTCTGCATGCTTTATACTCGGCGTCTGGAGCTGCTTGGTGTAGCTGGAACAATGTTGTCTAATGAAAGGGGCCCCCTGTTGCTACAAAAATCAGAAACCGATGAATCCCTTAGCTCGGCCGTTTTGAAGCACGCTTTTATTGGGGAAATGTGGGCATGTAGGTATGAGCATCGTTGCTGCTCGGTTTCAGATCTGGTGCAGAGGTGTTTCATTGCAGAGAGCAACTGCTGCCCTTGGCATGGCTGCAGGGTTTGCTGTGCTGCTGAGGGGGCTGCCTGGACCTTGGAGCTGGGCTTGAGGAAAGGCGGCATCAGCCCAGGTCCAGGTGGGGCCTGCCCAGCCTTGGGGATTTGCTGAAACCTTGGAATGCCCTTTGTGTAGCTGGAGAGAGCTTTGTGTGGAGCAGGGTCTTGTCCAGCTCTGGAAAGCAGGGTTTATTGGGAAGGTTTTGTTTACCTTAGACAAAGGCTTCTTCTAACCCAGGGCACTTCAGCTCTAGCTGGGAGAGGTGGCTGTTACAACACTGCTATGGAATTCTCCGTAATTTAAATGGTTTCATTTTCTGTGGGTCCAAAATCAAAATGTGCTGTAGCATGTGCTCCAAGCTATCAGTGTGTATTTTCTTCCTGCATGGGGTCTGTCAGGGTGAGCATGCTTGAGCGCTTGGCTTTCTGTGGCCAGCACCTCTGCTGAGCACAGCTCAATGGGAGCAGCTCCCAACTTAGTGATGGGCTGGCATCCTGCTCAAGCAGGGGCCCAGGGCTCTCCATTTGCTCTGATAGCAGGAGCTCTCTGCTATCAAATTGGCTGCTTGCAGAAAGCTGGGGATACCCAGGCTCACCAAGGTATCATTGTGAGTAACACTGTGTGCCACCATGCCTTCCCATTATCAGCTGGCGGGGGGTTTTCATTTTCTGGCTTAAATTCACCCAAAAGTTCAAGTGAACACAGTGTTTTTAATAGGCTTAAATATTCAGCTCATTTGATTTGATTATTCAGGTGGTGTTGGCCGTGCAGCAGTTGGTTGTGTTGCTGGTGGAATACAGGGCAGGGAAAGAGCTCAGTCCATGCACCCAGACTGCTGCCAGAATCTGATGTTGTCTGTGTTTTTTGAGGCTCAGTGGTGGGTGGCTGTGTCACCCTGTTGGAGCTATGTTTGGCCCATGGTGGGCTGTGATAGTTGGATCATCCATGGAAGCTCCATAGCTGAGGGGTTTTTCTTAATTGTGATGGCACTACTGCAATTAGTAGAAAATTGAATTGAATTTCCTCTGTCTGCACAAAGAATGAGAATGGTCAAGACATTCCTTTATGTAAAAAAAAAAAAGGAAGAAAAATCTGGATGAGTCAAGGTAACATGCTGGTCTGTGACCTGTGGCAAGTACACAGGTCACTTCTGCCATCCCCATTAGCAGGGCAGCAACCCCTGGTGGGCACATGGGGCTTCCCTGGCTGCTGTGATGGCAGCAGCCCTTTGCCAGCTCCGTGGCAGGGGAGGCAGATGAGTTTGCATCATCAGGACACAGCTTGCAGAGGGAGCTGAGTGCTGATTCAGGCCTGGGAGCTGGAAGCGGCTGGCACCGCAGGGCACCACGGAGCCCTGGCAGGAATGCTGTGCTGCCCTGAGACCGGATGAGCTCGTGCCTGCCCTTGGCAGCCTGCCTGCCTTTGCAGCAGGGATGCCCCGAGGCTGTGCAGAGATCCCACTCCAAAGCCTTCAGCACGCAGAGGTGCTGGCAGGCTGTGTGTATCACTGCTGGACCCGTGGGGAGCCCGATGCTGCGAGGCCTTGAGCTGTGTCCTGCTGTCAGTGCCAGTGCTGTGTCCTGCTGTCCTGGTGCAGATGTGCCCCAGGTCACTGCAGGAAGCAGGACACGAGTGCACATGATTTTGTGTGAAAAGCTGACCCGAGTGTGAAATGTCGAAGGAGAAGTGTGGCTCGTGTATGCTCAGATAAATTGCAGGGCTGCAGCCAGCAAGGCTGCTTAAAGACAGAGCAGCAAATGGTCTTCAGCCCTGGAAATCCCTGATAAAACTGGTGGGAAGCTTTGCCTTTCCCTTCCTAGGCTTCTGCGCCAGGCCATGCTTCAGCAGGATGTTACCAACTCATCCCAATGTATGGCCGCTCCAGAATCCCTTCTGTTTTCCCCATTTGAAACAAATGACTTGAGATAATGGTAGTCTTAAAACTGTAATTTACTTTTTGTGAAGAGGGAATTACAGGGAGCGCAGAGTCTTTTTGGGAAAAAAATGACAAAAGGCTTGTGTAATGAATTTGATGTGAGAGGAAACACTGGCTGTCTTTCTGCCTCGTTGCTTTTTGGTGTGTGTCTGCATTTGCTGGTTTTGGCTGGGGTAGGGTTAATTTTCTTCTCAGTATTTGGTATGGGGCAGTGTTTTGGATTTGTGCTGAGCACAGTGATGATAATATAGGGATGTTTTTGTTACTGCTGAGCAGGGTTTACACAGAGCCAAGGCCTTTTCTGCTTTTCCTGCTGCCACGCTGGTGAGGAGACTGGTGTGCATGGGAGGCTGGGAGGAGACACAGCCAGGACAGGTGACCCAAACTGAGCACAGGGATATTCCAGACCCTGGGACATCATGGATCAGAGTGTGAAGTTGGAGGAGGAGGTGGGGGGACATTTGGAGTGATGTTGTTCATCTCCCCAAGTCACTGATAAGTGGGGATAGGGCCCTGCTGTCCTGGAGATGGCTGAACACCTGCCCAACCACGGGAAGCAGTGAATGAATTCCTTGTTTTGCTTTGCTTGCATGCATGGCTTTTGCTTTCCCTATGAAACTGTCTTTATCCCAGTCCATGAGTTTTCCACCTTTGACCCTTGTGCTTCTCTGATTCTCACCCTGGTCCTGCTGCTGGGGGAGTGAGTGAGTGAGTGAGTGAGTGAGTGAGTGAGTGAGTGAGTGAGTGAGTGAGTGAGTGAGTGAGTGAGTGAGTGAGTGAGTGAGTGAGTGAGTGAGGGAGTGAGGGAGTGAGGGAGTGAGGGAGTAGGGAGTGAGTGAGGGAGTGAGGGAGTGAGGGAGTGAGTGAGTGAGTGAGTGAGTGAGTGAGTGAGTGAGTGAGGCTGCTGGCTGGGCTGAAACCACGACAGTGGGCTTGGGAAGTTCCCTGTCAGTTTGTTATTAAATCCTTCCTGGGAAGGCAGAGAAACTAGCAAAGTGTGTGGTGTGTGAGAGGGCATTTAAACAGAGGGGAAGGCAGGGCTTATGCAGTGTCACTGCCACAGGAGCAGGAGCTGCAGAGCCCCATCCTGCCCCTGCACAGCTCCTGCAGATCTCCTGCATCCTGCTCAGGAATGGACACCACTGCAGGGGTTTGGTGTGGTGCTGGGGGAAGTGTTAAGGCTCAGCATATAATGCCTGACCCAAGGGCTGTGTTTTGAGGCTGGGTGGGGGGCAATAGTGCTTCTTGGGGCCTGGGGGATGCTGAGCTCTTCCCCTGGAGAAGGAGTACATAAGAAGGGCAGCTCATTGCATACGAGGATGGGCCATGCATATATATATGCATACTTTGACGTGGCTGTTTGCAGTTTGGCTAAGAAACTGCAAGAAGCAGAGGTGGAGGTGTCTGGTTATGTTCTAGTTTGACTCTTTGGATTAACTGTGAGTGATTTTCAGAATGCTGATTTAAATAGAGCACCTGAAGAGACACTAAGTTGCCCTGTGGCACTCTCACAGACTTCCCCAAACCTTAGCAAGAAATGCTTGTGAAACCAAAAGTGTGTTTGTGGCACCACATGTTCCTGTATTTGGCATTAGTGGCCAATTTTTTTGTGAATTGAATAAATAATGTTAAAAAAAAGTTAATGAGGCATTTAATTAATTAACAGTGTAGAGTTTTATGGTCTTTACGGTTACATTTTGTGGTTAATGACATTCTTCTTATAGCCTCTGAACACAGAATTGCCTGACAAAATTAGCTTTTTTGTCCAGTAGTAGGTATTCCACCCTAGGACGAGTCCTTCATTTTTACAAAAATAGATGAAACATCTTTTATTTTGAGTTGCAAAGTCTATTTTAAATGGTAACTGCATGCTAAAAGTGGCACTGAATACAGCAGCTGCTTCTGCTACCTATATCCATCTGCTAATTTGCCTGGCAGGGTGGTCTGCTTTGAAGGAAAATTCATACCTCCAGAGTACAATTTTGCACAGCCCTTTCTTATGGGCTTGAGCATGTGCAGGGTAAAGAGGATCTGTTCTGAAGTGATTTTTGGCCCTTGGGCTGATTAGCAGGAGCGTTCAGAGCCCCTGTTTGGTGAGAGGTGGGACTGTGGGGGTCCTGTGGGTGCACTGGGGTGGGTGGGTGGGTGGGTGCATCCCCCGTGGCATTGGAGGGGATGCTCTGGAGCCTGGGACAGGCAGCTCATTAGCTCTCAGCTCTAGCCTGGCTGGAGGGCCTGCTAAAAGAGCAGCTTCATGCTGTATCCTGGATACCAGCTCTCGAGTCAGGTGTACCCAGAGCACAGATTATTGCGGGCTTTCTGGTTTATTTTGAAACGGGAGGAATAAATGCGCTGCGCCCGACGTCGTTTTATTCTCCTGCTTTGGCTAAACAAGCACTCGCCCCCTCCGTGCCGTTTCTGGCTTTGCATGGATGTCACTCAAATGTAAAATTAATGGTTTACCACTAATCTGGGAACGTGGGGGCTATTTTATGCATTGAACATCTCTTAGAAATGTGTTTTGTTTTGTTTTGCCTTCTTTTGCATCCGGCACGAGTCGAGGAAGACTCGCACCATCCCAAATTTTCGGTTGAGTGATGGAGCAGTCATTGTTCCAAGGCTGCAGGGCAGTGCAGAGCTGAGCCTGGCCCAGGCTCTGGAGCGTGTGGATTTGACTGCAAGATGAATTGTGTTAAATTCACACGGCTTCCTGCGGCGCCGGGCTCCTTATTGGAACCCGGCGCCTGCCTTTACTTCTGCATGCAGAAAACCGGGGTGGGTGAAAATGGGATTTCCCCAGTCTCGATAGAGCCAGGCTGGTTTTTGTTTGCTGATAGCAAACCATCCTTTGTGTGTCTTAAATGTGTTTTGTTTCGGGTCATGCACTTTTTCTTTTAAAATCAAACTGACGTTGGCTGTGCTGCTGTTGCACTTGCAGAATTTTCTGTTAAGAAAATGCAGATGTAAGAGTAACAACCTTCCCACTAGATTTACATGTAGAAGTTCTCAGAAGTGGAACACTATGAGTTTTGTCTGTGAAATTTTTGTGTTCTCCCTCTGTGACAGTTCCTGATGTTGGGGGTTACAGGGTCCTGCAAGGCATGGAGCTCTCAGTGTCACTTTGCCCAAATTAGTCTGCTCAGGGAAGTCTCTGCTGTGTCTCCTGAACAGACAGGACTGTCAACAGCTCCCCCTTTCATTTTCCTTTTGACTGACCCATCTCATAGAGGGTAACTTAGCAAATCATAGGGGTTTTGTCTTTACCCTCTTTTCCTTCAAGCAGAGAAATCCGCGCGCTTACCCAGCAAGAAATAACTCAGTGTTCGTCCGTTTTCCTTGCTGTTTGCAGGAAGTGGTTCTGTATTGTTTGGAAAGCAAGGCGTGTGACGTGAACCACCGTGACAACGCGGGTTACTGTGCCCTGCACGAGGCCTGTGCCCGGGGCTGGCTGAGCATCGTGCGGCACCTCCTCGAGTACGGCGCGGACGTCAACTGCAGCGCCCAGGATGGAACCAGGTGAGCAGCACCCCCTCGTCTCTCTGTGCCTCCCTTCCCTCTGAGCCTCTCCTTTATGCTCCCCTTGTGCTGCCTCCCCACCCAGGCAGGTCACACAGCCTTGCTGCTGGTCCTTGGGCAGGGCCGTGCGGGGCTCTGTGGCCTCCTGTGCTCTCTGGTTCATAAAGCGGCGGGGACACGCTTCTGTTGCGGCTCCAGTTCGGGGTAATTTCTTTTCGATTCTGGGAATTTTAATAAGTTGTGCTTTGGTTGGTTGTTGTTAGTCGGTGGAATTGCCAGCTGCAGGGCAGGAAGGAGTGATACTTGAGCTGCAGCCCTGCTCATGTGCCCTGCAGGTCCTTTGAGCTGTGCCAAAAGAGTGGAGTTAGCCTTGTTAGCAGGGTTACTTTGGAGAGCACTTCAGGCTTTTGTGGCCATCGGGTGTGCGAGTCCTGTATGTGCTGTATAAAAATGTTGTTTGCTGAACTGTTAAACTATCTGCTCATTTGATATTTTGGATTTACGGTTTCTTTTTTTTTTTTTCTTCTTTTTTTTAATCCCGAATTAGCCTTTTTTTAGTTTCCTTCACAGAATAGTAGGGGTGCTTAGTTCCTGTGCTGGCAGAATAGATAGTGAGCTTTTCTTTTTAGCTTTGTGGAGAAAAAAAATGCTGCTCTGGACCTTTTTTTAAGCTTCTTGTGTATCTCCTAAAGCACCTCTTTGACCACCTCTGCGAGGCTGACCTTGGGGTAACTTGTCCTGAGCGTATGCAGAGCTGTTATTCAGTCTGTGCATTTTGGGGACAGGTCTTTGTATTCTGCGAATCTCCTGCAGCTTGTTATCTTAAATGGTTTATCGCCTTCCCTATCACCATCCAAATAGCCAGGGAGGTAAAATTAGCGTAACTAAGAGCCTGCTTCTTTTGTTTTTAAGCTCTTTATTTATTAACTTGGGGAGGGAGGAGTCAGGAAAACAAAAAGAGGTCTGGTTAGGATGGTCCATTAAAAGTTCATGATGGTCCATTGTTCCCGGCCCATCACCAGCCCATCACAGCCCAAAGGAAAGCTTTTTGGAGAAACATTAAAACCCCGACTGGATTGTCAGATTCCTCCTCTGTCGCCCACGTCTTTGTAAAGAGTTCTGAGCTCTCCAGGCTGACAAACAGCCTCGCATTTTCTGCTGCCTTTAGCTTTAATATGTGACCTGTGCAACAGCGGTGAATTACCTCAAAAAGAACCCTAAATTATTTTTGTCTCACTCGCTGGAATAACCTATATAGAAAATTATCCCTGGGAAGCGTCTGAGCAGTCTTAATCACCCGCCAGTTCCGAGCCCACCTTTGATTTCTAGTCACAGATGGAGCTGATTTTCAAGAAAGAAACTTGGCCAGTGTACCCTGAAAAGTTGTTCTTGGGAAAATGGATTTTAGAAATGAACATAATGACGATCTGATCATAGATGGTAATGTCAGAACTCAGCGTGCTGTTGCCTCTCTTTTCTGAGGGCAAGACTTACTTTTCATTTGGAAAGCTGCCCAGTAGACAGCAAGAATCCAGAACACAGCTAATACACAGAGGAAAGATGGTCTGAGTTGGGCAGGACAGAGAGCAGAAGTTTGTGTAAGGAACTTTGGATTTGTGTAATGCACTGCCTTTTGGCAGGGTCAGACTTCTCTGTCTCTGTGGAGTAAGTTAGGACGTTCGTAAGACAAGTCCCATTTCTCTCTTGAAGGTTTTTCTCCTTTAACTTTTAGGAGGAAAGATGTGTCAGTCTTCCTCTGGTGTGTTGCTTTTAAAATTAAAATCCAGAACATGTTCAACCCTTAGAAATAACAACAAAACCCCCTCCAAAACAAACCCAAAAAGCGCACCATCTGAGACTTGTCCTTCTCCCCTGCTTTTTTAACGACTCTGAATTGGCTTTTTATTTTCCCCTCTGCCACCTCACTTATCCAGAGGTACTTTTGGTAGTGCTGTGGATGCTCTCAAGCCTGCAGCCGGTGGCAGTGGATGTGTGTGGTACTGTTCAGTCTGTTTTAATGCAAAGCAGCACGGAGGAGTGATGTAACTGCAATGGATGGATGCAGCTGCGTGTGCTGTGCGAGCACAGCTGTGCTGGGGAGGCAGCCTGGGGGGTCACCTGGAACCCTGGGCTCTGCTCCTTGCTGCCTCTACCATCGGCTTTTTGGAGGACATTCTGAAAAGTTGTGGCTGGTGAGGGTATGGCTTTGGTCTGTGCAGGGTGTCGGTGTGAACGTGAAGGAGGCAGGAAAGTTCTGCGAATGTGAAGGATGCAGGAAAGTTCTGCGAATGTGAAGGATGCAGGAAAGTTCTGTGAAGTCTGTGCCTCTCTCAAATGCTGCGGGTGCTCTGATCATGGTGCTGGCTCTGTGTGTGTGTTTTGGGATGAGGCAGGCGTCCAGCCTCTGCTTCCTGGTGGTATCAGACATCTCGGTGAAGCCAGAAACAAACAAAATGCCAGTCTGGTGTAGGGGCAGCGAGGAGATGATGTCTGGGAATGGTGCAGTCCTCCTCTTCATTCACCCCAGCTCGGCACAGGATGTCCCTCTCTGCCCTATTCACAGCACATCTGGCCGGGCTAAATGTGGTAGGTCTTGGATGTTTTTCCCCTTAAACTCTATGCTGATGGACCACATGCAGTGCCTGCAGACCCTGAATACACAAGCACTCTGCTGCTCAATTAGTGCCTAATCAAAGATTATTGTAGAATCCGGAGATCTTTAAGACCTGTCTCCGAGGTGCTGCAGTCACTAAGGGCTCTTAATCGTCTTACCTATAAATAATAATAGACCGTGCTTAAGAGGTGAGAGCTTCCCTTTCCCGACAGGACCCGGGTAAGTGCAGTAGCTCCGCTAGGGGTGTTGGGACTGACATTAGCAAGGCTGTTTGCCGCCTGTATTTGGCCTTATCTCGCCGTTCTCCTCCTCTTACCCCTCTGCAGCATGCCCTAGCTGAACCCTTGCCATTACGGCAACAAAGCCACGTGCCAAAAATACAGACATCCCCTGCCTGTTAGCGAGGGCTCCGCGTTGCTTCGGAGTTCTCTGGCGAGATCCTCTCTCTGCAGCCAGTTTCGCTGTATCCTTCCCGCTGGCAGCTGATGAGCTCAGCCTATTTTTATTTTTTTTCCCTGCGAGGACCATGCCAAGATGGCTCTCTTCCTGTGTCCTTTCAGCTGGTCTTGGCACAGCCATACCTTCCAGCAGCTAATTGCGTTCAAGGAGAGGCAGCCCAGCCTGCCCTCCTGCCACTCCTGCCCTGCCCCTTCCGTGGGGCAGCCTTGCCTTGCGTAACAGAGCGGCTGGGAATGCAAACAGAACGCCAAAATATGGCACCGCTCCCTCTCACTGCAGTGGGGAGAGCTCTGGTGGTGCCTGAGAGGCTGAGAGCAAACCCTGACTGGTCTAAATAGTTTATAATTTTGGTGGTGGAATGATAAACCCTCCAGTGAATTGTTTTCCTAACTCTAGTGGAAGTAAAAATAGTAGGAAGGATTCGGCGGTACACAAGAGAGGGTTTGAGATGTGTGTCTTTTGTAGGATATTGCAGCTCTCGAATGTCCTCAGCTCCTTCTGGGGCCTTTTGAAGGGTTTGTTTTAGAAACGAGCTGTGCTACGTTAACTGTACCATTAGGGATAGAGAGTGTTTATTTCCACGATGCTCAGGGTGGAAGAGATTGTATGGCAGAGCAGCCCAGGAGAGGACTCCCAGGGATCTTCTTTTATTTTCACATCTGAAAAAGTTGCCTATTCCAGTAGTTGCTTTTGCATCCTACAAAGAGGATGGTTAAACTCTGCCAAGACTGAAGAATACTCCCTCCTCTGCTGGCTCTGCTGGGAGAAGCAAACAAATAGCTGTGCCTTTGCATGGTCTCGCTCGTCAGCTTGCCAAGAAGCTGTTCTAGCCAGTGAAAGAGTCTGTCGGTGCTCTGTTTTGGCCTTTTCTCCCTTAACTTATCTATGGGGAATCTCCTTCCCCGCCCACCCCCCCTCCATCCCTGCCAGTGTTTTCTTTGCTTCCTTCTATTTATTGTTCTTCCTCCTTCCACGCTGCCTTACTACGCCTTTCCTTCCCCGTGCCTCTATAAATTCCCTCTCATGCCCAGGCAGCCTCCCTGTGTACTCTGGGATGACGAATCTGGTTCTGCCTGCCCCTCTGTCTGCAGCCCCACGTTGGGCTTGGTGACCTGCAAGGAGGCAGAAGGAGGCTCCATCACAGGGTTACAGCCCATGTGCTGCAGTTTTGCCTTCCTGGGGAATGCCCAGGCACCCTTTAATAAACTCGTCTGAGTGTCGTTAAATCAATTGGAACACTGGGCGGTGATTTAGATGCTGTTTTTAATAAGTTAAGGGATCATCTTGAATTCATTACTGCTTCAAAAGCCACTTAGGTAAGTCAGTTTAAAAGAAAACCCCAAACGCAAACAAGAAAACCCGCAAACCAATAATCCCACAACACTCCTCAACCCCGTCCCCAAAACCAGAAAATCGTAATTCTGAAATAAAATTTAAAATGAGTTCAGAATTAAAGACTCGAGCGAAGCGAGGGAGTGGGGGAGAAAGAGCGTTGCCAGCACTTGGCAGCAGCCTCTGATCTGCTCCTGGTGCCTGGTGCCAGACTTTCAGCCAGGGATGCTTCATGCCCAGGGGGGGACAGGAGGGTTTGCAGCAGGGCTGACCTTTCCTGCTGTAGATGCTCAGAGTGCCGTGACCCAGCAGCTCAGGCCTCAGATGCTCGCTGACAGCAAGAAACACTCGATACTTCTGCAGCCCCCGTGTCGGCACCTCTGTTATTTGTTGCCTCCTGCTTGGTGTCACCTGGGATGTGACACTGTGATGTAGCACTGACCAGATCCTGGATGTGATGCTTCCCTGTGGGGAAGCGCTGAGTCAGTAGGTGGAGGTGGGAGGGTGAGACTTGCAGGGGAATCCTGGGAATGTCGGCTCCTCCAACACTGTCTGTCTCAAAGGCAGCAGTGTCAGTGTTATTTTAGAGGCATTCCCTCGGAAACTGATAAAGGATATCCTGATGCTTTGCAGTGATCCTCATGGACCTCTCTGGTCTCAAAATGTGAAGGTGGCTTTCCAAAGAGCGGGGTGTTGGGCTTTGAAGGTATCCACGTTGTGCTCTCTGCTGCCAAGGCTCTGAGGATTGCCGCAAGCTGGGCTGAGGACTGTGCTCAGCAGCTCGAGGACCACCTGCTTCTTCTCTCTGTTGGTGGCATGGGGTGTATGGGAGGCAGGCAGCATGGGATAAGCCCTCTTTCCATAGGGAACAAACCACCAAGTCCCCAGGTGCACCTCCTCAAGTCAGTATATTGTGCGTGTGTCAAAACTGATACGACATGCAGCTTTCCAGCAAGATGGATGCAAGCAAGAACCCTTCATGTATAGCAGATGTTAGTCACCCTAAATCACTATGGAAAGTACTTGGAGTAAATACATCTGCAACATCTTTTTGAGACTTACCAGAGTCACCCTCCTCCCTCTCCCACCAGCAGTGCCGTTTGGTAGATGGGAAGACAGTGGTGTGCCATCCTCTTCTGACTGATCTGATCCCCCCTTCCTCTGTCCTGAGCTTTCGTGTGTGCCAGGTCATGCCAAAGCAGTGGTGACCTTGAGGGGACATTGCCCTGAGAGGCAGGAGTGGTGGGATGTGACCTCCTGGCAGGAGGGAGTTGAGCCCTGGTTGTCAGCCGAGTGCTGCTTGGCAGATCCGGAGAGGGAGCAGAGAGGTTCACTTGGCAGTGCTTCCAAGTGACTTCCCCTGGTAACATCACTGTGAAAGCTTTCCAGGAAGGCAGTGTGTGATCCTGGTGAAAGTCCTTCCTTGCCTTTTCATACAAGCTCCCTTGACAGCCTTGTTGGGGGCAGCAGTGTTGACAGTGCAAAGGAGGAATGTTGTGCTGAGTTGGGCTGCCATGATCGCTGCCCATGCATTGGGCTCTGCTTTTAGTTCCCTGCTCTTGCTGTCTAAGGAAAAGATGGGATTTTAGCACATCTTCATTAGTCTGAAGGGTAATATGTTCTACTTCCAGACAACTCCCCGTTATGTATAATCAATTTTAAAGGCAGAAGTTAATGCGATTTATAATTAGCGATAAGGAATTCTAAACCTGGAATTGCAGGCCTGTGTATTAATGAATAATCCTTCTGAAGGCTCACAAAATCTATGTCGAGCTTGTATGGATTGCTCACGCCGCATGAAATGCTTTAATTTCTGGGTGGACTACAACTTAAAATAACATGTTTTTCTATTCTCTGATTAGAAGGGTTGAATTGTGCTGCAGATGTATTTACAAGTACTGTTTAAAGAGGATGTTCTGCACGGAAGTTTAATTCCTAGCAAATTTTCATAACTTATTTCTGTGTACATAATTTAGGAGCTTCGGGTAACTGATTTCCCTGCTTGCCCAGAGGCAGGCTGAATGAGCCTTGCTCCACAACACGCTGTTATGTGGCAGAGATTTGGAACGCTAGAGTGACTTGCAGCAAAATGATGTTTGTGAGGCTTCACACAAACTCCTGCTTTCTGTTACAGCAGTGTAATTATTTTACTGTCCCTCGAAAATGTGTGCAGCAAGGAGTAGACGTAACAGAAATATGTGCCCTGAGCAGTCTGACTGAAGACAAGAGGGGAGGGGGATGATGTGCAAGTAAAACCGCCAGCAAGATGATTGGCAGCTGTATTAATAGTGTTACTTTCTATAAATAGCTTTGATCTACAGTCAGAAGTTTCTTGTCAAAAATATTTGCATAAAACTGTTGAGTCAAGATGTAACTCTGTGGTTTTTATTTTATTGCACACCAGACCAATCCACGACGCGGTGGAAAACGACCACTTGGAAATTGTCCGCCTGTTGCTGTCCTATGGTGCTGATCCAACACTTGCAACCTACTCTGGGAGGACCATCGTGAAAATGACCCACAGTGAGCTCATGGAGACCTTCCTCACAGGTCTGTGCCCACCCTGCTTGGGGCTTTCTGGTCCTTGGGGCTTGTTCTCTGTCCCCCAAATCCCTCCTGCCTGGCAGGGGTGGCTTCATGCCAAGGGGATGTGGGCTGGGCTGAGCTCCCTCCCTTGCCTGCAAAAACCCAGAGGTTGCAGGTGGGAAGCATAGCCATGCTTGGGGGCTCCTTCTGATTGAAACTCTTAATAAGTCATAGGGATTATTGCACTGTCAGATTTGATAGGTGGGTAGGAGGTCAGCGGGCTGTTTTGGTGCCTTCAGTTTTCTGCTTGAAATGAAAATAAGAAACTTGGCAATTCACATAGCTGTTTGTTATACTTGCGTTTTCCCATGGTCTTAGACTATTTTTGGTTTTGCCAGTTCTGCCTTGTTTTATACCTGAAATACTGTAAAAATACATTAAAGGCTTTAAACATATCCATGTTATAACATGGCTTTAGGGTTCTTTTTCCTCTTAGTTTTGGATGAAGACACTTGCATTCCCTAATAACTTACCTCTGGGCATGTTTGCAGTGCTCATAGTCCATGAGTTTAAGTACTCATCTGTTTACCTCTTTAATTGGTGCAGTACAGAAGGCACACAAGTGTTTCAGGACTCCAGTAAAGTCCAGTATCTTTGGCTTCCTAGCATCCTGACTCCCAGTATCTTTTCAGCAATTCAGCTTGTAAATCTCCCAGATTATATCTGTAGAAAAGAACTACATCTTCTGAACATACCTGTGTAGAAAAACCTTTTTCATCTGTTTATTTGGGGCCACAGTTTCACCCTCAAGTTGGTGTCCAGAATAATTGTGAAGGCCAATAAATGTGGCACACCCTATCTCCACAAAAATAAGATACTGCCCTCAGTATCTGAAGCTTAATGTTGGGTGTGTCCCTGTTAGACCTTAGGTGATTATTTGATGTGGTGGGTCATTATTTGATGTGGGGGCATGGTGTTTATATGCTGTTGTTTGCAGCATGTGTGCCAGGGGTATGGTGTGGGATTATTTGATGGAAGGTGCTGAGGCTCTGTGACGTGCAGTCTCCTGACTTGCCAGCTTTTTGTTCTCATCAGTATGTTTTTGTTGTTGTTTTTTCCTCTCCAGAGTATTTAACTGACCTGCAAGGTCGAAGTGTGGATGACCCTGGTTTGTACTGGGATTTCTATGGCAGCTCTGTGTGCGGTGAGCAAATGTTGCCCTTTATTTCTTTCTATGCAGAGACTTTAAAAACACGGGGCACGTGGGGGTGGGGGCTGTTTTGTTCTTGTGGTGGAGGAAGCTGGGAAGGAAGCAAACTGATTTTGTTTACAGATCACGTTATTGGGGGGAAAAAAGCAAGACCTGCAACAGTCTTTTCATTGCTGACTTAGCACCTTTATTCAATTTTATTTAGATCCAAAAGATGAATCTGGATTTGATGTCTTGGCAAATCCTCCTGGCCCAGGTGATGAAGATGAAGATGGCTTCAGTGATGTGTTTGAATTTGAATTTTTGGATGAGCCTCCCTTACCGTGTTACAACATCCAAGTGTGTCTCTCTCAGGGGTAAGAACAAATTCAGATTTTGGGGTAAAAACAGCTGGGATGATCTGCTTGGGCTGGTGGCAGTTTGTCTCGGTGGGGAAAAGTGTTTGTGTTTATGTAACATAAATGAGAGATCAATACTGTAACTGCTGGTGGTTTTTAGGAAATAACTAAGAGGAGGTGGAAGAGGAAAAGGCTGGTTTGTCAGGGCTGAGTTTTTACTGCCATATTCCGGAGCAGGACAAGTGATGTTTGAGCACAGAGTCCTTTCCTCATCCCAGACAGGCATCTTGTTTATAACTTCCCAAAATAGAAGTGCTTCTAGCACTTAAATTTGGGTATGATGTTTGTACAGTGTTAATTTTATTCCATGGGTTTTTCTGTTCTGGGGCTGAGTGGACATGCTTTTGTGCATGACAAAATGACACCATTACTGCTTTTCTAGACTTTGTAGCAAAACTGGTTTAGAGCTCTGAATTGGAACAAACAAATGAGTATCTTAGGGAAGATCCTGTGATACTTACTAATAAGCAAAGACCTGGAAAGTTGTATTATCTATTATATGCAAGATATAAATTAGATTTGTTAGTGGCTGTTGTTGGCCATTTGCACCAATTTTGATGACAGCTAGTTTTAAATATTGGTCATGCAGGGGTGTGGGTTTTAGTATGTTTTTGTTACATGGGTGATGGATCTAACTTAATTCCCTGAAGTGGACAAGTACAAAGATTGAATTTTAAAACCGTGTTGTTTATCTGACAAAAAACCAACTTACTGTTGACTTCTATGTAAGCCTCTCTGGAAGTCAGGGGTGCTGAATTTTGTGGTTGTAACTATAAGCCATCTCCTATTTGTGAAATGAAAGTTGAGTTCAGGCAGGCTAACCTTTCGGTGTCTGAGTTGGGGTGGCTGCTGGCACACATGGGCACTGAGGAGCCCAGGTTTTATAGGTCCCAGTGCCCCTGCATCCTAGATCTTCCCTTCCCAAAGCTGCAGGCAGCAGTACTCTGAATAAACAGATACACACCTGCTCATCTGTTATTTTCGACCCCTGGGCAACAACCTTGCTTTCAGAGGGATTGTTTGTGGGTGTGGGATCGGGGAGGGTTTGTCACACTGCGATGTGAGGAAGAGTCAGGAATCCTGAGACCTGATGTCAGTTATTGGAGCCTTTCTCCTGTGCTTCCACAGACCACGGAACTGGCTTCTGCTCTCGGACGTGGTGAAGAGGCTAAAGATGTCCTCGCGCATCTTCCGCTGCAACTTCCCCAACCTGGAGGTCGTCACCATCACAGAGGCAGAGTTTTACAAACAGACTTCCCTCAGCCAGTTGTTCTCTTGTGCTACGGACCTTGAAGCTTTTAACCCAGAGAGCAAAGAGCTCTTGGACTTGGTGGAGTTCACAAGTGAGCTCAAGACTCTGCTGGGCTCCGAGCTCCACTGGCTGCACCCGCACGAGGAGCCTCCCTTCGACATCCTCTGGTGAACCGTCAGGCCCTTTAATGTACAGTGCTCTATACAGCTACTTCTGTATGTATATGTGTTCAAATGAAATTGTTTCTGTAAAGAAAGGACACTATTAAATATGAAAATATCTTTCCTTTATATAAGAGATCTGAATTCCAGTTGGATGGATTTTGGAAGAATTTTTTTTTAACTTCAATCAGTTTTTACAAAAAATTGTTATATAATGTTTCTTTAAATGCACACAGGCTTTGGGATAAGTTTGTTATTACTCTGAACACATTTTTTTTTTAAAGAACACACCCACACACATTGACTTTGTTTCATGCAAAGCACTGATTACACAGAACATACTTTTTCTAGGTGATGTGATCAAAGTCGTGTGGCTTGTTTGGGAGATAGAATTTGGTAAGGCACTTGGTGATATTATTTTCGGTTTTTTGTTTACAGAATTACCTGCTTTGGCCAGGTAAGCACTATTGAATATAATTCAATAGTTTGTAATATAAATTAAACCATATCCATACGCATCAACTAATTGTAAGAACTTTTATATCCTAATTTAAAAGCTGTGAAATTTAGTTTTCACACATCAAACCGGATTGTTTATATATGTTTAAACATTTTATGCTCTTTATTTAAAGAAGACTTTGAACTATTTTTTCTGTACCTTGTAAAATATTGAAAAACTAACATATGTTGAAGTTGCTTGAAACTGTACATAAACTAAATTTTCTGAATTGTGTGTTTATGTTTGAGATCTGTGTTTTAACTTTGTAAGTAAATCTTCTGCCTTTGTATTTATATTTTACAAAAATTTTCTTAAAGGCAATAAAACTGTTGAGAAATGAAGAGGCTAAAGTGACTCCCATTAACTCTGTGCCTGGTTGTGACATGAGCTTCATCTCATTAATGTTCATTAACGGAAGGTGGAGTTTCCAAAGTGGGGCACGGCTGGTAGACGTGCAGGCAAGCAGCTGATGAAATCTGGGGTACACTATATTGGCTTTCTGAATTCCATGTTACAAGAAAACATCAAGTTTGTGCTTTTGGTGGGACAAGGGTTTAGAAATGGTGTTCACAATACTTTCTTCACCATCTTTTTAAGAACTGTGAATAGGTTCCATCATTTCCCCTCCTTTGACATCCTTTTAATTTCAGTTGGCTGAATTCTCTTTTCCACGGAGTCTGCAGAGTGGAAGTTAATAGTATCAGGGGAAATGCTTTAGTTTTAATGTGGAGCATTAAACTTATGAGCACATTTTGGGAGGATTTAAAGGGACAAGGACCAGAATGTCGCTTCTGTGCAGCTCTGGAACTTCTATCTATGATGCTGGGCTTGGGCAGACCTTCTCTGCCTTCCCCTTGTGGAAGGAAATTCTAGCTGTGAACTCAAACTCCTGAGTTGTAATTAGGGGCTGTTATTTTATGACAGCCAATTGCCACTGAGGTGTTTAAACTGCTCTGCTCTTCTGATGGGGGCCAGCATCCCACTCAAAGGGTCTTGAGCAGAGCACCTGCTCACTCTGGGAGAAGCCTCTGGGAAGGAGTTTCTGCATTGTCCTGAAGGCTGAAGGTAAGGGAGAACATTTCTGAAGGTGCCCTGGAGGGGAAGACTCAGAGCTGCTGCCTCTCGTGGTGTGCTGAGTCTTTTGCCAAACATTTGTGCTGTATGGCTTTACAGTGGGGCTGTTCCTGTGGGTTAGGTGGTTTTGTAGCTGAGCCAAGAGGCGAGAGAAGGGTCCAACAGCTGTCTGCTGCTGGATGCTGAAGTCTTATTTCTGCTCAGGACAGGGAATTTTTAGTCCTAACACGTCTGCCAACCTCCTTTCTCCAGACTTGGGGTAAGGAGGAGGAGGATGGTCTCTCCTGCACAGCTTGTATGGGCACGCTGGATTTCCTTTTCAAACAGTCTCCAGCTTTGCAGGGGAGTGAAGCACAGACACCCCTACTCTGCAGTGCCATCTGCTTGCACCCCCTGATTTTCCCAGAAAGAAGGGGGCCAGAAAATGAAAGTCAAGGCACAATACTAAAAGCAATTGTTACAGACACCTTTACCTGATCAGCTGTGTGATCCCAATGCTTGCATGGCTTGAGCTGGGTATAAATCAGTTTGGTGCCACTTCCCGGGGGGTGTGGCGCACACCTCATTTCTCCACGAGCCCCTCACCCCTCACGCACACAAAAGATTGTCACAGCTTCCTCTTTTGGCCAGCTCCTCCTCAAGGAATCCCGAGCACGAGCATCTCTGCTTAGTCAGCTTTCCCTGCCTCCGCCGGGTACAGTCGGGATTTCTCCCTGCTGGCTCCTGCCTGGTGCTC
The DNA here is from genome assembly GCF_901933205.1 of Camarhynchus parvulus. Lineage (NCBI taxonomy): Eukaryota > Metazoa > Chordata > Aves > Passeriformes > Thraupidae > Camarhynchus > Camarhynchus parvulus. The sequence goes on from NC_044571.1 coordinate 8,258,688, forward strand.
AATACAGTAACAGCCTCATGCTGCTGTAATGTGTGTGTGAGCCTGCCCCAGGCGCCTGTGCTCTAAAAATAGGGCCATGGCAGGGGACACCTGATCCCAGCGCTGTGCCTTGACATAACACAACCCTTTTATACTCTGGGATGTGATTTTTTAAAGGGACATCGCTGTGTGAGGGAGCACAGAGGGTTCAGCGAAGCAGGAGCCTGGCCTGGCTGCCCCTGTGCTGGGTGCTTTGGGAGAGGTTGTCACAGGAGAGGCTGAATGCAGGTGAAATTTTGCAGGAGGCAAGCCCAGGAGAGTTACCTTGGGAGAGGAGAGGTGGCAGTGTGCCAGCAGGGCATGAAGCACTGGCCACACTGGGACTGTGTGGGTCCTGCAGGGCACAGAGCTGGGGCTGGGCGAGCTCCAGCCAGCCCACAGTGGGAGCTGTGTTCAGCACTTCAGCTTCTGATCTCACACTGTTCTCCTTTAAAGCCCTTTCCTGTGCATTGCATCCTGCTTGGGCCAAACATGCTTGCTTCACACTGCTGGCTTTGCTCCAGGTCAATAAAAAAATAAGGAAATGGAAACGCAGCCTTTGGGGATGGTAAAAGCATGCTGATCCTGTTACTTGCCTTCTGCAAGGTGAAAGCGCTGTGTTGATGCTGCTGGGGACAAAGCCAAGGTGTTTCCTTGAATTTCCCCTGCTTACCACTTGGATTTGCCCAGCTGGGAGTCTGTGCTGCCCTGTGGAAGTGTTGGACAACCAGTGGTGCAATAGGGAAAACCCTGTTTCCAGCCAGAGCAGGCAGATGAACCTGGCTTCAAAGAGGTTCCTCTGTCAAACTTTCACTTGTTGCTGGCTGGGAAATCCCAGGGAATACCCAGTTCCAGGCTGGCTGCCTGGCAGGGAGGATAAGGGGGAGCCACAGCACAGGCAGTGCTGGGAGGGCTCCCCTGAGATAAGTTATGCTGCTGAGGACCAAAATATGGAACGTCTCCTTTACTTTCCTGCCTTACCCAAGAGTTCTGCAGAGTGGGGTCAGCCCTGGGGGTTTCCTCTTTGGGTCATTTCTGCCTCCAGCCACTCTCCTCATTTCTTCTGCTTTGCTGCGGTGGCTGAGCTGGAGCCTTGTGCCAGAGACACTGAGGCAGTGAGTGGCAAGCAAGGGTCAGAGGAAGGGGAGATGTGGTGCTCAGGCACATGCCTCAGTGGTGGACCTGTCAGTGCTGGGTTAACATTTGGTCCTGATGATCTCGGAGGTCTTTCCCAACCTTAATGATTCTATGGTTTTAGTTAGCAGGAGCAGGATGGAAATTATTTTAAAAACTACTCCCAGGAGCCAAGCCCACTCCATGAATCAAAAGAGTTTGAAGCTGACTCCTCCCTTCATTTCTGTGCTAAATAATGAAACTATAGAGGAGACCCATCATTTGAGCATTAATGTATCAGGGAGTGGTAAGTGCAGGCAGCTGCCATTCCCAGGCTCTGTGGGGATGCTGGTAAACATTCAGCATCATCACTTTGCACAGGGAAAAGGCACACATTATTGCTTTAAACTTGCACACATCCAAGGTAACTGGAAAAATAGCATTTTGTGTTTTAAAATTTTTTTGCAGAAAAAAAAAATTATTTTTTTTATTTTTATTTCAGTATAAAATAAAAATATTTTATTTTTTACTACCACCTACCAGTGGTGGTAGGAGAGGGCTTGGCGCCACCGCACAAGGGAGAAGAGCTGAATGCCATAATTGTAAAGACACAGATCTTTTCTCAGCGTGCTCATTCACCACTGCATTTCTGCTAGAAGGAGGAGCAGAAGGAGATGACAGGAACCCAAGTTTCACTTGGAGTGGTGGTCAGGGGTAAAAATCTCCAAAGAGATCTGAAGAAGATGATGTTTTAAGCATCCCACCATGATGTCTACCTGCATCAGCCTTGTTAGATCTGCATTTCAGCCTTGCATGGGTTCCCCTGATGGCACAGTGCAGTGTGATGGATCCTCAGGAGCCGCACTGCCTCCTGCCCCTGGGGTGAGGAGATCCATTTCTTGTTTCTGGTTTGCCAGTCCTGAAGAAAACCCCGTCCACGCCATGTGCACATTTTCCTCCAGCAGCCTGACGTGTCTGTAGATGGTTGCTCTCTTGAGCCAGGTAGGAACCACAAATCTGTCACTAAATAGATTTTCCTTTTGTTGTCACATTAATTTGCAACTCATTAATAGTGACAGCAGTGAGGTACTGCATGGATGCAGATTTGCATATTCATGGTTAACTTATTATTAAACAAATAAGATTTCCCTAGCTTAGGGAAAGTACCAGAGTAATGCCACATTGTGCATTATAACAGCCTGAATGTTTTATTTTCTTTTTAATATGTTAATAGATGCAAGGGGCGCTCTTTTTTCAAGTAAATATGCATCTATAAAAATAACGTGTAATTTAAAATATCACAATTGTTTAAATAGTAATCTACTAACAAACCTGCCAATAATTGAGCACAAATACCTATTTAATGTACAAATCAATTAGTCAATTCTAAATGCTGGCTTTGTTGCCTGATGACCGTAACACAGGCAGCACCAGCAAGGCACAGCCAAGCACTCTGCTGGCGAGGTGACCCAGAGGTGGAGAGCTGATCCCATGTTTTATGGTTCGTTACAGCCAAATTGGTTGGTTTTCAGTCGCTTTTGTTTCTTCTCCCCAGAGGAGTGGTGGGAGAGAAAGAAGACTGAGCTGGCTGTGGTGCCCACTGCCACCCTCCCGTCCTGCTGGGCATGGCTGAGGAAAACGTGGCCATCTCAGGGACCTCCCTGCTCGCCCTTTTCTCTGCCAGCAGGCAGCCACCACCTGGATGTACCACCTAGGCACCAGCTTTGGGCCAGCCCTGGTGAGGAGGAGGAGGAGGAGGGCAGAGCTCTGTCCCCAGCATGTCCCCAGCAAACTCCCCTGGCACCGTGGGTTTCCTCCCCTGCGCTGAAGGAACCGTGGTGAAAAGCCCTTGGAATTCAGCAGGCACTCAAAACCTGCAGGTGAGAGGAATGGGAGGTGTGGAATGTGGGGCTGTCCTGCAGGCAGATGTTCTAATTCATTTGCTGGTAACAGAGAAGGTCCTTTGCCTGCAAGGTAGCACAACTTTTTTCTACTGGGCTATTCAAGACTGTCCAGTATGCACAGCACCCCCCTCTTCAGATCCCTACTGCCACATCCATTTTTTCATTCCTTTCTGGCTCTTTTAAAAATTTGCAGGGTAGTGGGCATAATTACATGTGAGGAAACCAGCTGGTTATTGCAGTTCCCCTCAGTCCTGAAGTGAGGTTTCTTCCTGACCTGACTTTCCAGAGTCCTTTGACGGTGTTGCCTAACCACAAAACATGGTTCTTACCCCATCCTGCTGTTCCCTTGTGAGTCACAAGCCAGCCCCTGAACCACTGGGCTGTGCTCCCAGCCTGCCCAGGCTCTGGAGCTCCTGTTTCTGGCTAATTGCAAAGGGTGCACGGCCTGAAGAGACACAGATAAAACCAAGGACGCTGAAATGCAGCCATCAGTCACCCCAAAGACTCCATCTCTGCAGGTGCAGAGCAGGGTGAGGCTGTTTTTAAAACCTGTGTACAGCAAGCTCAGAGTGCCCTTCTCCAACAGGGCATAATTTCATTTTCTGATGTGGGATTTGCTTTTATCTTCATCTCCTGGCTCGGGTCTTTCCTTGGCACAGTGAGGAGTGCCAATGGGACTGCAGCCCGATTTCCACTGCTCTGTGGCTGAGGCTTTTCCACACTCTGAGCATGTAGAGGGTTAGGCAACACATGTGGCAGATGCTCATGATGTCAGAGACAGTGTTTAGTATTTGTAGCTGTCGAAATTTCAAGGAAAAGGCTACCTAATGAAAACCCTTTTCAAATATGCCATGAAACTCCTGTTTAAGCAAAGCCTTCGTGAAGGCAAGTCCTGACAGGCCTCCTGAAATGAAAAGGGCAGATTATTTAACAGCTGATCAACACTAATAACCCTTGGCAAATACAGTATGCAAATTCAGAGCTGGAGCCAGCGTGTGCCAAAGGGACTCTCCTGTGACAGCCTGGCCTGGCTGCTCTCAAAGTGCTGCTGGTAACCACAGAGCCCAGCCCTGGGAGTGGGGAGACCTGGGCTGCCACTGCCACTGCCACGTGTCCTGCCCGTGGTCTGTGGTGCTTGTTGAGGAGAAGTTCCTCCAGCACCACAGGAATTTAGTGGGCATTTGGTGTCTGACCACTCCGTGGGGCTGGGGTTGAGCTGCTGGAGCTGATGGCATAAAGCACTGAGGGAAACACGGAGTTTGAAGCTGGGTACCTTGTCTCCCCACTTCAGGGCATTTCTGGGTAAATATCACTTTTAAGTCTCTTTGTGACCTGCCAGTCTACACAAATGTAATTATTCTTTCTGAGCTGGGCCAGCCCATGGGCAGTTAAGCAAGGGATGGGGTTGGGTTTCCAGAGTGAGTTCATCCTTCTGTGCCCTAGCTCCATGTCATGAGGGTGGGTGGCTTTGTGTCTGCCTGGCTGCCCTGCCCTACTCAGCTTCCCCAGCCCAGGGACCCTCTCTGTGCTACCACTGGCTGCTGTGAGCATCTGGGGATCCGAGTCACCTCCCTGCAGGGCCAGCTCAGCTGGTGGCAGTGCTTGGGAATGTCCCCACAGGGGCTGGGTGCACTCACTAAGCCAGCAGATAGACCCAGCAGCCTCTCAGGGTGGGATGCACAGCGTGGGACACAGCCCATCCCCTGCAAGGGCAGGAGGCAGGGCTGCCTGGGTCTGGGAGCAGGGCAAGGGGTCAGGGAGAGCCAGGGAAGCGTTGCCCTTTTGGTGGCAGTGTGGCATTACCTTGGCTCAGAAAGCTGGGTAAGCCCGTGCCTCCCAAACCTGGATGCTGTGCCCATCCACCAGCTCCCAACACAGCCCTGAACTGCCCGGGGACCAAACCTGCCTGGTCCCCAAGGGGTTACCTCTCCTGAAATGGCTGCCGTGCCCAAAGAGATGGAGTGCCTTTGAGTACTGCTGTTTTCAAAGGCTCAGGAGTGAGCTTGATTAGCAAAATCAACAAAGAGATGCAAATAGGCTGCAGCAGAAAGGTGCTTTGTGAGGCTGGGAGTCGGCCTGGGCGGTGGGAAGCAGCAGCTCTGTGTGCTGGGAAGCCCTGGAGAAGGGAGGGTGTGCTACTGCCCAGAAAGCAGCGGCTCACACCAGCACAGGGCTCTGCGGACACAAAGCAGCGTCTCTGCCTTCAAGGTTATTTAAGAGTAAACAAGAGCAGCCAGGAGGGAAGGAACCCACGGCACTCCCAGGCTGTCCTGTGAGCGCAGCAGATGGGGCACAGGCAGAGCAGGCTGGGGGAATCCAGAAAGTCCTTGCCCAGGCTTATTCTGCAGCTGCAGATCACCTCAAACACAGCCTCAGCTCAGCCCACGTTGGGCTTGCCGGGGCTTCAAACACCCCACCAAGTTCAAGCCTTTGCTGCTCAGTGTTTGCTTTCAGGTCACCTCTGGTGCTCCTCAGCTTTGCTTTAGCGGCAGAGCAAGGTGAGTCAGCCCCATCCCTCAGCCAGGCAGTGCTGAGGGATGAGGATGTGGAGGATTAGCAGAGCAGGTCTGCTCAGCAGCTGGGGCTGAATCACAGCGGGACAGCCCCAAGGACGGTCCCTGTTCTGCTGCCAGCGGCTCCCAAGTGCACAGGAATGCAGCGTCCCAGGCAGCCTGTTTGTGAGGGCGTGAGGCAGATTTTAAAACACACAACAGGCGCTTCTGCGGGGCTTGGTCCTTTATAAAGTAAATTTATTTGACAGGTTTATTTCTTTATCAGGTATTTGTCTAACCCCGTGACACTGAGAGAGACCTGATTTCCTGGTACAAATGTTAAAATGTAAACTCCCAGAGATGCAGCCTGTCACAAGCAGTGTCCAAAACTCCCTCACCCTGGTTTCTTGTGTCGTGGTGTGACAGCAGGAGACCCCAGAGGTGCTGGATAATCCCCAGAGACGCTGGATAATCCATGCTATGATCACACCAGGAGAAGAGCCCCAGTAAGGGGACAGCAGACAGGTTTGTGGCCCGTCCTGGCTGAGTGGCTGGTGGATTCAGGGGTTAAAAAAAGGCCTCTTGCAAGTGGTGCCTCCATCCAACAGGATGGAGAGATTAGAAACACCTAAAGTGCCTGAAGGTTTGCAGCACCACTGACTGATCAAATAAAAATATGTGAATCATAAATCAATGTAATTTAAAGCAGACTTATTTAGAAATTGAGATTGGGCACTGAGGGACTTCTTCAAATCACTCTTGCTTGCCATTAGCCACCCCCTGCAACTCTGTGTGCTCTCTTGGAGCGGCTGGGGTGGGGGTGCAGATGTGCTGCCTCCCTTTTAAATCCCACCTGGGCAGGGAGCCGGGGAGGTGCCCAGGGAGGAGGAGGGACTCAGCTGCCTGCTCAGCCCCTGGCCTGCTGGCCACCGCAGATGAGGGACAGACAGACGGCAGCAGCAGCCTGTGCCGTGCGCTGCAGGGTGACAGGAGGTCCCAGCACAGCCCAGCCCAGCGTGTCAGGGAGCACAGCCAGGCCCAGCAGAGACAGACCCTGGTGAGTGCCTTCCCTCACCCTCTTGGCTGAGCAGACAGCTTTGGCTGTGCTGCTGCCAGCATTTGCCACCTCCACTTCCCCTCCTCAGCATCTCCAGGGGTACGCTGTGTCTGTGTGTGTGTGCAGGGGCTGCTGGCTGCTCCTTCCCCACCCCAGCTGTGCAGGAGATCCTATTACCTGACCCACAGCAGGATCCAGGAGGGGGAAGGTTGGCTCTCGGCTCCCTCTTCACACTGGGCTTGCACCCACCCCACAACCACATTAGTTTTCCTAAAAAGGCACCCGGGAGCTCGAATAGCAATACCACCGTGGCATTTATTAATTTTTTAGCATAGCTCTCCCCCCACCTCCACTGTGATTTGCATACCTGTTAATCCTCTCCCTGCTGCAATATTTCTGTGAAGGATAGGGAAATGATTTCTGAGCAATAACTCCTTGGCTCTGCAGCTGTGGAGCCCTGTGTGCCATGCTGATCAGAGCAGAGACTTCCAGCGAGTGCAAGCAGGAACTTTCACCCCCTGAGAGATGCATCTCACCTGCAAGACCCAAGGAAAGCCATCCATCCCGATTCTGTGGATCCCAGCTCTGCCATTCCCAGGTGCCTCTGCCTCCAGGAAAGCCCCTGCCCTTGGCAATATTTTACCTTCACAAAATCACTGTTCCTCCTGGCAGTGTCACTCCTGCAGCAAAGTTGGTTCCTGTGAGAGAGGGAAGGAAAGCCCTGCAGCCTGGAGGGTTCATCACTTTGTGCAGCCCTGCCTGGGGAGCTGGGAACACCCCCAGCTCATGCTGGGATTGACCATCCCATGGCAGGACTGTGCTGTGAGGCAAGCTCTGGCCCCAGCACTCCAGCTGGCTTCTGGTGAGGTCTGTGACAATTTCAACCAGCAGGAAGCTGCAGACCCTAGAAACTGCATTAATCACTTTTCTAACTGCTGTCTTTATTTTCTTCCCCCCGGGTTTTATTTCATTTGGATTTGTAGGTGCCTAACTCCTTTTGCAGTAAAAATCCTAAAGATGAGCCAGTCAGGTCCAGGGAACAAATTCCTCCAGAAATCCCTGGAAAAGTTGAGCCAGTTTTTCTTGTCATCCCACTTCCTCTGTGACCAGGAGGGGACAGGGCAAGCAGGCAGGGGAGGAAGGAAAGCAGGGGGATGAGTAGGTGGGGGAGAGCTCTGGGGAGCTCCCTGCCCTTACTTGGAGCCAGCAGCGTGGGTGGACAACAGAGGGAAGCACAGGAGAAGAGCAGGAAACTGAGTTTGGGGAGGACACTTCTATCACACGATGATAAGTCCCCAAACAGCAAGAATCTCTTGGTGAGGGAGTGACTAAACCCCCAGTTTGCTGCAGCTTTGTTAAAACTGTGCTACTCTGTCAGGGTCTCCAGCTGCTGAGAGCGACCCTGAGAAGAGTTGGAAAGTCTCTTTTCCCAGCCTGGTGGTCAAAGAAGGAGTCAGAGCTCTTCATTTCTCTGTCTCAAGGTTGTTTATTGTATCTTATCCATAAAATTCTTTCTCCTGTCCAGCTGAGGTCCGCTCAGCAAGACAGTGCAGGCACTCTGCCTGCTCCCAGGGCAGTGTTATGTCTTTATACTAAAAACTATGTGTACAATGTTCACAATTACTTTCCAATACCTATCACCTGTGTTAGACAGTGAGCTTCTTCTCTAAACCAATCTGTAAGTGACAACATCACAGCAGGAGATGGAGGCCAAGAAGAAGGAGAAAGGCAGGACATGCCCAGATCCCTCCATCTTGCCCCCCTGGATCCCCATTCTGAAAACCCCAAAAATCTACTTTTACACCTTGTGATAAATTCACCATCATTCTACTTAATTTTTCTTAGCTTGCAGATCTTCATCTAAGGTTGGTAACTTGCTCCACAGGCCATAATCAAAACCACAGGGGCATCTTGGGCTCTGTGCCAGGGTCTCTGAGCCCCCTGGCAGAGGGATGTCCTGGGTCCTGACAATGCTCCAGCTGTGCTGGAAAAATAAATAATTCTTAATGTCTGAAGGATGGATCTTTGAGGGCTCTGGCACCTTTGTGTGCTGTCTGTGCCCCCATGACTGCAGCTGTACAGACTCAGTGTGCAGCAGAGGTGATGCTCACCACCCCCTCTGTCCTGACACCATGAGGAACTGCCCCTGATGATTTTTGGCAAGCACAAGGAGGGTCAGGGGCACCAGGACAGCAAAGCCAGGCTGAGGATAGGCTGCACCACTGTCCTGTAGGGCCAACAGGGAGTGTCCCTTGGCTCTGCAGGGACAGAGGCTGGTGCCACAGGCACAGGGGCTGGGAGGGGGGACAGGGCACACCTGGAGCAGCAGATTAACACAAGCAGGCTGGGTGTCCATGCTCACACCATGCACAGCCTGGAAGTGACTGGGGCAGGGGCTCTCCAGGCACCCCAGCCCTGCGGGCTGTGTTTGCTCCATCAGGCACTGACAGTGAGGTCTGGGAGGTTCCTCTTTCTGGGCTATATTAAGGCACACACAACGGCTGGAGATGGGTGAGAGGACAGTGAGGAGTTGTGAAAGAGCAGCACGCAGGAGCCTGTGAGCAACTGAGGCCTTTTGGCAGCGTTTCAGAAAATGGGGTGGTCCAGTTAGGGAGTTCAGGAAATTGTCTGAGTTAGATTAAACATTTTCTAAAACCTTCTGGGTTGCTGGAGAGCTGACTTGAAAGTTGGCAAAGCTAAATAAAACAAAAGTTAACACATTCCCCTCGAATTATACTGTTACAGGTCTAGTATAAAATCAGACTATTTTTCATTAGTTTCAACATCTCCTTCCATCTAAAGGCAGGAGGATCTGCACAGTAAAATACTGAGAATCTTGAGCAGCCATGCAGGGGGCCACATGTGACACATAAGAGCTTTAGAACACATTCCAAAAGCCACAAACCACGTAACTTTCAGGCAGAAAACTGCATTTCTCTCTAGCTGGAGCCTGGGTGTAGAAGAGTCTCCGTGGGTCTGAGGCTCACTGGAGTCTTCCTTCAGCCCCAAGCCCCTGGAGTGCCCAGCAGCAGAGAGCTTGCTCTGGACATGCTGCTTGTTCTCCAAAGCTGCACTTTGTCCCTCAGGAGACAAGAGTGCCACAGTTTGGGCAAGAGAAGCATCACCTCTCACGTCAGCCCTGCACAACAGCGGCAATGGAGGCAAGAGAGGGGTTTCTCTCCGGAGAGGATGGGAAATTCAGGATGCCTCAGCAAAACAAGAGCTCCTCTGTGATCATTACATTGCAAGAGTTCTATTGTCATTATATTGCAAGGGTTCCATATTACTAGAGTTTGGTACCTCCTTGATGTTTCTTGCAAGCAGCTCCTCTAGGCACTGACTCCTCCTTGTCCTCTCAGCAGCCAACTGACTCCAGTTCCCACCAATCCACTCTTTTATAAAAACACTCTTCTGATTGGCTACAGGTGCAGCTTGTTAACATCAGGCCTGCTCCCAACTGGTTCAGCTGCACCTCTTTAGGGGGTAAGATTACTTTCTATACTACCTTTATTTTCTTATATTGTATCCCCCTACGCTCCTCATGCCCTCTGAGAAGCCTGACTTCAAGCTGGGCGTCTCCCCTTCCCTTCGGAGAGCAAGTGGAGCTGGAGCTGCCTGAAGCAAAGGATTCCCAGTGCTCCTGCAGGCTGTGTGCAGGCAGGAGAGGCAGAGCACGCCCACAGCCTGCACCCATCCATGTCCCTGAGATGGACACACAGCCCCTGATCCCAATCCCCACCAGCCTGGGAAACTCCTTGCTCCTTGTCTCTCGGGAGAGGTTTCTGCTTGTGGGATGGGAAGCAGTATCAGGCACAGAGCAGACGTTGGGGCTTCCTCGCTCCATGGAAATAAGGAAGTAGGAAGGCCATTTAGACAAACAGTTCCACATAAATCTTGGCCTGATGTTTCTTGCCTGTGCGATCTCCGCAAAGGGTAAATGGAACTCTGCTCCATTGATGAAGCTCAGTGCTATTAGTTATACCTGTCTTCGCTGCAGAGCTGCTCTGGGTGAGAGCAGAAAAGCAGAATGGCCCCAGGAGAGAGAAAGAAATCAGAACATAAATGCAGGTATCAAAGCAGAAAAATGCAGAGAGTGGTATTAGCCCAGTGTATGCTGGAGAAGAAAACAAACTCTTATCACAGCGAGAGCAGAGGAAGCCGTCCCACCGGAGGGAGGGGACAAGGAGGATGGTCGGCATCCTGTGGAGAGCAGATCTGAGCTCTGGGGGAGGGAGAGCACAGCCCCATGGCACTGTGAGGGGATGCTGCTCTTAAAGACACAGCTGCCCTGCCCGGCTCTGCGGAGGGCAGCTGGGGCCGGCAGCCCGAGGAGCAGCCCCCGGGGAGGCTCAGGGCAGGGCTGTGAGTGCTCCCGATCCCAAACCATGGGGCTCACAGGCTCCTTGCCAGCCACGCAGCCCCGGGAGGAAGCGAGAGCCTGAACACCCACCTGGAACCTGGTCAGATGAAAATGAATTATTGAAAGAAGCGAAGATTTATCGCCTTTAAAAATTTATTAAGAGGACAAGGAGAACAACTTTCTGCAGGAGCGGTGTTGGGAGGCAGCAGCAAGGAATGGAGTTTTGCCTTTGAAGGTGGCCATCTCCAGGGGGGAGCTGGTGGCTGGTCTCTGACCAGGGCGTCAGAAAGGGGTCAAAAGGAGTCAAAACCACCCCAGGTCGCACCCAGTGCCCAGTCCTTTTGGGGAGATGTTGAACATGCCAAGGACAACGCAGGGAGAACCAAACAGAAACAGGAAGGACACCTTCAGTGTACAAACCTGCGAGTGAAGGCACCTTGGCTAAACTCTGCAAGAGCCATTTCTCTTTAGAAATGTGCAAAGCCTGCAGTTATGGCAAACGGATATCACTAAATACCCTTCCTCTGGTAAATTTAAAAATATTCGTGTTTCAGTGGACACGTTCTCTGGTGCAATTTTTGTTTCCCTTCACACAGGTGAAACGGGTAATCATACCTGTAATCATTTTTTGCAAGCTTTTGCTTCATTGGGTGTGCCCCAAGAAGTAAAAACTGACAATGGTCCCGCATAAATATCTCAAAAATTGGCCACATTTCTGAACAGAATGCATTTCTATTTGCTCTGCCTTTGAAAGGAGCAGTCACCAATCTGCCCTCAGGCACTGCATTTCCAAGATATCACCTTTTTTTATAGCTGGGAATCGAGAAGTGCTTCCTGCTCTGACCTCCTCAGAGGAGGAGTGACGCTGTGGGGATGAGAAATGGAGGAATGATCCAGGGGAGGATTCCCAGCAGTGAGTCAGAGGGGAAAGAGACCGAGGTGGAACTCGTAAAAATAGCTCGGGGAACAGGGACAAGTCCTGAAAGAAAAGAGTCTTTGTGCAGAGAGGATAAAATAAAATCAGAAAGGGTTGGAGCAGCACCACAGAGATGGAGATGAAACCAGGAAGAAAAGGCAGGAGGGGAACACAAGAGAGGTTCCTGTCAATCCTTGCAATCAAATTTTAACGCCTTTGTAACATTTTGTAACATTGTAACACAAAATTTAGGATTTTAACACTGGGTTTATTGGAGGCCTTGCTATTTCTAGCCGTCTGCCTGTGTTGCCTGCACTGAAGACACGTTCCCTGGTGACTTCAGCTCCCAATTGTGTTCCTTGTGTCCAAAGGGTGGTGTTATTCTTGGCGAAGAACAGCCAAAGGAAGACCTTGTTTGTTCACTTCTGATTTTAGTCACACCCTGGTAAGTATTTTTTGGTGAGTTCACCTCATGCTGGAGTTGGTAAGGAGTAAAAATTCCTCCTGGCACTCCTACCCACTGAAACACTGCTCAACAGCAACTGCTCTGCCAATCTGGATTCCATCCCTCAGTGCCCAAACCTATGGAAATGAGTGTAGCCATTTGTCTTGTCACCTCCCTTCCTCTCCAGGGGTTCGGTCACACAAGCAAATCCCAATTACAGTGAAAGGGACCAAACCCAGCATGGACTTCCCACAGGTCCATCCCTGCTCGTCCCCTCCTGTCCATCTCTGGCCATGCCCTCCTGTGGGCCTTGGTCTGCCTTCCTCATGGATTTCCTTTTGAACTTTTATTTTTCCTGCCTGTGGTTGAACATCCTTTCATGCACACAACTTTTAATTTGTGTGCATAGCGGTGACATTGGCCGCACCAGTGTTCTCCATGCAGCAGAAGCAATTTGCTCACTTGATTTACTTTTTAGTAAAAATCGAAATTTATTTTTTACTTTTACATTTGCTGACTGAGATGTGATCTCTTGCTCATTTCTATTGAAGCACACAAAGAGTACTACAGCTCAGAGCTGTGGCCCAGTCCTGAGGAAAACATCTTGGACCTCTGACAAAAGTGCAAGGGAAGTCCCCCTCTGATCCCTGGGCTGTGGTTTACAAACCAGATGGTAACTTTTATGCATGTATGGCCTTTTCTAACCACACTAAGACACTTATTTGCAGAAGACCTGGCCCTGATGATAGAGGCTCCTTGTTTGTGAACAAACAAACCTGTCAAGATAAAAACGAAGTCCTGCTTTAAAGTGTGTTTCACTGGGAACAATACCAAACAACACCAAACCCAACTCCAGCCATTATATTCAAAAGAGAAGCAAACTGTCCCCCCGGGCCCCATATCTTGGAAATCCCATTATCTCAGCACAAAGACTGTCAGGGCCCCAGCTCTGTGTCAGAGCTGAGTCACAAGGTGGCTGCACCAGGGTGTTTTGTAGGTGGGGGAATACCACTGCTCTGTACTGGCAAAGGCTTCTACCTGGAATACAGAAAGCTGCCTGCATAAAACTACAAAACCAGCCATGCTAAAGAGAGCAGCAAGTATCTCCAGCAGCCCCAAGCTGAGTGTGCCTGGTTAGCCTGGTGTGAGTTGCTGCAGGAGGCAGGAGCACAGTGACACTCACACTGGGGTGGCCTTGGTGGCAGACACTCCTGGGGCACAGCCGCCTCCATTTCCAGAGCTCTCTCTTGTATTGTTCCCTGCCACGGTGTGTACAAATGCTTATTTATAAAGTCAGGTAAAATAACAAACTCTGTGGTGACTCCCACACACATGGTGTGAGAAGAGAAAATGGGATTTTGCTGCATTAAAGGAAAATAGGGCGAGATGCTAACTCATCAATATTTTTATTATGCTAGTTAACCTACCTCAAACAGGTACACAACAAGGCCAAGCGATTGTGGAGTGTGTTTGAGCTGAGAAAGAAAAAGGGGAAAAAAAAGAGAAAAAGTTCTCCAAAGGAAAGTTCAGATACATTTCAAAGTGCTACAGCTTTAAAAACACCAAAGGAGCTTTATCAAACTTCCCAGCAAAACTTTTCTCTGAGAGGAAATAGGGCAAGTGAGATTTCAAAGGGAGACATCTGAGATGATGACTGAAAAAACCTCCAGCCCTGAGCCTCCTGAATGTGCATTTGTCCCGAGCTGTACGAAGCATGGCTTCTGTCAGCCTGTAATTAAGATGAGAATATGCACTAAGCTCATTGACTAAAGTTCTGGAATAATCTTGGCTGTAGTTGAGACCTTGGATTCACCCAAAGCAGCTAAGTTATCACAAAGCACTGATTCACCAACCCTTAAAAAGAGTGCAGCCTTAAAAAAAATTATTATTTAATTTCTGTTCTAATTAACAGCAGGTAGTGAATAGGAAAGTGTTTATCCTCCCCCCACCTCAGCTCACTACCCTGCTGTGTTATGACAGATGGAATGTTAATTAACGTGACCTGGCATAGAATATTTAATTCAAGACAGGGTATCATGGAAACATCTGACTGCCTCAGGGCTGGTCACCTCCCAGGTACACCCTGGAGAGCCCTCCTGTGCACTGTCCCATGGGCTTCCATGGCTTTCTGATCCAAAAAAGGGTGAGAGGCTGTGCTGACATCAGGCTCCTGAGGCTCTGGGGGCTGTAGCCACACTCCTCAGGAAGGGGAGGTTTGTGAAAGTGCCTCAGGTCAATCCATCCCTGGGTGACCTTTCCATTCAGCACCTCAGCAGCGGGAGCGCTGTGTCCCTGCTCCATGAGCTGTGTGCCTGGCCTCCTGTCCCTCCCTGCAGGGGCAGCTCTCCTCCTCCTTCACCAGGAGCTTCACCAACCCTGCTCACTCCCTGGGGTGCCCACCCAGCACACCCAGCCTGCCCAGTACACCCAGTGTGCCCACTCAGTCTGCCCAGAGTGCGCAGCACACCCAGCACACCCAGTGTGCCCAGTAGACCCAGCATGCCCAGTACACCCAGTGTGCCTACCCAATACACCCAGCCTGCCCAGTACACCCAGAGGGCCCACCCAGTACACTCAGTGTGCCCACTCAGTCTGCCCAGAGTGCCCAGCACACCCAGTGTGCCCAGCACACCCAGCGTGCCCAGTACACCCAGTACACCCAGTGTGCCAGTACACCCAGTACACCCAGTTTGCCCACCCATCACACCCAGTACACCCAGCACACCCAGTGTGCCCAGCACACCCAGCATGCCCAGTACACCCAGTGTGCCTACCCAATACACCCAGCCTGCCCAGTACACCCAGAGGGCCCACCCAGTACACTCAGTGTGCCCACTCAGTCTGCCCAGAGTGCCCAGCACACCCAGTGTGCCCAGCACACCCAGCGTGCCCAGTACACCCAGTACACCCAGTGTGCCCACCCATCACACCCAGTACACCCAGCACACCCAGAGTGCCCAGCACACCCAGTGTGCCCACCCAGTACACCCAGCACACCCAGCGTACCCAGCACACCCAGTGTGCCCACCCATCACACCCAGTACACCCAGCACACCCAGCGTGCCCAGCACTCCCCGTATGCCCAGGCAGAGCCATGCTGGAGCCAGAGGTCAGGCCTCCTGCTGGCCTCAGCAGCTGCCAGGGGATGTGACCCCAGCCCTGCCCTGCCCTGCAGATCTCCCTCCCTCCCTCCCAGCCAGGCTGTCCCCAGCACATCCCTGAGCTCTGCTCCGACACAAACTGCAGGCAGTATTTAAAGAGAAACCACAGGAGCATGACTTTACAAATCCTCAGACTAAAGCTGATGCATCCACGTGGTTGCAGAGTAAAGCAACAAACAAACATTCAGTGGAGGCTTTTTAAATGTCTGTATTGCTATAGAAGGACTTGAGAGGGGATATGACAGAAAACTTGACGTGAAGAAAAGCACCTGACTCCACTATTCTCAGTCAGTCGGCTCCAGCCCAGTGAAGGCAAGGAGCAGGCAAGTCCTGTTATTTTTGTAGTACTTGATGTGAGGTTATAAACATGAGTAAAAGAAGAAACTTGTTGCCCAGGCCTGATTTGGGCACCAGGACAGCAGCTGCTTGGGGACTGAGGGGTGCTGAGCCACTTTGTGTCCTCAGCATGCTGAGCTCAGTGGGAGCTGTGCACACAACACCCAGGGAGTCACACAGTTTTTACACCAGTGCCAACATGTGAGCACCTCAAAGTGAGAGGTTGAGTCTGAGCAGCTCAGCTGTGATTTTTAAATTGAGGGTATTCCTTTAAAACACTGCTGCTGCCTTGCAAATACAGAAAGATCCTGACATGGCGAAGAATCCTTGCCAAGCTGCCCCCAGCCCTGTAAGTGAGAGATTGAACTTTCTGTTATCTTTGAAAATACTAATTTAACAGATGAGTTACCAGATGCTATCTCTTAAGAGATTTGGGACAGTGATTTCTAACAACTTTAACAAATATAAGCAGTATCATGCACGCACGCACACACAAACACGTCTTGAAATGTAGGAATCAAAAAGCTTCTCTAGCTGCAAAAAACTACATGCTGCTATTGCTAGGAGCAGCCTTCCTGACCACGGATATCTAAAAGACAGAGTGGTCTTTGGGTACTATTTAGTTCCAAAGGGGCTATAAAAGGCAGATGGTCTCATTAGAAACAATTTATGCATATATATTTCTAGGAGTTGTACACTGCCAGAATAGGTTTAGCTCTTTCACCATACCGAGGAAAATATCACCACTTGCAAATGTTTCCAGTTTGCAAAATAATGACCTATCCAAAGTAGCTAAGCAACTAATTACTCAAATACTAGAAGGTTATATGCCAATATTATCACATTGTTGGTCTCCTGGGCAAACAACTTCACATTCCTCAAACTGCCATACAGTGTCATTAGATTGTGCAGGAAAGTCCTTTCTGAACAGTACAGCAAGAGCAGCCCCAGTGCCCCTGTGCTTATGCCATCATTTTAACTATTATTTCCAATCTCCAAGTCAAATCACTTATTAATTAGAGAGGCAACTCTAGCAAACCCAATTACCCGCAGGCAGTTTCTTCCCAGATGTGAAGCCCTTCTTGGAGATGGACCATGATGACAGTTGCTGGGGAATGTTTGTGATTTTTCTCTCCACCATATCAACTTTTACACTTAACTCTGGCAATACTCCTCGTGGCCCCTGCCTGTGACGTGTCTGCTGGATGCATTCCTCCCCCAAGCTCCAAATCCTGGAGAAGTCAGCCCATACAGCCTCAGGAGGTGTAGACACAGCCATGTGCAGGCATGTGTGCTTTCAAGGCTGCACTCAATGTCTCTGTGTGTTTCTCAGGGGTAGAGCAGGCAGAGCACAAAGAAAGCAGTGATGAATTGTGCAGAGAAGTGGGGCTGGCTCAGGAAATTGCAAAAGACAGCAGTTCGAAGACTTGGTTTCTGGATTCACTTAAAACAAATAAATACTTCTGAGAATGGATTTTTCACCAAAAAGGCAGAGAAGACTTGCTTTGGAAGGGGAGGGGAGACAGTGCATGTAAACAAGTGTTGGAAGATTGGATTTGGTGTCAACTTATGGTGTGTCTCATGCTGCATGTAGGGTGGCAAATATTGGGTCTGTCCTTTGGAATAGCTGAGGAAATAATAAATACTTGGGACTGTGTGAAAGATGTTGCATATGGGATGTGAGGAAGGAGGATGGGGATTAGGAGGATGTACCTGTTTTCTTAGATAACCTTCTCCTGATATTGTACCTCCAGGATGGCTGAGTTCCAGTTCAGACACTCCCTTGGGAGACAGTCACTGGCACTAATTATGCCCATACAAAAACAGAAGTGTGCTTGAGACATGAAACTATAGAAAAATCTGTGTCAGCAGGAGCAGTTGCAAATTATGGTCTAGTTTCCTGAAAATAGCCTTGCCTTTGCCAGGCACTTGTGTGGAACCCATCCCTGCAAACAGCCTCAGTTTGTAGAGTGTGTCTGCACCACCCCAAAACTGTAACAAAATATTTTGCCATCACTTTCTCTTCCACACTCATTCCCAGCCACCTTCTGCTTACCCTGCTGCTGTGGGCCAGCAGATGCCCCTGTAAAGAAGCTGGGATTACCTGGCTCAGGGCATGTGCCTTCTTTCTTCTCCCCTTGCCCTGAGAGACAGGGTGATGCTGTTTTGCAGCCTGTGAACTCCAGCACAGAGGCTACTGGCCATGTTCGAGGATATTCACGCATCAGTGTCACATGGAAAATCTGCAGCAAGCAGATACTCAAATCCATATCTCCTAAATCCAAGGTTAGTAGATTAATCATTTCCTTTCAGCCATCTGTCCAACAGCAAAGTGTTGCTGAATTTGTATTGGATTTCTCCAGGAGGAATTAACCACTGACATACTTTTACCTTACAGGTGATACAAAGCCACAAAAAACAAGGGGGAGAAAAAGAAGAGAGTAATTACATCATAAATATGTATAGCTTAAACCCTTGGCTTAACCTGAGCTCTTCAGGACTGATCCTCAGTTTGCTCCAAGTTATATTTGCTAGTAGAAAACAAAACCTATGGCACCATTGAAGATAAGTAACTAACTTAGAAAAAAGTTACTTTTGCCAAACTATACAGGAAAATAAAAGGATGTGATCTGGGGCTCGATCTGCTGTGTGTTAGTGAATCAGGCTACCATATCTCTGTGAGCAGTTCCCAGTGGCACAGGTGCAGCAGGGAGCACCCAGTGTGTCTGTAGGTACAGGCTGCTGCTCCCATCCTATGAGGTGATCCCCATAGCAACCTGCTGCCTCCAAAGGTCAGCCGGGAAAATAACAACAACAACAGTGTTTCACAAAATCTCTAAAACAAACACCACTCCATTTCAGTGAGGTGGAAATTAATTACTCTCTAAATTCTGCCAGACTGAGGAGGTTCAGGCCTCCTTTCAAAGCGTGGCAGGGAAAGCTCCCCCAGCCTCTCTGTGCTATGGAGGATCCACCTGACAGACACAACCCGCAAGTGAAATTTCTGATAAAATAAGAATCAGGCAGAGCATAACTGAGCCCTTCTTGCTGCAGGTCTATCTTATACTTGGTGAAATAAAAGAATCATGCAGAAGACCTTCACCTGCAGTTCTGCAAAGCAGATAGTGCTTATTCACAGGAAGGTCAGCAGAAATGCAACTTGCAACCATACCAACCCTTCCTCACACTGAGCACATGAAGAAAACACAAAATTCTTATTTAAAATTGGGAAACCATCTAAGTAGCATTCATTCCAACAACTATAAACCAGTGCCATTCACAGAAAGTTCATATCTCTTTCAGCAATTGTGCCAAGGGGGCTTTTTTGCTATTAATGGACCATCAGTCACTGCAGCTCAGATATCTGAATGACTGGGAGGGGCAGGGGTGGGCACACACAGGTGGGGAACACAAACTTTCAGCCTTTCACTCACACAAACCTCTCCTGGCATCTGTGACCTATGATCAACCATTCATCTTCTCACAGAACTGCTCTCCTCTTCAAAACTCTCCTCTGGTGCTGTGGCTGGTTGGGGTGGGGAAAGCCAGGGATGAAGAGCTGTGGGAAAACCAGCACAGCATCTCTTGGTGTTCCCTGCCCAGGTAGCAAACCTGATGTAAGCACCTAAGAGGAGAGCTTCTGAAAGCCAGCGTGTTTAGCTCTGGAAAAGTGAATGCTCTGGAGGCAGAGATCATGGCTCCTGATGCCTTGGAGATGGGAACCTATCTTACACTGGAGGGTTATCTCCAGAAGGGTGTCCCTTCCTTATTCTTTCTGCTCCTGTCACATCTGTCTCTGTTAAATCAACATTGCTGACTCCAGACATGAGATAAAGCCAGAGGCAGGGGCAGCAAAATCAAGCTAGGACAATGCAAAATTAGGACTCATCAAAAAAAGAAAAGAAAAAAAAAAAAGAAGAAAAAAAAACCAAAAAGGAAGCCCTCATTCCTTTGAGCCTGAGCAAAAACTATTCCAGAGAAAGATTCTTTACCTTTTCTTCAGCCTTTGTGTTTTACCTGGGCATGCAGGGGCTGTGAAAGCTCCAAAGCCAGAATTTGAGCACTGCCCTGGTTAGAACATCATAGCAGGATGCTCTAGCCCAAGCTGCTCTTCTTTTCTTCTCCTCCACCCCCAGGCCCATGAGTACTCTGGGACTGAGGAATTTCTGCACGGTGCCTGGGGATGAAAACCCCATTTATATTGGAGGAACTGACTTTTATCAGAGGCCTGCACAGTTCCTTAGTGTGGCCTGGTATCACAAGACACATATCCCTCTTTGTCCCCCCCTTCACTTCAACTCTGTGCCCTTTACTGCCATTCCCAAAGTCAGAGAAGAGAATTTTGGCCCAAGCCTTTACAGAAGATAAAGTCTAAATGTCAGGTGTCTCCCTAGGCAAGCAGCAAACATTCCTTTCACCACAGAGCACTAGAGGATGAAAAATTAAATCCAAAAGAAAGCATGAACCATCCATATATCACTCTCTAGGCTTCGCAGTACTAACCTCTTACCAGTGCAACAAACATCCTGTGCTCAACCTGAGGAACAGGCAAAACACTAAAACATTTAAAAGGCAATAAACCAGGTCAAGGAAAACAACCTTGGCCACAGCAGGTTATTTCTAAGGAAGTGACCCGACCTTGTGACAATGGAAAGGGCATAAAATGGGGTGAAATCCCACCAAAGGCACCATCTATGGCCAGAAACTGGTGATGGAGGCCAGGGAAAAGCAAGGCAGAGCTGATTATGCCACCAGTATGACAGAGAGAAAAAACCTGCTGTTTGGGGCTTTTTTCCTAGTGTCCAAAGTGCAGGAAGGCAAAAAGCAGCTCACTGCAGTGTTAAACATGAGATTCTGAAAGTAAAATCATGGGCTATATACAGCAAGAGGAGAAAACAGAATAACTCTGCATATTGCCATCATCTCTATTACTTACAGGTTGTTGTGACTTCTTACTCAGGACACATTCTGTCTGGTACAAGGGTCAGCCTGTGATAGATCTATTTAAAATAGATCTATTTTCACACAGTATCAGACGCAATGCTGCAAAAATAGAAATAAATATTACATTAAAAAATAATTTGTTGGATACAAGTGGACAGATGAATAAGCTGAATAAAGCCCTAAGCAATCCCAGGCTCCATTCCCAGCAGACTTCATCCACCTCTAATGATGAGCGGAGGGATCTGTTTCTTGGTTTGGCAACCACAGTGTAACTTGCCCTGCCAGCAGACCACTGTTGACTTGGAAAACATGAAAATCCATATGGAATGTGTAGATGCATTTGTGGCGCTCAGGCTGCATGGAGAGTTTGGGAAGCTGCTCCTGTAGAAGTGTAGGGCTGTATTTGGGATGCTTGCAGAAGAATGCTCTGCCTGTAAAGTGCACAGGTACTGAACAAGGTGGGGAGTGCTCAGGAGAGATGCAGCACAGCCCTGGAGCCAGGACCTGTGTGTGCACATGTGCACAGCCAGGCTGGTGGAGGGATATTTGTGATTCTGAGCATTTGCCTCTGCCATTGGGTTTGTCCATTATAGCAGAGCTGGAGAGGCACCTGGAAGATAAATGTCAGTGGGGCACAGGCAAGTGGTGAGTACAGATGAAACCTTGTGACGCTGCTGGTGTCTCACTGAGGTGGATGCAGCTGCAAATGTGGTAACAGCATTTCCTAAAAGGCAGCACACTGGCTTGTGACAGGCCCTAAAGGTCTCCTTCCACTGATCACACCTCCTTGCTGCTTTTCCACTCAGCCTCCTGCCTGTGCCTATCAATGATTTGTGCCTCTGTAGCTCTGGATCCACAGGTGCGAGCACGCTCCAGGTGTCTGTGGCTGCCTTTGGGAGTGAAGGGGTCTGTCTGTGAGGGGTGTGGAGCAAGTCTGGTATGCACAGGGGGCCAGAAGAGAGGGAGCAGGGGGAGCCCTGTGTGGTGTGAGGGGCTGGCTCTGGCAGTGTAGCTGAAGGGTATGTCTCGTCTGTATTCTGGTGAGGCTTGCAGAGGCTGGCCCTCGTGTAAAGGGCTGTCTGAGCCCTGTGTGAAAGCAAAGAGGGCAGATGGGAGACTGCAGAGGGGCTGTGGATGAGGGGAAAATTGTGTTTGGCTGCTGGTCCATATGGCCAGGTGGGTTGTGCCAGGCTCTGTGTGTGGGTGTCAGCAGCAGGGTGGGCACTGGGGAGGTGCTGACTCTGGAGGTGATGGAGGGGCTGGCTGGAGAGGGGCTGTGCAGAGCTGGGGGCTGTGGGCAACAGAAGGGTGTGGGGGACTCTGTGAGCCTCAGGAGAGCAGCACTGCCAGGCTGAGCAGTGCCACGGGCACTGTGGGCAGGGTGGTGTGGGCTGGGCAGCATGGGCAGCTTGGGCAGGCTGGGCAGTGGGGCAGGGTGGGCAGGGTGAGCAATGGGGCAGGGTGGGCAGGGTGGGCAGTGGGGCAGAATGGGCAGGGTGGGCAGTGGGCAAGGCTGGGCAGAGCGAGCTGTGGGCAGCGTGGCAGGGTGGGCAGTGGGGCAGAGTGGGCACAGGCAGGCCAGGCAGGGTGTGGGAAGTGTGGGCAGTGAGGCAGAGTGCAGGCAGTGTGGGCAGGGTGGGCAGTGGGCAAGTCTGGGCAGAGTGGGCTGTGGGCAGGGTGGACAGGATGGGCAGTGGGACAGTGCGGGCAGTGTGGGCAGGGTGGGCAGGGTGGGCAGTGGGGCAGAGGGGCAGGGTGGGCAGTGGGGCAGAGGGGCAGGGTGGGCAGTGTGGGCAGGGTGGGCAGTTTGGGCAGTGTGGGCAGGGTGGGCAGGGTGGGCAGTGGGGCAGAGGGGCAGGGTGGGCAGTGTGGGCAGGGTGGGCAGTTTGGGCAGTGTGGGCAGGGTGGGCAGGTGGGCAGTGTGGGCAGGGTGGCACAGGCAGGCCAGGCAGGGTGCACGCAGGGTGCAGGCAGTCCCAGCGCCGGGCTCAGGCAGCAGAGGTGGCAGCAGGACATGGGGCACCGAGCCTGCCCTGGCCCTGCAGCCACCCAGGGCTGTGTGGGCTGGTTGCTTTGCCTGCAGGGACCCTGCCCTGCCCGGGAGCTGTCCTGTGGCTCAGCCTGTTTGCAGAGGCGCCCTGCCAAGGAGGGGTGGCCGTGCCGTGTGCCACGCATCCCTGTAATACTTGGCAGGGCTCTAATTGCCACCTCTGGAGGCTGTGCCCCATCCCTGGCAGGAGTGTAGGAGACTTGGCAAGGCAAGGAGAGCACTGGCTGTCGCGCAGCTCAGCGATGCAGCCCTCACCTCTCCGCTGTTGTGTGCATTAATCCGGGCAGGCATTCCCACCAAGAGCTGCTCCCCCTCATAAAGGGGAACTGGGAGCTCCGAAAGATTGAATGACCTGTTCAAACTATTGGGCAGAGCTGAGAATGGAACCTAAATCTTCGAGGGCCTCCTGCTGTGCTTTAACCACAAAAGGAATCCATCCTTTCCTGGTATGCTTGTGCAATGCATTGTTTTAAAATGATGTCCTTACGAGGTTGTACAGATGTTGCTGGGGGTTGCTTTAGGCCTCCAGAGCAATCTCTGATGGGGAAGATGTGGGGAAAGGACAGAATGCAACTTGGGTCTCCAGGTCTCAATGTGTTTGCAGGAGCATGGAGTGGAATCCTGTAACTGCTCCAAATGCTGGACTCATTTCCTCCAGGAGTAAAGTCAGGCATAGGGAAGCCCAACATGGCTTTAAATCATATCTGTAAATCTGTGCCAGAAATTGAAGCAAAACCTACTGAGGCTGATGTTCAGTTTATGTCACAAGCCCACCTCCCTCCCCAGATGGTTTAGTCTCAGGAAAGAGCCAGAGTCCCTTTATTTGGCATACAAGGACATCCCCTGCTACTGCACACTGTCCCTCACCATCCACAAGCTCTCTGGAAAGTTCCACTTGGAAGGTGGTGTCAGTGGAAAGACACTTTCGTTGTTACCTCTGCTGACCTTTCCTCTTTAGATGGATACCAACTCACCATGAAAAAAAATGTATGTTCTTGTCCACCAAAAGGAAGAGAAGGGGATGAAGAAGACTAGAGAAAAGTGAATGCCTATATAATAAAACAAATAGAAGAAGGGACTTGGTGGGGGTGAAGACATCCATCCTGTATGAGTAAGAGGTTAGCTCCGTGGGGGTCATGGAGCTCTGCTCCAGGCAGATGACTTGGGTCAGCACTGCCATTCTCTAAAATAGCTGAAGGGTCTGTAAGGTGCCCAGTGGGGCAGTCATTGTGAGCTGCTGGAGACAGGAGTAGCAAGAGAATAGATGGGGACTTTCACAAAGATTTCTTCTGCTGGTGTTGTGGATGGCCTCCACTTGGCTTAGTGGAGGACAGGGAGGAGATCTTGAAATTGTTTACACTTGAGGTATGAATATTCCTCCTCTCTCCTTAGGTTTGTGGCTTTTTTTGAACAGTAGTGTAGCAAAGCGTTCCCCTGAGGAGCACTGACTTTCCCTAGAAGCTTGTTCAGCTCTGGTGGAAAGGGATGATCTCCTCCTTTGCATAAGCTGCCTTCCCAGCCATCTGTGAACCTCATTCCAGTTTCCATCAGGGCATGCAGGGCCTTGTGCTGCTGGAGTTTGGCTCTCTCAGAGCAGCAGCTCCTGCAGAGCAGTGGCCCTGTGGCCACGATAAACTGCAGCCCAGCCAGGAAGAACAAACTTAGCTCAGAGCCTTGCCTTGCTGCTCTGCCCTCCTTGACCCCACGTAATGAGTCACATTTCCCACTGCCCCTGCCTGCATGGGGAATGTGAGACCAGGGGCTGGCTTGGAAGGGCCCTTGGTCTGACCTGCTCCAAGAGCCATTTATGTTCTTACAGGCAGTGCTAAAGCAGTGGTACCAGGTTTGTAAAGGCTCCTTCTATGCTTTTGACATTTTTGACTTGCAGTTCCCAAGGCAGAGAAAGGGATTATAGCCTTTGTCTTGCCATTTCCATCCATTCTGGTAGAACTATTTCTAGTGTCATGGTACTGGAGCCCTATGGAGACCCTCCTGCTCTGATGGCGTTTGTGATTTCTTTCAGACAACAGCCAGAAACACAAGAGGTCAAAACATGATTTGGTGTGTTAAGTTCTGTGGAAAAGTGGGAAGACCAGCTCCAAATCCTATGTTGTTTGCAGTCTGTTTTAGTTTTGACTTCAAGGCCTATTTGAAATCCTCCTGCAGAAAGATGCATCTTTCAAGGAATTCCAGTATGTTGAACAAGCTGAAAAAAGATGGTATTCCCCATTCCATATTCCACACTTTGTCAGTAAAATCTGTGGGTACAGAACAGTAATCAGAGAGGTTTTTCTTTGGGGTAGAGCATGCACAAAGCACGCAAGATCAGAAAGCTTTCTTAATGTTGAATTTGAAGTCTGCCTCTGTGGTAAATTAAAAGAGAACTGCCACCCAAAGAAAAGCAGATAAAGAAGCCCACATTTGTCTAGTGTGTTGGTCTTTACAACTCAAGAGTTCAACACTAATGAGTTATGGGTTGGCCCATGAAAACATAATGTGTAAATTAGGAATTTAATGATGTGTAAGATTAAAAGCTGTGCGGGGTTGCATTTATTTAAGGCTGCCATCTTGTGTTCAAAGAGGAATTACTTTATCAGACAATGTCCCTTTCACTGGGTTTAAATTGATTCCGTTCCGCGTGTTATGGAGGGTGCTCGAGTGCCCGAGACTGCCAGCTGACAATATTCCCCACTAAATGCCCTTTCTCTAGCTCAGTTTGCAACTTCATAATAGCAAACATACTGTGCAGGCCATAATGACTTCATCCTAATTTCCAGAAATAAATAAGTGTAGATTTCCCTCCCTACATCCCTACCCATAGATTTAGCTGCAGGAAACCTGGGATTAAAGGCAAGAGAGGTAAAAATGGAAATCATGCTTGTCTATTTGGCTGGCTGTCCTGGTGCTTCACTGCCAAGTCTTCTACACCCACCCAAAACCTCTTTCCTTTCAAAAAAAAAAATAAATCCTCAAATCCCAACCCCAAACCATACTAAACAATGAGGGGGACCTCTGCATGTCCATTTGCATTGCAATGTGTGTAGTTAATTTCTAGCTACTTGCATGGTAGTATTTTGCAAACCAGGATTCCTAGTTCTCAAGTCATGCCCTGCCAAGGCTGGTAACCAGCAAGGGGCTCTTTTAGGAGCTTGACACTGAGCCAATCATGCATGTTAGAGCTCCCTGGGATGGCAAAAGGAGTCTTGGTGGGAAAGGCTAAGTCTGTTTCCTACACTCTGATCTGCACAGTTTTAAATTGCTTAACTCCTTCCTGATGCAGCGAAGAAAAAGAAAGGTGATTGAATGTTCTGCAGAGCCTTGATGGAGAACAAGTCTGGTCTGATTCAGCTCATATATGTACCAAATTTTTATGGTGAGGCCCAAATCAGCTGAGGCAACTCAGGCTTCTCGTTAGGTAAGCTGAGAGGCCCGTGTTCCCCACTCAGCTACTTCCTGAGCTTGTGGGCAAGTTCCACCCACCATCCATTGGTTAGAGCAATCTTTTAACAGATGGAAAACCTGTTTTCAAAGCCTCACCCTGCCAAATTTGGGCAGATCCCTGTGTTTCTCCTAGCAAAGTGACCTGACCATCAAGCTCAGGACTGTATAACTGACACTAGAGCTAAGATGATTGCTAATTCTGTGGCATCTCCCTGAGCTATGGCTGAGCAAGGTGTCAGTCACTGCTCCAGGGAAAAGTGAAGTGAAACAGCAGCATCAGGAGATGTTGCACCCACAGAGATTCAAGCCTAGGCCAAGTGGATTTTTAAAACAAGTGTCCCCCTACCAATGAGTGTCCTGAACCCATGGATTATTGAGGAAGATATGACAGACATCATAGATAGATATAGACAGATATTATATGACAGATATACCATGGCAAGCCGCTGGAGTAGTGAATCTCTCGAGAGGATAAGCTTCTGCTGCAAGTCTGAAGTTGGAAAGTCGATGCCCTACAAGACATGTGGTTTAAGTCCTACCCCTTTCATTAGCATTCCCTCTTGAGATAAATGAGGCTTTATATTTAACATTTGAGCTACTGTGAATGCACAATACTGTGTTTTTAAAGTTGGGTTCAGACAGGACAAGTTTGTATCTATCTTTGTTTTCAGCGGATCAGATACGGATGATCCCAGCCTGAAACCATCCCTGTGTTTGTGTGTCATGTTTGTGTGCAATTTATTCCTCACTGCTTATTTACAAGAGCAACTTTTACAATTTTTTTAGTAGCTGAATGGCATAGATTTTCATACTTTGTCTTCTTTAACTGGAGTAGAGACCATCCCTATCTGTTTACGCAGTGTTTATCATAGAGCTGCTCGGAGTCCCAGGGGCAAGTTCAACAGAAATATTAGCAAGAAAGATATCTGTAAACATGGACATAGTTCATATTTCTGTTTTCAGCCTTGTTTCCTAGGGACACAAAAGTTACACAAACACACTGTTTATCTGCTAGTCCCCAACTATGAGCTTTTGGGCTCCACTGGTCAGCATGGAATCAAATCTGGCAGAGGTCCAGGGCCATGGCAGAACTTGGGAAAGAAAGGCACCAGTTAGTGCCTCCACCAAAGAAAAGCTGGAGAGGAGATGCTGCCCATGTTCACTGGCATCTGACAACTCCCCCATCCAAATCCACATGCTTTTGGTTGAGTCACAGCATGTGCTGTCTCATGCCAAGATGAAAGGCTGGAAAAGTGATGTAAGGGCACATGGAAGGATGGTAGAAACAGGGCAGGGGGAGGGCACTGCAGAGAAGAAAAAAAGACTGGGTTTGGGTGTTCAAGGAGGAGTGTTTAAAACTGGATTTGGGTGTTTAAAGTCTCTTTAAATGGAAGAGACCTGAAGCTAGAACAGCCTGGAGACTACGGGCTAGGGAAGGATTTGGGACGTTACTGTGGAAATTTCTTGGTGAGAGAAAGTTTCAAGTGTCACAGACAGGATGTTTTGAGGTCTACAACTGAAATTTGCAAGGTTTTATTGGTTCTGCGTAAGAGCAAACCACATGTGACTGATGTACTTAGCTTGTAGTTGTGTTGAGAGGATTTTTTTGAAAGGTTCTCTTTCCCGTCTGTAATCTAGCAAACTGTTTTATATGAGGGAGAGAGAGTTGCTCCAGAAAGCTCACAGTAATATTTGTTTATTACCTGCACTCTGGGAGTCTGAGCCTCCAATGCAGCAGGCGCCATGCAAATACGCTACTGGTACAGTAAATGCAGGAACTCTGCTGCAGGAGGCAACTTTTCCCCTTGAGTACTTTATACAAAACAAGGATTTGGTGGTAAAGCAAACACATTTAAATGATGCCCACAGGGAAAAAGTCGATTTTGGCCAAAAGAAGCTGGCTGCAGTACCTGCTATATACAAAAACCAGAGTCAACCAAAACATTCTTCTGGGCTGTCTTCTGCCAGCTCTTGAGGTACCCAGAGGAAATTCAATGTGTACTGAAAACCAGGTTACTACAGAGGTTGTTCGCTTGCAAGAATAGCCTGAAAGCCTGTTCTGAAGCTGAACGCCAAAATGCCTTGGCAGTTCAGTCATTGACTGGCAATCCTCCTCAGCCAATGCAAGTGCCTGCTGCTCTGCTGCCTATTTTTAACAGGATGCAACTATTTATCATGTTTCTGGCTGAGATTTTTATAGTTGAGCCTCCTGCCATCCATCAACTCCAGACGATTTATGTGGGATAAGGGTTTCTCCCAGGATGGCTTCGAGCTCTCCAGGCTAACAAACTGGCACATGGCTCTGCCATCAGCTCTGGGGACAACTTGAACCTTGCAGTGCAGCCCAAAGCCTCCATCTGGTCCAGGCACCGGTGTGTGTCACACAGCCCCTCTGCTGCTCCTGATGGCACTGACAGGAATGTCTTACCTGCTGCCTGGGCTCCTCAGCATCACAGCTCTGCCAGGGGTAGGGCTAGGAGCAGGCCCACCTTTCCTTTGTGCCTCCAGCCCTTTGATGCTGCATCTCTAACGTTTTATTTTAATTTTTAAAAAGGTTTGGGTCAGAGGTGAGAGGAACAGAAACATCCTGGTTGGTGTTTCAAATGTAAGACAGTGTCTGGGGATGTGGTGAAATCCAGCTCCTGCTTCCTGTCCCTCACTGAGAGCTTTCCATTGACTTCAGTGGGGCTACAATTTTCATCCCCTTTGCTTTTAAAACTTTGCTGTGAATTTAACAGGCTTTGAAATCCATGGGATGTGCAGGGGTTGGGGTCTTCTGTTTCTTATTTTGCTCCAATTTCTTCTCAACATATATAATATTGCTACTGTTAGAAACATAGGGAAGAAGCAAAATCAAATAATGTTTTCTCTGCCATGGCAGACAAAAATAAAGCTTTTAGCAAGCATGAGCAAGAGAACCTTATCTCTTATGCATTATAAGACCAGATTCCAATACCTTTACATATGTTATTTAGGCCACAAAATAACCTGCTCTGCTCATGGCATAAAACATACAGAACACATGAAAATAGGAAATTCTGGTTTATGTCCACCAGCAAAAATAAAAATGTATATTTATTTTCAATAGAACTCCCCCCCAAATGGTATGATGATGGAAAATACCATGAATTTTTCAGCTGTTTTAACAAGTCAAGTGCAAACCCATTTTATTTTACTTCATTACTCTTGCAGACTCTCACCACAACACTCCAAATACAATAGAAACTTCTGCTGACAAGCCCTTCCTTCGGTGTTCTTCACTGTAGCAAACTCATCCCTGCCCCTGTCGTGCTGTCTACACATCGTTTTCATGTATGGATATTAATTTATATGTTCAGTAGAATACAAACGCTCCCCTGTCTCTATAAGTTATAGAAGCAATCATCCAAGGAAGCATCAGAAACTCTAAAGTCAATTCTGGTGTCATAATTTCATCCTTTAACCTGAGACGCCAAATCATGGGGCTTTATAGATGAGAAGCGGGTGTGTGAAAGCACTCCCTTTTCAGAACTGCAGACTTTATTTCTCTATAAAGCATATTTATGCTGGGAAATAATAAGCGGCTAACATGGCAGCAAAGAGGGGGATCTGTGTCCCTGGGATAGCTTTGGGAGCTTGCTCTGGTTCTGGGGGAAAAGGGAGTTAAACTTGGAGTTCTCTCGGGCATGGGCTGCTCCTTCTTGCTCTGCATCCCGTGCACGTAGCACAGCGAGACTCCCAGGATCAGCCACGGTCTCTGATACGGATGCATTAATAAATAAACAACAGCAACAGCAGTAATAACATTGAGTAACCCTCTTAGCCTACCCTATAATGTTATGAGCAAGCTCAGGAGGGAGGGTTCATCTGAGCCTTCTCAGCCACATAAATCAGCCAGCCTGGCAGAAGGTTTCTGATGCATGCAAAACCCCCATCCATTGAGTCCTTTGGGTTCCTGATTTTGCAGCAGCTGTCCCTTGGCTAAACCTGACCATTTCTTGGGCTGCTTCATCCTCTCTTCTCAGCTAATTTTACACTGCACACTTTTGCACCTTGACTTATGATACCTTTCAGCATTTTCCTCCCTAAGGTAACACAAAAATCCTCTAGAAAGGAAGTCATAGAGCAGTAAATACCATCTGGGATAACATTTCTGTAAGAAGAACTCTTTTATGGACCACCTAAAACTATGCCTAATGTGACCATGGTCAACCCCTTCGCATATTTGATTTGTGCATCTGAGAATGCAATTTTTTGTAGTGGTGAGAAGGAAATATCTTCTGGGATTTTTGTGTTTCATTGCTTTCCCCTTCCCTCCACCCTGAGCTCCTGAAGATGATCAGCTCATCACGCTTTGTCTCCAGGTATTTCTGGAGTTACTCCAGCCACTGGCCACAGCTGGTGGCTCCCGGGAGTTGTCAGCATCTCATCTTGCTCCTGGTATAGATTACATCCTACCCAAGGCACATCTGAGTCCTGCCAGCTGAGGGTGCTTGGGGCTGACTCAGATTTCCAAACTCAGACCCTGATCCTTTTAAAACTGTGCTCTGTCTGGAAACCATGCACCCACAGCTCCCAGCACCCACAGCTTTTGCTATTCCAGGATTTGCTACAATGCTCCTGAGTACCAAGTCATTCTGGATGACAACATATTACTCCTGTTACAGAACCTGGTTTAATTACACAGTGTGTGTGTGGAGAAAGCATGGGGATGGGACAGAAGCAGAATCTTTCATGTAAGGCAAATTCCCAAGCAACCAGCTAATAGGAGAACATTGAGGATGTTAAGTAGATTAGACACATCAATAGAATCTACATAAGCGATGCCAAATTTAGTAACAGCAAAGGGGAAAACATTTTTATTTTAAGTCAGACTCTGCTGGAGTGGTGGCACCAGTCTATTCAGGGTTATGTACTGTGTTTCTTTCTGGCACACAAAATATTAAGTGCCGAGGAAGAGTTAACTAAAGTAAATGGGGTTGAAATTCCTGCAAAAAGAATGATGTACTGTACCTATGCATTTTATAGCACGAGGCAAGTAGCTTAATGTCTCAGCCAATATCAAACACTTCATTTGCAAATCTTACTGTGCTGGGCTCCCTGGTGATTTGTGCAATAAAATGGGATGGTTAAAGGGCATGTCCTTGCATTGACTATTCCTTCTAAATTTGAAGGGCCCAGCTGTTATGTAAATATTTACTATAATTAACTGCTGGAGTTCACTAGTTCCTAGTTTGCAAGAGTTGTCTGAAGTTGCTGTTACCCATAGGCAGGGAGATGCTGCCTGTAAATAGTCCCTTTTACCTTACCATGTCAGAGTGTGGCAGAAGGGGAGATTTGACTTGTCCTGCTTGTCACACTTGACCACAGTCATAACCACCCTCTCTTAGTATCCAGTTGCTGTCAGTACCTCACTGTAGCCAGTCTAATTGGTTTGTGGGTTATCTATAAGAAGTAGGAACTGCCTTTGTGCATAAGAGACTGAACTGGACTGTGTCCCTGTGCTGTGAGGACACAGCTGTCTGCTCCCAGACCAAAAGGGATGCAGGCCCCTTGTGTCCCCAGAGTGCTCAGTCTGTACTGCTGATCCCTGCCAGCCCAAGATGGTTTCGCAGGCAGGGCTATTGGGGTGTCTCTGCATTGTGTTCCTAAACCCACAGACTGGGGCTGGAGGACAGAGGCACTGCATAAAGCCAGCCCAAACCCAGATAGGTTAAACAGCTTCATCTCAGTGTGGACACAGCTGCAGCCAGGTTGTTTTCTGGAGAGTCACTTGGATACCTCTGCATGGTGCTCTGCAGAGCTCTGCAGCCCTTCCCCTCGCTGAGGGACTGTGCTACATCGAGCCACAGTGCCAGCAAAGGCCAGGGCTGCTCTGTTGGTGGGGTGGCCTGGAGCCCAGAGCGCAGCTCGCAGACACCTGGGAGCTCCTGCTAACCCAGGTCTGGAGAAGTAGCCCCAAGCCAGAGCTAATGAGCTCTGCTGGATCTGACCAATTCTTTGAGGACCGTCTGAGCTGTCTTCATGTCATGCAGACTAACATATTCGGAGGATTCTCATTACTTATATTCCTTCATTGCCTGGGGTGCTCCAGCCCCTCTGACTACACTGTTCTGTAAAGAAAAGAAAGAAATCAATCTCGAGCTTACAGGTGGAAACAGGAGAGGCAGGGAAGGCCAAAGGGTAGCAGATGTTGCATGTGGTGCCACGCTTCTCTTTGTGCCGCATGCCAAAACATTCTGGCTGTGCTTTTTATTCCCCCATTCTCCCTTAAAATCTCCTTTGACGCATTTGGCTGCTTGGCTGCGCTGGTATATTTGTGTGGGCTTCTGGAGCTGTCTCGGAATCTATGCCCAGGAGGAGGAAGGAGTCTTTAAAAATTAATACTGCGAGGCAGCTTTAGTGGCAGCGTTGGCAGCGCAGGCGGAATCGCTGGCAGGGAGAGCCCGGGATCTGCAGCAGGGAGCAGGACCCTGGCTCTGCGCCAGCAGAGGTGACACCCGCTGAGGGGAAAGCTGCCTGCAAGCCATGCTGGTGTTTGACCCTTCTGTGGGGCTGTGAGGGTGAAGGCTCTGAAAATAACCACTGAAACGCCCCTTGCCTGCCCACCATGATAGAGGCCCTCTCTCTGTCTCATCTGCTGTGAGATCAAACACTCGACAGCATTTCCTGGTGTGCTTTGCCTGGTGCTGCTCAGTGTGTGCCACAGCGCCTGGGAACACGGGCTGGGGTGGACTACACAGCCTTTTTCCTACTGCAGTGTCATCTGCAGCCAGGATGTTTTCTGGAAGGTCACTTGGATACCTCTAGTTTTGGTAGTCTGAAGGATTTAAATCTTGGCCCTGTCTCTACCTTGTGTTCAAACCTTCCCTCTGTGTCTGGACACCAAGGCCAGAGCAGCATTGGGTTGGCCCTGCAGCTGCAGCAGTGGGTGATGTCCGTGCTGTGCTAATGCTGGGGGGTGATGTCTGTGCTGTGCTAATGCTGGGGGGTGATGTCTGTGCTGTGCTAATGCTTTGGCCAGCCCTGTTTACTCTTTTCCAGCTGCAGGTGCCCTTTGGCTTCGTGGATGGGGTCAATGTTGTGAGCAGGGCTGGCTGGGAAGGCAGGAAGAACGTGACCACAGTTTTTTCCATTTCCTTATATTTTCTTTTTTTTTTTTTTTAATCTCAGGCTTTATTAAAGCTTCTAGCATTTCATCTCAAATACATCTAGAACACCTTTAGCAGTCCTGGCATGCAGCTAAAGCACAGGGACATTGAATTGTCTGTCTAAAGGATTTTGGCTGCTGTGACCCCTGCATGTCTGATGACTAGGCTGCGGAGGGAGACGCGGTTTTATGACATTAAATATTAACAGCTGGATATTAATAATGAAGGCTGACAGCTCCTTTTCCCAGCTCCTGAGGTTGTTTCTCCCCCAGCTGCAAGTCCAGCAGGATTTGTGTTTTTTCACTGCTTGAGCTTTATGGTCAGGGCCCCCTGATCTCGAGGGGTCAGGGCAGGTGGGGAAAATAGCAGGGAGGTGTCAGTGCTGGGAGCAGGGGTGGTCACTGGCTGGCTGGGCTGTGGTCACTGCAGGGCTCTGCCTCTGGTCAGCCCTGCCATGCCGTGCTGATTGCAAAGCAATTTACTGGTAAAGGCAGAGAAAATGTAGGAGGTTAATAATGAAACAGGGGAGGGGGAAAGAGCACTGGGAGACCTAACAGCAGATCTTTCCTGTGTCTTGAAGCCAGAGGAGAGTAAGCTATTCCAACAAGTTTGTGCTTTATTGCTGCCTGGCCTGTGCAGCAAAATAAGGCAGTCAAAATTTTCATACTGAGCCCTCCAAAATTACATTTTTCTCTTTTCCTTCCTCCTTTCCATTTCTTGTTGTCAGCTGTAGCTTCTCCCCAGCCTAGGACAGCTGAAATGCTGCTTCAGTCTGCAGCTGTATCAGTCTCATTCCTAAGATAATTTACAGGAGACTTTAATGCACAGGGCAGACAATTCCTTCCCACCAGCAGCATCACCACAGCTGAGGAAAGCCATGTCCATAGCTCAGACCAGGTGGCTGGAGGATAGAGGAACACAAGTCCTTTCTTGAACTGGTGACCCTCAGGCCCTGCCCTGCAATGTGCTAAATGTTGCTGAAAAGTCACCTCAGAGGAATCTGAACAGGGCTTTATTTGAATAAAGAAATATGGCACAGAGCACACAATGGTTGCTAATAAATCACAGGTTGGTTTTATTTCGCTACTGCAACTCTGCCTTATTTTTTTCCATATTGGACTTTTCTCCAAATTACATTTTCCCAGTTGTGCACTTTTGTTCTTTTTACTATGTGACAAATGGAGGTTCTGTTTATTATTTATTCTTTGGCTTTAATGTTGTGCAAGCTAGATCAATTCAGTTTTTGATAAATAAGTCTGCTTTTTGCAGAAATTACCTAGTTGGATCAGTACTCTTTTGTTCCTTCTCTGCAAAGGCTGACCTCTAACCCTGTCTACTCTACAGTGAAAGTCCATTTATCCAGACCACTTTTAAATTCTGTCTTGGTCAAATCTAGACCATGTCCTCTACTCTGGCCCCTCTATCAAATACCAGCTTAGCACCCTTTTATGGAAATAATTCCTAATGTTCCCCATGCCCATAGTTAAAGAGAGTGAGTTGATTCTTTGGATTGACTCAGTTTTATTCTGAGTAAAAGTAACTTACAGAATATTACTAACAATTCATGCAGGGAGAGCAGGACAGAAGGTTTGGGCTGCATGAGGTACACCTGGGCCATGGTGTGAGGTGCTGGGGATGAAGACAGACCTTAGAAAAAGGCAAGGATGCTTTCAGCTTCTAAACTCTTCTGTGTGCTAAGGTCTGCCTTCAGTTTGGTGCTTTCTAACATCTGAACACAATTGTGTTTGCTGTGTTTTTTGACAGAACATCAGACACGGATTTTGGGTCAGGCAGAAAGCAAAAGACATTTTGATAGCTTACCTGTTGTCTGTATTTGAATTACTGTGCTTATAGTATTGCTGAGTCCAACCAGTATAAAATCAGAAGTCCAATTGCTCCCTGGGTCATGAAATAAAAAATCCTGGGGAGGAAGAGGGTGTCACTCTATTTTTGGAACATTAAGGTTCACAAAAGCGGGAATCTATGAGAGAGACAAGACAGAAATAAGTGTATCTGGCAAAGAGCTCAAGGTGTCATTCTTGTATACCCAAATCTTGGAACACAGGCTTAAAAGAGTGCTGGGTACCACAAGGTCCTCAGTAAAATGACAAGACTTAGCAACACAGGGGTGAAAATTGATCCTGATTTGCTCTTGCCTGCACCTAAAGCCAAGATCTGTTCAGTCATGGTGATGTCTTGGTGGTGATCATATTTGAACACAGTTACCTGCTGTAATGAGACTCATCCTATGCACTTTTTTCTGTATTTTCCATCCATGTGCCTGTGCCCTACTTGGAAGAGGTACAGGCTGTCATGAAATAAACTCTGGCCTCAGCAGCTCTCTCTAAAGGAAAGCCTTGGCCATGGCCTGGCAGGGATGAGAATGCTGGGCAGGGAGAGCTTTTGGAGTTCTGACTGCAGATTGCGCATCCCCACTCAGCTCGAGGGATTCTCTCCCCACCCACCTCTTTCCTTAAACAGCAGGAGGCTGTGTGCCTTGCTGGCAGGAGCAGCCTAGAGCCTGCTCCCTGCAGGCACAAGTGGCAGAAGCAGCAGGATGGGGAGCGTGGGTGAGGATGATACCCAGCCCTGGTGAGACTTGTGTTGGAGAACTCAGCCACAATAGTGGAAACCCTGTGAGAGCAGGGATGACAGGGTCCTAGGGAGGTCATGGCAGTCCCTGGGGGAGGACAGGAGGAAGGGGACAAATAGTCTGATCCTCCCCTACCTAAGACAGCAGTGATTTTCTGGGAAAAAATCTGAGACTGTGCTGCTCTTGGTCAAGAAGATTGGCAGGGAGGAGAGGTGCTGGAGCAAAAGCAGTTTTAAAATTAAATGGAGACAGAATGTTTCTGTAAGGGAAGCACCCTGGGTCAATCTGTGTGAAGCCAGGGGAACCCAAGGGCTGGCAAACCAGAGGGTGACAGAAGTTTCTTGCAAACCCTGAAGCTGCCTCTGCTCTGGTTCAAGATGGGCAATGGCAGCCCCAGGGACTGTGTTAGAAGGTGTTGCCCTATGATCCCCTGCAGAGAAGGGGTGATCTCCTTCCTGACAGCCTGAGCCATTTCACTTGCCTGTGTGCAAATGTGTTGATGCCCAGGGGCTGCAAGAGTGCAGGCACCATGTTACAAAGGCAGAGGGATACAGGGATCATGCATCAGGAGATGGCTGTTCTGGATTTCTGTTCCAGTGGCTGGAGGTTAGGGATGAGAGGCAAGGGGAAGCTAGACGTGTTTAACTGCCTGTAACTAATCAGGCATGTACAATCATCCTTCCCCTCCTTGTTCCTCTGAAAAAAGGGCCCCCTCAGACTCTCTCCTGGTTCCTGTGAAGCCAGCAATGAGGCAGCTTATACTGACATGGACAGTGAAGTGCAGAGCATCCCTGGCCTTGTGCTCAGTCCCTGCACTCAGGCTGGATCATTAGGACTGGCAGCATCAGGATGGTCATCCTTTCTGTGCCCTCTCAGCAGAATGAATAGCAGCTTTGACAAGCCCCAGAAATCATTAGGAGAAGGACCTAGGTCTATTTATCATGAATTCATGTAGTACTGCTGTGGCATGGAGCTTTGCTGGGACCCTGAGGTGGGAAAAGGATGTAGGATGAAGGGATGTTTGTTCACAGCAGGGGCTTAAAATGATGTGCAGTGAGTTCCTTCGTACACGGTATTGGTTTTGAGCATCTTGGCACCTGGATTTTCAGTGGAAATAATTAACTTTGACAAACTAGAAATTTTAAATCAAGTTGGACAGAGGTAATTTTGGATAAAATGGGAGCTGTTCTTCACAGAGAAAATGTTGATGGCACAATTCCCAGTCCTTGTAGTGACAGTGAGCAAAAGGCAATTAAGAAAAGTTCTGGGGAAAAGCTTATGGCTCCCATTCACTTATTTAAAACAATTATTATTATTTTATTCACTTGATTAAAAAAAAAAATCAGTTTCTCAGTAGAAGGGGTGCCCCTCATCAGCTTGCACACCTTCCTCAGGAACCTTCCACCACCACCACTGCTGCCTGGCAGCTCCCACAGGAGAGGGAAACTGCCTGGGACGAGGCAGTGGGCAAATCTCTGTGCATGCTCTCCAGATTTGGGCTGGCTGCTTGTCTGAGTCACAGTGCTGGGGAGGCTGAACCCCTGGGCTCAGAGCAGTGATCACCACCCCTGATTTAGGGTGAGACTCTGGCTTAGGGAGAGGCACGAAAAGCAAACACACAGCGCTGCCCTGGGGAGGCTGCCTGGCTGGCAGCATTAGCTGTGAGGTGGCTATATTAGCATTTTAATCAAATAACTAGATATCCTAGAATTATATGTTTGAATCTCTGTAGGCTAAACATAGCTTCAGAGGCAAATAATTTCCATGTAAATTTAGGGTGGAGAATGTCCTTTGGGTAACAGCTGCCTGCTCTGCATGGGCATTAAAAATCCTGTGGCACTTTATTGAAAGCAGAGGTTTGTCTCAGAGGCCTTGCTTCAAACATCCCTCAGCGTGCTGGCTGTGTGCCCAGCTGCAGTCCTGACACCCAGGAGGGTGTGCAGCTCAGGGGTAGCCACTGCAGCTCCTGTGCCCTGCCCTGGCTGTGGGGAGCCTCCACAGAAACACAGAGCAGCTTGCCCAGGTCACAGCAGCAATGACCTCCCTGGCACGTTTGATTCTGTGGTACAGTGGGTGCCCAAGCCCTGGGAAGAGGGAGATCTTTGAGGACAGGGAAACGCTGCTGGCCCAAACCCTGCCCTGTCAGCAATACCCAGTGGCTGGTTCCACTGACCTGGGGCAGCCCACTGCTCCCTGCAGTGGACACACATCCACAGCCCCAGGCTCAGGGTGAAAGGTTTTCAGTGCTAGAACTGACCACACAGATTTCTTCTCTTTCCTGTTTTTTTCATGACGTCGGAGATTAAAAAAAAAAAGTTCTAATGATAAACCATCTGGAATAGGTTTCTTTTCAAAAGAAAAGAATGAAATAGATGTGAGTTGGCAGGAGCTTTCAGAGAGATTTCCCCCAACCCCCTCTGTTTATATATTATGCAGAGAACTCTACAGGAAAATGGGATAGATGAAGTTGAGCATTTCATGACAAGTTGTCACATTCTGTGCATAAATTTCTCTAAAGTGTTAGGCACCAGTGGTGGGAGGAGATATTAGGTCACTCAGTGCTAATCCTGGGAAGTTTAGAGGGCTTTGCATGTCCTTTGAGAGTGTCCCTTTTATGGAGAAAACATCACCTGTCCAGAATTATTCCTTCATGGTGCATATAATCCATCCATTTATTTGATAGAAGTACCCATAAAAACCCAGAAGTGACCCAAGAACACTCCCAATACTAATAACCAGTTCAATCCTGCTGTTCATTTTTTATATCTTGCTTTCTCCTGCATAAAGTAATGAAGAATTAGAAGTAGTACTCAGTCTGTTTTCTTCTGAAAAGCACATTACAAATACTAACCTTAATTCCTCTTCTGCCTGTGTTCAGAAGGTTAAACACAATGTTTTTTTGGAGGATTTAAGTACCCATGGCGCATTTGAGGGGTTTTGAGTGACAGATGTTAAGAACCCCTGAACATCTGAGTCCTATTAACTACTCCCCAGGTTCATGTGAGGGACATATCAGAACAGCATCAGAATTTGGATTGTCCCAGCTCCAAACCCTGGTCTAATCACCCCTCTCTCTTTCAGATGTTGTTCTTAGATAATGGTGGAAGGGCATCACATTTCTGATGACTCAGCATCTGCAGGGGAGGCTTGCTTTAGGTCACAGCCCTTCTGCAGTTATAAGCTCCTGTATTACTCCAGCATTACTCCTGCATGGCATCATCACCTCTGATCCCTGGGAGGAGGGTAATACTGGATCAAGTACTGCTATAGGGGGTTAGTGGGAAAAAATTGATTTTTTTTTCCCTCTTAGCAGTGTTAGGACACAATTTCAGCCTCTAATTTCTCATACCCCCTTCCCTCACCCCTGTATTTCATGGAAACCTTTCATGAAAGCAATAGTCTTTCTGAAGGTGTGTTTGGAGTGTTATTGCTTCAGCCCGCAGGGAGAGCACATCCCTCACATAAATTGTGCTTGATGGTGAATCTGGACAGTGCTTATACTGTAGCACAGGCACTGGCTGGGTGCAGGTGTGAATTGCTGAGGTCTCCAAACCTGCACTTTGCCCAGACATCTTTAGTGGTACCCTCAGAAAACAGTAAATAGGGATAAAACTTGGAGTGTTGCTTTGTAGAGCCCAGGACACATTTCCCTCTGACTCTATAAAACCCCTGTCAGGTAGAACTGTCCTGATCAAACCTCACTGCTCTGAGTGTCCCTCCACAGCCTGCCCAGCTGTGGAAAAGTCCCTGGAGTTGGGGGCTGCCAGGATCATGCACAGCATGGTGCACTCAGCCTTTCCTTGGTGAGAACAAGCACTCCAATCACCCCAGAACCAAAGCCAAATCCCCTTGGTCAACTGGTTGGTTCCCATTCCAGCCTCAATAGAATATTAAACCTATGCCCTGTTCCCTGCCCTGCTGTATTTTCTAGGTGAGGCTGAAAGGAGAAATTTTGGTTTGTCCTTGAGTAATTACAGATTGGTGTGGAGGGAGGCTCATCCACACAGTAACAGGGGTTATTGTGTTTCATAACTGCATCTGACCAAGGATGTGTTGCGCAGAATTCCGAGTCAACAAGAGTCTCTGGTATCAGGGTCAAGTCAGAATATTCTCTGTAACCAAAGTAATGCACCTCAGAGCCATACCTGTGGGGGAGAGAGGATGGGTGGCCCCTCAGATTTCATCTCTGAGAAGCCTGGTGAGGTATTGCTCACCAGCATACACAGCAGCCCTTTCCAAATTTGAACTCTCTTGCTGCTGCATTTTCTCTTTGCTTATGTCTTATCAAGAATGCAAGTGGTTAAGACTTCCTCCTCCTTTTTAAAGATCACGTTTAATTTTTCTTTTTTTGCTCTAATGATTTAGATGAAATATTTAAGCTCCCTGCTGCAAATCCCCCTGGGGGCACCTGCCAGAAGGTTGTGAAATCTGGGTGAGGGATGGTGGAGGGGTGTATGCTGTTAATTACTGGAGGTTGGCAACCCCCTAACACTTCAGCTCATGCTCTTGTCGGTGGCTCCGAGGTCTGGCTTTTCAGGAGCCGACTCATGCAGGCATTTGGAAATAAAATAACTGGACTCTGGCAGCAGCTCCCACTCTGACAGAAGAGACCATGACAGCCAGCAGCCAGTTTAATAGGTTGCTGCAGCCAGTGAAGTCCTCTGGTGAGGAGCAGTGAAGTGAAGAAAAACAAAGCTCATTCCAGCCGCTGCCACGGCAGACAACAATCGAGAGCAAAGAATCTTTTTATTGCACATGGAGGGGGGGATGAGGAAAAGAAAAGAGAATGAGATGGCTTTTTTTTTTTAACAGATAAGGATTTAATGGTTTTTTTTTCCCTTTCCCCCCTTGCTATTAAATGGGATAAAACTACACAGAAAG
The DNA here is from genome assembly GCF_901933205.1 of Camarhynchus parvulus. Taxonomy (NCBI): domain Eukaryota; kingdom Metazoa; phylum Chordata; class Aves; order Passeriformes; family Thraupidae; genus Camarhynchus; species Camarhynchus parvulus. Next base: position 8,299,529 of record NC_044571.1, read on the forward strand.
AGAATTCCACAGATTTTTATTCTTCTTGTAAGAAAAGACGGCGCAGCTGAAGCTCCTTCCTCACATTAAGTTTTCAGAAGGGAAGTCGGTTCCCCTTTCTCTGGCTGCTCATAGCAGCATTTTTCTGGCTCCAGCAACCTAATAGGTTGATTGCTGAGCCTCTTCTGTTTCAATTACTTTTGATTGATTCTCAGGTCTGTGTCAGCCACTCGGTGCAGCCACCATCCCAGGAACAAATCTGCAGCAGCTGAAGATGAAAATAGCTTCCATGACCACTTAAAAGGGGAGTTCAAGCATCTTTTCTAAGCTTGAGGTTACTGTAGCCTTCCCTCAAAATCATCTCTCTGGCCACCTCTCTGCTCATGATGAGGTTCCTGCTCCTGATGGCTCGCTGAGCTGTGCTTGGCCCCAGCTAGGAAGGAGGGTGAAAGGAGCTTTAATATCATTAGGCTGCTCTACTTGCAGTTGCTAGAGGACACTGATGTTACCCCCCAGGAGACTCTGACAGAAGTCCCTCCAGGTTTAGGGAGTGGAGGGGCAGAGAGATGTGGGACACAGAGCCTCTAAGATGAGTCCTGGGGCTTGTTTTCATGTTTGGGTATTTACTGTAGGAGCAATGAGAGAGGAGAGGAGAGAAAGAGAGCTGGAAAAGGAGTGGGGGTGATGGTGACTGGTTCCCCATATAAAAAGCCAGCCTTTGCACTTGCTTCGTACACTTCTGACTCTTTTCTCAGTAGTAGCAGCCCCAAGCCTTCAGACTGGCAGAAGAGTATTTAGGATAGATCAGAGCTAGTCTGGATTCCTGCATAAGTCAGAGCAGACAGAGGATGATAGCAGTCTGGAGATTTGGGGTTATTTGTGTCAACAGTAGGATTATATTTCCGTATTTTTAATTTCCTACCATTGCTATCCAATCCAACTCAGCATGGGAACATAGCATAATTCAGGCTGGGCATGACCGGAGAGGCTCAGAGCAGGGTCATCCCCAGACCAGACCAGGCTGCTCAGGGCTGTGTCTGGTTGGGGCTTGAAACCTCCCAGGATGGAGCCTGCAGAGCCTCCTGGGCTGCCTGCTCACTCTTGGACTGTCCTCATGGATATTTTTTCCCCCCTTACATCAAATCTGATCTCTCTGGTTTCAGTTTATGCATGGTGTGTCAAGTTTTCCTGCCACACAGACCAGTGAAGTTGCCAGCTCCCTGTCTGTAGGTATGGAGGGGCCCTCACATTTTCCTTTAGCTGTCAGGGAAATACCTGGACCTCCACAGCCTCTGGAAAACGTTAGAGAGTGATGGTGCAAGGACATGGGGCAATGCTTGTGGCACTCTTGGATGCAACTGTTGAGTCTCATGGACTCGAAAAGATGTCTCAGGCAACCCCTGAGTCAACACCACTCTTCTTGCTGGTAGTTCTCTTCTGTGTCCAGAGCCCTGAAAGACCTCATTGATAAGACTGAGATAGAGAAGTCATTGAGTACCTCAGCCTTCTCTGTGCCCATGCCATTAAACCACTTTCCCTCTTCAGCAATGGGCCTACATTTCTCTGTTTAGCCTTTTTTGCTGCTGTACTGGCAGAAGCTCTTCTTGTCATCCTTGGTGTTCCCTCCAGGTGACAACTCTAGATGAGCTTTGGGTCACAGGTAGCTGTGGGGAACCCTCCTCACATTCCAAGGGCTGGGCCAGCCCTAGTCCCAGCCTGAGGACCTGGGCAGATGCAACAGGCTCCAAGTGACCCCTGGGGACAATTTGCACCATTGTCCAAAGCAGGAGCTGTGCAGCCATGAAAGCTTTCCTGCAGGGAAACCTGGTGCACCCAAAGCTTGGAGCAGCTCTGGCACTATCACATTTTCTTAAAAATCCCCTTACCCAGGATTCTTCTCCTGGGAAGCTGAGAAGCCTCAGAGAAAAAGGAAAACAATATGATCTCATTTGCTTCTCCTGTGTTTTGCTGCTTTGGAGTATGGTTTGGTGATTGTTTACCCACAGGTGGTTGTTTGATTTGTTTCATGTGAATTGTTTTAACTTAATGACCAATCATGGTCAGGCTGTGTCGGGACTCTGGAGAGAGTCATGAGTTTTTCTTTATTATCTTTTAGCCTTCTGTCTGTATCCTTTCTCTATTCTTTAGTATAGCACAATATATTATAGAATAGAATAGAATAGAATAGAATAGAATAGAATAGAATAGATCATATCAAATTAGCCTTCTAAGAACATGGAGTCAGATTCATCTTTCCTCCCCACAATGGGGGACCCCGAAAATACACACAACTCTGCTGAGGACCTTCCTGTCTCCTGCTTGTGGTTTGTCCTCAGAAACCAGGCAGGAGAGGCGTATTCCTGTGCCTCCTGACTGCTGGGGTGGACAAGTTCTGTCTGGGATGTATGGGGTGTCTCACAGTTAATGTGTCTCCAATAAATACCCCATTGTCTCTGCAGGGAGCATCTGGGGCAAGGCAGCAGAGGGGCATTTGCCCAGGGGTGGCAGGCAGGGAAACAGACTGCAAGGGCAGGTTAATAGGAATGGACATGCTGTGGAAAATGGATACTAAGTTATCCCCCTATCCAATAAACGTCTCAACCCCCGTGCTCAGGAAAGCCTCGGTGAGTAGACAGGCCTCACGAGTTGCTCAGCAGCTCAATAAAATCTGTCTGTGCCCCTGTCAGATTGAAGAGGGAATCAAATGGCAGAATCTGGGGCCCTCTCCTGAGGAGGCCTCTCTCCTGCATGAGCAGCTCTGCCTGTGACACCAGCTGTGTGTGACACCAGCTCTGCCTGTGACACCAGCTGTGTGTGACACCAGCTCCCTGTGACACCAGCCCTGTGTGACACCAGCTCCCTGTGACACCAGCCCTGTGTGACACCAGCCCTGTGTGACACCAGCTTGTGTGACACCAGCTCCCTGCGACACCAGCTCCCTGCCTGCAGCAGGACCATGAGCTTGAGATAATTCCGCTCCTTCCTCCTTGGCTTCCAGGTGCTGTCACAGAGAGGGATTTCATCCCCACCCCAGAATTGCTTTGAGGCTCAGGAGCCCCCAGAGCCCCTGCAGCCAAGCTCAGCCAAGGGGCTGCTGCAGCAGGGAGCAGATGCAGGCTCAGCCCCCTGCCCCACACCATCCCTGCCATGCTCCCCAGCTTGCTCAGCTGTCTGGAAGAGGTGGGAACACCTTTCCAGGGCTGTGTTTGCCCTCACAAGGAACTACAGTCGATGCTCTGCATGGAGAAAGGGCTGGATCCTGCTCTGCCAGCACCAGGTTGTTCTGCTGCCTTTGGTGGGGGCCCTGCCCCTCTGCACATGGCTGCAGGATGATTCATGAGCATGCAGGTGTGCTGGATCTGCTCTCAGGCCGTGCTAATCCTGTTTAGTCATTTTTCAGAGGATTTCATTTAGATACTGGGCTGGGGCTCTGTGTGCCCTTGACAATACTGAGCAACACCATTGCTCATATTTAAACTCTCTGACATAGCTAGTGATGGTGAAATTAAAAGAGACAATGACATAAAGCTCTCACCCAGCAGCGGTTTTCCTCCTGCCAATCACCACTCTTGCATTTCCCCTCCCTTGCTGAAAGCCAAGGATAAGGGGCAGATTTTGCAGCTTACCTGGAAGAGCAGCGGGTCTGAGCTCTTCTGGACTGACCTGCATGCCCAGCCTGTCCAAGCTAAACCTACAGAGCACACAGGGCACCACCTGCAGTGAAAACCCTCAGCAAACCCCTCACAGAATGTAAAACAGGTGATTTGTGCCAGCAGAGACTTTGGGCCCTGCTGCTGCTGCTGTGAGCAGCTCACTTGTGCTCCCCCAGCCTGCAGCAGAGCCAGAAACAGCCTGGGCTGCTTGGGCACCATCTCCTGCTGCAGCCCAGCTCTGCCTGTAGCCACCAGTCAGAGCTCCAAACTGTGCACAGCCCAGCTCTGTGCACACCAGTCAGAACTCCAAACTGTGCACAGCCCAGCTCTCACTGTACACAGCACTTTACTGTCGTGGCCCCTCTTGCTGGCTGGCAGAAGGAGAGGGTTGCTCCCTGAAATGACAGCTGAAGATACAGATGTTCAGTGGTTTATTCCATGGCTTTTGATACCAAGCAAGTAAGTCACAGCTGGCTTGCCACACTTCTTTTTTTTGTCTTCTTTTTTCCTTCTTTTTTTTTCTTCTTTTTTTTTCTTCCTACTGTTATCAGAGCTGAAAATATGACTTTGACTAACACTGCAGCAATGGGAAGAGAAGGCCTGTCCTGAAATTCTGGTTTAAAAATAAAAACAGCTAGTGAGAAATACTTTATGCCCCCCTTGACGGAGGCTTTAATTTCGTCTCAGGTTTCTACCATTATACCACTCGACAGCAAGTGGTGTAGTCATGAGGATCTAGATTAGGAAGGGCATGAATAGTGTCTACTTTTCACTGGTTTTAGTGAGCAGCAGGTCCCTAGAAACCTTTACCATCTGGTCTAGGATTTCTGTGACTTTACCCTCTGAAGCTGCTTCTCTCTATTGGATACATCATTTCCTCTACTGTTTTTAAAGACTGTATAAAGGGGGCTTTATGAAACTTAGCAATTAATAGTCACTGGCCATAATGTCTAAGTAATTATTAGCTACCCACAGAATAAATGAAAGATTAAAAGGTAGTAATCTTCTTTCCTCTTTGTTGCTTGCTATTAATGGCTTCCTAGTCTACATACTAAATGGTTATCAAGGCAGTGCTCCATTGCAGAAAATCTGTACCATTAAAATTTGAATTTATTGAGAGCAGGGAATAGGTCCACTTGAAAAGAGAAGAAAAAATGATAAAGAGCTTTGGTTTACTGGGACTTTGCCCCAGTCTAAATCCAAACACTGCTTTTCACATACTGGTTGTCATTAGTGTCACTTGGAACTGGGAGCAGACAGAGCCTTTACAGGAGCCAGGGGCAGTGCTTGACAGACCATGGACCTGTAAGGCAGCCCCATGGCTTCTGAATTTCCAGAGGGGGTTCCTTCTACCTTACAAGATACACAGGGTCAACAAATAAAAGAAGTTGAAAACCAGGACACTAAGAACAAAAGAAAGCACTTGGCGTCCATCAGACATGGGAAATATTGAATGCAAGATGAGGAGCCATAGCTGGGCTAGTCATCGCTGTATAATGAGGAGGGAGAAAAAAAATCAAGTCTTTCCAGCTCCATGCCTCATAAAATCCAACTGAAATCAATCCACAGTTTTGCCAGTCATGAGTTATTCAGCAAACCCAAGGTCAGACCAGTGGAGTCTCCATCACACATCATTGGCTGCTCTCTTTATCCCTGTACTGCAGACAGGAAATCAAGAGACAGAGTTTGATCACTGCAATATAGGCAAACATTTGGGGCCAGACTGCAAGGTGATTAAGTGTGCATTAAGGCCCACTCCCATTTAGCAAAGCCCTTATGTACATGCTTTGAGTGCCACTGGAGCTAGAGAGACACAAAGACACACTTAAATTCCTTCCTGGATCACTGCTAACAACAGCATAAACATTTAAGAATAAATTTAAAGACTCTCTGGGTTGAACACAGCTCTTACTGCATAAATGGGGCTGGAAGAATTGGGACTAGCAAGTTGCCATTGCAAGTTGAGGTGCATGGCAGGGGCTGGAGGCGAGCAGCCATTGTGTAAATGGGGTTTTCTGGGGCAGCAGGAGAGCAGAGGTGAGCCAAGGGAGGTAGCCAGGGTCTGCAGAATTACAAATGCATTGTATGTGTGTTTAAGGTTGGAAGTTTATATGGGGCTGATCCTGGGAAATGAAAAAACAGAAGGCAAAACTATGGTCTCTTTCCTCCTATGGTGTATTCCTTTCTTCCCTGATACAGCTCCTAATTTCAATAGAGGGGAAGGAGGACAGGTATCCAAAGCAGGGATTTGAGCTCGTGAGGTGGCAGCACAGTGAGCAAATGACCAGCAGATATACCAGGGGTATATCACCTCTTGCATGTTAAAGCACACGAGCACCTTTGTCCAGTTAATATTCTTGGTACAAATGGAAATGATTTCCTCAACTCTAGACAGGGAGGAGGACCAGGTCCCTGCCTTGAAGAGTTTGCAGATGAAATGTGAAGAGTACGGAGCTGCAGGCAGGGAGGGAACACAACATGAGCTGAGGCACAGTTGTTATTCCTGGCACACACTGAAGCCTCCTTCCCAGTCTGTTGCCTGCCTTTGATGTGAATCATTTCTCCTTTATTGAAAAGCTCCCTTCCTGAGGTGCTCCGGAGCCTTCGTGCTCCTGGTTTTCATCCTACCTCTCTAGGTGTCCTTGCATTGTCTCCTTTCCATGCTTTTCTCCTCCCTGCTCCCAGACTTCCTTAGGACATTGCCTTAATCCCTCTCCTCAGTCCTCTCTCTGTCCCCAGGATAGCTCCATCCTGCCGCCCACCTCAGTGATTGTGTTTGTGCTGACAGCTCACAGATCTATTTTCTCAGCATTACTCAGTCCGTTCTACACCAGCTCCTGCAGCACTTCTCCTTTATGTCTCTTTTCTCCCCTTCCCCCAAGAATTGCCTCTTTCCAGGCTGGCCTCAGTCTTCTCCTTCCTTGCACGTCACCAACCCTCCTGCATGTCCCAGAGGGTGACTGGCTCACCAGAATGTGTCTTCTCTGTCCCCTTCATCCCACTCAGAGCCATGAGCAGCATTAGGAGCAGCCACCATGCTCAAGGTCACGGGGCTCTGTGGTCCTACACGCCCTGGGGAAATCCACCCCCTTGGAGAGACTGCCTTTGTTCCTGCTGGTTCGTCCTGGCTACTTTGTCTGCCCAGCAGAACACTCACAAACCCTGCTTTTCAGCTAAATTTCATGCCCTTCTGAAAGAAAGGCCTCTATTTGATCATTCCAGCAGTGTCTAAAACCCCTAATTCCTTCAACACAGTGACAAACAGTTCTGATTATTTGCAGAAAAGCTTGAAAAGCGTTGAGCATATTTTATTATCCACAAAAGGTGCCAGACTGGCAGTCATGGAGACTTGTCCCCTATTTATCTCTAGAGCTGGACAGCACAAGCAGTACAGATTCCTCCAGAATATCTCCCTGCTCACATTTTGAAAGGAGCATGGTGGCCTGTCACCATGAGGGGATGGTGCTTTCTCTTCAACCCACTGTTTTTTCAGGTTGCTCATGGGAGCAGCTGGGGAAGCCCTGGAGGGACTCACCACAAAACCTCTGCCCTCTCAGAGGCTATGGGTGATTCGGTGGGTGTGAAGCTGTGTCTGCTCCTGTCTTTTCAGGCAAGCCAGGTCTCATCCAAAGTCAATTATGATCTTTGGAAGTGCTGCTTGAGGGGCTGTGAATTGTCACCTGGGGATGAATGGAGGGAGCAGACCCCATGCTTCCTCATTAAAGCAATAAATGCGGTAGATTTGCTGGGGAAAAAAAAAAACCCTGGAGCTTCTCTTTTGCCACCAAAAGAAGATTAGAAGATTAATTCTGAGAACACTTGACTGCAAAGCTTAGCTCTTACTGTTGTAAACCCGCAGAAAGGCAAGATCCCTCAGATTTTATCTGCAGCAGGAGCAGAAAGTTATGGGCAGCTTCCCCAGCTCCTGGTGGCAGTGCTGCAGCAGGGCCTGGAGCCTTCCTGCAGAGCAGTGCCACTGTCCTGCCCGTGCAGGAGTTCAGGGTTTGTCCCTGCTTCGCAGCAAGTGCCAGGGAAATGATTCGGCAGAGAGGCAAATAGCTTACAGGATCTCTGCTCTTCACATTCCCCCTTCTCCTGCCCCACTTTGCAGCAGCACACACCAAACACAGATGTGCAGTGACATTTTTAAATTATGCACTGATTTGTTAGGGTTGTGCTAAAAGAATATTAAGCACTCGTTGCTCCCATTCAGGCTGGGCCTTATATTTTCTTCATGTGTGCTGATGTTAAAAATAAAAAGAAGCAAAACTTTCAAGCACAGCCAGTCTGGATAGAGTTGTTTTTCCTTCCAAAAATGAAGCATAGCTCGGTTAGAGGACTTTTTACTTTGTCAATAATTAAACAGCTCTGCACTTGTTGACGCAGCTCTGAATGTAGGTACCAGGATCAGCCAGCCTTGACCACAAGAGCCTAAAACTTTCTATCCTGTCTACAGTATGGATTTTTTTCCAAAAAAGAGAAAGTTCTTGCAATATTAACCCTGACAACTTCACTGGCAGGCGCACACCTTCACAGCAGATGGGCTACCAAGCAGATGTGCATTGAAAGAGATGTCTGGGTTGTGCCTGCCCTGAGCTGAGTTTCATGTGGAGGCTCTTCCTAGAAACAAACCAGGCACAGCTGGTTCCTGCTCAGCCTTTCAGTGCTGAGGTGGAATTCAGCTGCTGCTGGGGCTGCACTGCAAAACACCTTCAGTGAAACAAAGGGGAGGGATTTCTGTCAGCAAGTCAGATTTATATTTCCCCCCAGAGTGCATTTCTTAAGCACAGTAATGAAAGATCAAACAGTATTGCACTTTTTGCAAGTTCATCATATCCTTGAGGATGTCACTGTGAACTCAGCTGAAGATGGGCATGTGAGAGTGTTCATACAGAAACAGGAGAATATTTCACCTCTGGTTAAGGCCCTTGCTTCAAGGAATAATAATAAAAAAGGGAAGGTCTTTATTTTTGGTCCAGAGCCATCAGGACAGAGCTTCAGCAGAAGGAACCCTGTGCTGTCCTCTGAAAAGGGTGTGATTTATTTATTTCAGAAAGCTGATGGACTACAGACCATCAGTGTGTACAGGGCAGGGGAGCAGGATGTTCCTGTCCCTGTGAAGGGTCAGTCCTGCAGGGCTGAGGGGCAGAGGAAGGGAGAGCTTTCTGATTGCCTTCAGGCAAAGCTTTCCTTCTCCTCCATCACCATTCTTGGTCATCTGTTCTTTTACCCATCATCATCTGGCAACTCTGAAACACTCTTGTTGTGGGAAGGGCTCTCTTTGTGTGTCCCAGCCAGGGGGAAGGCGGAATGGGAGAAGGAGAGCTGAGACAGATGCGTGTGCTGTCTCGCTTGCCCATGGGTAGCTAAAAAGGTGCAGGATTAATTGACCAGAGGGAAACTACTGGGTAAGGGCAGGTCTCTGAAGGGCAGCAGGTGCAGGAAGGTGTTGAGCTGCACTGGTGTCAGTGTGGGAGGGCTGGGATCAGGGAGAGAGCCCTGCTCTCCCCTCAGAGAGCCTATGGCAGGTACTTACAGTCAGAAGAAAGCTCTGGTGGCCTGAAGGCTGCTTCCCCCAATGTAAATGCTTGGAAAATGTGGGGACAGAGGGTTTCCTGTGGCTCTCTTTTCTCCTTCTCAAGGCCCGTGGTTCTGCAAATGGCTTCATAAAGTCCCCCAGCAACCAATCTCTTCTTCTGCTGCTCTTCAGCATCTCTTTGTCATACTGGTTTGTGGTTATCTGACCATGGTTCCATGTCTAATAATCCCTAAGCAAGACCCATGGGGCTGAGGAGGCTGATCCCACCTGCTGGGCAGGCTGTAATGTCCAAGCACAGCTCCATATCCTCCCTAGAATGGTGAGGAGTCAGGGCTGCTGCCAGTGGAGACAGGTGAAAAACAGACCTTTCCCCTCCCTCCTCTCCTGCTTTCTATTTCTCCTCTTTATTTATGTAAATGTGTTCGGCACTGGAGTCATAATTAAATACATATTCATATAGGAATGTACAAAGCTTCTGCCTGTACTGTGAAGCTCTCTGGAGCTTAACTGCTTGAGACTTGTCACAGGAAAATATTTCTCCCCATGAAAACAGGCTTCCTACAGCTGGGCTATATTATTGCCTTTTAATATTGCTGGCTCTGCCTACCCTGGGAAGGATTTTCTGACAAACTCCTACTGGAGATACAGCTCTTGCCGGTATAACTTATACCAGTTTCCTTCAGAAACTGGGGCTTTCATTGCCAGAGGTATCTCACTGATGTTGTAATTTGTTCCCACACTCTTTGCTATGCTGGCAAAACTTGAAAGTGCAGTTCACTGTTTTTCTTGCTCGGTGCCTTTTCTCCTAAGTTAGCTTTTCTATCCCTGTGCTTACCCCAGCTGTTTCCCTGGGCACATCTGATCATCTATTGTCTTCAGAATCAGCTCCAAGAAATGAGAGGAGTGGGAAGCTAATGCTGTTTGGAGGGTCTGATCGGATGCTGGTTCCCTGTCACAGAGCGGTATCAAAATCTGGAGCCTGGTTACGCTTGAGATGGGAATGCAGTCATGGAAGGGCCAGGACAGCAGGAACGGGGTCTGGCAGCTGGGCTGAAGCAGGACTTTGGGTCAGAATGGCACAGAGGAGCCAGGGACAGCCTGAGTGGGTGAAAAGTTCCAGCAGAGGGCTGTGGACAGTGAAGGCAGCTGGCAGAGACAGCAGCATTATCAAGACAAGGCAGACCACGCTCACCATGGCCATTTCTGTTTTCAGTATCTCAGCCTGAGGTTGATATCAGTTTTGTTGGGCAAGACAACTGACATCATACATAAATAAGCTGCATCTCAGGCATTTCACGTCCCTAGTCAAACACTGCACATTATGAGATGGGAAATGGAGTCCTGAATGTGTCAGTGATATGCCACCCCCCTAGCCAGCATCCCTGCTACAAACCCAGGATCCAGACCCCTAGCTGAGTTTGTGCTCTGTTAAATAAAACATTCTGGCCTTTCTCTTTGTACTGAGGAGGCTGAGGAGGAAGGCTTGAAAGTTTGAAGTTCCTGAAGACTCCTACAGTTGAATTGTTTAAAAAATCCTTAGTGCAGTGAATATTTTCCTTGTACTGCCTGGAGAATGGGAAATATGCTGGGATTATGAATCAAATATCTGCTTGGTCTAGAGCTACTGGATATCACACCTGAGCCCTTCCTTTACAGCAACCATCCTATCCAAGAGGATCAAACCCCTCCTCTTGCACATGCATCTGTCTCTCCTCACTTCCTGTGCTCTGACTTATCCTCAGAGTCGGGTGCAAGCTTTGGCAGATGAAACAGTTGTGTGATGAGGTGACATCCCAACCCCCAGCCCCGTCAGAGACATGGCAAGTGGCAGTGCTGTGTGGGAGGGAAAGGAGCAGCCTCCTCCATCCTGAAGGGAGATTTCCTGTGCTGTGCAGCACGCCAGGTCAGGAGCAGTGGCTTCTTGCAGTGGCTCTCTGCACTGACTCCCTGATCTCTGCAAAGCCATGTACAGCTCCTGGATGCTCAGTCTGCTGGAATGTCCTTGCTGCTTGGCAGCTGGCTTGGCACAGTGCTGCCTCCAGGCTTCTGGCTCAGCAATGGAGGGATCAGAAGATGATGTTGAAAGAAACAGATAATTTTTGGGGCCTCATGATCTTGGTAATGAGAAAAAAGTGAGGTGCTTTTGGGTAACTCCTTGGTGTGATGTGTTTGTTTTAGAAACTGCCCAAACACCTGTTCCCTGAGCAAGGTAGTGATTCATCAGGCCTGAGCTTCACACCCATTTAAAGCATATATAGCTGCTGCTACTGAAAGCAGGAGTTGCACACACGAAAATATCAACCAGACTGAGTCAGAACAAAGCCAAGTGTCCTATTGCTCTTTGCTTTGCCAGTCACCAGCAAAGCAGCTGCACACAAAATGCTTCAGTGCCTTCAGTAGGCTGTCCTACAGTACAAGTGCAAGAAGTTTAAGCTGTCTTGGATCCTACAATGGGAGAGATTAACTTTACACCTAGAAATTTGTCAAGCCACCAGAGTCAACGTGAGGTGTGTTCCCAACAAGACTGTGGAACTCATACAATATGCTCTAAAAGTTTTATTAGGTTGTCCATAACACAGAAACTTGTGGTTGGTCCATGTCTGTGACAAAGGTTCACTTGAGATTTTCTTACTTAGGAAGACAAGATCACTGTGTGTGTGTTGGGGCCATAAGCAGAGAGACAGAGCTTGAATGTTGTGTCCTACAGTTGAGAGGTCCCCTTTGAAAACCCAAGCAGCCCCCCAAAGTTGCAGTTGCTATAGGAAGCAAAAGAAAACATTCCTGCTGGCCTTGCTTCCCAGTGCTCTGTCTGTGGATGTGAAAGCATGTGAGTGACACAATGACCTGAGTGAAGGAATTAGCCTGCATTAAAATTCACCAAGAAAAAAGTGTTTGTGAGGGATCAGTTCTCCTGAAGCCAAAGAGGAAGACGCCCTGAGGGTGAGAACAAGTGGCAGGAGGCAGGGGAGGCCAGGGCAGCTCCTCAGGCAGGGGGTGGCACAGTCTGTGGTCTCCAAGCCCTAGTGTCAGTTGTCATTCCCTACCAGGGCCAGGTTGCAAATCTGTCCCTCCCTGGCCTCACACAGGACTGCAGCACAAGACTACAGCCCCAGCCACCTCCTCCTGCAGCTGAGTGAATGCAGAGAAGTGTTTCTAGAGGAGCCATTTGCTGCTGGTCACACTCAGGAGTGAGAGCAGCCTCTGCTTCTGCCTGGCCACACGGTGCCTGTGCTCTGGAAAGGCTCCACCTGGCCCTGCCTTTCCCTCTGGGTACCTGCTGGCAGTACAGAATCTACATTTTCCCTGTCTGACTGGAAGAGTGGGTTGCTTTAACCTTTTAAAGGTGTCCCTAGCTGTAGTGGTTACATCAAGGGCCAAACAGGGCTTGTGTGGTGGCTTGACAGCATTTTCCTCGGAGGCTGTGCCATTGCAAAGCACAGCTCACCTGGCTGGGAGAATCTGTCCCAAAAGCTCAAGGCTGGTGCAGGGAAGTAACACAAGGCAAGACAAAAGTACTGTCTGTAGTTACCATTTTTCTAGCAGTAGTTCCTTATTTATTAGGCATTTCAGACTTGTAGAGGACACAAGCAAGCTAGAGCTTATTGCAATGCCTACATGGGTGTCTTGTCATCAGACTTCACCTTCCTCTTGGGCTTCCTGTCCTAATGTGTGCACGTGGACACAATTCCTTCATGTCGTCTGAGCTCTGAGGGTGTGAAAACTTTTACTGTGCTTCATGTCAGATGGTTAAGGACTGGTTTCAGAGAACAAAAGCAATTGGGCTTGTGTGTTTCTTACCTGTTTACTGACCAGGAGAAGATAATCAATGCTTCAAACTTAAAGCACACCCAGTAATACACAGAACTTCACTTGCTCCTCCTTTTAACTTAGAGCATCTGAGTCTGTCATTTGTTTTGCTGCTCCACACTGTGCTACCTGCCAGGCTTATGTCTTTACTAGGTCTTCCTTCTGATGCAGTAGTGCATGAGAAATCACATAATGATCAGGGTGCTGTGCTTTAGGCGTGCTTCAAAACCAAAATCTAATGCTTGGGGTTTTGCTCTGGGTTGGAGACTTCCTTTAAAAGCTCTGGAGCTACTCCTGGGAGCCTGAATTTTCCCTAGTGGTGGGTATTTCTAGGGCAAAAGCATTTGTCTAGAGACCATATCTGTCTCCATGTTTGGTCCCTTAGCATGCTGAGCCATTGCTGGCTCATAAATTATACTAAAAATAAGTAAGCATTATTATTAATTCCTAGGTTTATTGCTTCCCTGAACAAGGTAGATAACAATGGTTATTGGTGAGTCTAAAATTCTGCTCAGAGAATTCAGCATGGAATGAATTTTCTAGGCAGGAAAAGAAGGATAATCAATGATGTACATCAATGGGTGGGGATGGAGGGTCCCAAGTAAAAAAATGATCATGTGCCTCAAAAAGCTTCAAACATTGTTAAAATTAGAGGTGAGGTGGAGGAATCAAACATCATAGCTCTCATTGTCAAAATCACCCCTGGAGAAAAGAAGCTCAGGATGTACAATGGACTTAAAGACAACCAGACACACAAAGAGCACAGAGTTGGCAAATCTTCAGATAAATAAATAAACAAGCAAGCAGATAGCCTTCTGAGGATGTCTGCCTGAAACATGCACTTAGGGAAGTTTCCAAATCCTAGAAAGCCCCCGTTTCTCCCACCTCACACATCTCTCCCTGTGCTTCATCCCCTCACAGACAGCGACAGAACCCCCCTGCCTTTGATTTACAATTAAATTAAGAATTACTTTGGTAAAAAGCATTACTGTTCCCTGCCTGCTTTGTTTTGTGCCTCCAGGCAGTGCAGACCCCCATTGCTTGCTGTGCAAGAGGCAGCGTCACACGGCGTGTGAGGAGCTGCAGGAACTGAAACCAGCTCTATGATTTATGGCACTAATAAGGCTCAACTGCCATTTCTTGTGGTTTCCTCCCAAGTTGGCTTTGATAATTTCTACTTGAACCATGGTTATTGTTGCTGCTGCTAGGGTTAGGTTGGCAGGTAGCTTGCACTGTTTCTCAGGGTCTGCTCCTTTTTGGCTCTCTTTATTGTGGTATCAATAAACATTTATGTTTGGGGAGTGCCAGGAGGGGTTAGCTAGGCACTGTCCCTGTGCTTTCCCCTGTCATGCTCAGGTTTGTCAGAGGGATGAAAGATGTGCAGTGCCACGAGGAGTTTACAATCACATGGTGACAACCTCTCTTTTCCCAGAGCCCTTCCATGGCAGGAAGGCTGTGGCAGCTCTGCTGGTGGCCATCTCACAGCCAGCCAGCCTGTGTAGGGTTCTAGCTCCTAAAGCCCTGCCAGGTCACACTGGGATGATTTCTGAGAGTTCACAGCTGGATGTGTTGCTGGAGGGTATCACCTCTGCAGTGAGCACCCGTGGGGCAGTGGCAGCTGGTTCTTTCTCTCCAGCACAGATTAGCACCTTGGCTGTGAGCTGCTGCAGCACAGACCAGGCAGCTCTGCCCCTCCTGCCATCAGTGTGGCAGTGACCATCAGAGGAGGGGTCTCATGGACAATGTGCAGCTGCCTGCTCTAACACAGCCCCTCAAACTGCCCCAGCATGAACCTGCAGGGCGGCATGTGGATACCTGACCCTGCCTGAAGCAGGTCTCAGCGGTGGGGTTATGTCCCACCCTTTTTGTCACAGGTCATAGTTGGCATCAAGAGACTGTGACAGAGGAGAAGGAGGATCTTGCTGCTGCTAGGGGGGAAAAATGGTGTTGGGAGGATTGTAAGTGGAGAGACTTCTTGGGGAACGGCGGTAGTGAAGGGGCACTGTGTTCACTACAGGCTGCAGCAGAGCTGGGCAAGAGAAAATCCGTATGTACCCTCTGATTCATGTCCTTCTCTTGTGCTCACTTTTGGACTGCTTTCTGCCTGCTTTTGTTGACTGGGCAGGAGTAGAGACTGTGGAAACAGCAGAACATTATCACCCAAGGATGCTGGAGTCTCTGCTGATGCTCAGGGCTCTGCTTTGATAATTTGCCTGGTGGGACATGTGGAGGATTACAGGCCACACCACAAAGATGCTGATGAAGAGTGGCTGTGCCATTTTTCCTTGCTCCTGAGCAGCAGCAGCAGCCTGTGGCTGGCTGCAGCTGCACAGACCATGGCAGAGCTGGGTCTGGGTTTCCCCAGCTCCATCCCAGGCTGCACACAGCAGGAGAGGGCACTGGCAGAGGTGGAATTACTGCTGACCCAACAGGCAACGCTGGCTGAAGATTTCAGTGCTGCCAAAGAAATACAGCTGCCTACTCTGCTCTGCCTGGATCCACATTCCTGTGAGACCCAGGCAAGGCAAGATGAGGGTTGAGTGAGGAAGGAGATGGTCACAGAGATGAATTCAAAACTCTGTGCTATTTCCCACCTGCTCAGATCTTCAAAGATAATGAGGTCACCAAAGTGCCCTGGACAGTCTGTTATCTTAGCCAGGGCCACAGATCCTTTCTTTTCAGATTCCAATTTCAGTTTCCAGCTATGCAACAAACAGAGGTCTACTACATGTTTGTCTGAAGGGCACAGGAGGGCCCCCAGTGTCTGGTTTATCAGAGCAAGGGTGGTGCCATCAAAATGATGCAACCCTAATGGCAGAGCACCTGAGACCTGGCAGGATCTTGTGCCCAGGAGAAGATAAAACCACAGAGGAAAAGAGAAATTAAAGGTGTTGTAACATGAAGGCAACAACAGGAGTTTCATAATGCAGATTTCTGTACCTGAGTGAGCTGCATTTATCTGCTTTCTGGAGCCCGTCATGGTTCAGGATGTGTCTGGTTTTAAAAGGCTTGTAGGAATCCAGATTTTTTTTTTTAATGGTCTGGCTTCTTACGGCAGTCTGGTAGCTTCTCTGTGAGCCTTCCTAGGAAGAGGCACAGAAACCTTGGCTAGTGGAGAGCCCCAGATCCTCAGTCACTGAGTCCCACTCCTTCTCCAGAGCTACACCCAGGGGGAATCCTGGCTGTGGCCATAGCATCTCACTGAGTCCTGAAAGGAGACAGCTGAGTCAAATCAACAGCTCCAGGACCAAACACTTCCAATATCAAGGGAGTTAGATCCATCTGCTGCTTTTTGGAAAGCAGTAAATTATTGCTTCTTCCCCTGCTGCACACACACACACACAAACACCCACAGACTTCACAGTCTGAAGATCTGCTGTCTTTCCTGCTAGAAGGGCAATTTCTACACTCATTTTCTATGCTCATTTGCCAGTAAAACCAGCTCTTCTCTCAGATAAAGTTTTGAAATAATTCTTGCAGGCAGCTAAGAGGACTTGCAGTTATAATACTTGACATGAATCTCCATGACACTGCACTGGGGTTCATTTCTCTTTCCTTCTATCCTTCAGTGAAGATGCAGTGGGACAAGTGAGGCCATTCTGAAGGTCAGCAACAGCATCACCACTCATGGCTCTCTAATTTGCCTTCCAGACCCTGTAGGAGGCTCTAACCTGGGTTGACGTGAGGAGCTTCACTGAACTGTTTCCATATCTGATTGCTTGTGGCACAGCAAAGCTTTGGAGTCCATCTGCCACTTGCTTATACTTGGGGAAAGAGCATCCATAGATCAGCTGGGGAGTTTTCCAGGCATTAGCAGGTAAAATGGATCAGACAAAAACTGCAAGTCATTTTAAACCAAGGAAAATGTTTCGTTGTAAATATTTCTGTAGTCCTGATTCTTTTTGTTTGGGCTTTTAAAAATTAAAATATGTTCCAACTCTTTTTTGCTTTCTTTTGTTCTTCTTTATCTCTCTTCCTGTTAAACTTTTCCCACTGTATAGAATCGTAGCATCATAGAATAATGGCTTGTGTTGGAAGGGGCCTTGAGGATCCTCTAGTTCCAACCTCCTTGCCATGAGCAGGGACACCTCTCATGAGACCAGGTTACTCAGATTGGTCTTCAAAACTCGTGGGGAGTCCACAGCATTTTTGGGCAATCTGTTACAGTGCCTCACCACCCCCACAGTTAAGAATTTCTTCATAATATATAATCTAAACCTACCCTCCTTCAGTTTAAGCCATTCCCTGTTGTTCTATCACTTCATGTCCTTTTGAAAAGTCCCTCTTCAGCCTTCTTGTAAGCCTCCTTCAGGTATTGGAGGGCTGTTAATAAGGAGATAAGAATTATATAAGTAAATTAGTAATTTATTTAGCTTTGTTGCTAAGGAAGTAAGAGACATAAGAAGGAAAAAAAGGGTCAGAGGAGATTAGAAAATTCAAGCGGCACATGAAAATAAAGAAGGAGTGAGATTCATCTACCTAACCTTAGGCAACAGGAGATGTATGAGACACTTCAGGACTCCCTTCAGCCACAGCTTTGCAGAGGTGTGGTCTCTGCTGGGTCCCCTGTCATGTCTGCAGCTGTGTGCAGATGTCTCCAGGGCTCTACCACATCCCAAGGGCAACACACACCCCGGCCTGGGCACCAAAATCCCCTTGGCTTCTTCTATCCTTGCTGAATAGAACAGAAATTTTCTGACAGATGCATGGTAGTTTTAGGATTCAAAGAAACACCTACATATTTTGAGGGACTGAAAAATAACATTCTCCCTTGTACAAGTTTATTAAAGTCTCCTTGGAATCAGTGTCAAGGCAATAACTTGTGGTATGCCAGCCCAGCTGCATTTGCTGCCATCTTCCATAAATGTGCCATTAGCTGGCAGGCATGCACAGAACAGAGGTTTCAATAAGCTGTTCTTTTTAATGTAAAATTACCTCTTAGTGTGTTAAACTCATTTTTGCCTTTAGCTTGTAAGGTGTTAAATGCAGGAATACAGCTTTTCTCTGGCAGGCTGAGCCTCTTGCCAGCACACATGCCTCAAGGTATTGCATATATAATGATTATAACTATAATTTTAAAAGGGTTTTTTTTTGTGTTCAAAATGTGATTGGTGTTGCCCATGACAGAATATTCACTATTTGCCTGAAAACCTCATAACCTAAATAAGGATTTACCATCAAACTAATCTAATCAAATCATAATCAATACCGATACTGTGGGATCTTGTAAAACATGACCCACGTGGCAAGTTCTGCCACTTGTTAATTACGTCCTTGGAGGCAGCAGTCAATAACTCCCAAGGGTTAGATGGTTCCTACTTAGTCAGGTGTTTCCAAGGAGTTCCACTGACATTTAATAAGGACTTCTGCAACCACGGAAAACTTTATACTACGACAAATTAAAAGGCTTAGGAAAGATAGCAATTAGAGAACTGTTAAAAAAAAAAAAAGCTGTCCATCGAGCCCTGCAGAGCAGGACTACAGGGAACTGACAAGACAATTTTTCTGTTTTCAGAAAAAAACGTTTAAAAGAGGCTTGTGACTCATCCAAAGCCAACATGCAGCCTGGACTAGCGTATAAGTCACCTCAACTTGTTAAAAAAAAAGTCCAAACCTTTGTCTTGGGTATTTCAACATAGTTTCACAGAAAGAAGCTCTTCCAGCATCTGGCAGATGAGAATGCGTCCAAATTAGTATGTCTGCTGATATTCAAAGCAGATAATCTTGTTCTTTTCTCTACACTTAATATGAGAACATTTGTGGTGAGAGTAATTTATGAAAGAGAAAAACTTTGAAGAGGAAAGGATAAAAGCAAACATAAACTCATTGCCTTTTCTTCTTCTGGAGAAACTTGTTTTTAATTTTGTTTTAAGCTGCTGATTGAAGTGAGTGAGTCTTGTGAACAAACACATATGGTTGGCTTTCTGTGCCACAGTTTGACCACCTATGTTATTTAGTTTAGAAGAGTGTGAGGAGAGAGCTGGGTGGCTGCATATCCTGGATATCCATCCCAACATTCAGTTGTAGGTGCTGTGGTTCTTTCCTATTTTCATTGATTTATCTGCTTACAGGAACAGATTGAATTGCTCATCTATGCAGAATGAAGGAAATAGCCCTTGGAAACAAAGACCAGGGCTGCACTACTGCTGAGAAAGCAATGGAAAATGCACAGGGGAGGCAAAGTGAGGGGCAGTGGTGCCCTGGTTTGTGATTCATAGACACCTGCTCCAAAGGCAGTGTGGAATTCCCGGGGCATCCAAGGTGTGTCTACCCACTCACATCCTGCTGAAGGGGCAGGTCCCAGCTCTGGGTTTGGTTGTAAGTGTAAACTCAGACCTGCCTCTGCCCACAGGCAGAACTGATGCAGCACCTCAGCCATGAGGGTACTGCCGTGCTAATTGCCTTGCACCTCATTCAAACTCAGCCTGCACTCTGTGGTGCTGCGTGTCACAGCGCAGTCACTTCAGACGTGTGTGCCACTGTGGCTGCAGAGGGCTGGCTCCCGGCAAGGATGTGGGAACTGTGTGCACTCCTGGTCTATTGCAAAGGCAAAGTGAAACAGGTTGTTTTTTTCCATGTCAGAAACTCATCTTTGGAGCGCAGCAAACTGAGAAATTGCACATGGCCAGTGACTCTGCATCAGCTACGAGGCATTTCTCTGCTAGGTGTGGTAGCATTTTTAGCCCTTTGTTACATGGCCACAGGGATAAGTCTGGTCATGTCCTCATGTGTCTTTCTTTGCCTTACCTGGTAGGCAGTGGCCCTTTCAGAACAGAGACAAGCAATGTGACATTTCAGGTACTGCTGCAATCTTAATCACAAGTCATGCTAGCAGCTGAGGTGACTAATGTAGTACAGACACATAGGCATTGGCACAGACAGTACACTGAGCAAAAATGACTTTGCCAGTCATTTCTCTTAACTAACTAAAAAATACTATGATGTGTAGTCTGCTGCTGAAGTCTCTGAATAACACAAAGCTGGTCCCCACACTTAAAAATAGCAGCAAGATATGAATAAATGCAGGTCAGTTCAACAGGGAAGAAGAAAACAACACCCCTCAGTAGGAACAGAGGAGTTTAGTTAGGTTTGGTTTCTCTCGCTGATAAACTGCTAAAAAATAGCTTTGTTTCAGAATGAAAATTGCCTTTAGTTCAAAGCGAAACATTCAAGCACCCAGGGAAGTGGGAGGAAGGGGTTGGATTCAGAGGGGAGTGTGGAGGTGAGATGGGTGTCCCTCTCCTGTCTGGAGGCCTGGCTGGCAGGGCACAGTCGTGTTCCCTTCAGGGGAAGAAGCAGCCTCAGGGAGTCAAAGATGCTGACATGACCCCGACACCCTGCAACATTAAACACTTAAAAAGGTTTTGGGTTTTGAATTCAGAGACCTCAGCCTACTTGGTTACCATGGCAAGCAATCACCAGTAGAAGTCTTTTAACCTTTAATTAAAGATACACAAAAAGGAGGAAAAACAGTTTAAGCACTTGAAAAATAAAGCATTAAGTAAGACTTTCCTTTTTTAAAAGTGTCCATTATTCCTCTTCCCTTAGCTGTTGGCAGTTCTTACAGCAATCTTCCTTCCCTTTATTTGAGTTCATAGCAGCAGAAACTGTTCTTGGGGAAAGAGAGACACTCATCAAGATAGACTGGATCTGTTGCTGCTACTCATTTTGGACTCTGCTCACTTGAAGACAACACATATGCACAGGGAGAGAGAAAAGGATAGCAAAAAAAAAAAAAACCCCCAAAAAGTTACTTCCTTTTCTGGTGTTGACTTTTACTTGCAGCCTCACTGCTAGACAAGGACAAGTAAAAGCCTGGCCTTAGCCCCTCTGAGGTGTGAGAGACTTGTCCAGTGTCTGCCTCTTCTGGGCACTGTTTTTAGGAGTCTCCCTGGCTGTTGTTCACAGCTGGGTTGCACAACCCCGACCCTTCCTGCCTAGGCAAGTTTGTTTGAACACAAGGTGAAGGAAAGAGAACAAGGAAAGAAGCATGTGAGGAAATGACAAAACAACTAAGGTCATGTCAGGACCTCATCTTCCAAGTGGGTTTCCAGTGAGCTGAAATTGGTGGAGCTAGCAATGACACCTGTGTTTCTCCTGGCCAAAATGTGGCCACAAGGTCTGATCAGATCAGGAAACTAGGTACCAGCAGTGTCACAGTGTTAAGTTAGGTCTCAAAGCTGGCAATGACAACTGTCAGATTTCTATTTTCTGTCCACCTATTCTATCTTTGGCATCAAAATAGATGTTTCCAGAAGATGATGAACATGCCAATAGTCACCTGTTAGACCTGACACCCCTGTTTTGGTCCATTGGTTTTGGCATTCAGAGCTGTGGTTTTTCACCTTGTGAGCTTTATTATATGGCTTTGGCTGACAGAGAGCTTGTGCAGGATGTGCAAATCCTTCTGCTGCTGCTGTTTCTGCCCTTCTGATTTGTAAAGAGAGTCTCAGCCTTAAGCACAGGGGGGCTTCAGGTGGGGGTAATCTGTTGACTTCTGTGTTCCTTGATAGTTTATTACTCATTAACACAACCTGGGAAAGCCAGGAGAGCCATTTCCATATGAGGGCCTCAGCTGAGGCTCTAGAAAGATCTTCTTGCAGACCAAGGCACACCAGTTGCAGAGAGTGAGAACAAACACACCTTAGTATGCAGCACAGCACAGCCTTATGGTATTCTCCTGAGAGATAAGTGATGCTGGTTCAAGTTCCCCCAGGCAGATGAGGAAATTAAACCCAGGACTCCCACATCCTTTATGAATGAATAAAAAGTGGCTGTCTTCCTCTCAGCTTTGTGAATATAATCCTGACATTTTTTTTTCCAGGAAAGCAATTTGGTAAGTCCACACTGAATCTGACAATCATTTCAGGACAATGGAGAAAACATTTTTCAAGGAGAAGAATACTGACCAAAAAAAAAAATCCTCATGAACATAGTGACAATAAAACAACTGGACAGGCCCCACTGCCCCTCTGCTTCATATGCAATAGCTGTGGGACACAAAACCTCTGTGGCTTTCAGGCAATGAGGGAACTTATCTGGCAATGTGAAATCTTGGCAGGCAAAAAACATTTTGAGGGAGTAATGAGATGCTCTAGGAATGGCAGATGAAACCTGGGCACTGGTGGGACTGCTCTGAGCCCTGACACAACTGCAGTGGTGTACAGAAAACTCTGTGGATCACACCGCTCTGTTTGCTAAGGTGAGACCAAAGCTCCCTGCTCTAATTAGGTGCTGGAGGCTTGAGAAGGTTCAGGCTCTGTGTTAAGAGTTCAGATGCCTGCATGAGGTCTTGTCAGCATCTCTAAGATTGAGAAAGGAAGCAGAGGAAAAAGGGTTCTTTATTTCTCTGACCTTCTTTACTGAACCTAGAACTGTTTCTACCAGCAACCATGCCCACAGCGTGGCAGACCTTGGGGCAGAGTAATGGTTGTCTAGAAATGGAACATGTTTTAATAAAAAAGGGTTTTTTCAGCCAGATGAGCTCCCTGTTCTAGCTTCCTGCTAGGCCATGCACATGTTACCAGCAGCATGAAGGAGCAAAGAAAATGGGTGGCTGGGAATGGAGGGAAGGATGGAACAGTTTCTGTAGGTCTTAGCCTACATCTCAAGCCTGTTTAGTATGACCATGCAAACATAAGCTCCTCTGCTCCTTTACCTAGAATTGTTTTAAATGCCACACTGCTGCATAGCTCCTTTATTTTGGGGAAGGGAGAGACTTCATCAGGTGAAATGCAGAGTAAATGGGACTGCAGATGGCCAGGGCACTGTGCTAGAGCACACATCTGTCCCTGGGAAAGCCAGGCGGTCCTTAGCAAGGGCACTGGACATGAGGCTGGCCTGGAGGCTGCAGGTGTGTTCTGATGGGCGCCTTCCTCACCCCTGCAGCCAACACGAGCTCAGTTCTGCACCTGTGCACACACACACATGCTGTGGTACAGCCAGGGGTGATGGGGAATCAGCAGGGACAGAAAAGAGAGGCTTGGCTGGCCCCAGTGGCCATAAAATAGAATTGCTACTGTGCTGGCCAAGATGGACAGTGGCAGCAAAGCTTTCTTTGTGGTGCCTGCTCTTAGAGATCTGTACTGGGTGCATTGAATATTCTGGGTAGAGAAGCAGCAGAAATTTGCTGAAACTCTGCTTGGAATCAAATCTGTGCAGGCACAGCAGTAACAACTCCTGGTGTGCTCACAGCTCTGCTCTGGGGATGGTGCTGTTCCTGCTTTCCTCTCAGCCAGGCTGGGACACAGGACAGAAGACAAAGAATTCTGTGATCAGCTGTACATCAACACCTTGGACCACTCCAAGTGAAGGTCAATAAGGACAGCAAGGCTGCTCACTGGTGCCCTTGGATACCGAACTACAGCTCTGCCAGGGGCAATACACAGAGCAATGGCAAAGTTTTACAGACTACAAACCCAGTCCTGCAGCTTTCCCATAACACCTTTGATCAGCAAGGCTGGAGTTACTGCAGGGTCAGGGCTGACATAAACCCAGCCAACCAAGCAAGAGCACCTACATATTTAAATTGACCTGTATTTTTCAGGGCAATATTATTTTCTTTAAGGATTTTGCTCTTTTCTGCATGCCCCTCCCTCTGGCAGTGTTTGCCCCTGCACATCATTGCTGTGATAGATGCAGCATTGTCATTCAGGTACTTAGGCCCTTCATACTGTAGAGGAGCAATAGCAAGATTCAAGATTGCCAGCCATTTTGTTTTAAAATAATTCTTGGAACTCAAGGAACTTTCCAATAATTGCTATGTACTTTTGCTATAAGCAAAAAAAAAAAAGTTTCAAAATTTTGAAGAAATCAACCCCCAAATGTTTTTAAATTTTACATGTAATTTAAAAAATGCACAAATATTCTTTCATTCCTTTTTTTTTGCAGAGAGGGAACAGAATCAATTTGCCATGGTTATGCCTCCTGCCAATTGTTTAGAATTTCCAGGATTTAATCTTTCATCCATGTGTGTATCCACTATTTACCTTTGAATGAGATAATGCATAATGCATTGGGCTTTATGGAAATGAACCAAGAAAACCTACTGCTTTTTTTTTTTTTTTTGGAGAAAGTTGTACTCTCCCTTTATAGCCTAGAAAAATTAGCATCAATGTTACACCAAATGGGGAAATAGAGGTTACCTTAGCATGAGCTCAGGAGATGCCACATGTGTGGGGAAACACAGTGCAGTGGTCCTGCATCCTTCCTCTACCTGAGGTTTGGTACAGGTGAAGCAGCATCACTGCTGTTTCAAAAAGCATGTGTAGGATGTCTTCTACTCCTGAGTGGCACTGGGTCTTTGCTAGTGCTTAAGAATCTCAGAGAGGTTTAGGAGTTGTGCAGAAATGTGACCAAAGTGCAGAAGGAAGGTGTGGAAGTCTGTCAATGCACCCCCACCAGCAATGGAACTGAGGACCTTGTGGGTAACAGGAGGCCACAAGAGGGTCATTTTGAACACCAAGTACCAACACAGTGTTGTCAGGGCACAAATACCCTTGATTTGAATGCTGCTTTTTGCTGTACGTGCAGCTGAGAGCTAAATAACTGAAATGGATGATTTTTTCCCCTTTGTGAAGGAGAGGTAGCAGCAGCTTTGATGCAAACCAAGCCCGATGCTATCTCATGCCCTAAGTGTTGGCTCTGTCTGCAACCATCAGCAGAGAGAAAGCCACACTCAGACATTCCTCTTGTCTCTGCTTCTCACATGTGCATGTTCATCTACAGGGCCTCAAAGAACCAGAACTGGCAGAGGTCTTTTAAGAGGCTTCCTGTCTAGGAGCAGTGGGTATGAGCCTGTTATGGGGGAATTTTGTCTCTGCTTTCTTCTAATGCTAAGTTTTGGTGCTTTTTCTCTGCTGCCAGATAATTTTTCTAAAAGCTTTTACTGGCTAGAGTAGGGATTAGACAGTTCCTGAAGTACATGCACAGGGGAATTGCTCATTTCTGTCCTGTTGATACCTTGCTAACTGTGACAGAAGCAGAAAGAAAAAGCAAAGAAGTCATCATCATGGAATGGACTGGATCAAGCTCTGACACACTACACTACACCAGAAGTTGGAAGAATTGGTTGTGGCTTGTTAAGGTAACTCTTCTCCTGTTACTGAGTGATCAACATGCTGTTCTTCCTCTGGACAGAGGCCACAGAGGCCAGAGGGGCAGAGATGGAAATGGAGTATTTTTGGAGTTTGGAAATGGAGTTCCAACATAATTTCTTTGCAGCCCTAGGTGAAGAAGGAAGCTGTGATGTGAGGAGCACCACAAAAACATAAGGAGGTCTCTCTTAAAGTCGTCCCTGTGGAATCAAGACAGTGTTGTGCTACATTTTGCTAGAAATACTATTCCTTCCTTTTTGAAATGTTGAGCCTATGTGTGCTGTTCTTCTGGAAGGAAAGGGTGAACTTTAGACACTGAGGGAACACTTCTGGAAACCAGCATAAGAGTGAAGATATTCAGGACAGCAGCCTGAGTTAATTGCACTGTGCCATGGGGCTGGTGGGCCTGATGAAGCTCTGAGAATTCATTCTGCAGTACATGGATGTGCTGCTTGGTGCCACTTTATCATTCCAAATCAAGAAGTTGTCCTTCAAATTAGCTTTTATGCAGACAAAAGCATGGAGATCTGAATTTTACCCAAGACAAGAAAGCAGCTCTCACCTTCCCTTCATCTGAGTTGTAACAGGAGGCTCATGGTCCTGGCTTCAGCATCTGACCAGGACAGAGGTGGAAATGCTGAGCCTGGGCTGTGTTGCACACAGGGGGACTCCTACATCTGCAAGTCACCCTCCTCACTCCACAGTGGATGTGCTCAGGGCCCATAAACTTGGTTGACCTGGACTTGAGAAAGCTGGGCATGGTAGCCTCACAGAGAAATAACCACACAGAAAAAGGTAATTTTAGAGAGAGCAGTCAGTGAGGGGCTGGCTGCTATGGAAAACATGGAGCTGTGGTTCTGGCAGGAGATGAGGAACTTGCTAGCAAGGTCTCCCTCCAGCAGCCAATTTAAAAAATGACCTTGGAGAAGAATACAGGAAATTAATTCATCTCTGATGAGAGGTTTTGGAGAGTCTCTTGCAATTTTATGCATGTTGGCTAGACAGCCTTGCCCTGGCAAGCACTCTTCCCTGTGCCAGGGATGCAGATAGCTGCAGACTTTTCCATCAGCCTTGAGAGAGGCTTTTTCTTGAAAAAGAGAATAAACTGTGAAAGGTTCTGGCAAGGTATGCCTGTTGTTCTTGTAACTGGCAGCTGCAGATGGAAGGAAAGGAGAGAGATTGGTGGATGGTCAGGTTGGGATATGTGTCTTTACTCTGAGGAACTCTGTGATGTGTGGGAGGCCTTCAGCATGCTGGTAGTGAATTAGCAGCTGAATTATTTGCATGTCCAGCACAGGTCTAGGGCTGGGGAGTAGAGTGAGACTCTAAAGAACAAAGGTCAGCCAGTTGCAAGCATGTCAAGATGACTTGGTCAGCCTTCTTATACCTGGCTCCTTCCTAAACATCACATTTGAGAGTACTCTTCCATATCCGTTGTTTTCCCTTCTTTGCTTGAAAATAAGTAAATCAGCCCTCAAAGAGAGTGCTCGGGAATATCTGCTTGTCCCAAGGAGAACAAAAACTCCCACAAGTTATTTTCCAAAACAGGAGAAACTGAGTTGCAAGGTCTCCAGAGCTCACAAATGGGAGAGATGCAGTCTTACCTAGAAGAGGCTCCTTGAAGGCAACATGAAGAATGAGCCCCACTTGCTTCAGCACCCACTGCTATCCTCTTTTCCCCTTCCTGTGAGCCTTGACTACCTTCCTGGGGAGGAAGATAGCCAGGCACCTGCTCTGTGAAGGGTCAACAATGTCTCAGTGAAGCTCAGTCAGTCAGTCAGTCAGTCAGTCAGTCAGTCACTCACTCACTCACTCACTCACTCACTCACTCACTCACTCACTCACTCAATATTTGCTGGCAGAGAGTAGGCACAGTCCTACATCCCTCCATCACCATGCCCTAGTCAATGCCTGCAGTGGCTGGTCTCAGCCAAGAGTGGCTGATAAACTACCCATGTTTGCCTCCAGAAGATGCTTGTGGGAAGTGTGTTGGCTAAGGTTTGGAGTAAAATAAAATAGGGCATCTAACAAACAGACACACTTGCAGTGAAGAAGAGACATATCACAAGTTTTTTGGTTTTTGGTGGGGGTGGGCAGGATTTAGCCCTCGCTGAGTGAAGGATTTGCTGGTTTAGTCAAGTCAAGAACAGGATGAGGCACATTGGTCTAGTGCATTGACATTTGCATCTCTGAGTGAGAGTGCTTGTTTTCACTGAAAGAGCAGCAAGACTGCCTTTTGAAACATTTAAAAGTAGTTAAGCTTTTGGAGGAAAAGAAGTGAATCTGTTCTGATGGGAAGCTTTGAATCTCCCTGGGCCTACCAGAATGGCTGCAGAAAGACTTCAGCATTTCTGAGTGCATCTTCTTAAAATGTGTGGTCTGGTTTGCAGCTGTAAATAAACAGATTTCACTCTTGCCTGACGTAAGAGTGTTTTAATGGTAACTGGCTAAGAGCAAAACATCACTGATCTCAAATTAAACAAACTTGTCTTTCTGAAGCAGGGAAGCTCAGGTTGAGAGCAAGTATCAGAGGGCTGGGAGAGAATGATGTTTTTTCCACTGACTAGCACTGGCTAGGGGACCTCTCTTGCATACTGCAAAGGAAGCAAAGGCATGCTTGAATGCTTAAGTCCTGAATGAATTTTGCATAAAGAAAAAACAAAAGCCAACTTTTGCCCTGAAAGTACACCCCTTCCCTCCCTGCTCTCAAGTCACTTGACCCTCCCATACTAATTGCTGTTGGCTAGTACCTTGCAGTGGGGCTGCACTGTGTCAGGAAAAGGAGAAAGAAACCTGCCAGGCTTGTGTGGAAGAACTCCTGGGCACGTGCAGTCTCCAGGCACAAGCACAACCTATATCTGTTCCTGGATTTAAAACCACTTTAGAAAAGTGCTGCACAGGCACAGCCCAAATGCACTGAGAGCTAATTGGGACATGAAGGAGGACTTAATTCTTTTGAAATTTCAAGGCAAATATGTACCTTTCCTCCAAGGAAAATAAAACAAATGTTATCTCCTTCCATAAGTGATGGAATCAAAAGCAACCAAAAAGTTGCCCTTATGGCACATGACAGCAGCACAGTTGGATGCTGGCTCAGCCTTTCAGCTCTCTGTGCTCCATGCTGTGCTCAGCCTGGTGACTCCAGGCCCTCAGCACACAGTGTGAGGTTATCAGCACAGAGTCCTCATGAATTTTGCACAGCAGCACCTCTGAACCTCATATTACACGTGGGCATCTGTGCAGGAGACAGGGAGTAAACTGAAACAGGGAATGTAAGCAGGTATTTCATAGCACATCACATTGTGCTAGGGTTTAAAAGGCATAGCCAGCACTGGCTGATGACCACAGTCCATGTGCTTCCATGTGTCTGTCTCTCAAATTCCGTATGATACAGAAGACATACATTATGAATTTAAATTTGGGCATGGTCTGCGCTCCTACCTGGACAATTTTCTTGTTGTGCCCCAGTTCTGGAGAGCTACTTCTGGGAACCAGTGGCACAGCTTTTAAAAGCAGTGATAGTGAGGAGTCTGTGAGTAGAGATGTAAAAATGGCTCACATAAGAGTGACCAGTGAGTTACTCCCTTGCTAATGTAGGCAGGTCAAATCTTACTTGGACTTTGGTTACTCTGCAGATCTTCAGAAATTTTGCTTTTATTCTATTCCCTGCCTTCCAAAAGCATTCATGTTGGCAAATGCAAACATCCTAAAGTGGAGAAGGAGCAGGTGCAGAGGCTCTTATGCTGGAACCCCCTGCCCTGCCTGTGCCTCATCCGGCTGGCAAAGGGCTTAAAACAACACCAAGTGCTCCCAGGCGTGGCCAGCAGGAGCCACTCACCCTGTCTGGGGTTGATGAGTGGTCCTGGGGGCAGCGAGTTCCCACCCAGAGAGTGGCTGAGGATCTTGGGTACTGCAGCAGGGCTCACAGTGTTCCTGGGGCTGTGGCTGTGCCAGACCTAGTCAGGAACATCAACTGCAAAATACTCTGGGGCCACACAGAGCCTTTGGAGAAAAGGTAGCAGCTGCCTGAAACAGTGCAGGGAATGTTTTCATCTGGAAGCCTTTGCCAGCCAAACTGCCTTTCCCTGTCCATTGCAATGGCAGCCTCTTCTTGCAGACAAGCCCCTGGTGTGGCTGAGAAAGTTGTTTTCAGGACTGAAGTTTTCAAGTATTGGCTTTTCAACCAAAGTCTGTGGTACAAATCTCAGGCCTGAGCTGGCAAGAGGAAAAATGTCTTACCATGTCTCTAATGCTCTGGAGCAAATCACAATCTCTGTGACAAAGGTGATAATGCAAACAGGGTTAGCTTATTTTTAACATAGTTTGAGAAACTGCTTTATGCAAAAAGTTTCACAGTTTTAAAGAATAGTTGAGTCCCACCTCTGGCAGCCAAGTGAAACTGCTATTATCTCTCAGGCAAGAAAAGTGTTTATAGCAATGTTTTTGAAAAGTATTAGCGTGATTTTGCAGGCCAATGTAGACTGTCCTCCAGGGCTGAAATCCTCCCTGTGGTTTTAAAAAACCAGCAGAAATAGAATGGACGTCACAGCTGACTAAAGTTTTTGGAAGATTTTAATTAAAATGACCACTGAGAAATGCAAAGCATCATTCTGGACTGGCTCAGTTTGAGGAGGTGATGCAGCTGTGTCGGTGCAGTGCCTTGTGTCTGCAGCCATTCCTGTCTTTGAGGACACCACAGCAGCCCTTGCAGCCCAGGTGCTGGGACAGCCTCCCACGTCCTGAAGCTGCCACAAGGTCCTTCACCCTCACTCTGCCCCAGGACTTGGGGCAGCAGCTGCTGGATGCCAGTCCTGTGTTGCTGATCTTCATGTGCACTGTAAAACCAGAGGAGCTGTACTCAGTGACACCTGACTTGATAAGATCTTCGATGTTATCTTCCCCCAGTCCCCCTCCCTACCAATTTTCCCCCATCCTTTTTAAGGAAAAAAAAAAAAGAAAAGGAAGGGAGCCTGCATTCTGATGCTGGGACAGTGGATATGGAATAATTCAAATTCAGCACCTTCCTCTGAGCTCTGTGGTACCCAAGGGACAGTATCTTACTCTGCTCCTTCCTATCACTCTGTGCACTTGTAGGGGCTTATGGTATTACTGCAAAACACTCTAGACATGCACAGCATGAAGAAACAAGTTGAAAGGTACATTTGGATGCTCCAGACTCAAATCAGATAAACTCACAGGATTCACGTGGCCTCTGACACCAGGTGATTGCAAATGGTAATAAATAGAATCCAAATTCAGGTTGGCACATGCTTTCCTAGCAAGGGGACTAAAAATAACTGCATTTTAACAGACTGAGTGGTTAGAGAACTTTGTTAATTCAGACATAAACCTGTTAGCATAAAATATTGCCGGAGGTCTGAAATGGCCTCAGACAGTTTACATTTTTCATCAGGATTGGTGCTAGAGACAACTAACCCTTTCTCTCCCTAAGAATAATGCTGCTTTTCCACAAGGCAACCCAAAAGCCAATCTCTTTGTACACAAGAGAAATACCTCTAATCTAGACTTTATTAGACTGATCATTATATAATGGCTTTAGAAACTCTGGACAAAATAGAGCAGTGGGTTTAGCTGATGGTAATGTCAGATTGCTGTCAATAATCCCCAGCAGATGCAAACGTGTGACCCTTTTCCCCCTTAATTGTTGAATATTTATTTTTATCTTATAATGTTAATAAGGTTTATTGTGCTACAGAGAGAGCTGATATCACATGACCTTCATCTTCCTGACTCACAACAAAACCAGAAACATTATACTGCCTGTCACGTCCTGTTGCTTAATGATAATGTGTAGGTTGGTTGCTTTTCTTCCCCACACAATATTATTTATTCCTTTTGGACTGCCTTCCCCTATTTGGAGTTGCCATCGAGCTGAGAAAAAGGCACGATTGAAACAGGGGGTTCTGGAGCATCTTTTCAGCATGAGCAGAGGGAACAACAACAACAACAAAAAAAATGCAACCAGTCTTTAGACAGCACTTGTTCAGTTTATGAGTGGCATTATACGATGTGACGGCCTAAAAGAGCAGGGGACTGGATTTGGTGAAGCAGGAGGGATCTAGCAACTCAGTCATCCTAAACAAGACCTAGATAAAAGTCTGAGTAACCCTGGTCCTAATAAACAAAAACAGACTATGCAAAGGACTTGGGGTTAAAAAAAAACCCAGACAATTTAAATTTTCTTTGGAACAGAATTAGCTCCACTCATGTATATTTGAGATGGCAGGCACCCAAAGTAAAGGTTTGCATCTGGTCCTCTATTTGTGCTGTGCTGAGCCAGGATCCCCAACCCAGATAACTCATTTAGGATCAACCATGTTGGTTTTTGGTGGGATCTAATGGCTAAATTGATACAGACAGAAGAATGCAATAGCTTGGAGAGTTGGGCTGTAGCTTAGGCTGCACCTTTTCACATCACTGCAAGGAAAGGTGAGGCTCATGTGCAGGTAGATTAACTTGAATTCCCACACCCAGCGATGAATGGCTGCAGTTCCCAAAGCAACATTGCCATGCCCAGCAACTGCTTCCCACTCCCTCCAGATCAAGGGGAAAACCAAGATGTGCCCTAGGCCCAGCACCTCCTGCCCATCTCTGGGGCAGAGAAACCAGTGCATCACACCCCTCAGCTCTTTATCCCAGGGCTAAACTAAGCAGAGAAATGGAAACATTTGTCAATATGCTTCAGGATGGAGGGTGCACAATAAGGAAGGATAGAACAGCTGGGCAGTTCAGCCCTTGGGGCGGCTGTCCCCAGCCTCTGGGCATGACTGGCTATGAGTGGTCCCACTGGGAGGACTGGGGCTAAACAAAGAAGGTGCCCACCTTCTGTGGGCAGGCAGAGCCTGGCTCTGGCTTTGCACCCAGAGTTTGGCAAGGGATGCAGTGGGAAGCCTGGAAGATGCAGCATTTTGTCTGTGCCAGAAATCTCCAGCTGCAGAGTACTGAACACAAACTTTGTACATCCTGAAAACTGTGAAGATAAGTGATTTTTGGGTTTGTTACATGTTTTAAATGGAGTGAGAGCCCTCAGCTATTCCAGCACTTTCCCTTTGCAGGTTCATTAATGAGACCTATGGGAATTGGATTGGGTTCTTTTTCGCTGTTATTTGGACTGTGAGAGGATAAAATGGCAGAAAGGAGATGCTATTTTCAAACTATGTTTTTTTTCTGTTTTGCAACTGAAATGTTTACCAGGCTTCTGTCATTAAGTCCAGATATTTGGGGTATATATTAGAATAGTGCAGAGACTAGCCTAGATTTTTGTGTGTGGTTAATTTTACTGAGATCTCTGCAATCAATTATTTACATTGCTTTTTTAAACATTATTTTTATGGCATGAAAATAGTATTTCATGCTATAAAAATAATGTTTCAGTCCATGTGGTCATGATACAATGTAGTATTTTTATTTTGCTCAGAGTGCTTTGTAAGCATTAGTGAAATGAATGTTAGGGTACACTTGTGAATTAGGCAGCACATCCCAGCTACATTGACATGAAAAATGTGTCTGCTTCCCAAATGTCTTTGCACCAGTTTTTGATGGGGGAGGGGGGATAATTTTCACCATGGTGATAAAAGCCCCACAGCCCCCAAACTTGGTTGCAGTTAAACCAAAAATGAAAGTATCATATCTGTGTCTGGCTGCATCCCCAATATTGGTATCAGCACTCCTCCCCTGACTCAAGTGGCAGAGGCCAGGCCCTGGTTTTCAGCCTGTTACATCAATAGTGATGCAGCTAATGCATGGCAGATGTCGTGGTGAAATCATAGATCCATTGAAGTCCCTGGCAAAGCTCCCATTCATTCAGATGGTCCCAAGGCTTTGCTCAGCACAATTTAGGCTCCATGGGGGATACCCAGAGCACAGGTCATCCGCAGTTACAACATGGCTGTTCCCCAACCCAGGAACAAGACAGTCAGAAAGTGGCACTGTGCACAGTGCCAGGATGTGCTCCTGTAACTGGTATCTCCAGGCAACTGCATGTGATGGGCAAATCCAGTGAGGGCAACTACCACAGAATCACTTCTGCCCACTACTTCTCTTCTGTCACCCTGCAACATCTGTGTAACGCCCACAGAAGTCGCTGGGGTTGGCCAGCAAAGCTTTAGCTGGTTTTGAGGCAATTTAGTACTGAAAAGGAAAGAAGAAGAGCTATTACTGCATTAACTTTCAGCCTCCCACTGGCTGCCTACTAGATGCTTGGGGACTGGAGACCTGGAAACCTTGACCCTGCTGTGTGGCATTTCACCCATGACATGAGCCAGGGGATTCAGTGCACAGCCTCTGGGAATCACAGGGAAATGACACAGCAGTCACATTCCCTGAGCCAGGAGTCAGGTACAGATGCCCATGGACTGCTTGCATTGCTGCATTTTTCTGTGCTTTTGAGCTGTGTGTGCCTCTGTGTCCTGTGCAAACAGAAATGACCTGGCTGCAGAGCCACAGCTGCAGCTCTGTCCTGTGAGCAGGCACAAGGAAAGCTGTTCCATGCTCCCCTTTGGGGATAAAAAAGATCTGGATGTTTTTTTGGTGGCCCTCCTTACAGCATTTTGCACACCATAAATAGCATGCTTACTGCTCCCTGGGAATCCATGGAAGATGTTGATTCCTCAGCTGAGTGCTGTTTAAAAAGAAATAGGATCCACCTCTGTGTGGGCTGAGCTGCTGAGAACCCTGCTCTGTGCTCTGGCTGGGCTTGGAGATGCAGTGGTGCTTTTGATACCCAGTTTGTTTAAAGCTAGGCAGGGCATCTCTGCCATACACAGCGGTGGAGGGAAATCAGAACCCATTGCACCCACAGGGGTAACTTCTTTCACTGGTAAATTAAACCAGCTGGCACTATGGAAATGGAAAATATGACACATTTGTTTTTCACAGAGGCAAAAGCTGAGTGCTGGACTTTCCCGTCCTCACAGCACTTATCTCCCACCTCAGAGTGCTGCAATGGGAAAGTTCAGCAAAGGGAAGGGAAGGCAGCATGTCCAGCCCTGCCATGTACAAGGTAAACTCCTTACCAGTGGGAACATCAGCTGAAGAGTGAAATGGATGGATCACCATGGCAGTATGGTCAGGATCACTTCATGAGATGGGCACAACCCCAAAACTCTGTCATTCAGTGTAGGCAAACACTAGGACTGGCATCTAGAAGCAGAATACAAACAACTGTCCCATGACTGCAGGGAACACCACATCTAGAGAGGATTGATGAGGAAGATAAATGTGTCTACCAGTTCAAGAAGGTTGTGGATGAGGTGAGGATGAATCCAAGAAAGGCCATGGAACAAAATGACTAAGTACTGGAAAATGTGGCTTGAAGTGACAGACTGGAGAAGACACTCCATCTGTTTAGCCTAACAAAGACAAAGTTGAGAGGATGACTTGATCACAGCCTCTAAGTACTGACATGGGGAACAGAAATGTGATAATAGAAGGCTTTTCAATCTAGCTGACGCAACTATAATATGATCCAACTGGAAGTTGGAAGCTAGACAAATTTTGACTACAAATAAGGTGCAGATGTTTAACAGTGAGGGTAATTAACCAGTGGAACTAATTACCAAGGACTGTGGGGACTATCACCAGCAACTTTAAATCAGGATTAGATTTCCTCCCCCTCCCCCTGCCAGAGATGTGCTCTAGTTCATTCAGGAATGAATTCAGAGATGTCCTTTAGTGCATGTATTACTCAGGAGCTCAGGTTAGATTATCAAGCCAGCTTGCTCTGCCTTTGGAATACCCCTGTGACTCACAAGCCCTTGAAGTGCATAGACACCATGCAGAAAACTTGCAGCACTTGCCCAAATTGACTCGTGACACTTCATTTCATTCCCTGGGCTGTTAAGTAGCAAGGGGACAAATTGGTGAGAGTGGGAGGAGAAGGGTGTGGGTGACAGGATCACAGATCCCCTCCATGCAAGCTTGTACATTATCTCGGTGATTCAGTTACTTCTTTAAAGACATTAATAGAATAAAATAATTAAGATGACAAATGTAATTTCCTGCCCTCCTAAAAGCATTGCAGGAAAAATGAGCTTTCAGGAAAGATACTGATAAAGTGTGCTTTGTGTTCCTCTTGCTGTGCTGTGCTGTGCTGAATTTGGCCAGGGCAAGGAGCATCCCAAAATCAGAAAAGGAAGAAGAAACCCCTGTCTGGAGTGAAGTCATCCTGGGGAGCAGCAGTGAGCCAAGGCATGGCTCCTGGCCCGCCAGTGACAGACCATGAAACTGCCTCCGTCTGCTGCAAGGTCTATGCAGACTTTCCATCGAGGAAAACAACCAGCCCAGCCCCAGGGATGCTCCAGTGCAGCAGCCAAAAGTGAAGCACAGTGGCTGGCTTGGGAGCCTCTGAGGGATGGAGATGAATGCCTGGCCTGGACGTGGTGAAAACCCTGTGTGCACCAGCTCAGGGCAGATGGAGGGGAGGCCAACAAGAAACACAGGGTATAGACAGCCTCTCCCCAGCCATGAAATGGGTGGAATCAAGGAAACATGGGAGGTGTTTGCAGTTTTGCTGTAGCTGCAATTTTCCCTCC
This sequence comes from Camarhynchus parvulus, assembly GCF_901933205.1. Taxonomy (NCBI): domain Eukaryota; kingdom Metazoa; phylum Chordata; class Aves; order Passeriformes; family Thraupidae; genus Camarhynchus; species Camarhynchus parvulus. The sequence continues at coordinate 8,335,155 of NC_044571.1, forward strand.
CAGCATGGTGGCAGGGTGCAACTACAGCTGGGGACAGAGCCCCTGGGAGAGGCTCTTGCAAGTGTCATCCTCTCCCAGGTTGGCTCAAACAATCTTTTACAACCTTCCAGGTTCTTCTAGGACCTTCTCCAGCTGTGCTGACATTGCACAGAGTCGTGGCAGAAGTGCAGGAGCGGAGTGGATGTGTTGAACACCCCGTTGCCCCTGCGGCTCTGTCCCTCTCATCTCCTGGGTGCCACAGGGCCAGGACATGCCCTGTGCTGGGGCAGGCAGGGCTGGCAGGGCTGGGGGGAGGAGGGAGGCTCCTCAGCTGCCTGCTCGCACCTGCCGGCACTCACAACTGCAATTAGTTGCACCCGGTCGAAGCCAAATTGAGGCCCCTTTCAAACCGCAACTCTGTGCGTTTTGTTTCCAAAGGGAAGTTCATCTTTTATGTGCATGCAAAATGGATAAAACCCGAGGAACCTTTTTTTTTATTCCCCCCTCCTCCCTTCTCTCCGTCAGGCAGGAATTTGTTTAAAAACACCGGCTGCTGCGGCAGGGAGATGCAGTGGGTTGAGGTCTGTAGCGATCCCTCTTTTGTGGCATGGGAAAGGTTGGCTTTTTCCAAAGAGCAGGCTCGGCGTGTGGCCTGCTCATGGTGATGGGATCTCCAGTGTGGGTGGGCAAGCTGGGCCTTCTGCCCTGTTTGGGAAACCTGTCCTGATAAAAATGAGAGCAGCCTCCTGGTACTAAAGTGATTTCAGCATTTATTATAAGAAAAAGAAAGGCCTGAAGCAAGGGGGCCCTTGGGCCGAGCAGGAGCGTTCCTGTCGAGGATGCTGCAGAGCTGGCACTGGGTCTCCTTGAGCAGCAATGTCCCCGATGTTTCAGATGGAGCAGCACAATTTCAGTGGGTCAGAAACCCCTTTTTATCCTGTTTTTGGTCCCTTTGGATTGGTTTCCTTTTGGATCCTTCATTTGCATGAAGGTTTAAGGCGCTTGATTGGCCCATTACAGTTCTGTCCAGGCTGGTTTCACTGGGGGGTGGTGCACTTTGCTTAGGTGTGTTATGGTACATTGAGTACTGCGTTTATTATAACTACCCTTTCAACCCCTTTTACAATATAATAACCAAACTAACAGTACATGCTTAACAATCTCTCAGTTTTTTCCCAACAGATCCTAACCTATTTTTAACACATCCCCTTCACTCTGAGCGAGGACATGATGGAGAAAGGAGGGGTGGGTGAGCTTTCTGTGGGGAGTTGAAAGCCCCTCTGGGAACCAACATGGATAGGAACTGATGGACACCAGGCAGCCTTTCCCTTGCTGTCCATCTCCTCCCTCCTCCCACATTGCTTTTCCTGCATCTGCATCCTGCCGCAGCCAGGTGTGGGTGCCCCTTCCCGAGGGTGTCCCAGCCCGGGGATGGGTTCATGGGGAGGCAGAGCCCTCCCTGGTGAGTGCGGAGCGGTGCTGGCTCTGTGGCATGCGGGGATCCGGCAGCAGCCAGCGCATTAAGAGGATTTACAGGGAGATAAGGAGCAGCGCTGAGCTTCCCTGGGTAATCGTGCCGCGCACAATTCGGGGCTGCGCGGGGAATTTCGACGCAGCTGACAGGTACACAGCGCTGATCCAATTGTCCTTACAGCCGCTATTAGCCAAAATAAGGGGCAACTGGTATTACAAATGATTTCTGGGTAAATGCTGAGCTCCGGTGCTGAATGATCTCCCAGCAATAATCCACACATAATCCTCAATACGGAGACTCTGCTTTAAAGGCAGCTCCATTTTGAGCAGGCCTCAATAATGCATGGACGTCCTGATTCAGAAAATAAAGGGGAGGAGGGAAGAGGAAAGCCACTTTTGTTTTGCAGAATTTTTTTCTGGGTTGAAAAGAATTAGGGAAGTGTGTGATCGTGTACGTATTATTTATTGAGAGAAGATTACCTGCTTGGTAATTATTTCTTTGGGAGAATAATTTTAACTACAATGACTGCATTATGACTGTTCCAGGTAGGTCTGATGTATCTAGAAAATAAACAAATGAACAAAAATCTCCTGTAATGACTCAGTTAATGATGTTTATTCCTCAGAACACTCTTGGTGACTTAAAGTGAGGGAATGAGTGTGCTGATAGTTAACACCTTCTCCTCCTCTGTGCTTCTTGATGTGAAATGTTGCCTGGTCCAGTGGCACTTATGCAGCCCCACTAACAGGGCACCTGAGAGCTCTGCAGTGTTTGGTGTGTTCAGTGGCCTCATCGCAGCCCCATCAAGTGAAGCAGGAAAATGTGCTGCTCCCAGAGAGGAGCAGGTGATTCTTCCCAAAACCATCTACTCATTTTGGGTGTCTGGTGCTGGCATGAGACCCAGGGCTGGGTTTTCAGAACCTCTCAGCACCCACTTCAGCACTCATGCCTGGCTATTTATCTTCTTTGAAGAGTCCTCTTCCTACAACATCTTGGGTTGCCAGAGAGTGAGCACAGAAGAGTTTGAGTCTGCAACAATTACTCTGTGAGTAATCCTTGGGTAATCCCGGGAGGCTTTACCTGGCTGACTAAGGATTCTTTGTGTTTTACCAAACCATTTGATATATCCTCTACAAATATTTTTGGCCACTGTTTCTACTAGGGCTTTCAAGGGGACTGGAATAGGTTTTGTAATCTCTGGTAAATGTTAATTAACATCCGTAGGACATTTTAACCAATGGGCTCAGCTCTTGGCTATGCAATAAAAAAGTGTTGGAAACCATATTTGTTCATTGTGAATCATATTCTCCTAGCTACCTGCTACAGACGGGAAAGGAGGCCCTGCCAAATGCCACAGGAAAAAAAATTCTCTGCTAGCAAATTCTGAAAAAGCAAACAACATTTTCATAGTTTGTTTACTCATTTGTTCCTTAAAAGAGGCAAAGGAATCTGTGAATCAGAAGAATTTCCATCTCAAAAAACTGCTTTGGCTTGTAATTTAAGATTAAGCGATTGAATTTCATGCAGCCCTGCTTAAAATTCTCTACCCCACACCCCATCACCATACACATAAAAACCCCCGCACAACAGTCCCGCCACCACCTCCCCCAGCATCTCTAAGGTCTACTATAAGCAAGAAAAAAAATGTCCAATCAACTGGGAGGTCACAAAATGTACTTGATAAAGATGTTGTCTGCGTGCCTGCCGGATTTTTCCCTCGCAGCGTTCGCAGCCTATCAGGCAGTTTCTGTTCCAATGCAGTGCTGGGCTGAGTTCAAGCAGGCTGTACAAATCAGCAGAGCACAAATGCTTCCTTCCCTCCATCACCTGAAGCCAGTGCTGATTCATCTCTTCGGGCCCATTCCTCCTGCCCTTTCTCTGAATTTGCCGATCGCTGAATCATTTTTTTTCCCCCTTTTTCTTTTCTTCCCCCCTTCCCCTCTGGAGTGTCCCGGTGCTGAAAGCAACACGCTTCGTTTTGAGATCTGCCTGAAAGGGAATATGGAAATGAATTGGCTCGGGCTGCTCTCAGCCGTTTCCACGTGCCTGTGCTATGTAAGAGGTGCTGTGCAATTGCCTCTCCATTGTGGCTCCCCAGCAGCCACCTGTCTCCTCACACACACTGCCACGGCTGCTCTCAGCCCAGGCTCTGGAGATGGATGTCCCCTTCCTCTCCCTATTGTGCAGGAGGGAGGGCAGCTGGCAGGGCTGTCCTCCTAAAGGCTGGAATTGCCCTGCTTGACTCAGATCAGGCCAGATTTAGTGAATTCTCTGGCTTGTGGTAAATAGAGTGTGACTGGTGCTTTGGCAAGGGCTGCAGAGGGATGTACAGCACAGTGTCGCTGCTGTTGAAATGGTTATTTGTTCTGGCTGCTGGAAGGAGAGCCCAATTGAAAGAGAGCAGCTAAGGGATGTGTCTCCTCCATGGGAGGGTGGTCCTGGGACCCTTGCAAGCTGGGGTATAACCTGGCTTCAGGTGTATGCTCCATCCCAAACATGCTGTCCCATGGTGCTGTGGCTTTTCCAGCTCCATGAGAAAGACAGTGCCGGGCAGAAAGAAGGCCTCATCTCCGTGTCATGCAAGGAGGAAGAGCAAGATCTTACGGCCAGCCAGGAGGGCAATGTCAGGCAGGCCAGGAGCCTGCACACAACAGGGGAATGGCTTAGACACCACTCTGGGTCTCTAGAAGCACCTCAGCACTTGCTGGGGGACAATGGGCTCTTCTGAAGGGTGGATGGTACAAAACTTACCCTGACTCAATCCCTTTCTGGAAAGGAAAATCTGAGCTCTAATTGTCAGGAGGACGTGGGTCATTTGTGCTGGTTGTTTTTTGTTTGGAGGCATTTCAAGGAGTGGCTTTTGGAGTCCTGAATAAGAAGTTCCTGTGCCCAGAAGAAGCTGGTCTAATTCTCCCACCTGTAATAAGTTGGTCTTTAAAAAGCCATTGTCTCTACACACAGACTTTGTATTATCTATGTCCTTTGACCAATGCAGTCACCACAAACCTACTTTGAGGCTGCCATGGCATTCATCAGCAGATCAATGGTACAAACACTACAGACGTCTGCAACTGCTCAAAACCAGGAATAAGAATTTTTAGGTAGAGACATCCTCACCTATGGCATCAGCCCTTGTGTCCTCATCCCAGCAGACTGATGAGCACCACTGGATGCTGGTGAGTTGTTTGTATTTTCAGGTCTTGGGAGGCCTCAGGCTCTGGCAGCGCTGTAGGTCTGATGCTGCCTGTGATTTCTCCGGCATGATGCCCATTTTTCTCTCCCATCTTTGCACTGCCTCTTGCCCAAGGAGTCATGGCCTACAAGAGGGACCATTTCCTATTATCAGTACAATAGCTATAAATGAAAGAGCTTGCACATATGTAATGCAGTATCACTTACAGAGAAGACATGATCTCAGGTACATTGGATGTCAAAACCAAATGAGAAACTTTCCTCCTAGTTTTATCACAATTTTTTCCCAGAGCCACTGCTACTTGCATTCTAGAAATTTGCAGGATGAAGGATTTTGTCATGATATCTAATTCTAATCTGGAGTGATTTACTGTTAGGTTGGAAATCAAGCCTGTACATATCCCCCTCCAAGTGGTTTCTGTGACAGTTTCTATTAACCATAAAAATGTCACTTGCTAGGAGGTATCAGCCTTCTTATAGGCTTTGCAATCATCACTACCAGATGCACACTTACTGAATGGAATAAATAATAGTCTTGTACAATTAGCCTAGGATGCAGGACATGTCTGACTATCTCTCTTGGCTCCAAAGTGAAGTTTTCACAAGGAAACCCATGTACCAGGAGATGAGATCTGTGTGGATTCTCTGGACTTCTTGAGCACTTGAAGTGTTGTAAAGCCTTAAGGATAAAGCCAACAGTTCTGGTGCATATCTTTGTGGTTCCGGTCTGTGTAAGGCAACTTAAATACCCATCTTACTTCATTCTGATCCAGTAAAAAAAAAAAAAATTGTGTTTAATCTCTCACTTATAATGTGTTTTGAAATACTCTGCTGGCTCTGTGGTGTTTCCTGCTGTTGCACAATCACAGTAAAATGTGTAGTGTGGGGTTGCACCGTAACTACTTTGTCCCCATGTACCCTTCAAGGAAATGACACACAGAGCCCTTCTCGAGCCTGGGGCTGTGGATGGGGGCTGCTGCCCATGGGATGTGTCAGAAGTGTTGAGACACAAATTTGAGTTCATCTGGTCCTCAGTTATGAACTGAAACAAGAGTTTGGGTTTGTGTCATGTTCTGCCAGAGCTCTGAGCCACTGCACTTAAGGTGTCTGCTGTTGGTGGGGAGCTCAAGAAATCAGTCTGAGTCCAGAAAATGACACTTAATGGTTTCCCACATTTTAAGCCATATTGTGAGCAGAAGCATAAAGAAAGTTGTAACTTGGAGCTTCATTGCTGTGTTTGCATCTGAGGATTGAAGTCCAGGGGGCTGCGGAGCTGAAGTGGTGGATCTGAACTGCATGAGACACATTATCCTTGCAGCAGCAGAAGCAAGAAGCCTGTTTACATCTGTCTAGAAGAACAAAGTCATATTCTCCACTTCTATGCACCATTCTGACTACTGAGGTCAGTGAACTTTGACTTGTGTGTCAGGGAAAAAAGTTCACTGTGTAGGAGTTTGCAGCTGGCACAAGGAACAGAGGGGAATATCAGCAGCCTCTACAGAGCACTTGGATCCCTTGATGAAGTGAACTTACAGCAGCTGGATAGATCTGAAAGAGTAAGGGGAGAAAGAAAGCATTTGGTCACATTTTGAGAGCAAGGACGATGTGTTTGAAAGCAGAAGCTCTGAGAGGGACACGTGCAATGACTTCAAAAAACCATCTGATCGTACAAGGAGCACCATCAGTGCAGAGTGCTGAGAGCCATGCAAACAGCAGCTCCTGTACTGTGCTGGGCAGGGCTCAGGAGAGAAGATACAGTAGGCAATGAAGGGGGTTTAGTTCCTTCTCCCCTCTTTGTCTGCTTTGCAAAGGCTGTTGTGAAAATGGAAAGGGTTTAAAATGTCTGGAAGAACGATTTGCAGCTTGTCAAACCTGCTCTAGAAGAAGAATATGAACAAGCTCATCCTATCAAACTTCAGAAAAAGAAATCTTGAAGCATGACTTAACTTCAGCCCAGGCAGAGGCGTCTAGTCTGATGTTAGAAGGCTCTGTCTTTTATCTACCAAATACATATATATTCCAGAATAAAAAGCCCCTGTGTGTCCCTTGCCCATGGAATTTATACAGATTTATAAATTAAAGTTAGATTTACAAAATATTATACAATATATATTTCTAAATGCTGTTGTCAGAGGGAAAAGTGCCTGTGGTCTGTTTGTGACTGCAGAACCTGTGATGAATACCTAGAATGTTCCTCTCCTGGAAATGCTGTTAATTGTTTTTTTCACATGATGAAATTGGTTTGAAGCAATTTTGCTGTCCCTTGAAGTCTTGTGAAAACAGAAAACAGAATACATTAGTACAGGAAAAGATGATGCTCACAGTTGTCTAAGAACTAAAAAGCCATGTGTATTCTTTAAAGTCTGTGGATGAGGCTGCTTTCTTCACTGCAGTGTTAACACATGCACCTTGGAGACTCTCATCTCAGCCAGCATCTGAACATGCTCTTGCATTTCATCCGATGGCTCAGGAGCAAAAGCACCAGCTTATATTCAGCAACATGTAGCTCCAAAATCAATGTCAGCTAAGTATTTTCATTGCTAACAAATTAAACATTTTCACAGCTATTATTTGGACTGAAACTTGATAAATAGAATTGGAGGACTCTGATGAAGCTGAATTCTCCAACCTGTGAACCTTCTTCTCTGACTGGGACAGATGAGAGAAAAGAAAAAAGTAGCTTGTGCACGTTTTCATCCTTGCTCTCTGTGACGTGGCTGTTGAATGGATGAATGTCACCAGAGAAAAACTGTCTGTCACCAGAGAAAAACTGTCTTGGTGAGAACTTTGTATGGAAAGATCCAATTCAAATAGTGAGATTTGCTGGCCAAACTGAAGGAATCCTTTGTGTTTCCAAATTTCAGCTCAGTGAGAGTTTGGGAATTAGTTGGGCCAGTGACTTTTCCACACTTCAGCAGGAACACATACACAAGCTGTGTACAAAGGCACTCCCTGAAAAAAGTGAAATTGAGCTGATGTATTGGAAAGGTGCCCGAGTGACGTAAATGGGAAATCAAAGACATTCATCTTTAGAGCAGGTATGTCAAAGGTGCTGGCAGCCAAAGCTTCTCCACAGAGTGGAAAACTCATTGGCCAGGTTTTGTTTTAGTATTTGTGAGGGGAGATTTGGTACCCACAGGATCATGCCAGCTCACTTCATGACCGAAGCTTTACCATTATCATGTATTAGATTTCCCTGTAGCAAATAAAGTATTGAAATTGGAATAAAGCATTGAAATTGCAGTGGAGGCAATATATGAATTTTAACTATGTCATAAAGCCTACTTTGGATTGTTATAATAATAAAAATGTTTGAGACCCAAATAAGCTGAAGATTTTGTCTTTTTTTAAAAAAATCCCAAGCGACCCAAGCCTGCTCAGTCTCCACTTCTAAAAAATTCTGTACAAACAGACTTAGCACTGACTTTACATCGGCTGATCTATGTTCAGGCCACAGGAGCACGTAGAGAGAACCAGGAGTTTGCTGGCAAGCCAGACCACAGCTTTTCCTATGGCAGCTCCTGGAAGGGGGTCCTTGTCTGAAGATTCCCACTCATGTCCCATTCACTTCATGGATGTCCTCAGGATCTTGTCTGAGCATATCTGAGTGTTTGTACAGCACCTGACACAAACAGACCCCCATCCCACTTCATTTATCAAATGATAAATAAGATGATAATACCATAATTGAAGTCACTCATACAGACAGTAATCGCCTCATGATTCAGTACAACACAGACCTGCGAGGTGGAGGACTGCACTAAGCTTATGCAGAGATCTCTATCTTGCCCATCAGCTTCTGCACACTAAATATATTCTGACTCTACGATTGCTGAAGTTTTAAGGTGAGATTTTCTCTACCCAAAGTGCTTAATTTTTGTAATGCCAGAACAAAACCATCCAGCCACTTTTGAGTTATGTGACACTGAAAGACAAGGTATTGATAATGTTGCTGTTAACTGCTGAATCAAGACTCACTGATAGCACACATTATAATATTTTTTTTTATTTATTGAGCAAGGAACAGCAATACAGGAAGAGGTGGAAACTTCAGAGAGTTTATGCCCTCCAGTGAGCAACCCCTGATCAGGAAATCAGGCTCTAGCAATGTAGAGTGCAGAGAAAGTAGAATGAATGCCTCGGAGCTGGCTGATGCATACCTCAGAGCTAATCTGGTTACGCGGGGTTTATTTCACAGTCGGAAGTTCTCGCGCTGGAGGAGAGCCCTGCTGGGGTTTTCTGAGCACACGGCAGAATTAATGAATGAGCCAACGCAGCTTGCCAGCCCAGATTTAAATTGCTTACTAGATCAAAATCTGTTCATTTTCTCCGTCCTTATTTCCAGCCTGTCTTTTTATTTATTAATTTATTTGAGAAAACAGATAAAGAGCACAGAGTGTGCCTGCAGATGTCAGCGAGGCAGCAAATGCAGATGAAGGGCTGTTTTCCAGGCTGGCCTGAACCCTGGCACCAGGCTGTGAGCCACGCTCCGGGGCAGGGAGGTCCCTGGCAGAGGCTGCTCGGGGCTGGTGATGCTTGTGGGGCTGGGGGTGTGAGGAGCTGTGGCTGCACAGCCCCCAGCCCTTCCAACCCTGCTGCCCTGAGCCTCTCACTGGGCCCCTGGAACCCTTTTCTACAGCCCCTGGGAAGAGGACGGCATTAATGCAGTGAAAAAGCAAGAAATAAACCCGGGCTGCTTTGCAGGATGGATCACGTTTTTTCTCTCTTTCAAATCCACGCTACCTTTGGTATTAGCCAGTTGTCAGGCTTTAATGGGCACTTGCAAACAGGATATGTGGAATATTTTGATTTATTTGGCCACTGGGCAGACCTCCAGCCTGCCGTCTTGACTGCGGCGTTCGTATTTTAATAGGAGTTTTAAGAAGGCTTAGTTAGGGGTATTTAAGGTAGTCCCTGAGTTCCCATGCAGACTTTTCAGCTCCGACCGAAAACGCAGCACCGAGGAGATGCGGCGGCGGGGTTTTTACGAAGCAGAGGGATTCTATAGACGTGCCACTGTCACTGCCTTCCCAAAGACCCTTTCAGAAGAGCGGAGCTCCTCTCGCACGGTCGCGGCTCCTTTGGGATCCCGGGGTCCGGACTCCTTAACCGCGCGCGGCCGGGATGCAGGCAGCGCTCCGCGGCAGGAGCGGGGAACGGGAGGGATGCGGGATCGCCCCCATCCCTTCGCCGGGCCGGGCACCTCCCTCCGAGCCCCGGCCCTGGATGTGCTGCAGGGAGGCGGCGTTTGGCCGCTCCGAGCTCCAGGCAGCCGGAGACGCCTCCTCGGAATCCGGGCTGCAATCTCCAGAGCGAAGGGGAAAGGAGACAAATGTCGCTCGTTCAAGGTGAAGGGCAGTGCTGGCATGATGGAAAAGCAGCCTGTGCTCTCTGCCAGAGACTGGAGACCTTCCTGAAGATTCACTGCTCTCCAGTTTTCTTTATGCTCTTATTTTAGAGCTCATGGAAGGAAGAGGCTGATAATCAAGAGAAAGATTCTGCCAATATATCCAGGTATCCTGAGCTGCACTGCCCCTGCTCTTCCTCACTTTCCTCTCCCAGTGCTGCCAACACAAGCTGAGCAGGGATGGATTGCTCTGCTGCCTGGTGCAGTGCAGGCATGCAGGCATCTGCTGCTGCAATATTGACCAGGTTTGCTTTCCTCGGCCAGAGACTGCACTGTGAATTGCCTGCAAGCCCAGTGTGCAGAGCACTCTGCCTGCTGCTGGCTTAACCCTGCCTGTTGGACCCCAACCCCTGAGGATGAGGAGGTGCTTTTCCTCCACACCATCCCAAAAGGAGCTGAAGAACTTCAGAAATGAAAATCTGCTTTGAAGGTGCCACAGTGGTCACCCCACTTCTCTGGGAGGCAGTTTGGTAACTGAAAGCCAAACTAGGCAGCAGAGTCGAGGTCCCCAACCATTACCTGGAAGAAACTAAAGAAAAGAGGAAGATTTTAAAAGGCCCCTCAGAGCCTAGCACATCAGTTGTTCAGCTGGAGGTTTTGTCAAGTCTCCCCTGTTGGTGTGAGGCCCTTCAGAGCCAAAAAGCTGCGAGCAGCTGCCCTCCTTCCTCTCCTGCTTCTCCCCAGAGGGCAGGTGGAGGGGAACACACTGTGAAGAAGGGAAGCTCAAGGCCTCACTGTAAGCTGGAGCTGGAGCTCAGCGTGCCCACACCCACACACCTCTCCAAAAACAACCAGCTACCCCGAGAGAAATGTGATCCTGGCACATTGCATGGATCCATGCAGAAGGATGGCAACACGAGGGTGAATATCAAGGCTTGAGAATATATCGAGGTTGAGTAAAGGCTTGCCTGGGTGATGAAATGTTTCACTGATGAAGGAGGAAAGATGCAAAAGGCAGCCCATCATAACTTCACCAGCTTGTGCTACCAAGCATCCCTTGAAATGCTAATTAAAACGGGTGGAGGGACAGGAGCTGCTAGCAGGATCACAGCCTTGCTTGGGTTGAGTAATCAATGTGTAGTAGGCATCCGTGTTTTCCTCTACACGTGTCTTCCAAGCTGAGTTGGCTGAAAATGTTGCAGTTTTGTGAAACCCACACAGAGTAGGATGCAAACACAGACTAGATAGAGAGGCAAGGACTAGGCAAGAAGCTGGAATAGTAAAAGCTACGACAGCCTTCTGCAAATAAAGAAATAAATAAATAAGTAACTGCCCGAAATGAGGGCTAATTAACTTGCAATAAACCAACTTAACCACTTAGGGGCAGCGTTAACACAGAGTTAACATGCAAAACAAACCTGTGCTTTCTCACCTGGTTAATTTAATACGCGTCGTGAATATTCATAGAGTATGAAATCCTGATACATCAACACGCCAAACGATGCAGTCTGTCAAAGCCGGGGATGCATGGCAAGAGGAGTAACTCAGTGGCTGACTTTGATCAGCTACTGTTTCTAAACACACTCACAGAGGAGGGAGGACTGTGCTTTCCCTCTGTCAGGGTCACAGAGTGTGTTCTATACAAAGATTAAAACCTAAAAATATGAGATAGAAAAGAGCTTCACTTAAAATAAACATAAAGAAAATCAAACAGAAAAAAGGAGTCTTTGAGAAATGCTGCTCTTGCATGCAGGAGCTGAACTCCCCATTTTATCTCCGTGGCCACATTCAGAGTCACTTTGCTCTCAGACAATACATTTCTTTCTCTACATCGCATGCAAAAAAAGTCCCGGTTCCTTGGATTCCTCTGAAACGTTTCCCTGCATAAAAAGGAGCCCAGACCTGTTTCAGGTATGTTTACACTTCCAGATCAGAACACGTAAATAGAAGAAAGGTGCCTTTTTTTAGTGTGACTTGGCTAAGTTGAGTTAGCTCCATCAGAGAAAACAGTAACTTCCTTCCTTCCTTCCTTCCTTCCTTCCTTCCTTCCTTCCTTCCTTCCTTCCTTCCTTCCTTCCTTCCTTCCTTCCTTCCTTCCTTCCTTCCTTCCTTCCTTCCTTCCTTCCTTCCTTCCTTCCTTCCTTCCTTCCTTCCTTCCTTCCTTCCTTCCTTCCTTCCCCTTCCCCTTCCCCTTCCCCTTTCTTTCTTTCACAGCTTGAATTCAGACGCAGGTGAACCTCACCTAACCTGTGTCCTTTTAACCTGAGGTATTAAAAGCACAACTTTGCCCCTCCTCTTCCTGCTGCTTTCCTCTCTCCTTTCCCCTTTCCCCTCCCTTTATTAGCACATTTACAAGCTCAGGCAGGCTCTCCAGTGTCCCAGCCTCACCTTTAGAGCCGCCAGGTGCTCCGGCTGCTCTGGCTGTGCCTGGAGCTCCTGGCAGTGCTGGGGCTGCTCCCCCTGGCAGTGAATGCCAGGTCCATGCACCACTCGAGCCCTCAGCAGTTAGAGCAGCCCCAGATCAGGAGGGATCAGGTGCAGGCTGTGCTCACATTTCTGCTGAACTAGTCAGAGTGCACAGGGACAGGGAGCACGTGCCAGCTTTGTGCTCTGCTCTGGCTGAGGGAGGATAGATGATACCTGATCTGGCATTGAGTGAGCTTGGTGTGGAGAGGAGATATTGAACATGGCAGAAAGTTAAAGCAGGGTGGGTAAACAATATCTGATCTGGCAGAAGAAGCTGCTGGTACAAAGTTGGCCTGTCAGAAGCATTAAAATAAATTCAAACCAGTGGAGTGAGTGCCACGTGGCCAAAGTGTTTTTGCTGCAGTGTCAGGGGGCCCAGAGACAGATTCTCTTTGCTGTCAAAACCCTGCACTTGGGAAAGGGGTGGGAGATGTCTGCCCACCCTTGCTGGCATGCCTGTCTGAGGAACAACACTGGGGTGGGTGAGGAGGCAAAGGACCAGGGATGATCCTTCAGCCCTGAAGGATGCAGTGACAGGCCTTGTTCAGCATTGCCCAGGTCCTGGCAGCTGTTTGACAGTGGATCCTGGTGTGACAAAGGGCTTCCCCTGCTGCAGGAGGTGGTGCTGGGAGGCTGAGATGGAGGAGAAGAAAGATGTGCAGCACTGCTGCCAGCACTGCCTCTGCAGAGAAGGGGGATCAAGCTCCAAAGCCATCACCCTGCCAAAACCATCAAACTGACTGAAATAAAGTCCCGCAAGGAGAGGAAGCAAGCAAGCTGTCAGAAGTGAGAGAAACAACAAGCCCACTGTACAGAATCATGCACAGACCACCCTTCTCCCCTGAAGTGATATTTCTCCTTTCACCTGTCTCAAGTGGATGAAAAAAGTCAATGTTTAGGCACTTGCTTCCTTTGCTTATACACTCTGAGTGTTGGCCCTGTCTTTTCTTCCAGGATGGCCAGCGCTGCCCTGGGAGATGCAGTCCCACAGCTCCTAGGAAATGGAAGGAGAATGACGGGGCTGAGTCGTCATGCATTATGCTGAATATTTACCCTCATGCATGCTTTTTTATTTTAAATCTAGCGTGTAATATGCTTTGCATCTAGCGTGTTGCTCTTGTGTGTTTTTCCCTTGCCCTGCCTGTCTCTTGCTGGCAGCTGCCATCGTGAAACAAAAGGCAGCTGCCAGTTTGAGTGAACATCTCTCTTTCTCACTCACTCTTTTGCCTCTTGCTCTTGGAGCTGATGCAAAACCACTTCACAGGCTGGGTGGCAGGCACTGATGCAAGGGGGGTTTGCTGCCCTTGGGATGCTGGAGCATTCAGTGCCTCTGAGACTCGCTGCCAGAGCTCAAAGCCGTGCTCAGGCTCTTGAACCTGGCTCAGCAGTAGCCAAGAGACGAGCAGCTGTCGCTCTGCCAGCACACCAGCTCAAGCTATCTCCATTGCAGCAATTGCCCATTTCACAGGATTTGATTATGCTGCTTTTGGCAAAGGTGATGGTTTATTAAATACCACTTTGGCCTTCTGCTCCAAGACGTGTAATCAAACGCAGGGATCTCTTGCTCCAAGCCAATGGTGTTCCTACAGCATTGAAAAAAGCACGAAAGAAGCAAGACTGAACTGAAACAGCATTTGGAAGAAGAAATGGTCCTGTGTCAAATTAAAGTAACGTGGGGAGAAAGCAGGGTGAGATGCCAGGACCCAGACCCTCAGGCCAGCTGTGGGCCTTGGATGCTGCAGTCCTTTGGCCAGTGATTCTGTGCAGAGTGAGAAGCTGCTGTGTGTGAGAATGCCCCCCAAACTCAACCAGGATCCTTATCCCTCGGTTCCTCTTATAACTCTATAACTCTATGTTCTAGGAGCCTCTGGAGACCATCAGAGGGGCCAGTTCAGCTGTTTTTTCCAGAGCTGGAAAGAGATATTTTTGCTTTTCTTAGGGAGCCTTTCCCCTGAGCTATAATGAAAACACGCTTTGGGAAAACAAGTTGAACTCTTGGCTGCTGTAAATAGCCAAGGGCTGGGTCACGCCTCTGGGAGGGGACTGTGTCCCGCTGGGAGAGGAGCAGGGATTAACTGAGTTTGCTGGAGCTGTGGGCGCTGGCATGTGCTCTGTATTTTATCTCCCTGGGCAGTGGTGAGGGGCCTGGGGAAGAGGGTGAGGCACAACAGGCAGGGAGGTTGTAAGAAATCAAGCAGGACCCCGAATGATAGCGTAAAATGAAAAAGCCAAGTAAATGCAAGCCTCAATTCCAATCAGGAAAGTTAGGAAATGAGATCTGAAACACCCTCCTGGGAGTCTGGTGTGTGCTGAAGAAGCATACTGAAATAAATTCTCATGCAAGCTATATCACTCTGATTGTCAGAGAAACTGAGCTTTCCTTTGTGACAGTTTTCTTTCAGACAGCTCCTGGGTTTTTTGTTGCATGGCTTTTTATTTCTTCTTTTTTTTTTTTCTTCTTTTTTTTTTCATAATAGGAATGGGTATTCTCATGTCACTCATTGTAAGCTCTTTTGTGGAAATTATGGCAATATGGACTTGTTCATAGGGACAGTTTGGAAAGATCCTGGTTTGTCTGATTTGCCTGACATTGTTTTCCTAAAGCACAGAAAAAAGCCAGGAAAAGAAGCTGCAGAGGACAGGTCTGGAGTCCCTGAGGGGCTGTCTGGGCAGGTGAGAAATCACAAGTGCAGGTGAGAAGGTTGTGATTTTTGTAAATGAAGAGCAAGCTATACTTCCCAAATGAAGATGATTTCCTCTAGATTAAGCAGGATTGCAAATAAACAAAGAATAAAAGTTTATGTCCATGAGGAAAAGAGAACATCTGACACTGCTTTGGGTGCTGACTTGCCTCTCAGAAAGGCAGGTGGGCACTGCAGGAAAACAGGCAACACTTCCACCTGAGCCATTGTAATCTCCCTCACCAGTGCTCCTGGATGAGTCTAGAGGTTTTCTCTGCTTCTAAAACTACACAGAAAGTAGAGTTCATGGAAATGTTTCCAGTTTGGTTTATATGAGACACCCTCTAGTAAGTGGATTGGGAAGAAGCAGCAGCTTAAATGAACAGCTGGACGCCTTCAGGCTCCACTGTGGCCCCGTGCTCTTGTGCTCTGATGTGCCACAGTTGTGCTGTGAAAACACCAGAATCCCACTGCCAGGAGCTCTGTGGCTGTGACAGGACATGGGGCAGTGCCTGCCCTAATCCACTCACTGGTTATGGCTCAGGTATAACCAACTGCCTGCCCTAATCCACTCATTGGTTATGGCACAGGTATAACCAACTGCCTGCCCTAATCCACTCATTGGTTATGGCACAGGTATAACCAACTGCCTGCCCTAATCCACTCATTGGTTATGGCACAGGTGAAACACTCTCTTGCTCTGAAAATTGTATCTTAACTCCTGCAACACTGATGAGTTAGCACAGCTGTGATAGAAAGTGGATGAGACAAATCCTTTTCCTTTGCCACCATCTGCATTGGCAAGGCAGGACTGACAGCTGGGCCAAATCCTGCTCCTGAATGTCAATCCTCTCATTGCTTTGGGTTCTCCTCTCTGTCAGCTAAGGAGCTTTTCCTCATTTCCCTTTAGGGAGCCCTGTTTAGTAGTAATCCCAGATTCTTGCTACACTTCCCCCCATGCTGCAGGGGCAGGATTCTGCTGGGGACTCCAGGCCCCCTGCCCCAGGCACAGTTTCCTCCTTCAGCTCAAACTACACTGCTGAAGTGGCCTGCCCCTTTGCTTAAGTGATAATAAGCCTTACAAAAGGATTCTAAAACATCTTTGTAAAAGGCAGAAACACATAACTCCTCTGTCTTTCCTCAAAACTTTGCCCCAGATTTTCGGTGAGCCTGCCCTGGTCTGTCTCATCTCCAGTCTCTGTTGAGCCAGTCCTGCACTGCTGATGGCTGGGGAGCTCCCTCATTGCCAAGGCAGCAGCAGGGAGGAATCCTGCTGTGCTCTGCTGTCCGTCTGTCTGTCTGTCTGGGACGTCTCAGCTCCTGCACCTCTGCCTCACTATTGCTCTGGTTTCCCTTCCAAGACCCTCTGCAAAAGGACCTCCCTGGCCCCTTCTTTCTTCTTGTCCCCTGTCTGCCTGCTAACCTGCTGCCTGGGGCTGCACCCCAGGCTGGGGTGTCGCCACTTTGTCCTGCCAGTGCACACCCTGTCACCTCGGGCACAGGGGCACTGGCAGAGAGCAGCTGTGGTGGTGTTCACAGGGGTCCCAGGACGAGGGAAGAGACGAGGATCTGACTCCATGTTTCAGAAGACTGGTTTATTATTTTATGATATATATTATATTAAAACGATAAAAAAAGAATAGAAGAAAGGATTTCATCAGAAGGCTTGCAAGCAAAGGAAAGGAATGGAATGACAGTAAAATCTTGTGACTGACCAGACAGTTTGAGACAGCCGGATGGTGATTGGCCATTAATTAGAAACAACCACATGAGACCAATCAAAGCTGCACCTGTTGCATTCCACAACAGCAGATAACCATTGTTTACATTTTGTTCCTGAGGCCTCTCAGCTTCTCAGGAGAAAAATCCTGGCAAAAGGATTTTTCAGAAAATATCATGGCTACAAGCAGCCACAGGCCCCTGAGCAAGGCTGATTCATTCTGTGGCAAACATCTCAGGGCTGATCTCAGAGTTCAGGAGGATGTGAGGGATGAGCTTATAAAGGTGGGAGAGTTGTGGCCATGGTGCATTGGGGTGGGCATAGATCCTGGAAGAATTTACCTTGCTCCTGCCTGGACCTCTGCACATCCTGGTGAGAGACAGTGCTGAAAAACACAGAATGAAAGCCACCTGCCTCCTTCTCCTTGTGACACTCCTTGCTCAGTGAGAAAGTAGCTTCTGTATGACTGACTGCCCCTGTGAAAGGGAGAGAAAATCACTCACTGCACTCAGATGGAGAGTCAGGAGTGACAATGAGGATGAATTGGACTTCCACCTCCTAAAACAATTCCACAGTCTTTCTCTCACCAGGACATCAACCAAGAAAATATATTTCTTCTTCCACAACTCTTTACTTGGCACTTCTTCAGCTGCAACTCAGGTGTACCTGGTAACATAGGAGCAGCCTTTGCTGCAGCCCATCCCAGGGGGTGTTTTCCAGTGGTCACTTGCCAAGCAAGGGCATGAGGCTTCACTGCAGAGTCTCAGATCCCCCTCCTGCCCCCACTCATATTCCCAGGCCACTGTGGTGATGCAGGTCCTTTGGGATCTGCTCATTGCTATGTCCTGAGCCCTGGAGGGATCAGCAGCAGATCATGCTGCTCACATCCTGAGATGCCCTCTGCCACACAGACCCAAAGAGCCACTTTCTAGGGACTCAGCCTGGGGCTCAATATGAAGATTTGAGGTCAGATCCTCCATTCCAGCAAACTCAGCTTGCCTACCATATCCTTTTGGGTTTTCAGCTTTTAACTAGAGCAAGTTGGGGGAGACCTTAAATTAACTTTTGATCTTAGGGAGGAGGATTGGACGCCATTAAAAGCTATGAATACCCCAAAACATTGGAGAAGACAACAGAAAACGCTAATTACTTCAATGCTGGAGGAGATCCAGACTGTCTGCATTCACAGTGGGACTGACAGCAGCCAGCCATTCAATCTGGGCAATCCCAAGGTTTTCTGCTCCACAGTAAAGTCCCTTTCAGAGACTGGGGTGGGTCATGGCCTGGGTTGTGCAACTGGGTAAAGCCCAGGTACACAATGAGATGTAAAAACCTTTCCAGAAAGCAAACAAGAGCAGACACAGTGCAGGGCACTTGGGAGCCCTGAGTTGTGGGGGTCTGGGTCACACAGCTAGGGCAGGTTCACTTCCAAAAGGCCCCAGCAATGAGAACCTTTTCTGGGGAGCTTAGAGTTTGCAGCGACAACAGGCTGCCACACAGCTCTGCAGTGGGCTGTGAGGACACAGAGCTGAAGCAGAGCAGCAGTGAAGAAACCAAGCCTCAGCCATCTGTAAATCTCATCAAACCATGGAAATCCCCTCTTTTTCTCCAGTAAAAGGCTCTCTTGTGTTGGGGAAGAGGAAGGCTGAGCTGTTGATCTCAGTGTTGAGGCATCCCTTTTAAGACTCCCTATAACATCCCATTTCTCATCTCTACCCCCCAACCCGAGACCCGCCTGGAAAGGCACTGGCAAGGTTGAATTTCGACAGCTCTCTTGTGGCTCTCACTTGCATGCCATCCCTCAGAAAGAAAGCAGGGTCTGGGGGGATGCTGAGGGCTAGGATGCAAACTGCCTGTGCATGCCTGGTGGTTGGTTAGTGGGTGCTCAAAGAGCTGCGCTCCTGCTCTGGCCAAGTGAAGAGCGCAGCCTGGCGCGGCCTGACCTCTCTGCGATTTCAGCATCTGACCTGTGGAGTTTTCATCAAGAAGATGAGAACAGGGCGGGGAAGAAACCCCCACAAAGCCTCCTATAAAAAGCCAAACTTCCCAAGCCAAAGCCAATAAAAAGCTTCCCAGCTGTTCCTGCTCCTCCGAGCCAGCTCGGGCTCTGCAGGCCACAAAACCCTCACAGCGAGTGGAGCCGGGGCCGGGGCGGGGAGCCGGGGCTTGGGGCCCCTGCCCGAGGGGGTGTCCCGTCTGGAACGGGGGGCCCAGGGAAGCGAGAGGTGCCTGACAGAGGGCTGACTCAGCGGGAGACCGTGGTTTCTGTAACCTCCAGCCATCCATTATTACAAAGGGGCTTTCAGGAACTCCTCGGTGCCAAGCACAGCGAGGGTTATTGATTGAGGAGACAGTGCAAATGCACAGAGAGGCTCCATCCATTAGGGCCGCTGCTCTCCACCAATTAGAAAAAAATCATTACTCAGCAGCCGTCAATGGGCTCTGCGCAGCGCTGGAGTGCACGCATTCAATCCATCTTCTCCCACCTCCCTGAAAACTTAATGACAACTATTAGAGCTGCGCTGAATGCCCGGTGTGTACAGAGGCAAAGATTCATTTGGTAATCTTAGTAATTACGACGCCATAGGAGGACACATGCTAAATTCAAACAAGGGTGTGAGGGGGAGCCGAGGGGGGAAGAGCCTGAATTCCTGTGGTGTAAAAGCTCTTGTCTTGCTCAGCTTCCCTTCCCTTCCCTTCCCTTCTTCCCTTCCCTTCCCTTCCCTTCCCTTCCCTTCCCTTCCCTTCCCTTCCCCTTCCCTTCCCTTCCCTTCCCTTCCCTTCCCTTCCTTCCCTTCCCTTTCCTTCCCTTCCCTTCCCTTCCCTTCCCTTCCCTTCCCTTCCCTTCCCTTCCCTTCCCTTCCCTTCCCTTCCCTTCCCTTCCCTTCCCTCTCACCTGCTGCCTCCCATCCCTTTCTCCCACAGCCTCTCCGTGGGCTTTCTGGGCTCACTTTTCTGCTGTTTTTTTCGCCCCCTCCCCAAAAGGGAAACATCATTTTGTGAAAGTAAATTGAAATGAGGCAACTTGGAAAATGTTTGAGACCCCTGGATGAGGCACAAGCCTGGCAACGCTGTTTGACAGCACTGCCCTGAGCGACCGAGGAGGCAAATTCCCATTTACAAAAGCCCATGGAACTGTTCTGGAGCCCTGCTGGCATAACACAGGCAGGGTGCAATTTATTTACTGTGCCACAGGCCTCTCCCCACCCCAGCCCTGCCACCCAGCCTTTTCATACACACACATCACGACTGAGCTGAGTGAGACCATCGTCTCTCCCCTTGCCAATGTGTGTCACTCCGAGTTATGAGGAAGGCAAAGTCCCAGGAGGGAATTTTTGGAAGAGCTCAAGGATGGATGTGACATGTCATTGAAGCTGAAAGGAGCAGTTACTTACAAGCTGAGGAGCTTTTCACAGGCCTGCTCCTCTCCAATCTGGGAGAAGGCAAGGGATCATTATCTGAGGGGCACTGACAGTGCCATCAGCAGCCAGAGCCTGGTGGTTCAACACCTCCCCTCCCAGCACAGGAGCACCCACCACACCCTTGGACATTGTGCAGCTGGCAGATCTCATCAGGATAAGGGACAGCTGAAAGAACAACATTCCTGTTTCATTTTTAGTACCCTCTACAGGAGCTGATGCTGCCAGGGCAGCTTGCACAGCACCAGCTGGTCCCAAGGGGAGGATCAGCAGGGAAGGAGAAGACATGAAGGAGAAGACATGTAGGAGAAGACATGCTCCCAGTGCCTGCTTCAGTCCAAGCTTGCAGGCTGATCTTGCAGGGAGTTGAGAAGATGGGTCACCACATCTCTGTAGCCACATGAACCAAATTCACATGAACCAGATTCATTACTAAATGAATCTTTGCTTCTCTGCAGTCACCCTTGACTTGTCTGGGCTCAAGACGAGCCCTGAGCATCACAGCTACAAGAAGTCCTGAGAGCAATAAAGAGTGCTTAATTTTCAGCTGGGCTGAAAACCACGACAACAGCACAAGGCATCTTTGAACTTTGCTCGTACTCCTTGATCTTCTTCTCATGGACTCATTGTAGGAGGAATGCAGAAGTTCCTACAACACCCAGCAGATGGAAAAATATGTCAAAGGCAAAATGGCACAGACAATCAGAGGAAAATCAGAAAAAGGGGAAGCAAATCCCAAAGACTCTACTCAATTTTTATTTTGGTTTTACTCAGGGGAGGTATTTTTAAGTTCAGCAAGATTTATTAAGCACAGAGTGAAGGCCTCAGACTTCAGTGGGTTGTTAAGGCAAATGTAACCTCCAAACTTTCTCAGGAATAAAAATAGAAGGTATTAAAGTATTCAGTGGAGAGAATAATCTTTCTCCTCTGTCTATGAAATATGAGAAGGGCACTAAGGGAGAGGTTACTCATCTGCCATGCTACACAACTTAGGACAGGCAGAGAGAGCCCTTTTGTTGCTGAAGGCCAAACAGGCCTTCAAAAACCTTGGGTGAGTAATGTATTAACATCCTCCCTAATGTTATCCAGCAGCAATGGTGAACAAACACCAGTGGCTACAAGCCACCTGCACAATGCCACTGCAGCCTGTGTCTGCCCCTCGTGTACCCTCTCACACAGGGCTGTGGATCACATGGCAGGATGTACCCTTGTAAAGGCAGCAGATGTGGCTCTGCCCTGATGAACCTCTCACATCTGCAGCTAAGTGACTTTTAATGTTGAATTTTATTAAATAAAGAATGAATTCTCAGCCAAGCAAAAGGGCACATCTTGGTAAAATGCAATGACAGGATCAGGATGCGCAAGGCGCCAGGAAGAAGAGGAGATGGACTGCATCACAAAACCCTCCAATGCCTTCACCTGTTGCTGCCCCAATGCACTGACACAAGGCACAGACCTCCTCCCTTCCTGAGCTTTGTCTGGGAGAGCCCCTGTGGCTAAAGAGAGCCCACAGCAACCAGATCAAAAGACAGGTGTCTCCATGATTCCTATCCAGCCATCCCTGACCTTGAGGCATCCAGTGTGAATGAGAGCCAGGAAGGGCAATGTGTGAGAGCCCATCTGATCTCCCGCTCAGGGGGAAGGTGCTGGCAGCCACCACGTGAGCTGTGGATCCTGCCATCTGCCACAGACACTGAGTGAAAGTCCAGCTGGCAAACAGGCTGGTGCCTGGCTGGCCCCTGAAAAAGTGAGGAAGGCCACAGGTTCAGCACAGATGGTCCCAGGAGAACAAGGAGTTGCTCAGACATGGAGCTTCTTTCTGTGGAGACCAGGCTCACAGGCAAGCCAGCTGAGATGTTTTGCTGCTCAGGTGGAATGTTCAGTTAGAGGTCTAAGCACCATCCTGGCCCTTCTCCTTATTACCAAAAGCCATGGAATTGCTTTCCCTGCTTAACCAGGAGCAGGCAGGGCTGGGCTCTCTGTTGTGTACAGAGATTTACTTACCTGAAAAGCCTTGACCACATTTTGACCAATTAATTTTGCCCTTTGGTGTTCCTAGTGAGGACAATGGGAGACGTGTTATAGTTGCCTCCTTGAGCCAGGTCTCATTAGCTCTTGGAGGTCTACAACACACCCAAGATAGCTCAGCTACCCTTAGAGGCATAAAAATCAACAAGATGGCTTCTGTTGCAGTGTTAAAAATAAAAAGGTTTAATAGAAGGCAAAATAACAAACAAAAAAACCTGAGCCAAATGCAAGAAGTTCTTGCTTCTAGTAAAACGCCTCACAAAAACGATTAGTTTTTTTGTTCTCTTCTTTTTCTAGTAAATTGCCCAAACAAAACTTTTTAGCTTCTGTCCAATTAGCTATCCTTAAGTTTGAAGTCCCCAAAGTCCTGTGAAGTGTCTTTTTCACCTAATCGAAAAAAGAAACTTCTGAGCTTCTTTCCTTTTTAAGGAGACAAAGAATAGTTTTGCCACTCCTTCAACAAAGAGCACATTCCTACAGAGAGGGAGAAAGAGCAGGTAGTGAATCTGGACATTTTCTAAAAACTGCAGGCTCTGGAGGATGAAGGAGGGTATATCAGATCCTTTGACCAGGGAGCACTTGTTATGTGTCTGTGGCATTGGTGATTGGGGAATGGTGTGGAGGATTACCACCTAGAAATTAATTTGCTGAGCTATTTGTTGGAACTCCAGAGTCACTTGGGCACCATCATCAGAAGGAAAGCCTTGAGCTCCTTTGCCAAGAAACTATTGATAATACTATTGATATTGATAATTGAAGAGAAATCTTAAAGCTCTAAGCCCATCTGCTGAGCCTCCTTCTCCACATTAAGAGTGATTATAGTACTTAAGGAGTAAGGACAGTAAGATTTAGGGTCATAGTTTAAAAAACTCCAACTCAATAATGACACAAATCCAAAGATGGAGAAGAGGCACCCATATTACAAAGAATACTCAAAATATGGCAATTTCACAGGTTTTCCATGATTAAGACTATTTTTTTCTTGACTGTCTAAACAAAAAAATGGCTCCACCATACATCAGCAGAGTGAAAACACTGCTGAGATGTTCCTCAGTGTGTGCCTGGGGATAGGGGGCAATTTAATCTCCAAGGTTTTAATTCATACAGACAGATGCATGTCCTGAATGTCTTCTAATGAGGTGACATTTGCCCAGATTCTCTTCCTTTAATACCATAGCTGTTCAAAGAAGCTGGAACAAGAAATCTGCCCAGGGGCTACCTGCAGATATAAGACAGTGTTTTGAAGCTGTACAGTGTCTTTTGTTGCTTTGCAGGATGCTCTGGATGATGCATTTTTGGTGTATTTATTTACATTTGGAATAAAGTCCTCTTGGTGGTCCTATCCTATCCAATTTGGAAATACTTCAATTGGTGCCTCTTGTGGCTTCTTTTCAGAGTTCTCTTGCCTTTCATTTTAGATTAAAAAATATTCATGGATTCTTAGATATTTCCTGGTGATTAAACTGCTCCTTCTGGGGCCCTGAAACATTTTTGTCAGAGAAAATATTTCTGCTATGGCAGACCAGACCTGAGCCTTGTTTTGGTGGGATCATTGCTTAGGTGTCTTCCCCTCAACCCTTTCAATATTTACAACCTCTCTCTTAGCTGCAATATCTTTCTCCTGGAAAAGCATGTTCTCTTTTCTATAATTTCATTTTGCCACCTACTGATTGTTTTCCTATCTGTCAGCCATTTACAACTCCCTCTCATCTTATGCTTTCTCTCATCCCACTCCACTGCGCTTTTGTCAGTCATTCCTTGTCTTCCCTAGCTCTTCTTCTCTTTCTGTATTTTCTGCTTCCCTCCCTCACCATCAAGGCATCCTCTTGTCACAGACGTCCCTCTGCCTCCTCTGCACTGTGACTATGTCCCAGAAGTACCTAAGTTGCTGCTCTTTGTAGGTCTTCTCGTCTTCTTATCTTCTCTTGGCCCTCATCAGAAATACCCTAAATGTCTGTTGTTTCTTTGGATCAAAGGCAAAGCCACCCCAGTGTCCCCCAGTCCTCTCCTCGTGTGAGCTGCCTGGGGAGAGAGCTGCAGGCTCAGGGGGAGGATGCAGCCCCATCCCTCCTCAGCACAAGGAAGGACCTTCCTGGCCTTGGACCCTAAGGAGAAGAGGAGGAATGAAAGACAAGCTGGCTCTTTTCAGGCTTGTCACCTCTGCCTAGTTAGTGCTCCTCACGTCCCCCAGCCTGCCCTGCAGATACCAGCGATCATTTACCTCAGATCATTCAGACAATCAGCATAAACCAGCTGCTCTCACCCCTATTTACCTTGGGGAGATTGTCGCTTCTATGTCAGACCTGAAGGAGTGCTTGCATTCCCTAAAGCTGGGTCGTTTTTCTTAGATTCTGTGAAAAATGAGTATTTTATGATTGGCTTTTCGCAAATATTAAAATGAATATTATATGTGTTGTGTTAGAAAGTAACGCTGTACTAATTCTCTTAAGTAGTGTGTTAAATATAGTTTTAGGTTATAAAAAATGTTAAAATAGAAGCTATGCTATGTAGGATATTTTTTCTAAAGAAAGGACTCACACTGAGACAGCAGCCACAGGACACCGAAATCTTTCAGAGAAAAAGAATTTATTGCCCTCTTATCAGAAGAAACGAACTTCTTCCCTCCTCAAAGGCGCTGATAGGATTCAGAGGAAGAAGTTGATGATGACCAGACAGAATCCTGTATTTGAATGGAATTTATGCATCATGTATGAAGTGTATGAATATGCTATTGCTCTTAAGGGTTAGTCCTCTATTAACGTGTGTCCTTTTTTGGGCTCGTGCTGCCCAGAAAAAGGTACCTGGACGTCCGTATCTCCTTGTATTTATTGTCTCACATTGTCCTGATTCAATTTCTCCAAATTATTATTACTCTAACTGTATTACTATTTTTTATAACCATTTTATTAATATTAAACTTTTAGAATTTTAAAAACAAGTGATTGGCGTTTTTCACAATTCACTGTTTTGTTTAATGAAAGGTGCTACCTGCGCCTACATCTCTTTGACCCTTTTTGGCAAAGGCACACTGAGGTACAATTTCCCTGGCTTCCTCCCTGAGGTACATTTGTTTTGTCTCCTCTCTTCCACTCAAAGAGAGTCTTCTCAGACAGGACAGGCTCCAAGCCATCTTTCTGGAAGCAACATCCCTGTTCTGTCTCTCCTGCTGGTGAAATTCCTGTCACTGGAAGGGCCCCTACCACACTGTCATGAACAGTAACAGGTCACACATCAGCTGTCTAGAAAACCAGGCAGAGTTTCTTTCCAGCTGAGATATGAGGACTACCTGCTGCCAAAGTAGGAGAATACTTCCAAAGTAGTTGACTGGAAAATATTACTACCAAACTCATCCCAGTGCTCCCTCGGGATTTGAAGGAGTTGGCCAATCCAATTAAACCATGGCAGGGCTGCAATCTGAAAATTGTGCTCCACTCAATGCTACCAAAATTACTGGGTGCTGAGGCCACAAAGTCCACGAGACTCATTTTGTGCTCTGCTTTGTGTCTCGCCTCTGCTGACTATGGGGAGTCCTTTTCTGCATGGAGACTGGACTCTGCTGCTCCTCTTTTTCCCTACAAAGCTGGAGGTGGGCAGAGCCCATGGGCAGGAAGGAGACCAAGGGGAGAGTGGGTGAGGGAGAGGATCACCCTGAGGAAGGGAGCTGCCAGGGTCTGAGGATTGGGGTGTGAGGGGAAGGAGAGGCCGCACCAAGCCTCCAGTGCCACGCGCTCCACAGGTTTTGCCAGGTGATGCAGCCTCAGGAAGGGTTTCACTGCCCCTGTAAACTGAACTAACTAAGCAGCAGGAACTAGGGAGGGATAAAAAGTGAGACTTGCCTTCACCTGGCCCTTCCCAGCTTAAACCTTTGTCCCAGAGGCTCAGCAAAAGCATAATACTTGATGGGGCTGTGGCCCTTCTCTTGGTATCGGTGTCATGAAAGATTCAAATGGCATTGTCCACCTACAAAGCTTTTGCAGAATGAATCAGTTTTCCTATGTGCCTGACTTGACACACATTCCCTGACCACTTGGAGGTCACAAATTTAATTAAACCTCAGTGAATAGTAGCAGACCTCACAGAAATAAAGGCCTTAATCCAATCAAGCCACATTTGTACTCCCTGTACAGCATCAAGCACGACCAAAGCAGAAGGGACAGACCGTGGCGAGCTAGAAGGGCCCCAAGAAGTTCCTCTGTACAGCACCATTTATGGATGATAATGTGATTGTGACACTTGCAGACAATACCAGCAATTTCTCAAACAGGAGGTCCAAGGCTTGGTATTATCACGCTCAGCTAGTGCCAGAAACATGGGAAAGATCACAGCTAGTTCTGGGAGTAAAATGCCTATGGCTTACAGGAGAGCTATCATTTGTCAAGTGGAGATCAACTTTAACAGCAGCTGGTACAAATCTCTCACCAAAGTCACAGCATTGTTTGTATTGGTCATTTTTGGGGGAAACTCATCCACTTTTTGCTGTTAAAAATAAAATAAAATAAAATAAAATAAAATAAAATAAAATAAAATAAAATAAAATAAAATAAAATAAAATAAAATAAAATAAGGGAGAAAAGAAGCAGCTTGTTGTCCTAGGAAGTGCTTTTAATCTGCCTGTGCAATAGTAATTAATTTTGCATAATGTCTCATGCTGCATTCCACCCTGGAGGAGGCAATGCTTGATGTGTGGGCCAGGTGATTCACTGGTGATCAGAGGAGCCAGCTGTAATTTTTTCTGGAACTGACAGCAAAGTCTACTGAAATTCTGAGAGGAGGAAAATGTGACAATGTCATCATAAGTTGCTTGTCTTCAGCATATGCATCAGTCAACATTTGCAGGGTGTTGAAATTTTAGCAAGGAACGGGCAATTCCTTTGCTAAAGAATTCTCAAAATTCACCCCAAGTATAAAATTCTTATTATCCCAGTATAGTAAATTTCACTAATCAGGTTAAGGAAGATGCAGTCTGTAAACAGAATTGTAAGGGGCTTTGAGGCAATTTTTTTTGGGTGTTGCTAACTGTCAAAATATCAGTAAATTGTGCCTTAACAGTATACAGGTAAAAACCAAATTATAACAGGAGTGAGACAGGTATGCAGAGTCAGGAGCTGGTTCCTGATGGCAGGTCCTGGTTAGGAGAAAAGGCATTTGAAACGGGGAGCAAAGCAGTGTTAGAGGATCTCCTTGTTGGATACCTCAAGGGAAGGTAAGAACTAAGAGCTGTGTGCTTCACAGAAGCCTCCATCCATCCTACTCAGAAACCAGACTGGAAAATGGAATGGGAATTGCTCCTACTCCTTGTTACTCTGACTGCAGTAGTAGATAGAGAGCATGCTGATCTTGCTGTTTAATGCTCTACAGAGAGTAAAAGATAGTGCTTGTCCCAAAATGTTTGTAATGAAAAGGAATAATGACATTGGAGGGAAAGCACAACTTTTGCTCCATGTTTTTTTGTAGGCAGAGCTGAAGTTTTGCTGCACCTTTCCTTGTGCTGCTGGAGGAGAGGGGAACTTATGAAAATTGGCCTCATTGGAATCACTCAGCTCAAAAGATGGGGCTTTAAAAAGGAGAGAGTGAGAGAGAAAAACTCTAATGAAAACTGTAGTGTTTTACAAACCATTTCACCTGCCTGATGAGCAGCCTAGGATCAGCGTGGGATAGTGCCCTGGCCATTCTTCCCCAGGAATCTGCTCAGGAGAAGTCTCCTGCCACAGGCCAGACTGAGTAGACTGCAGTCACACTCTGCTCTTGGAGCTGTTCTGGGCTCTCTGCATATGCTCAAGTTCAATAGGCTTTGCCCCTGTGCTCATTCTGCTGATTAAAAGTAATCTTTTTTTTTTAAAGCCACCAGCATGTGAGCCACAAGGATACGTTCATTATTGCTCAGCCGTGCTGCGAGATGCTGTCTAGAAGTAATTAATTGGGCAATGCTTTGGAAATGTGGAGGAAAAATATTTTCAGGGGAAAAAATTAGTGCAGGAAGAGGGGGAGAGGCTTGCATTTTCCCTTTGAAGTGAGGATCTTTTGCTGAGAGGGAGGGCAGCATAGCCAGAGAAACAAGCCCGCTCATAATTTTACAGTGTTATTCTCCACAGCTGTATCTATAAACTTCAGCCTGGTTTTTTCGCCTTGTTTTAAAAGTACCCCAAGGAGCTGGACTTTGTTAATGAGAATTTGTTGCAGGAAATTTTGTTTTTCAGGAGAGGGAAGCCTGCCTCTGTTGCAAACCATCCCCTCTAGCCTGGTGCATGCAAAGGGGCAGCCCTGGGAGGTCCATGGATGGTCTGTGGCTCTCGGTGTCGTTTGCAGAACATCTGCTCCTTTCCAGCCAAACCTCCAATAATCCTGCAACTTTAACAGGAAACACAAGTTCATGCAAGGAAAAAAGGGTGGAGACCCAGCAGCTGTCAGGCAGGCCTATTTATATCCAGACTGCCAGCGCTGAGTGACGTCGGTAATTCCCTGGCGAGGTCTCTTGCCCAGCACAGCATCAGCTGCACTGTTCTCTCTGGACATGGGATTAAATGGCACTAAACCTGAATTAATTTTTGACAAAAAATGCCTTTAAAAGCACAAAGTTCTTCTTGCTGCCCTGACTTAAGCCTGGGGAGTCTGGATTCCATCAGCTTGCCCTGAGAAGGTGGCTCCTGGCAGGTTTTCTGCAGTCACCCATTTTCACAGGACTCCTGTGGATTGGGGATCCACCAGCACCAGGAAGCTGGCAGCACTCTAAAATGAAGTAATTCTTCATCCCAGCAGGATGAAGAATGAATTGGGGACTCAGATGAGAAAGGGGGAGCCAGTGGAGAAGGGAAGGATATACCAGGAACTATCAGGGAACTATCAAAGGAGATAAAGGAAGAGGGGGCAATACTTTCCAGAGGCAGAGATTGTGTGTCAATGTATGTGTGAAGTCTCCAGGCAAATCAGGCACTGTAGATTCAAGTGTAGAGACACTGGCATGGAGTGCTTTGCATGCCTTTAGTAGGTTTTGAACTTGGGATCACATAAGCAATTGACTTTCTGTTTTGCAATAAGGAATTTTGCAAATCCTGAAAAGAAAATTGAGTGTGCCCCTTCAAAGGCCACCATCTCCCATGAATTTTTGTCCCACTCACCTGTCAGACATGGCACATATCCAAAGGAGAGGGGTGTAGAAATTGCTGGGAGAAGGAGTTATGGTAATATAAATAATAATTAGCAAAAATAAAATACTGCCACTCCCAGTGTCCATCCACTTAAGAGCCACCCAGGCTCTGGCAGTGTTTCAGGCAAGCAGCCTTGTCATCCATGGCCTGAAAGAGGAATAAAATGGTTCCTCTGCTTCCCAGTGATTTGGCTCAAGCTGTGTCCCACCATCAGCCGTCTGTGATGCCAGGCTCCCTGCAGGCACTCTGATGGTAACAGCTTTGGCACGCCAGAAAAACAGGCAGGACTTTGGGATTTTTTGGGTTCATGGGTGATCTGGAGTTCTTTTGAAAAAAGAACGATTTGGCATTGAAGTAGAAAGAGGAGCTTATAGAAGAGTGGTGTTTATTTGTGCATCCGTGGCTTTAAAGGAGCATTGCGTTCCGGGTCGGGAGGGCTTGGCTGGGGCTGGAGCTCAGCTTTGTTTCCAGCCCGCTCTGCGGGTTGCGTTTAATTGCGCTGCTGCACCATGTTTTCGAGCTATTTTAAGAAAGCCTGTGTACTCATCAACATTATCAGGGAAACACAGATTCCCAGAAGTAGCCCTCGTCTCAAAGGAGTGGACAAACCTCCTCAAATATCCCGAGCTGATCAGCCTCCCCCTCCCTACAGCTCCCCGGCCCTCTGCCCTCCTTCTGCCCCCCATCAATAATCTGCCTGCTTTCGCCAGCAGTGACGCTGATCAGAAAGGGCAGCTCAGTGAACTGGCAGGGACATGATTCCAAGGTCATCCGGGGATCCCCAGCCACGGGCCAGCCCAGGGGCACAGGGCTGGGAATCAGCCCCAGCGCCGCCCGGGGAGGGAGAAGAATAGGGTAAAGAGAGGGCAGAAAGAGAGAGAGAGCACAAAAGAGCTCGAAGCACTTAAATAGCGCTTGGGATGGTTGTTGTGATGGGGCCTGGGCCCTTTTGGACGCTGTTGCTGACACTTTTAAACGAGCTGACGGCCCCGGTTCTAGAGGATTATGTTCAGTAGCGACTTGCTGTCCCTGCCAGTAGGCACAAACAAATAGCTTATTGCATCGGGGCCAATGTTATCGAAATGGCTTTAAAAAAGCAGTCAGCTTTAGTCTCCCTCTGCTCATTAGAAACTGCGGTTAATCACTTGCTGTGAAAAGGCTCACCACCAACTTGCTTACTCCTCCAGCCCTTCTTTTCTGCCCTTCTCACAAGTAAATCCCTTATTCAGCTGGTCCATCCCCCTGCCATCAAGTAATTCCGTATGCTTGCCACCCACTCTGCCTGGATTAACCTCAGGTGGTCACTACATTGCACGGTTCTTGAAAAGCGCTGCCTCTGAGCAACCTCTTTTTGCTTTTTATTCCTAAGCCTGGGTTTTAAAATCCCTCTGTGTATCTTGAACCTGCAAGACTCTTTTCCCCCAGGCTCTGCTAGCAGTTTAACAGCCTCTTGTTTCTCTTCAGTCCCTGCCTTACCAAGCTGGATGTGTGAAGAAAGCCGAGGGGGAGGCAATGACTTCTGGCTCCCCAGCTGTGCTGAGCACCTTCTCCACTGGCTGCTGGCTCTGACAGCACGGGCTGCTTTCTCAAAATCCTTGGTCTGTTGGGTATGCTTGGTGCCACCTGCCCGAGCTTTCATGTCGCTGGAGCCCAGATGTGC
The DNA here is from genome assembly GCF_901933205.1 of Camarhynchus parvulus. Taxonomy (NCBI): domain Eukaryota; kingdom Metazoa; phylum Chordata; class Aves; order Passeriformes; family Thraupidae; genus Camarhynchus; species Camarhynchus parvulus. The sequence continues at coordinate 8,366,266 of NC_044571.1, forward strand.
CTTGCACCTGCTGCTGGCCACCCCACAGCCACAGCCACCCCACAGCCACAACCACCCCACAGCCACAGCCACAGCTACAGCCCACAGCCACAGCCACAGGCCACAGCCACCCCACAGCCACAGCCACCCCACAGCCACAGCCACAGCTACAGCCACCCCACAGCCACAGCCACAGCTACAGCCACCCCACAGCCACAGCCACCCCACAGCCACAGCCACCCCACAGCCACAGCCACAGCCACAGCCACAGCTACAGCCACCCCACAGCCACAGCCCCCCACACAGCCACCCCACAGCCACAGCCCCAGTCTTGTCCTGTGGTATTGGAGGTCTCTCTGGACAGGAATGCAGGTCTTTCTTTCCCACATCTTAATTGGGCAGCTGCTGTGGCCACAGCTCCCAGTACGTAAATATTTTGGGGGTTTCCAAATGCTTTACTCTTTTTCTGTCGAGTGCTTGGTGTCTAACTCTTGCTCTGCTGGAGGAGGCAGTGGCTGTGAGTCTGGCTGTGAGGGAGGCAGGAGAGCTCAACACCTGGGATTTTTAATGGACGCAGAGACAAGGGACACTGTCTTGTATGTTAGAGCTGCCTGATGGCAAGTGCTGGTACTGGCATCCAGTGTGGGGACATTCTGATCACCTCTCTGGTTCACCTGATTTGTTTATTAAAAGCACCAAGACAACAGCTAGAAAATGAAGAAAGTAACAAACACTCTGGCCCCAGTGTGCTGCTAATATAACCACGGTGGTTCTAAGCCCTGCCCAAACCACAATGACTTTCCTTCTGCAAGGTGCTGTAGGCAAATTTACAAGGAATCACTGCCCCCAGACAGTGTTTGGTGGAAGGGGCAGGGTGGGCTTCCACACCTCACAGGGCATCCGCAGATGCAATGAAGCCTCTGACTGGGTTTCCAGGAAACCCCAGGGTCTCACTCTCACTGATTACAGGAGAGAAAACTAGATCAGGGGGAAACATTGGAAACGCCTTTAAACAGAGAAACCCATGAGACTCCCACATATACTGTGGAGGCAATAATGTTTCGGGGGAGTGTGGGAACTCTGTTTTGTGCTACGAAGTCTCTGCTACTGGGACAGGATCTTTATCTGTGTCACTGCGAGCCTGCAAGAGCTCCTGTGTGGAATGGAACAGCCTGCAAAGGCTTGGCTGCAAATGGCAGTGTGACTTTCACTGAATCCCGGTGACAACGAGGCAAGGGAAACGGTCCTTTTCCCTTCCAGCCATCCTCTGGTTCAGTTTGGGGTGCGCTGCTGCTTACCTACAAGATGAGGAGCAGAGCTGCCAGCAAAATGTACCTGCTCTGTGATGGTTTCCTGAATTTCTGGAGCTTCTCTGGTGTCCTCTGCTGAAGCTTCAGATCCCACACAGGGAAATTCAGCCTTTGGCCCTACTCCCTTTCAGGCAATGCACAAACCTGTGGCACTTGTGGCAAGCCCCAAGAAGGGAGGCATAAGTGAGACCCGACGGCACCATCCACGGGCCACCATCCTGACTGGTCCCCGAGCCTTCAGTGCCACTTGGAGCAGCAGAGAGAGCCGTCCACCCTGTGCCTGCCTGGGGCATGCTGCTGCAGCTGGGCTGGAAGGGCGGCCCTGGGGCTGCGGGAACATGGACTGTGGGATTTCCTGCCTTTTGGCTGCTTTTAAAGGTGTCACTCGCTCACGGCACTCACACCACCGCGGCTTCCCAGAGTGGCACGGAGGAGAAAGAAAAGTGCAACTGTGTCGTCTGGTGTGTGGGCAGAGCTGGGGGTTTTTTCCTCACAAGAGCAGCAGGAGATTCCCAATTTTTTAGTTTGACATTTGAGCTCCTCTGTCCAGCCAACATCTTTTAGGTTAGGGTGAGGCGTAAAAAAGGGTCTTAGTGGATACTGGATTCTGTTGCTCACGTCTAGACATCACTTTGACCTGTCAATTTTGTGTTGGCTCGTTGTTTTTAGGGGTTTTTGGCTAGGTTTGGTGAGGGGTTTCTTCCTTTACATGCTGGCTCTGAAGTCATTTGCATGCCAACTCGATGTCCCCTCCTCTTCACCGTCCCAGGTGCCGTCCTCCAGGAAGCAGCCGGGTGCCACTCCACAAAAGGGGGAATTCTTAACCATCAACAACGGGTAGTTAACGAAAAACGACAGGTGATTACAACAAGAAACAGTTAGAACTCCACCCTGGCAGCAACTAGCCCAACCTGTGAACTCTGCAACTTAAAAAAAAAAAAAAGGGCAGCTTTTTTACTCATAACAGCCTTGAGGTGGCACCTGAGGAGCTCCCCTGGCAGGGGGAGCAGGGGCAGCACACCTTGGGAGGGGAGCGGCTGTCGGGGCGGTGCTGGCAGTGCTGCCCACCTCTGCTGAGCAGCTCCACTGATGTGGATAGGTCATATGGCCAGGGCAATGTACTTGGACAGTATTATGCTTTCTAAACATAGTAGGGCTGAGATTAGGTGGGTTCGGTGGAAGGCTAGGCCTAGGCTGCTTAGGGCGAAGGCTGAGTAGAAGCTTAGGTGGAGGTAGGACATAAAGAAAGTTGTAGGGTGGGAGCTATAATTTGTTGAGTCGAAATCAACCGTCTTAGTTAGACTAACTTTCTGTTGTTCTGCTCATTCTAACCCACCTTGGATTCATTCGTAGACCACTTCTAAGGTAAGGAGGACTGTGACGGTTGTCACAAGGGTTCTTGGGTGAAGGAAGAGACGAGAAGGTTGACTCCATTATCAGAAGGCTTGATTTATTATTTTATGATATATATATATATACTACATTATAACTATACTACCAAGAAAAAGCAGGAGAGCTTTTCAGAAGCTTGCTATGATAAGAATAGAAAAGTAAAGAATGATAACAAACCCCGCTCTCTCGGACTGTGTCCCAGAGAGCTCAGTTCTGGATTGGCCATTATTTCTAAACATCCAAGATGGGCCAATCCAGACTGACCTGTTGCATTCCACAGCAGCAGATAACCTATTATTTACGTTTGTTTCTGAGGCCACAGCTTCTCAGAAGGAAAAAATCCTAAAGAAAGGGTTTTAGTGAAAAGGATGTCTGCGACAGAGGAGGATAAGTGCGGAGGTTCAGGTTAGGGTGGTGGTAGGAGACTGTAGCTGGGTGGCTCATGGTAGCAGGAGGAGTAGGGCGATTTCTAAGTGGAATAGGAGGAAGAGGACGGCTACTAGGAAGAAGCAGATTGAGAAGGGGAGTTGAGCAGATGCTAGGGGGTCAAATCTGCATTTGTATGGGTATAGTTTTTCTGAGTCGGGGATTATTTGGGCACAGGACATGGAGCAGGCACAGGACATGGATGGAACAGCCAAATGAGACCTCAGCTGAGGCTTTCCCTGCTTTTCAACGGGATTATCCTGCAGGGCAGCATTTTAAAAGCAGTTTCAGTCTTTCATTAAGTGCGTTGCAGTGCAGCTGCTCATGGAGTTTCAGAGGGTGTGCAAAGCTCCATTCTGACTCCTGGAGACTGAAAAAAGTACAAGTCACTTTTTCCCACAACTGTGTGGACATTTTCCCTCAGCGAATTCACACAAAGTGAATCACAACACCTTACTTGGGATATTCCTTATACCTTAGACCAGAGCATCTCCTGCAGCCTCCCTGAAGCCCCTGAGACAGCAGCACAGCCAGTCTGGGGTTTGCTGCAGTGACACATGGGGACCTGTTCTGGCCGAGGAGGAGGATCTTACACGGGACAGGGAGGCCCCTTTGCTTGGCAGCCAGGCGTGCGAGGAAGGACAGACAGCTTTCCGACCTTCCTCTGCCGCTGAGGCAGCTGGGGCTGGCCTGATGCCCGAGTATAAACTAAAGCAGCTTCACAACTGGTTTAATTCATATCCGACTGCCAGTAGCCCTGGGGCATTTCTGTCAGCCGAGGCTCAACCAGCTGTAGCAGCATCCTGGTTTCTGCTTCTCCTCTTGGTGCTCGCTGCTTTTGGCTGAGAGGGATCAGGGTGCAAGTGGCCCCAGTGTGGGCTCTTCTCAGCAGACCATCTTCAGGACATCTGTGCTGCTCACCCTGCTATCTTCTGGCCAGGTTACAGCCTGTGTTTCCACCCTGCTGTATGGAAAGCACTTCCTTCTCCTATTTGTGATGGTGCTTCATGATCTATATCTACACATATGACGTGAGCAGCGAACTCCTCTGCAAACCGCCCACAAATCACCCCGGAGTCAAAGAGCCCAATCACAAAGACTACAAAGAAATGTGAAAAGACCGTCTGAAACTCAGAAATAGATGATGCACAGTAATTTTCCCCGTCTCTCTGCTTTTGCTGGAATTAATCAACAATCTCTGCCTGCAATTGCTGGGAGTAATTTATTTCAAGAAATGCAAAGAAAGAGCATTTAGGATAAATATTTAAATTTCCTCTTCCAGCCCATCCTATTCTCAATCATTGTTTGTGTTCAATTCAGTCAGCTATGCATAAGCTGATGCTTGTTCTCTGTGCTCTGGATATTTACATATTTTTTTTTCTCTACTAAATCTCTGATCCCTAAGTCTTTCTTGGGTGGGGAAGAATTTAAGTGAGTAAAATTCCCTTGGGGACTGAATTCTGGGTGAGGACACATAGGGTCACCCAGGACATGAAGGAACCCTTACAGACAGGTTTGGTGCTCCCAATGCTTGTGTCTACCTGGGCCTTTTTGATTTACTCCCCCTCTGCTTGGGATGGTAAAAGGTGTGGTGCTGAGGACAAGGGAAGAGTGTGAGCAAAAATGCAAGAAAGCTTGATTCTGGAAGGTGTATGTGTGTCATGCTGTATGAAGCACATAAAAAATGAGATTGGAGTTTGATGTAAAAAAAACCAAACAAACTTGCAAAAGCTTTAGTGTTGTGGAAACTATTTAAAATGTTTTGCTTTTTAAAAAGATTAAATAAATTGAGTTTTGGGAATAATCAAACAAAAAAAAAAAACTTCAAAGGCAGAGTTTTATGTCTTTCAAACTAAGAAGTCCAAAAAGATGAAGAAATGAGAATAAAGGATTAATTCTGATCTGTGATTGTTCCTGCATGCATTGGCCATGGGTTTCCCCCAGCTTCCTGTGTCCAAACATCCATAAACACAGTCTGGACGGGCCCTGGCTGACCCCCTGCCTAACTAGGCTGGGCTTTGGTGAGCTCTAATTAGCTCCTGCCAACTGAGGTTTGAACTGCAGCGGGCTGGGGGAGAGTCATACATAAACTTTAAAGGCAGCTCATCCACCACGTGCAATTTGTATTTTACACCTCATGAATTTTAACAGCTAGAGTTACAACTTCACTGTACCCTGTGTGCCGGCACCTCGGCCTTGGCGGTCCGGGCACGGCGGCTGCATCACAACTGCGGCTTTGCCTGGCTCAGAGAGGCTTTCCCTGCATCCCTGCCCTCCCTCGGCCAGCAGGGCCAGGCTGAAGGTGCAGCTTTCCCTGCCTTCTCCCCCAGCTCCAGTGCTGCAGCAGCCAACAGCAATTCCTTTTCTTCTCCTAAAAGAGCTGAACCGCTTGTTCAAGCCCTTCCTTTCACGCTGAGTATTAGAGTAGCAAACGCCCTCCAGATACCACTAAGCGGCTGCTTAAAAACAAAAATAACAAACATAAAAACACAGATGACTGCAGCACGGAGCTGAAAATCTCTGCACTGCTGGCAGGTTTTGCTGAAAGCTGTAGCTGGATGGGTACACGCTTGATCTTCTGCGACTGTCATTTGCTCTGTCATTAAAAGTCGATGTTGTGACTCTATAACAACACCTCAAAACACTTGGTGGAATCAGAAAGAAGTTCGTTTTTTACAACATGAGAACTGCACACGCAGGTGAGGGCTGGGACCTCTGCTCCCCAGTGGTGTTTCATTACGGCACTGAAACTATTAAACCAATTTCCTAGAGCTCGGGTGTGAGGCGCTTGTTGGATTTCCCCAGCTGAACAGACCAGCTCAGAAGCCTGCAATTCATTATGCAAGTTATCAGGCAACAGCCTCCCCTGTGCTCTCTCTGGCGTGCCTGCAATCCCTAACTCACAGCTTGGATTTTGTCCAGTTTGGTGTAACGGGAGGGGGATTCCAAGTCCCTTTATTTGGGACCATGATGCCCCAGCAGGCCGATTAGCTGAGTGTGAGTCTCTCTTCGAGCAGGGCTGACAGTGCTGCCCTCAGTCCTGCGGATTCAGCCTCTTGCTGAGCCCTCTGCAGCCACTGGGGACGGCTGTAAATGAATGGAGTCAGGCAGCGGTGCGGCCGGAGCTCTGCTGGGACCGTGTCCTGTGCTCCATGGCAGGGTTATCAGCCCAGCTGGCAGCTGGAACGGTGGGAGCTGGCTGAGAGTGAGCTCAGCTGTCTGCAGGGCATGCTGCAGATGTGCCCTGTGGTCAGCCAGCCTGATGTGTGCTGTCAGACCTAAGTAAGCTGTCAGCCCCTTAGCCAGCACACACGAGCTAACATCCTAAAGCAAGACAATGCTTTAAGACATCCTAAGGTCTTAAAGGCAAGACATCGTGTTCCTTAATGCAACCTAAAGCTGCCAAATCTGGCTTAAGCTTGCACATCAACACTCCCTTTCAGGGGGCAGCAGCAAGGATGTGTTCCCAACAGTCCTTTATGTCCTGGTTGCCACCAGGCTGTTTTTAAATTTTCAGTCTGTGCAGGTTTTCTGGTGAAGCGGAAGAGCCTGAAAACTGCTGAGGACTTGCTTTCCTCTGCTGTGATGTGGGGGACTCTCAGGAGCAATTGGTGGGCCAAGAATTCAGAGACGCTGCTTATAGGGTGGCACGAGTTACCACACAGAGTGCGGGTGTCAGAGGAAAGTGGTGTACCAGGTCAGTTTTTACCCTCTCTCATCAAACCTAGAGTTGTCTATGAAACTGGGCCCCGAGCTGCCATCCTGGAGCCACTACACGTCCCTAGATGGTTTTGCAGGAGGCTGCGCTGACTGCACACACATCCAGCTGCTGCCTGCTCTACCCATCGTGAATGAGAAGCAGGAAAAGCTGGCTTGTGCTGAGGTCTGTGTGGCAGCAGCTGGATGGCTGCCATGCCGAAGTTTGCCGGGCAGCCGCCAAGGCATGGCACCCTCCCAGGAGCTTCCCTCCCAGGGAAAAATCTGGTGGTTTGAAAGCATTGCAGTCAGGCTGGGGCAGATTCACCCTCCTCTTTGGCTCTCCTTTTGCCCTTCCTTCGGGTAAGGTGATGACAGAGAATGACAAAAGGCTGTGGATGCTCTCAGTGCCGGGCTGGGCTGTGCTGTGCACTTAGGCTGGGCTCGGTGGTGCGGGAAGGCCTTTTCTTCCAGGCCTTTGCATTTGCAATTTGAATTTAATCCCGTGAGCTAAAGATAGCTCTGGTTTGCCTATTGTTCCTCCAGCTGGCAACAGCTTTATTTCTTTGATGCTTTCAGTTCTCGGTGGTTTCCAAGGAACTGACAGACGCTTCTACCGCAGAGCCTGTCCCAGCGCTGTGTCACGCTGGTCACTGTGTTCACTGCCCTGGCCCTCCCTTCGGTGCTCAGCTTCCCGCTGGCAAGGTCTCCTGCAGACACTGCAGGTCTCCCTCTGGCTGGCACGGGCTGACTTCAGGGCTGCTCCCCAGTGGCTCCTCCAGGAGTTATCCTCAGAGGCAGATCTTTCATGAAAGTCCTGCTCAGATATTTGTTAATTGGTCTTACAACCATTACTCCATTGGAAGAAATAAGTGGTGTGATCCTTTCCTATATTCTTGGTGGCTGTTTGGGTTCATTTGTGTACCTCTCAACCCACCTTTATTGTGTATCTCTCTGGTAAGAATTCAGTCATCACTTTTTTAGGAGCTTTCTGTGTCACGTCAGCCAAGGAAATGCAAGCTCTGCAAGGTCACTGAATGTTTGTTTCTCAATTAATTGGAACAATGATTTGAAGCGGATTAATATTGGCAAGCTCTTCTCTTTTAGGTTTTTATGTGGTATATGTGCATCACACATACATCTATCATATGTGTCATACACATTATGCTGTGTATGTGATTTGGTATCTTGTAATCTCAGGGACAAAAATGGGATGCCTTTCCAAAAACTGAATTTGGGGTTGTTCCATGCTAATTTGTGTTGTTAATTAGCTGTAGCAAGCAGCCAATAAAGGAACACAAATGATTTCAGGTTCCTTAGGAAATGCGCCAATACGAACACAAATGCTGATTTAGATGCGGAATTCTCACAGCACCTCTTGGTGAAACTCATTCATTAAATTTAATAAACGCGCTGTGCTTGCACAAAAAGTCAACACTTTTCAACCTGGAAGAGGGAGACCTCTGGATTCGTGACCGCATCAGGCTCCCCTCCAACCAGGAGGGGTGGGAAAGCCCTCCTGCCCGCGTCCCACGGTACTGGCTCCCATCCCACGAGCAGGAGGGGTGGGAAAGCCCTCCCTGCCCGGCCGTCCCGCAGCGGTGATTCCCCGGCTCCCATCCCACGGGCAGGAGGGGTGGGAGAGCCCTGCCTGGCCCCGCAAGCCGCAGCGGTGATTCCCGGCTCCGTGAGGAAGCGCTGCTGCCTCGCGCCGCTGGCTCGCTGCCCGAAGGGCTGCCGGCTGTCGGGAGGCACGGAGCCGCAAGGAGCTGCACGGGACATGAATGCAAAAGACATTCAACAGGGACATTTCCTTTCCTGCAGCGGAAAAAACCGTTCGTACGTTGCAAAAATCAAACTCGGCACGAGGGGAAGTCTGCCTCTGGGTTCCCAGGTAAACTAAACTAAGTATATGGGGCAGGTAAACTGAGGGGAATAACTGCAGCATTTTCCCCCTTTTCTGGAGGTTGTCCTAATGCCAGGGAAGTCTGTATGTGAGAGCATCACATCAATACTGCATGTAAATATTTCTCTGCTCTCCATCCTTCCCCCAGTTCTTGGTTTGGGACAGAATGAGGATCTCAAATAAAGGCACTCTGCAACAGAACACCAGCTGTTTGGAAAACTGGCCAGGGAGGATTGCAGACCCTTCAGCAGAGTGGAAGGAGGAGAGGAAAAGTTTTCCAGGAGAGGGTTACTGAGTGGCCTTTGGGATGGACAGACTCCAGAAGAATTAATTATTCATTTGAGCATGTTTTGGGCTTTGAACATCCTACAGTCATACAACTGGGAGTCAGATCTCCCCATGCAGACTCTAGGACTTCTTCCCACACAGCTGCTGGGGTGCTCTTCTCCAAGTTTGAGGAGTGTCAGACTGAGGAGAGCTGTGTTTTGTCCCTGAAGTCAAAGGAAGCAGGCACAGGAAGTCTTGATTGCCTTGATAAAGTTGTCAGTGAATGGTCATCCACATCAGATACAGTCTGAGTATCCCCAGGGTGCTCCAGGGAATGCGTGTTCTGTGTTCACTGCTGTGCTGAGTCCATGCTTGACCTCTGCAAGTACAAGACCACTGGTACCTCTTAAAAGAAAAACAGCATGTTGAAATAAATTTTGATCATCTGTACTACATGTGGGACTTGGAGCCTTCCCATAAGAGGATTCTGATGCTCTGATTTAAGGGATGAAATAAAACTGTTTGTGAAGGCAGAGTTTGCCCCTGTGTCTTAGGCAGAGCGACACTGATGATTTTAATTGCAAGTCCCCTTGGAGGAAGCAATGACAGCAGCTCCATTGATTGGACTTCAGTCTGTGGTCAGTAGCAAGCACAAAAACTTAAGAGGAAAAGAACATGTGTGACAGAAAGAAAAATAAGGGTTTTCTCCCTGTTGGGAGCCTTGTGGAAGGCATTTATTAGTGACATGGGCAAGCCATGTCTGCATGGGCCTGTACTGGGCAGGCTGCAGACCCATGCACACAGCAGCATGAGGGAACATGCTGAGATGCCTCAAGCTGTTGGTGTTGTGCTCTGGGGGACATCCTTAAGGAGAGAACCTCCCCACCTGTCAGAAAAAGAGATGATTTTGTTTGTCACAGGAGATTAAAGGCACTATGGTACAGGAGGGAGACCCATCACCTCAATGATGGTAGTAGCTGTGGCAATTCATCTGGAGGCCATCTAATGCAGCTCATAAATGGGGTTCCAGCATCTGAAGGGGCATAAGAATTACTTTACATTCCTTTTCTTATTTCATGTTATTAATAAAGCAATTTTATTATTATGCTGCCTGCTGTTGTGCCTTTCTTATTGACATCCAGACAGACTCCTGTGCAGAATGCCCCCTGGTGCCCCTTGAAGTGCCTCAGAGTTCATGAGGAGCTGGTCCAGGGTCTTTCATCCTGAAGAAGACTGGGATTTGCCCATTCTGTGGACTGGAGCTCAGCCTGGGAGGCACAGCAGTCAGAGTGCAGGCAGCTCACTGCTACTCCTTGTGATTGTGACAGGAGCCAGGGTGAGAGGCCACGATGGTGTACAGAGGTTGAACAGCTGGATCCAGGCAAGGGGGCCACTAATTCAACCTTCCCACCTTGGAGGAGAAACAGCTGCTGCTGCCACTGCAGACAGAGCACACAGCAAAGCCACGGTGCTGGTTTCCCAGCCTGGGTGATCCTCCCCCTCCTGGGCTGCTGCCTGCCAGGATGAGTCACGCTTGCTGCTGGAGCTGGGGCTTGGTGCCATGCCAGGAACGCACTCCGGAGGGAGACCGCAGCGAAATACAGAATAATTTGCAAATCCATAAAACAGCCCCGTCGCTTCCCAGTGCGGGTCCCTCAGCAGGTGCCAGAGCGTGTTTGCAGCAGGTGTCACTTGCCCATGTGTGCTCCTGGGGGACAGCCCCTGTGCCAGGTGACCTGGCAGGTCCGTGCTGGGCTGGGGATGGGCTGTGAGTGCCAGAGGAGGTTGGTGCCTGGGGCTCCCCATGCAGGGATGGGGCTGCTCCCACCTCAGGATCGGGTGAGCCGTTAGCCGGGGCACGCTTGGTGACGCCGCGCCGCGAGCGGAGAGGAACCCTGCTAGCCATAAAATGGCATGGAAGACCCCCAGGAGTCTTGTAGAACAGAATGGTGGAGTGTAATGAATAGTCAGACATATGGTAAAAATGAATTAATGTCGAGTTGCCATCCACTCTGCCATTTTTTGCTTTCAGTTTCCCTGCTGTGCCTGTCTCCTGGCATCACTGAATCTTGATTCAGGGAGAGGCAGCCAAGTAGCTTCCTGTGAAGCCAACATCACATCCAAAGTTGGCCAACAACTTGGTACTGCTTTCTCCTGGCTCCATCTGGCTGGGACTCTCTCGCCTGGCCTGGTGGAGAGTGACCCAGCCCCAGAGGCACGAGTCTGTGTCTCCTCCCCTCTGGCAGGGAGCCACCTGCCCTCGGGAGATGCCAGCTGAGGGTGAGCACAAGTGCCTTTGAGCAGGAGCTGCTGTGAACATGTCAAAACAAGTCCTGATTCTCAGGGCTCACAGCTACAGAAGCAGTTGCCCTGATCCAGGACTACAGGAAGGTCACCTGGAGCTCCTGGAGAGCTCTGTGACTGGAGTGCAATGGCTTGCCTGCTGTCTGGGGGATGCTGCCTGTTTCTGCAATGTCCTGATAAAGAGGAAAGGTCCAACCTGGTGGTGCAAACTTGAAGGAATGACTTTTGAGAGCCTGAGGCATTGCTGTGGGCAGCACCAGTGCAGATGTGTGTGTTTGTTTGTGTGTATGTGTACGTGCTTGTGTGAGTGCACATCTGCATGTGCACACCTTGAATAATCCTAATTTTCCCACCAAGAAGTAAAAGATCACCATGTACCATGAGTCAGTTTATGAACTGGAAGTACATGATAAAAAATTTGCATTGTCCAAGAATTGGATGGGGCAGAAAAAGGCAGGGATATTATATCCATCCTCTGCCTTCCCACTGCTGCCTTTTCATCCACAAGCGCCTCTTCTTGCGCTGCACACAGCACAGATGGGCTTTCTCCAAAATGAGTGTGCTGCTTCTCTGCCCTTGGAACCGCTGCCATGTCTCAATTTGAGGACACCTCAGGGGTTAAAACGGAGGGGCAGGAGCCCAGCTGGGGGCTGTGCAGGCAGGGAATGCTCTGGGATGCACGGCCAGCCTGCGTGCCTGCGGGTGCAGCTGGAGGAGCGGTTCGATGGCAGCAGCGCAGGCTGAGGCAGGCGATTGCATGTGTGTGTGAACGCACGTGTGCATCGTGCCACAGAGTATGGAAATGCTTGTGCTGGAAGAGTGAAAGAGGAGCTACAGCCTGGGGACACGTGTTTGGCTGCAGCCACACCTCTCCTTGCTCCTGGGTACCTCCACCCTGGAGCGGGGAGCATCGCACCCGCTTTCCCCGCCACAGCTCCCGCAGCCCCTGGCAGTGCCTGGGAGGCTGCGCGGTTTTAATCGAGGCTCCTCGCTTCCCCTTCTTCAGGAAAAAATCCTCGCTGACTTAAAAACAGCTGTCGTGGTACAGATCCTATTCTTGGATTTCTTGGAAAAAAGGGAGCGCTTGTAGGGGCTAAAGGGCAGGAGACGGAGATCGGGCACTTGCGCTCTGCTGCTGGCTCAGCCGCTGAATTCTCACGTGACGGGAGGGAGGCAAGTCACTTATTTTTTATATTGTATAGGACGAGGGGAGAGATAGGAAGAGAAGAAGAGGACAGTGCTATTAAGCAACCTTTGTGAAGCGATTTAAAATCCACAGTGGAAAAAGCCATAAATGTCACATCACATTCATTACCGAGCAGCGGCGGCTGTGGCCGCGGCTCGCAGCGAGTCGCTGTGGCCGGGCCAGCCTTGGCAGGCTGTTTCCCTGCCGCCAGGATCTGTCCCTCCCACTGCCGCCTCCCGAAGTAATTTTTATTATCCAGCAATCACCTGTGACCCTGAGATATTTTTAATGCCTGCGTTTTTAGTGCGGCTGTTCTGCGGGCGCGGGGCTGTTCAGCCAGGCAGCGTGGCCCTCCCTGCCGCTGCTGCCGCCTCCTCCTCCTCCTCCTCCTCCTCCTCTTCCTCCTCCTCCTCCTCCTCCCTTGGGCCCCGGGCTCCTTCTCTTGCGCAGGCAGCCTGCTCCTGCCGCCCACAGCGGAGATCAGACGCAGCGGCAGCTGGGGAAACAATTGGGTGCCAAATTAGAGCGGCTCTTCAAGTAATTGACTGATGGAGCCGCGCTCCTGCTTAAAAAAAGAAAAAGAAAAGTAAAAGGCCCGGTTTCGCAGTATGAGTCACCGAGGCGGCTGTGCTCAGAGCTGTTTAAAAATCAGACCATGGAGGCGGAGGTCAGGGGATGGAGCTGTTTTGCTCCGTGCTGCCCAAGGCTGGTCCCTCTCTCCTGGGGAGAGCCCGGGGTTTGCCCGGCCGTGCTGGGGCAGAGCTGCGAGATGCTCGAGTGATGCGACCCAGCCGCATGAAGCTCATCTCCCCTCCGCCCTTGTGCTCAGCCCGCGGCTCCCCCGGGCCCGGGGTGAGACCCCCGACAGCCGCAGACACTCTCGGCTGCGGACACACCGACAGCTACACGACAGCTCCTGAAGGGATGCTTTAGTCAAGCAGTCAGGAGGGAAAATTTCATCCAGACCTTGCATCCTCTCCTGCTCCTTGTAGTGGGAGCAGCCAGAGCACTGTGGGCTCCAGCTAATATCGTGGGTCCTGCCAGCACCCTGAGTGACAGCCCTGGCTGGGGAGCAGCGCTGAGCCCCTCCAGGCATGAGGAACAGTAAATCTGACCTTAATTGCTCTTAAAAGACCATGCAGATGAATATTCCCCCCTGCTTTCCCTTCATCATTAACATTTTAACAGCTTTCTCCAAAGAAGTAAGGCTAGAGAAGCCAAGGAACAGCAAGTTTCACATTATCAGGACTCGGGGAACTGGGGCTGCCACAAAACCTCCTGATATCCCAAGATGAGCAAGTTATTGAGATTATCTTTGTAGCTCATGCAGCACTCTGTGGGCAGTTGAAACCAGCAATGACACTCACTCATCCTCTTTCCCACACTTTCAAGGAAAGTGGAAAAAACCTGTACTGATTGCATTTTGGTTGTACTTACTCTGTATTGGGATAAAGCAGTCAATAGCCATGCTGCTTCATAATGTTTCTCTGCATAGAGGCCTTCATGTGCCTCTGGCCTGTTTGAAATTTTAGTAACTTTCTGGTTCCTAGACTTATTTTCTTATCCAGAGATAACTCCAGTATTGTCCCTAACACATAGCTTTTACAAAAGAGGGGCATGAATTAGAATAGCTGTTTTGCTGGGTGTGGTAATAATGATTTATAGGAGGTTTACAGAAGTGCTGAAGTTTGTTCAAGATGTGTATGGTATGGAGAAGAAAGATTTCTGCAAGTTGCAGGTATTGTCATTATTATAAGTTAACCTGGCACTTATGAAAAAATGTAAGCAAGCAAATCTACTTCAGAGAACTGGCCAAAACTTTCCTTGGCTGTCAAAGAGGTGACTCTGAGTGTGGTAACTTGTTTAAGGGGTAAGGATGTCCTTCATTGTGTTGTGCCTTGTCTCCCAGCTCTACTCCCAAAGGGGTGAGAAGTGCCAGGTTCAAAACAGGCTGGTCTTTCCACACTCCTTGGTACCAGTCTTCTCCTCTGGAGCAGTACTATGGTGTGGAGACCCTGGGGGGCATTCCCTGGTCTAGGGAGACACAAGAAGCTTCCCTCAAAAAGCTGTTAGACCCCATGGACTCCTTCCCCTGTTCCTATGTCTGTTCTTATGTCCCTGAGCCACTCCTCCCTATTCCCTGATTGTCCTCATCTTTGTACTGCCCGAGACCAGGGTCAGCTCCACACTCTGGAGCAAAATACAGAGCAAAAATTCTGCATGGCTTTCCCATACAGAACTCAGGAAGGGTGTGCAGCTTTCAGAAGTCAGGCTGCAGACAAACCAGGGTATAAATAAGTCTGTGGCTATGGCCAGTACACCTTCATGGGCTGTCCCGAGATGTCACCTGCTCTTTGCCTTCCAGGGCCTTTTTTCTCACCCTGTGCCGTGTCAGAGCAGGGTGCCCTCACCTTGCTGTTCCCAAGCCCTTTGCAGCTTGAGGTGTTTTGATTAGTTTGGTTTTTTTTTGACCAGGGCAATCCAGGTAACATAGGTAGCAAAGCCAAGCAGCTGAGCGCCGTTCCTTGAATGCTCGTTTCCCCATCGCTGGTGTCTAGCCCTTATATATATTTTTATGGAAGGTCGTGTTGCTGGTGCAAAGGTGCCTCCTTGCCTTTCCTCAGGTCTGATTGTTTCCTCCAGCTTTGTGTACAAGGGGGCTAATAAGAAGCTGGTAATTTCCTCCAGCCAGTGTGGAAACCTGATCAGGAGCCATCAGTGACAGGGAGATGGGGCAGGGATGAGGTGAAGCAGGGATGAGGTGGGGCAGGGATGAGTCCTGTGCAGGAGGCAGGGTGGAGGGAGCACGGCTTCCTGGCCTCATTCTTAGCACTTAACCCTCCCTCTTAGGAGGGTTTGGGTCCTTCCCTGCATAGTTCCAGTCCAGGCCCCCCAGCAGAAGAATGTGCATCCTTGGCTATTCAGAAAGAGATGATGGCACTTTTCTGGGACTCCTCCACATTTAGCCACATTAGTGAAGAGATGTTACAGTCTCATGGAATTGGATTTTGTGGTGGGGGTGGCCGATTCTGCCTGTATGTCAGCTCCACCAGATGCCTGCACTTTGTTCCTGCGTGGATGGGGAGAGTGGCTGTGTGTGTGTCTGTGTGAGAGGACAGAGTGCTGGCTCATGCTATTTCCTCCCTTCCCTTGGGGCTTGACTGGGTCCCATTTTTTTCCTCTGCTGCTGCTCTAATAAAAAAAAAGTGGCTCAGCCAATTCTCTTGAACCTGAACGCAAAAGGAAGGAGACAGGGAGTGAAAAATGTGAAATCAAATGGGAATTTTTTCCCAACCAGCTGCAGTCACCAGGGAGTGGGGTAGGGGACACCGTGACTGTCTCTGGCAGCAGGTTGGGGGGCAATAGTTACTGATGCTGGAACCAGGAGCAGGAGTGCTGCTCTCCCTGTCTCAAGGAGCTTGTTACTGCCTGGAGTTTGCTTAAAATACAGCTCTAATTACCTGTTTAAACAATAGCTCTGTCCCTTCCTTGGTCTATGAAGACTGCACACATTTTAATTATCGGGAAGACCTTGGCCATTCACCTTTCCAAGGTATTTAATGCCTCCAGTCAAATGCCTGCCCTGATGTACTCTGTTACTGCGCCACCTCTCGAACTCTCACTGGTGGAAAGCTGCAGGATGTCGCTGGTGAAATGACATTCTCTGGCAGATATTTTTCTGCATCTGCATAATCATGGTATTTGGGTTAATTTTGCTTTGCTGGCCACATTAGTCTTTGGCTCCTAAAAAAGGATATGCAGGCCCTCCTCCTGCATTTCCTTTTCCCCTGTGCGCACATGAAAAACAGGGCTTAGATTGTATCTGAATGTGTGATAATATTCTAGTCCTGTAAATGAATGCCAAAGCTGTTCCTGGGAGAGGAACACCTGTGTTAGAGACGGTGTATGTGGCACGGGAAGGGCTCTCCTTTTCCTTTGCCCAGACTCCATCCACCCACCCCAGCGTTGTGTCTTCTCCCATTTCGGGTATTTTTCTTTTCCTAGCAAGCAATGGGCTGGGAAATGCTTCCAATCACAGAGCGGCGCGGCAGGAGATCCTGCTGAGTTAAACGCCCGGGGGCGATGGAAGCGCTGCCGTCCCCGGGCAGACAAACCCGGCTTTCCCCGGACTCGGCTGCGCAGCCGTGGGAGCCTGAGCGGCAGGAGAGATGCTGCAGCTCCCAGGCATCCTTCCTCAAGGGCCCTTTCCCCAGGGATGCTGGGCGAGCAGAAGCTGGGATATCCTGGGACCCAGAGTCTCAGTGGCTGCCCTGGCTGCTTGCAGTGACACAGGGCAAGGGTAGGGCCGTTCCCAGCACGCAGCAACTTCTTCTGGATATCCATCGGTGTGCATGGGAAAGCATCCCTCTGCCGCACTGGGCCCAGCTGATGAAAGGCTGGCAAGAGGGTTTTGCTTGAGGAGTGTCTGAGAAGGGGGCCAGGATGCTCAGAAGAGGAGAAGACACAAATTTATAGTCAGAGAGAAGGAGGAGGCCAAACACTGCCCGGTTCATAAGTCTCAGCCTCTGAAACCTTGAAACTTGTCTGTGGGGTTTGAGCCAGCCAGCTGGGAGGAGCCCAGAGTAAACTCAGCAAGCTGCCTGGAGGGTCTGGAGCTGTAAATCTCCACAGCCTGGATTTAAAGAGCTGCCAGAACTTTTCATGAGGTTAGAAAAGTACTGGGGAGGCGGCACAGGAACACCTGGCTGTTTCTTCCTCCCTCCTCTGCTGTCCTGCCTCTTGGGGTTTTTGCCTTCCCTTCAGGAGTTGGTGAAGTGTAATGGAGCCTTTTGGGACTGGAAGATACTGCTCTGATTTAGGGTAATTGCCTGTATGTCATGATTCAGCGCATCAGTTGAGCACTCCACCTCTGGACATGATTAACTGGACATGATTAACTGTAAAGACCACAGGGATTTTCCATGGGACTTAGGCATGTGCTTCCCTGCTGCGCAGACCACAGTTCCCCATTACCACTGCCGACTTCAGCGGGGTTGCTGGAGAGCAAACGGAAGAATTCAGCTCTTTTGTATCGGATCCCCCTTTGTTTTTATCTGACCATTGAAATTGCAGAGCTGGAATATTTCAAAATATTTGCTCAGCTGGCTATGAAATGCGAGGGTTTCTTTGGGGGGAATGGATAATTTATTCTCCAGCCAGATCAAGCACCTCCAGCTAATGATGAAGCATCACGACACGCTGAAGCCCTGCTAATGGCAGCGTCCTGAGGAGTGAAGATAAACAGTCCTTGCCGCAGCATGGGGGGACGCCCATCCCTCCCCTCCGCTGATGACAGAGAGGATGAGTAAGGGAAAAGGGGAGGGGAAAAAACGTGCTGCTCTGGATGCCCCAGTTTCCTTGTGCCTTTTAAATTTTTTTTTATTATTTTATTAATACCTAGTAGCCTTACCAAAGCTAAGCAAAGGATCCCTTTCATCCGCTGGTCTGTTTTTTACCTTTGATGGCCAGCCTTTCATTTCACTTTGAGGTATCCCCGCTCAGAAAGCGCCTTGCTGCCTCGCCAGCACATTTGTTCCTCCCTGGCCGGATGCAGATGTGACCAATTTGCCTCCCCGACACAATGCCAGTAGAAGCAGGGGCGGAGAGGGGAGGAAGGTCTGCGGAGCCCGGGCGCTCAGCAGAGGGCGGCGAGGAGAGCGCCGCGCTATTTGTTCCCCCGGCTTCCACCGGGGTCTTTAGTGTCCCGGGAATGGTAAATCTTAACTTTCATGCTATAGTGCGCCGGGTTGCAATTTACTTCAAAGACAGCATAAATGCCTGGCTGCCGCTTATTTCACAGGGCTGTTACATAAAAAGGGTTTATACACTTCGGGCCCGGGAACAGGTCTGCACTTTTTGCCGTGCATCTCTACTGAAGGGCCTGCAGTTGGTCTGAAAATCTCACAAAGGCCACAAAAACGAGACTGTTCCTGCCCTTCTGAGCCACCCAAGTGCTGTTCTCTTCCATTGCCGGCCTTGAGAGCACCCTCCCTACATCCTGCCCCACTGCTGCTGGGCAGTGACCCCCCAGTTCCAGGCTGGATGGGGAGGAAGGGGAGGCATAGGCAGGCTCTGGGATTATTGTTTTTTACCCTTAGGAAAAATGCTGGGGAGGGAAGGGAGGAAGGAAGCAAATTCCTCTCTCTTTGCTACCACAGCTGTCTTGCTGAAAGAAAACTGAGAAAGCATTTTTGGCCAGGAAAATCTGCCTGTGAACCGGGTGCTGCCCTTGCGGAGGCGGGCTGGGGGCATGCGTGGGAGTGGGAATTTCTGCCCTTTCGAGGCAGAAAGGCATGGCCCTCACCTGCTGTGAGCCTTTTGGTCTCGGTGAATCCCATGCCACTTCACGCTGACCCCGCGAGCTTTTTGTTCTGTGGCAAACGTCACAGATTTAAACAGCAGAGAGCTGAAAGACCTCTTTAGGCACATGAAGAAGGTACATTTTCAGAAGTGACAGAAAGCCTGCAGAGCTCAGACCTACTGTCAGGAGTGACGTGGTCAAGTATAGCCCCAAATAACTTTCAGAAGTGGGACTTTGGCTCTGCTTAAATACTGTTTATCCACTGTCGCAGACATCTTCTATGACAAATCCTTTCCTTAGGCTTTTTCCTCCTGAGAAGCTGAGAGGCCTCAGGAACAAAATGTAA
Organism: Camarhynchus parvulus; assembly: GCF_901933205.1. Taxonomy (NCBI): domain Eukaryota; kingdom Metazoa; phylum Chordata; class Aves; order Passeriformes; family Thraupidae; genus Camarhynchus; species Camarhynchus parvulus. The sequence goes on from NC_044571.1 coordinate 8,385,379, forward strand.
ACAATGGTTATCTGCTGCTGTGGAATGCAACAGGTGCATCTGTGATTGGTCTCATGTGGTTGTTTCTAATTAATGGCCAATCACAGTCAGCTGGCTCGGACAGAGAGTCCAGACCACAAGCCTTTGTTATCATTCCTTATCATTCTATTCTTTGCTAGCCTTCTAAGGAAATCCTTTCTTCTATTCTTTTAGTATAGTTTTAATCTAATATATATCATAAAATAATAAATCAAGCCTTCTGATACATGGAGTCAGATCCTTGTCTCGTCCCTCAACCTGAGACCCCTGTGAACACGGTCGCACTCCACCTCTTGGCCAGGAGAGTGGCTTCCTCAGACAGATTCTCGGCTGCCACTGTGCCTAGGAAGACTTGTCTTCTGTGCCAGCAAATTAAAATCAAGCTAGAAAACACATGGTTAAATTTCTAAGAATTTAATTTCTTGGCTTAACGTGGGAACCCAGACATTTTCGGAATACTGCTTTTCGAATGAGAGAGGAGAAAAGAAATCCCTTCTGCCCTCTGTAGTTCAAGCATATTAATAATGCCTTAGTTGCAAAGCTGTTTACGCCTCCCTCCCCTCGCCTCCCCTCCTGCCGGGTGCCGCTGTGTGTCTGCTCTCATCAGAGCGCCGCTATTAGCTGGCCTCATTGTGCGGCAATGCTTCATCGTTAGCTAAAGTTGCTTTATCTTCGTGAGGGGGAAACAAGCCGTCCCTCTCTGAACCACCCATATTTCATGGCCAACTAAGCAATATCGCAAAAACATTGAGATTCCTCAATTTCCTCGATCGCATGGAGCAGATGCTGGTTTGGTGCTGGGAAAACTGATTAGCGAGCCCCTTCCTGGCCAGTCTGTCACGGCGCTGACAGCCCCGGCGCAGGCAGCTTGTCCAGCAATAGAAAGACCATTACCAAGTGCATTTTTCATGCGGCGAGAGAGAGCGTTTCTAGCTGCTTCCATGCAATGAAAACAAATTTCCAAAAACCCGCACGGCGAAGTGCCGGGGTGATAATCCGCTCCTGTGCGGTATTACCTTCAAATGTGTTATCACTGAAAGTGTAAAATCCCAGCTCCTCTCCTGCTGGAGCCCCACGGTCATTAACCGAAGGCTTTGCCCGGCCGGGGGCCTGTCTAACTCACAGGGCTGGCTGTGAAACCAAGGGCATTACTGGATGATGCTGTCATGCACAGCCGTGCAGGTCTCCTTTGAGGGAGCGGTGGAGCCGTTGTAGCGGGCGAGCTGAAATCTGGTGTGTATAACTTCAAGGAAACCTATTGGCTTGCAGAGGCTAAAAATCAAGATCAAGAGTTCAGGGTTAAATTCAGCTGTCGGGTCTAGATAAGCTTATCTCCAAAAAGTGGCTTAGGAGAGATCTGCTCTGGGCTGAAATGTTTAGCTGGTGACCTGCAGGACTCCTTCCCACCAGGGCTTACCTCCAGATCTGCGTGTCTCCTGCGTTTTGGATGCTAAAGCTGTGGCGGGGAGGCAGGGGGTGGATAACATGTCAGGACAGCTGTGTGCTGGCCCCAGGCCTCCAGCAGATTTATGTACTTTCTCTTAGCCTGTGTGTCCCAAAGAGAGCAGCGAGTGGCGAGCGCCGTGGTTTTGTTATTACACAGAGGCCTGCTCTGGCAAAAAGGGAAAATTAGAGAATTTTTTCCAAGTATTCTTTTCCACTCTCTGGGAAAAAAATAAAAACCAAACCAAACAACAAAACAGGCTTGCCTGTAATCAGCTGCAGGAGTGGAACAGCCCTCTTAATTTATTTTAAAGTGTCCTTCAGGACTGTCTGCTTAATAAGCACGCTCCACAGCGCTGCGCTCCCCAAGGGCGGAACGGCGCCGCTGCCTGGGAAGCTCAGTTTTGTTTTTTTTCTCCAGGATTGGATGCCCTCTGCTTCATCCCACCAGACACTGGAGAAGGGAAGCGTGTACCTAAAGGAAGCAGGATGGCTGGGACAGCAGCAACCCTGGCTGCTGCCTGCAGCTGCTGTGGGAGTGACAGCTCCGTGTTTGGGATGCTGAGGAGGGTGGCTGGCACACGGTTGGCTGCCACCACGGCTGCACAGGACAGTGGTGACAGTGTGATCCCAGCCCTTTGCTCCAGGGGGCTGCTTAAAGGCACTGCCCATTCTGAGGTGTGCAGCATCTGTGTCAAGAGGCTGTTTGATCCTATCAGAGGTGTCTGCAGCACACGGATACGACACATTTCTGGGAAGGGCAATAAATGGGAATAAAGGTCAGTTGATCAATCATCTTGCAGTCTAGTGGTGTGGTGGCCTTTCTGGGGAGATGTAAATCAATCACTTTAACCTGTCCCTGTTTTTGAAACCTGAGCAGAAGTTCCTGGGATGCAGGGTAGTGACACCAGGGCTCAGTGAGGTGCCCGCTCACTCAGCCAGCTTGCTACCATGAGAAATTAAGATAGGAGCAATAAAACAAGCCTGGAAGGCTGCCAGCAGCAAGAAGGCAGTGAGGAGGATGAGGCTCTTGTCAGGTTAGATGTGAAGTGCATGGATACTCCTCTGGGGGTGCTCAGTACCCACTCTTGGCTGCCACTGACTTCCTCCAAAAAGAGGCCCATGCTGCTCCACATCTCCCAGAGGATCTCCCTGTGAGCTGATACACTCAGGCAGACCTCCAGGCATCCAGTACCCATCTCCACCATGGGTGCCAGCAGCTCCCTATGTCCCCTGGAACAGCACACTGGAGCTGCCACCTCCAAGAGAATCCCACACCCAACATTTTCTCACATTTTTTCTGATTTCTGTGCAGACACAGATACACGTGTGCCTGTGAGAAAGTTACATTTTGGCCAAATTGCACAGCATCCTGTGTTGGATGTATTGAAATGCAGTCAGTTATTGCCACAGTGCTCTTGCTACCTTAAAATGATCCAGAAATGTTTGAGAGACTGAAAATTAGGTGTTTAATTTTAAAAAAAAAAAAAAAAAAGAGAGAGCCTATAAGGGTCTGGGAATAGCAGTTTAAACTTTTAACATTCCCTAAGTTTTTCTTTTCCTTTCTTACTTAAAGGCAGACTAAGAAATGCAGAGAGTTTATTTTATTTTGAAAAACTAGTTTTTGTAATATCTAAGAATGATAGGAACATTCTCAAAGCTTTAAAAACCCAATGGGCCGTTGCTGCTACGGTCACTGAGAGAAATCCAGATGCTGCTGCAGGCAGATCCTGAAAACAGAATGTCCTTCAGCTCCCACGTCCAGCCCCAGCCACACACAAGCCTTCAGCTGAGAAAGTAGAAAGGAGACCAATGAAATGAAGTATTGTTTTCTCTCCAAACCCTGTAGTTTTTCAAATATTGCTGTATGCAAGTCTGATGGAGATAATTTCTGAGCTAGTCACTGATTGAGGGAAGGGCTTTCTTGAAGACAGTTTTACATTGAAATTTTCCTTGCATTTTAAGGGCAAACATTTTTTTATGGTGGTGGCCGTGTATTTTCTTTGATTTTTTTTTTTCTGGAAGTGAAAAGATAGTGTATTATGCAATCAGAGAAATCTGAGACATGGGGCTTGAGGAACAAAATGCCAGCCCATATCACAAAGCCTGTGTTAGAACTGTAGGACCTGGGGTCTCTGTCACAAGGCAAATCTGCTACGCTGAGTTCCTGTGTCCCATTCTCCTGAGAGGTGCTGGTGGGCAAAGGTCTGGTGAGGCACCCAAGCTGTAGCAGTCTCTTCTGCCAAAAATAAACGGGAGGCAGGGAGTTTAACTCCAGCAGGACCTGGTTAATCTGTGCTTAGATTATCTCAATTGCACCCAGGATTAGGAAATGCTTTAGCAGGGACTAATTTTACACAGTGGACAGCAGCCTGTCTGACTTCTTAATCCCATCCCTTGACTCCCAGGACTTGACTTCCAGAGCAGATGGGTCCTGAGCATCCCTGTGGCCAGGCTGTGCCTCTCTGGAGGGTTGTGGTGGGGAGCCCAGGTGTGATTTCAGGTTTTTGCACAACAAACTCTGCATTTGGCCTTCCTTCCTTCCTTCCTCCCTCCCTCCCCAGGAATCAGGCAGAAGGCTCTGAGCACGGTGCAAGCGTTAGGCAGGACAAGACAGGGCTGTGTTAATTACCCTGATTTTCTGAAGAGACGCTGCAGTGGAAGATGAAAGGGAAAACAGCTGATGTGAGAGCATTTCTTTTTGCTAAGCAAAGCTTTGAGGTCTCCAGTGCTATTTCTGAGGTAGCGTAACTGAGTTGGGTGCCCTGAACCTCAGACAACCTTCTGGGAAGGTAACTCCATCCAGCCTCTGCCCTCTGGAAAGGAAAATAACTCAGGGTACAGCTGCAATGGAAATCTCCCACTTCGGGGCAAACAAGGGAAAAAACCCACCAAAACAAACAAATAATAATTTAAAAAGCATGGGTTTTGCTTGTTTCAAGAGAAATAAAACATTTTTTGCATTTTTTTGGCTATTAAAAAAGCCCCAAAACCCCAAGAGGATGTTTCTAGTAATAAACAATGCAAAAAACCTCACTAATTTCTTGTTTGCAAAATTGGCAAAATTTAGAGCAGCTGAATTTGGGAAGCAAAGTAGAGGTTTGCAAGTATGAAACACTCATGTGGCTGGCATCCAGCAGCTCCCCTGCTGGGGAGGAAAAGCCTCTAACAGAGATTATCCAGCAGTTTATGCAGCTCAGCTTCAGCGGGGAGACCTTTACGACAGCAAACCTCCCAGCAGCTCTGCTTATGAAACCCCAGAGCTCATCCCTGCCGTGCCTCCTGCCTCCTCCCCCTTCCCAAGGCTGTGCAATTCCCAAACTCGGACGCTGCCCAAAAGCACTGCTGAGCCGTAATTGGTGCCTGAGGTGAGAATTACAGAGGCCCTTGAGAGGAAGGCAAAAAGAAAAACAGAGTCCCTGCCCCAAACAAATCAGCAAAGCAGCAGCAACAGCGAACAACCCCTGCGTGATTTAAAGACTTGAAAGAGGCAATAAATAAAGTCAATTAGCCCACAGACTTCGCCCTGGCTTATGTGGAAAACCAGCCTGGTAGAAAGAGGGGCAAACCCAAAACCTATTAGCCACAAAAGCATCTCTTCTTCCTGCTCTGAAAAACCTGCTAAAATAAAAAAAAATCAAAATGAGCAGGGGTGGTGGAGGTGATGCCAGGAAGAAAAGGGGAGCAAAAGGGTGGGTCCTGCTGGGGAACAGGCTGTTGGTGAGGAAGGAGCCCCACTGCCAACTATCGACCTCCCCTCCTGCTCAGAAGGAGCCCCTCACCCGTGGGGGTGGCTCTGCAAGCACCGTGCTCCAAGCACCCACACTCTGGGGGTGAAGGTAACACCAAAGAGGTCTCCAAGGGATGGGGGAGCTGCTCTGTCACCATCCCTCCCTGGCCCTGCTCAGGGCCCAGCAGGCAGGTCACAGCTGCCCGAAGGGGATGTGGCAGGGAAGGAGCCAGTCTATTAGAGTTTTTAAAGCCAAGGTTAGGATTAACACAGCATTTCCCAGGCCTCAAGTTCTTTTGATCAGGATTTACAGTTGTGAATTCACTGCTGAGGCCATTTACTGTCCCTCCTCCATCTTGCAGTCCTCATATCCTTTACAAGAATACTCTTTTGGTATCCCATAGGTACCTTTGCACATCCTACCCTTAATAGAAATTACCTAAAAACCACAGAGCTTTGGGACCCAGAACTCAATATGCTTCTGTGCTAAACACGCCACAGTGTCTCTTAACTCCTGACAACCATTATCCAGCTGCTGAATGAGCCTTATTATGAGCAATTTTTGTAAATCATATTGAAAGCATAAAGTCAGAACGAAGGAAAAAAAATGGATCTCGGGTCATGAACTGCAGCAACACCTGGCAGGTTGGTTAAAAGAAAAAAAAGAGAGAAAAGCTAGGAAAATTGTTGACACAAGATCCTGGGGTGATACTTTAGAGACAACAGCATGTATGTCACACCCAAAGCCAGGACAGGGCTTACCCAGCCCTCCAGCAGCAGGGCTGACACTACATCCTGCACCTTTCCAGGAGCCTCTCAGCAGCTTAGCTCGGGACGTGCCAAAACCCAAAAGATTTTGAGACACGCCACAAACTGGAGGGGTTTTTATCGACCAGAAGTATTTCTAGTCCAAGGAAGGCAGGGGCAGACAGGCTCTGTACAACAGCAGCATGGTATTAGTTGGCAACTCTCCCCTTCTGCCTGCGGTGCTTGGCGAGCCTCCACAGCTCTGCTGTTGCAGGGTGAGCAGGGGAGCAGATAAACGATGTGTGCTGCGGCCCTGGGCTGGTGCCTGCGTGTGCTGTGTCACTGGATTTAGAGCCGTGCACGGGCCATTGTGCTGTTCCGAGCCGTGGATTTGGCCGTCACTGATTAAGAGCCCTCCGGCGGCGACCTTATCGAGCAGGGTAGCGCTGCTGGCCGCGGGCACTTGTCACAGCGGCTGCGGAGGGCAGGAGGGTGGGCGAGCGCTGTATCTCTGTATCTGGCGTCCAGACGGTCTCCTCCGGCTTTGCTGGAGACCAAAGCATCTCTGTGTGTGTGTGTGTGTGTGTGTGTGTGTGTTGCCACATTTCTCTTCACAGAGAAAAGCAAGGCACAATTCTTCCCAAGAATATTTCTGGGTTTCACGTTCTTTGAGCCTCAGAGAAAGGAAAAACAATTCTTATCATTTGCTGTGCCTGTGTTTGTGTACAAGTAGAATGCAATATGGAGATTGTTTACCCAAAGTCATGGTGTTCTGTTTCCTTGGCCTATCAGAGCCAAGTGTGTGTGTATGTTGGGACTGCCGGTGGACAGTCATGAGATTCAGAGCGTTGTGTGCAGGGTTGAGTGCTTGGCAGATTCAGTTTAGATATAATGTATATATAGTATAGAATAACATAGTATAATAAAGTAATTAATTGGCTTTCTGATCTCAGTTGAGTCCTCCTCATTCCTGCCTTCGTCAGGGCCGCCCTGCCTCCAGCTATGTGTGAGGCACAGGGGGGCAGAGCGGTCCCTTGGCCAGCGGGGTCGGAGCCTGGCAGCCCCTGGCTGGGGAGTGTGGCAAGGAAGGGCAGCCCGGCGGGAGCAGGAGGCAGCTGGAGTGGCAGCGGGATCACTGGGTTGCCAGGCGTCATCAAAGCCAGTGCCTCGGAAAAAAAAAAAGAGAAGTCAGGGCGGCAGGGGGCCGGGGGAGCCGTGCAGGTGTGACAAATTAAAGATTAGCGCTGCCGCGCACGGGGATGCTCCGCGGGCTGCGCTGCCGCGGGGCGTTTGTCTCGCTGCCGCTGCCGTCACCACGTGTGGCACATCTCTGGCACATCCCCCGGCCTCGCTGGGGCAGCGCAGCCACTGCCCTTGCCGCTACACACACGGCCGGCTGTCGCCCCGCCGTCCCCAAGCGTCCCTTTACCAGCCCCTTTCCAGCTACACCCTCTCATCAGCAGTTCGCGACTTGCGGCCCCGTCTTTGCCTGAAATCCTGCAATTCCTCGGTGCTCTGGCTCAGCTCTGGCTCCCGCACGGCAGGGAAACAAAGGCGAGTGGGAACAGGCAGCCCAGCTGCCGCCAGCCCCGCAGCCATCCCCGGGCAGGCAGCTCAGCCATGGGGGGACAGGTAGGGCTCAGATTTCAGGCCAAAATTAAAGCAGGAATCAATCACCAATCACCAATGAGCTCTAAAATAAGAGCTCATTGTTTTAATTAATGCGAGGCCATTTTGGCCGATGTAAAATATCTGTCAAAATGGAGACAGAAAACAGTTCTGCCTGAAAACGATGGGGCCAAATTGGCTTTGAGACTTGCATTGTCCTGAGCCAATTAAAATGTCATAATAATGTAATCTCAAAAAAAGACACGGTGTCTGCTAGTTAGGAGACATACACAAGAAAAAGGAATCGTTCCCCAGCCAGAAGCGTTTATCCAAGCAGCTCTCCGTGAGAAAATCAGTAGGTGAAAAGAGAGAGGGAATACCCTCAAAACCAGCAGTAGCCTGGATGCTCTGCTCTGTGCTCATGTCACCTGTGCTGGTGTCCCTGGAGCTCTCCAGGAGTTCAGGGGGGTCTTTGCAGGTCTGGGAAGGTCCTGCCTACACTGCAGGTCTTGTGCTTTGGGGTAGCTTCATTGCAAATGACAGTTGTAGCCTCTTTGTTGAATTTCCCAGCCTTGATGAGCCTTTGGGAGACATGTGTCCCCCAGGTATATCAGCAGTAATGGAAAGTGCCACTGTCACTACAGGCACTAACTCATCATTTTGATGACCCATCGATCCCTGGAAGAGGCGAGTGGAGGGTAGAATAAATGTGGTTTGCTGGCACAGGAAGAGAGGAGGAAAATACTGAAGACATTTGGCTTCACTGGCTGCTGAAATGAATGGAAAACTGGCCACTGGCTGTAGTGGGCATAGGGCTGGACTGTGCCTGTGTTCACCAGAAGTCAAGGGACATCCTGAAAGGCAACTCCCCAACGGCAATCCTGGACTAGAGGGAATCCCACCCGTGTCCCTCTGGAGCTGCCCAGAGGTGCCAAGGCTTGTGCTGGGTATTGCCTTGCTCTTTGGAGAATCTCAGACCCGCCTGGTGAGAGAGGGGGACTCCCACACCTTCCCCAAACTGCAGGTGGCTTCCAGGGCCAGTGGAGAAGACTGAGGCTCCCAGCCTGGCCAGCAGAGCTGTGCAGTGAGTGCTGGGAGCAGGAATTTCCCGGAGGAGACTGATGTTCTCAGTAGCTCCTGGGCCAGCAGAACTGTGCAGTGAGTGCTGGGAGCAGGAATTTCCCAAAGGAGACTGAGGCCCCTGCCCTGGCCAGCAGGGCTGTGCGGTGGGTGCTGGGAGCAGGAATTCCCAATGGAGCTGATCCCAGCCTGGCCAGCAGGGCTGTGCGGTGGGTGCTGGGAGCAGGAATTCCCAATGGAGCTGATCCCAGCCTGGCCAGCAGAGCTGTGCAGTGGGTGCTGGGAGCAGGAATTCCCGGTGGAGCTGATCCCAGCCGATGCTGCAGGCTGCAGCCAGCCCTGAGCCCCGGAGGCCATCCCCTCTCCTGGGCTGCCACAGCCGAGTGCTGAGCTGGAGCTCATTAGTCCTGCTGTGAGGGAAGTTAATTAGCTCGGGGAGAATGCCGCCGTGCTAATTTGCCTAACCGGCTTTGGGGACCGAGGTTAACCCCGGCAGGCAGGCTGGGGCTCTGCCCCTGGCTGGGCTCTGCCTCCTGCAGCTGTGGGCTCTGGAGTGCCTTTGACGTGTCACCCCTGCTCTCTGGAGGCCTGAGAGGCTTTGGATGTGTCATCCCTGCTCTCTGGAGGCTGCAGGGCCTTTGGAGGTGTCACCCCTGCTCTGTGGAGGCCACAGGGCTTTTGGATGTGTCACACCTGCTCTCCTGAGGCTGCAGTGCCTTTGGATGTGTCACCCCTGGTCTCTGGAGGCCGGAGTGGCTTTGGACAATGTCACCCCTGCTCTGTCGAGGCCAGAGTGGCTTTGGACGTGTCACCCCTGCTCTCTCAAGGCTGCAGGGCCTTTGGACATGTCACCCCTGCTCTCTCAAGGCCACAGCACCTTTGGACATGTCACCCCTGCTCTCTGGAGGCTGGAGCACCTTTGGAGGTGTCACCCCTGCTCTCTCAAGGCCGTGTGAGCTCAGGTCTCCTGGCAGGGGACACGGTCACCCCAAGGCAGCTTGGGCACTGCTGTGTCACCAGCCAGTCCCACTCAGCAGGCAGATGAAGCAGCCTCAGCTCTTGCTGGGGATGCAGGCACAGCAGGGTGAGAGTCTCTGTGCCAAGCAGAGGTGCCATGGCTGTGCCTTCCTGTGGCTGGCACACAGCTCAGAGCAGGATTTACAGCCTGTGTGGCCCTCCCTCCACACCCCTCTTCCTGCCCCCTGCTTCCATGTTACGCTCTGGTTGCTCTGCAGGCCAGGCTCTGACAGGGCCTTCCCTTTCTTTATCAGTCCCTCTTGTCTTGCAAGAGTGTAGAACTTGGACAGGGCTGTTCGAACAGCGTGTGGAGCAGATGGAAGCAGGTCCCAGGCTCTGGCCAGGTGGAGGGAGCACTCAGCAGGCAGAGGCTGGGCATGGCAAGCTGAGGAGAGGCTCCTGGCTCTGTGAAAGGCTGCTCCCTCTGCACCTAATGCTAAAGCAATTGGTGGCAATGCCTTTTGATTGACTGTTTTTGGCGTGCAGGCAGGAGGCTGCCCCCTGCTCCCCCATCACACGGGAAGCCAAGCTCGGTTCAGCACGATTTGCAGCAAGGGAGAGAAAGGAAGAGAAACACGTACAGCAAAGAGGCAGGGAGAGAAAAACAGGAACAGGGTAATCTTCAATGCAAGCTTACAACTGGTCTAAAAATAGAAGGCGAACTGTTCCCCAGTAATTAGCCAGGAGATGGTTTTATTTGCAGCAGTGAGATTTCAGCAGCGGTGCTTTTGGCAGGAGGAGATGGGAATGTCCCAGCAGCTCTAACCTTGCAGAACAGGAGGAGACTTGCCTCCCCTTGCCGAGGGACAATCCCCGCAGAGAGCAGGTGAGCGTGGGCTCAGGCATGAGTGCATTCACATCTTCCTCTGCCTGCCTGGAGAGAGGCACCAAGAGAGCAGTGGAAAAGAGGGATCCCCTCCTCAGTGGCCTGCTGCCTCTCTGGGATTAGGTGCTCCTCAGCCTTTGCACCGGAAGAAATGGTGAAGTCTTTTTATGGGGGGAGGAGACAGCAGCATCCTGGCATAAGGGCTTGGTCCCTAAAAGTGTTTGAGCAAGGAGAAGCCATGCCTGAGGTCTCAGGGGGAAATGGCATAGAGACCCAAGCTTGGAATACAGCCTGGACTGAGCCTGAGGCCCTTGGTTTGCCTGCACTGCACTCTGCAAGTCTTGGCATCCAGGGGAGGTGCTGAGGGTTGTGCCCACCCCAAACCAGCACCTGGAGGCCGGTGATGGATGATGGGAAGGAGGTGTCAGGCTGGACCTTCCCCACCAGCCATGGTGGATGCACAGGGTTAATGCCAAGGCTACTTTCCCTTTTGGTCTTGTGGCAGCAAGGACAGGGGGCTGTCCTCCCCTGCAGCCTGGTGCAAGGGCTCCTCACAAGGCAGTGGGCATCTCTTGCAGGAGTTGTGCTGCTGAGGGCTTGGGGTGGGACAAGTGGCAGAACTGTCCCAGGTGGTCTTTGGGTGCTGGAAGAAGTGAGAATCTTCCCCTGGCTTTGCTGGAGAAGTCTAACAAAACTAAAGAATAATTTTAAATCTCAGACAAAACTTAGCATTTACATCCTGCTGCTGCTTACAGTGAGAGTGGGACTGGGATGGAGTCAGCATGGATCCAGGTAATTTCTTGCATTTTATAGGTTCTGACAATGCAGGATGACAGCAGGAAAACAAAATGTAGCAAACCAGAAAACAAAAGTGCAAAGAGTCACCTGAGCACTATACTGGCCTTCTCCTGCTGGTCCAGAACTGCACAAAACCCACCCACATCCTAGGAGGAAGACAGAGGGACTGGAGAGACATTTTGACTGAGAAAGTGCAGGGTGCCTAAGGGCAGCACGTGCTGCAGTCTGACAGCACAGCCCCATGCCATGGAACACAATGGCCCTTGGGCAGGGGATGGTCACCACTGCCCCATGTTCCACAAGTATGTGGAGTACTGTCACCTGTGTCCTGGAGAGCAACAGTGTCACAGGACTGCTGCTTTCCAGACCCAGGAGGTCTGTTATCACTCTTGATAATAGCTGGTTTTGGCAGAGCAAAAGCCCAATGGTGAGCAGACAATGCGCCATTTGACCTACAGCCAGCAGCTCTCCCTGGACAGGGAATCAATCCGTTGCTGAATGAAAGAAGACGGGCTTTACATCCCATTTCAGGCAACACCCAGCCCCTGCTGTCCTGCTGTTGATTTTGTAGCTCTGCAGTCGTGTTTAACTTCCCATCTTTCAGCCTCCTTATTGCTGCCTGTGAGGCCTGTGCAAACAGCAGGGGAAGCAGGCTAATTGCCTCTGGAAAAGGAATGGTGATAACAGTGACGCTGGAAGAGCCATCACAGGCCGGCGTTGGCAAATGGAGAACACAGGGAAAAGCTCCCCCCTCTCCCCTGGATGCTCTTCTGAAGGATTACTCGTACCCATAGGGGGTTGTGCTGCTCCAGAGTGCTGATTTTGAGTGTCCTCTCTACTGGGACACGATTAGCTGGAAAATTTACAAGCTGGGAGGTCTCTCCAGGAGCCAGTTTAAAGGCAGCAGTTCCCCCCAGCTCACTCCTGCATGGCAGAGCAGCTGTTGATGTTGGATAAAAACTGAGGAGTAGGACAGGAGCAGCCATGGCATGTGCCTGTGCTGGGAGTGGGGATGGATGTGCAGCTGTGGTGGTGGGATGCCTTGGAGGTGTTTTGGGGGTGGCTGCAGAGACTCCAAATGGTGCCCATGCTGCCTTTGGGGCAGGAGGGGAGTTTGCTGTGAGGTCTTGAGTTCAGGAGGTCATATAGAACTTTGCTGCCCTGCTGTGCCCCCAACAGAGGATGGCCACAGGCTCCCTTTCTGCCCCAGCCTCTATGGAAACTGTGCTGGCAGATTATGCTCTCACCCCCAGGCAGGGTGGAGACATGCAAGAGATTTGTCTATTTTTTACATATATGTATAAGCAAGGTGTGGCCAGGTGTGCACTCCCCTGGGATGTGGATAGGTGATGTGGCCCACTTGAGACATGAAGAAAGGACCTGAGCTGTTCCCTTTTTACCTGCTTTTCCTCCTCCTTCCTCAGTGTGTCCTTTGCCCCTGCTCCAGCAGCCAGGGGTGACACCGCCATTCCCCTGCTCATCCCTCCCCTGCCCTCCTCTCCTCAGGGATCCTCCTGCAGACAGAGAAATCCTCCCAGGAGGGAAGTGGCAGTCTGTAGGCTTGCACAGTGATGCATGAATGCAATCAGCCCGACCTTTCCAGGAGCACAGGGAGCGTGTGGTGAGGGGCGCAGCCTCCCTGGGGAGATTATACCTGAGACGCATTAGAAATGGCTGTGGGGAATTTTTAAGCTAGCAATCAAGAGACAGCTTGGAAATGAAAATCAGTGATGGGCAAAGAGGCCAGGGGGAGGTAGGGGCTGCCCTGCCCCAGAGCTGGACAAGTCTGAGTGAGCCACTGTCCTCTGAGCAGTGAGGGACAAGACCTGTGCTGGAGTGAGGGGGAAAACTTGGCTGGGAGCTCCAATGGCTCTGAGATTTCTCAGCTACAAAGGACTGGTCTCCTCTGACCTGCTGGATGACAAAGCACTTCTCAATTGCCTAAAAAACCCTGGACAATGAGAGAGAGGACTAGGAGGGGGACAGAGGTTGACAAATGCAGCATGTCCCATCTTGATGCAAGCTGCCCCTGAGCTTGAGCAGTGGGTGCTCAGCTCTGGGTTTCTGGGATTTAGATACAGGTTCCAAACAAGCTCTGTCTCCCAGCCTGAAGATTGCCTGCTCTTCCCAAATGCACACAGGGAGGGGTGTGAAGTGTCATGTAAACTGGGTCTGCTGATCCAGAATTCTGTTGCTGGGAAAAGCAAAGCGAGGGAGAAAAAGCCGATTATAATGCTGCCAAATGAGCAGAGCTTTACATGACAGGTATGGGAAACACCTGCAATCCCAATCCATACAGTGCAGCATTTTAGGAGTGGTAATCACAAACAGCTCCTGCAGGATGCACTGCCCTCTCCTGCCTATACTCCCCTCTACTCTCATCCATGGCCTTTCCCTTCCCCCAGCTCTGGGCAGCTCACACAGTAGTGTGAGTAGTGCAGTAGCCTGCACTGCTCCACCCCAGGAGGATCCCACCTTAGTGGCTTTTCCCAGTGCCCATCCACATTTTGGAAGACAGTCAAGGCCTGGAACTGACTCTGCTCCTGGCATTGCTCTAGCTGTGTGGCTCAGGGCGATGCCAGCAGTGAATCTGGCTGGGAGCAGTCTGCAGTTTCTTCAATAGAAGGGAAGTTAAAAAATCCCAGTCTGACACAGCACAGTGGAGCTGTGCCCCCTGGCAGTGCCAGCTGCACGCTGCCTGGAGCAGGCCAGCCAGCACGGAGGACAGATGGTTGCTGCCCATGTTAGCATGTTGCTCTCTCCAGAAGGGACTCTCTCATGCTTTTCCTCCATTCACCTCTGCATTTCAAATATCCATTCTCCATCCCCTTCTGTGTTTTCAGCTAGCAGCTTGCTCACAAACCTCGGGCTGAAGCAGAGACATCTCTCTCCCCAAGGCCAGGGGTGCCATATGGCACACTTCCAGCCTCAGAGACCAAACAGCTTGCTCAGGCACATGCTGGGGCATGGGTGTCAGGGGAGGGACTGCATCTCTGGAAGAAGTTTCCCCAGCTCTGCTGTCAGAGGGTTGTGACCTTATGCCTCCTTCTCACACTCCACTGAAATCACAGTGCTGCAGCCTGTGGCTCCCACACTGGGCTCTCCTGAAGCCATGGGCATGGAGCTCCCGTTCTGCTGGATGTGACCTGCCCCATGCTGCGGCCCAGGATCCAGCCCCAGGTTTGAACTGAGGTCCAGGTTTGGGAAGGTGTACGGGGCAGAGCAGAGATTTCTCCTTTGCTCCTCCTCCCCTTGGGGACACCCCTGCCAGGGCACTCCATGCCTTTTGCAGTGACACAGAAATGCTTTCTGGTGTCCATCAGGTGTCCATCAGCAAGAGATGGGACCCTGGCACCCATGTTGCAAAGCCAGAGCTGCCTGGAGCCCTGAGCATCTGCAGAAGACTGCAGCAAGGCTATTTCCCTTCCCTGCTAACACATGGACTCATGGACACTCTGTGGGTCAGGAGCAATGACCTCAGAGCAGTGTGGCAGTGGGTGCGGGCACAGCATGGGCAGAGGAACTGCAAGGCAGCTCTGCAGAGAAATGGAACTAGCATGGGGAAGGGAGGAAGGGAGAGAAGTGATCCTCGTGGTGGGTTTCAGGACTTTGCTTGACACATGTTGGTGAGAAACTAAAAAAAAAAAAGAGTGGCACCTGCAAGACATGAGTGAAAGCCTGGTGTGAGGAATGAGGAGGATGAGGACTTGCTTAGTGGTGTTGTGAGGGTTTGGAACCTTTGGCTGGTGGAACCCCCAGCCGTGTTTAGGTGCCATAAGGGGTGTTAAGTGCAGTGGCTTAGGAGCAGGAGGCTAATTCTCATTCTTCCACCAGTCCTGGGAACGTGAAGCCTGGGCCTGACCTGGGGGCTGCCTGCCTCATGCATCACTCAGATGACAACAGAGTTATTTTTTCCCTGACAGGACCCAGAAACCAGGTCACTCTGCATGTAAATCTGTAACAAATCTGGCTGGGATTAGGCGGGCCGTGGAGAGGTGGCAACAAGCAGCATTCATCAGCTGTGCCTGCAGTGCAGGCTCTGCACCACTCCAGGGAAGGGAGCAGAGGCACATTCTTTCTCAAGCAGGGGGGTTGCTATGCCAGGAGCTGCCATCCTGAGTTGGAGGATTTGGGCCATGATGGCCTCAGCAGAAACAAACACTGCATTCCAGGGAGGCCAATCCTTGAGAGCAATTAAATAATAATAACAACATGATAGTAATAAGCAGATCAATCAATCCCTCCATGAGCTGAAGGACCCTGCGGGGAGGACTGGGCTTTTCCCAGAGCAAACTAGGACCAGCTCTTCTCCAGTAAATACAAATAATACCAGTAACAAACCTCAGATCTCGGGCCAAACTTTGTCTAATGACACCCGTGCAGGATGTGGGATGCACGTGGGCTGGATGGACATGGTTGTAACTTTGCCTGTGCAGCAAATGCTGTCCTGGACTGAGGGGAGAAAGAAGCAGCATGGCTGCAGCAGTCAGGGGCTTGTGATCTATTTCCTACTCTTCCTTCCTTCTTGAGGAGGTGAGCACAGGCACATGGGATGATTACAAACCAAATCACATCTCTCCAACAGTGTGCCTCCCCGCTCCAAACGAATCAACTGAACCTCTAAGGGTTAAAGAATAGCAGCACTTGTCTCCATGGGCATTGCAAGACCTATTGAAAAATCCCGACCCTTTGGCTTAGTTGCTGAGGGAATTTTTCCGCTGAAAATGCCAGGGCTCTGGGAACTGTTAAACCCCACAAACCCTAGATTGCTTTTATGCCTGCCCCAGGCTGCAGCCTCGGATCTTTTCTTTTTCCCTCTGCAAACTGCTGGGTAATGAACCCTTGTGGCACGCCAGCTCACCTCCCCTTCTCCCAGCTGGCAGCCCAGCTCCACAGCGATGCCCTTTTGTTCCACCGGTGCTGAGATCTGCAAACTCATTGCTAATTACTGCATCTGGGGCTTCCAGCTCCAGCGACAACGCCAGGACTTTCTTCAGGCTCCTGATGGCCAAAGTTCATCCCCCTGCTTATTTCCTTACCAAAGACCATTATCTCTCATTTACATCTAAACTAGTTTTTTATACCAGTTTAAATGCTGCCCCTCCCCCTGTAATCTCAATGCAAATGAATTAAAAGTTCATTCTTCCGATGCTCAAATCCTGCGCACTTTCTTTTTCACTTCTTATTTAAATCACACACTGTTTTGAACTAAACCTTTTATTTCCTCCCAATTATTATTTCTGGTGTGTTTTCCAGAGCCTTACAACATGGCATCTGATTATACACAAAGCTTCAGAATAAAGCCCTGCTTTTTCCCTTCATTAAGGACACAAAGGATTCCTGTGTGAGCCAAGCAGCACTTTGGACACTAATACAGCTTTACACCCCAAATCACATCCTGGCTCTCTGCAGAGCAGATTGGGGAGTGGATCCCTGCCTCTCCTTGCTGCCAGCATCCCTTGCAGGCTGCAGCCAGCTCCTTCCCTCCTTGGAATGAACATCTGATTGAGCTGTGCCAGCCTGCTCGCCCACAAACTCCCATCCTCTGGCTCTTCCTACATCACAACTGGGTGTGTTTGCAGCTAATCCTGCCTGCCTGGATCCCCTCTGCTTGCCTCTGTGTTACAAGTCCAGAAGCTGGGTGGATCCACACATGATTTTGCTGTTGTTGACCATTTCCCACAGAATGGGAGTCGCACAGAAAGCCTAATCTGTAAACCCCACAGCCCTTCCTGAAGCCTAAAATTAATGAACTTTGGGCCAAGTGGTGAGACCAAGGACATCAAGGCAGGCAGTGGCAGGGCTGCTGGTAACCCCTACAGGTAGTCACCATATCCCTCCTGGATCTGAGATCTTGCCATCTGAAAACTGCCTGAATCAAATCAGCAGCACAGGAAACCACTCTGTCTGCAGCACGTTTCCCTTATTTAACATCAGCAGGCAGAAAGGAATAATGTATGCCATGTTTACCAAGCAAAGAGGGGAGAACTTTCTATCAAAACGATGCATTACTGAGCTGATTAGCTGCACAAGAAGTCTCTAAGCAAATGGGTTTTATCTTGTTGAATATTCCAGCATTTTAAAAATAAACTATTCATTCCTGGCGAATTTTAAAAATACTTCTGACTGGTGGTCACCTGGAACTGATAAACATTTAGAACCATGGGGGTTCAGGACAGATTTCAAAAGGAGTTCATAGGGTGTGAGAAGCAATTTGCCAAATGGACACAGGACAGGAGTTGGATCACTGGTTTCCCCCAAAGAGAGACTTCTCTCAGTGTAGAAAGGTTTTGTCTAACAGGATTTGCATGGGTCTGTAAGGTGAAGGAGACTAGACGTGCAGCTCTGGTACCATACCACACTTCTCCTCTGGGACCTTGGGCAATTCAGGTTATCCTTGTCTCTGTTAAACTCTCTATCTGTAGAACTGAGATTTTGCTGCCTGCAGTAAATATCTGCAAAGTCCTCGAGTGAGGGGGTTATTACTGTTAAATATCTGTGCAGCTTTCTCCTCTGCTGCACTGAGAAGCCAGCTCATACCAATGATCCTTAGTCTGGCAGAGTGGGAATTTCATGGTACAGGAATGAACATGGACTTAGAAACATGAGGAAAGCCAGAGCTGCTCCATACCAGGATTTGTTTTTTCATTAAATATTCGAAATCTGATGTAATTAGCTACCCTGGTCATTGTAAGCTTGCCTTAAGTTTAGAAACAGCCAGGCCAGGCCACTTCTTCCTTGAGTCCAGGCTGTCTTTCTGACCTGCTGAGGAGCAATTTCCAAAGTCAGGCTGGCCACTTCTTCCATCCCATCGAAAGTAAAATTAACATCTGAATCCCGGCCATCCAGGTCAGCCCGACCCCTGAAGAATATGTACCACCAAGGAGGTCATGAAACACCACAAAAGCCATGAACAAAACCACTAATTGGCTTCTTTTCAGCCGTACCCCTGTGCCACCAGTCTTGCCCTTCTCAAACCACCCTGTGCTGCCTTTGGGCTGCTGAGACAGAGCCTATTTTTGCAGGGCCAGAACAGTTAATGATACTTTGTGTTACTGATTCTGTAATTCACATTGTTTGTGCTGGCAGGGAATTCCCCATGACATTTTATCTCAGCCAGTCTCCTCTGGCTGCTTAAAATATTTGGAATTATTATTTCTGGCTCACGGGTCCACCCTAGGTCATGGCAGGATTATTCCTGGGTTCTGCACAAGCACATGGCCACTGTCCCCAGTGTCATTGGTCTGGAATAGATGGGACATACAAGATATCTAGGACATGTCAGGGGTGGGGGTTGGGGGTGTGCAAAGTTTATGGTAGATTGGGAACAGACAAAATTAAGGCAAATGGGTTTTAAGGAGTTATCCTGGCTGTTCCTGGGGCCAGTGAAAGGGGTACTGGACTGGGGGACTGGGGAGTGGAGGACATATGGAGTGAGGTGGGGAAGCTGATGGCTGGGGAGCGGGAAGCAAGCAAAGGGACAGAGCAGTGCCAGGGTGCTGCTCTGGGGTCTGTGTCCTCTGTGGGGCAGAGCAATGCTGGGGCTGTCTGGGGTCTGGTCTTTTCTTGGGGCTAGTGCAGGGTGCTGGTCTGGGGTCTGAGTGTCCTCTGTGGGGCAGAGCAATGCTGGGGTGCTGGTCTGGGGTCTGAGTGTCCTCTGTGGGGCAGAGCAATGCTGGGGTGCTGGTCTGGGGTCTGAGTGTCCTCTGGGGGCAGAGCTGGGCCTTTGATCTGCATCTGGGGCTGGAGCATGGTTTGGGGAGAGGTGCCTCTGTGTGTGGGAACCTGGGGGCTCTCACAGTATGGGGACACGGGGGTTGAGAGGCATCCCCTACTCAGCTGTGTGCTGCTGCAGCTCTGCTGCTTCCCTCCATCAGCTGTGTGCATTCATCAGCGCCGGCCCCTGGAGCTGCCGGGCGTATCACAAAGGGCACATTTTTAACACTGCTTTTAATCCCACGATCCCGCGCATTTAAGCCTGAACTGCCTTGCATTTGAACCTCTGCAATGCCTCTTGCAGCAGCCCCCAAACC
Source organism: Camarhynchus parvulus (assembly GCF_901933205.1). Lineage (NCBI taxonomy): Eukaryota > Metazoa > Chordata > Aves > Passeriformes > Thraupidae > Camarhynchus > Camarhynchus parvulus. Next base: position 8,404,679 of record NC_044571.1, read on the forward strand.
ACAGACCACTCTAGAGAAAAACTAATTAAAGCTGCCTGACAGGCTGCTAAATATTAAGAGGCCAATAACGGTGCGAGCACAGGGACAGCATCATCTGAATGACAAAAGCCGGTAGCCAGTGGCTGCTGACAGACCGAGGGGCCGGGCAGGCTTGCGCTGGCCTTGCTCAGCCGAGCATCCCGCTGCCCTGGGGCGCCATCCGCGGGGATCGCTTCCCGCTCCCCGTCCGTCCATCCATCCATCCATCCATCCATCCATCCATCCATCCATCCATCCATCCATCCATCCATCCATCCATCCATCCATCCATCCATCCATCCGTCCATCCCACGCCTTTCACGGCCGCGCTTGCTGCCGATTCACGTCACGTAAGAGCGGCAGGGCCAGCTGGCCGGCGTGGGCTGTGGGGTCCTGACCCTCATTTCTGCCCTTCCTCCAAATGTTCTGCAATTATGCATCGATTGCTGGGGGGGAGAGGAGCAAACACGCCGTCAACGCCGGCACGCTGTGGCTGTTCGCTCTCAGCGGCTGTGGCACAGGCTGCTGCTAAAGAAGAAAGTGGGTGACAGGCAGAGCTGGTGTTTTGGGGTTGTTCATACCATGGAAAGCCCAAGAGACCTCCCAGGATGACTATCCACAGGCACAAGTTCCAGCTAGTGTGAAAACCCCCACCCAAAAACAAGATCCCAGGCAAAAAGGATTTTGAAGGAGAAAAAGGGAATTTGAATTTCAGCTAAACCACACTTCTGTCTGAAAATTTCATTCCTGCAATTGTTCGGAGTAACACATACGATTACTCTACCTGAAAGAAATGATAAAAAGCATTTCGTTTTCTCAGCTCGTTTGCTTTCTGCATCTGGCAGTGTTTTGTGTGCAGGCAGCCTCACCGTGCTCCTGAGGTAGAGTGCTTGGAAATGGAAGCTGAGGAATAACAGTGCAAGTTGGATTTTTTTAAACTGTTTTGCAAACGCTTCTGCTTCTAACGACCAATAGATGAGCTAAAGCCCTTGGCAAAAAATGATATTACAATAAATAACACAGCAGTTTGCAGTGTTATTGTAATGGTGAGGAAATCTCCACACTCTTTATTTAATATCCAGGTACTGCCTTGCAGTACAGCAGAGTAGAACGTGCTGGCAATAACTTCCCCAAAGAAAGGCTGTCCTTTCATCCATTGCTGTCCCCAGCTGTGCTTTCACCAAGGGGCTGGAATGGAGAGGAGTTCACCTTGGGTACTTCCATGGGGACTGCCACATGTCCAACCCCTCAAAGCTGGAAGTTCTCCAAGGGAAGAGCCATTAGATGAGCTGCGCAGTAGTGCACTCTCCTGATCTGGGCAGCTGCTAGGGAGATGCTCTGTGATTTAGGGGCCTAATGCCATGGCCTTCAGTGAGCAGGGTGCTCTGAAAGAGCCCCAGACCCAGTGCACAGCAAACTTGCACATGAGATACACTGGGCTGTGCATTGGCACTTGCAGCACACAGGCTGCTGGATGAGGATGTTGCGGCTCTGGGGTGATGTGTGGGTTCAGAGCTGTGGTTCCCACAGGGGAAGTCTCACAGGACTTCAGCTCAGTTTGCTGGTGCCCCAACAGTAAGGGAAGAGGGAGGATGAACACATGTGGAGTGAAGCTGTGCAGCTGGGGCACTTCAGGATCAGAGGGATCTGGCCCTTCCAGAGTCCTGTCCTCATCTTCCTCTTTGTCGCAAGTCACAAACAATAGAGGCACAAAGGAATCTGCAATTTGAAATGGCCCAGAAGCATTTTGGTGTAACAAAGTCAAGATTTAGGGGGAGTTATCTTTCACACTGGTGAAAAAAGTAATAAAAAATCCTGCTGGGGAAAATCCAGGTGAAGTTTATCTGCCCTTTAATGTGCAGGTGTGCAAGATCACAGCTTCAGTCTAAACAGGAGGTCCTCTTACCTGCTGCATTCTCCCTCTTGACCATACCTGTAACCAGAGTCCATCCCTTGGCTGGTCACCCCTTTCTCCAGTGAAGCTGAGGAGCTGCTGGAAGCAGGACAAAACTGCTGGAGCCATTTGCCATGTGCACTCTCTGCACACCCCCCACACCTTTATTAGTGCCCCCACACAGGTACCAGCATCACTGGGGGCTTAGCACACTGGTGTTTGTTTAACCCACCCTGGCTGAATGATCACAATGCTCCCCACATATTCTCCAGGAGCTGTTTTTACCATCACCCTTTCCTCTCCTGACCCCACTGGATGAGAAAGCAGGAAAAGGTGGATCTCAGGGATGGGGCTCCTGCTCTCCAGCCACCCCCAGGTCAGAGGGTGTTGGCAGCCCAGCACAGTCCCCAGCCTGCAGATCATGCATCACCCAGAGCTCTGGGATGAAGCCCAGCGTGCTGACTCTGGCTTGCTTAGAAATTTTTGAATAAAATGGCTTTTCCATGAGACAGTGCAGGCTCATCAGATCTGATTTGTTCCCCAGAAGAGCAGCAGCTGCTATAAACTTTCACCGAGAAAAGGATGGAATTTCTGCCTAAAGGCAGAGCTGGAGGAAGATATAATATCAGGCCTGCCTGGCCAGTAGCCCAAATGATTAGGACAGAGAAAGACTGAGTTCAAGTCTTTTAGCTGACCAGAGCTTGCACTGGAACCTGGATCTCTAGCACAGTCAGTGGGTGCTAAGTCCAAGAATTGTGGTGTGAGACAGGGAAGGCAAAAGAAAGCAAGGCATGCTGCAAAAACAAAAGCAAAAAAACCCCACCCAAACACAACCCCAAAAACACACGCACACACAGAGAAAAAAACCCAAAACACAACACCCCCACAACAGAGAGAGGCTGGAAGCTGTCATCAGCCAGGGAAAATTTCCAGCTACGAGCCTGCTCTTAGCTATCCTTGTGCTGAACTGCTCAGCTAAACCCCCCAAGGGCATCTCCAAAGTCTCCTTTTCTCTTCCTCCTCCTTTGAATACATACATGGTATTCAAACATCATACATACATACATAAGCTGGAATACACAGGACATATTCAAAGTATTTTACATACCAACTACTGTTTCCATTAAACCGTCTGGGCTTTGTGCAGTACCTGCAAGAACATCTGCAACCAAGTGGAGATTTAACAAAACCCTCTTCCTATGAAAGTTTGAGTCACAGAAGCAAATTGTGTTCCACACAGGGGCATAAAAATGGTACAAAAATCAAGATATTAATTTTAATGTGATCTTAAACATTGGTCCCAATTAGGCATATGCCCAAGTCCCATTGGAATTAAGCACATCATTTCTTTGCTGAACAGGGAAGGCTGCTGAATCAGGACTCCAGACTGTAAAATTGCTCAATTGCCTTCAAATTTCTGGGGAAAAAAAAATAGTGTGCTCTGAAAGCAATCACAAAATACATTTGGTATTCAAAGAGTATAAGTGAGTGCAGGGCTTATAATTAAATCCTTATCTACGAAGCTGCTACTGAGTGACTGTACATTCTGGGTAATTTTTAATGGCCTGAAACTCAAAAACCAGCATAACCAAATTTTTTTTTTTTTTTTTTGCAGAAGGCACAGCTAGTTAGCTATAATTCTGCAACAAATCCATTACTTCAAAACAAGTGCCTGATCTTGCAAGCATGAATGCACTTATTTTTAACGATGCAAGAGTACCAAGGGGGAGTCAAGGCAGAAGCTACCAGTGTTAATATGGAGCAGCATGCAAAGTATAGAAATAAAAATATATAAACACCTATAAATAAATGAAAATAAGGGTGGGGTCAAGCCCTGAAATGTGCATTGCAGCCCTAGCCCTCATTTTCAGTCCCACAGCTGCTTCTGCCCAGGGCCTGGCAGAAAGCCCATGGCAAGGTGACATGTGACACTGGGAGAGACAGCAGCAGCAACCAGCCTCAGGAGGGCTAAAACTTCCTTCTCTTTACCCCTCAACTCTTTAATTATGCCATATTTTTTCAGAAATAGTTTCTCAACTCTTTTCACCTGGGTGAAAAACTCTGTAGTACAGTAACAACAGTCAAGTAAACAAAGTCGCACATCAAAGAGAGGATACACAAGGCAAGTTTTCAAAGTGGGGTAAGTGATATTTTTTAAAGCTTGCTGGCTTAAAAGACAACTTGTCCAGTTTTGCTTGACCTTTTGGGAAAATTCACCATGCTTTGAAGCCAAACAAGTTTTACATCAAATAATAAAAATATGAACTTAAGGTTCAAAAAGGAAACAGTGGGTTGGCTGGCTGGAGAAAGGCTCCTGTCTTTCCCAAAAGCACAGTGAGACAGAGGATGAACACTTCTCCAGTGTCATTTTCTGTAACACTGTATTCCTTAAAATACAAATCTTGCCACAATTACAGGATCAAACATGAGGTCTTGCCTGAAATAAAAGGTCGCATGGCTCTAACTGTAAATAAGTTTTATAAAAAGCTCTTAAGCAGGTCACAGCATAGCAGGGACACTCTGCAGACCAGCTTCCTCTCCTTCTACAGCTCTCCCCCACTGAGGTGGGGTTTTGGAGCCACCAGACAGGCTTCTCCTGGTGCTGTAAACCCTGAGGATTGCACAGAGGCCAAAATAGCCCTTCTACTTATAGACAGGGATTTTCCCAGGTCTCACTCCTGCTGCCCTATCAGCCACCCACTTGTGTTCTCAGCTCCTTCCCCTGCCACCACCACCCCAGCCAGGTGAGCCAGGGGAGCTGGGTCCTCACCCAGGCACTACAGAGGCACTGCCCAGAACTCAGAGATGGCCAGGCTGTGGCACAAGGCCACTGCAGCAGAGAGCTGGGGGCAGGTTAGAATTTGTGTCAGGACCCTGGGGCTGGTTGGACATCCTTCAGCTCACTGCATGGCCATCAATTCTCCTGCTCACACCGCTGCAGGACTTTGGGGATGCAATATCTGAGCTTGTCTTTCATGGTTCTGGGCTTTGTTTTCCTTCCCCTGGATGTTGCCTATCTGTACATTTTGCTGGCTCCTGTACATCGGTTGCTAGGTAGCTCCCACTCCTACTCCCTTTTGTGTGCCCTTAACTTACTGCTGATCTCTCCAGTAGTTCCTGCATCTTTTAATTACATTAATACCTGCTGCAGTCAAATGAAAAGGGAGAGAAAAAAAGAAGGCAAAAAATGCGCTCCGGGAACAAGCAAAGGCCAGGCAGCACAGCAGGCTTCCATCTTTTGGCTTTATCTTAATCCCCCCTTCCTGCTTTTTCAAGCAGACCCCCTCGAATCCTTTTCCTTCTCTTGAGAAAAACCCAGGCATCTCTTGAACTCATTTCTGCACTTTGCCTCAACCGTCTCCCCTGTAACTTGTTCCATATGTTTGCTTGGCTTTGCCTTCTGCCACAGCTCCCTCTTTACTCCCAGCTCCTGAACCCTCAGATCACATCACTGGGGCGCTTTGTTGACTTAATTGGATCATCAGCCTGGCTGTAAAGCTTCCCCAGCCAACCCTGCTTCCCTCTCCTGGGCTTCTGCCCCTGCCCTGAGGCTGGAAAAAAAGGTATTTCTCTGCTGGATGTATAAATAGATGATGCAGGTTAAATTTAAAATATATCGAAGCTGATAAGCACAGGTGCAGGGGCTGCAATTCATCCACTGGAAACAAACAGTACTTTCTGGCAGGGTGGAAGAGGAGGAGGGGACCCTGTGGCTTGGACAGTGAGGAGTGTTCTTCCCCTCCTGCTCTCCCCTTGCTCCTCTCCTGTGCTCTCTGCTCCATTCCCCATTCCTGACTGCTTTAAGGCCTCTCCTTGTGCTGGGAGGGCAGGGGTTCCAAGGGCCCGTGGAGGAGGTCCTGGCTCTGCTCCAGGCTGCAGGAACAGCCAAAGCGCAGCATGTCTGCAGTGCAGGGTGCCCAGACAGGGCAGCTGTAGGGTCCAGCCAGGCTCCTCCACCCACCGGGTGCCAAAAGCTGTCCTCAAAGAGCACCGGGTGGGGCACTATAGGAGATAAGATAGAGGTACAAGGGAACTGATAAAGGAGCCTGATAACTTAGGCCAAATCAAACAGAAACCATGGGAGAGACAGACACAGATAACTACACCCTAGAGTAGAAGTGACCAAGAGACATGTGAAAATTTGTAATCATTACCGGGTATTGATGTCATGAAGTATGTATAACCAATGGGAAATTGTTACCAAAAATAAATCCTATATACGTACCATACCCATAAAACCATATAAAAACCCCTATTATTCTCAATAAATTTGGCTTCTGATCCAGCTCTGTTGTCCCCATCTCTCCATCAGGACAGGGCACCTGTGTCCATCTGACCTCACATTTTGCCCCTGATGTTTGGATTGGCTGTATCTTAACACATCAAACCCACACCAGGATGTACCAGCGTACCCTGAGCTGCTCCCTTTGCCTTCTGCACCACAGCAGCCAGGAGGAGCAGCCATCACCCCCTCTCCTGAGTGTGGGCACCTCAGCCTCCTCACCCATGGGAAGCTTGTGCTGGTCCTGGTGAAAGGTGCAAGCAGCCAGCACACCCCCAGCCAGGAGGCTTCAACTGCTGTAACTCCTCCTTCCTCCCAAAATGAATGTCAGGTGTGGACTCTGATGGAACAGAGTTACACAGCTGTAATGCTGATGAAGGCCACTCACTGGCAGGGAGGGAAAGGGGGAAAAGAAAATCTTAAAACACCATCTTTCTGTGTTGTTTAATCCATGTCATGGCTTGCTACAGGAGGAAAAGTATGCCAGTGAGGGGTAACTTTTCTTCCTGCAAAAAATATTAAGAACCCTGGTTATGTTTATCAACAGTGGAAGTTTATCCCAGCTGCAGTGTTGTACTAATAAAACCTTCTAATAAATACTAATACTAATAAAAATTTCTTCTCATCTTTTACTTTATCACATGGGAACGCTGGAGTTGGTGTGAAACTCTGTGTCAGGGGAGCCCTGCTGGCAGCTGGAACCTGGACACAGTCATTCCTGTCCCTTGGCCATGCAGACTTCAAGTGATGCTTCTCCAGAGAAGAAAGCACTTGTCCTTCTCTCAGTCCAGACAAAACCCTCCTTGAGATTCACACATCTGTGTGCCTTGAGCCAGAGGCTGCCAGCTGCGGGGCCTGCTCAGATCACCCTGCTGCTTTCTTTGAGCTGTAGCTGTGCTGTGGAGCAGGTCTCTTGCTTGAACATTCCCAGTTTCCTCGGCTGGTTTCAAACCAGTCCACAGCTTTCTGCTCCCAAGTATCACTTGAAATGCTGCCCATCATTCCTGCAGAGTGCAGCTGAAAAATGAGGAGAGTAGAACCTCAGGGAGTTGTGGCTGAATCACCATCCCTGGAGGTATTTAAAATTCATGTAGATGTGGTGTTCAGGGACATGGCTTAGGGGTGGGCTTGACAACGCTGGGTTAGTGGTTATACTCAATGACCTGAAAGGTCTTTTCTAACCTAAATGGTTCTGTAATCAAATAGGTGACTTTCCTGCAACTAGGTGCTGTAGACACCCTAAGCACAGTGATACCCACTGTCATATTGTGGTTTTGTCCTTTCAGCTTGGGTTGCACAAAGCTTAGTCTGAAACCCACCTGACTGGACACCTTTTCTGTGCTCGTGTCTGCCTGTCGCCTGCACAAACACTGGGGCTGTGAGGGTGTCCCTGGGCTTCATGCACCATGTCCCTCCCTAAGGGCATCTTCCTGCAGACACAGCTCAGCCATTGCTGCTGCCACCTGTGTGCTAAGCAGTAACACATCTCCCTTGAACTCTGGGTGCTACTCAGGGGCAGGAGGAAAAATATGGGGTGGTTACATAATCAGGACAGAAATAATTAGGTAGATGAAACCCTAAGAGAAGTAATCCATCTTTTGAAATGGACTGGCAGCTTGAAAAATTTAGAAATCTTCATCAAACTATTACAGGCCTGAAGCATGCATGTGCTTTGTTTTATGGGTTCTTAACACATAAAGGACATGCAAGTATAATTAAGGATTTGCAGTCCATCTTCTTAATACTGGAATTGGACACCAGAGACTATGATAAATAATCTGTAAACAATCCTTCAAAACCTAATAGTCTATCAATTAAAAAAAAAGGCTCTTGGCATATAAACCACTTATCCTTGTAGTGTTGTCTCCTTTTGGTGCTGAAGGTCTGGATTAAAAAACAGAAAACACTTAAAACATCATTTGTAAAACATCCAAGGTAACTTTTATTAACTCTGTGCATAATAGGAAAGTAACAGGACTAGGATATTATTTCACCTGATCAAAAGGTAGAAGAAGAGGGAAAAAGAGTGGTACAGAAATGTTAATTGTCACAATCTGGCAGGTGTGCACCACACCCACGAAAACACTCACCTGTATGTCCAGCCTGCTCCTGACTTGCTGCGTGTGAGCACAAAGGTTTCTCTGTGTGGGTGGCCCAAGCCTGCCCTCCCAAATGAGGCCGTTTGGCTTTGGATTCACTTTAAACACCCTCTAGGGCCCACCTCACTGTGCTAGCAGATCAATGCCTGAGGAAACACTATCTTCTCCCACCTTGGTGAGAAGAGGAAATGTGTTTTCCCTTATTTTTAAGCCTGTGGTTTGCTGAGCATACTTCTGACATGTTCTGTAATACTCACTGGCCGTGCTGGAATGACACAAGCTGTGTGCTGGTGCCAGGAGCTGCAGCCCAGCCAGCAGAGCCTGAGCAGCTTCACGTGGCTCAGCAGTCAGTGCTCCCACTGGATCTGGAAGAGAACACCCTCAGCCACATTTGCAGCTCCCTGTTTGCAGCAGCCTGCTCCTTGGGAACACTGAGCCATGAGTTCCTCCTCCTTCCAGAGGGGTGAGAGGGAGTGAAAACCAAACATACTGAAAACTGCATGCTATGAGATGTGCAAACCCCAGCGCAGCCAAACCCAACTGCGTTGTGTAAGTTGCCACCTGCTTAAAGCTCCCTCAGTGGCATGATTTGGCACAGGGTTGGTGATCCAGTGTGTTGGAAGGCAGGTCTCTTCCTACTCTGGGGCCACAAATCCCACATCTGACTCCACAGCCTTCCCATGCCAGCATCAGGTCAAGTGAGGCTTTGTCAGTGCTGAAGAAGCCCCGGCTTAGGAATTCCTTGGATGTTTGCATGGAGCAGCATCTCAAGGGCCTGAGTGGCAACTGTCTTCAGGAAGTGCAGCAACCCATGACCCACAGTCCCTCCAGCCCTTCTCTCTCCTGCTCTGGGGTCCAAATACCCCAAATTCTCCTCACTGGGCTCCCATTGCTCCCATCCAACTTCTCTCACCCCAGACTTCCCCAGCCCATCCCTCCAAGCCCCTTCAGGCCCAAAGGTGTGTACATCCCTCCCTGCTTGCCCAGCATGTCCAGTCTTGGCCCCCTTGGGCTTTGCAAAGCCTGTGTGGCCCCAGTTCCTGGTGTGCCTGGGGCACCCAGCCCTTCCCTCCCAGGGCTGCCAGCAGCTGAGGGGCTTCCTTGTTCAGTAGTCACATCTAGACCCCTGCTTGTCCAAAGAGCTGCAGCAAACACACAGACACATTTGTCAAAACCTTGGGCTGCCTGGGAAAGCCTTGTTTCTCAAGGCTCTCTGCAGCCATCCCTGTGAGTGCTGCAGGCAGCAGTTCTCTGCATCATGCTGTGCTCCTTGGAGCAGTGGGAATGAGGTTAGGTTGGGTGAAACTCCCAGGGATTTCCATTTTTTTTGACAGCTGGCTCCAGCCCCTGGAACATCTGTCCAGCTGGAAGACCACGGAGTTCATGAGACTCATTATTTCATTAGTTGGCCCCAGTATCAGCACCAAGCCCCACCTACAAAAGCCAAGTCATGTTCCTCTGCAGCCATCTCCCCTCTCCTGTGTTTTCCTCTGGATTGTCCTCTTTTTGTGTTTTTTGGGTGAACTCTGCCACCATGGCAACAGCTGTGTCAGACAGACTGACACACACCCAAAACACTGGAGCAGATGCCTCAGAGTTTTTGCCATTATCAAATCCTTTTACCTCTCTCACCCATTAACTCTTTCAATGCTGACATTCCTGTGCGTCCAGCGAAGCCTCTGGTTGATCTGGAGACCAGTTTGCTTTGCTGTTGCTTGGACAGGTATTGGAAGGACTTCCAAATTTTTTATTGTTCTTGCAAAATGTGAAGGTTAATCTTGAAAGAGGCTGGAACATGAGTTTTGAGGTTGGTAACTAGTGGCTCAACAGCATTCAATGGGCAGGAGTCCATGGATGCGTTTTGGCTTTGATAGTTATCCCAAGAGTAATGGTCCTTATGGATTTTCCAACTGTAAACCCAACTATAGGTTTATTTTAACATAGCTAAACCCTTTTCACTTCATGTCTCTCAACAGCAATTCATTTGGATGTACAGTGGGTTCAGGGACTGTGTGTCAGTAGTCAAAGCAGCCTTTTATCCATCTCGTTTCTTACCAGTGCCAGTCACTGGCTGGAAGCTACAGGCAGTTTTTCCCAGACCAATATGGCAAACCAGAGCAACTTCAGCCTAACAAATGATTGAAGACCCCTCTGTTGGTGTGGGGCAAGCCAAGAATGAGGAACTAGCTGTTCTCCCTGAATTTCTCCCCCTCCAACATGTCTAGGAGGAGAGTGTTCCCTGGGGGTGCATCTCCCACAGTGTACGTGGGGACAGCTTTGCTGGATTTATCTCCATCCCACCAGAGGCCAAACACCTGGGAAACCCAGTGTGCTTGTGACTTCTCACTCATTGATCAGAAAGTGGCTTCAGTTCAGGTTCAGAGGCTCAGAGGTCACTCTGGGCAAAGGCAGATTTAGCTCAGGGCATGATGGCATTTGCAGGGCTTGCCCAGAGAAGCCAAGAAAATGAGCTGAGGCAGGGGCTCTGGCGCTGAGGATGTGCATCTCCTGTGAACACAACACAGACAGCAACACAAACCTTAAAAATGCAAATCTTTGGGCTATAAATTCACTGCTCTACCCAAGGCAATTGTTAGTTTTCCATATTTATTTATGATTCATTACAATCTGGATTTTTATAGATCTTCTACTCTGAGTTTTATATTTAATTGAGTGAGAGTCCTGGTATCTTTCTGCATGTGTTTATGTGGTTTTCATTAACTACTGTGCAATCTAAGAAAGATATTTGTTAACCAAAAATAAGGAATGTTTGTTAATGTTTAATGGAAACAATAACAATAAAATTACACAATGATAATTAAAACCACCCCAACCGTAAAAGCTCCTTCTTAATGAATCATATTAAGGGAGGGTTCAAGCATGTATTTATGATCTGGGTTGTGATTTATGGGCTAAATCCTGCCCTTGTATATCTGCTTGAGGCTTTCACTGATTTCCATGGGGGCAGCATCTGCAGCGGAAGAAGGCAAATTTTGGATGTGTGCTGATTCAGTGCTGCCAGAAAAGAACATTATTTTACCCTGACACAGTATATGCAGAACTAAAATGTTACCCTCCTCCCTCACCATTAAAATACAGAGAATATGAAGCACAATGTTGCTGTGTGTCCTGGCACTCTCCTGGTAACTGGCTGTTTGGAGGTTTTCCAGTGGATGTCCCAAAATCCCAGCAGTGATTTGTCACTAATTGTCACAATGGACCTAAGGATATGAGTGGTTTGGGGGGGAGCAATAACTGATATTAGCAAAAACACTTTGCTGGGCAGTTTGTGGGGCCCAGAGCATTGTACAACATTGCACGTTCAAGAATTAGGTTCCTTTTTTATGCTGAAATTTCTCTATTCCACACCAAGATCTGGAAAGGCTTGCAGTGGGTGCAGCCCCCACTTGCTCTCCATGTGAGGCTGATTGACTTTTCCTGCATGGAGTAAATGGGCCTTAGGGCAAATGAGAATCAGACCCAAAACGTTTCTAATTTGCACAGAAAAGTCAAGGAAGGCAAGGCAGCATTCATAAAACTAATAAGACATTATGATGTGAATGATTTTTAATTAACCAGATATAGATACTTTTTATCTGAATACTTTTAGGGCCCAAGTGGATAAATTGTGCAAATAATATCACCAGGCACCGAGGTATTTGCAAGAAAAGACCATCTTTAGAAAGATGCCTGATTTCATCTATTCCACAGTGAGCAGAAGTGCAAACTTATTTAACAAAGCTCCGATGTCTGTGTGATAGAGCTGTAAACTTGCACTGCGGGGAGAATTTAATTTCCAAAATCGGCAAGCAGTGACCAGTGACGCCGTGTCTCTCTAAGATTCCTTGTGCCTCTGCTCTGCTGTGTAGCTCCTTCTTCTCTCTCTCTCATTGTCCCTGTCCTCTCCAGAAGCCCCTTGATCCTGGCTGTGTCCCCACCTCCCCTGGCTGAAGTGTTTTGCCGAGTAAGCCCCAGACCAAAGCGAAAGGTGGGGGAGGATTCAGATCGTGCTGCTCACACTCATTTGGATCGGCTGCCAAAGCAACTCAGAGGCTTATTTTTTAAAAAATGGAGCCCCCTAATGTCTATTTAAACCAGAAAAAATATACAGCCTTGCAGCCTGAGCCCTGGCCCCGCAGAAAGACGCTCTTGGCTTCTTCAATTAACAAACACGAAGCAAGTGTCCTCCTTTCCCCGCACAATGACGGCTGCCACTATTATCCCTAGCCCCCCAATTATTTCTGAGAATCTTTCACTTAATGAAGTTTCTCTGCCTCCCCTTCCCAGCTCAACAGACTCAGGGATGCTTGCTGAACCAATTTAACAAAATGTTAGGAAGAATAAAATGCGACTGCGTTCTCCTTTCTTTCTTTCTCTCGCCGTTTAGTCGGCAGCTCCCCGCTCTGTTCTCAGCTGTGTCCTTCGCAGAGGCACAGATCAGAGCATGGGAATGCATATCTTGTGGGTGCCAGGAGATGTGAATCATGGAAATAGAGACAATTCCTTCCCCTTGATCACAGTTTGCCCACTTTTTCATTAAAAGAGAGCCTTTAAATAAAACTCACATCTGAACATCTCCAAAATTGGGAATGGGATCTAGGTTTGGATTGTAATTCCGCCATTGCCTATGAAGTAGCGGGTCAAGCCTGGCTTCGAGGGTGAGCCATTAACTGGTGGTGCCCTTTCAAAAACCCTGTGTAAGTCAGGCTGGGACTACAGTGCCTCCAGACCAACTTATAGCCTTGCAACACTGTCTGGTTGTCATTTCCCCTCACTGCACCATTCCTCTTTTCTGCTTTTTCCATCCTTCTCTGGTCATCCCTTTATTTAGTCTTCTTTTTCGCCTCTGACAGAATTTCTAACAGTATTCCCATTGCCTTGCCTAAAGATTTTTCCTTTACAGATTGCCCCACTCTGTAATAGCTTCTACCTATGCTTTAAACAGCATTCATATAATTAAGACCAAAGAAGAAAGAGTATCCTGCTTAAATATATGTTTTAAACAATATGCCACATTTCTGCCATTAATATTCCATGTTGACAACACAGTGTGTTTTATTTAACACCATCTATTTTATGAAGTGAAGCAAATAACTCCTTTGTCTTAACACACCCTCCTTGTTGATAATCCTGGCAAGGATTTGAGCCCCCCAAGAGCACCTATCACAATTCAGGCTTCCCTAGTTTAAAACAAAGACCTAGGCACCCCTGGGGGTGCAATAGTTGTAGTTTCTCCAAGAGCATGCCCTGCACAGGCATCCATGCAGCCAGGTCTGAGAAAAGCTTGGTGTAGCCTAAACTGCCAGGCTGAAACTGGGATTGAAATTTCCTGAAATTTCACTAAAAACCATAACGTTGGGTTAGGATTGGTGGGAATCAGTTGGCAAGCCTGGATGTCATTGGATAGTTTGGTTTCTGCCTGAATATTTTTCACTAGAAATGTCTTTTTCCTCCTGAGAATACTGAGTTTTTCCTCAGAAACCAAATGTTCCACCTGCTCGATTTCCACTTGTGCATCTCCTCATAGCCTTGTTCTCTCTGTGGTCCATGTTCTGGGCACAGAGCCTGTCTCCATCCACTTCCCACTGCAGCCCTGACTCCTCATCCACTGCCATGCACTGATTTAAGCCTGGAGTCCTGCTGGAAACCAGAAGGTGGGGCAAAGTGTAGGGGCATGAGCTCTGATTAACTCCTGTCAGGACTGCTAAATATAAGCACTTTGGGGTTATTCTGACAGACAGAAAATCTCTTTCAGGAGGGAAAGAACAGAAAATTGCACTAATAAAGGTACAGCTGGGTGGCAGCTCTTTCCCTCCTGTCCCTGAGGAAATGCTGATGTCTTTCAAATCAACAAGCCACGCAGAGATTTCTCTGAGGGCAGGCTCTGACTCTACCTGAGCATTAACATGGGCTGCAGGAGAGAAAAATAAGAGAGGCTGAGTCCCCAGCTGGCCTTGTCAAAGTGTGAGGGACTTATTCCAGCCTGAATGCATTTTTCTTGCAGTTTATTCTGAGCTCTGACCACGTGCAGATGCTGCCTGTTGGCACCTCGGATATGCAGATGCCTTTTGGAAAGTTGCATTAGGAAACTGGCAACCAAAACAAGCAAGTGATCCAGCACCTGGGATGCCTGTGATGGGGTCCTGCCTCAGTTGCCAAGATGGGAGGCACAGACACTGAGCTGCTACGGGAGGACTCTCAGGACTTCTGCTGGTCCCCGAGATGCATTACAAAGTCTCTTTTCCCAGCCTGGCTGTCGAAGAAGGAGTCAGAATTCTTCAGTTCTCATTCTTAAGGTTGTTTATTGTTTCTTGTCTATAAAATGCTTTCTCTGGCCTGCCAAGGTCCATTCAGCAGGACAGACAGAGGCACACTCGCCGCCCTTGGGGTGGTGTTATCTTTTTATACTAAAAACTACGTGTACATTATTTACAATAACTTTCCAATACCTATCACCTGTGTTAGACAGTGAGCTTCTACTCTAAACCAGTCTAAAAGTGCCACCATCACAGCAGAAGATGGAGGCCAAGAAGAAGAAGGAGAAAGATTGGACACACCCAGATCCCTCCATCTTGCCTCCTGAACCCCCATTCTAAAAACCCCAAAAATCTATTTTTTCACCCCGTGACAAGCTAATTGTTATTCTGCTTAGACTTTCGTGGCTTGCAGATCCTCATATAAGGTTGGTAATTTTTTCCATGGGTCATGATCAAACCCACAGGTGTCTTGGCCTGTGTGCCAGGGTCTCTGAGCCCCCTGGCAGGGTTCAGGCAATCCAGGACAGCCAGAGGGATGTCCTGAATTCTGACAGAGGACCAGGCTCCCTGACTTGATTTTTGTCTGTCCTGGCTCTGGCTCTGTGGAGGCTGGGGTGGGAACTGGGAGGTGGAAGCTGGAAGTGCAATAAGGAGAAGGGAACTGCTGGCTGCCAGCTGAGCCCTTCCCAAAAACCACTGGTACCGGGAGAGCTGCCAACCCAGGAAGCCTCTGACTGCTCCTACCAGGACAGGTGAAGCCCTGCAGGGGTGATCTGTGCTGCCAAAGCCTGAGAGGAACTTCAGTTTAGGGGAAAAACATGCTGGCAGAAGAAGGAGGAGAAAGCACCAGGAAAAGCAATCCATGACAAGCAAACTCTTCACTTGAGCAATCCAGGAGCCTGGTGCTGTGCTGCTCCTTGGCAGAGCAGAGGCAGGAAAGTCAATTTGGAGCTGGCAGCAAATGAGAGCCTGTCCAGTCCACTCACTGCAATTGCTTCCATCTACTGCAAGGGGTATTTTCTTCCTTTTTCTGCCACATTTTCCAGGGAATCTCTTGCTTTCAGCTCTCCCTGCTTCCCGGTTTGGTTCCTTATCATGCACCAGTGGGTGCTGCTGGGAATGGCTGCGGGATGGTCGCTTGGTGGGCAGCTGCTCAGCATCTCTCTTTGTCCCTGAGGACAGCCAGGCTGCTCAGCATATGAGCTCCCAAACCCTTTGCTGGCAGCCAGAGGCTGAGCCCCACAGGGATTATTGACTCTCTTTGGAAAGTGCTGAGTACAGGGGAGAGAAAGGAGACACAACCGGAAAATTTTGTCTCTATTTTCAGGTGGCTTGTTTTGTTTTTCCTTTGTGTTTCACACTTTGTATGTCCAGACTACAGCTCCCCTGCTTCCCACCACAGCACAGAGTGCAACTTTAACCCCTCATCTCACAACCTTGGTACTCTACAAAGCAGGACCTCCTTGTCCAGGTCCTGACAACCTGTACAAATTTTGGGTTAACACACTTTCCTAACATTCACTCTGAGCTCTGTGGTGGTGAAGGATACAAATCAGCATGTCAAGCCTTTTGCCCTAATCCCACAACTGTGTGGCTTCCTTCTGTCATCCTCACTACCAATGGCCACTTTGGGCACTGAAGGATGCAGCAGTCCTCATTAATTAGCAACAGCCTAATTCTCTGCACAAACCCTTATGCCTCCTCTAGCACTGTCCATCTGAGCACCAGGGGATGACAACTGTTTGACAGTGGCTTTTAAGGTTTTTGTTCCCTTAACAGCAGCATTTTTTCCAAGTGCAGAAATGAACACATGTTCAGTTCTGGGCCAAAAGTCGGGTTTTTGCTTTTTCGAAGTGCCTGTGGTTTGACTGCTGGCTCTGTAAATGGGATTCAGATAGCAGTGCCTGACCTCCCTCTGTTCCTCTGCCTGCTGCCTCCCTGCATGGTGCTGAGGAAGGACATGAGCTCAGCCCAGCCCCCAGACATGGGGACTGAGGAGGATGAGGAGGTCTGCCTGCCTTTCCTGCTTTCCCAGTATTGTAATCCAGAAATGAAGCATGGATCAGTATTGCTAAATAAAATAGTGCAGGAGTTGATTCATGTCCCCAAGGCAAGGGACACTAAATAGTTTGTATGTTGGTATTTCCTGTAAAGCAGAGTGGCTGTGCATAAATAATACAGCCTTGGGTCTTCTCTGGGCCCAAAGGCCCTGTGGTCCTA
Organism: Camarhynchus parvulus; assembly: GCF_901933205.1. Taxonomy (NCBI): domain Eukaryota; kingdom Metazoa; phylum Chordata; class Aves; order Passeriformes; family Thraupidae; genus Camarhynchus; species Camarhynchus parvulus. The sequence continues at coordinate 8,421,449 of NC_044571.1, forward strand.
AAATATGACTGTGACCCCTTGCACATTTTTTTTTCCAGTTTAAGGCAACTGAAGTAATGGGAGGGCTGTGTTGCAGCACACTGGAGCTGACATTTATGGCATGACAATTTATGGCATAGCATGAGGTACAGCTTAAAGGCCTCAGGTTTGCTGGGGCAGCACTGGAGATAGATAGTGGGGACAGCAGAAGAGCCCAGGCTGCTGCAGTGTTTGTCACCTGCTCTGGGTCAGAGTCAAGAAGCAGAGGTAAAATCCATCAGTGAATGTGGTCCCTGTGCCCCACGCTTCACCCCAGTCCCTGGCAGCTGGTTTAGTGTTTGTACCCAGAGGCACCAAATGCAGCTGCACAGGTCACTCGATGACAGCACTTCCTTTTGCATCTCAACGTGGTCCAAGTTGCTGCTTTTTCCAAATGTACTGTCAGCAGCTTTTGGAAAGCAAAAGGGAAAAACCCCTCTGCAAGCAAAGAGACAAGCAGAAGAATGGCTGCCAACCTATAAATGGTGCATTGGCCCTGAAGAACTTTTGGCAGTGATCTCCACCAGCTGAGCTGATGGTGTGGCTGGTAGCTGAAGCAAACCACCCTTCACCAAGCATCCAGAGACGTGCACGTGGTCAGGGTCAAGAGGTGACTGTGGCCTCTTAACAGGTGGTAAATGCCCTCTGTCCCCTGGGTGGCTTTCATCCTCATCTGCTCCCTGAATGCTCTGCTTCATCCATCCCAGCCTGGGGCTTCCCTTTTACCTCTGCTCTCTGCTGGTGCTGGGCACTTCCCATTTCTAGCCAGGCAATGCCAGGAGGAGGCTGGCACTGAAAACCTTTGTTATCTTGTCAATGTTTACATCTCCAGCATCCAGCTCCTTTGCTGCCTTTGACATTCCAGAGGAGAAAGTCCAGGGAAAATCTGGCTCTGTTGCTGCTGCCCTGGGGCCAAGAACAGCCTTGGACCTGTGTGACTGCGGCCACCACTTGCCCTGGGCTGTGCTGGGGCTGGAATGGATGTTGTCCTTCAGAGGGTTACAGCAGGTCTGCATGGGGGTAAATTTGCACAGGGCCGGCACAAAATGTTTCCTTTTTCCCTGGCAAGTGCTGAGATCCCTGACTGAAGCCCTGAAAATGCTCAAAGGAGGTGCTGGCAGAATAGTTTCAGCGTAGCCAAACCCCAAGTATTTTCTTCCAGATCCATTTGGAGAGCCAGCTGAATCAGTTTTTGAAATGCTTCCCTAAATATTCAGCCAGAGGTGTGGAAAACTTTGGTACAGATACGTAAAAGTAAAGCATGCAAGGGCTCTGATGTGAAGTGCAGTGTTGAGAGCAGCCACCCCCACCTGCCCTGGCTCTGCCCCACAGCCCCAGCCTGCTCAGTCTGGGTATCCCTGACCAACAGAGCCAGCCTCTGGATGAAATGGCACTATCCCTGCCACAGGGAAAGCATTCCAGAGGCTCATTGTGACACTTGGCCATTTGTGCAGCACTGAAGGATGGAAAGTGTTCCACATGTGTTATGTGTTATTATTAACTCAGAGAGTTTCTGATTTCTACTACCATGAGCCATAGTCACAGATGTACAAGGGCTCACATGTTTTATAACAAAGGTAAGATAGAATATGGATAATCTTGACCTTTCTGTCAGTTATTTTTAATTCAAAACCAGATCTGGGACTGAGATTCAGCCTTTGCTGTTTAGTTATCCAAATAATAAAATTAAGACCAAAGCCAGATGAACTTAGGGAAAGTTAAGGTTCAGATCATATCAATGACTGTACCTCAGGCCCAAATTTGACATGCTGATACTTTTCCTCCTTGCTTTTAAACTATGTGAGGGACTTCCTCCTCCTTTTTACAGAAACCAGATGTGGGTTAGTTTTTGACTGGCATTTCATGGCGATGTGTAGCCTGGTTTATGTGCCTGATCTTTTTTCCATGAAACAAAAAAAGGAAAAAAAACCAACATTGCTTGCACGTATTAAAATGGCAACTGTGGATAGAAGCAAGATTCAATGCAATGGAAAGCAGATTAGATTAAGTGAACTGTTGAAAATTTATTCTTCTGGTTAATTTTATCTGTAAAATTGTCCTAAAGACTAATATTGTCAATTCTCATTTGGCTCTGTAGGACCCTGCGTGAATCCAAATCCATCCTTTTTTGGCAGGCCTTTTTATCACCAGTGGTACAGTGACATCTAAGTGTCAAGAAGATGGGCCAGTCAGAGCATAGAAAATTGATTTGAGCAGCACCATCCCCCCTTGGCTGGCTGCAGATAAACAGTTCAGCTAATACGCTGCTCCCGACCTCTTTGGGGCTCTATTTGAATATGATCTCATATGGCAGCTGCTGCTCTGCAAACACTGAAGGTAAAGCAGTCCCTGAGAAGTTCTGCTTTTCCCTTGCATTTTTAAAGTTGGGGCAAATGAGTTAAAGAAAAGGCTTGCAACCATGAGGGCCTTACACACAAATAAATCCTTGTGCCATTTGCTGCTTAGTGATTTTTTTTTAAATATTGAAAATAAGGAAAAATTATCTCTGTCAGACATGAGGGCACAAAAGCACAATTAAGCTATCATTTTGGTTCTTTTTCTTGCCCAAGATTCCTTCCCAAACCACCTGAGTAGATGATATGTTTGAGAGATTGTTTTAGAAACAATTTGCCTGGGTGCTGACAGCTGCTCCAAGGGCCACGGGGGCAGCCCTGCTTCCTGCAGGAGGGAATGCAAGTTCCCATCTGCTCTGGGCCTCTGCCTGGCTCTGGATGAGGGAGAGATCAAGCATGGAGGGAGGCAGGAAACACGTCAAAGGCAGAGGCTGCCACTCGCCTCTCTCTCCTTTTCTTCCCTTTCTGAGATCAGGGCATTCAAGCGCTGCTGCCATTCATCTTCCTTCCCGTCTGCTCCCGGGGCTGCTGTGCTCCATGCAGCTCCTTGGAGTGCTGTCATCCCTGCAGAATCCAAGTGCCTTCCAGCAGGGCATTACGTGAAGTGACTAACATCTGTCACATGTGGCTCATTCTTTCCCTCAATCAGCCTCAATCAGCTTTTCTGCAGGCAGCATTTCCTATCTGCAAATAACAGCCATCACAGAGGCTGGCAGGATGGTTGCTTTCTCCTCTGCTTCTCCTTTTCCAGCTTTACTCGCATTTTCTCCCGTTGCTTTTCACTCCTTTCTGTTTTCTTCATGCTCACCACCATTGCCATCACTACCATTATTTGCCTTTGTGCTCCATGTCCTCAGGAAATCTTCTCTCCTCTCTTTCCTTATGCCATTTCTTGATCTTTTTCATATTTCTTTCATTTCCCCTCTTTCCACCACCCTGCCAGCCCTTCACATGCCTTCTTCCCCATGTCCTGTACTAGGACACCTGGCCCCTGCCTCTGCTGCAGATTGTGTTGTGCTGGTAGAGAAACCTCTCAGCCTGCCAGGTCCCACCAGCACCTGGGAGTTATTTCTTCAGTCAGTGCCCTTTATATGCTGATTCAAACTAGAAGCCTGTGGAAACAAAGGCACCCAGATCACACACATGATCCTCCCACCATCTCCACAGGAGGCCATGACTAGGAAACAGAAGGCTGTTTGCACCCCTGTCCTGCTCTCACCACTCTGGTTGCTTTTGGCAAGGGATCTTGTCTCTGGTACCTTGTTCTTGCCCTCTGTAAAATGGGGAGCAGTGCTACAGTCTGCTTGGGTTCGGTGTTTCAGGGTAGGAAGAAACACCAAGGGCAGAACACAGTTTGTAGAATCATAGAGTCATTGCATTGGAAGTGACCTTAAAGATCCCCTAGTTCCAGCCCCCTTGCCATGGGCAGGGACACCTTTCACTGCAGCAGATTGTTCAGAGCTCCATCCAGCCTGGCCTTGATCCCAAGCTCTTCTCTAGCCATGACCAGGCTAACACCGCAGGTGGCCGAGTCGAGCTAGCTCAAACTTCAATCTGACCTCCCATTCCAACCTAAGGAAATGCCTCGCTCACTTTCGCTGCCTTTGAGACAGAAAACATCACCTGAATTAAACATGAGAGTGGAGGTGCCCTCCCTGGTCATCACACTCAATCCTTACCGTGGGTGGACGAGGTGCTGTATAATCCCTTTCACAAACCTATTGAGCTGGATGTTAAAAACAGGCAGTTATTATCCCTCCCCCTCAAAACAGCTGATGCTTCAGAATTTAGATGTGTGAGGAAGGAGCACAAGATGATTTCTTTCTCAGCTGAAATTTCAGCAATAAGAGAGAAAATTTATCCGAAGACTCCAATATTCTGCTCTAACTGAGCAAGCTGAAAAGTTTGGATTTGAGATGCAGGCCATTTTATTTATTAAAAAAGTAGGCATATAGGCATAGAGAAAATTACTGATTCAAGGGTGATCTGCACAGGTTTTTGGTTTTTTTTTAATAGTATGATCTTAGATGGACAAATAGCAAAAGAGAGCCTATTTACTGGCAGATGTTTTAACCAGAGGATTGTCTGCACATCTCTCTCATTTAGCAGAGACATTTAGTCCCATACCTGCCCAGCTCCAATCTATTATGCATCATCTTAGCACTGGCTGAGATTTTTGCAGATGGAAGTTTACTTGCTTGTGCTGACTTTAACCAACGGTCAGACAAGAGGAGACAGTTTTAAAAACTCAAACCATTTTGTAATTCCAAACATTCTGCATCTTTATTTTAAATCTTGTCTTGCTTCCAAACTTGCTTGTATCTCCTTTCCCCTGAAGGAGCTGATTAAAGCCCTGCTTGCTGGGCAGAGTCTGAAGGACATATCCTTCCTTTCCCTCACCTTCAGTTTTTCCATTTGGGGGGTGAATCGGTGAACACTGAAATGTTCCTGTGGCTTTAATCTTTGCTTACAAGCAGCGTATACTGAAGTGCAGATGCCTGGCCTGTGCTTTAGCTGTATGTTGGAACTCAGGACATTCCTCTGGCTGCCCTGGAGGACTGGAGACCCTGGCAGGGGGCTCAGAGACCTTGGCACGGAGTCAAAAACACCTATGCCTTTGATTTTAACCCATGGAAACAATTACCAACTTTGTGCAGGGTTACAAGCCACAAGGGTTTGAATATAATGATAGTGAATTTATCACAGGGTGAAAATGTAGAATTTTGGGGTTTTTAGAATGGGGGTTCAAGAGGCAAGATGGAGGAATATGGGCATGTTCTGTCTTTCTCCTTTCCTTCTTGTCCTCCATCTTCTGCTGTGATGGTGACACTTTTGGATTGGTTTAGAGTAGAGACAGACTGTCTAACATAGGTGATAGGTATTGGAAAATTATTGTAAATAAAGTACACGTAGTTTTTAGTATAAAAAGATAACACCACCCCGAGGTGGTCTGTGTGGCTCAACCCAACCTGCTGGACAGACCTCAGTGGGTCAGAAATACAATGTATTAGATAGGTGCAAATAAACAACCTTGAGAACCAGACCCGAGGAATCCTGTCTTCTTCTTTGGTCTTGGGGCTGGGAAAAAGAGACTTTCTAACACCTCGGGGTCATCTCAACACCAGAGACCTCGTCAGCCCTACACTGTGCTTCCACAGTCAGTGGGAATGGCTGTATGCCATCTCCCAACCCATCTGCTGTCTGCAGTGGATACAACCATCACTGATCTGGACTTTACATGTTTTAGGATGCCAGCCCCTGGAGAAGAAGCCAGTTCTGGGAGTGTCTACTTCTGACCTACACAACATTTCCAATCAGCTCATGCCCAGGAAAGTCACATCTCTTTCATTTAGTGCTGATGAAGACATGACACAGGTCATTGCCCAGTAGGATGCAGCAGTGTCCTCAGGCCAACTGGAGATGGTGGAGAGCATCCCCAGCCAGCCAGCTGAGGGATGCAGCCCTGAGATGGAGCTGCCTGCCCGTGGGGAAGCCCAGAGGCAATGAGGGGCTTGGAGGAGCCTCCCTCCAGCAGCCAGCATCTTTCCCTTCCTTCCTGGGCAGCTCTGGGCAGCTGGCCTCCCTGCCAGGGCTGATTTCTTGCAAGCCCTTGTGGTGAGTGGGGATCAGCAGCAAAGCAGTGTACTGGCTGTGCATTTTGGCACCTCATCCCTGGTGTCTCGTCAGCTTGGCCACTAGCAAGGGCACAGACGGCAGGGAGGAGCAGAGCATCCTCTGAGAGCTGAGGCTCCTTTTGGGCAGGTACCGCTCCTGGCACTGCCATCAGCCAGGCTAGCCTGGGCACACACCACAAGGCAGTGGGAAAAGCGTGGCTGCCTCTTGCTCTTCCCTTTCCCTGATGAGTCTGTGCTGCTGCTGAGTGCAGGGTTTCACCTGGGTTGTGCAGATACCATCTCGATGGAGAGGCTCCTTCCTGCTGCACCTTATTAGACAGATAAGATTTGTATTTATTGCTTGTTTGTCGTGTCAACAGAGGTGCTGGGGGTGGCTAGAGGGATGTGAGCTGGCTGCTCTGCTGTTGGAGATGGTGCCACTCCTCCCACAGGCATTTAGGCTAAACCTGAAAAGGTGCATGTGAGATGCTGTCCCACATTCCCTCCCCTCACCCATACCCTAGGAAATCCTTATCAATAGAGAGAGCCCAAGGGATGCATAGGGAGCTGAAAGGCAGCTGTTCTCTGCCTTTCCCAGGAAGCTGGGAGCCAGGACTGTCCCAGCCTGATCCTTCTCACACAGTTGTGCAAGACGGTGTAAATCCTCTGCTTTCATGGAGATAGACCACCGCAGAGCAGGCACCAGGGAGGGGAGAACCGGGCTTAGCACGCTGCATTACGCTGCCAGCACCACGTTCTCAGCATGACAGGCAAAGGGACTCGCTCTTACGCCTGGCTTCCCTCCCCGGCAGAAGAAAGGAGTGTCAGGGAAGGAAATCAGGGTTAATCCAGGCAGCCGGCTCAATGGCTGGCACGGGCAGGCGTCTGTCCTTTGTACTGTCAGCTTGCAGCAATATCACACTCATGCAGAGGGTGTTGCTCTGGGGCATCGGTGTAGAAAGAGCCAATCAAACCCTATTTATCAGCTTTGGCTTCTCAAAGGCCGAGCTGACGCAGCACTGGGTTTTTATTTTCCCGATTTAACACCAGGATTTATGGGTCGTGTACAACGGCACGTTGCAGGGCACCATCTAAATAAGTATTTATCATGTAGGAAGAGGCCCTGAAGGCAAGCAGTGCTTAGCACCATGTAGCCCCTTGTCCTTGTGTCAGCTTCACACAGGCAGCCTGACTGTCACAAGGAGAGCTCACCCCTCAGTTTTATCCTGCTATGGATGGGCTGGTGAGTGCTCTTGGCTGGGGACACACAAGGATCAGTTCAGCAGCTGGTGGGCTGCTCTGTCTGTGAGCACCACACCTCGAGGTACCCACAGCTCCACTGACATCCTTGAGCCATCTGCAGACCTGCAGTGGGCACCCCAAACTCATGGCAGTGATTTATGACTGTGCACAGAGGAAAAGCTGGTTGATGCCACTCAAAAATTCATTGTGTCTCCTGGCCTGTCCAGGAACTGTGACTTGTGCGCGAGCTTTGCCCTCGCTGTGCTCCAAGGAGGCACTTAACCACTTTTAGTCTGTGCATCAGGGAGCTGCTCCCAGAGCAGACTGGGAAAGGGGCAAGAAAGGCTCAGGGAAAGCCAGTGGGACTGGTGTGGGGGTGGTGTTTCTGTGCCTGTCACACACACATGCTGCTGATGCATTTTTCCAGTTACTCCGCTTTATCTGCTGTGTATCCCAGGCTTCTCACTGCTGGCTGATGAGGCTTGTTTGGCATTGGGCAGGCAAAAGATGAAAATTTTCATACTGCTTCCAATATATTCCTGTAATAGGACTCGGTGGAGCCTTTGCTGGAAAATAACTGGTGGTTCACATTTCTGTGCTTCTCTTTATTTGCTCTTCTTAATCAGCATTAGAAGGGCTAAATTTCTCTCCCTCTTCTTATGCTCTTTGTACAACTTCGACTTGCTGCATTTTCCCCACATGCAGGATATAGTGGAACGTGGAAGTGGAGACTTCTGTGTTAATCTCACAGTGAAGAAAATAGGAGCATGGGAAATTCCTGTCTTAAAATAAAAATATCCCTCTTCCTCAGCCACATCATTTCAATACTCTATTGCTCCAGCTTTCCATGCTTACTTCATCCTTTCTGCATTGTTATTTACAAGCCTAGACCAGGACAGGAGGAAGAGGTGTCTTGTATACGGCGTTTTATTTCTTTCCACAGATAAGCACTTATTTCCTTTATTCCACACTTTTAAAATTATATTCTTTTCATTACCACTAAAGCTCTCTGTTCTCCCACTAATAAGAAATCCGACATCAAAATTTTGCCTTTCACACTTTGCTTACATCTCGCATCCTCTCTGGCTTCAACAATATGACTCAAACACGGGATGGATTCGACCCGAAGCAGAGGAAACCAGACGTGATACCAAGAGACGCTCTCCCAGTGGCTGGATCTGCATCTCCAGTGGCAATCGGGATACTCCAAAGGCAGCTCCGGCCGTGCCCCTCCGTCAGAGCCCCGGCAAAGGGCAGGAGCGATTCATTAAAATCCCACCGCCATGCGCTGTCGTGCGAGCCGGAATGAATGTCACCGTTTTCATTACGGAAAAAGAGAGACCAAAGAGAAAACGTGACAAAGTACATCTCGCCTGGCTGTTGATCTTCAAGCAAGAGTGTGATTAGCAGCGTCTTCCCTTTACATTTCAAAGCGCCGGAGCACAATGGCAGGAGATAAACATCCAGAGGTGCTGCCTGGCTGAAAGATATGTTCCTGACAGCGCATCACGGCTCCTGCCTCCCTCACCGGAAAGAACACGAGGTTTTAGTCAACGATGAAAGGGGAAAAGCCACACTTTATCTACCATAAACAGTCGCCTATTTGTATTTGTTTTCCCCCCCCAATGAGTTCCATCTCTGAAGCGACGCTCCCCCGCCATCCTCTTGCAGCCGGGAGACCGAAGCCGCTTTCCCATGGACTCCCAGGGCCTCGACTCCTTCTCAGAGGGAGCTGCAGCTGCTGGGAAAAATAAAACATCCCCGACTCCTCTCTTTGCTGTGCAGGGTACTTTGCTTTTCTCCCCTGTGCCTTCAAGGAAGAGGCCGAACCTGCTTCCACAAGGCGCCGAGCGCCAGCACCCCTTCGTGCTTCCCAGCCAAGAAAACGCAAGCCAGCTCCCTTATTCAAGAGTTATTGGCTGTGACAGCTGCATCAGCTTAGACAGGATTAAAAAAGGGAAAGGAGAAAAAAAAAAGGAAAAGATAGAAAACCCCTCCTTTCTTCTGAAATTACTCGCAAAGTCACCTTTTTAATGCTAACACACACAAAACGCGCTCAGCCACTGATTTCAGCAGACCATATGCTGCCACTGCTGCCGGCCAGGTCCTAAGGGATGAATTTTTTTCCCCTTCAGCAAGCCTCCAGAAATGTCATAGAAATTTATATGCTTATTCACAGAGCCGATAAAGCAGAAAACCGGTGTTTCAGCTATTTTTGTTTTGCTTTGCAGATGGACAGTAAAAGACATAAATCTCCTTCCTGCCACTCGAACGCCCTGCCTGGCTCCCTCTTTGTGCCGAACCTCCAGACCTACAGGACTCGCCTGAGGTCCATGAGCCAGCCCTCCTCTTCACTTAGAGAGCAGCAGAAGAGCGAACCACCAGGAATCTCCCAGGACGTGACAAGTGCCTCCGCTGATGAGCTGAGGCACAATTTCTTTTGCGCAGCCACCAAGGCGGGACGGCTTTTTTCTTACCATCTTTGATGGAGGAAGAATAGCAAGCTGCATGCCCCGGGGCTGTCCCTGCTCCTACCCCTGCCCGTGTGAGTGTCCCAGCTCTGATAAAAGGCACGCAGCTCTCCCGTGACGTTATCTGGTGCGTGCCCCGATTTACAGCCCGGTGCCACACACCTCCATAAATCAGCACAGAGCCCGTAGGGAGCCCGGCCGGCCCCTCCTGAAGAGCATACGGGCTGCACACCCGAGTGATATTTTAGACACGTTTGACATTTAACCTCAGGAAAAGCAATATAAGGAAGGGGGGGACGGGACCATGGCTAAATCTTCCTCCCAGCTATATTTACAGCCACAGCATGCGCCTGCAGCCCACTGGAAAACGTGCCTGGCACGGCACATCACCAGGGAAATTTAGGATCAGCAGCCGAGGCCTGTTGACTTGCTGACTAAAGGAGGCAGCAGGAGGGCTCCTGGCTGGGGGCAGGAGGTGGTTTTATTTCAGTGGATGGCGCTGCGGCCCCCAGGGAAAATCCATTGGGAGTGGTCCCCTCCCTGATCCCGCATTTCCCACGCTGTTGCTGCGAGCACAGCTGGCAGCTTCTCCTTCTCCAGGCGGGCCAGGCCTGGCTGCTGCTCCAAACCCATCAGCATCAGCCTCAGTGCCCCACCAGCAGGGAGAGCCCCTCGGGGGCTGCCTGAGCCCCGGAGCAGGGAAGGGGTGGCTGGGCCGCAGCTCAGCAGCAGTGCAGCCTTTCCCTGGTTACAAACAGCCCTGGATTGCACCTGCTGGGATGGCTTGTCTGCACAGTCACAGCAAAAAGGGGCTGCCTTTGACAGCCACACCATGCTGGGGAGCAGAGGAGTTAGGAATAAACCCAAACCCAGCAGGAAGAGAAGACTGTGCCTGTGTGCCTCACTCGGCAGTTTAGGCAGCCCGTCATCCTGGCTAATAGCAGCAAGCCAAATATTTAACTAAGATCTCATGATAGCGAGGAGCTTGGCAGAAGGAGGCCTGAAGAAAGCAAGCACTTTCTCTCCAAAGCCTGTTTTTTCCTTATTTAAAAAGGAGGAAACAGGTCAGCTGTTGTATCTGCCAAGGTCAGAAGCTCAATTTGTATTTCAGAGCCCGGGAAAGGTGAATGCACCAGAGCTACATCCCTGATGGAAACAATCACTCATTCTAATAAGGCTGGCAGAGGCTGGAGCCTGCCTTGTTCAGATACAATTATTACAGCCCGGGTGTCAGATTACTGAATCTATTAGCCGGGAATCAGCTGTTATTCCCGGGCAAGGCACTATCCTGCAGGCAGTTGCGATGTACATCATGCATGACGCCCGGCCCGGCTGCGGGGCAGGAGGGGCAGGACCGCCCGAGCTGCTCAGCAAAACCCCGTGGCAGTGACCTCTGGACACCGCTACATCCATCAGATGGTGACACCGATCGGGGAACATCGCTGCCAAACGCCTCGCTGTGCTGGGAGAGAGCAGATCCCGGGTTTGCTGTAGACGCAGCGCACGGCTCTGCTGCGGGCGGAGCGCGCCCCCTCCCACCGCATCCCCCCGCAGAGGGACGGGGAAGGACCCGTGCCAGCGCTCCTTTTCTGCCCCGCAGGTAGAAAACACCTCCTCAGAGGTGTTCAGGGAAGCCTGGATGGGGGAGGAGGGGGCTACACACAAGTCAGTGGGCAGCTCTTTGAGTGGGAGCTAAAGTAAAAACCACCTTTACCCAAGAAACCCAAATTGTTGGCTAACACAGCGCTCTCGCTTGAAAGCACGGCTTAAAAAAAAAAAAAAAAAGTTAAGAAAGAGTGTGCGCTACTTTAGCAAGAATAAGAGGTGTGCCTGCACGGCTGTGGTGAGCCTCTGGAGCAAGCCCAGCCATCCTCCAGCACAGGGCAGCTGGCTCCCAGGGCCCCCTGCTCTGTGTCTCTCCCTGGCAGCAGGCTGCTTTGCCAGTGATGCCCTCCCAGTCGGTTTTTATGTGCCTCCCGTTGCTCTCCTCTGCTCTGCAGTATGAGAAACCAACAACTATTTCAGCTCCATCCACATCCCTGGTTCAGTGGGACATATCCAAACTCCCCAGCTCAGTCTCATCAATGTGCAGAGGCTGGAAAGTTGCAAAACTTGGCGTTTTATGCTTCTTGGTGCCCATTTTGTTTTCCATGCAAACCAAATGCTCACTCACTGGACCTGTGTCCCCTGGGGGGAATTCTGGGAGAAGGAATGTGACAGGAGGGAGAAGTAAAAAGTTAGAGACTCAGGGCTGTATATGCTAATTGAGATTTGTGTGGTTTCCCCCTTTTGATTCTCCCTGTTCGTGCTGCTGGGCTTTTGCTTTATTAACATGAGAAAGCGTTCATCAAACTGAAAGGCCAGCTTTGGGACAGGGCTCCCATATGTGTGGGACAAGAGCAGCATGAATCTCGGGGTGTGCAGGAATCAGAGGTGCCCAAAAGGCTCAGCACAGTGGGGTTGAGGCTGCGAGGTGTGATCTATTCTGTTGTGAAATGCAGCTGTAAGCAGGGGGGACAGGATCTCTGGTTGGGTTAATGCTGAGGAGGTGAGGATAAAGGAAGTTGCTCCACCTACTGACAGAGTGATTATGGGACATGGTAATGTGGCTGGGAATGGCACATCAGACCCATCTCTGGAGGTAATTTCATTGATTTCATGAGAAACTTTACTAGAACGACTTGTTGTGACACCTGCCGTGGGAGACTGGCACGTCAGTCATTAATAACTCCTTAACCAAGGCCCATTTGTGAAGGCAGTGGGTGCCTGGCTGAGGCTGGGTTTGCACCCCCTGAGTGGCAGGAGGTGAATTTCTGGGTGTGAGGTGGTGAAGCCTCTGGTGTGCATAAGACAGAGGAGGTGAGCACCCACCACCGAGGGCTACAAGCCAGGCCATTGAGCCAGATTAAAAGCAGACCCTGTGGAGGCAGGATGGAGCTTTTATCCTCACAGTTGTCCTCCCTTACAATTCACTCAGTTGTAAAACTTCCCCTGGGAAGGGTCCTGATTCATCCCTTCTGTTGGGGCATAACTGCTTCCACTACTGTGAGAGACAGCTGTCATGTCTTAGAAGGGGTCATAAACCATCAAAGATGCCCAAAGACCCCCCAGATTAATTTCTGAGGCTTTCCACCAAAGGACTGAAAGCTCCCCACCCAGGGGAGGTACCTGGGCATATTCCCTACCTTAACCTGAGTGTGTATTAACCCATTAACTTTGTGTTTTGGGGGTTTTCCCTACCCTTGCTTGATCAGGACTTCAATCATCTCTTTGACCAATGGACATTGAAATTGTAACAATCAAGTCTCCTTGCAGGATCCATGGGCAGTGATACCTTCTGCCATGGGGAGGTGGGACAGAGAATATGCCTGTCTCACAGCAGGTCCTTCTGTCTTAAGCCTTAACAAAGTTTACAGGCTTGGCTGAAGTGCTCTTTCCTGCTGGCAGGCATTGATCTAACCAGAGGGAAAAGGCAGCAGAACATTTCACCCAAAGCAGGAGGTCCTGGCCCCACAGGTTTCGCTGTTCACAGCAAAGGCAGCAACGGGACCTGAGGAAGCAGGCCACAGCTCTTTCTCTTGCTGTACTTGTGCACAGGAAAGGAAATACCAAAATGTGCAGGATTAGGAGTTACAGGAGCTTCTCTTTCTTAGACCAAGATTTCCCTGGATGAGGAGACCCAGAGAGTGCCATGCTGTGCCCCACTTGTCTGTCCAGCAGAACAGCGTGATCCCATCTCAGCCAGCTGGGATCTTTGGGGATAATTGACCATTCTGCATTACTGCGTCCCTCAGGGAAACTCCTCCCTGCAGCCCAGGCACTTAGCTCCTGGCTTGTGTCCTGAAGCATGAGGGCTAATATCCCCCACACATTTTGACCATAGAAATGAAAGAGAGAGGGTATTTTTCGATTCAATGGGAAACAAGTGAATAATAATTCTGTGAAGCCATGTAGTGGAAAGAGAGACTTTGAGCGCAACAAGAAACAGGATTTTAAAATTTCATCTGCACAGCAGAAGGTCCTGCCAATTGAACCGTTTCCAGTAAACAATCTGCTAAGTCTGACAGTTTGAAGGAATACCAGACTGCCAGGAGTGAATAGGCTGGGATTTTTAAGAGGTTTATTTTTCATCCAAACACTTTTGTTTGTGAGCAACAGCTCAAAAAACCCAAAATGCATGTGCAGCAGCATTAGCAGCCAGGCTGAGGGCTTCTCCCCCAAAGAGGGCTCCAGCAGGAGCAGAGGAAGAGGGCTGTGCTGGCCACACAATGTGCCCTGGGCTGCTTAGTGTGCAAGTCTGTGGCACTGTGGGTCTGCACCAGGAGAGCCCCTCTGGTGCTCCCATACTCCCACAGAGAGGTTTAGACCCAGCTCCGTTTGCTTCCCCATTTTCTGCTGCTCTCTGTGTGGGAGCATCAGCTGTCTAGAGGGATGCCAAGGGCAGCTGGCTGGGATGGAGGGATGGGAGAGGATGCAAAGGACTGGCTGGAGGTCATGGGTCTCCAGGACTGGGGCAAGCCCAGCAGGAGGGTGCTGCTGGGTGTATTTTGGGATAGAGAGAGCTCCAGTGATGTGGCCAAGCTGGGATGAAGAGCTGTGACACACCACAGCTGCTCCCTGCTCCCAGTGCAGGAGAGCTTTGCCTCACCAGCAAGAGAACAGGGAAAGGAGAGGTGTCACTGCCAGTTTAAACACCTCTGCAAGGAGGTGTTTAACCTGGGCAGGAGTCCCCCTGCCTAGAATAAACAAGGGGCAGAGGTTAAGGGGTTGAACCTCCAAGCAGGACAAAGACAGCAATGGCTTTCTGTGCATAGCTCTGTGTCAGTGAGTTCTAGGAAAAGGGTGGCTGAGAGGAGGGGAGGTGCTGGCTGGCCTTCTGAGGGACTTGGAAATGTGCAGTGTGGGACAGGAGATGCATAGTGAGCCCCTTCCCAGCACACATCCCATGCAGCATCCAAAATCAGGGGCTGTTTTGAATGTACAGAACTATCCATCTCACAGCCAGGTCATGGAGCTGGGCAGGGAACAGAATGGGATTGTTTTGGGCATGAAAATATTGACATCTCAAAGCTTTCATTTCCTCTCTCTCAGCAAGTAAAGAGGAAAAATGTTTTGAGGTCTTGAGAGTTACAGACCCAGCTGTGATTAAGAAAACAGCTTGAAGTCTGCTTTCCCAGTTCAGACTCAGTTCTGCTCAAATCCATTAAGGAATGGCCCGGACCATCTGGTTTGGAGGCATTCACATTCAACCTAGACCCTCAAGATGCTGATAAACCCTTTAGGGACTTCTCAGATTTTCCAGTTGAGCAGGGAGTGACGGAGCAACTTTGGGCACCTGGCATCCAGCCAGGGTCAAGCCACCACTCTTGACTCCCTCCTTCCTACGTTGCTCTCTTTTGTAGAGGGATTTCTGATTGGGTAAGCAAGGAGTTCCTTAATCCTATCCTTTTCCCAGGGATAGTCCCACAACAGGCCCCTTTCACAAGAGCAGGAAACCATTGGATCATGAGAATTGCCACCTTACTTTTTCCAAATGCAGTTTAACAATTATGCCCCTAACACAGAAGGGTTTTGGTAATCATTTGCATTTCGGAGAATTAAATGTAAAAAGGCTGACTTGTCACAAGCCAGCACTGAGGAAAAGCAGGGCCTGTGCAAGCAGAGATGGTTAAAATGCACAAGAGGATAACTGCATTGCAATAGATGCCTGGAAATACAGTGGGGAGATTTCCTGGTCCAGAAAATGTTCCTGGTCTGGCACACAGGGAGATGGGGGCCGTGTGCTCCTCTTCAAGCTGATTTTGAAAGTACCAGACCTTCTTCCAGTGCTGGTTATCACCAGGAGAGCCCAGCTGCAGCACACCTGGACAGCTCACCTGGGTTTGGTGTTTGAATGGGCCAGCAAACAACTTCCTCTGAGTACAAAGGTTTCTGTCCCATTGCTGCAGTCCAAAGGTAGGAACTGAGCTTTTCTGCTCAGAAATACTTGAGAAGCAAGGACTGGAGACGAGGCAGGGAGTGAAGCCTGATGGAAACACTGATGTACAGAAGACTCAAGCAGTGTCATCTGGAAGAGGTGAGAGTGAGGCTGAGATAACAGATGATTTCCACAGCTTCCTGTGAAATGGGGACATTCCCAGCTCTGAAGCCGAGGAAAATGGAGGCATTCCCAGCTCTGAAGCACAGGAAAATGAGGACATTCCCAGCTCTGAAGCCCAGGACTGGCTCTTCTTTCAGAGCCAGTGATCCACCTCCCTCCATGGGTGAAGTGGCAGCCCCATGACCTGTCACCCAACTCTTCACCTTTCCCTGGAGACATGAGGGCTTGTAGCCGTTGGCATTGCAGGAGAAGACCTCAGTGGTGACGTGTAGCAGTCCTTCCTGACAGTGTAAGACCAGTGTGGGAGATGAGATCTGGATGAGAAGTCCCACACCTCCACTTTAACAAACCTGAAGTTGCCCTCTCAAGGCCTGTCATGCCCACTTCATGGTGTGTGTTATTCTACTCTTTTGAGATTTATTTTTGCATGCTGCTGCTCTTCTTTTATACGTCAAACATTATGGATGAAACAAAAAAATACACTTGGCTGCAGTATACTGCTGTAGAAGTGCTGGCATTTGACCTTCCACAACTTGATTTTCAAAATGTAGGACTTGAGGGGTGTCTCTGTTGTGCCTCCCCAGAGGAGGCACCGAGATAATGGCCAGCTTGCAAACATGCCAAGAATTAAGCAGAAAGATTTATAGATAATTCCCTGAAAAGAAACAAGGTGAAACAACTGTGCACAGCGTGGTGACATCCTTAGGACATTGTCACAGGAGAGGGTGGTTTCTTGTCCTCTGTGAGAGATGGACCAAAGCCAAATGGCACCTGCTGGCCCCTGCCTTTCTCTGTCTCCACCAAAGGAGGAAATGTGCTTAAAAGATCCCAAGGCAATGCTGGGGACCAGAGCATCTGTCACCAGCCTCAGCAGTGTCCCATGGTGTTGGGGCCTCTAGCTGGTCAGAGTGACCCTGAGAAGAGTTTGAAAGTCTCTTTTCCCAGCCTGGCGCTCCAAGAAGGAGTCAGAGCTCTTCATTTCTTGGTCCCAAGGTTGTTTATTGTATCTTATCTATAAAATTCTTTCTCCTGTCCAGCTGAGGTCCGTCCAGCAGGACAGTTCCAGGCACCCTCCCTGCCCCCAGGGCAGTGTTATGTCTTTATACTAAAAACTACGTGTACAATGTTTACAATTACTTCCCAATACCTATCACCTGTGTTAGACAGTGAGCTTCTACTCTAAACCAATCCGAAAGTGCCACCATCACAGCAGGAGATGGAGGCCAAGAAGAAGAAGGAGAAAGGCTGGACACGCCCAGACCCCTCCATCTTGCCTCCTGAACCCCCAAACCAGAAACCCCAAACTCTACTTTTGCACCCATGATAACTTCACTATTATTCTACCTAAACTATTGTGGCTTGCTGGTCTTCATATAAGGTTGGTAATTTGCTCCACAGGTCATAATCAAACCCACAGGTGTTTTGGGCTCTGTGCCAGGGCTTCTGAGCCCCCTGGCAGGGGTCTTGGCCATCCTGGACAGCCAGAGGGATGTTCTGGGTTCCCACGCCATGGCAAGGAGGGAGGTGAGACCTGGGTGCAAGTCCAGGGGAGCCTGTCCAGTTCCCTGCCAGACAAAAACCAGCCACCTTCCCTGGGAGCACCTGGGCCAGCCTAAAGAGGCCAGGGGCAGAGGCAGGGCAGGCTAAAGGGTGGATGGCACCCAGAGGCGCCCTGGGGCTCAGAGGTGGTCGCATTCAATCCAACCTCCCCTCCACACCAGCTGCTGTGCTGACTACTGTCAGCAGAGGGGCTGCATGTGTTGGCAAGGGCACTGAAGAGCATAAAAGTGGGAGGAAGAAAGAACAACGAAATGAGTAAAGATGGCTTCAAGGCAGGAGCAGTTGCAGTTTCCTCCCTTCAGAGGAACAGCTCGTCTCAGGCTGCCCTGTCACGTTGGCACTGGTGTAATCTCAGGGGCACCACTGAAGAGACCTTTGCCTATCTAGGCCAGTGACCACCACTGTTTTACAGAGCTAATGTAAATTGAGAGAATATTTTCTCCAATTTATTTCCAGACTCACTCCTCTTTAATGTTTCCAATGTGAATTAACACAGCTTTCTTTCAAATGTATTAGACCCCTTAGTCTTTCAATGTTGTCAGTCCATCCCAGGGCCCAAGTGTCATGTACCAGCATCCCAAACCATGAAATCAGTTAACACATCATGAGACTTTTTTGGAAAGCTGCTTTCTGTGATCACCAGTGTAGGAGTGACAGGGGTAGGACGGTCAGGATGGATAGAGACCAGAGATCTCTGCAGCTAGGGCTTGGAAGTTGCAGTTTATTCAGTTTATTGTAAAGGGCCTGGGTGCAGGGCCCTGCTGGGAGCTGCCAGCCACAGCTCAGAGCAGGCCTGAGAGAGGGAGAGAGAGGTAAAGAGAGCAGGAAAGAGAGAGAAGGCAAGGGCCTGGTAAAGAGGAGGAGAGAGTGAGGAGGAGTAAAAGAGAGCAAAGTTCCTGTAACAATACCATAAATCTTCTGCGTTGAATATTCTAATTCTCACTAACCAATCTAATACAAGATACAAATCCCATAGCATTTACATACAGCCTATAAGAATCACTACATTACCATACTGTGTTACACTTTAAACCCTAAAAACTCCTCTTTGGACCCTTCTGCCAAGCTAGTGGGGTCTGCTCTGCGCCTTGGACCTGTCTGCAAGCAGAGGGTCTTGTTTCATAAAAAGGGGATTACCTTCAGCTGGCCTTGCCATTGTTTTCCAGTTGTTCAGTAACTAAGGGATCTCTAAGCTTGCTTTCATTTCAATCTTGATTATAGTTTCCATATTCTCAAAATCTTTTGCCAGGCAATCATATTTATCAGGCTTTCCTGTTTCATCTTCCCCAACACATCAGTTCACAGGTTTCTGGCCCATCTCTTTTAGGTTTTTCTTTGTACCAGGGATGGCAAGACAGAATTCTCTTCCAGCAAAGGAAAGCTGATTTCTTGCTGCCCATCAGTACTTTTGGGAGGAAAACCACAGTGAAGCACAGGGCTGGTGATTAAATCACAAGAATTGCCAACCATGAGTCACAAGCAGTGCCTGGTTCTCTGCAGGGATGCCATGAATCACCCTCCTGAAGGCGTGGCAGTGTTGCAGCTCCGTGTGGGCCAAAGCATGAGAAGCAGGGAGTCCTCGGAGCAGGGCTGGGTTTTCAAGCAGGGATCTCATCTCCTTTCTGTTTTCCCGACATCACTTAACCAGGACCCAGCCCTGCAAATCCTCGATTGCACAAAGCTCTCCACGTCCTTGATGAGCTCCCCTGAACTCTGAGGGAAGCTGCACGCCGAGGCTTGGAGATGACAAAGGCAAACAAAGAAGTGGAAAAGCTAATGGGTTGCCTTCTCCCTCCTGCTGCTCGGTGGAAAGCTTTTATCTGTTGGACTCTCCCCTCTCCTTCCTTCACAAACAAGCCTCAGGCCAGAGAGCATCTCTGCATGGGGAAAAGTGCTTCAGCAGCAGAGGTACAGCAGCCATGTGATGATGGCAGAGTGCTTTGAAACAGCTGCACCAGTTAAACCCTGCTGATGGAATCCCCACTTCCTGAGCAAAACCTGCCCAGTGCTAAAGCCTGGCTCAGACATACTGCACTCGAGCAGAAGAAGTTGTATTTATCCACACAGGTCTCCAGAGCAGCAAGGAATCCTGTGGATGATGGGAAGGAGTTTATTTCTGCCCCCACAACAAGCACAACTTGTGGAGTTCCAAGGGGCTTTTCCAGCTCCTGTTCCCTGTCTGGGTTTCCCTGGTGCTCCAGAGGCAGTGCCATGGTGATGCCTGCACAGCTCACCAGAATTTATATCTGGGCTCAGTCAGCACACACCCTCAGCCCTCTCCAGCTCCCTCATTATTTACTGCATTCTGCTTGCTGACTTAATAGTGTTTTGTCCTGTCCTTGAATCCTGCATGGATGGATTCAGAAAAAAATCAATGTGCCCTCACCAGCAGGCCTTCTTCCCACAGCACAGGGGAATTTCCAAAGTGCTACCATTTCTACTATTTATTTGTTTCCTTTAAGTTATTAGCATGATGGAGCTAATTGTGATGTTCCAATGCATTAAATCTTGCCTTCCATGCTCAGAAGTGTGGAAGCTGTTGAGGAGGAAAAGAGCAGGAGCTGTAAAAACAGAGCAAAAATAAAATAAATAAATCACTACCCTCCAAAATG